>NW_027094090.1:50893562-52093562 GCF_029207755.1 Chamaea fasciata
GCATGTGAAGAGACGCTTATATGTGTTTTTTAATTTCTTTCATCTCTTGGTCTTGGTGTTGAGGAAACTGTTTTCTGGAAGAGCTCCTTTTCCACTTCATCCATGTTGCAGATCGCCAGGATATCTCCCAGGGGTAGTTTGGTTTTGTGTGTTTAGAAATCTCAGAACTACTTGAAGTTTGAAGCTGCTGTGGGTAATTCTGGGTGTAGCATGGTGTAATCTCTTGGATTGGCACTCCCAGTTCACTGTGAGGTGTCTTCTAGTAAAAGCTGAATGGGAAGTCCTCCACAAGCACGCTGACTCAGATGCTAATCATGGAGTCCTACAGACTCCTCTTTGCTGCTCTCTTACTTTTTTTTTTTTTTTTTAAAGGTACATTTTGTAATCGCAGCATCTCCAAGACATGTTCACCCTGTCCGTGCTCAGTGGGTTTCCTTCAGTTTTCCACTTTGATCAAACAGTGCTTTACTCTGAAAATTATAGCTACTTTGGAGCTTTCCATTAATACCTGACTTGCTTTCATATGGCCAGTGAAGGTTCCTGCTTAGTTGGGATGCTTCTGTATTCCCTGTCAGAGTTTCCAGAGGAGAAAGCCTGCATGTTGTGCTTGAGATCCGAATGAAAAACAAAACTTGCAAACTCTTAGGATAATGTTTGTTGTTGAAAGGGGCCAAGGTGAAACCAGTAGTCTTACTGGGCATGTCAGCTCTTAAGTTTTCATTCTCTGGCCCTGAGCTATCCCACATCCTCAGGAGGAGCAGCAGGGATCAGCCATGTGTGTAACTCCATGCTTCTCTTGCTAGAAGCACTAGATCAAGGATTAAAGAGGTTGGGAGCGCATCCAGACAGGGACAGTCAGACAAAGCAGTGGGAAAAGTCTACTCAGAGTGGTCAGCGATAATGGGAGACAGAAATATGCAGAATATGCCTTTTGTCTCACTGGCTCATATCTTAAGAACTTGTACAGTTTATAATTTTTCTGCATTATGCATCTAAAGTCTAATTTTTTTACTGCTGCCTTTTCCTCACTCTCTCTCCAGAAGCCCACAAGGCCCATACCAGTGTCTCCATTGCCCCTTCCCAAAGCTTCAACTCTGGATCCTTGTAGGAGGAAGCAGCCTCCTAGATTCTCCTCACTGTGGTTTCCTGCTTTTCCAGAGGGTGAGTGAGGTGTTTGTCAGTCCATCACATCTGCACAGTGAGAGTCACCACAAGGCAACAACCAGGCTGGACCTGCCTCAGTTCTGCTGCTGGGGCTGCCGTAGTCTCTGCACCTTGTCCTGCCTCGTTATTCCAGTGCCAAGGACTCCAACAGCATATCTGTCAGTTTGTCATGGTTCTGATTCCAGTAGTGCCAGGATTGTCTTCAACAAAACAGGGGATGCAGGGAAATACTGGAATGCTGGTTGCAGGTGCTGATTTCCCAGCTTGCTGCAGAAGAAGCCAGCTAGCAGTGTGCAATAACCAGTATAAAATTCCCTGTGGACTTCCTGGAATTATATAGGCTTTGGTCATGCTTCTTCCCTGCTCCTGAAGGGTTCAATCCTGCTCTAGACAACAACTTTTCCAGGTGCCATCAAATGCTCTAAGCCTGAAAGATAGAGAAATGTGGGGAAAATGAAAAAAAAAATAAATGCTATTTGTTTGTATTTAGCCTGAGGTTTGAGTCAATGATGAGGGAAAAGGCAAAACTATGGTCTTTCTATTGATAATGTTCTCTTTCAGGTTTCAGTTAAAAAACCCCAACCTGCAGGTATCTTAAATATTTGGGTTTGAAAATGTGTGTCTATATACATATACTTTGCTATGAAATGAATAGTATAGACTCTCATATTCATCTGGTGATCCATTTAAGACTCTTCTTGGTGGGAAATACTTCAAATATTTTGTCTTTCAGCTGCAACCAAGACAAGAGTAGGGTTCTAGACTGCACTTCTTAATGAAATCCCAATGTAAAACTACTCAGGCTGCTGAGCTCGGCTTCCTGTTGGAAAGAAAAATAATTGGAGTTACTTAGTTAACCTGAAATCTGTGTCTGAACACAGCAGGTAATTTTTTCCACTCTGTTAGATCTGAGATCTAAAGTGTGAAATGTCATTTTAGCTTGCTGTCACAGGACTGCTAAACTTATTATTGCAGTCACCACAGCTACTGTATTATCTGAACTCATCAAGACACTTCCCTCACAACATGTCAAGCGCTTCTCAGCTGATACGTGGTTTCCTCTGTCTTATAAGGAAGGTATGAACAAGTTCAGATGTCATGGAGGGGTAGAGGAAAAGGAATATTTGCCCTGTTACAGCTTGTAAAAGTTCACAGTGTGAGGTATTCTGTAGCCACTGCCATTGTGGTCTTGATGACCCAAAAATGGATGAGGCTCAAGGAAAAAAGCAGTTGCCAGATTTTTCTGTCTGCAACTTAAAAATGGTTTTCTGTGCATGAACTGCACAAGTACACACATATTCCTAAAGAAAAGGCTCCAGTGAAAGCCTTTGTGCTGTGGGGAATCCAGACAGACTGAATGGGTGGACTCTGTGATCATCAGAAACTGGGAATGGCTAATACGTGCATGTATGTTTGAATCCCTACGGCTGTCTTGCTTTCTTTCAGCTTGTGTTATTCAGCCAATTATTAATCATTTTGCCTTTGTTTTGAAGCTTAATACAAACAAAAATGCACTTTTATAGTGATAAATCTGCACAGGAGCGCAAAGCTATTTGTATTTTCTATTTACGTCTGCCACTGGACATAGCTATGGGAAAAAGTTGTAAAACTAGAAAGGTAGCATGGCTTAAATATTTGTTTTTAAAAGCATGGTCATTAGGAGGGACATCATTTTGACCATGTTCCTATAAATGGTCCTCAGTTTCTTCTTTTATTGTTTTCTGCAGGGGGGGTTTTTTAGTGGTTTTTTGGGGGGTTTTTTGTGGGTTTTTTTGGTGTTTTTTTTTTTTTAGTTTTCTTACAAAACCTAAATGTAGTTTCATTTGATTACATTAATACTTTGGAGCATTGTGCTTAGATATTTATCTGACAGGAGCACTGGAGGGAGTGACAGTAGAAAAAGGGAAAGCAGTCTCAGGAAGGCAGTCTCTCCATCATTCCAGGGCATGAATTTACTTACTAGATAATGATTGGTGATACTGATTTACTTGGTTCAGTATTGCTGTTGACTCTAAATCTTGAGTGAAGACCATTCTTCTTTATGTCATGACAGTGCCTTTGTGAAGAACACAGTTGCTGTAATCACATAAGTATTTGCACTGCTGCTGGCAATCACCACTTCATTTCCATTTGCTACAGAAATGTAGTCAGTTTTTAGGCACCCAGTCGTTTTTGGGGCTACTATGGGATAGTTTTCCATGAATGTGGAAATTGCTGGGAGGGAGCAATCCTGTAGCTGCTGCCCATCAGAGCAGCTGTGCTAGCCAGACCTTTTAGAAGCCTGGAGAGGGACTTTTCACTTGGGTAGACAGTGACAAGGGAAGATGGCCTTAGGCTGACAGAGAGGAGGTTTAAATTGGATATTAGGAAGAAATTGTTCCCTGTGAGGGTGGGGAGGCCCTGGCACAGTTTGCCCAGAGCAGCTGTGGCTGCCCCATCCCTGGCAGTGTCCAAGGCCAAGTTGGATGGGGCTCTGAGCAACCTGGGATAGTGGAAGGCATCCCTGCCCATGGCAGAGGGTTGAAATGATATGATCTCTAAGGTCCCTTCTGTCCTGAGCCATTCTGTGGTGCTATGCTTCTAACATTGCCAAGTCCACCACTTAGCCACGTCCCTAAGTGCCACATCTACACATCTTTGAATACCTCCAGGGTTGGTTACTCCACCACTTCCCTGGGAAGCCTTTTCCAATGCTTGATAACCATTTCAGGGGGAAAAAAATCACAAATGTCATAAACGCTGGTGCCACTATTTTTGATGGGGGACAACAGCAAGTAGTAGAAAAGGACAGAAAATCTTTGTTAATGCATTAGCTGCTGGGTGCTAAAAGAAGTTATCAACTAAGATGTCTAAAATAAAAAAAATGTGCCAGACAAGCCTGTTATCACACAGAGTTAACTCTAGACTTTATGAGACCTCCCTTGTGCAGTGAAGTGGTGCAGAGTGATTGGTGTGCAGTGGGTATGGCAGGGGTTTTGATTTAGGGTTTTGGGAGAGGTCTGCTGGTTGTAGAGATCCTAGGAGAAGTAGCAAGAGGAAAATGGCTGTGAAATGTGAATTGGGGGAATGATAAGGGGAAGGATTGCCTGCAGGAAAGCTCTGATGTAGGATGTCTGCATTTAATTAGGCTGAGGCCAAGCAAAAATTCCTTTCTAGTCCTGATCTATGCTTTGATCCTGTAACCTGCTCAATGGCTTTGCAACAGCTAGCTTTAAAAAAAAAAAAAAAAAAAAAAAAAAAAAAAAAAAAAAAAAAAAAAAAGGGGATTCAATACATATGCTGGACTATGTGATGCAGAAAGGAGCCTGCAGAAGCTGCACCTTTGAAGTCTCTGGTAGCTGCTGTTCTTACCAGGTGGATAATTCAATAGGGTTGAGGCAGAATACATTGATATTTGGGCTACTGAGAAATATTTGTTCTTTAAAATCCTACATGACAGACGTAATATGTCCTCAGCACCATTGCCTCACCTCTGCACCAAAATGTTTACAGGCTTGTTTTCCTTAATTTTGGAGAGAAAACAGTGAGACAGAGCAAGACTAACAGATTTCACTAAAAAATCAAGAGGCTCCTCCTGCATCAGTTGTGTTGCATCAGTGGCTCTTCTGTTTCATTCTGTTTTCTCTGTTTCTTCATGGTGGTCAAACAGTTTGTATGCTCGGGAGAGTCAGAACATCTGTGCAGCTGTGTAGGTAATGCTCAAGCAATCTGGAAATTCCAGCTTTTGCCCACATCTGTCCTGAGGGCAGGTCTTTGGCCCAGCAGCCACAATTCCCAGAGGTTTCCATGTCTGTCTGCTTGTCATGTAGCATTCAGCAGTGTGCAGGATCTGGCTGTGCACACTGCTCATTGTCTCCAGCTCTTAATTATGCTGTCACACTTCCCTGTCTCTTTAGATTTAACTGCTGTAAATTAAAATGAATTGCAAAACTGGTGTGGTTTTTCAAGTCATGAAGGGTTTCCGGGAGCAATGAGTTTCTCCTTGCGTGTTGCTTCTTGGGGATGCTGTTACGGATTTGAATTGCTACTGTTGGCAAACAAAAAATAATTTGAAATGTATTAGCTGGAGAAAAGTTATTTAACCTTCAGGCTTCTAACAGCAACATTTATATTTGGTGTAAATTGCTTGGAGCAAAATCTCTGTTGCAAAGAGGATTATCATCAGGAGTTCAGTCTGGCTGTAAATGTGCCTATCTTTGAATCGCAGGATTTTATTTCTTTATGCTGCATTAGCTTCTATAGTGCCTGTACAGAGGGTGGATTATGACCTTCCTTTGAATCCTGTAGCTAAATGAGAGGAGGTTTATCTTTGTTGTTGCTGTTAGGTGACGTTAAATAACTGGAAGTTCAACAAACTGTGAGGAACTTCTAATTTTTCCATGGAACTGCCATTTTATCATTCTCTTTGTTTCATTTTCTGTCATCAGTAAAATCTCCCTGACTTCATAGGCTACACAAATCTTTCTGTGCCTAAAGACCTTTGGAAATGCATTATATAACTTCAGTGCCTCCTTGCTGGTACTTTCTGCTTGTTTATGTCAGCAGCGCTGTTGTCACAAATGGTGTGCAGTGTTGAACTACAGCCATTTTCTGCTCTGATTCCCTGCTGTTTATTACTGAAAATGCAGGAAATATTTTAAATCCAAAGGCTCAAATCTGAGCTAATTCACATTAATCTTCACTGAAACATTGGTCATTGCAGTGGAACTTCCCTGGTCTTGAGTTTGGCCCAGAAAATGAAATCAAAGGAGCTGAGTGACCTTTTGATGGTGTTACTGAGGAGCCAGGAGTTAAGTCAGTATGATGTAAAACAAGTCACTATTTCAGCTATTTCTAGTATGCGTGGTGTGTATTATTTTCTGATGATTAAACAAGCAATAAATGCTTTCATGCAAAAAAACACGTATTAGAAATAATTGCTTTTATGTATTATAATTACTTGCCTACTTTGGAGAGTCTCTGTAATACATCCTGGGACAAAATGTAAAAGAGAAAATAATTATATGAAGATGTATTGTTCAGGCATCCCCAGTGATCAGCCCATTTAAAACTCATAAAATAATTAATAGACTGAAGAAGTAAATTGATGAGACAGAAATAGTCTGTGACCACTTCATACTGCTTTTTCTGACCGCAGCTGTACCAGTTCTCTGAAGCAACAGAGAAATTTTTCTTTCTCTGCATGTTCCAGGTTAATTACAACTCTTCCAGAACCCTGATTAAAGAAAACTGTCTTACGTATGATTGGATATTTTCACCCAAGATTAAAAATTTATTTTCAGAAAGTGGCCAAGAATTATTTTGTCTTAAAGGACTCCTGCTGTCTGTAGCTTTGTTTCAAAAACTATTGCTTGTCATTCAGTGTAATTTTGGTTGAAGCTGGTTCATTACATTTAATATGATGTCTGAAAGACTCATCTGAACAGGCCGACCTTCTTGTTTATGGAAATTACTTCCCTGCATAAAGTTGTGTAAGAAGCTCATCAAAACCAGTCTAAGTACAAGGAGATGCAGGGATACCATTTTTGAATCTAGATGTACATTTATAGGCATATATGGTCCTTTGCTCTTGCACAAAACTAATTTTTTTTTTTAATTTTCATTCTATGCAGTTGAGTTGAAAAGACAGATATCTCAACACATAAGTTTCTGAAATGGCTGCTGGCCTGTTTGCATAGGGCAGTGATCCGAACCATACTGAAATAGTCATCTCTTCCAGTCCACCTCCATTGCTCATCGTCCCTTTTGCTGTCCCTGTGACACCCTGCAGCCATGGGGCTGCCGTGGGCAGTGGCAGCATTCAGTGAGGTTCAGGTCCACATTTCCCTTCCCAGCACTCTGGCTCTGATAGCAGCTGACTCTCTGCATTACGCCATTGCAGTCTGGTTGCAGCTTTGGCATCACTGAAATATGTGAAAGATGAGGACAGTGGGGTAGTTGTTCTGTTAATTATCAGCTCAGTCGTACCTGCTCTGGGCGGTAGGAGGTTCTCCTGTGCTATTCAGCTGAGGATATGAGGGTTGCCTTTTGCAGGAGGGAAGTACCAGGTTGGTAGGATTAGGATCCCCACCTTTCCCTTTGCTTGCCCTTTTAGCTCAAGATCATGGCTTTGTTTGTAATGCAGCACTGTAGCTCGTCCTGTTTGATCCAGAGGAGACTGTGAGAGGCAGCAGTATCCTCAGAGCAGCTTGTGCACTTGTGTCTGCAAAGATGCTCAGTGGGATTCCTGGCCCGTGGTTTTTTCATGCTCTGGCTGGAGATGAGTCAGCATCAGAGAGATTTGTGCTGCTGCAAAGATGCTGCGCTCAGTAATTCAGGTGGCATCAGTGATTCCTTTCCTGCTCTGATTAGTGCCTAAAACATCTGAGTTGCCTGTACATTCTCACTTGAATTGGGATTCAGGAAGCCCTTACGTGAGCTTTTCTCCACAGTTCAGTGGCTTTCTCACCTCCAGTCAGATTTGGAAGAGCCAGGTACCTCAGCCTATGAAATGGTCTTTATCCTTCTCTACCTCACTAAGGGTCACCTCACTGCAACTTCTGACCATAGTTCAAATAGTTCTACCAGGCACTTAATCCCTTGTTAGTTTAATTGACTGGAAAATAGTCAGAGCTCAGTATTGACTATTTGTTCCTTAAAATGAAAGGCCAAGGTGTAACCTTCTACAGGAAACAATTTGAGTGTAAAAAGCCAAAAAGGCATGCATGTAGTTCTCCTTGGTTTGAAGTTGACCTCCAAAGAGTCAGGTCAGCAGGCATTACTTGGGTCACACCCTTTGACCTCAGAAATCATCTGCTTCCTAAAAATTTCCGTATGTTCTTCAGTACTTTCTTTACAAAGGCCAAGTAAAATCAATAAAAACAGAGAAAAAGCAATCACACTCTTAAAAATATAAAAAACCAAAGATAGTTGTACAAAATGAAAAATTCAAGACCAATTTGAAAGGAAAAGACCTTAGCAACCCTGAATATAAACTGGAATCTGCCTTTGAACCTGGAATGTAATAAAAGCCTCTTTAAATTTGCTTGAACAGTAGAGATTCTGGGATCTATCTGAACATTCCAAATTGCAGCATTCTGGTTTTTGTGTCATGATCTCAAAACATGACATAGTTTGTGTGCATTAAACAAATTCACAGATTTTCTTTCCTGATAATTAGCATGGCATCGGATGGGTACAAGATTTTTATAATTTCTTCTGAAGCTCACGCAGGAAATAGAAAAATAAATGTACTGCAAAGAGACATGAATCTGCTCCCGTAACAGGCAAACACCTTCTCATTCTTTGTGGCTTTTTATTGTGGATGAGGCCCTGAGCAACTGGATCCAACTCTGAAATTGTCCCTACTAACTCTAGGCTGCCTAACTTGGACTGCTTTGTTTTGGAAAATAGAAAGGATGGACTTTTTCTTCCTTTTTCATTTAATCCTAGGAAGATAAGTCAATAATCAAGAGTAACAGCAGATTGCCTTGAAAGTTTGTTTTTTTCTGTAGCTGTGTTTGGTACTTCCATTTTCATCATTTCACCAGAATGTCTTAGGAGATTAAATTTTTGGGTTTTTTGGAATCAGACATTCAAAATTGTCTCAGACTAGATGGAGAAGAACTGTCAGATATGGGCATGTCATCCTTGTCAGAAATACTTAATGAAACATGGCTGCATGATTAATTATAGGGACACTTCAAAGTAGTGTGATTTATTTACCTTACTGTTCTAGCAGGCATTGAACATCTGGCCAAAACAAATGAAGCCCCTTTTAGATAACTGAAGGAGGGGACCCAAATGAAACAACAAAATAAATTGACGTCCACACGTTGAAGCCTTTTACGGTTATTTGTGCAGTAGTCTACAACTCTTGAGGCGAAGCAGCAGTGCTTAGTGATGGAGGTTGGAAATGCTCTCTACTCCTGAAATGTGGGAAGGAGAGTAACTCCTCTGGTAATCTCCAAGTTCCTGGTGCAAATTAGTCTATAAATGTTCTATTGTTTGTGCAGTTATGGTCTTCTGGATGTGAATTCAAAGGAAGTATCCAGGGGCTGGAAGTGGTCCTATTATAAGTGGTCCTTTTTGTTTCCCACTGTTGTTCAGTGGGATTGGTTTGTCCTCTAGTGACTAAGGACTTCTCTCCTTCATTTTTCTACATTGCAGGGCATGTGTCATGCCAAATTTCTGAGGTCTTTTGTCTTCATCGGGCTAAACTACTACCTTCTTCTGGTCCTAAAAAACTTTCACACGCCTTCAGGCTCTGCAAATTCCTGTCTTCCAGTATGAGTCAGTTTTTCTGAACCAGAAGTAGATGTGACATTTTGGTATAAATAAGTTAATTATCCAGTAGTTTTAACCTGTTGGTTTAGCTTCCCAAGTGGCCAGCTCTTTAATAAGAACAGGTTTTTAATAGGCCTAGATGAGCCTTCTGCACTTATCTAAGTTATAATCTAGATGACATCTGAAAGTAGGCTAATAACCAAATCACAGAGCCAGAATACCCACAGCTATTAGGTTTTTTGTAAAATAGTGTTCCTGAGAGGTTATTCTGCTTGACCCACTTTCTAAACTGGATTCTATACCTGATGATTTGTCATGGATAAAGAAATTTGGGGATTTTCATTTGTTTGATGCTGAGTACTGTGGTCCCAGGCAGCACTGGGAAAGAAAAGTAAAATTTTGTTAGGCTTGACTCCTTAGTTTGTGTCTCTGAAGCTTTTGCTGGAGGAAGAGTTTTTCTGGGATACTTGAAGATCATTGTTTTGGTTCTTGAATATGTGATTGACAGCATTTTGCTATTCTTGTTTCTTTTTGTTTCAAATTCAGTAGGCTTTTTCAAAACATTTCCTGGTGTTTTTCATGAGCCTTTTCCTTGCAGTGTGTGTATTGTGCTTGCTGTGGTCTGCCCCACTTCAAAGATGGTTGTTTTGCTTCTGTTAGGCTAATAGGGGAAGAGGGGCTTTTCTAAGAGGATTCACTCCAGCCTTGTTTGCATTTAATCAACTTAAGAGTTTGAATCAGGATAGCTGGGAACATTCAGGCCTGGAAACCATTGCATCTAATTAAAATATTTAACTGGGACACGTCATGTGGGAGCCTGGTCTATGTCAGTGGATCTCCAAAAGGGAGCCTATCACGTCTACACTCCTTAGGGTGAACTGGGATGATTTCTGGCTATAACAGCTCATGAAGGGTGGTGACCTGCATGTCGTATTGCAGTTGTGCAGAGCAATGTCATTGCACTGTCTCATCCATGAGAAGAGCTTTCTTCATGGTGTTATTCCAAGCCAAGGCAACCGGAAAAGACTAAGCATGTCAATGAGTGATGGCTGACAAGGAATGCCATAGGCACAGTGGAATTGAAGTGGAAAACACAGCAGTGTTTGTGAGGAAATTTCTTTCTCCTTTGTCTTGTAGGGATAGCTGCATATCTTCATGGCTGCCGCTTCACAGTAGCAGATAAACACTGTTCAGCACTGCAGCGAGCATCTCCTGCTGGGAGCCTTGGACAGCACAAGCTGTGTTTGACCTCTGTGTGCAGCTGTGGTGTCATGTGGAGGATAAGGCTGAGCTTGATTTTTTTAAGCTTCTCAGATTTTTGTGCTTTATTTTCACAATAAAGACTTAAAAAAAAATTAATGTTGCCATTGACTGAACTAATTTGAGTTGACATAGGTGACTAAAAAGGTTACCCAAAAACCTTTAAAGCTTTATTTCTGCATCTTCTCAGGTACCTGCTGCAGGAAGGGACAGAACAAGAAAGCACCATGTCTTCAGTCTCAGCTTATTACAATGGAAAGACCGTACTTATCACAGGAGCTACAGGTTTCATGGGCAAAGTACTGGTGGAAAAACTCCTGCGCTCCAGCCCTGAAGTGAAAGCAGTTTATATTCTTGTCAGGCCAAAGGCTGGACAGTCCATGCAAGAGAGGGTGGCCAACATGTTGAAATGTAAGGTAAGTTCATATGGTTTATTCTGGAATCTAATCTAAAATCCATGTAGCTGAGTGAAGCGAAAGGGCCTCTGTTTTACTCAGTTCATGAAGAACAAAATGCTGACTTCTGCTGTAACAGCTGTGTATCTTTGCTGTGTCTGAGACAAACAGCCAAAAGAATTGTACATGAACAAACCTGTATGTTTGTTTTTGATGGGTGCCACGGCATTTTACACTGTAACGATATAATCTTTCTAATTCCCTTTTTGCATGACCTCCACCCATGTGTCTTGATCCTATTTAGTTTGCCATCCCAGTGAGGAAATCTCTAGTGGCAAGAGGGATGTCAAAGCCCTGTGCTGTATTTAATGTAAACATTTGTATGGAGACATTGACTTGGCCTGAGGCTCTCAAGATTCTCAAGATCCTCCGCATCTTAAGCCAGTGGTGAGGTTGTGAACTTGCTCAGACTCCTCCAGCTATGATAAATGCCAGAGTTCAAGCTCATGCCTAATGCTAGTGTGAATTTGTACATAGCTGATGTGAAATGAGAGGAAGGGACAGATCTGGCCCTAGCAGGCAGGGAATTACTTGGAATTAATCTGAGAAATGTCAGCATATTTTTATGGAGTTTTGGTCTAAAAG
Organism: Chamaea fasciata; assembly: GCF_029207755.1. Lineage (NCBI taxonomy): Eukaryota > Metazoa > Chordata > Aves > Passeriformes > Sylviidae > Chamaea > Chamaea fasciata. The sequence continues at coordinate 50,905,292 of NW_027094090.1, forward strand.
TTTGAACAAGACTTGACTGGAAGAAACCACCTCCTTCTGTGGAAATTAGAGGTAAAATAAGTGACTTTGAGACAAGTAAGTGTGGCAGAAAACATGCTTTTTTCCTTTTAATGTTTTGAGGCATTTAGCTAGGAAAATCTTATGTATGTCCAAGAACATAGTTTGTTTGGTTTTGGTATGTTTTTAACAGAGGGTAGATTGTGTTCATATTCAGGAAAATTTTTGAGTGATATAAAAGGAAACAATCCCATTGATTGCTTTTTGCAACTCTGTCATAGAATGATTTAGGTTGGAAAAGACCCCCAAGGTCTTCGAGTCCAACCCTTAACCTCACATTGCCAAGTCCACCCTCAGCTTTCATCACGGTGGATAATGTTTTTTATCACCAACGAACACAATCCCAAATGTGGTGCATTTTTGCCTTTTGTGTTTTAAAACACTTGAGGAAGTGATAAACGTAGGTATTTAGCAAGACTTCTGTAAACTCTGTTTGCATTTTATATATAAATACTACTGGCTTATCTCTTCAGTTGGGCAGCACAGCTTGGAGGTGTTGTTAGCTCTAGGTGAGGCTCCCTAGTAGCTGTTTTATTGCTGCAGCTGTATTAGATGTACCCATTTTTCTTCCTAGGATGTGTCACCAGTTTTAGACATGCCAACAGCAAACAGGACCTGATTACCTCTCCTTGAACCTTTGGCAGCCTGCTCCAACGTATGTCAAATGAGCAAAAGAAGAAGGCAGAGCTCCAAGTTAGGCAGCTAAGTTAGTTAGCCTTGTGAAGAGAAAAAGCTCTCACAAGTCATCCAGGTCCTCTCAAGGAAAGAAGGTGTCTTTCTGATGCTGGTAGTTTTAAAATTACTCAAAAATCCTTGCCTAAGACAGAAACTGTACTCCTGAAAGGTGTTTGCCTTGTACAAGTGTTGATCACCCTGTTGATCACCCTTGGAGATTTTTTTTTCTAGAAATGCAACTCTTAATTCCACTAGAAGTTAATTTAATGACATATGAGGAGGGCATTATTCTTAACATTTTTCTGATCTTTTCTATTTGATCTCAATCTAGAGACTGCCCTTCCATTTACAGTTGTGGTTCACATCCTCCAGTTTGAGAAATCCTTGAGGTATATAATGAATAAAACTGCAGCAAAACTTTGTCCCAAATCTTCAGACAGCATTCACATTTGAAATTTCTGGTCGTAATCTGATGAGATATATTAGAGTAAACACAGGAAACTTCAGAATAAAATCCTTTCCCTTGTTTATGTGTACTGTTTACATGTACCTTTATAATTTCTAAACTCTAGTGAATAATTATTACTTTTCCCCACAAGCTGCTGATTTAATGCAGAATAGTATTTGTATCTTGGTTTAGGAGAATATACTTTATTTCTTCTTTCATATCCTACCCTGTGTAATATTCTCTACTGACCCATGACACATTCGCATTGCAAGGAACTCTTTCTTCTTTTGCATTTAGCTTTGACCTAATATTGTCCTCTGAATTTTCTTGTTTGCACATCCAGAAAGGACGTATTCCAGGAACCAAAGGAACAGAGCAATACAGGTTGCCAACTGCTAAATACTCAAAACAAAGAGATAAAATGAGTATTGAAGATGAAGTAAGCTCAAAGTGAATCAGATTGGTTAGAATTAGTTGCATAATGATTAGGTTCTTCAGGTAAGGTCCTCTGGGGATTCCTGAATTTTGGTAGTACCTAGAAATATTTTGAAAGAACTTGCCTAGAATTTTGATCCCTTTGCATATATCTCTGTGAAATTTGTGTGGCTTCTGTCATTATATCTACAAGGGTTTAAACACTGAGGTGTCACATTTGTGCCCTGTCTTGTTTACAGTGTGTACCTGTGAATATGCTGGAAGATGACTCCTGTTAAACAGAAGAGCATCTGTGGGTTACAAAAGGGTGATACAGTGTGAACAGGCAAAATAACTTTGTGGTTTTCAACAGTTGGTTACTTGGAATTTTTCAACTTCTGAATCCAGCATGGAAGGCAAAATACAGAAAATAGCTTGGGCGTAAATCAGAATTTTTTTACTGCATTCTGTAACTGAATAGGCATTGAAATGTAATATAAAGCTGCTTTCTTTAGGTCTAGTAAAATTAGTTTTACATGCAGGTGCTTTAGTGCATTAATATTCAATGTGTAATGAACACATACTCAATTATCTCGGCATCAAATCCAAAACAAGCATGGTGACCTTGCCTATTTATGAAAGGAGATGTTCTATTTTCCAGCAGCAAGTCCCTAAGGGAATCAAGCTATTACCCTGTGCTTAATGAAAAGGCATGTCTGCCTTGCACAGAGCACAGCTGTTACACAAAAACCCCCAGATTTCAGTACTGGCTGCTGCCTGGATGTGTCCAGAGATGTGGATCATGAGGCAAAGCTTGACAGGGCTGTATAATTGTTAGTTGAAGGGAGATGTGTGTTTATCAGAGAGGTAGGGAATTGTTTCAAGGAGCGTTTTTTTGCTGTCTGATCCCTCTGTGCACAGAAATAGGCAGGAATGCTTGGAGGGGTTGTCTTGGATTCCCTGGAGAGCAGTTTCTGGGCTAATGCTGAGTCACTGATTGTAGCTTTCCCGTTGTCCCTGGGAGAGCGGAGCATTTTCCATGCCCTGCATGCAGTGAACCAAGGCCGCTTGCTGCTGCCAGGCTGTTTCTCAGATGTATTTGTTCAATGTTTCTAGTTAGAAAGATCAGACAAAGTGGGGAGTGGAAAAGACTCCTATTAATATGTCTGATAATTCAGGGAGAAAATGGGGAGGCTGTGAATAAGGCTGCTGAAAATGGGGAATTGGGTGTGACAGTAAAATGCTGCTGCTTTTTCCTATGACCATCCAGTTAACCCTTCTAGTTACAGTGGGTGCTACAGACAAAACTTCTCTCCCCTGCAAAGCTTTGTCTGGAGCTGTACATTGGGATGGGCAATGCTATTAGACACCTTTGTCTCTTCAGTGTTTCCTCATGAAGTGTGCTCTGTTTATCAGTAACCATCCAGCAAGGCCCTGTAAATTTCGGCAAATCATTCCAGATTTATCTTTCCCCACCTTCTATGACTGTCCTTGTCTTTGCCCCCTCACTCATCACCACAAGCAGTAAAAGCTCTGCCAAACAGGTGCAGTGTGACTCCATCTGGAACAGCATCCCTGAAATCTGCTGTGACCACTGTAGAGGGGCCTGTACTTGGATCAGGGTTAATGAGGTTTTTGGGTTGATGGAACATGGTGGTATTAGGTCATAGGTTGGACTCGATGATCTCCGAGATCTTTTCCAACCTAACTGATTCTCTGATTGTGTATGTGCCCCATCCCCAGTGCTCAAGGCCAGGACTGAATATTTTTTCTATTTTTGAGTGTTTGAAGAACAAATGAGTTCTAGAATCATAGAATCAGTTATCTTGGGAAAAAACTCCTACGGTCATGGAGTCCAGCTGTTAACTCAGCACTGCCAAGTCCACCACCAAACCATGTTCTTAAGCATCACATCTTCACATCTTTTAAATATGTCCAGTAATGGTGACTCAGCCACTCCCAGCCTCTTTCAATGCTTGTTAACCCTTTTGGTGAAAAACCTTTCCTGATACCCAATCTAACCCTTCCCTGACGCAACCTGGGACTGTTTGCTTTCCATTCTATCACTTGTTACTTGGGAGAAGAGGCTGTCCCCTACTTTGTTAAAACCTCCTTTCAGGTAGTTGTAGAGAGCCATGAGGTACCCCCTGAGCCTTCTTTTCTCCAGGCTAAACAATCTCAGCTCTCTAAGCTGGAGGAGTGCCTCCTAACACTTGTGCTCCAGACCCTTCCCAAAGGCATTTCCGGATGCAAGAAATTGTGTCCCTTATGTTTTATGGCTTCTCCTTGTACTCCTGCATGACTCTCTCCCTGAAATATCAGTCTCTGGTTTCCAAGAGATGCAACTCGGTGGTGGTATCAGCATGGTTCCTGCTGATCTTGCCCCTTAAAAGCAGAACCTGCAGTACTGGAAGCTCTAGGAAAGATTATGACCTAATGGTGTGATACTTTGTCTTTTATTAAAAGTAGCAATGCTTCTGAAACCCAGACAAGCCTTGGGAATGCCTTGAGTCTCCAGGTCTCAAGCTCTGCCAGATAGTACAGAATTCAAACCTCAGTTTTATCACTGTCAAGGAGAGGTCACAGTGTAATACTCCATCTTTGCAAACTGTCTCCAGTCCTTCTGCTCCTGCGGGTATTCACAGTCCTTCAGTTGAACAAAGGTACACAGTAAATCACAAAGGAATTAAGAATGTTTAAATGACATAAGGTTCTAAATGAAAGGCAAGAACACAGTATGATATAAAACTGTAGAAATGAGGTGGATTACTTTGAAATTAGTAAGTCATTGAAAGCAAAGATGCTTCTCAGTTCATTTCAAGTGTGTTCATCATTCTGTGAAGAAAAATGTTTTGGTGTCAAAACCTGACACATCAGTTTCCTCATTTTCCACTGGAAAGAGAAACCCAGCATGAATCAGGGTAGTCCATCATCAACCGAGGGCCACCTGCCTGGCAGCAGCTGCCAGCTCAGCAGAGCCTTGATCCTTGCAAGGTGTGTGTGCAGAAAACAAGCCTTGAATGAAGGGTAAAGCATGATCTTTTTGTGCAGGTCAGCTTTCTCTCTGCCTACTTGCTCAGCTGCAGCAGCAAGGGGTTTCTGTCTTCATGTCATTTTACACACATAGTCACCACCTGCGGAGCTATCTGTAAAAGCTGCCCCATACTTTTATCTTTACTTCTTGGTTTCATGCAATTCTTCTGTGGCCTGGATTGGAACCACAATACATTACCAGATTTCAGAAGGTTGGTTTTTTGTTGTTGTTGGTTTTTGGTTTTTTTTTTTTTTTTTTTTTTTGGGGGGGGGGGTGTTGTTGTTTTCTTTTGTTTTGTTTTGTTTGTTTTTTGTTTTGGGGTTTTTTTTTTGTTTGGTTTGGTTTGGTTTTTTTGTCTGGGTTTTTTTCCCCTTAAAATCACTTCATGATGTCAAGTAGATTGTCATCTAAACAGCAGCACCTCCAGGAGAGAATACAGAGCCTCAAATAGAAGCATTCCAGAAAAATCCCTATAGCCAATTGTATGCTAATGCATGTGCTGCTCATGCAGTAAAGTTTAAAAAAAGCTGAAAACCAAGGAGAATTTTCTCAGTTTCACATAAGATACCTAGAAAGAGACATGCACATGTTTAAATATTAATATTCAGTTTTTCGGCTAAATTTGTGAAGATATTGTGGTTAATAGTATGCTGTTGTCTGGGAACTCTGATGGTCAGAGACCTCATTTTGTCCAAGGAATGTTACTGACAAGCTTTTTATGCAGCCAGCAACAAAACTGTGCTCTGCAGCCCAATGAACATACACACATTTGTATAGACACAAATGCACACATACACATAAGGGCACTCTTTCAAGGTAGCCATTTTTATTTTATTTAGTGGTGGGTATCACAAAGGATTTGTGTGTTAGTGAAGATGCTGCATTGAAGATTCTCCTAGCTGATGAATGACAGAATAAAAGTTAAGCCCTTGAAGCAAATGAGCAGGCAGTACCTTGAGAATGATGCAATTAAAAAAACATCAACAATAAGATTTTCTCTTGCCAGTAACAGCAAAGAGGTTGCAGTTAAGCTGCATTTGCTGCCATCTGTAAAATGAAATGCATTTTTAGTGCTCCATAAGCAGTGATATTTTGGGACACTTACAGCCTGTAACTTCACAATATTTTTTCTTTAATGTGCAAGGGTGTCATACTGAAGAAAGAGGGAATCTCATAAGGGAGTTAGCAAACTAAGATTGCAGTTGAGTCACAGCTTTAAAAAATCTTCACAACATTGCTTGAATTTGCATTTATGCCTACATACTTTCTGGTTTGCAGCCAAGGCCCAGTTCCTGGAATCAGTGGAATTTTCTCTTGGTACCTTCATTTAGCTTTGGTTAAGTATCTTGTGAAGGGTAGATTTCAAAGAGGTGATGGGCCCAAACAAGGACTTTACAAAGTCTTCCTTTTAATTCTGTGACATTCTGGTGGATTTTCTTTTTGTTCTAGATAATGACATGTATGAGTTTGATTTCCCTGCCAGTACTTCAACTTCAGATGACAGCAATTTAAACACGGGGAAAAGTGTTTGGTACAGAGATGAAAATGCAGTTAATCACTCTTCTAAATCTGGGAAACCAATACTGTCTGATTCCAGCCTTGGAGCATAAGCAAGCTAGACAGTTTCTGGGTTTGCAAGCTACCAAACGGAAGAAGTAATTGTTTTATTGGTACTGCTGCCCATCCACCTTTATTGGTACTGCTCTCACCTACCTCTTTTCCCATGTGATTGCATCTGAATTCAGCCTTGTGTGTCAGCTTGGAGATGGAAATAGTATCCTAATGTTAGAACTTTTTTCATGTGACTAAAGGAAAGCTTTAGATTCTCTAATCCAAAAAATTTACTTTTATGCCAGTCGGAGATCTCTCCATCCAGAAAGTTGTGCCTTTCCAGGTCTCCTTGCCAGGAGAAAATTTTCAGCATCACCACTACTGCTGTCTACATATCCTAAAGGAAGAAGTCAAGGAAGTGGGAGAGTGTGCCTGAGAGGGATGGAGGAGTTCAGCATGGCATTTTTAAAGAGGATGCGTAAAGAACAAAGAGTGTTGTAGAGAAAAGCTCTCCTACGCAGGCTTCAGAGTTCTACATCAGTAGCAGAAATCAGAGCCATTTCCCAGCAGCTTTTGCTGGCAGCAAGGCCATGGAGCAACATCATTAGAGAAGTCCTGTTGGGCATCCTTTGTAAGCCACTGATTTCTCCTGGATCCTGGTTTTGCTCAGGCACACGAGAGAGCTGAGCTTTTAGGCAGCTGCACAGCATGCCTTGTGTTCACAGTTTTGCCAAGTGACCCGTTCACCAACAAGGCCTTCAGCAAACATGTTTTTAAACAATGTTTGTCATTTTGCTGGAGCCTGGGACTTGGCTCTTGATGTGTGCGAGTTGGCACAATTCCTTTTTGGGCTGTTGCACTTCAGAACCGCTCTGGACACCGGCGGAGCTGCTCATGTACCACAGCTCATGTGCAGGCGTGGGTTCTCTGCTTGGGATTGGGGCTAAATGAGGACAGCTGACCTCAGAAAACCTCTGGGGGCCTACAAATCATAGTTAAGAACACAGGCTCATCTTTTTCAGGAGTGGGTTGGCAATGAAGCCATCAGTCAGCATCCGAAGAGCAGAACTGGCTATTTGGTCATGCAACACAATGTAAAGTTAACTCATGTTTTATCCTTTGTATCTGATTTTATTCCATTTTATCCTCAGCTGTTTCTTCCATTTTTTTCTTAAAGGAAACTTTTCTGTTTTCCTAAATTGAACTCTGGCCTTCCTTACCAGTATTTTTTCTTCTCTGGCAGCAGACTGTGACAGAATGATGAAGGCTAAGACCAGTTTTGTCAGAAGACCCTGTGTAGTGGGTTGAGTGGGACACCCTGCAAAGAAATAAATTTTGTTGTGAACAAAACACAGCAGTTTAAGAAGAAATCCTAAAGATAGTGGGGCAGAATCTGTAACCTTCTCTTTTTACTTCCCTCTCAAAACCTGATCCCTAGCTAGTACAAAGTTGTTGAAATACTGGGGAGAAGAGGGGGAGTACTCTGATCCTTTGGGCCTCTGAGAGAGCTCCCACTTGTGACGCAGGGGTACATTTTGATATTCACAATCCAGAGCTTTTGGTCTTCTGGGTGTCCCACAGTTGATCCTAAAATCCATCCTCCAGAGGAGCACACAGCTTAAAAGTTGTCTGGAGGTCACTTTGACTGCAGTTTACTCTGGAACATCCAACCTGCTGTTTTTATTACATTTACCAGACCCATAAGAACTGCCAGATATATTAGGGAGATTGCTTTAAAAAGCTGTGAGGTTCTGACTCACATGATTGCATACACAAATCAAAATGTCTGAATTGTGCCAAGCCTGAAAATTGGGCTTTGGTAATTTTCTGGGGGCTTGTATTAGGCCTTTTGGGGTTTTTTTTAAGGGAGCTGGGAGCTAGAGTATTATTAGTGTTGTAAATTAATTTTGCTTCTTAAAGCAAAACAGCTCTTCCATTCATAGTTAAATGTGAACGATGGTGTGACTGTGAACAGCACAAACTGATTGCAGCCAGACTCCCAGAATGAGCTGGTCTGACTCTGCAGAGGGAAACCCTATTAACTCTGGAAACAGGGATGATTCACTGCCGCACTCTGGACTGTGGAGGTGGTTGTCCAGATCCTGCTGTTCTGGCCTGATTTGTGTTCGATCTGGAGGTGGCAAAGGGAAAGGGTTGCTAGTCTAGCTAAATATTTTTAAAATCAAGGCATGCTTTATTAACTCTATGGAAAATTATCATTAGATTGATTTTTGACCCTGTATATGTTCAGTTACTATAAGCTTTCACTTGTTTTCATTGAAGAAGGTTGGTGTGTCTTCAGTGGTGCATCAGTCTTGTGCTGCAATTTGAGTCTGTTTTATCCTAAATTCCAGGAGATTGTGTAGAAGTAGGTGCCACTGAAGAGTTAACAGAAACTTGCCTTGTGTTGTTACAGTCTCTGTTGAGTGAGTTTTGCCAATAATAAGTGTGGCTTATTATTTATATGACTGAGATGAGAGAGAAAATTTAGAGTTTTCCTCAAACATGAAGCTTTGGGATAGTCAGTGTCTGATTGCATTGAGATTTAAAAGCAGGGAGTGAGCGTGGGATGTCCAGATGGGACTTCTGGGCACTGCTGCAGTACAAATATGAATAACGAAAACAAGCACTGACTCGTGGCTTGTTAAAAACCAAACAAACCTTTGATACTAACTAACTGTGTGTGTGTACTTTTGATCTCCATTATTTTGTGCCTTCTTCTCATCTTTTTTGTCTGTTCTGCTGGTTGTGTCCTTGTGTTGCCATCTCATCATAAAAGTGGGATTTCATACCTTAGTTTAGGAACAAAGGTCTCTTATTTTGGTTTTGTCTCTGCAAAACATGAAAATGTGTTTTCAAGCCTTCAATCTATTGCTGAGCTCAGCAAAACAGAAGCCTGGATCTGGCTCCAAGCTGGGCATTACTGGGATTACAGTTGTGTATAATACTACAAGTACTTCATCTGTATCATAAAATGTTTACAGTGAACAGTCAGTATCTTCCTAGTTGAGAGGGGGAAAAAATGCCTCCCACGTGTTTTTTGGCCAAGAAAATACCGGTAAGGACAAGCAAAATGGACTTTTTTCTTGAATTACCTCGCTTGCTTTGGTAGAACTCCCACCCCAGGGCCCTAAAAAGAGGGGAAAAAGAAAATCCCCAAATCCCAAAATACTCTTCCTAAGTAACAGTTTACTTCTTTAACTGTTTCAGTTTTGTTTTTTTTTTTTATATATAATTGCAGAACTAAAGCTCTAAATTACAGCAAAAATTCCTAGTCAGTTGTCGGTTTTTTCCATGACATTGAAAATTTCCCCTTTGGATGAAGCAAGAATAAGTTATTTATGTTCTCTTTTTTTTAGTGAATGCATCTTAAAAAATTAGGATGTCCAGAGGGCTCTGTACTTCTCTGACGTTTATATTAATGTTTTATTTATTAAAGATGTATCAAAATCTGCTAACACACACACATACACTGCAAGTATGGGTAATTACACCTCCACTCAAAAGTTTCATGATACTTTCTGTAACAGCTCTCAGTCTGAGCGCTTTAAACCTTTTTTAGAAGTACTTCACTCAGTTGAGGTGTTCAAGTATAAAGCAGGCTGTGAGAACACAACAATAGGGATGCAGGAGGGTAAGAAAAGGGTTTATCATTCTTCATGTGATATGCTCATGTTTCAGAAAACCAGGTGAATACAACTGTGCCACTTCTGGCATTGTATGTGTGCCCATACCCAAGGAATTAACTGCCTGAACCATCCATCCACAAATAATTTCAGCACTGGGAAGGGCATTTCCATACAAAGTGTGACAAAATTCTCAGTGGTGAAAGAGAGAGAAAACATTTTTATGGGTAGATAACTGCTTGGGGAGGTTGCTTGCAGAAAGGCAATAACCTTTTCAGAAAGCTGATGTGTTCCTTGTTGTGCCGTATCCGTGCCTAGAGGCACGCTGTCTCCCTGATGGTTGACTCCCCATTGGATGTGGGCAGTTCCCAAGCTGCTGCCCTTGCTTTGATCTCCGGGAAGCTGACTTTACTAGAGCTCTGTGTGTGGGTATGTTTTGCAGCAAATTTCTTCGCTGGGGGGGTAAAGAGAGCATGAAGAGCTACGTGTTCCATTTATTTCAGAAGCCTTCAGGATCGCTACATTGTAGAGAACACTTATGGCTGGAAAAAAGGGCAAATGCTTCACCCTTTGTTAGAAGGGGCAAGAGGGACAATTCAGGCAGCTGCAGGCCAGGCAGTTTCACTTCTGTCCTTGAAAAAGAAAATCATGGTGTGTATTTTCTTGATGCATTTCTGGGTAGGTGAAGGAAAAGGAGGCGACTTGAAGGTCAGCATGGATTTGCAAAAGAGGTGACCTAATTGCAGCCTTCCAGTACCTGAAGGGAGCCTGCAAGAAGGATGGAGAGATTTTACTGACGAGGCCCTGGAGTGACAGGACAAGGGGGAATAGTTTCAAACGGAAACAGAATAGATTTAAATTGGATGTTGGAAAGAAATCCTCCCCTTTCAGGGTGGTGAGGCCCTGGGACAGGTAGACCAGAGAAGCTGTGGCTGCCCTTGGATCCCTGATCTTTAAAGTCACTTCCAACCTAAACTCTGCCATGATTTTATGGTTTACTCTTGGTACACTTAGCTGGACCAATATGGTCCTGTGATAAAATTATTGAATCTGTGGGTGAGGGGAAAGTCATGAGTAAAATGGGAAAGTAAAATGATGGGAAAGCCATCATTTACCTTGTCAATAGTGAAGCTTTCAGCATTGTCTCTATCAGATTGCCAACATGCAGATAAGAATGTTACAGTCAAGGTGAGGAAAAGAGACCTGCCTGGACATTCAGACTGCAAGAGTTTAATGGTTCGTGCTTTGCCTGGAGGCAGAATTCCCTAAGGGTTTGTCTGGGACCTTACCCTGTTTAGTACCTTAAAAAAAGAAAAGATCACCAGGTTGTAGTGCATTCTTTATGCCACAGGTTCTGCTGATAACTGGCAGTGCTGTCATAAGTAGTATCTTACATAAGAAGCTGGAGAAGGGAAACAGGATCTGCATCTCTGAGCTCCTGAGTGCTGGTAGCTTTCCTAGGCTTTTTATATATCCTTTAGCTTTTACTTTTCTGGCTCTGCTGGGAAGTGTTCATTACAAGGAAGTTTCTGTGTTCCAGAGGTCACTCCCTAAACAAACCTTAGTGAGATAAGTTCTTCCAACTGCCTCAGCATGTCCTGACTGGGTGTTTTAAGTCACAGGAATTACTGCACTTGGTGATAGTGAAGCAAGTGAGTAGCTGGCAGCAAAGGAATTAGAACAGAGGCAGTGCCATTGACAGCACTTAATATTCATATTCACAATCCCTGGTCCTCATGGGGGATTTCAACCACCCAGGGAACAGGTTAGGAAGGACAAAGCCCTTCCAGTGACTAAAGGAGACCCATGAGAAAGCTGAAGAAGGACTTGGGAAGATATGAGACACATCAAAACCTCATATTCGTCCTTCAGGACAGCTGTTTAAATATCTAGATTAATCCGTTATCCCTTCTGTCAAATAAATGAAAGTTGTTTTCCCTCTTTTAATGTGGGATAAACCAGATGTGCAGCTTACAGATGCAGTGTGTCAGAAGTTCATATGAAATTTTGCAGTGAGTTCCCATTTCTACAAATGTGCTTGAAATAAAATACTTGCTTAGGCATTTTCCTGGAGCAAGGTTTATTTGACCTGTGTTAGCAGAAAGCAAGCAAGGAGCTTGTGTCTCATGACTTTTTTAATCCTAGAATACAAAGCTGTGAAATCTATTCCCATGCTGTGGGTAGAAGCTCTAACACAGCCACAGAATTCCACATTGTGCTGCCAGAGATACCCAAAACGTGCTCATTCATGTGGCTGCTTGTTCAAATATGCTCTTGGCCAGCTGGTTTCTCCACCAAACTTCATGCTCAAGGTGCAACTCAGCTTTCCAGGTACACTATCCAAGTTACCCAAGTTTCTAAGAATGTGGAGGTAAGGCTTGCAACTTCTTCCTATAAAATGTCGTTGTCACTTGACACGTCACATTCTCTCCACATATGTGGTATCAGGAAAGTGGTGCTTTTTTTTGAGTGGTAAGGCCCCAACATGCCTTCTCTGAGATGCCCAGGGGTTTCCGCTGTGAAAATAGAGTTTGCTGTTTTATTGTTGTCAAGGTAGTAGAAAAGCTGAGATGGTTTTGGGGTTTTTTGTTCGGTTGGTTTGTTCGGGGTATTTAGTTTGTTTTGGTTCGGGAGGGTGTGTGTGTGTTTGGGGTTTTGTTTTTGTTTTCCAGAAAGGGCAGAGAATAATAAATAAATGTACATGTAACTATTAATGTCATCAAGAGTGGTGAAACATAGAAATAGCCTGCAGAGAGAACCCGTATTGTAGATAAGAATTTGAAGAAGGAGGTGAACATCGCTGAGTGTATCCAGAAAGGTCAGCAGGGAAAATACAGGCTCGCTCAAAGGACTGAGAGATAAGACTCTCTTCTTCTTCTCCATCCTTTTTGGTTCATCCATCTCCTTCATGTTGTCACCATACAGGTTCCTCAAGGACGGGATTTTCTCTGCATGGTGCTCTTGCTTTGTCCGATGAAGAAAGGGCAGTCGGTTTCTGATTTCTGTCGTTCCACCAATTTAAAGTTCTAGTCCTTACCATTTCCTATCAATGACCATCCTTTTTTATATCTGTGTAGAATAAATAAAAGATTTTAATCACTTCATAAACATCTGCCAAAATACTGCTTTAGCATCTCTTCCTAGCATCAAATAAGTGGTTCTTTAAATATAATCTATTTAAAGGATTTACACTAAGGAAGGATGCACAAGGCATGAATTTCAGAGGGGGGAAGAATTCTTGTATGTGAAGACTTATATTTGTTAAAAATATGTTGTGGCATGTAGATCTGAGTCACATTCTAATATTTTTAACCCATTAAACCTGATTCTTGAAAAGATTAATGTCCCCACAAATCCTGAGTACTGATACTGCTTGTTTCTGTTTCATAGTGAGCAGAAATGCAAACTGATCAGAGGCAATGGGCTGGGTTCTGTTGGGATGTCCAAAGGGCATCAGGACTCTGCACTGTAGCCTGAACAGGAAAGGAATAGAGAATAAATCAAGTTTGCTGCAATTCAGAATTGTTAATGTAATGCCTGTATGATTTTGATGGAGTTTTATCAATGGAGAGTCTCTGAGCCTTTAGGGAATGGTAATTAGATTCTTCACTGTCAGATTTTTTATGTGCACAGTACATTGAGTGAGAGGACAGTAACCATTCTTAGCAGCATGGAGACCTTGAGCTTCCATAGGGCATGGAAGCAGTAAATCATTTTGTCATCCTTCCAGAATTCTGCCTTTCAGCCCTTCCTTTTGAAGCTTGGAAGATGATCATTCTTTCTGCCTTTCCCCTCTCTCACTTCTTCCATTTCTTTCTGACAGACAGGATTTGCTTCCTTGGGGCCTAGCAACCCATTTCCCCACTTTCCACTAACCCCAGAAATCTCCAGGGAAGGTTTTGGTCAGAACATCACTCAATCATCAGCAGTTCTAGCGGCACCTTTTCCAAGTCAACTCTGCCCCAAATCCAGTGTGCAGCTCTACTGCTCATATCTGTTTAAGCATCTGCAGATCCTCACTGCCATGATCTGCTCGGTCCAATCCTCACGGCGTGGAATGGTTTGGTTTGGAAGGGACCTTCAAGCTCATCTCATTCCAGCCCTCTGCCATGCTGGGACACGTTTCACTAAACCAGGTGATCTTAAAGGCCATCTACTTTTAGGAAGCAAAGTCTTTTATTCCATACCCCTCTGTATATCTTTGCTGCCTCTCAGCATAATACAAACCTCTTATTCCTGAGTGTCTGCCCTTTCCCCAGATGGGATTAACCATTTATTCTCCTTTTCTTGCGTTTTCTGTATGCCTCTCTTCCAGTTCATAGCTGAAGTGCACTGCAGGAATATTAACCATGCAGCCCCTGGGTACCAACCAGGAAAATGCTCTGTGGTTTGGGATTTGTCCAGCTGGGAAGACTTCCCAGCAGAACTTCCTCATATCAGTGTCTTGATATGCTGAGCTAACCCCACATTGTCTTGTGTCTTACTGAAGTAAGTGGTTTAGGTGGTATCCGTATCTCCATAATGAGAAATTGTAGTCATAAAGATATAGATCAGTTATTGAGTTGTTTGATGGAGACAATTCTCAGTTTTTACATCAGGCAGCTGATGTGTTTCAAAGGTTATCACTTTACTGGACGCCTCAAAAGGAAAGGTGTTGGCCTCAGGTTGTTATCTTATCAAATAGGAACGTATTTAATGTTTAATGCTGTGAAATATTAACCATAAATAAACAATAGAATTTGTTGATGGACATACTCCATCTCCTGAGGCACACTGCAAATACATTCACATCCCTGGTTAGAAGGTGTGTCATGCTGAGAGCTAAAATGCATAAAATAAATGAACCTTTGTAACGTTGGCTATCAACTAGGTGAATTTTGCTGCAGGCTTTAAGTGAAATGACAGCATTTTATTTCTCCAACAATTTCAGTGTTGATTAGTACCAAAAATTATTCTGCTCTTGTGCTACCCACAGTTTTTCCATGATTATGTAATACCTCCAGATAGTTTAGCTCAGGAGGGAAAGGTGAGCTCTTACGGTGTTTTGGCATTCTGGTTTTAATGATGTGATTGGAGAAGTTTCACCTTTATCCTTGTAATTCAAAATTATGGAGGTCTAAAGGGAAAATTCATGGAGTAAGTGTTGCTCTGTGGGAATCAAGGAGGCCATTCCACAAGGGCAGGTTCAGCTCATAGCAGCATAGGTGCATGTGCTTTCTATGCAAGCAGGGCAGGTCTTGCTCCAGTTTTGAGGTTATTATGCCTGGGTCATCACCCAGTTATTAACATAAAGCACAGTCTTTAATCTCTGCTCCTGATTACCTTAATCATTACTGGGTGCATGAGCTGAAGGAGTCCTGTGAAGTGCGATGGAAAGACACTGGAAATGTTGTCTGTTAAAGGAGAAACAAAAACAAAAAATAAAAACCCAAAAACCCAAACAAACAAACAAAGAACAACAACAACAACAAGAAAAAACCACAACAACCCCAAAATACCAACCCACAAAAACAGTACCTGCTTGAATGCCCATTTTTTGACTGAAACAACTGAGGAGGGAGACTGGGTATTCCATGGGCATTAAGGAAATAACTCCTAGAAATTTTCTCTGGTGGCTGAAGGATATTATTAGTAGTGTCCTTAAAAAGAGCCATGCCAGCCTTCTGCTACTACAGTGGGTTTGGAACAGGTAGAAGAGCTGCAAAAATACTGCAGTCTGAGCTCCGGTGAATATCCTGGGCAGAAGGGAGGGGTCCAATCTCCTTCCTCCAGGGGAGAAGAGGAAGGGAACCACCACCACAGCTGCCTGTATTTTTCCCTGCCAAGGCACAGAGAAAGAGCAAGCAGAAACATGAGTGATAACAGAAGTAGAAACAGAAGCAGTGATATATTTTTGAGTCCGCATGACTTCATTAAGCACTGCAAGCAAGGCTTCATTTCTGTGTGCGTGAAAATGTCCAGCTTCCCTCTCTTTCTCTGGAGCAATTATATTTTTTGGTAAGAAATAAAGCCAGGAGGGTTCCAGACTAAGGCACTGTGCCCAGGTCAGTGCCTGTCTGTGGGGCTGCGACCTGTTTCCTCTCCTGTAGATACACTCCAGTGTGCTTTGCCTCTTGTCTTCAAAGAGCAGTGACACTGAGGATAGATTTTCTGCAGTCCTTGTTGTCTTAATGCTTTTAGAAAATGCAGGTGTTCTAAAGGGTTATAAAATCTCACCTAAGTAATGGCACATTTGGTTAGAAACCTGTGCACATATTCCTAAATTCTTCCTTGTTTCATTTTTGTTTTCAGAATATGTTTATGCTCTTTTAAATGGCAATGCAGAAGCCCATCTGTTTGTTAGGGATAAATAGTAAAATTGTAGATATCTCTAGCAGATATTTATCAACATTGTGCAGACTCAAACATATACAAATCTGGATATCACATTTTAAATTAATTCAAATAACTTCATTTCATTTATTCTTCTTAAATCACTTTGTGTCTCTCTTTTGGGGAAGCTCTTTGGGAAATACTGATTATTTTGCATGTATTAAGGAACCCTTCCCCCTATATTAGATGTATTTCAGTAGGGAAGACCAGATGATAAAAGAAGTCAAACTGATGGACTGGGAACAAAGGAAATCATGGGCTTGACAGTCAACCTGTGGCTTCCACCAATAGTAGCTGGAAATGTTTCCTAGGAAACCAGGCTGAAAACCAAATTCTCTCATGTTAAATTTTCCATTTAACTGAGAAGCCAGTTGTATGTGATATTAACTCTCCATGTGTACCATTGTGTATTTTAAATGGCAGGGCATAACCTGAAGTAGGCGCATGTGGGATATGTTTCTGTGTTCCTGTGAATCTGTGCATTGGTTTTGATTCAAAGGCGAACATTTCTCCAGTAACAGTAGGAGAAAGCAAATAATTCAGTAAGAAGTCCCAACTTTTGCACAAAAATACATGCTGTGAAATTACCCTTTGTGCTGGACAGAATCAGTTGCAGAAGAAATGCACTGGTATGTAATTTGTCAAAATGAAGTTTAATGTTAGTTTTCTTGGGAGGATCCGGATTTTAGAGAACGTGATGGGTTCCTTATTTGGAATAAGAGCAGGGGATGACTGAACAACTGTTGTAAGATGAAATATTTTTTTGTGCTGGAGGCCCAAAGGTGTGGCTGAACTGAAGCCTTGCTTATGTCTGTGATAAAAATTAACCTCCTGCTGAAGTGGACATGAAAAAACAAGCACCAGCAATCCCAAGGCATCACTTCCCTGCTGCTCTTTATAGCAGTGGTATACATTTAACCTCATCCAGTTGTGTGTTACCCATCCATCTGCACAAAATGGACTCTATGAAAAGCTCTGAAATAGGTGCTTTTGAGATCTGTGACTCTTTCTGGTACAGATCTGTCCTTCATGTACCATTTCAGCACTGATTTGGGGTCTGTGCTGGATCAAACGAGTTGATACAACTACCTCTGTGCTCATCTGTGCATTACAGAGAAGATTCTTTTGATCTTCTACCTTAGTTGCTATCCATCAGTTTTTTCCATTTACCAGTGTCTGCTTTAGTCACACATCACTCACTCCTTGGTCCCTCTCAGATGTGTCCTCTGCTTTCCTTTGGTTTAGATAAACCCCCAGATCACCAAATGGCAATTTTTATGATTCCTATCCATGTTAACTCTGCAGACCCATCAGGATTACTACCTCTGGGCAGTTTTCCTCCAGAAAAATGTTAATTCCTGATTAGAATGGGTCAAAAGCAGTTTATGGTGGGTATGAAAGGCATGGAGAGCAAAGCAGTTAATTGTATCCTCTTTCTTAGTAAGTTTGGAGCTGGAAAGAGTGATGTTCCCAGCCTGCTGGGATGCAAGTGGCATTCCCCAGTTAACTTCATCTTTTCCCAGGGCTTTTAGGTACTCTCTGGTGCTGGCATTCTTCTGCCTCACCCGTGTGTTTCTCCCTTGTGTCTCCCTGGGGGCTCTCCCAGCACTGGACTGAAAAGCAATGAACAGTGTCAGAGGAGAGCACATGGAACCTACAAAAAGTAGATTTTTCCACCAGCCTGTTACCCAAGTTTTCTGCAATTCACCCCAATGACTCTTGCCTTTCTTAAACAAAATTTCTTGTTATCCAGTTACAGAGAGATAATATTCCCAAGCTTAAAGATGTGCTGTATTTTTTTTTTTTAAGCATAGATTTGGCTTTGAGTTAATGCCAAAATTTTGATGTTAATTTGACCCTCAAAAGGCAGCTCTCAGGAAAGAAGCACTTGGTAAAGGAAGGCATATTGCCTCCTAAAGGGCTTTAAAATAGTTCAGTTCTCCTTCCACTTTGTATGACCTTGGATAAGTCACTCCAAATCTATGTGACTGTTTCTTCCTGTGAAAAATTATGTGGCTCTTCTTTATAAAGAACTTACTGATGAAGAAGACTATGTAATAGGCACTAATGGAATATTTAATAAAAAAACCTGTTTGAAATCCAAAATACATGTCTGGACACCTTTAGTTACCCTTCTCTCCCTTCTGTGTAATATCTGATCTGGAGTTTGAGGGACATTTAATCAGTGTCATTCCCTGATCACTTGATACAACTTGGAGACCATCCTCTTTCAATTTGCTTTCCATGTGCACCCATGGAAGCAGGGAGTTCCTTGGAGTGCAGGTGCTCTCTAGGAAAGCAGTCAGCTTTGTGTGCTTGTCTGCAGATTGTTCAGGTACTAATAGAAGTTCAAATCCCTGGCATCAAGGGAATCAGCAGAACATGAAACCAGAGTGGTGAGAGACATCTGTGCTAAAAATAAATAAACCCAAAGTAAGATAAGCTCAGTGTCCAGGAAAGGCAATGTTCTGTGAAAGTAATTCAGCACTGAAGAAGGAAAGAGTACTTGACTAAATAATAGCTAGATTTTTAACTTAATTATGTAAGATATTTAGTCAGTGAAATGAGGCTTTAAGCTGTACTAAACATTTGTATGGCTAAAAATACATATTTTAATATATATAGAAGAGAATGTTGTAAATGAAATACTTAAACTACTCCCTTTCTTCTATAAACCATGCTGAGACCTGGCTAGGAGGATATAGTTTGCTGAATTGCCTCTTGCTTTGAAACATTTCTTGCAGCTCTTGTTGCATGGTGGCTCAAATCAAATACATCTTTGCTCTGCTCCTGCGTGGTAGTTCTTGTGCCCCTGGATAATTTCTCTGTCTACACCTGCTTTTGTGCTCCCATCCTCTGACAGGAGCTGCATTTAATTAACTCACCAGTCCTTTTCCCTTCTTTTAGTTAGTTTTTATTCTGCCAGCAGGGCTAGATGGATTCCAGCTCCAAAGGCACAGCCGAGCCCGTGCACTGGGAAGGTGCCAGGACTTCTGAGCTGCAGCACTGAAAAGAGGAAGTGGCAAGAAATGCCATTTCTGTTCTGAAAAGATTGATGTTTTGTTAAAAGCGATGAGATTTTTTTCTGAGGCTAGCAGCACACTTCCAGGGTGTTGGTTCAGCAGGTCACTTTAGGGACTGAGGGAAAATGTTGTGTAGGTGAGGTGGAAGTGCTGTCTTTAACCTGAAACCAGCAATTCCCTTTCTCAGTCCTTCCCAGGAGAGAGTTATTCCTGTTGAAGGAAAGGCATGTATTTACTTGCTCTCTCCTCCACTGCAATTTGGGAATTTGGCTTCTTGCTTGAGTGGCAGAAGTGAAGGTGACAGCTACCCAGGGTGCACTTGATCCTGGTCTTGGAACACCTGGCACAGGCTACAATCCAGCTTCTGCCTGTCTGTGTCCTGCACTTGCGATAAGGCTCCTACTTAATTGCTGTTATTTGGCAGATGTCATGGATTTGATGTGAGGTGATACTTTCATAATAGATCTGTTAGCTTGTTCAGTTTAATCTGATTAAACTCTCCCAGTCACCTACTTAGGTAAGATAGATGGGATGAGTCGGAGTCAGAAAGATTAGGAGACTTCTGCATGATCATGAAAAGGTTGAAGGCTGAGGAAGGAATTTGAGGAGCATCACCCCTAAGTCACATAAAGACACACTCCATGAAATCAGGGCCCAGGCTGTGGGAGGGGAAGAAGGGCTGCCATGACATCATCCAGTCATTCCCCATTCCCACTTCTTGGACAGGTCTTGTCCTTTTGGTACTGTTCATTCCCCATTCCCACTTCTTGGACAGGTCTTGACCTTTTGGTACTGTAGCAAGAGACTGGGAGGGAAGGGGTAGACAGGTTCACTTACCCTCCAGAGTCAGTCCTTGAGCAATGGGTATTGCTTTATAATAATAATGAAGAAAGTTATGAGTTCGTGTGTTGTCTCCCTGGGGACTCATGTCACCCAGCTTGTTACAGTCGTTTCTTTCCTAATAGAAGAAACTGGTTGTAGGCGTAATTCTGCCGTGGTGTGTGGGAGGGAAATCTTGGGGAACAGATGGTTCTTGGTGAACAGACTCCAGTGACTAAGACCAACTCTCAAAAAAGAATTAATCTATCAAGCTGATTTGCCGATGAACAGAAATAGGAAAAATAACCATAATACAAATGCAAAAATGAACGATGAAGCAAGGCTGCCTTTTGTATGTTTGACAGCGGTATTTCTTTCTGGTAAAGAAATTGCTTTTCAATAGCTTTCCTATGGAAGGGATTCTCTACGCTGTTTCTTTTTCAAGTGCTAATGTATTTATTATTGAGCAGAAGAGGGCAGAAAACCAGGCACTCAAAACTCAGAATGAAAAAAAAGAATTCTGCACTAGGAGAAACTCTGCATCCGCACATTTGTGTCTGCCTGCTTGAAGGTGGAAACCATTAAGGATGGAAGACCCACCAAATATGTACAGTTGGAAGGGACAAATTCTTCACTTAAGTCCACTAGTGGTGATAAAAACTCACTTATCCCTTAAAGGTCATGGTTTAATTATTGACACCGATAACGACTTTCATGGCCAATACTGAACAATTTCTGAGTGGGTGGATTAAAGTCTATCCCCATGAAACAGGTTTTCCTCCACAAAAGAAGTACCCTGGACTGTGGGCTACTGCTCAGTCATGAGTAATCTCTTAAGAGCTTCTTGTCAGCCATTTGATATGCTGATGTTTCATCGTCAGGGTGTTTAACAATCTCACCAGCTGGGAGTTAGCATGTCAATTTTACCAGTGTGTCATCTGAAAGTGGTTCAATCGAGTGGCCCTTTCTTATATGGCAGTATTTTTTCAGGACTTCTTTGGTTGCTGTATTGATTGAAATGCAGTTTTAGGTCTCTTAGGCGTGCAGACCCAGCACAGCTCAAGGGAGATTATTTGGAAGTCCATATCTATGGCAAACTTTGCAGTTTAGGGCTGACTGCAATGTAGTAGGGGATTCCCAACCTCTTATGTTAACCAGCAGTCCAGGATACTCTGCTGCTGCTACCAAAAATGTCACCGGCAAGGCAGAGTTTCACTTAGGTTTAATAGAACCAGTGCTAAGCAGTCTGAGCCTTAAATTCTCCTTCCCTTTGGCATTACAGTAAAAATGTCCATTTTTAAAATAAATGACTGTACATCTTCTAAACCATTCTTAGGTACAATAACTGATATTAAACTGCAGAGCTAAGGGCTATCCAGTACAAAACATCCTGCAGTAATATTTCAGAAGTGGAATCTGTCCTGGTAAAATCATACCTAAACTTGGCAAGGTCTTTTGAGCAACATGCAAGGAAATGCAGTTTTCCATGGCTGCAATGCTGAATGTAGACTAGCATCCTTTTGGAATTGGGCATTAATCTTGGAGATGATCTCCTGAGCTGCTGTTTCTCTGGTGGCACATCACTGATCTTCCGTACCCTCTAGGACACAGACGGCTCCTGCATTGTCAGTGTTGTATATTAGTTGTTATTTCTCTTAGTTTAGAGTGTGATCAGATGTTATTATATAAATTGAGCCTTCTCAGGAGATGCTTTTTAGGCATGTGGGTGGGAAGGAAACACAGCGTTTTGGAGAGTCATCTCTTCCAGTGTAAAAGGGAAGAAGATATTCTTGGTTTAGTACATTTTTGCTCCCTCTGAATTAGACGAAATTGAAATGCTCCGAGTGATGAATTGAGCAAATTATGGAGAGATAATAGCTGTGCTGTTATCCCTGAGAGAAGATGCCAAAATGGAATGCCTTTCATTTGGCATTTTATTGCTATAAAATGTTCCACGTGAGGAAAAATTGCATGGACTAGGATTTTCCTTGTGTTTTCCTCATAGTTCTGCTGACCTGAAAGTGAGTCTGAAGGCAGCATATCTCTGCTGTTAGAGCAGTCTGTATGTGAGATACTTGGCCATTAACTCAGATACTGCTGGAGAACACAAAACACGCTTTCACCACTGGGGCACATGCCACCTCGGGGGTCATTTTCTGCAGCTGCAGCACAGCAGTGTTTCTCCTTTCCTGCTTGGGCACCCCATACAGCTGCTCAGGGGACCCCGACTCGTGGGTGGTGCAAAGGGTCCCAGAGAGGTGGAGATTCAGTGGTATGGCAACACCAAAAAAGGGCTCTGCAAAAGAAAAGCACAGAGAGGAAGGTGGAGGGCCAGTGGAGTACGAGAGGCTTCCCAACCCCCCCCCCCCCCCAGTTACGACTTCAGTGGTGAAGATCTGTTCGTGTTGTCGTGGTTCCCTCAGGCTGACAGGGATGACGCTACAAAACAATTCCAGAATCTCTCTTAGATCAAAAAACACCAGTGGGCTTGTCATTTTCCTGTACAAGTGTGAGAAGCAGAAATGTCATGAGCTGAGCACAGAATATCTGAGAACACCAAGATTAGTGTTTTCTCATTCTGTTACAAGTGCTCTGGAATTACAGGTGTGATTTGGTGGGAGGATGGAGACAGAAACTTGGCTGGGTGTGAGGCTGAGCATCCATCTGGAGGTGGGTTGAAGGCTGTCCCTGTTGATTGAAGGGTAGAACTGGTCTTTCAGGCTGGTGAGCCAAAGCAGGTAGCCGTACATTACCTTATGAGCCTGGCTCTCCCCTTCAGGGTCCAGGCTTGAGACATAACCTGGATTAAGGGATTATGATGATATTAAATTAAGCAATACACTGCTAAGAGACTAATAAAGCAATTAAATTATAACTAATCTAATAGCACACACAACTATAAAGCTTCTAATTATAATTATGATGAATCATGTCCAACTTCTGTTGAGTTATAACTCTATCTCCCTCACCACTTCAAGTCTTTCTCCACTGTTTCACACCAGGTCTTTTCAGATAAAGACATGATGGAAGCGTCCAGCAGGTTATCCACTAGGGGTCTTTTCAGCATCACTGTGGACTTGGATTCATCACCATTTGCAGGTGTCCACACTCCAGAAAAAAAAAAATGTACCTGATTTTATATCTTCCTGTTTTCTATTTTTGGATATTTTATTTTTGAACTACTACACTTGCACTTCACTTTCTCTGTCCAAACTTCTCTCAAACAGACAGTCTGTCCCCAGTTATTTTTTCTCCTAGTTGTTCCCATTACTGCTGTTTTACTCAAGTTTGGTGGATTATTTCAGTGCTGTTACTTAGGCAGTCTTGATTTGTATAGTTTTACAAGATTTTTATAGTTTATGATTGCCTAGGTACAGGTGACTTTGAAGACTTTGCACCACAAAACTCCCCTGGTAACATCCAGTTCATGCTGGCATCATATTGTTTACTGTATTCACTCACTAAGACAATTTTATTTTGGTCTTGACTCTTCTACCCAGTTCTAATTAAGCACAAGCAGCTTTTCCTCTTGTGCGTAGCCTTCATAAAACAGCACCAGAGTAACCCATTTTTCACACTCTGGTTCTGTGCTCCTGTAGCTTGTTGTCCTTGAGCTGTTTTAATTGCATTCCTCAGGAAAAGCATTTCTTGGTGCTGCATGAGGACCTCCTCCCTACACCTTATCACACTGTGGTAGCTGTACTGTATGCCCTAGAGATCCTAACTTTACAACCATGTAGTTTGGGGCAGGTCTTTTACATATTGAGTTGGTTTTTTTCCCCCCAGGAATCTGGAAAACCAATAGGCTGCCTCTACCAACTGTAGCAGGACAGGTGGAGAAATGGCCTGTACTTCTCCCAGTTAAATACATAGTTAGGATATATAGTGTAGCCTCATGCAAGTAGTATTTGCAAACATTGCGTATTTCTTACTTCTGTGGGGTGAGAGGTGCGTTTCAGTACTTCAGGGTGGTTGGTTGGGGTACGTTCTGTTTGTTTCTCCTCCACTCCTTCTGCCAGGATTTTTTCAGTGGTAGATTAAAGCTTTAAAGGAATTTATAACCTCGTGGGACCACAGCCAAGGACACAGGCTCATTACTGGTAATCCCTGCTCAGACGGATGGGGAGGCTTTTGTGTACAAACAGCTTTTTGTTGTTCATAGAATCATAGAATCATAGAATATCCCAAGTTGGAAAGGGCCCACAGTGATCGTCAAATCCAGCTCCTGGCCCTTCACAGTTTAACCTGGTTGGAAACCAAAGTTTAACCAGGTTGCTCATTCTGGTGACACATGATCAAGTGATTTGTTACACCTGAAGCATAATTAGCCCACGTGTTCACTCTTCTACCTTGTGTGGACTAGGTAGCATAAACTTAATTGGTGCAATCTAGAGCTGGAAGCTAAAGGCAGTGAGCATGAATTCCAGTTCAGCTTACATGGATTATCCTCTTTGGTCTCCCTTAGAAGCAGTATGAGTTGAAAATATATTTGCAGAGAAAAGTAACTTTTCTTTTGATAGATGTATTGAAAAATGCATGTCAGTGTGAAAGATGTCTTGAGCCACAAATCCTGTGCTCAGAAAGTTTTAACATTCTGGCTTTAGCTGGAAGAATTAGTTGAGTGCCAGAGATGATATGTTAGGCTTCTTGATTACCCTTCAGTAGTCTCTGAGGTGCCAGAGCAAGTTAAAACCTGAGCCTGGCTTAAGGACACTTGATTTGGCTTTCTTGATCCTGTTTAAAATGTATATGTGTTTCTTTCCATACTAAAATACCTGGATTTCTCTATTGTTAAAGAAAATAAAAAAAAAAACAAACAAAACAAAACACAGACAAAGTCCTACTTGACTGCAGACAAAACTCATCTTTCCCTGCCTTAAAGAGGAGCAGTCTTGCCGGGTGTGTGAAACATCATCTGACTTGTCTTTTACCATCAGGCCTGTCAGAACATTCTAGTGGGGTGCAACTGCAATGGCAGGAGAGGGAGAAACACTTGAGAGGGTGTAGCTGAGCCATCTGTGGCAACGTTCTGATCTTTGTTCGGAGAAGTGAGCGACATCTGCTCCTGACAGACGTGTTACTATCGCACGCTGACGGGAAATGGCCCTCCTGACAACAGGTACCTTTGTTGTGAAACAAGACAACACCTCCTGCTTGATGAGACCCAAGCGACTGGAAAAAGGAAGTCTGCCTGCCAGAAGGTTGCTACAGACTTCCTGGGACAACTCTGCCTTTTCCTTACATCCAGAAAATTTGACAAAGTTCAGTGAAATTGATTTTTTTAATAACTTTTTTGTTTTGTTTTGTTTTTACCTGTGGCCAGGAATTGGTGAATTTTAAGAATGTTCATTATGGGCAGAACTAATTGAGCCAAGCATTGTTAAAAAGGGGACCTTATTTTGAATAACGTACAAAGATGTTGGATTCGGAGAGAAGGTTTGAGCTGTGATTCCAGAGGGGCTTCTGCAACCATATCCAAAAGGTCTCTATGGATTCTTCTGAGAACTGGCCATAATCAGAGGCGTTGGTTACAGTTTTTCTCCAGTAGCAGGGGTACTTGCAGCAAGACTGTGCTGTAAGTAGCTGTCTCTATTTGGACAGATGGTTCTATCTTCTTAAAGAAGTTTTAATTTCCCTAAGCTGAAGGCTCCTTGGATGGAAATCAAGGATTACTTGTAACTCTCTTACTTCCTTGCTTACTTGGAATAGTGACACTACGGAAAATCGGTTTACAATGATTAAGGCATCCTTTCTTAGATGTTTTCTTAGAATATCAACTGTTTTCTGCTTCACTGGGTTGGTGTCTTGTTCACAAGGGCCCTCACTTCTAGTACTATCTCTGCTCTTCCTATCAGTCTTCTAAATTGCATTAGCTTCTGATAATCTCTCAGGGATTTTCCTGTTTGTTTTCTCACTGTGTGCTGCCTGTAGCCTGACTGTGGGAATATGGTCCTAGTTAAGTGAGATAGGAAGGAAACAAGGCAGGTATTCAATAGGCTGGGGTACCCCAACTTAGGGCCTTTCTTTTAAGCACCACTCAAAAAATTACATTGTCATGATGAAGATAACAAAAATATATGTGGGATGACATAAGAAGGCCAGAATATTTGTGTCAGATGTGAAGAAAAAAGAAAAATGCTGAAATGAGAAATTGTCCTAGGTGAATCACAAAATCACTGAATGGTTTAGGTTGGAAGGGGCCGTAAAAATCATCCAATTCCACTCCTTGCCATAGG
Source organism: Chamaea fasciata (assembly GCF_029207755.1). NCBI lineage: Eukaryota > Metazoa > Chordata > Aves > Passeriformes > Sylviidae > Chamaea > Chamaea fasciata. Next base: position 50,931,547 of record NW_027094090.1, read on the forward strand.
CAGGGACACCTTCCACTATACCAGCTTGCTCCAAGCTCTGTCCCACCTGGCCATCCCAGGGATGGGGCAGCCATTGCTGCTCTGGAAAACCTGTGCCAGGGCCTCACCACCCTCACAGGGAGGAATTTCCAAGAATATCTCATCTGAACCTCTTGATGAGAGCAGGAGGTTGCTGAGAAGGTCCAACACAGCACCTCTCCTCACTGACTTGTCACTTGGAGAAGGAAGTTCTCATCAATGCGTTCCAGGAACCTCCTGCAAAACTTCCATCTTCAACTGATTGTACTGTTTGACACATCCATAAATTCAATATTCTTGGCATGAATTTCAGTCACTGAGACCAGCTGGCCCGAAATGGCTCACATTCATGCCAGAAAGCTTTCTTACCTTTCAAGACATCATGGCCGCAGGTAGGCTATCTGTTGGGAAAAGCCCTGGTTCCAGGCTAACGCCTTACTTGTGACCAATGACTTGTTCTTTTTTCTGGTAACCTTCTAGCTCAGTTCATTCTAGGAGTGCGAATTATTATTCTACTGTATTAATTTCCCAGATGTTCAGCTCTCTACGCTTGAGTGCCCTCTCACTGCAATGTTTGAAGAATCTCTGTCTTTGAGTAGTTTTAAATATTTGATGCATTTGTCTTGATTCATTCAGCTTCTGCCGTGTGTGACATCTAAGGATTTTTACCTCCCTTTACCCTTTTAATTAAGGTGCACTTTGGTGGCCACGTTACTCCTGATCCTCTTCACGGTGACGTTCTCTGCTTTCTGCCTCAGGAGGACAGGGGGAGGAAGTGCAGAACACCCACCCTAGGCTGCCATTCCTTTGGAAGAGCTCTTTGAAGGGGCCCAAGTTCAGAGGACTGCATCTCTCGACTTGCCCAGATGTACTCCTAGGAGCTGAATGGCTCAGATGTTTTGTCCTTGAAGCAAAATCTGGAATTGAATCCCAGCATTGTGTTTAGTGCTGCCTTCCTCTGCGTCTGTGTGACAGCCAATATGCTCTCAAATGAGAAAGTAATTTTTTGGTAATTTCTTTAAATATCTTTCCATGTCCTTCTTGGTAATTTCTAACAACATCTCCTAAAAGTAGGAAGCTGTGTTTGACACAGCCCTTAGTCCTAGGTAGTGATCCTCAGGAACTCAGTGAACACTCCTGAAGTTCCCTGGAGTCCAGGCAAATCTGCCAGTGAAACTTTGAAAATCTGGGATTAAAGGCGATAGGTATGGGCAAGCAGATAAAGATCCCGTGTCTGGGTAACTTTATACTTACTCATACTTGCAAGTCCATACAGTGATTCTCAAAGCCAGTGGTAATCAATTCAGCAAGGCAGGAACTGAGGAAGGGCACAGGGATCTGACTCCGGTTGTGACTGCTGGCATTCCTTGGCAGTTGACTCCTGTTGACCCGTGGCCTCATTGGGGCATAGTTAAGGAGAAGGATGGGATGGAAAACAGTCCAAGGAAATGTGTGGGAAGAAACATTTTCAGTGGTTCCTGTAGGAAAAGCTTCAAGTGTTGCCATTCTCCTGCCCTGCACTTACATTCTTCCCCATCAGACACTGATGCTGATCTCAAAGTACCACCCAGGAGCACCAGGAACATCTCTGATAAACATCAGGAAACTCCTTGTTCTATCCCTGACTTGTCCACCCGCCTATAAGATGGCACTAGAGAACATGGAAAGCTTTTCCATGTCTCTCAAATCCCTCATGCTCCTGTCTACAGCATCTGACTCAGAAAGTGTTCCATATTCACTGCTGTGTACTTCAGTATTCTTGCTAGAAAACAGCAGGCTTGGTCAGCAGCCAATTTTCAAGGAAACTGGCTATTCAAAACCACATCCCAAATAGCTGGATGTGCATATTAGTCTTAGCTGACCTTTATTGAAACTTTCTGTCCCTCTCTTTGTTTCTGTAGCCTTCATCTTTAAATAATCAACTGTTTTGTTTACTAGATGTTGGTGGTGGGTCCTGTATTTCCACTACATTACCTCTACTCAGGGGAAAGTAATAGCTCTGGATTGAAGCATAAGCCGTTTGTTTTTCTGTAATGAGGAACGCTCTGCTGCCTGCTTTCCAGCTGATGAGATGAGTTATGCTTTATTTGCCTTGAGAAGAACTGTATTTAAAAGCAATTTTCTGAAGAGGAAATGAGGCAGAGAGTGCAAAAAGGGGGAAAAAAAGAGGCTCTATCCCAATTAAAGCTTCCTGATCTGCATTTTCACACATTTCTTGACAGAATAATCCTGGTGTTTATTGCTGGAAATCTACCAGGCTAAAGATTAATTGCTGGCTAATTACTTTGAAGCTGCCGAGTTATATCTCAAATTTGTTACAATGGCAATTCAAAAATAGTTGTGTACCTTCCTTCCATAGATGTATTGGAGGATTTTATCAAAAGCAAACACAAGTGATAAACCCTTTCAGCAAGACTAAACTGCAGACATCAGGTGTTTTTTTAAGAATTGTTTTCATGACTTTGGTACCTTCAGTAGTTTAGATTTGTGATGATCACTTATATATTTATGATGCTGTCATTGAAATCACTGAGGGATAGATGCACACCCTGCAGAGTGTTATTCTGTGTATTTATATATATAGGCTGTTCCCCTGCATTTGTACACCAATGCTCTTTTCAGAAGAGGGATTTCAAACACCCTGCGTTTAAAATTGTTCCACACAGCCAGTGAACAGCTTTTTCTTTGAAGAAATTCTCACCCTGGTATTTTACCCCTTGGTCTCTCTTAAAATAAACTATATATTTCCTTCACAAGGAGAAATTCTTTCCTATATTCTCCTGAATCATGTTAAACAATCACTTCCATTTCTTTATCTGAGAAGTGGAAGCTTTCTTTCTTTCTTTCTTTCTTTCTTTCTTTCTTTCTTTCTTTCTTTCTTTCTTTCTGTCTTTCTGTCTTTCTGTCTTTCTTTCTGTCTTTCTGTCTTTCTGTCTTTTCTTGTCTTTTCTTGTCTTTTCTTGTCTTTTCATGTCTTTTCTTGTCTTTTCTTGTCTTCTTTTTTCTTTTCTTTTTTCCCTTTGTTTTGTTTGTTTTGGTGGGTTTTTTTGTTTGTTGTGTTTTGGTTTCTTGGGGGGTTTTTTGGGTTTTTTTCTTTAATTGTGCTCTCTCGAGCCTAATGTTCTCATTGGTTCATCATATATGAGTTCCATTTTGTGGAAATTCTCTGGATTTTCTCCATTTTAAAGATTGTTATACAGTAATGCCTTGAAATGTTCATGTTGTAATGTAGGTTACCCATCCTTCTAGAGAAGCCTGATTTCCTGGCACCTATTAAACACACCTGAGGAAAAAAGGTTGCCTGTCTTGGCCACACTTAAAAACTTGATGCTTTTGAGGTCCGTCACCAGTGCCTGATGGAGTAGAGGGTGATCCAGGTGTGATGTCCAAAAAAGAAAGGACTGCCCAGACCTTTGAAAGGCTTTTACAATACCAGATTTGTGCACGTTCCTTTTTTAAAGTGGACCATGGCTTAGGTACTCTACTTTCCATTAGTTTGTATTTGCTTCACTGAAAATGCATCCTTGAGGAGGATGCGAAGCCATTGGCATTTTGCACAGTTCAACGGTTCCTTTATTTTTCAGCTGTGCTGTTCCTCAGATGTGCAATTTGCCCTTTCTTTGAGATTTTTGTATCTTTGTGGCATGGAAAAATTTCTGATTGAAGGATTGGTAGGCAGAAGGCTCTCTGAATTATTACATGCTTTAAGGCAAGAGCAGGGAACACCAAGAGCTGCAGATGTCCTTTGGAAAGGGAGATCAGAGCTTAGCAGAGCAGCCAAAAGGAAAGTGTCCATCAGACACACTCAACTAAAATGTTGGGAGAAATTCCAGATGTCCTGTTTTCACGTTTTTGACAATTTGTAGTGAAAACACAGAGATTTCATTAATATTATGAATGGGAATTGCCTGATTATAAAATGAGAAATAAGAAAATCTCCCCTCTGTTGAGAGGCAGCATAGTCCATGCTGAACTTACATCCTATTTTGAGGTTAAAAGTGAGAATAGCAGCATTAGGATGCTCAAAAAGACACTGAAATCAGGGTAACATTATTGCTGATTTCACTCAGTTTCATTAATATTGGACAACTCGAAGTCAAAGGCCTTTCCTTTCCCTTCACTGTAATTTCGTGGCAATTCCTGTGTCCCTTCAGAAGTGCTGCTGACCTGGCCAGTCTTTTCAACAGTACATCAGGCCAGTCCACTGACTGTGTTTTATATTGGCAGATGGCTTCTAAAAAGACAAGACAGGACAATCCTTAGGTCTCACACAGTTACTGGGGATTTATTATTTGTGCTCTTGGTGAGTTCATCAGAATTTAGAGATGCAATTACAGTTTACCTTCAGACTAAGCATCATCTTTATGTTAAGTACTCCTTGAACTGCAGGAAGCAGTATAAAATAAGCTGCATTTCTTTTGCCTTTAAATCTCACCTCATTTCCCTGTAAAGCACTGACAAGTCTGAACCCTTCAGCTTCCATAAAAGAAGCAGCAGACTTTGATTAAACAGCTGCTCCCGTTATCTGATTTAATGGTGACAATGTACTGAATGTTCCTGTGGTGCAGAAGGTTTCCAAAGCAGTGTGCTGACTTGTGCACTTGCATTTGGAAATTGCCTTCATCCTTCAGAGGAATGCAGTGAATCATTGGAGGGCATGAAAAGCTGCAGCAGCTGAGTGGCACGTGGTAGCAGCAGGCACAGAAACCGAAGGGGATATTATCTGCAGTGGGAATGTCAGGAGGAGATGTAGGAAGGATTTAGCTGTCCGAGGCTGGCACTGCAGAAATACTACTCTTACTTTATATGCCGTGACCGAAATGGAGAAAGGGCTGATTCATTCTTTCTCTGTCTTTGCATTATTTATGCTAAACAAGTAGCGAATAACTCTCATTTCGTGGCATTTTGCACCCCCTTTGCAACAGAACAAACAAATGCAAAATAATATTCCTGAGAGTCACACAAGATAGATTTGGTCTCACGTGTAGCGAGAAATCTTTCCATTTTGTGTCCTATCAGGTTTTTCTGTCATCTCTCAGGAGATGATGCATATTTGGAGAACCAGTGTAGCATCTTGTTAGAAAACAAGCTTTTTGTAGACATTAAGGCTGTTGGTGCCTGGAAATTTGGCTCCTACAACCAGCACCTTTGCCCATGAATAACTCTCTCTAGAGATCTCTTTTCTGGCCTAGCGACACTGATGAAAGGTGTGTACACTCAGGTGCAGCTGAGAACAGTGAAATGGCTTTGTCTTGTCCTAACTCAGACTAAAGTTTCATGTTTATGAAGGATGTGCAGCTGTGTGGCAATTTAAAATAAGTACAGAGTGTGGTGCATAATGACCTCTTTATCCCTAAGAACCTCAAGGTTTATCTAGATTTGCTTGTCAGATAAGTGGAAAGATGATAATCCCTTAGTCAAATAAACAAAAAAATACTTCTATTAAGATCGATTTAATCTTTCAAGTGTCTTTTAGTGTGTTTAATTTATGTCACGCAATTTCTGCTTGTTCACAAGCACTGGGCACATCAAAGACAGAAGAAAACAAGAGGCCATGATAGTACAGATATTTCCAAACCCAGTGTTATTGGTGTGTAGGCTACAGAGGAGGGGAAACACCCCAAAACCACAGAGCTACTGAAAAGTCAGCTGGTCCATCCTCCTGCCCCAAGGCAGGTTCAGTTGTTCCCTGCCTTTCCTGGCACTGCTTATGTAGACAGCTCTTAAAGGTGTCCAAAGGTGGTGTGATTCATCCTGTGTATCCCTGAGTAATCTCTCTCTGTATTAGGTGTTCCTGTCAGTAGACTTGTTACCTTGGAGGTGTGATTATCCTTTGGAATCTAGATTATACCTCTTTAGATCCCACAGTCTATTCATTGATTCTTTCTACCTCTCGTGATGTTGCTTTGCTCCACCCCGTCGTCCCCCCCCCCCCCCCCCCCAAAAAAAAAAGGATCTTTTTGTACTTAACAGTTTCTATTAATTCAGTTGAAGTGGCTCAAATATAATAATGCAGAAATGTGTCTTGGAAAGAGCTGTGGATCATACTTGTAGGGAAGAAAGGGATGGAAGATGGCTTGAGCGGCCAACCAGCTGCACACATGTTCAGTCTTGCAGAGCTGCTGGTGGCACTCAGCAGCTTCAGCAGCAGGGATTATTGAGATGACACATCCTTCCATCCCAAAAGCAGGTCCCCACTGGACTCCTCTGACATGAACTAAGAGTGACAGTAGAGGAGGAGGAGGAGGAGGGGCAAGACTGTGCCTATTTCCCCTCTCTGCAAGTCCTTTGTAGTCTAGCCTGAGTCTAAAGCTGCACAGGCTTTCCCACTCCATACTCTGCTCTCCTCCTTTTTAGCTCCTGTTTTGGTCCTACGGGCAGCCCTCGAGGTGAAGCGGCAAGTGGTTGCAGGAGATGTGGACGCAGAGGAATTTTGCTGGCTGTCTGAGGAAATGAGTGGTGGCAGAGAAGATTCATTAATCTCTTCAGAGCAATGCATTACCCCCTGTATTTTTGTTCTGTTTCCCTTGGGAGGGAGCAAGTGAATGGACTATTTTATCATCTCACCTGTGTCCCCCAGACAGGAATTCTCTTTTGTGCCGGTTGCATTGATTGATGTAATCAGACTGGCTGCTAATCAAAGCGATCTCAGCAGCCTAATTATGTACCTGATCTCTCTCTGTTTGTGCTTCAAGGTCTTTGACAGGGTCCGAGAAGATTGCCCTAATTTCCACGAGAAGATTAAGCCTATTAATGCTGAACTCACTCAGCCCAAGCTGGCCATCAGTGCTGAAGACGAGGAGGAGCTTCTGACCCGGGTCAATGTTGTCTTCCACTGTGCAGCCACAGTTCGCTTTGATGAACCCCTCAAGTATGTCCTGCTTTTCTGTGTTTGCTGAGTGTGATCCAGGGTGCACCATGGCACTGCCCAGAGCATCCCTGGTACGGCTGCAGTGCTAATTCCCCACTTCCATGTTCGTGCTCCCCTTGGTTCCCCTCTGAACATGCAGAGGATGTGCTCTGAAAACGCCATGTGTGTGCATGTGTGTGCATGTCAAAAGAGAGCTGTCTTGGCACAGTCCCATGGGAACAGAAGGAAGAACTGCAGGATTGGGTTGTAATACTGTAAGGGAGTTAACTATGACCTAAAATTGGGGTGGGGAAATGTGTGGTTTAGGCCATCAGGGAGATGTTTTGGCAGAGCTGGAGACAGCTTGAAGTGAAACTGTTGTGTCTGTCTCTAAAGCTGGTGTTATTGATGGCCTTTCTTTGAGTATCTGGAGAGGGAAATGAGCTGTGGTTTGAGAAAACAGCCCATCACAACCTCTAAAATACCCAGCTCTCACTGTAATTAACTGTTTACAAAAAGTGCTTGGTTTCTGAAGGAGTTCCCTTGGAAGTGCCTGTCCAGGCAGGCTTTTCCATTAAGAAAAACCAGCAGAAATAAGCCACTTAAACAAGATTAGATGTGTAAATGCTTCTGTGGAGATTATCCATTTCAACATACTGAGGTAGATGATCTTCATTGCCAGATCCTCATAGTTCCTTTGAAAAACACTAGAGCTGTGATAGTAGAAAACACAATTTATAATATCAATCTTTATTTGCTCATAGGCTAAAGAGGTATCCACTATGTCCACCATAAATACTTGCTTTTTAGAACAACTAATTAGAGAAACACCAGAAAGAAAGCAGCTCTTGATGTGAACTTGAGTCAGTATTAAGTAGCTACAAATATTCTTAAATCAATGAACAAATGAACCCACTTTAAAAATAAGTCTCAGTAGCATGAAACATCAAAGGGAAACCACATTTTTAATAGGGAGGATAGCTAGAAAGACATTAAAAGCTTCAAAGGTCATCAGCTTGCATGCAGTGTAGGTACTATTTAAAGATTGTATGTGATCTGTCAAAATCTCTTTAACAGAACAAGGAAAATTATGATTAGAAGGCAAAATATGAGAAGTTCTTCAACTCAATTTATTCCTGACTGAATAATAAAATATATCAGATGAGTAAAAGTTTTAGCAAGTTAAATGTGAAAGCACAATATTGCTGCTCAAGAATTTCGAGCAGCAACTTGATGATGACACAAATAAAATTATTTTTTCAATATGGCAGAAGCTCCAAGATTACAACAGAATATGTAAAGCCAGTAGATATGGAAGGGGCAAAAGCATTGCTGTGAAGATACTGGAGACATTAAATGAATTACTGGCCTCAACATGCAGTACATTTAGGGAATTCTCCAGGTGGAACTCTTGAGGGCAGAAATCTCGGAAATTGTGTTATATTGAAATATTAATAGATGCTGTTCTAATCGAAATAGAAAAAAAAATAAAGAATGAGAAGAGAAATAACGAACTGCCAGGGTTAGATGATATTCCCTTTGAAGGCTAAAGGAACTCTGAGCAACTCAGCAGAAATCTGTGCTAGGCCCATATTATGACCACAGTTCTGTTCACCACTTCTCAGAAGGGATGCAGTCAAACAGAAATGTGCATGGAAAAGTAAGTTTTGTCTGAAGGGTAGCTCGAGTAGAAATATTCGTCCTGCTAGATGAGCAGGAGAAAATAGAAATCTACAGAAAGTGGTTTTCTTTAATAGCATTATGTAAAAAGAAAAGTATCTCTAGCTTTAGATACAGTCATCCAAATATTGATTGTACTCTTTAGCTGATGTTTTCATTCCTTTGGACTTTTTACATTTTCTCTTCATCATAATTAAGGTTTTTTAGTGTACACTATGCTTGATGGCATAATTCCTAACATTGTACGTGTCTTTGAAAGCTTCTGCTCCTGGGATGAGCAGATTGCATATTCCTGAGCTTTCTCCCTTTTGTGCAGGAAAGTGTCTCTATTCCAGTACAAAGCATGCAACAGAGTCTGCTGGCTGAGATCTGTTGCAGATTGTCTCTAGGACAACATCTAGCTATGCTGAGTGCTTGAAGGTCAGCCTTGCTAACCAGGACATTCTTTCTCTTAAGCTTATCAGTTCTCATCTCCATTCGTTGGGAACTTAAGCTGTTATCTCTAATTGTGTCTTCTTTGGTTATGAGTAGTTTCAAACTGAATGAGAGTGGGTTTAGATGAGATATTAGGTCGAAATTCCTTACTGTAAGGGTCCTGAGGGCCTGACACAGGTTTCCCAGAGCAGCTGTGGATGCCCCATCCCTGGAAGTGTTCAGGGCCAGGTTGGATGGCGCTCTGAGCAACTTGGTCTGGTGGAAGGTGTCCCTCCCCATGGCAGGGAGTGGGACTGGATGATCTTTAAGGTCCCTTCCAAGCCAGGCCATTCTATGACACTATGAATCTGTTTTTTCCTGGGCCCAAGGACCCTTTCCTGCTTTCTGAAACTGTGTGTTCATCTGGTTTAGCAGTGGTCCCTCCAGAGAACAATGTGTACTGTAGGAGCCACAGTGCCTCAGGGGTTAGAAATACATGTTCCAGGGAGGGGTGGCCAACATGTCACATTTAGAGATGTTTGTGAAGTCTTACTTGTGACCCTTCAAATTGAGTAAAAATATTTGAGAGACATTCAGTGCCCAGAACAGCGAATCCAACAGTGTTGCTTTCAAAACTGGTTTCACACTTGCATTTCACTGACACTTTTCTGCTCCACCATGTCCCCTGTTCTTCCCTGACTTCCCTTTCCATGATGAGGTTTGGATAAGGCTCAGCCTTTATACATTCTTCCCAGTGAAATACTTTTTGCTTGTTTCCCCTGTGTTCCTTAGACATGCCCTGCAGCTGAATGTGATGGGCACACAGCGGCTCCTCGAGCTGGCCCGGCAGATGCGGAACCTCGAGGCCTTCATCCACATCTCCACTGCCTATGCAAACTGCATCCGGAAATGCATTGAGGAGATCATCTACCCTCCCCCAGCCGAGCCCCAGAAGCTCTTCGATTTAGTAGAGTAAGTAGGAACTGCATTGCCTCTTCCAGTGCTGGCTTCCCTTCATCCTGCAGCAAACCTGGGAGCTGCACACAGAACTGGTTGGGTTTGTGTTCAGAGGTGCTGTTACTGTGTGGGAACTGACAGTGATCAGTTTGGATTCTTAGGCTCCAAATCAGATGGATTCTTAGGTTCCAGGCAGTGGCTTGAAGCCTGTGGGAAAGCCAAGAACAGAACTCTCCCAATCTGGCCTGGGAAATCCTAAGGAGGAACCGAAAACAATCCTTGTAGATACAGTCCTCCTCAGCTGGTGTTTTTCCAACTTGTTTACTGGTAGAGATGTTTACAAAAAGGTGGTACCCTAAAGGACCAATCCTATTCATTGTACCGAAACACTGTATAAAAGAATCTGTCTTTCAGTAAACTTTGCTATAATGCCCTCCTAAGAAATTGGAGTTCCACGTATCATTACTCAGCCATCCTGAATCGTACCGATAGTTACTGCTGTTTCTTTGTGGGTTTTTTTAAGAGTCTGATTTAATGAGAGTCCATTATTGAGTTCTGCAGGAGTGTATTTTCCAGGAGCGAAGCTGCTGCTTTCTGTAACACTCACCTCTGCTGCTGCCTTAGTAAGAACTGATTTTTTTCATATACCTTATTTCTTTTTTCTTTTCCACTTCCCAACGTTGTTTCCACTTCTTTCAGAAATCCTGTGGTATTTAACTGGATTTACATGGGGATGAGTGAGAAACAAGCTTTTTTAGACAGTTCAGTGTGAATCATTTAGGTTGGAAAAGACCTCTAAGATCACCAAGTCCAAGTTTTGACTGGTCACCACCTTGTCATCTAAACCAGAGCACAGAGTGCCACATACTGTTGGGTTTTGAATATTTACAAGATTGATGACTCCACCATGTCCTTGGGCAGCCCCTTCCAATGCCTGGCTACCTTTTCAGTGAAGAAAATGTTCCTGATTTCCACCTGAACCTCTCTTGGCACAGCATGAGGCTGTGTCCTCTCAACCTGGACAGGAATACAGGGCTTTGATGAAACAACAAAAAAAGCTCGGTTAACTGAATTTACCAAAATAAAGAATAATTAGAAAGAATAACAAAGTCAGCTGATGAAGGCCCCAGGAGACAATCTCCTTAAAAGAATTTTCCCACAACTGTTAATGTGTTTTCATTAATTTTCTAGTGGGTGATATAAGAAACTGATCTGTGATCTATTAACAGATGGATTAACAGATTTTATACCAAAGAGCAGGTATAAAATCTCTATTCATCTTGATTTAGGGTAATGGAAGATGAAATTAATTAATGCCCACTAAGAGAACTGGTGATTTTTAATTTTTTTTTTAATTTTTTTTAATAAAAAAGTGTGTCTTAAGAATTAATTTCACTGTCTAAGCACTACTCCAGAAAAGTTAGTACAAACTAGTTTTTCTATTTGAACTTCTCTAGTAGCCCATATTCTTGGATATGTTTACTTCCAGCTAGTAGTCATCAATCATTTATCATTTATTCAGTAAGTGGAGCATGATAAAAGCTTGAGAGCTGTCTTATTGCATCAGAGCAATGGGCTCCCTGGCCCAGTATCTTGCCCTCAAGAGTGTCATTGAGAGATGCTTTTTAGGGTAACTACACCAGCCTGAATACTGCTTTCTGTTTCCCTCACAGAAACCTGAAGAGTCTCAGTCTTTTTACTGTCTACTTATGTGCTGATGGATCTGTCCTTGTGCTGATATTAGTTGTCCTTCCTCTCTCCCTTTACTCCTTCCCTGAGGTGTGGGAGTCAGACAGAACTTCATGCAGTATTCCAGGTGTGGTCACTCAAAGTTTTATTTAAATAACTTCAAAATTACAGCACTGGTCTCATTCTCAGTACCTGATGATGGCCAGCATTTCACTGAGATATATCTAGATGGATAAATAGATAATAGATAGATGGATAGATAGATAGATAGATAGATAGATAGATAGATAGATAGATAGATAGATATGTTTTTGTTGGGGGTTTTTTTTGTTTGGGTTTGTTTTTTTTTTTGTTTGTTTGTTTGTTGTTTTTTTTTTTTTGGTCTGCTGCTGCTCACTGACATGGAGGTTTCAGAGCTGTGAGCTGTGAGCTGTGAGCTGTGATTCAAGAACTTCTGCTGAGCTACAGTTGCCAGTTCTGAGCTCAGCAGCCTCTAACACCAGTTCTGGTAGACTGCTTTTCCCAAGAAGTGAAGCTGCTCTGTCATCTTTTTGCCCTCCGACTCAGTTTTATGTCCTTTGGTGTTCATCACTGTCAAGACTCCATTTCACTGTCCCAAAAAGCTTACTATCACTTGCAGCTCAGAAAACAGTTAGTGTTGATGGCTCAGATTTAAAAAAAGACCGCAGCACAGGTCTGATTGCGAGTCAGAAGTGTGGAGAAGGGCATGGCTACCTCAGAGGTTGTTACTTGAGCTGCTTCATAGAAAACACTAAAAATTTATGTATCATACCTTGAAAATGCAGCAGAGAGGATGATGTTTGAGATGTACCTTTACAATTTGCCATATAAGTGAAAGAAATAGTGTGGATATCAGGGTGCAGAAGGTTTCAGAGAGGGTACTGACAGGTATTAGAATTTTACCTTTGAAGGGGAGGGAGGGGAAGCAGAGAAGGAAATATAAACTACCTTCAAAAACAGGGGAGAAATACAGATTATGTTTTGCATCAGCTAGCTGTGGATGATTCCCTTCACAGCTAACCCGTGTCTTAAGGTGCTGCTCTGCAAGTGCTTTAAAAGGGATAATTGAACAACTGGATGCAGTAACAGATCCATTTAACAGTGCTCTTGGCCATGCACTTGATATATGCTTATGATTACTTATTCACTTGAAATCTCAAGGAGGACTCCCAGCTGTTTCTTTTTCTGCTCTTATCCTCCTGTTACATCTTGCTGTTTCAGTATTCTGATATTTAACCTGCAAGTAAACCCTGAGGCTTAAGCTGTGTAAACCAAAAGTCACACTTCTAAGTGCTGCCAGGCCAATAGGGGAAACATATAATCTGCTGCATCAAGCATGGTTTGCCTTAATCTAAAGCTGAAGGAAATCAGCTTTGAAGGGTGTGCTGAGGTAAGGAACACAGCACACAGCAGAGTCTCGGCTGAAGCTGTGGGTTGGTTATTGCAGAAAATATAGATCCATCATTGCTTACAAGAGTCTTACTAATGCAAAGCCATTAACACAGAAAGCTGTGTTTTCCTGTGGCAGGGTAATTTGGTGCATATAATGGAGAAGTTATTAATTGTTTAATTTGCATCGTTTGCTAGGAAGGGGCAAATGCAGCAGTGAGCAGAAGCAGCAGCTTTTGTGAGATAGCATTCCAGAATCTTCCAAGTAGGTCACAGGGCAGTTCTCCTTGCTGAAGTGTCAACTCAGCTTCCCTGATGGGAATGTTGGTCAATCAAATCACCTGGCAAGCTGGTAGCCTTGGGACAGGTCCTCAGGTAATGCAGAGACCTCTCTGGAAGGAGAGGGCAAAAGGACATTGCCTCTGCTTGTACTAATGCACTTGTCTTTGCTTTGTGACAATGCAAACCTGCAACACCCCATTACCAAAATTTAAAAAAAAAAAGGGGGGGGAAAAGGCTTGCACGCAGCTTAAGGTGAGTTCCCAAATGAACTCAAGTCTTCCTCCAGGCTCTGCAGAAATAGCCTTCTCCTTTTGGTAGGCTGGTAATTAGCTACTCCACAGATTCAAACAATAGCAGTTTAGCTGAGACCCTGAGGTTCAATGGCTGCCTAAGCGGCTTTGCAAATTATGTCAATATTATGTGCTGCTTGTAACCTCTGCATAGTTTATATCTTATGTTTAAATCTTTCTTCTGCCTTGTTTCTGCAGCACAGGACCAGACTTGCAAAGGAAGGTGTTTGTGCATCCAAAGGCCTTTTTTATTTAAAAAAAAAAAAAAAAATCCTGTATACTTCAAATTGTCATATTTTTAACACATTCCAAAACTGAGAGATTTGCTTCATCAGGCCTCCCTTGTGAATCAGTGCTTTCTTATACAACAGTTTCCCATCTGTGCCCAGTGAGAGCCATCTGAAAAGTGCTGTGCCACCTGAGCCACCATGTCTTTGAAGGGTAGAGAGAATCAAGCAATTTTTCAGGTGCATCAGTCAGCATTCTCTCCCCTTGACCTCTGCCTTCTTCTGATATTCAAGACAAGGAGGGGTGAAGTGAGGATCTGCAGGAAGCAGTATCCTTGCAGTGCCCCTGGGAAGAGTCCACCCCTTCAGACTGAACTGTAAGTCCGTTGACTTAATTACAAATTGGATTATAAGAGCTAATCTTCGATTCTGTGGTGTAACACCAGGCTGCTGGGAGCCTGTCAGGGACTGGCAGCGAGGGCTCTGGAAGCACAGCCAGTTCTTGTCCTTTAGACCCAGATGCTGGCAGGACCTGTGAGGTCCTGGTGCTGTGCCAGGGAAGAGCCTTTGGGCATTAGGCCCTTCCTGCAGCTCCATAGTGGTAAGGGCCACTTCTAAAAAGCTATCTGCATAACTGCTGCTGATGGATTAGGTACTTGAATATCTTCAAAACATAAAAAACAACTTGGCAGAGTTCTTTTGGGGGTTTTTGGTGGTTTGGTTTTGGTTGGTGTTTTTTAAGCACCAGCAGTTTCCTGTGTGAACAAACCTGTGGAAAGCCTGCTTGAAGGAAAGTCTAACACTGCAAATGATGGAAATCCACTGTTGGAATAATATCCCTGTAGGATGTTGTTCCAGCTTTCGAGACCTTTGTGTTGTTACATGACTTGCTAACTCAAGGTTACCTGGAATATCCAGAGACATATTTGGGAGTATACAGGGACTGTGCTGGCTAAGGATGAGCACTGCCTAGTGGAATTCCTAGGCTGGAGTGCTCCATCAGGCTGTAGACCACGGCAATATTTATGTTACAGCTTTCAGTGAAGCATTACCCATGCAAGAGATTGCTCTGAAGTGAGTTTGTAGAGGTACCTGAATTGCAGCCGGGCATTGAAACTAACCAGGGTTTATTTTGAACCTTAAAAACAAAAGTAACCTTCTCCCCCAGAGCTGTTTTAAATCCAAACCTTAAATAGCTTTGACTGGCTTGTCCTCTGTTTCAGGTGAGGATTCCTGTCTCACTGGTCTGTTTTGCCCGAATCTTTTTCTCTCACTGCACTGTCGATGATGATGTTCTCCTTGTTCCTTGTAGGTGGTTGGATGAATCCATCATTCAAGACATCACACCCAAGCTGCTTGGGGAGTGGCCCAACACTTACACCTACACCAAAGCCTTGTCAGAGTACCTGATCCAGCAAGAGAAAGGAAACTTGAACATTGCTATCATCAGGCCATCCATCGTGGGAGCCAGCTGGCATGAGCCTTTCCCAGTAAGCATGCATACACAATTCCCTACCAAGAGCCTTTGGATGCAGCTGGAGCTGTGGTACTGTCAGGAATCTGTCCCTCCTTGTAGCAGTGTCTTCAGAAACAGGTCTCCAGTTCATAGGGAAATGCATGGAAGAGATGGAGATCCTGTGCTGGAGTGGAACAGCAAGCCTTCTTCAGCATTTTCAGGAAGAACTCCTGTGAAAAGACCACATTTAAGCAATAATCACAAGAGCTGGGATAGTTATGGTGCAGAATGTTGGGCTTGCAATTGATTGTCCCTTCAGGCACACCAGGGGAGTTTCTGTGCTCAAAACATGGGATCTGAGGGTCAGTCGTACTCCTGGTGCATTCTGGTTGAGGTACAAATGTCAGACAGTCAGTAATTAAATGCAGCTGTACTTGGGAATGAGAGAATTCATTAAGCTAAATATACTGATAGGAATAATGTGCCCTAACATTGCAGCCAAATTGGAAAGGCAGCACAAAGTCACCTTTGGCTCTCATGCAGCCTGAAGTATGCCAGAGATGACTGAGATACAGCCAAGGCTCTGGGCCAAGCTCCCCATCTTGGAAAGACAGAGAGTTCTGTTTGGTGTCACAACCTGTTCCAGGTCAAACAGCTCATCACTGCTCTGAACTCCAGCTCCCACAAGTGGCAGCTTCCCTGACCTGAAGTAGGATGGGATTCAAAAGGAGTGGTGTGGTTTGGTTTGGTTTTGGGTTTTCTTTTCTTCCTTGCTTTAGACGTTAGCTGCAGTGACCAAATCACTCTTGATGACAGCTGCATGTTGTCTGTCAAGGGTAAATATCACTCCAGCTGTTGGCAGCAAGTGTGCCAGCACCGAGACACTGTGGTGTTTAAAGCCAGATGTTATTCCTGAGGCCAGGGAACAGGAAAGAAGTGGTTTCTAAGAATAAACTTAGATTCTGTTGATGAGTAAATTGCAGGCAATGCATCCCCTGGTACTGGTTGACATTCTGGCAGCTGCCCCCAGATGGGCTGGCATCCATCTAAAGTGGTGTCTCTTTCCTTCTTTGTCTACACCACATCACAGTCATCATTTAGAAGCCCGTGTAAGCAGCGTATCCTTGAAGGGAACACTAATCATTCTTCTTTTCCACAGGGTTGGATTGACAACTTCAACGGGACCAGTGGAATATTTATTGCGGTACGTCTGGTTACTATTTAAGCTCCCCTTAAAGGAGAGTTTGAGTTACTAAAAATAGCAATTCTGATGTTACTCTACAGCCCCACTTAGAAACTGTGTGCAGTCGAGGGCCACAGGAGTTTTCTGAGTCTGGGAGAAGTATGTCACACACTTGCCACACATTTGTCAGCTGGTAGGACCCAGAGGATGGTCTGTTTGTGCTGAGCTCAAAAAAGGACATTGAGAGACTATTCATGTTGCTGGTTCACTAAAACATGAATTGCAGTTCCTAAAAACTCTGAAAAAAATAAAGGTTTGGACAAATTTTCAAAGAAATGGCAAAAGATGTATCCCTAAAATGAAGGTAATGCACAGGTGTCACAGCTTGTACATTTTAATACAACTTTAACACAACTTTATTTTCTAGGCCAGGTTACCACACTGCCAATACAAGGCAGCAATATTTATCCTTCCTTTTGTCTCTGTGTGTATTGTTTCCAAATCCACTGCTATAACTTGTCTTACTGTCTTATTGATATTGTGGTATCCCTCCACAAAAACAAAGATTCTGCCTCCCATTTGCCACTGCATTGTACAGGATTTCTCCCTGTACACACTACACCTTAATAATGTGTATGATTGATTCAGACTCTGCCAGTTACATGGATAATTCACTATTTTTTCCTAACTTGATAAAGTGCTCTCCATAAGATGAAAATAATCATTATAATTAGTCCATGAAAAGAGTAAAGTTGCATACCTCTTCTCCTGCCTTATATATTTTTTTCTGAACTAAAATCACTGCCTTAGATCTCTCTGTCAATCCATAATGCTGTATAGCTGTGGGCAGATATTTATATTCATGTATGAGTTGTCCAACTTTATTACTTTGTCAAAACTATGTTCTAATCAGCCTGGTGCAGTGTATAAAAGGATTAGTGGTCTGCAATCATAGGAGAGCAGAATACAATCAAAATATGATCTTGTTAAAAATGCTGATTTATATCTGAAGTAGATCATAAATAGAAACTGTTACAGTTATGGAGTGCACAGGACAAATAATGCTTTCATCTGAACCCCATCTATACATTCCAGAGGCATTCAGTTTTTGTTCACAAATTATTAACTTCCAGTCATGTCACAGTTTCTTTAAAAAAAGCCTTCTATTCCATGGTGACAGATCAAGAAGCTTGTACTGCCTTTCTGCTCTAGTCCCAGCATCTTGTCCTGGTTTCTCGATGATGTCATAAATATCAAGGAATGTTTTGCAATTCCTTAATTTTGCAGATGCACTTCTTACATTTTCATGTGTCAGGTTCTAACTTTCGTACTGACACGAATTTTATTTTGAGCAGGTTTTTTTGTTTTGGTTAGTTTATTTTTTTAATCATAACCTTTGATGATGTCTGTCAAAAAATTTATCTAGAAGTGGTTTGCAAGAAATCTTTGGGCCAGGTTTTGTATGCAGATGCAGCCTGTATCATTAGAACCGAGTTAGCTCCTTGGAAAGCAGAGATTATGAGATTCTGGGGTCACTGTGGGAAATAGCTTCTCTTTTTTTATAAAAGATTAGACTTGCACTGAGATTTGAAAAAGAGGTGGTATTTTTTGGTCCAGGTTTGAAGCTCTGAGGTTTTTCAGTATAGTAGAAGAGACAATGAAATTTGTGTCATCTACACTGAGCTCTTGGGTGGTGAAATGTGGTCTGTAACTACATTGAGAGTTGGCCAACAAAAAGATAAAAAACAATGACAAGGATGCAGGGTGTAGAGACAAAGTTGTTTGGAATATTTTGTGGAAGGGAAAAGTGTTTATTATTAGGGACCCAAGAGACTCTTTTCTTCTGAAGGGGGGGAATTAATAAGTACATGAATTAATGTGTTTGAATGTGGTGAGTTGTTTGAAAATGAACCCTTAAACATCTGAGTGATGCATCAGTTTTGATTACCTGAAAGTTGTGTCAGTACAAGCAGCTCTCCTGGCCAAATGTATTTTAAACTGTGATTATTAGATGAGTAGCTTACTTGCTTTAAGTGTTGAAAAAAGCAAAAGGGAAGTGGTTTTGGTGGTTTGGTTTTGTGTGTTTCAAGCGTCCCTCCATACCAAAATACTCACTTTCAGCTTCTAACCAAGCTCATCCTATAGAGAGAACATCCACCAGATTCAGATTTGGTTCAGATGATCTTTGATGTCACTTGGGGAGAATCTGGACTCCAAATCTTGCGAAGACATTTTTTCCTCAGTTGCAGTGTTTGAGTCTGATCATTTCATTCCATAAATAGTCACGTCTTTTAAATATTCATGAAATATGGGAGTCCGAGTTGTTCTTGATAATCTCATTATGTTTCTTTCGTCTACAGTTGCTCCAGCTGTTGTGGGGAGCTGTGTTTGTTGATTGAGGAACAAAATGAAATTAATTACATTTCTGCTGGAGTGCAATTAAGGCATTTTGTCTCGCTGTTCCCTATTACATGCAAAGACCTTCTTCCCTGCAAGGCAGTGAAGCTGTAGGGCTTTACTGGTTTAATTTGTGGTCTGGACAGTGACTGGCCCCAAAGCACCTCAGCTGAGAGGCTGTCCAGAAACATCAGACTCTGACCAGGAAATTATTTTGGAGGGTTCACTTTGCAGTAGCTTCTGTTTCACTAAAGAGAAAAATGTCAGCATCTATAAATAGAAACCAAGCTATACCTGACAGAAGTACCAGTGAACCATTTTTGATGTAACAAGTAACCTTAAAAACTTAAGCCTTTGTTAAATACAAAATGTAGGAAATCTTGAAATCATTCATGTGTGTATGACCATCACATGCTGCTCTGAACACATTTTGCAGCAGATCCATCAAACATCCTCATTTTGAAGACCTCAGAAAGGTCTTCAGTGTGAAAATGCGATAGTTGATTACACACTGGTCTCTAGTGGGCATGTGTTCATAGCAGTGGAAAATTCAGAGCTGAGCTTGGTTGCCTCCTTTGTTTCTTTCTGCCCTTTTTTTTCCCCCCTTGGAAAACCCCAGTAGTGTAAGAACCCAGAGAAAATCATAGTGATGTTGCAAGTTGAAGTTTTAGTGTCTGAACCTAACCATAGCTCACCTTAGGGCAGCAGAATTAAATGCATGACACAGATTTGAGGAGGATGGAATGAGCCATGTGGGGAATCTTGAACTGTTGTCTATGTCATGTGATCCCTCTGCCCAATGCACCAAGTATGAGATGGGACTGCTCAGAAGTCCTAGTTCCTGATGAAAATTAAATCAGTCACAAGCAGTATTCCCGTACTTGCAAGGTATGAAATGCAACAAACACATCTGATTGCAGAAGGGGAAAGGAGGAGAACAGTCACCAAAAAGACCCAAGAAGATAAACACCTCCCAAAGAGGGGATACAGTATCCCTTAAAATCCACCAATGACCACTAGATAATGGCATCTGCTTTACAAGTTAATAGCAAGTCTTAAATGCGTTTTTAATTACTTTTTTCCTCTTCTCAGACTTCAGGCAAGGGGTTTTCCACAACTAGACACTTCCTGTTTAGTTGCTGTATAAAAATTTAATCTATTTTATAATGAAATTGGAGTTTCAGATTGTATAAAAATAATTTGGGAAAAGCTGTAACATTTCCTTTGCCCTAACTTTTAGATATTGATGGATCTGCAGCAGATGCTCTTTTGCTCCTTCACTTAGTCCTTCCCTCTGCTTTTGCACAGCTCTGAATTACAAGAGCTTTTATCCTTCCTTGCTTCACCTGCACTTTTATCCTCTCAGCTTTTTCCCTGGCTCCTCAGCTTCAGTGCATTGTTTCCCACATGAGAAATACCTTGATTGCAGCCTTCACTCTGCCATGTGGGGTTTCTTCTCTTATATGCTGTGTTTAGCCCTCGTCCCTGACACACCAAGTAAAGTTCCTTCACCCCATTTCATCCTCATGTTTCTGTATTTTGCCTTGTCCTCTCTGATGCAGTCTGTCATGCTGTTGCCGTGTCTCTCTTGTGGAACCTCCAAAGCTTGATTGGTCATCATGGAAACCCCTTGATAAACTTTCAGGTGAAATGTATATATTTTGGGGAGCCTGATCCCCTGAAAAATGCACTTCCAGCCAAAGCAAGAAAATTTTTTGCTCTTGCCTATTTCTTCTTTTTTGGTTGTCAGTATTTTGTATTTGCACTGATTCCTTTTACTGAGTTTTGGTGGGTGATGTGCTCTTCAAGGCAGAGGCCATCCTCTGTATCTTTGTGCTTAACAGACAGCTTTGGAAAAGAGGACAGTGTGAATACATCCAAAGGAAAGGTGGTCAGCTTTTCAAAAATCCTACTGCTGTAATTTCCAAAGTGACTGCAGTCTCTGAGGGACACTCAGACCTCTGCCTGCCTATGCCATTTAAGAAAAAACAGCTTTCAGGCATCACTGGGAACTTCACAGCAGCAAATTCAGATACATTCCTTTCCTCGGGTATTTCTTTCATACTGAGTTAAATTAAGAGTCTCAGCTTTTCTTCTTGTACACAGCACAGACATCATCATGTTTCCAGATGTCCTCTGAAAATGCAAGACAGTGGGATCCATGGGAGATCCATCTTTGTTGTCACAGGAACCAAATAACCTGCAGCAGAAAAAACTTGCTGCAGTGCTGGCCCATGCCCAGTGCGCGCTGCTGGAGCCCTGCCAGTTAAATCTCAGCCCAGCCTGAGGTGGGTGACTTTTTCCCTGTGTCCCTGTGTCCCACAGGCAGGCAAAGGAATCCTGCGGACCGTCATTGCCAACAACGAAGCAGTGGCAGACATGATTCCTGTTGACGTCGCCATCAACCTGACCCTGGCAGCCGGGTGGTACACAGCTGTGCACAGGTGGGAGGGCGTCCCTCTTTGTGTCATTCCTCTTTGGCCACACTCCTGGAATATTTGTTCCCTGCACCAGCACTTTAAAGAGAACCAGGAGCTGATTAAAAACCAGTGCAAGAGGCTGGTTGATTGATTTTCTGGTTGGTGTTTTCTCCCTACGGGTGGGCAAGGACTGAGAGTGTAGAAGACACAATAAAGGCAGGGTTCAGAGTTAGGAAATCTCTACAGCTACAGGTGAGACCTGCTTCTTAACCTCTCAGAAGTTACTCACTCTTCTGAAGGCCAAGAGCTTTGCAGCAGTGGTTTTTTGGGCCTCCTTTTCATTGAGTTGCTTTTCAAGTGTCTTCTGGAGTTTTCTTGGTAAAAAAGCTCTGTGTGTTATCCTTAGGAAACATTGCACCATGTAAATATATTATGGGCTTATGGGTTATATGATCTAAAAAATCTCCCTTATTTGCATTGTTGAGAAGAGTATGTAGAAGTGATATTAAGGATTTAACGTCCTTTCCTGTGAACCTTTGGCCTTGCCTTTGATCATTAGGTAGGAGTACGGAGAATAAACCACATGAATTATTCTTGAGGTTTTTGCAACTCTGAGAAATCAAACCCAGGCAAATAAAAGGCACAGAAGTGTTTTACTCTGAAAGACAGAATAAGCCCTCTGAGCTGAGGGTAGACCTGCATCCAGAAAGCTAAATAAGGACCTTAAAAGGACCTTGAAAAGCAGCTCACCAGCTTTCCCCTCAAAGCATTATTAAGAAATCCACCAAATTAAAACTGTGCAGTTTTCAAGTATATAGTAAGAAAAATGCTGTATTGATGTCATCGTCCCTTTACACCCTTGGCATAGCAGGCTTAGGTCAAGAAAACCGTTTCATTAATTTTGACTTATGTTGAAGGAAGAAATAAAACCAGTGTGATCCATGTTTAGTTCCACACCAAAAAATGCAAACTTTGTTTGGTATTAAACCGGGAATTTTCTTGAAATTGATTTTTTCATACTCCCTTCCCTAACAAATGGAGTTTTTCTTCCCATCTCAAAATAATACCTCTTTCTGTTTTCCAGACCAAAAAACTTGTTGGTGTACAACTGCACAACAGGGGGAATCAACCCTTTCTTCTGGGGAGAAATGGGTAAGGTCTCATTTAAATGGAGAACATCCATAGTGTTCCTCACACTTTGAAGAACTGGTTTCCACAATTTCGGTGGCATTTGGTGTCTGCCGTTCAAACTCTATTTTGGGGACCTAGCTGCAGTAGGTGAGGATCCTGTGAGGCAAAGGGTACTTCCAAACCAAACCATTCTAGGATTCTGTGATATTATGGAAGTGAAGTGATCTTCCTTGCCCATCAGAAAATTCTGAACAGAAATAACAGGTGTGCACTTGAGGAGGAAAACGTTGAGATGACACATGGGCTTTAAGAACAGTTTGTATTCTGATCATGAGTTTTGTGGGGAAAAAAATCAAATTATTTTCATGGCTGACTTTTCTTCAAGTGGATGTACTTCCAAGGCAGGGGTGAAAGAAAGGGAGACAGTTTTTCTTGCAGAGAAAAACTCATGCTGAAGCCAAGCAGCGGAATTTGTCTCAGCTGTGTACTGTGAAATACTGAGTATAGTTAGTACATTCATGGACACATGTACTGGGCCTGGTTTACTTTCTGTTACCTCTGCATTCATATCTCAATGCTTTTAAATACAGGAGGCTGGCTACTCCATCTCTCAGCCTTTGCTTTTCCCCTTGCATTATTTACATGGCAAACTAAGTCAGCAGCGAATGAGACCATAATTGCATTTACAGAATAAATGTCTTAACCATGATATTTGATCATGTGGCCTAGCAGGGAAGAGGTTTCAGCAGTTGGCTGAGTGCTGAGGACATCACACCAAGTTCCTTGCCTTTTTTTTTTTTTAATGAAAAATGAAATGTTGTGGTTAGTCACAGATCTGTGGCTTTTTCACAGGAGTGAATGCAAAGCTCTTTACAGGCTGCTACATCAGCAAAAGCAACCATAGCACCACTTTGTGAGGTTTGCCTTTCTTAACCCTTTTTCAGTGTAAATTTACTGATGAAAACAGCAATGTATTAGTGCATTGTCATTGATTTTATTCTGTTCCTCTGCTTATAACTGTGGATTTGGTAATGAAATCATCTGGATCCAGCAGCAGCAGCTTCCATGAACAGCTCAGCTGCATGGTGGAAGTGAAGGCAAAATTTTCTCCTTGGGTGACACTATGAAAGCTCTTTCTACCTCATGTTGTAGCCACAGTTTTCCTGAGAGCAGCATGCTGCGGAGAATTAGGATGGAGTATTAAAGTGCAAAATTCTTTCTTTAAAGATGCTGCACATCTGAGGAAATGAGTTTGGGAAAGATGTACTGCATCACGATGTTATATGACTGCAGCCATCCAGTCTGAATCTGCAATTCACTTTCCTACTAATTTCTTTTTGGGAAATAGACATAATTCTGTTCAGGGAGTCAGGATGTGTGACTGGTCATCAGGGTGGAGGATCCTGAGTGTCTGGAAGCTGTTGAGAAACCAGGGAGGGGAATGGGAGTCACCTGGCGTGGGACTGAGCATTTTACTGCAAAGCAGACATGGGATTTGCAGAGTGAGGGGCCTGGGCTACCTGGTTAGGCCAAGTGACACCAGGGCCTGCCGTAAGAGTGACAAGTGGACAGAGAGGAGTAGGGATTTTTCAAGGGAAGAAAGATCAAACAGAGAGAAATTGAGACTGGATTAGGCTGAGAGTACCAAGGGTTGGGAACAAAAGTGACTGAGATGGTGATGCTTTGAGCACTCTTTGAGTGATGAGCTTGGAGGGAGGAGAAAGAGATGTAGAAGAGAGTTTATGCTTAAACATTCACTGCAAGACAGTTCATTCTAAAGCTCCTCGGACACAGATAAAAACTCCTAGTGTTAAAAGGCACCTTAACTGATTTACTTCTTTTCCAAATAATGCTATCTATATGCTTGCGGTTTTTTCTTTTCCCTTACTTTGTCATTACTTTCCCTGCTGTTACAAAGATGTGGTCAAACAACTAAATTTTTATCTGAAGAAGCATATTCTGCTTTGCTGCAATGTGAATCGGGTTAGTCTGACTTTGTGAAGTACATTTTGCAGTTTCTCCTCAAAACTAAACCTTAAAACAGGTGGGAAAATGATGTTCAGCATGGCAAAAATTAAGTTCAATTTATTCTTGATAGTCTACCTGGATGAGACCTGTGTCTGATTCTCTCCCTGCAGAACTTGCCTTTAAGTTGTAGAATTTGCTGCTACATTTTTGTGTTGAGGTTGGAGGGGAAAGACCACCCACCCACTAAGTTGTTGCAGTAGCTCCTAGAGGTGACAAATTTCTGGTTTGGGTTTTATGTTAGAAGAAGTACAGTGAAAGTCACTACTTGAAGTGCAGTAATGAGCTGACCACAGATACTGGGGAGTCCTTTCTGAATGTTACGAATGGAATCTGCTTATCTGAGGATGATCTGGATGTTTCTTGTGGCTTGCAAATTCTCATCTGATTTTCTATTTGTAACATAAGCTTAGAGACTAAACTATAATATGAGCACAGATTGATGTCGTTAACTCTCAAATCAATTTTTGAGAAAGTGAAAAAAGCCCACATATTCTTCCTTCTTGAGCTTGCTGGTGCTCAGGAATAGGAGCACCATCTGTTTATCAGTCTCTAGGATGATAGTCTTACACTCAACTGCTGCAGTTCTATTAAGCGTCTGCAATATGCAAATGCCCCAGATATGCACATCTAGATGCCACTTCGTGGCACTGTGCCATTGCCAGAACTCAGAATCAGACCCGGCATATTTTGTGCCTTAACATGCAAAGGGAAGGGAAGATTCCCACCCTATAATTTGTTTTTGAGTTAAGAATGCAGGACAGTTTGCTGCCTTAGAGCATCCAGAGGTCTTCTGAAAACAGGCAGATGTTCAGTGGTGTGGATCAGATGTGGTTTGAAAGGATATAATGAAGTCTTTTTAAAGCTATCACCTTTAAGTGGCAGACTAAATCAGACATCAGCCCGTTGGAAAATCTGATTGAAAATTAGAAATGTCTTTTTCTTTATGCTAGCAGATAAAAATTTGCTTTCAGTGATCTAAAGAAATCAGAAAAATCACTTACCAATTTCTTTTACATCTGCTGCAGGTGAAAGCAGAACTGCAGTTCCTTGTAGCTCTCAGAGCTGCCTGCTTTTCCTCCTTTATGTTTTGGTGCTTTGACAAGGAGGTTTTTGTCTGCCAGTGTTAAGTGTGGAGAAGGATTAGGTTTCAAACAGGCGATAGCTGGAGTCATCAATTTTCATGGCAGAAGGGACAACCTGGTCCAAGCCCTGGTGACACAGTTCAGAGAGCTGTGGGCTGGAGCTGTGAAGCACAGCTTTGGGCTGTGCTGCACTGTGGTTCCAGCCCAGCTGGAAGTGAAAAATGCCTGTTCCCTTGCAGGGCAGTATGTCATGTCCACATTCAAAAGGAACCCCTTGGAGCAGGCCTTCCGAACACCCAACGCTCACATGACCTCCAGCTACTTGATAAACCAGTACTGGATCACTGTCAGCCACAAGGCACCTGCCATCCTCTACGACCTGTACATGAGGCTCACGGGGAGAAAGCCCAGGTAAGAAATGGTGCCCTCAGCCTCCTGCAAACCTGCTGCTCTTGTGGAGAGCAGAGCTCGAACCAGAGATGAGAACTGGAGTCCTTGAGCTTCTTCCCGTCTCCATCTCTTGAGGAAAAGGAGGAAAATGCATGGCTGTAGCTAAGCACAGCCTAGGGCTCCCACCCTTCCCACCACCTGGAGAACAGCACATCTTTTGAACTCAGTTTAACACACTTCAGAGCTTCTGAATGCAGAGGAGGACTGGTAGTCTTCTGTCTTCTCTGTATCCAGATCTCTACCCCTTCAGCTTTCCAACGGGATCACCCCTATCTGTCATGAGCTTGCCTAAGGACTTGAGACTGGCAAGGTTTAGAACATACCAGCTAACACATTTTTTCCCCATAAATCAGATGCCTAAGTAGCTGTTTTCAGCACTGACCTGAAACCTAGGAAGCAGTTGTTTCTGAGTGTGATTAAATTCTAATTGTATTTAGGAGGGCAGCTCACTGTTACGGGTGGTATTTGAGCCCTGGCAGTGGTGTGGCTTGGAGCAACAGCAATATCCATGTCTCATGTGGAAGGAATCTTCTTGTAAGTAGCATTACTCCAGATATTGTCCTCCTTTATTCCCTGCCACCACAGAGGGGGATTTATTATGCAGTGTAAGAACAAGATGCCAGTGCTGTGTTGATGTCAGCTGCTCTTGTGCTCCTCTGCTAGCTAGAAAGCTGGCTTCAGCTGTTTGCAAAGAAATCCCTGGCATTGCTCTGATTTATCCCTGATATTCTGCTTTGGAGGCAGATTGGTCTGTAAAAAGGCTTCCAGTTTTCCAGGAGGAAAGAATTACGCTAGGAATAGAGGTAAACTGAAAATGAGGCTGGAATCTTCAGTCTCTGTTGAAATAGGCAGCAGTAAGATCTTGGCACTGCCCTTAAAATTGACATTTCTTTTCATTAAGCTGATTGGCATAATTAACCAGTGGACACTGCCTGCAATGCTGTAGTTAAATGTCAAACAGACCTCAGCATGATCTTCTGAACTTTTAAGATTTGCAGCCTCAGCAAAGACAGCTCACCAATGAAGTTGGGAGTTATCCCAGTCTTTTTTTTTTTTTTTTTTTAATATAATTCTCCTTTTCTTTTTACATACTACTTCATCTTATCCAGGTATTGCTGCAATGTGGTAGAAAGCACAGTAACAGCTCATTGTTTGTTCTTTTCCCAGCTACCTGAATATCAGACCTTTATGGTCTAAGAGCAGTAAACCACATCAAATAATAATAAAAAAAACCCAAAGAAGCCTTTTTAGGTGTAAGCTCATTTCACATAAATTTCCAGATACCAAGCAAAACTTCCCTAAATGGTTTCCTGTGAGTGCTGCACATCCATCCATGACTTAGAGCATAATGTGGTTTATACCCTTAGTAGTCTCTTGGGGCAATCCTGTCTCACCTGAGGATCTGCTCGTGCAAGGCTCTGTATGGAAGCAAATAAAGAAATCATTGCTGTAAACAGTTTTCTAGAAGACAAAATGCATGTCTGAAGTGTGGCTACAGTGAGAGCTAATACTCGATTTATTCCTCTCAGTTCCTCCACAGTGGAGGACGAGACTTCCTGGAAGAAATCTTTGCCATATTTCTACTCAGTTGATGTTTTTCAGATGACCTTCCTGTCATACAAATTATTGGTCAGTGTTTTGAATATGGTCAAAACATTTGAGCTCAGGCAGTTGACATGAAACACAATTTTCACACACACATCTTCAGATCATATAATCACAGAATGGTTGGGGTTGGAAGGGACCTTAAAGATCATCCAGTTTCACCCCTGTCTTGGGCAGGAACACCTTCCACTAGCCCAGCTTGCTCAGAGCCCCATCCAACCTGGCTTTGGACACTGCCAGGGATGGGGCAGCCACAGCTTCTCTGGGCAGCCTGTGCCAGGGCCTCACCACCCTCACAGGGAAGATTTTTTTCCATATACTGAAGAGTTTATTCTCTTAGCCTTTCTTTTTTCTGGCAGTTCCCATTAGTCCTAAGCACTTTAAAGATTTTGGGGAGTCAGCTTGAGGGGCAGCTTCAGATCTTTCCAGTCTAGCTGCATAATTTCTTTTTCCCAAGTTCCTAAAATGTATTAAAATATTCACAAAGCTTTGCCCCATGGTGCTTGCCCTACACAGGAAGATTAAGCTGAAATAATTTTAAAGCAGTAAAGATAAACTGCATTCAGTCAATGTGCACATAATTATTCAGAATGAAGGTGCCTTTAATCTGATGGTCTGCTTTGCTTCTAAAATGAAAGCCACTTTAAGAAGGAGTGTCTGAGGTTTTAGTGCTCTTTCCAGTTGCTTTGGCTGAGCTGCATAGTTCTGCTCTGAGCTGATGGACTCATTGTGTCTTTCTGTGCTGTGCTGAGTGCTTATCGCTGTGGCAGTCACGTCTGCGTGGGGAGAGACCAGCCTGGCACCATTCTCCCCCTGACTGCCGCCTTTGATTTGTCACAGCAACTGTGTTACCCTCTGGGCAGCTCAATATTTCACGTGAAAACAGCTCTGTTTTCCATGAAAATCAGCCTTTTAATGCTTTCCCTTGCCCTTACCCAGTCTGAGAGGATGTGGTGTCCTCTCAGAATTGACTGAGCCCTGTACATCACACTTTAAAACAACTGCCAGAGGCCTGTTTTACTCATGACCACTGGGACAACTGAAATAATCCTGCAGGGTAGGACAGCATTACTGTCATCCACTTTTATATAAAAAAAAATAGTAAGAAAAGGCCAAGACACATGAGAGGACCTGAACCTACATTTCCCAAGTTCTCAAGCAGTTATGCTTCTGAAGCAAGACAACAGTGACAGGGAGCTGTTGGAGTGGGTCCTGAGGAGGGTCATAAAGATGGTTAGAGGGCTGGAGCATCTCTCCTGAGGACAGGTTGAGAGAGCCAGGACTGCTGAGGCTGGAGAAGAGAAGGCATGTGGATACCTATTAAACCCTGGTAGACAGTTTTTCAGTACTTTAAGCAGACCAGTGGGAAAGAAGGGGAGGGACTCTTTATCATGGAGCCTAATCACAGGATGAGGGGGAATAGTTTCAAACCGAAAGAAAGTACATTTAGATTATATAGAAGGACATTCTTCCCTGCGAGGGTGGTGAGGCTCTGGCACAGGTTGCCCAGAGAAACTGTGGCTGCCCCATCCCTGGAAGTGTTCCAGGCCAGGTTGGATGGGGCTTGGGGCATCCTGGGATAGTGGAAGGTGTCCCTGTCCGTGGCATGGGTTGGAACAAGATGATCTTTAAGGTTCCTTCCAACCCAAACAACTCTGTGATTCTTTGGTTCCATCTGAAAACAGAAGTTGAGCAAATGACTTCTGAGCTCAGTGTCCATATTGCAGATGTGGTCACCAAATAATGGAGCTAATACCAAAAATCAGAGCCTTGCTTCAGTACACAGGTCAGGCTTGGGAGCAGAAGAGAAGTCCTGTGGCAGAAAGAGAAGTATCTACCTTGGGAACAGAAGTACTGTACCTTTGTGGTGCTGGCTTCATGCTAGCTCAGATGGGCTTTTCCCTCCACAGCAGTACATGAGGTAGATGCAGCTTCCAACCCTTACCTTCCAAACCTTGGGTTAACCAGTGTGTTGAACATCAGTGGCAAACACATTTGCTCCCATGTTGGAGCCAGCAATAGAAGCCGGGTAGCTCCAGGCTCAAGAGGTCAGCCGGAGCAGTTTGGACCTGCTGAGCAAGTTCTCAACCTAGTGAGTAGCAGGGCACTGCTCAGGAGGAATTGCGGTGTTTGTTCACCTGGGTTGGTGGAAATACAAACCAGCAGCTTCTACATAAGGTCAGACCTCCTGCTCACCTCTGATGCTTTGATTCTTTGTTACAGAATGATGAAGATCATCAATCGGCTGCACAAGTCTATGACACTCCTGCAGTATTTCTCCACCCAGTCCTGGAACTGGTCTTCAGATAATATGAATATGTTAATGAGTCACCTTAACACAGAGGACAAAAAGGTAAGTGTCTTGAATATGGGTTGCTAATCGCAGATTCTGTTCATCTGCAGCAATTATTTTTGGTGTACTGTTGAGCTTTTAAATGATATGTAGATGATTGGGATTTATTTTAATTTGAAATAATTTATTTATTTCAGGAGCTTTCCATTCATTAGAGGAGAATGTGTTCAGGTCCCTTACAACCCAGCCTATTCTGTGAAAACTTCTTCCTCTCTACAAAGCCTTTCTTTGCTCTAAGAGACAGACAGCTGCCTGAAAGCTTGCTAACAATTTGTCCAGTATGAGCACCTAAAATGAACTGAGGTAGTTGGCTCTGCAACGAGATTCTGTTTCTGCCAAAGTGACCCATATGCTGAACTTCTGTTGATCTAGCTGCCAAAAGAGAATGCAGCACAGCTGAGAGTAACACTGATGCAGAGACACCTGTTGACTCAATGTCCAGTTGATTATTTACACATAATTCTGGTGACATGATAAAACTGCGTGGAGGTTTTCATTTGAATCTGTTTGCCTGTGTGAAATGCCATTTTTCTTCCATGATTCAGTGTGTGTGTGTGTGTGTACAAATACATGTATTTATGGAAAAGTTGCCACCTGAAAGATAAACACCTTTATTTTCTGCCAGCTAGCACTACATTTCTGCTTGCTTTGCCCAGATTCCCAGCTCGGTGGGATATTAATCAGCAGCTGTGAAACACAGTCTTGTAGTGTTTGGGAACTTGGTGGCTTTGGGAACTTGGTGGGTTTGAGAATTTCAGAGAGAGGGCCTTGTCAGGAACAGAGATCAATGAAGAATTGATGCTTCAGGTGAACTGGTTTTGAGCTCTGGTGTTCAGCTTTTGCTCTTTGTCTTTAAATCCCAGTTATACAACTTCGATGTTCGCCAGCTGCACTGGTCAGAGTACATCGAGAGCTATTGCATAGGTGCTAAGAAGTACTTGCTAAATGAGGACATGGCTGGCATTCCAGCAGCAAAGCAGCATCTACGCAAGTAAGTCACACCCAGGGATAAGAGATTAGAGCTCCTGGCTACCTTTGGGGAAAATAAGTCTAGCTACATTGCAAAATTATTATTATTATTGATTAAAATGGAGATAACTTATTTCTTATCACAGTGATTTGTCAGTTTTTACAAACATAGAATCAGGGAATAGTTTGCCATAGCAAGGAATACTGAAAGGAATAAAATGATCATCATTCATGGATCATTTTTAGGAGGTTTATAAGGACTTCAAGAATGGGCTAGTGACTGCCTCAGACTGTGGGCTGTGGCACAGTGATAAAGTTTACCTTAAAATAAAAGGGCTCTTATAAAAATGGAACAAGTCTTGAGGTCTTTCCCTTAGTCAGGCACTGGGAAAATGAGAATTAGAGAACCACAGAAGCTTTTGCTTGACAGAAAGAAGACAGGATCATTAGGATCTGGAAAATGCAGTAATACCACTGAAATTGATGCTGTAAACTAACCCACTCCCCCCAAAAGAACAAAAAATCCCAGTGGCGCAGTGTTGCAACAGTGAAGACCATTTATGATCATCATGTAATTTCACAACTCTAAAGACCCAGGGCCACTTGTAAACAGGATTTATTCCTGAACTACCTGTAGGAAGTGCAGGGGGCTGGTGAGCTACTTGGTGTTTGTGTGTTTCTTGATAAGATGCCTCTTTCCCAGGCTGAGGAACATCCGATACGCGTTCAACACCACCCTCCTCGTGATCATCTGGCGCATCTTCATCGCCAGGTCGCAGATGGCTCGAAACATCTGGTACTTTGTGGTGAGCCTCTGCTACAAGTTCCTGTCCTACTTCAGGGCATCCAGCACCCTCAGGCACTGAAGGCATCCATCAGCAACCAGCCTCTTCCAGAAGGACCTCCATCTCCTCTAATCAGCAACTGTGGGCATTGGGGTCTGAAAGTAGCAGAAAAATCCACTCCCTCCAACAGCAGCTGGCATTTATTGTGCACTGTTACATGCTCACCTTTTTAATTTTAACTAATGCTTTAATACATGGTGGTCTTTCTTCCATAGGACCAGGCCAATTTTTAAAGCCATAACTGAAGCTTTAGGAACACCTCAAGCGGGGACCTCTCATCTAGAGTCTGATGTGCAAGAGTAAGGATTAACCAAAGTCATCGTCTTCCCACTTACTACTCTCTAGGCTATCTTAATCCCATCTTCTTCCTCAGAGGAGGCAAATTTAAAGCATGACCTTGGAAGACAAGGATGCCACCAGAGAAGACTCAGCCAAGGAAATTAACATGTAAGAGGTCTTCTAAAGCAGCTGTTCCTTCATTCTCATTCAGTGAAATGCTTCCTTATTAAAAGAAAAAAAAAAAAAAAAAAAGAAAAAGGAAAGATTGAACCTTTTCAGTTTTTCAGAACTTAGGAGGGGGGGAAAGATCAATCACATGAGGCCAGTTAACACACAGAACCGTTTTCAGATCTTGTCTTGTATTGCTGCTGAGGACTGATGCTTTCAAGCCACACCTGAAGACACACATAGAATTCATGCACCTGTGTTAACTCTGCTCACTCACAAGCTGCTTTTTTACAGAGAGGTCTTCTTTTCTCCCTGTGGTTAAGGATTCAGTCTGTTAAAAAATTCCTGGTCTTGCATTTATCACATTTGCTTGGAACATTTTCGGGATCTTGAAAAATGCTGTATTAACCCTGAGAATGAAGAGAAGACTTCATAAAAATTGGAAGAAGAATACAGAAACCTGTCATTATTTTTGAAGTATAGGTCTTTTTTCCTCGGCAGGAAATCTCTCTCCTTGTAGCTGAAAACCAGCCTGATACTGGGCTTTCATTACAGTTAAATCACTTTGCAGTTGATCATTTCCACTGGCAAAGAAAGTGGAAAGACACACATGGAGGAAACATCATTGGGCCTGTTCTGCTGCCACTCCTGTCAGCAGGCAGTAAAAAGTCTGAAACTTGTTTTTTTTGAGAATAGGTTAAATGTTGGATTTAATGATCTTAAAGATCTTTTCTGACCTAAGCAGCTCTGTGATTCTTTGACTTCTCTGTAAGGTCAGGCAACTGTGAAGGTAACATACTTTGCCCTGCAGTTTAGAATTTTCAGAATTTGATTTTTCAGAGTTTTAGAATTAAATTGCAGTTTAGAAAGGAAGCCAAGGACCTTCTCAATGGCTCGTGGCTGTTGGAGATCCTTGTTTCTTGTAGTGAATTATAAATTCCTGTGGGGGCAGAGAGAGAGAGCCTTCTTCCAAGTAGCAACAACAGCAACAAATTTTACTGTTGTCAGATTTTAAGAGTCAGATCTTACACCAAAATATTTTTTATTCAGATAACACCGAATAAGGACTTTTAAGATGATCAGTCTTCAATGCAGCACCCAATTTCTCTAGTCTTATGTCATGCCATCTGTCTGAAAAACTGTGACACAGTTGCTCTTTTGTGAGCTGAGTAGAGGAGAGAGTATTTACAAACCTGGCGTTCCTCAAAAATTATACTTGGTTTTGGTAGTGAAGGTAAGAGCAAATTATGACAGTGTATTTATATCTGAGCACTTCAAGCTGGTTCAGAAATCTTTCTAAAGGTTGAATTAATTAATCTTGTCCCATATTCCCCAGAGGTCTGGTTCCAAGCAATTGCCAAAGGATGCCTGCAGCAGAACCTGACCAGAAATTTGGTGTCCAGGATGGCAGGGCTCTGGCATTGCCTGCCACAGACCTCTGTGTTTGTCACACACTGCTTTTGATCTGTGCTTAAATAGGTCAAGCACCCAGTTTACAAAGATGCAAATTTCTGAAGCTCTTGCCTTGGAAATGTGCTTCCTGTAGTGAAACTGGTTGTTGAGTGTGTGTTTTGCAGCTTCAGGGCTGGAAAGGTGTCAGCACCTGGGAAACCTTGGAGCTATGTGTTCAGGGGCTGGGGACCAACGTTCTCTTGTCCTGCGCTGCCACAGCAATATTTTGGTAAAGGTTGTGGCATTGTACTTTGCTACCTGGGTGGGGCTGAGGCAGGTTGCTGCAGGGATTCCTCCAGGAAGAGTGCATTCTCTCAGTTACATAATCGGGTCGTCAGGCAGCTTGCAGTCCTCACAGGAAAGGCTAAAAACAAAGCTAACCAAAACTGTAGATCACTTCGAAGCAAACTTCCATTCAAACATAAGGAAATAATTTCAACACTTATCTTGAAAGTCTTTTTAAGTGCCTGCCTTATGGACAAAGATAAGCAACAGTAAAGGGGGTCATAAGTCTTGGGCTGTGCACATGACAGACAAAAGCTTGGGTCTCAGAAAAGTCAAAGGTACAGAGCTGCTACACCAACATCAGTCAGCTTTCCTGAGAGTAAAGTGTCCCACCTTTTATTCCCCTGCCCTACGCATGCCAGGAATTCCTCACAATATGCCTAGAGGCATTCACAGTTGTGTGCACTGTCTGTATTGTCCCCACAAGTCTGAGGTGTATTTTTTGCCCCCCTGAGCATATCCAGACCTGGTTTTCTGAACACACAAAAAGGTGCTGCACTCACAACAGTGGTGGTGTGACATTTTAAGGCTCTTCAGCGTTTTGCTGAAGGAAACAGCCGCAGAAAAGCTACTCAGCCCTGAAGAAGCAGCAGGAGTTGTTTGGGTTGGAAAAACAGAGTTGTTGCAGATGGTGTCTGCTCTTCTGGAGACCTTTCATAGCCCACACAGCATTGTCAACAGCTGGCTCCAGAGCTCTGGCCTTGCCTGGGGCAGATCAAGCTGTTAGCTTGTCTTAACACACACGTAACATGCAGGGGAACTTGAATCTTTAATCCATGTTCTTGTGGCTTGAGATGTTTCCAGCTGCTTGTCTGAAGCCCAGACAAAATTCAAAAAGTGCCAGTTGTGACTGTCAT
Source organism: Chamaea fasciata (assembly GCF_029207755.1). Lineage (NCBI taxonomy): Eukaryota > Metazoa > Chordata > Aves > Passeriformes > Sylviidae > Chamaea > Chamaea fasciata. Next base: position 50,966,324 of record NW_027094090.1, read on the forward strand.
CACAGGGAGCTGGGCATACAAACTTGTTCTCACCTCGAGCAGTGGCTGATGTTTGATGATTTACTTCGTGCTCCTCAGTGGATTTGTTTGTGCTCTGAAGAAACCCAAGCCTTTGGGGGAAATACCTGAAAGAAACACTGAATATCATTTCACCATCAGCAATGGGCAGAAGCTCGCAATTAACAAGTATCCTTTTCTAATTAAACAGCGATAACAAAACAAACAAACCACAACAAATCCCTACAATTAATCTGTGTTTTAACTGCCTTTTGAATGACAACCAAAACTGTTTATCTTCAGCATGTCTGTTACTAAAAAATAAAACGTCTTACCCCTCCACCCTCCTCTGTTCCTTGTGAAGAAACAATTCTTCCACAGTAGGGAGGGAGGGGTAATAGACCCACTGATAAATCACAGGTTGTTGGCCCATTACCCACCTCCTGCAGAAATGTGTTCTTTTACATTTTCTAAGGAAACATGAGTACTTCTGCCCATGTGTACAGCTGCATCTTCCAGCACCAGACAACAGACGTGGTAAAAGCAGTGGAGCTCATCCTGAAATGCCAGGCTGTGCTTGTTTGGCGTGCCCTGTTCCACTTCAGTTCACCACCAAGTGATTAAAACACACCCTCATTTCCAGTGTAAAAGGAACCTAACCCGTAGTTGTTAATTGAGTCATTATCATGAATAAGCAACTGGGAAAAGAGGGAGGGGGGCATCCTTTTGTTTGTAAATAAGCTACAGCTTCATGGTTGAAAGCATGCTGTTGCTCTGCCAGCGTTGACGTTCTACCGCTGAAAGCAAGGATGAACTTTCAGTACAATTTTAGTACAATTGGACCCCTTATTCTAGCACAGAGCAAATAACATTCCCCAGAAGGTAAGTGGTGAACATCCCATTACATGGTGCTAAATATTGGTATGAAAGTGGTACAGATTTACTTAAAAAGAATTAAAATCCAAAAAATAAAGCGTATTTGGGGAATAATTAAAGATGTAATATCCCACTTTCCTCTATTGCTTAAATGCCAACTACGAATTGTTTTTTCAGATGAACATGAAGCCACTTACAAAAGGTTTCTTGTCCTTACATGACCCTGGCAAACGCCAGTTTATAGTAAAATATGTACTCTCCCACTGTCCAGAGTTTCTACGGTTCTATCTGCTATTTCTATCCTCTTGTTAGCTACGAGACAACTTCCTGTTATAAATCTTAATTACAGAGTTTCTAATGTTAAGGCGTAACCTTTTGAGCTCTCAAATCAGATAAAATTATCAAACCACAAATTACATGAACCTCAGCCATAAAATTGTTAATATGATGTTTATGTTATTTGAAACATTTAATAAAACAAAATATTTTAAAGCTATGGTCACTTTGCATTGCTTGGTTTGCTAGAGGAGGTGGTTACTTGCTGGCCATCGCAGTTGAGCAGAGGGGGCTTCTCCAGCACATCTGCCCACATCTGCAGCACAGCTGTTGGTGGAACGGCAGCCCCACCTACAGGAGGGAAACCCAAATTTTCAAGGCTGTGATAGACTGTTAACCCTGATAACAGAAGACTGGGAGGTCCTGCTGTGATGAGTGTCCTGTGGAAACTCACAGGGATAGGTCTGCAGCAAAGGACAATTGGGAGTAACCCAGCCAACTTCGCTGAACAACATCCCATTTTTTAAATTTTTACCCCGTTTTTTTTTAAGTGTAGAGACCTCACCTCATTTTGTTAGTTTTCTGTCAAGCAAGAGTAGATAATGTCTAGAAATTATCTCTCACTTCCTTGCAATACAGCAGATTTAAGTGAGAGGAAAAGAGACAGCATTATCATGACCCTCTCCTTAATGAAAATTATTTCCAATCCTGAAATACAGGGCATACATCAAAGATACCACTTTCATTTCTTTAGCAAATATTTCCTTAAAATATAATTTTCCATTTTTTATATGTAAATGTGATCTTCATGGAGAAAAAAAAGAATCAATTTTCCATTAAGATGCATCAATGAATTAAAGCCATCAGCAAGAAAGTTTGAATTCTTTCCAAGGAAGAGATTTTAAGGTCAACCTGCGGACTTCAATATTTAAAGGTTTTCTTCTGACATTCTAATTGCCCAGTATTATCAAGGCAAATAATCAATTAAATAAATGAGGAAATTTGCATTAATCTTCTTTTTTTAGGGGAAACAAAAATAGGGGCGGAGGAAAATGACGTAAAGTAGGACAAGTCCTTAGCTGATACGCTGTAGGTCCCACGACAGAATAAGCACCAGGTGTCAAGGGAAGGCATCCCAGCCAATTTGCAATTTTCCCTATCTCCCTCAGTTAAGGACAACTGGTGTTCAGTAAGAACTGAGCCCACAGCTCCCTCTTCCTAACTCCCAGGATGATTTGGCTGTGAAATGTGCTCCAGAACAGTGATAAATTGGATTTCTCAACTCATGCCCTACCTATGGAATGGATACCACAGCAAAGGAAGCTGAATCAAGCCAGAGCCAGGAGAGGGCCACACACTCATCTACTACTCCTGCCACAGGTGCCCTGATGATACAAATTCCTGCAGCTGCCTGCACTGCAGTCTCAGAGGTGACTTGCTCCTTCCAGGGAAGCAGCAGATAACACCCAGCCCCAGATGCAAGAGCCACAGCAAAAGTACACAGCAAAGAAATGCATCTTCTATAAATGAAGATTAGGCAAGAGGGGATCAAGGAGCTCTGGAGCTGCCAATGTGATCCATCTTTTCCCAGTTTTCCCTGATCAAGGTATGCAGAGAGCTTTGCAGAGGGCTTTCAAACAGGAATTCCCACCTCAGCTTGTGCCCTAACTTCTGTATTCCTGATTCAATTCTCACTGAAAGCTCCTCCTCTCCATCTGGGGCTCATAACCACTCTAGAGAATACAAACCGTTGAGAACCACTGGCTTGCAAATATGGATTTGAAACATTGACAAGCTTTGCTTATTTCTTTGAAGGTTTTTTCCAACATCAGTGATCCTGTGAAATGTGAGGGGTTTTCCTTATCAGAAGTGAGACAAAATTCTGAGAGAAAAGATCCCAGGCAACATCCACTGCCCCAGGGCACAAAAAGCAAGTCAAAATCCTGTTCCTCACTTCTGCTGAAAAGATGGTGAGAACTAGATAACCACCAAAAAAGAAAGGACTGTATTTCCAGAAAGCAGGTGTCTGCAGTCCCAAGAGAACCAGCAGTAAGATCCCAAGGCAGGTAAATGCCTGGAGAACAGCTTGGGGGAAGATGTGGACTAAAATGTCCTTTAAGAAACTGCTAAAGAATGTACTGTCTCCTACTCGAGAAAGGAGAAAAAAAGGTTGAGTAAATCTGACAAGCCACAAATTTCCCTACTGGTCTGAAATCATGAACAGGAATGGCACAGGAGATTACAAGTAGGTCAGATTACATAAAATAATATATTTTAAAAAACTAAATAAAAGAAAGAACAGCCAAGCAACAGAATAACTGGAACATAGAACAGTCCAAAAACATTTTATAACATTACTGACTGGAAGACAACAGGAAAAAAAATCCAACAAAAAATCTGTGTCTTTGCTGGAAAGATTAGCATAAATTACATAATAAACACAAGATCAGCATCAAAAGGGTAAGAACTCAGAGCAGGAACTCCGAGCAGACAGAGAAGGGGTTACAGACTACTTAATTTAGATTTTTTACTGTCACCTATAGGCTGGAACAAGCTGAGGTAGGCTGGTAGATATCCTGGAGAGCTCAGGAAAGATGGACAAGATTGAAGAAGACAGAGGAAATACAAGAGGACAAGAACATGGGAACTATTTTTAGTGAGCCTGACTTTAGCAGAAGAACAATACTCAGCAGTCACACAGCACTTAAAAAGGAAAAGAATAATAGTGTAGAATTCCAAAGGCAAATTATGTCACATCAAATCTTCTCTTACAATAGAGTGAGAGGCATTGTTAAAAGCAGAGGAGTTGGAGATGGCATACAGTCTGTGCTTTAAAAGGTTTTTATCTCACATGATCATTCTCACGAATAAGCTGAGGCAAGGACACTATGAAATTAATGCAAAACCTGACAGAAAATCACAATACTTATTTGCAATTCAGTGTTAACCTGGGAAAATACATTATGTGTAATGCCAGATGAGAGGGAATGCTGAATGCTGGGATAGAGAGTAGGCTCTTTAAAACCTTCACCTCAAGGTGGGAAGGCTGTGAGCAGTGCAGGGGACAGGGCTAGTTAGAACTGAGAATATTCCTGTTAAATTGAAACCCAAGGCTCCTACTTAAGTTAGTGAAAATGATATCTTTCAAATTAAAAATACTTGCACGGACATCTAATATGGACTTGTCTAATTTGAGATACAGTCTTGAAAGGATTTTATATAAATGAATATTATTAATTTACCAAACTCAAGAATTTAAAATGATAAGCTGCCATAGCAATGTGTTGTAACCTACTCATGTATTATAACAGGCTTATTTATTACTTACACACTATTTTTGCATGAAGAGGCACTGCTTTCTTCAGTGAACTTGAGGGATGAATGAGAAAACTCTTCACAATCTTTTTTGCACCTCTATTACCTGGTGGTCTTACAAGCTATCATGCCATACAGTTCAAGCTCTGGTGGGCCAAGAAAATAATTCATTTCTTAATTAATTTTTCTATGACACTCATCACTTCCGTATCTATAGGCCAGATTCATTTAGATAGTGGGACTATTAATCCTTTCACCAACTTCCAATATGTTGAAGTTAGTTAATCCAGGCTTCCATTTTTCCCTGCAGGGAAGAACAGACCTTGCTAGAATGTGATTTATTAGGATGCTGCATAAAGGTCTATTGACAACCAACAGCATCTAATGCATCTATATCATGGGCTATGAAATCCAGGGAAAATAATTGTGTTTTATTGCAAAATACTGGCTGTTACTGTGGATGGGATACCTCTATCCTCCAAAGCACACAACTGCAGAAAGGGAAAAGCTCAACCAATGAGCAGCACCTGAGACTGCCATAAAACAAGGTCACACCATCAAATCACAGAATATCCTGGTTTGGGAGGGACCCGCAAGGATCATGGAGTCCAGCTCTTCCCAAACCAAAAGTAATCCTGACAAATAAGGGGAAGTTGCCTGAAAGCCAGAAGTTAAGCAAAATAATCACCTTAGTTCAGAGCAGCACCAAGGAGTGGCTGCTACTGAAAGCACATGGGACTTAAAACTGTGCCCTCAGCTGCAGGATATCGCTGTCAAAGAGCTGCACCATGGCCCTGGTGTGTGCATGAACAGACAGAAGGTCTGGAAGGAGCAGCCATGATCCCACAGGGCAGAAAAGGGCTGGCACAGTGAAGGCTTCTGGAACTGGGAAATACATACTGTGAGTCCCTCCACAATCCTTTATTAACAACTGCAATGAGCCAAAAGGACAAAACTGGAAAGCCAGCACTGGCCCAGAGGTCTTGTTGCCTTAGGAGTTTGTTATTTTTAAGAGTCCCCAGGATGTGTTAATACCCAGATATTTGATGTTCCCTTAACAAATTTAGAGCACCTCTCCAGTGAGAAAACACTGAGAGAATTGGGATTGTTCAGCTTGGGGGAGAGAAGCTATGGGGTGACCTCATTGTGGCCTTCCAGTGAAGGGAACCTACAGGAAAGATGCAGAGAGACTCTTGACAAGGGCCCGGAGTGACAGGATAAGGGGGAATGGCTTCACACTGACAGAGAGTAGGGTTAGGTTGGCTATTGGGAAGAAATTGTTCCCTGTGAGGGTGGTGGGGCCCTGGCACAGGTTGCCCAGAGCACCTGTGGCTGCTCCATCCCTGGAAGTGTCCAAGGCCGGGTTGGATGGGGCTCTGAGCAAGCTGGGCTAGTGGAAGGTGTCCCTGCCCATGGCAGGGGGACTGGAATGAGATGGCCTTTAATGTCCCTTCTAACTCAAGCCGTTCCCTGTTTCTCGGATGATGAAACTCACTCCGGGCAGGAGCGCCGGGATGTGCCGGGAAGAGCCGGCGGCACCGGGGAGCAGCCGCAGCGGGGCCGGGGCGAAGCGAAGGGCGCGCAGGGCAGGGAGGCGAGCGGGGCCCGGAGCCGGGCAGGCTCGGGAGAGGGCGGAGCGGCCCCGCGGGAGGGATTAAGGCTGGCCGGAAACACGAGGGCAGGTGAGGAGGCTGAGGCGGGCCCGCAGCACGAGGGATGGTCGGCGCTTCCCAGGGAGACTCAGTGTGGGAAAAGGCGCTTCTTATCACGCTGGTCTCTGGGTGAAGCTCACGACTCACCCGGCTTCACGTCTTTGCGGAGGGCTGCCCTCTCTGTCCCCGGGGGGCTCAGTAGCACGGGCAGGTTTGCTGCTCCTAGGCCGGGGGCTGCCAAAGTCCGCCTTCCCCCATCTGCTCCCGTCCGCTGGAAAAGGTTCCCCACTCCTTGTCCTCTCCTCTTCCAGATGGAGCCAGCGTTGGAGTCCGTACTTTCCAGTCTTCAGAGCCCCAGGAGGAGTGATGGTGGAGGACATCCAGGTGAGTTGTAAGCTCTTGCTAGTTAAATCCTGCAGGGCAGTGTGGTGCCGGCATTCCATCCCCGGGATGCCATGGGGTTCCCCCCTGGGATGCCACGCTAGGCCGAGGCAAGGCTGCAGGGGCTCTTTGGGTTTTTTTCTGCTGGGGTTTTCCAGCACCTCTTCTAAAGCAAGACAATACAGTTCATTAGGAGCCAAGGGCAGCCAGCACACTTCCCTTTTCCGGGGTTTCTCACAGGTGAGGAGGGTCTAAGGGAGTTGTGGAGCTGCATCCAAAGTGTGTTAGTGCCCAGCCCTGGGTGTGGGTGGGAATGGAGGGTTCTGTGGTTCCCTGTCACTGTCAGGGACCTGCAAGGCTCTCGGGGAACAGTCAGCCTTGTGGTGATAGCATGAGGGATGAGTGCTCCTGCCAGAGAGAGCCTTCTTCATCTCTCTGGGAGAAAGCTCCCTCTTGGGTGTAATTCCTTGACGTAAGAGAGAGGAGTCCCTCTCTCAGCAAGTTTGCCTATTTTATTACTGCTATTTAGCTGTTGGTACCCGTGTCCATGCAAACAGAGCATTTTGCCTCTTCAAAGACACGTTACTTATGAATTTTGTTCCATTGTATCATAGAGGTAGGACTGAAATTGCCCTGCAGAGTTTTATCTTGAATGTAGAAAGCCTGGTTTGGTTTTTAGTGGATTAAACAAACTTTTTTTGTGTTAAATGTGTGAGTATTATTTTAGTGCTAGATCAAAGATGCTAATTGCTAAAGCGTCTGCTTGAATTAATAGTAAACACCTGAAGTTGCTTGCAACAATCAACCTTGGTTAAGTATTTATTAGGTGATCCTTATAATTCTGTTAATACTGAACAGCTGTAAATATAAGATCTACCATCTGAATATGATACCTAGAGCTTACTGTGGGGTGTATGATGGTGCATATACCCTTGTGAAATAAACGGTGCATTCTTTAGAAAAGAAGGGGACACGTTTTAATATTTCTGGTGAGTTTCTTCAGAATGCAATTTATTTAGCTTGTCATATTAAAGAAAGTAAATATTATGTTTAGGTCTAGCTATGAAAAGAGATTGTAATAGTTAATTGGGAATTAGCAGATTTTTTTAATCAGTAAAGTGCCCTTTGACTTCTGATGCATAAATATACAGATCCTTATAATCCTTACAAGTGTTGTTGTGATGGAGAAAAAAAAAACCCTGGTGTGCCAACCTACCAAAGACATAATTTCACTTTTTTTTTTTTTTTTTTTTTGGTAAATATGAACTGGCACAAGTGAGAAACAACCTAAATCTCCCTGCTAGTCTTGCCTACTGAAGGTTACATGGGCTCTTTCGTGCTGAAAGATCCCCACCCAAATACCCAGCTTTGAAACAGTGTGTTAATGATAATTTAGCAGGCTGGAAAGCTTTAGAGCTAAGCTTGCAGGAACAAATAGCTGAAAGTAGATATTTGGGATGGGTGAGATGCTTCAACATATTCCTTTCCTTCCTTCCTCTTGGCAGTCTTCATTTTGCCATTCTCTGAAGGGAAGAAGTACGAGGAAGTGGGGAGAGGAAGGAAGAGAAGAGGAACATTCCTTCCCTTTCTCTTCTTCCCTTTGGCACTTTTTTCCCCCCTTCTTGTCTCAGTCTTTAGAATTTCCATTCCTCTTTGGGAAAAGGGAATCTGGTGGAAGCTGAAGGTAGGCCTAAGAGATTGAGTTATTTTACAAGGAGCAGCTTTTCTACCTCAGGGAAAGAGGAGTGTTATTGAGACGGGTCTCTTACTCCATCAGGAGACTGTGTTTTGGGGGACAGTGAGAAGAAGGGCTTCCCTGAAGAGCTTAAGCAGGAAGAACTGCCTCAGGTGTGTGAAGCCCAGAGCCCAGAGCAAGGAGCAGCCTGTGATGATTCCCCTCATCAAAAAACAGACTCCAGGAAGGTCATCCTCAACACTGATGGCCACAAGCTGCACGGGGAAGAGAAACCCTTCAAGTGTCCAGAATGCGGGACAGGCTTCAAGGGGCACTGCAGGCTCCTGACCCACCTGCAAATCCACACGAGAGAAAAGCTATTTGTGTGTGCAGAATGTGGGAAGAGCTTCAGCAGGAAGGCCAACCTGGTGATTCACCAGAGAGTCCATACAGGGGAGAGTCCATACAAGTGCAAGGAATGTGAGAAAACCTTCAGCCGTGCCTCGAGCCTCCTTGCTCACCACAAAACGCATCTGAAAAAGAAAACCTTTTCCTGCACCATCTGCAGAAAGAACTTCAGTAGGAACACAGCTCTGCTGCGGCATCAGAAAGTCCATATAGATGAGAAGCCCTGTAGGCATTCAGAGCATGGAAATAGCTTCGGTGTGAGCTCAGACTTCATCAGACACCAACACCTGGGAGAGAGACCCAGTGAACACATGGCAGGTAACTGAATTAAGTTGTGTTTATTTCATGTTATACAGAATCTCAGGGGATATATGAAATATTCTGGTCTCTGTTTCCTCCTAAACAATTTTCCCTCTTTGCTCTGGATATGAGTGTTGGGAGTTGATTGATTTGGTTTTGATACTTCCCCCCCCCCCCCCCCCCCCCCCCCATCTCTGCATTTATCTCTGCCATCTGAGGAAGTTACTTGAAAAAGCTGAAGTTGAAATTTAGGTGTTACCATGGAGGTTGCCTGTGCCTGGCATCTTAGGCTCCCCAGAGCTCTCACATCCCATTAATAATAAAGATCTCACTAATTCCTGCTTCATAGTGTTGCCTGATGACTAGCCTTAGATCTTTAGAAGTGCTCAGCCATCAAAATGCTAAGCTTAGGGAGATGCAAGGAATTTTGACTTGCAAAAGGCTGTAAAAAGTGCTTTGGTCATCTCAAGCAGCTAATTTTTGTTATATATGGATATTGGATCCTAGATTTTGTTGTCTGCAGTGGGATATTCTTAGCACAGGCTGTCAGACAAAGGGATTGTTTCAAGTGGAGAGTTTTTTGGATTTTGGAATATTTTGTGTTGTAGTAATGACCTGAAACTCAGGGATAAAAACTGGCATTGTGGAGTGTTTTTCCCTGTTGTTGTACCTTTACCTGGGTAGTCCCTTTATCCTTGGTCAAAAATGTTTTAAGTTTTCAGCTTGGGTCTTGCCGAGACACCCACAGAATTGTTGTGGGTGTTGGCATGAGAAGCAGGTGTTTTGTGTGTGAGGTTTTTCTTTGGGTTTTGTGGTTGGTTTGTTTGGAGTTGTTTTACTTGTTTTTGTTTGTTTGTTTCTTCTGGAGGGGGGAAAAGAAGAGCCTTTCACCTTTACAATGGGAGTAATGATGAAATTGTAAGTTTGTGATAGAATCACAAAAGTGAATTCTTAATGAAGGGTTTGAGGCCTCTCAGTCCATAGATACAGAGAAGTGGCCTAGAAACCCTAAGAACTGAACCTTATGCTCCTGAAGCTTGTATTCTTTCTTCATGGCTTTTACAAGATGAGCTTATAATTTCTGAAGAAGTCTCATTTTTGCCCTGTCAGTTGGACACTGAGTAGTATCAGATTAGTCTATCACTGTATCTGCATCTAAATAAAGCATGCAAGTACAAACCTATTTGTACTAAATCTCAGCTGCCCTTTTCCTTAACAGATTCCTTGCTCCAGATTTGTTTCCTCCTTTCCCTTTCCTCACCGCCCCCCCCCAAAAAAAAAACAACCCACCAAAACCCCTGTATCTGCCTATTCTTTGGTTTTGCTTTAGTTTGGACCACTGTGTGACTTGAATGAAGTTTGAATTTTAAGATGAGAGTGAGAGGAAGGGTTGTTGCTGAGCTGCCACGTTTGGAATACGGACCTTGCAATTCTTGACTTGGCAGTGTCTTCCTTTTAGATGCAAACCGACCTGAATTTACATCTCTGCGTCAGAAAGAAGAGCAAAAGTGTGCAAAGGAAAGTGGGAGGGATCACTGGAATCTTGTTTCTGAAGAGTGTAAGTATAAAAAGACTTATAAACTGCCTCATGTGTTTACATAGCAGGCATTAACATTCGCTTCTCTTTGTACAGTGAAGAAAATGAGGGAAAATATGGATATGCTTCTCCTGAATCAGCAAAGTCAGCTGCAGGTGCTTCAGGAAATTCAGAAGCAACTGAATACACTGCTCCCAGCCAATGCTCTCCTGAATTCCAATGTTTATAGCTTAGGACTCCTGCTAGGACAGCAGGCAGCTGCTGCAGCATCCATTTCTTGCCCCCTTCTTAATCCCAGCAGTCTCCTCTCCTGTAAAGGTTCCAGTGCATTATCCCTTTCATCTGCCTCTGGAGCTCTGCCAGCACCTCAGCTCCCAGTCTCTCAAGATCCTGTGGCTTCTGCAGCTTGCTCAGCATTGTGCTGTGAATGTGTCCAGTGTAAACATGTGTGACTGTTCTGGACTGTTTTGTCACTTGGGGCAGGTGACTTCTGGGCTGTGGTGTTGCAGTTGTTGTACCTGTGAAGGTGCTGACTGCACACTCAGATGCATCAGCAAGCAGCAGTTGATCAAATCCGTGCCCTGTAGCCTGCAGGGATTTTGGCTGGGAATGACCTTTGTCGAGGCAGCTCAAGAGATCGTTATCACTGGGGTGCAGTGAAGTACAACATTCATACACAAGATAATGCATCAAACTTGAGTGTATTTTTTACCTGATATGTCTTTCAGCATGTACTTGGGTGATTGTACCTCTCCTAATGAGTTGAAACTAATGATAAAGTCCTCAGGGATGATTTAAGTATCTCCTGTTAAGTCTGATTTATGTAGAGGGAAGCAACATGCTCATGTAAAGATGTTCAGTTTAACAGCATCCCTATTCCCAGTGTCTGCTTGCAAAAGTTTCCTTCCTTTAGGAAGTCTTTAAATTAGCTGTCCTTGACTTAGCTGATTCTCAGGCCAGCAGCACTGCTGAAAATAGAAAACAAATACTTTCTGCTTTTTGTTTGAAAAACAACCCACCCCCCCAAAAAAAAACCCCCAAAAAACCCAAAACCTGAAAACACAAACCAAAAATCCCTCAACAAAATACTACATTTCAAGTGTACCTTACTTACCAAGAGTTCATGAGGAAAAGCCAAGTGGGTTTATAGGGCACTTGTTCTTTTGTTCAAAGGTGAACTCAGTTGAGCCTGGGTTTAGGTGCTCTTGTCATATCCTGTTTGGACTATTACATGGTTTTGGCTGTTATGTACTAATTTGGGGTAGGAGTAGGGTAGATAATGAACACTGAGAGGCTCAAGTGTTACATCTTGTGAAAACAGAAGAGGAAACAATTTTTTTTTCTTTGTTTTTCTTTTTTTTTTTTTTTTCTTCTTCCTGTAGGACTCAGACATTGGGCCTGTCAGGGTTGGAAAGTGCAGTTTTAAGACATGTTGGTCTGGTCTACCTTGTTCCATCAGTGGCAGACTTGGGGCAGTCTCAGAACCTTTAAGCTTCAAAAGTGCGAAAAAAGCTCCTTTACCTTTGAATTAGGATAAAGAAACTTTGGGGCGTGTACCTTTGCCAAAAAATCTTTCTCTTGAACTGATGCTGTGTTTGTGCATGGTTGGTTTTGTGGTTTGTAGTTGTGTTTTTTATGTTACCTTGTTAAAAGGATGCACTCCTAGTAATTAATAAAATAAAGTTTAGATTTTAGGAATGGGAAACACTGGTTCTCTTAACAAGTCTTCTTGTTGACAGAATGTCACATTCTGTCCCAAAGCTAAAACTGGGACCAGGTATGTCAGTTCTGCTGTGTGACTAGACTGTGAAAATCACACCCTCGTTTCTACTGTGTGGCATTTTGGATTAGTCTTAACTCATCAGGATATTAATTTAAGCCAAATTAAGAGGCCTTAAAAGACATCCTTTCAATGTGATCTTGTGCTGGTATCTTTGACCTCTAATTTCTATCAGTAGAGCATTTCAGAATCCTGTGCCTCCAGGCTTCAGTAAGAGTTGCTACTGTTCCATGGAAACTCAGGGGTATTGTTCATAACTTTTTATGGTGTTTGTCACTCTGCATAAAGCAGAATCCCTCATTAAATCAATGGCTAAAGTCTATATTTCAGTTGGATTTATGGTGTTCATTATTAAAATGTTCCACATCTGTTAGGAATGAATCTTTAGTGAGTTTTTGTCCTTCCTAAAAATTTTATGTAGAGGTGGCCCCTGGGAGTCCAAGGCCAGCCAGAGCTGTTGGTCCTGGCAGCTTTTGTCTGGGTTTTCCCTTTCTCTGCTGATCACAAATCTGGAGATGTCCTGGCTCCATTTTCTTCTCTTTGAATTATAATAATAACAACAGAATGGTACAAGTATAAGAAATAATTATCTGAAAATACAGGAAATTGAGGGCAATTTTTTGAGAAGCAGCTGGAATTCCAGATCTCTAAAACTGGCACTAATTTACCCAATTTTGCTTTTAACCTGTCAATCTTTAGAAGCATTTTCTTTTCATCAGAGAAAAATAAAATAACTCATGAAGTTGTTAAGCTGACAGCAGGAGAGAATTTTGAAAAAGTTTGCTGATTCAAGTGCATCTGAAGAAATTATGCACTCAGGCAGGTAATTGAGGTGTTTCTGTTGTGAATAGAAGTTTCTGAAGCTGGTAGCTGTGTGGAGGTCAACAAGTAGAATAATAAAAAAAGAACTAACAGATAATCCCCTATTACACCTTAATCACACAATTTATTATGGCAAGATAACTCTGGAAGGAGGGCCAACGTGAAATATTAATCCTGGATGACATTTAGGAAGTCTTAATGTGGATCCATGAATTTAAAGATTGATGTGGTTGGTGGCCCAGCAGTCTTTAAAGGTTTTTAGCTTTGTTAATCTGGACTGGATCCTGATTTCTTCATTGTGTAAGACAAGGCTAATTCTTTCAGCTAAGTTACATTGTGGATTTTGTAATGTGGTTGCATATAAGACATGAATTAATTATATTCTAAAAGTTACAAAGGTCTTCAGCCCAAAGTTTTTAGGGCTGAAAAAAGAGAAAGCTTTGGGGTACTTCTTCATTAGTGGTGATGGGGAAGACACCTCCACTCTGCATCAGTTAACTTTTGGGATTTTCTGCTACTCTGCAGGAAAAAAAAGGCAAGTTTTGCCTTGACCCACAGCTGTTAAAAGGAGTTAGGTTCTCAACACACCCAAAAGCAAGATTAAAACACAAATGAGATTATATGGTGGGATCCAAAGCAATCATTCACCTTTTTTTTTTTTTTTTATGAAGGAGGAAAGAAAGAGGAAAAAATAGAAAAGTAGAAAATGCCAAGGATAAAAAAGTGTATTATCATGCACTTAAGTAGGCTAATGCCAACATTTAAAAATACAAATCCAGTGACAGTTGCAATTCCAACTCATGGTCACCATTTTCTCCATCCTGTAAGCCCTAAAGGCCTTGGCAGGATGGTAACCCATGATCCAGGTTCAAATCCACCAAACCAGGCTTGGTTGCATAGACTGAAATAATTCTCCACCTTGATCACTTACTTCTTTTGCTTTAGCTTGTGCCTTCTCCTCAGAGGATAAGGCACTATGGATAGTAGTGTAACACTCAGTTCCAGATAAATTCAGCATGTTCCTATATATTCCCTTTTCACTTTAGACAGTGCAGTAGCTGTATATGGGGTATCTTTTGTGGTAATTTGAGATGTTTCATCTTCCAAACCCTCATTCAGTTTTAACAAGAGGTCGTCATGGAACAAGCGCTTTGTCAAGTTGCTTGTGCAGGAATTCCAACTCAGAGTGTGAAGATGTTGTGGTTTCTTTAGGCAGCCTTGGTTCTCATTCATCATCCCCTTCTCTTGTTAATCTCTCTGAAAAATTGAGCCAAATCATAAAACTTGAAACAACAGCAAGGGAAGGAGCTGTGCATTTGCCCTTCACTTACTCAGAGCTTAAACAGAGGACAGAGACAAGGCTGTGGTGCAACTCATCCTCCCTGATGAAGATCATATGGCAGGATCTAGGTGATCTTTGAAGTCACTTCCAACCCAGGCCAAAGTGGTGCTTTTCCATCTCAGCAGAGCTATCTGGAATGTGCAGGTGCCCAAGATCTCATGGCATGGTCACCAGACGATAACAAATTCATCAGCTTGAGTATTATATACAGTTCTTTCTTTCCTTAACAAGCAGGACTTACAGCCAAAATAACTTTTTCCTCTCAAAATCAGTGGTTCAGTCTAATTTCAGCAGCAATATGTGAAAAACCCAGCAGGTGGGGATCTACAACTGTGTTTTATTTATACAACAGCAGTTTCTTGGGGACCTTGAACTGGGCAGAGGCAGCTGTACTTCAATACTGTACAAATACAAAGTGAAACGGTGTTTCCTGTCACAAACAACTTTCAGTCTAGAGCAGCATTAATGCAATTCCCTCAAATGGGAAGCCCTTTCATAGAGAATAAACTCCAGCATGATTTATTGCATGATTTTGCCTTTTTGTAATTGAATGTGGCCCAATTTTCAGCTTTCCAAAATCTCCAGGATGAAAGAGAGCCCACCACATTCCCAAGAAAACGAAGGAATTGCAGAAAGCATAGTTACACACAGTTTGGCTGTTGGAATGGATGCTTCCTGGAAACACTTGAAAAATTATGATGAGCAAACAATTGGAAAAGCATCAAAGGGGTCAAGACGAGGATTAAGTCTTGATTTATCACGTTTATTTTTACTCCATGCATTTTGTTTTGGGTAATATATTGTAGGTGCATTTTGCACTTTGGCAGGCTCTCTGGTTTTGAGGATTTTGTTGTTTTTCAAGGAAGAATAATGAAGTGAATTTTCCAAAGGCAGAGGATTTAATTTTCAGTGATGGTAGACTACGCTTACAAGAATGGAGAATCTATCATGGGAAGCACAGACTCATGAAAAGGCTTCAAAAGCCATGGTGAATATCAGCACAACGTAAGCTCTAGTGGTGATGCAGGGATGCCCACAGGAAGAAGAAACCAGGGAATGCTGTACAAACCCGAAGAGTCTCAAAATATTCACCCTATATTTGTCATTCAGGAAAATTTGTACAGCAGTGACAGATTAGCTGCTTGGTTTGAAGAAAGAACTAAAACCAAGAAGTTCCTTGGCTTATATGAAAGCAAGAAATCAAACTATCACAGACATCCTCTGTGCCCACCCCCCTCGGAAAGCCCCGTGTTGCTTAAAGTGCTGATTCCCCCCTAAATTCACTGGAAATACTAATAAATACTGTGGATATTTTGCATGGTACAGCTGACGCAGGAATTAAATCCACACACAGATGCTTTAAATCAATAGCACTTAATTAGTTTAAATAAGTAGACACAATCGTAAATAGTCCCAACAAGTCTAGTCAATAAAGATTGATTTAGCAGAAATTGAATAAGAAGGGCAGACAGCAGATAACTTGGGTTTAGGGACTAATTATACTCAAAAGCAGAGATTTTCCATTTTAAATGGACGCCATTTAAATGGTGTCAGAGGTATGGAAGAGTAACAATTTCATCTTTTAACTCGCGTAGGAGCAGTTCGGTTCCATTGCAGAACAGGTTGAAAGGGCTGATTTAACATACTCCAAATCTGCCACCACCTGGGTACTCAAGGAAACTGCATTGCACTCAAATGCAGGCAGACATCGCTTGCAGTCTTGCCAGGACTGGCTGGCAGAATAAAACGCACTGAAGCCATGGGATAAGTCCAAAATGTCCCACCTGAGAAGAGGGTTCTTAAAACACTGGCAAATTCTGAAAAGACAGGTAAGATTTACCCTGTGCTTTACCTGAAGGGAGCCTACATGAAAGATGGAGAGGAAACTATTTCCATTGAAAGGCCACAATGAGGTCTCCGCCAGAGCTTTCTCTGTTTTGTGGGGGTGGAATGAAGAAATGTGAGGGAGGAATCAGAAACAATTATGATACAAAGAGATGCCGGGGAGTGTCAGGTGAAGAGAACAACTGAGACAACAGAAAAATGCGGCAGTGCAAGGGAGCTTGTGAAGGCTGCACAGCAGAGGAGGGGCTGCAGGACAGCCCTTGGCACTGCCGAGGCCACACCTCAAATCCTATCTCCAGTTCTGAGCTCTTCACTGCCAGATGGACATTGAGGGGCTGGAGCGTGTCCAGGGAAGGGAACGGGGCTGGGGAAGGGGCTGGAGCACCAGGAGGGGCTGAGGGAGCTGTGGGGGCTCAGCCTGGAGAAAAGGAGGCTCAGGGGGGACCTTCTGGCTCTGCACAACTCCCTGACAGGAGGGGACAGCCGGGTGGGGGTCGGGCTGTGCTCCCAGGGAACAAGGGACAGGATGAGAGGAAACAGCCTCAGGCTGCACCGGGGGAGGTTCAGGTTGGACATCAGGAGGAATTTATTCACTGGAAGGGTGATTGGGCACTGGAAGGGGCTGCCCAGGGAGGAGGTGGAGTCAACTGGAGGCGTTTAAGGAAAGCCCGGTGCCCAGCGGGAGGGGCCGGGGGCAGCAGAGCTCGGTGGGGGCTTTCTCGTGAGGGCAGCTTCTCCTCCAGGCTGTGATGGGTACGTGTCCCTTCTCCCGGAGACTCGGTCCCACAAGGCTTCGGAGGAGCAGGGATGCCGCGGTGCAGCGAGCCAAGGGTGGGACTTGCTCGAGTGACAGCTCTGCCCTCATCCATTCGGGGAGAAACCTTTCAAGTGTTGTCACTGAGGCCAGGCTTCAGTCACAACCACTGCGTTTGTCACACCAGCGGGGGACGGGTGGTAGGCAGCATCCCTGCGTGTGCTCTAGGGATGATCCAAGGGGCAGCTCCTGGTCCAGGCCTGAGGTACAAGGGAGTGGACAAGGGTGTGACCACACCAGGTCCCCTGAATTCCAGACAGCTCGACATAGTGATGCCTTTGGCCCACACTGCGCTTTTCAGTCACCTCCCAACACATGCCAGGCGTGGACTGGAACTGTGGGGGTTCCAGGGGGTAGCTCTGCATCCCAGAGCCCAGTCATCCTCTTTCCCTGGTACTAGAAACAGATGCCATTTACCACATGGCCAAGATGCAGGTGTTTTCTCACCCTTCCTCATGAGAGGTGTCTGCCCCTTCACATCAACCCTCAGGGTATTTGTTTTCCTTTAATCATGCTTTGTGAAGTGCTGTGTATACTTAGCAATGCCCTGTAAATTAAAAGGATTGTCATGGATTTGTTTCTAAGATCTTTATTAATTTGTTTTAAGCTATGCCAAATCAAAGTGGCCTTAGGGTTCACAGCTGTTCCCTAGCAGCTAGGATGGGATTGCTCACCAGGCTAAGCACATAACTGGAGTTCCTTTCCACAGCCACTGTTAGTTTTGCCCGTTCAGCGTCACTTGGCTGAAATGAATTAATTTCCTCTGGCCTGTTTGCCCTTTACTTTTTGTAGTCATGTAGCTGGAGAGGAGAACCTGGGTACCAACCCTTTCTTTGCTGTTACAGGGTATGTTCCTCTTCTTCTTGGGATTTAATAATTTTGTGGGCAGCATAAACTCACAAGACAAATTCAGAAGGTACTGGGGATGTGCAAAAAGGAAAGAATCAGAAGGTTTGCTTTGACAAGCAGTCACCTCACTGGCTTCTCTACCAGCCAGCTCCTCCTTAGGACCAGTGGGAGGCTAATGGAAAAAGCAAATTAGCTACTCTAATTCCTGCAGAGCATCCCTAGCACGCTCCATCCCAGACCTGTGATCACCAGCTGGTGCCAAAATGCTCCTGCCAGCTGTGGGATGTAGAATACTGTAGATTCCTGTTGTGCTAACAGTGCTCAGATCTTGCAGTGGGACTGTGACAGTTTAGAAATACTTGAGAGAGACAAATGGATGCATGACGTCTCTGAAATAAAATCTGTCACCCCAGTGTTGTTATCCCAACTCCCTCTCGCTCTCTCTCTCCCTTTCCTTCTTTTTATCATTCCCTTCCCTTTTTTCTTTCTTTCTCCCCAGAATGAGTTTCCCATCAGTTTCTCAGCTCAAGAATCTGGAGTTGAGGGACATTCTTAGAACTGGTCTTAATTTTCTCACATTTCTGAAAGAATCTGAAAAGCCAGAGGAGGGCTCTCAGTGCTCACCATTCCTTTATGAGTGTAGTTGTTTGAAAGCAAAACAAATGAGAGGCTCCAAGTCAGAGATACAATTTAATAGGAAAAAAGGAAAGAAAGTAAAATAAAATAGATGCAATAATACAAAAGACCACTGACAGAGTCAGAATACAACCTGAGCAGAGTGATGGAAGCAGTCCAGATGAGGTGGTCCTCCTGAAGCAGTGATCCTGTAGAAAGGTCTGGTAGCTCAGGTCCTCTGAGAATCCAGTGGGTAAAGCGCCCCCTTTACTGTCCCAAACCCCAGATTATATCCAGGTGAGAATGCTTGGTTCCTCCCCCTGGGCGGAGCATCTCACAATGGGATGGTGAGTCATGCAGGGGGTCCTTGATGGCCCATTAAACAGAGATAGCTCCTGGAGGGAGTTATCTGTGAGTCATGGGCAAGGCATCTGATGAGCCATTAACAGAAGGTAACGGCCCAGAGGGAGGGGGTGGGGGAAAACACTGCCCCACCTGGATTCAGCAGTCCATGAAGATGGTGATAGAATACTTTGTGCACATCCTATACTACAACCCAGGACAATGAGGGAAAGTGGTTTGTCTTTTTTTTTTTTCTCTGCAGTGACACACCATCCTGCTGTTAGAAAAACCTGGTTTGGAGGAGATTATTTTCTCACCTGGGTTATATAGGATCCAGTTTTCCAGTCCACTGCTGGGGAAAAAAGTCATGTAATAGTGATGACCGAAATACAGCTTTTTACACTCTTGGCTTCATTGTAACTGGAAAAACAGATTTCTTTTGATCTTGGACAAGAGGTGTGTTTTGTGTGTTCAGTAGGTTTTTAGAAGTATTTTATGCCTATTCTCTAAAACATATTTTGAAATATATCAAACAAAAGCGTCCCTGCCTGCACAGGAGAATTTTCTTTCAGGCTCTGTTTCTTCTGCACCTCAGCAACACTGGTCTGAATAGCCAGAGACACATCAGCAGCCCCCCATCTCTGAAAAATAAGGAAATACAGGAGATTTCAGGAGATGGAGCAAAGGGAGGCCAGAAGAGGCAAGTGAGCCAAAGTCAAGGTGTTCAAAACATTTTGCCATTGCAGTGGTGAATAGCTGAACCAGGCCACCATGTGAGGTAAAGGGAGAGCAGAAGTGTTTGAAATGGGATGAACAACTAGGAATGAAGACTGGGGGAGGGTTGGACTTCCTGGAGCTGCTGGGAAGATGTAATGTGGGGGTGATAACAGCTGCATGGGAGAAGGATCACCATTTCCAGATCCCCCATTGATACCTCACACCTGGACTTGCTTCCTTTTGCTTTCCAAAGCTCTTGCAGTTGTCCTGCTGCTCATGTGTTGCCCTGGGATATTTTCTGCTCTCTCTCTCCCTCCAGCTGACCTTCCCCACAACACTGCTGAACTCTGCCTGACTGTGCCTGAGGTGTTTGTGCTTTCCCATCTTCAAGCACAGAACCACAGTGGAGACTTCTCTGTGTCAGTCCCTGTTCTGTCAGTGTTTCCCCTCACAAAAGGGCAGCCCTGCCTTGCTTACCCCAGAGCACCTCCAAGCACACGGAATGTGCCCCTGCTTGTACTGATGGCAGAGCTTTTGACAGGTCTGTGTGTGTCCTTCCATTTCTCTTTTCCCAGCCTTAGCAGATCTTTTCCAGTACAGGGACTGGGAAGTTTCTTCCCACAGCTCTGCACCTGGCTGTTGTGCTTAAGAAGGTGCCTCTTTGCTGGTCATTTGCTTTCTTTTCTTTCCCTATTTCTTTAACAGATGACCTTTGGATTTCTCCTGATGCCTTCAGGCAGAAATACCAAGCAAAACAGGAAAAACAGAGTTTACATATAGTACACATTAGAGGGATTTCAGGCATCTTCCCAATTCTTTGGTCATATGATCAAGCCTTTATGTGAACATAGGGTGAAACACAAACCACAAGATGCTTAACTGGAAAAAAAAAAAGTATTTTAACAATTATTGGGAGAAGGGAAGCAGCAATGGGACTGCAGGGAGCAAAAGACTGAAACAGAACATTCTTCCTGTGACTGGTGAAGGAAGAATTAAGATCAGTGAACATAACTCATATTCTTAGAGAGGTGAAAGAAGATGGCAAAACTTGATGGTATTTGGTCTGGACCCTTGTATCCAAGCTCCCCGGCATGGTCAGCCTTGATGTTACCTATCAGGGCTGTGCTGAGGACAGGGGTTGCTGTGAAAGCATTCACGGTTAACCTCAGAGCAGCCACATCCTGCCCTAAGCTTCAGGCTTGCCCTTGACTAATTTCAGATGCAGCTGGGAATGTGACTGTGGGTTTCACCTGCATCTTCCTCCTCGTTGTGACCAGAGCCATGGATGCATGTGCAGAGAAAGTGAGTTCCTTTCTCTAGAAATGTAACCCAAGAAGATCCTGAAACTCCTCCGGCTCAGAGTCTCCGGAATCACCGTATTTGCCATCAGTGCTCAAGTCAGTCACCTGCCAGCAGGAGCATTCCTGCGGAGAGAAGCAGTGAAGTGCCAAGTCAGAAACAGCAGGGAAATAAAAAGGAAATGACTGGTACTTAAAAATACTCAACCCAGGAGGCATGAACCATGAACTGAAGAGAGATGCCAGAAGAAAACCAGACATGGCTTGGAATACAAAAGAGAATTACTAATTATAGATGCTTCCTCCGAGTCTGTGAGTAGGTGAAAGTGATGTCACTGCTGGTGTGATCATGAATGTTAGTGCTGGTGCATCACAGCAGTGGCATTGTTTCTCTAGAGCAGAGAAGAGGAATACTATCCTCTTCTGGAATGCATCCACAAATTGTTACTTCACTCTGTACCATGAAGCTGTCTGGGAAGAAGGCTCTTTTATTCCCTTCTTTGGTGATAGCACAGCTCTCATATTTGCAGTACCCTTAAAAGTCTGGGTAGCTTTCTCCCTAATCCACAGAATGAGGAACATCTATCAGAGGAACAGCACACACTGCCACTGACTTTTGTTCCAAAAGCATCATGTGAAGGACTGCTAAAGCAAAGCCTGTGTGAAGGTGTTTTGTGCCATCTGGGCACAGTGAGGTTTGCTCTTGTGTCCCTTATGAACATGGGCAAAGGATTGCTGCCTCCTCTTTCCCCAGGCTCCTTCACTGGCTGAAAGGTTCATATTCCTTGTATTAAATAGGTATCTCTGAGGCTGTGTTTTCATGACATCCAGAAATGGCAAACAGCTCTCACTGATTTGTGACTGCAGATTATCCTGGATGGCTGAAACTCTTGCCATCCCCAGCCATGCCACTGGGTTATTTTCAATTTGGATTGCTTCCCTGATCCAGTGCTCAGCACAGCCCCACAGCAAGGCTGGCACAAATAAGGGAAAATTGCAGTCTGGGGCAAGTGGTAACAAACATCTCAGGATTCCTTAAGTTGGTAATGTCACCTTGCAATCCATGCCATCAAACAGGAGCCTGGGGGAAGCAGCAGGGAGTTAAGAGAAAGCAGAACAAAGGCATTAAACAGAAATGTGCCCTTTTTTGCACACGAGGAATATCTGCAGGGGAGGTTCAGTTTAGGAATCTTTTCCAGGCGGATGTCACACAGCTGCAATCGGTGCTCATCTCTTGCTAAGTACCTCCGAGGGGTGGAGCTGCCAGGTTTGTACTACTCTGCTCATCCCACTGGAGCTCTGGTTCCACCTCCTTTTCTTCCAAAAGCTTCATCTCCTCTTCTGTGTGTGCTTGTGGTCACTTCCTCCTGAGCTCTCCTCACGGTGCCAGTGCAGCTCTGGGTACAGCTGCAGCGTGATGCAGATTGAAATTTCAGTGGCTGAAAAGTAATAGTTTCCCACTCTACCCTTGGTTATTTTTAGCTGGATCAGTTCCTGATCCAATCCACTGTACAGACACACAAACAGCTGTGTCAGTGTGGCAGGAGGAAAATGTTTGAGGGAAGCAGAGGAGAGGCTTAGCCGAGTTTAATCATCACTGGTACCAAATGGGAAACCACAATCATGAATGATTGCTCTAAATGGCTGGCAGCAGTTATTTAAACTTCTCTACAGCTCCATGTCTTACTTCTTATGTAAGAAACAAAGCCTAGGGAACTTCCCAAGTCTGCGTTACAGAAAGGAAATGGCCCTGTGTCTGGAATAGCTGCCTCTTTCTGCTTAAATCAAAGCAAGCTGAATGCAGGGAGCCTGAACAACTCTGCTGGCAGGCAAAGCAGCCAGGGTTCCTCACAGCTTCCTTAACTGTTGTAGTTTGGCCAGCCTGTACATTTAAAGGTCAAGTCCTTTAAAAGTCCTTTCAGAGATCAAAATTTGCCAGGACACCAGCCATGAGCAGCTACTCAGAAGTGTGCAAAATGTGTTTATAGTGGTCAAAAACCATGCCTGAGACACATGCTAAATGCTGGGCACTACCAAAAGACAGGGATTCTGACACAAAGATGGAAAGTATAATAAAAAATTTAGAGATTTATTCAGAAGACAAAGAAATCTATTTAGTCAATTAAAATCACTTACTGAGGCATATGACATGCTCCTTGGTGCCTGACCAACTGCTGCTGTGGGCAGGAAATGGTGGGGATGTTGTTTCATGAAGACTTTGCTCCATCCAAAAGCAGAAGTACTGAAAGGATTTACAGAATTGAATGGTTTGGGTTGGAAGGAACCTTTAAAGGTCATCTGGTTCCAGCCTCCTGCCATGGACAGAGACACCTTCCACTATCCCAGGTTGCCCAGAGCCCCATCCAACCTGGTCTTGAACACTTCCAGGGATGGGGCAGCCACAGCTTCTCTGGGCAACCTGTGCCAGGGCCTCCCCACCCTCACAGGGAAGAATTTCTTCCGCATATCCAATCTAAACCTGCTCTCTGTCAGTGTGAAGCCACTGCCCCTTGTCCTGTCACTCCAGGCCCTTGTAAAGAGTCTATGTCCATATTTCCTGTGGGCTCCCTTCAGATGCTGGAAGGCCACAATGAAGTCAACCAAAACTACTCAGAATCCTTTAGGTTGGGAAGGACCTTTAAGATCATTAAGTCCAATCACAAACCATCTTACTTTGCACGGTTCATTTGCATGTTTTTCTTTCTTTATGATGATCACAACTGCAGCAGCACTCTGAAAATGTGGACAAAGCCCTCACTTATTTGGGGGTTGTCCCAGGAAACTACAAAGCTGTGCAAATACTGGCATTTTTTTAATCTCAGAATTGCATCCAAGGGTGACAAGCAGGAATTTCATTTAGGAAATTTTTAAAAGCCTTTCAGTCTTTCAGGTTAATATACCTACAGGTTTGCTACATAAGCAAGAAGAAATACAAGGAAAGGTGTAAGCACGAGGCCATGTTTTCCCTGGATGATGCACATCATCATAGTAACCTCCCTCCTGCACAGTCACTTGCAGTTTCACAACTCTGGTTCAGACTAAATACCAATGACCTGATTCATTCTTCCACTGAATTTCGCTGTTGATAATTGCAAAAAGCACATCTAGTGCCATGACTCAGTAGGCAAAGTATCTCCTGCTCCTCCTGGCTGAAGTTTACTGTGGCCCACACCCACCTCCAGCAAAGGCTGTCCATAAATGCCCCCATGGCTCCATAGCCAGGCTCCTGACACTCACTTTTCCCAATGATTAATGTCTGAGCTTCCAGGGGAATTTCTCATCAGTACCTGCAATAAGGAAAGCCCTCCCAGTTATGTTATGCTTTAAAATAGCATCCCATACCTCCCAAAACTGAAGTCATCACAGACACATCACAAATTCCCAATTTACAAGCGCCTGACTTTGTGGAGGAGGGCATTAAGACAAATCGTGAGTGATCTGTGAGAGGTCAGAAAAGAAAGAAAAGTTTTATAAGTAGGCCTGCATGCACAAGGCATGATTGACTGGAAAAATCCAGGGGGCCTGGAATTAAAAAAACAGAAATCCTCACATTACAACTACTTTTGTAGCTCTGAGATCAAAATCACAGAAAATAAGATGAAAGACCATGTTATGATCAAATCTTTAATTCCTGAGAGTCCCAAGTGGCCAGCATTGCATAAAACTTCTATGAAAAATGAATGCCATTCCATGGATAACTTGTATGTATTGTGTAAAATATTTATTGAAGACAAATGTCATTCCATGAATAGCTTGGATGCTGCTTACTTTGAATAACAGCAGGTTCATCTACTGTAAAATAATTTCTGCCCAATGAAATTACTTTTATCCCTCAGTCTATCACCCTTTTCATAAGTAAAGTTTATGAACACATTTCTACTTTTAAATACAGCCTTTATAAGAGCCTATACACGAAAAAGGACACTGAGTGCAGCTCATTAGTTGCTTTTGACAAAGGCTCAGTGGGAGGGGAAGCAAATACAACAGAAAGAATAAAGTATCTGTGATGAAGAACCTCTAAATCTGGCTGAGGGTTGGGAGACAACCACATGAACATGAATTAGAGCTCAAGTCTATGTCCCACTGAATTAATCTTTACATTAGGGGACCATCCCTTAAGTGAGGTCCCATCTGTAGGCGTTTCTTAGCTATACTGAAGGGTTAGAGTTGTCTCAACTACTTTAAAAAGCTGGATCACTAACTGTAGAAAAAATTAATTATTCCACCACTTTCCACACACAGGTCCTTTTCTGTAAAGCTGCTCTGCACATAGATTTGGAGTTTATGACAGTACACACACACACACACACACATGTAAAATCTTTAACAGTATATCCTGGTATGGTATAATATCTAATATAATGATATTGGATAGTGTGTGCAATAAATAATCTGCCTTTTTAATATACAGTAAGTAAAACTACAGCTATGCATACACAAATTCCCTTTTCCTTTAACTGAACCAACAAGCCTTTTAGAGAAACCACATCATCTGCGTTTCTTGACTGTTGTTTCAGATTCTGACTTGCTCACCTTTTTTCCCTCTGGGCTTCTGTCTTCTCTGGTCTTACGACTTCACTGTCTCTATTCCACACATCCCTTCCAGAAGACGAACTGCAAAATCACAGGAGTGAAACTGCTGATTTTTTGAAACCACAGCTCTCAGAGAAAGATATATTATCAGCCCATCCTCGTCCTGAGCGAAGATTAACTGAGTATTAAAAAAATGGTAACATATTATCTAAGTAATAACAAACTGAGAATAGATCATCAAGCAAAATAAGAAAAGCCCCTTTTTCAAATATTGAAGCAGCATTTCTAGGGCATGTTTCACCTATTCCTAAGGTAGACACCTAAAACAGGTCAGACGAATCACCACCTAACAGTGTCCATTTCTCCCAAAAAGTTTCAAAATCAAAGACAGTTCAGAAGCTCTCGTTGATTTTAACACATATTTTCAGATTTGGGGATTAGTTTCATGGTGTAGTTTTGACAGGCTTGGGGATGGTTTCTTCCTCTAGTTTCTGAAGGAAATACAGCTTTTTTTTTAATCCCGCTATCAGCTGCCCATTAGGAACCAGCTGTCTCATTTCAATCAAATACAAGCATGTAGAGGAATCAGAGATGAGCACGTTCCTATATCCAGGGATGAATGCTCCTATACCCAGGGATCAGTGGCCAGGTGCACCAGAGAGCTCTTGCTGGCATCCCCATGGCAGGATCAGCAGGGAGAAATAGCCTTGTCCATGCTCTTTGGCATTTTAAGCAGTATCTTGTCCAGGCAGTAGAATAAAATAGCTGTTTTGGGGTTACTGAATCTGTTGGGTACATGGGAATGATATAAGGATAATTTGGGGGAGAAGGATGTTGGGAAGAGAATGAAATAAATGACAGCAGAATGTGCCACTTTTATAATTAAGTATTCATTAGAATATTGGTAATAATGAGCTCTTTAGATACTGTTTGCACTCTTTAGACTGGAAGGATTTCGTGTTGTAACACAGCACATGACCATGATTTCCACTGAATAGCTGATACAAGGGGGTGACACAACTTCAACTGATCCTGAAAGCTGGTGCTCCTAAAGTGAAGGAGACAACTTGTACCTATTCTTTGGCAGCCCTTCCTCCCTAGAAGTTCCTGAAATGCTCACACTCCTCCTCTTCATCCTAGGAGAATCTCCAAGGCAGATTACCAGAAATCAAACAGAAATTAATTAACTTCTATAAGGACAGGCCTAGAGAGCTGGGGTTGTTCAGCCAGGAGAAGAGAACGCTCTGGCGAGACCTTACGTGGCCTTTCAATATGCAGAGGGGTCTTAGAAGAAAGATGGAGACAATTTACAAGGGCCTGGAGTGACAGGATGATGGGGAATGGCTTCTAACTGACAGAGGGTACATTTAGATTAAGTATGAGAAAGAAATTCTTTACTATGAGGGTGCTGAGGCCCTGGCACAGAAGCTGTGGCTGCCCCATCTCTGGAACTGTTCCAGGCCAAGCTGGACAGGGCTTGGAGCAACCTGGAATAGTAGAAGGTGTCCCTGCCCATGGCGGGGGCTTGGAATGAGATGAGCTTTAATGCCCCTTCCAACCCAAACCATTCTCTGATTCTGTGATCTGGGAGGCCCTGGAGAGGTGGTGACTTTCCTGAACCCGGGAATTGAGGACAAAGCCCCAACGTCCCACGGGGACTCAGGTTTCCTGGCAGGGCTGGGATGCACGAGGAGTGAGCTGCACATGCTGATTCCTGTGCTCAGCAGGGCCTGGGGGCCTGGCACCTGCTCCCAGCACCTGGCCCAGCAGGGCCCCCCACACCCACACAGGAATCCTGGCCAACCCCACTGCAGGAAGCCACTGGGAACAGGGAAGGGGGTGCAGCAGCACACAGCCGGGGAGAAGCAAGAAGCCACCACTGGCACGGGACAGGGAACAGCAAACAGCCAGGCTGGTGCAGGCTGGGTGTGGGAACACATCTGCAGCGATAAGAGGTTTGCAAAACAACCTCTGGGAAGAAAACAGGGAACTGGGTTTATTGAGTCTAGAGGAGAAGGCTGGAAATAGGGCAAGACATGATAGTGCAGTAGCAGTACACAAGAGGTTGCTATTAAGAAAGGCAGCGACTACACTGCTGGAAGGACAGAGATAAGATCTAACTAACTTAATTTCCAGGAAAGAAAAGGAGACAGGAGAAAAGAAAAAGAGTAGATGTTGCAAAAACTTTCTCTGTGTAAGCCAGAGCTGGAAAAGGTTATGTGGGAGGTTGTGAAACCCCCTGCACCAGAAGTTAACCAGACATCACCATGCTCTCTCAGTAAAGGAGGGACTGCCAAGCTATCCACAAAGCTAACCTTTAGAAAGCAAAAATCCATCTTCCCTTTAAAAAAAAACAACTAAAAACCATCCATGCATGTCACATGGACCATTAAACATACGAGTGATGAGTAAAAAGCTTGAGAATTTGGATAACAAAGCTACTATAGATTTACAAATCCTGATTTCAATGCAGGCATTTAAATTCAAAATATTATTTGGATAGAAAACTTTGATCTTTCCTCACAAAGAAACCTGCAGTTGTTGAGCAGGTAAATGCTGCCAAGACCTTTTAGTGCTATTTCTGTCACATGGCACCTCCTTCCTGCAACCAACCTTTCTCCTCTGCTATGTCCTGCTCCCATGTGGAGAAGCAGCACCCACTTTATATTCTGTGAAGCACTTTTACTCCTGTTGAAATGTCTGTGGGCTAGGCCAGTCTCACAGCAAGATCATAGAGTCATCTCTCCACCATCTGATGATACAGGGCCATAATATACCTCAGGCACTAGAAGAAAACCCAGACCATATGGTTCTTCTGGGATCCACTGCAGAGAATATTCCCAAGATAGAGAGGGATTCCATCCTTCCATCAGGAATAATTAAGGCCACCAGGACATCTTATTGTAATGGAGTACCTAAAGGACATAAGGGGTTTTTGAGTTGAAGAATGGGTATCTAAGTTGAAGCAATCTAGGCAGATTCCCACTGGGCATATATGTGGTAAGGGTTTTGATGAGAATTCTGACCTGACTCAGGAGCAGCTGGCTGACCCAGGAAAAAACCCTGATCTGTTTGGTCCTAGTGAGAAGAGTTGAACCCAGGATTCACCCTTCCTTACTCACCCTCAATGAAAGCAGCTCAGCAGGAAACCAGCCCCTGAATGAAACGTGCTCACTGTGAGACCTGCCTGGAAGGCATCCCAGCACCAGAGGTGGGATAAAGGCAAAGATATCCAAGCCACTGCTGGGAATCCTGCAGGGAATATGAGACACAACCCCCAAAATTACAGAGAACAATCTGACAATGCTCCAGGGCACAGGGCTAGCAGGGGCTGGATGTGAGTACCCTACTAAGATGATGGGCCTCATATGGCTTTTTTGAGAATCACTAGTAAGGGAGAGGGAGGTCCTGGGAATGGAACATCAAACATCTACTTACAGTTGTGACAAGGTAACTTTTAAACAACCTTTTGGGTCTTTGTTTCTTTAGTCTCTGACTCCTTGGGGACTTCAGCTCACCTGTCTCAGGAGGTGTGAAAATGTCATAAAAGAAAGAAGAGTCTGTGACAATGCATGTTGACCACAGGAAAAGCATGAGGCCCATACCACAGCCACTTTACACCCTGAGCCTCCACAGTAATGAACCGAGTTTTTTGCTGAGGCAGAAACTCCTTTTATATGGTCATTCTGCTTTTATGTTTTATTTGCAGGATTACTCTTGTGCTGTTCTTAACTAAATGCAAAGAAAACTAAAAATATCACACAGTGTGAATCACAAAAAAAGGCCCTTTTTGTTTGTTAAGAACAAAAGCTCATGAAAATTCATGAAAAATGTGCCTTTGCTCATAGGAAACAATCCTGCTTCAGTCTGCCCTTCAACAACAGCATCAGAACTCCAAACAAACAATGCTTCCCCACGCTGTGTGCATGATTTGTATTTCTGTGCAAGCTCACATCGATCTTTATAATCCATCCTATGGGAAAGACTGTTTTTTTCAGAACTGAGGGGAGTGAGGGGCACAGGAAATTCTCTCTCAGTATACAACAGGCCAATATCATGGAGGTGATTAAGGAATACGTGCTCATTTTTCTATTATGAGATTGGTTATCTTATTTCACATAAGTTTAGGGCCTCTAGGAAAGCCACCATGGGTGGCTAAAATCCCAGAGATTTTATTTTTCTAAAAAGGTGAAAACTACAATAAAATGGTGGATGTTTCTTGAACACTCTGAAAGAAAGCCTTAACAGTAATCCAATGCCCAATCCTAACAAAAACTACCTGAGGGAGGAAAAGGGAAGTTGCTCTTTAAACCTGCTGGTGTGACAACAACCAACACAGAGGAGCAGGTTCAGTGAACAGAATGGTGTTTAGGCTCATGTTCTTTTACCTGGATGCAGCCAGGAATCAGCATCAGGAACAGCTTCCCATGAGGGGGCACTACACTATCACAGATCCAGGCTCGGAGATCTCCACGTCCAGGACTTGTGCAAAGACACTGAACACAGAGGGAAGCACATTTCAGCTTTGTTTATCCTCCTCTGCAAAAACTACGATGATGAAAAATTACTGTGTTTATCTCGGTAAAAGCTACATTACGTGTAATTCTGTTCACCAAGAGAACTGAAACAAAAAATCCCCAACACTACATCAGGAATGCAGGGAGAATTTGGGTTTTCTGAACTTCTAAGTGCTTGATTTTACAACTACTGAAGAGGACCTTAATACAAACTAAGGACTTCTGTGTGCAATTTTTTAATGAACAGGGGATACTCTTTTTTGGTGAATGGGACACATTAATTTGTGTGCTGGATTTTGTATCTAGCCAACAAGAGGAAGGAAAGTGAAGGGCTGGTCTGAGTCATTATTACTGACCTACACCACAAGCAACGACACTTAAATGGACACAGTCATATGCGAATCTCAGCTAGGAAGAAGCGACTTGCTGGCACAGTGGTTTCCAAGTGTCGAGGGATGGGAAGGATGGGATTGGGGCAGAGGCAGCTGCCTGTATGCGGAAAAGCCTGCACACATGCAGCTCCTACATAGCCACATCCTCCCTTCCAGCTGGAACCAGAGGAATGTTTGGCAAGCCCCTCGAAGGCATCATGCTGCTTTCATTTCTGCCCCCCATGCTCAGTTTTTTAGAGGTCCCAGCTATTTCAGCAGGTCTGGACTAGAATAACAGTACCTGCAGAGGTATGATTTTGTCCATATTCCACCTCTCCCTTACAGTAATTTACCTCTAGAGTTCATAGCTGGAGCAGAAAGCCTGAAGAAATGACCACAGGGTAAGTGGCCTATCTGAATCGGAGAGAAACAAAGGCAGAATGAAGTGTTCTAGATGTTCTGGTAGTGAATTCATTGTTTTTTTCAGAATCATTTCTACAGAAGCCTTTGAGTGTCACCCCCCCCCCCCCCGCAGCCCAACTTAAGTTATTGCCATCAACACCCATCTATAAAAGTACAGAGGAAGACTCTGGTGAGGTTCTTGCTTTGCCATTTCCAAATGGGGTGGAAGTATTTCAAGAGTCCCAGTAATGTTCTCCAGGACTTCTCAAAGGGGAAAAGCAGACAATTCTCCTTATCCTGGATCCTCTCTCTTTAGGCTTTTTCTCACTGCTAATGAAGGAAGGGAAACATAAGTGTGTGAGGTGCAGATAAAGGGCAAGGCTGAGACTCCAGTCCAGCAATTACCTGCAAGTGGATGTGAAAGGTAACATGGACTGGGCAACAATTTACTGTAGCATGAGGGCTCTGCTTCAGATTTGCACAAGGATTTAGCTGCAACAGAAGAATCACAGAAGGATTTGGGGGGAAAATCCAGCTTTTTGCAGAGTTCAGAATCCTATAACCCAGAAATGAAAGTGCCACAGGAAACCAAGAGCTGCCTCCCAAATGCTCCCTGGAGCTACAAGAAAACTGGAACTGCAGATGGGGATTTCAGTCTGGGAAAGGCACCTGCCAGGAACAGGCAACTTGGGGTATCCTTTGCATGGAGCATTTCAGGGCAGAAAAAGGATAACCCCAAAGATTTCTTTGAAATTGTAACTGAGCTTGAATTGCCTATAGCGACTGCTGTATTAAGAACAGCCGTTTGGAAATATTCGCATAGCCAGTTCTCATTAAGATTTTCCAAAATCTGTGTGTGGTATTTCTAGATGTATCAATATTGTGATCCTGGATTACCAAAAATTAAAACTTTGGACGACGGAGGAAAGGCAAAGTACACTAAAAGCTTTCCTATCTTCCTCTTTGACTGCTCATTCCCCCAGTATACTTTTTTCCTCCATAATGTTTTTCTGCCTTTCTGAAGGCATCTTAATAGTATGAAGCACTGGGGTTTTTCAACCTGCTCTTATTTTTTGGATGCTTGTTTACAGGTATTGTGTTTTCTGGGTGTCTCTTGTGGATCCTCCTCAGGTAGCCCACGGACCTCCTGATATGTGTGGACTCCAGGCCAGAAATTACTGCAATAATTTTATTCAGTAAAAGACACTGCTGACATTCAAAGTATCAAAAATATCCTCATTAATGTTCTTGGCCATAAACCGCCCTTTCACTACACTATATATTTTAAAATAAAACCTTTAAATTCAAGTTTGTGTTATTTACCTGCATGGACACTTCGATATAAATCTCCATATATTAATCTGGTGGGAATAAGGCTTAAAAAGCCTGCGTTACGTATATCAAATATAATTTTCAAGTTTGGTTGAGGGAAATTCTCCTAAAAATATAAGAGTTTACTACTGTTCCACTAGAGTTCCCCTGAGAATTCCATCAGTGAGTTGCCAAATGCTACTGGTGAGCAGGAAACAGGTTGCTTTAACCACAGTGTGTATCATGAAAGGTCGGGTAACTGCTTTGGAGAATATAACCCCTTTAGCATAGCTCCTTTTTTCCCCCCAATATTTAATCAAAGGAACTTCTTGCTTGTGAAACGAATCCATATTTTATCAAACTCAACTAAAAGGATTTTAATGGAATTGGACTAACTTTTAAGCTATTTCCTTCTGTCTTTTGAAAAACAATATATAAGCAAATAGATGTGAAGTGTTGAGTCATGTTTTGCTGCAGTGCATGTGAAATCTTGAGCAGGAGAGACATTGTGGGGATTTCTTTCTTCTTTCTTTGATTTCTAGCTAAGCTTTGAGCAGCAGTTTGTTTTGCCTTCTCCTCAGCTGATGTTTTTTACACCCTCAGTGAAACTAAAGTAACATCTGAGGTGATCTTGCATGCTTTGGCTGTTTGAGACTGGCCATTCCTACCCTCAATTCCATCAAAATCAGGGAAGGTCAACGAAGCCAACATTTGAATGTGTGCAGCCCACACCTTTCTGAAGCTGTGGCATGAGCAGTCATTCTCCTTGATGTCAGTCTGGATTGCAGCTGTAAACTGAGCTGGGAAAGCCCATCAGCCTCCCCCAGGCGGACATCCACAAGTTCAGAACCACCTCATCCCTTTGAGAACAGCCAGGAGCTTATAACCAAGTGAACTATTGGGCAATGTCAGGCTACAGCATGTGTGCAAATAAGAAGATTCTTTTACCACTTTTTGTGGCTGACAGGCAGGGACTCTCCAGACCATCCCGTACTCTCATGCCCCTAACAGCAGCCTTTGTCTCAAGACAGTCTGCAGCCTTTGTTTAAGTTTTCCTGGCAGCCCCTGTTAAAAAAGGGGAATTTAGCTATGTAGAACAATAGCCTGACTTGCACACGAGGCCAAGCACTGCAATTACATTGGAAAAATTTTGTACAACACACTAAATGGGCCATTCACACTTAATCCATCCAATGTAGACCTTCACTGCAACTGGTACATAATTCATCATGACAAAAAACTATCCCCCCATGGCTCATATGCCGGTATCCATTTCTACAAACGATTCTTACTGTTTTTTGTATGAAAAAAACCCAAGCAAAACCCTGGATGAAATTGAGTAAGGATTATAAAGAAACATATTTTGGGTGGATTATTTTGCTCCTGGTTTTACTCCATAAGAGCAAACACAGCATTGTACCTAGGTCACTTGTTCGCTGCACACTGTTTGGAATTCCCAGGAGAAGGCACTTGAGAAGGAAATAGGGGAAGCCCATTTTGGTCTGTTCTTTCCTTGGGATGTTCATGTTCTTTGACAATATGGGGTTTGTCTCAGAGCTACTGTTATTAACTCAGCAATGTGGATTTATAACTAGTTTCACACAGAAAAGCATTTTTAGCCCTATCACCCAAAGGAAATTTCCCAGTTCTGTATTTTGCTAAACTTTTCTGTCACAGCCACCTGGACATCTCCTTGAACAAATTTCAGGAAAGATCCCAGAAATCAGGTATTTGTCTGTGTGAAGCCCATAGTTTCTTGAACACCTGGGATAAACGATGCCTCTCCCAGACAACAGCAGGAATTCACTCTTGTAACTCCATCCACAGCTGGCACTGAAGCGGATTCTCAGACTAAGACACCCAAGCTCACTCCCACAAATGAAGAACTTCCTGTAAACCAACCAAGAAACAAAAGCTAAAAATAGTCCTCCTCCCTAGCTGCTGTCCTGTGGGGAAATCAGAACATGAGATACACCACAATCTGAAGTAGGGAAGCCCCAACCCAGATCTCTGAGGGATGGTTTGTGGACTTAAAACAATGTAATACACCACTGCATCCTTTCTGCCCTACCACACTGAATCCAAAGGTATGGCTGTAGGGATAAAGAACCTCTGTCAATGATACAGCTGCATTCAAGATTTAAAAAAACTCCCTGTATTCTGCAACTGTGACACTTTTTCCTCTCTTACCTCAGTGCCTGCTGTAGCTCAGGAAGGCGCTGGCAGCCACAAAAGCAACAAGAGCACTGTGGTACCAAAGCTGAGCTGAGGCCAGGGGAGGGTCAGCACCTCTCTCAGCCTGCTGCAGTGAAAATGAAGTGCTGGAGGCTGCAACTCTGCTCCCTGCTGAAGGAAAGCTGTAAACAAGGGGCAGGAAAAGAGACAACGGGATTTCAGAAGAGCCGCTACCGCTGGATGTTCGTAGCAAGCCTTGGAGGAAATGAAGGAAACGGCCAGGACTGACTCACCGGGGATGGGTGTTTAACTTGCTGCTTGTGTAAACTTACTGTGCTGCAGTTTCCAAGCTCTCTGTTCTGCTCCCTTCCATTATTACTAAGGTTTTTCATGCCATATGCATGTTTGAGTCTGCTTGGAGTAAGGTACAGCTGCTGAACACGCCTAGGGAAACAAACTGGCTTTCCAAGGAGGGCTCAAGTAGATGATTTTAGTTTTAAGAAGACCCTTAAACAACTCCCCTCGTCTGCAGTACTTGTGATATGTCAGCAGCCAAACCAAGTTACCAAGTTCTGTCCTGCTGCCTGCCTGGACTTTGGCATGCCCAGCTGTGTGCTCGGCATATAGAACTAAACCCAGAATAGCGTCTGGGAGAGCAGAGAGGATGTGATAGCACAGGACTTGAGCGGGACGGGATGTTTATGAGGAGGATGTTGGAGCGAGAGGAGTGGGAGGTTAATGTCCCAACTGCCCCTCTGCCTGATGATAGCACAAGGCACTGCAGGAAGCAGGAGCACTTCACAGTACAGGGCTCTGCTCTTGGTGTAGCTGGGCCTCTTTGCAGGCAAGGGACATACCAGGGATGTATATCCAGGGATAAATATCTGTATACACCCCAAGGAGGTATTTCCTTGAAGGGAAAGGGGCATACCAGGCACTCAGCTGCTGCAGCCCAGAGTTTGATGGGCTAAGACACAGTGCAGTCCAATCCACCTGGGATACTCACAGCATGGGATAGGACCTCTCCTGCTCACACTGTGCTGGGTTCCAGATGTGTTCAGGCACTCAAACTCTCTGTGCAGCAGGCAGAGAAAGCAAGGTATCTCAAGATCTGATTCACAAAACCAAACAGAAAACTGCCTTTGCAGCTGCTGGAGGTGCCAAGGACAGGGGGAGAGCTTAAGCCCACCTCAGACAATAAGCTGCCCTTTTCTGGATAGAAGAGGAGCAGTTTTCCAGTAAGGATGACCAACTCCAACCCGCTGGCAGCTGTTAGGAACTTAGAAAATGCAGTGGGAAGATGCACTGGCTATTTATATAATGTCCCAGAGGTCTGACACCAAACTAAGAGAGACATGATCCAGAGTCAGCTTCTGGGAATTTGAAGCATTCCTTTCCTTGCTGCTGACTGTAAATGCAGTGATGTGGAATGGGAATCTCAGCTGCAGGAGCTGATCCACTCTGGTGAAAAAAGGCACCCACACAAACAAATGAAAGGAGTAATCGAATCAGAAGGCAGCAGCAGGCACGAGGATGATTCTGTGGCTGGCTGGGGAGACTTCTCACTGTGCCACTTCTGAGGGGAGTTTTCCTGCCTGGGAGACTCCACACAGGTCTCGCAGGGAAGGGAAGGTTCAGGACTGCCTGGCTGTGGGCTGCAGAGTTTATCCGGTGGTTGAGCCAAGCTCTTTCTCTTTTGCTGAAGTCTTCAGAGCACGTCCTGGAGGATATACACCTCCAAGCCACAGGAAATGATTAGGAGAAAAAAAAACAGACTTAGCAAAGAGACAGCTCTGGATATCAATTTGAAGAGACAAAATATATAATATAGGTAATGCCTTCCTCAACATAATGATGTCTAAGATAATTCTTTGCACACTTTGCAATTTTGGTGAGCAAAGATCTATATAATACACCATGGCAAAGTGCACTCTCACATAAATCCTGTATCCCTTTAAGCACCTGTGTACCTACAAGAGACAGAGCACCCAGGAATTGTAGCTGTGGATTCAGTTTTTTAATGCAACCTACAGAGTTTTTTTTTTACCCACGTCCTGATCAATTTCTTCTGTATTCGGGTGTTTCATTAATTTACATTTATTTGATGATCCTGGATGTAATCCTGCCTGGGATCCTGTAATCCTATAAATCCTAGGACAACCCACCACTTTTCCTTGAACCCCCAGCTGCCTGCTGGGAGGAAACACAAAGGGCTCACACATGTGAAGTTAAGGAGTGGGAAAACAGAGACTCGGATAATGAAGGAAGCTCAAAAAAAGAAAAAGCATATCTGATTCTTTAACTGGTCCAGACATCTGGGTTGGTGGGTCAGGTGCACTCCACAGGCAAAGCAAACAAGCGCCGTGTCCAAACCTGAGAGGGACACAGTTATAACAGAATCACAGAATGTCTGGAACTGAAAGGGACCCACAAGTAACACCCAGTCCAACTTCTGGCCCTGCACAGGACACTGCAGCAATCCCACCCTGTGCCCAAGACGGTTGTCCAAACACTTCTGGAGCTCTGTCAGGCTGCGGGCCGTGACCATTCCCTGGGGAGCCTCTTCAGTGCGTGACCACCCTCTGGGTGAAGAACTTTTCCTAAAATCCACCCTAACCCTCCCCACAGCTCCAGCCATTCCCCCGGGTCCTGTCCCTGGTCTCACAGAGCAGAGATCAGGACCTGCCCCTCCTCCTCCCCTCGTGAGGAAGCTGCAGAACTGCTGTGAGCTCTGACCTCAGTCTTCTCCAGGCTGAACAAACCGAGAGACTTCGTGTGGCTTTCCCTCTAGGACCTTCACCCACATTCTTACAACCGAATTAAAAAAAAAAAAAAAAAATTAAGGAAAATACCTTCCGCTCGGACGTGTCGGGGGGCTGTGGCCGGCCGCGGCCAGGAGCGGGGCCAGAGCCGCCGTGTCCGCCGCGGCCCCTCGGCCGCCCTGCCCTGCCCCGCCGCAGTGCCGTCGGAGCGCGGCCGCCGGCCCCGCACGCCAATCAGGGCGGCCCGCCTGCCTTCCTGTAGGTGTGCCCGGCTCACCTGGAGCCGCGCTCGGCACTCATGACATACCTGCGGCCCCGCGCAGGGCGGCGGCGAGGCGGCGGCCGAGGGGCGCCGGGGGGGGCAGCGCTGGCCCCGGCCTCGCGATGTGAGCCCGGCGCAGGTAAGGGCGGCCGCCGGGGGCGGCGTTGCCGTATTCCCGGGAGAGGCGTTGCTGTATTCCCGGGATCGCCGTTGCCGTATTCCCGGGAGAGGCGCGGGCCTGGCGCCGGAACCCCGCGGAGCCCGGGCCGGGCCGGACGGAGGGGCGGCTGCCCCGCGGCGCCGGGGCGGGGGCGACGGGCGGGCTCCGGGAGCGCGGGGCGGCCGTGGGGGGAGGGACGGGACAAGGGGGAGAAGGAAGGGGAGGGAGGGCGGCCGACCCACCATTTTAGGACCCGAGGGGGACGGGAGGAGGGATCTCCGGGGAAGGAGAGCGTCGCTCCTCCCGCGGCGGGCCCGGTGCGGGCGCCATCGGGGCGCGGAGCTCCGCGGGGTCGCGGCTGCCGCGCGGGAGCCCCGGTGCCCCCCGAGGGGCCGGCGAAGGGGGCTCCGGTCCGCCCGGCCCGGGGCAGTCCCGGGGGGCCGCATCCTTGGCTGGGGGCTCCGCGCCCCGACGGCAGCGCCCGTCCCGCCCGCCGCCCCCCGCTCCCCCGCCCGCTGCCGGCAGCAGGGAGGGCCCGGAGCGCAGGCCCGGTCCCAGGCTCGGCTGCCAAGCAGCAGCAGGAGCCTCTTCCCGCAGAAATGGTGCCTCCCACGCAGCAGCGAGATCCCACGGTGTTCGCCGGGTTTTCAGCTCCCGCCGGGAGCTGCGGCCCGGGAGTCGCGGGGGTGCTGTGCTTGAACTCTGGACACCTCCTTGTTTTCCTCCTTGCCTCGTGACTTTTATGGCCTGTCACCGAGGGAAGGCAGAGGAACGAAAGGCGAGATCCCTGCCTGCTGCTCGCTTCCTGCCTCCTTCCCGCAGCCCCGGCCACCGCAGCAGCTCCGATGGCAAACTCAGCGCCCCAAGCAACCTGCCAGGGAGGGATTCGGAGCTCCCACGGCTCTCACCTGACCCATCGTCCTCCCAGCACCCATGTTTGTCCTTGCTTGATGCTGCGTTTATTCCCAGATATTGGCTAAGACTGCATCAAACCTGGTAGGAATTATGGGGTTACAGATCTGAGCTCAGCTCGTTGCTGTTAACTTGTTGCAGATTTTGCCAGGGCGCTGCTGGATATGGATGCCCATGTTGGCATCTCCTGGAGCCGGGTGCCTGTTCCTCCTGGACCAAGCCACATGTGTACTGTGTTGTTGGAAGCTTTATGACCTGATTCCTTGCTGTTTTGGAGTTTCTCAGAACCTAAATGACTTAGAGATGGCTTGGATAAGGGCAGAGTCCTTTTAAAGGGTTGCACCGGAGGGAGGTGGCTTGGTTTGGAGGAATAATGTATGGGTGACCCAGATTTCAGAACTGCACCTGAACTGGGTGAGGAGGAGGAGGCATCCATAATCAGACTGGAAGCTGTAACAAATCTGAGTTCTTAGTTTTTGTTAACGTTAGGAAGAGCTCAGCTGGCTTCTGTGTAGAATCTCGTTTTGCCAGGTGGTGGTTGAGGGTGGCATTTGTCCTGTCCTGCCTGTACAGCAGCCTTGTGGTCTGGGTAAATCTCAGTGGGGTTGTATGGTCCAGTTGCTCGTGACAGCAGGCGGCTGGGCTTGAGGTTGATGCTCCTGCTTTCTAAAACAGCAGGACACAAATACTTCCTCTGGCAACCTCTTGTGCATCCTGATAGATTTTAATGGTAAGAGTCTGTTCTACAGGCCATTTTTTTTTTTTTTTTAATTTCATCCTACTAACTTTAGAGGGATGTTCTTGTGCTTGTTCTGTTGAATCTTATGCTTTCTTATGGTTTACTTACTTCATGTGCCTTCTAGTAGGAAAGAGCCAAATTATTCTATAGTTTTTGATGGTTTTTTCTTCTTTTATTTTTTTTTTTTTTGCCCCTTTATAGTGTAATCTACTTTGGAGTCTTGTTTAAAGTGGGCTGTTTTATTCAATCAGTTTGTCTTCGTATTACATTCACTCTCCACAGTTATCCCAGGCAAAATTTAAGGAACAGCCCACAAGGGATTTCAAATTCTTAATTGGAATCACATTTTTTTCCAAGGATGTTTGATTCTAAGAGTTTACTGTGCTTTCTGTCATCTGGTATCTTTCCAGTTGATGTTGTTTGCTTAGTTACTGTTTGCCTAAATTATCCACAGCTAGTTTATTTCAGTAGTCATGCCTCGGAAGTTTTGCAATTCCTTTCCGCTTTGCAGCTCCTCACTGAACTCCTGTTGAATCTTTTAATGAAGTACTCAGAAGTGACTTCAGTGCAAATGCTCTATTGTTTTGGCACTTGGGCTCTAGAGAGAGGTTATTTCCCTCTTTCCTGAGGTAATCACACAGTTGATGTTCAGACTCTCAGCCAGTTGGGGACAGATACCTTCACCTGACCCCTGGCAGGTATTTACATTCCCAGCTGGTTATCACTGTGTCAAATCCAAAATTCTACTAGAAAAGTACCCAGTCTTGATTTCAAGATATCAAGTGATAGGCTGCACTGGTTCCCCGGGTAAATTATTCCAATGGCTGATTACCCTCGCTAATTTCTTATCTCCATCTGTCCGGCCTGGCTCCTAACCACAAAGTCTTGCTACAATTTTTCATGCTGGGTGACAGAGCCTGTTGCTGCCTGGATGACATATTCCAGCTAAAAGACGTCCTGTTGTACTGCAGACCCATGGCTGTTAGCCATGCTGAGCTCGTCCTTCTGGGAAGAGGCAGCCGTGGAGCTGGAGTCTGGGTGATCAGTGCTGTTTAGAGCAGTGGTGGAGGGTGCCTGGCATGGTGTCTGTGTGCAGGCAGGGCTTCCCAGGAGCTGTGATGGAATAACTCATGTTGCTTAGAGCTGGGCTTCACATGATAAGCAGCCCAGCAGCACAGCAGGCTGCTGCTGAAGGAACGATCCTCTTCTCATCCAGTCTTGACTGCAAGCTCCTGCTGCTTCCCTAGGATTGGCTCTGGTGACCAAGCAGCCTCAGATCAGTCCAGTCACTGCTCCAACTGCGTATTAACCCCCTTCCCTAAAGATAAAAAGTATGGAAGTTGGATTAGCCTGCCTTGTGGCCAGAGAGATTGCTGAAGAAGTGTAGCATGACACCAGGCATGAGAAACGTGGTGAGAGACCGCCTCTTCCAGCAGCAGGAGTAGATGCCAGAGGGAATCACATATTTAGTTCCTACATTTCTGTGCTTGGATAAACAGGCTGTGTGGTTGCACAAATTCTCTCAGCTGGCACTGCTGTTGAAAGAAGCCGTCATGCCTGGCTGTTGTCATCTCTGCTGGTTCTCTGCTGCGGTTTGTTGTGAGACCACATATGCATCTCTACCACCAGAAGAGAAAGGGCAGAGGATGGAACTACTTTAGGCAAGGTGAAGAGTCAGTGAAACTGAGAGTTGTCACAAGCATGCCTTACCTTAGATCTTCACAGAAGGCAGTGTACCTTTTTGCCTTCCCTCTGCAGCTGACATGTGAGAGCAGCTGCCCTGATTTACTCAGTAGTGCAGGTTAACTCTGTTGTGTGGCTTGGGCTAACTGGGTTTAGCCAGGACTGGGTTTAGGTCAGCTGTTTTTATGTCTTTGGTCAAGAAGTGTGTGTTGAAATTTGTTGTGTGGGAAAGAGCATTTAACGTAAGAAGAAGGAGGTCTGAGCCTTGGCTGTGACACATTGCTACCTATGAAGGGCTCAGTGGTGCAGAAAAGTTCCAAATTAATGCATTCATGCATTCTAGATGTGAGTTCTCAGTGGTGCTCAGTGCTAAGCAAGGTGGGGTGCCCTTTTGGGAAAGCTTCATTAATCTTTTCTCTTCCATTAACGAGTGACTCCAGCTTTCTTGCCCTTCAAGTAGAGTTGGTTTGCTGAGACAAAATCCATTCCCCATCTATTATTTTAGACACCATTCCTTAAAGTCCCATGCAGAACATTGCAGGAGGAGGAACAGAGCCTGTGGTGGGGACTTGTTTTGACCTCGTGTTTGGGGGGTTGGATTAAAAGCAAAATAAAGTCAAAGAAGAAATTCTCATAACTTTAGTACAAGTTCAGTGCAAGGTCAGAGGGAGGGCTATTGGTTTTGATAGTGGGAAAAATTTAGAAGATGGAAGGTGATTACCATGACATGTGTACAAATGTACATAGATAAACAGACACACATATGTAAATGCATACAAAATAGAGGGTGTTCTGATGCTAGGAGAGGTTGAGGAGGAGTGGCTGAAGAAACTGTAATTGGATAGCACACAAGGAGGGAACCAAGGTGGGAGGAAGCACAGGAACGCTGCTGGGAGAATACTGCATTAAAGCAGAGATGGCCATAAATTCCCTTCCTGAAAACATATCCTATTTGCAGTGTCACAGAGAAGTGTGTGACATTTGGACACCAAACCATCTTTTTGTGATCTCAAACTGAACACCCGGCTGCAGGCAGGGACTCAGCGTGTGAGATTCACTGCCCAGGGCCTTGCTGGTGCTCAGAGTCATTAAGCACTGGGGTTCCTAATGCTGATCATACACAGAAATTCCTAAATCCTTACCTGGGCCAGGCTGGGGTGGTGCTCAGTGGCATCCACGAGCTGGGTGATCCCCTCCATGGTCACAGCAGAGCTGTGCACTGGTGAGCAGACCCAGCCTTGCATAGGGTATGACTGGAGGAGGGGAGGGGAAGCTCCTGCTTCATCAACAAATCCAGCAGCAGAGTTTATGAATCCAAAATACACCGCTCTGGAGGCAGGGGAGGGGATTAGGATCCTGGTCATGTTAGGGCATGATTTATTCAGGTTGCGGAAGCCCAGGGATGATCAGGGGACACCAGTGTGGGTTACAAGCAGACCTGTAACTAGTTGGAAGTGGTCCCTGTTCACATCTGCCACAAAGTAGCTGCCATGGCTACACTTGCATATTCACTTGATAATAGAAGTAGATTGCAGAAAGGAGTGTT
This sequence comes from Chamaea fasciata, assembly GCF_029207755.1. Classification (NCBI taxonomy): domain Eukaryota; kingdom Metazoa; phylum Chordata; class Aves; order Passeriformes; family Sylviidae; genus Chamaea; species Chamaea fasciata. Next base: position 51,008,538 of record NW_027094090.1, read on the forward strand.
AAACTAACCCAAAGGCCACTGCTGAGAGGAGTAGAATAAGAAGATGCTTTGCCCGTGATCTTCCTGGGCAGCTGCAAAAAATCAGGATGTGTAAGCTATATGGGATGTGTGCTTTACACTCACCTTTACAGGTGTAATGATCAAAAATGCCTATACAGATTGTTTGAATAGCTTAAATCTTACCTGGGCCCTTAAATCTTCACTACAGATTGCTGTCTGTGATGTGGGGCTTACGGAAACTTGGAAAGAGTAGATGGGAGGAGTATAGCTTTCACAGGAAAAGAAAAGATGCCATACCAGTGCCTAGCAAAGCTCTCATGCTGTCGCATCAGGTGTCTTTAGTGGGTCTGGGTTCCAGGCTAAATCCTTGGATGAAGGCTGAGTTTAGATGCAGAAGTTTTGCTGTAGGTATTCCATAGTGCAGGCATCCAAGGGTAACTAGACTATCAAACGTAATCCAGCTGCAACATTTGAGTCACTCTCCTTTCTGAGGTGGTCCGAGATCACTGTCTGGTTTTACAGGTGAGGGCTGCCAGGCTGCTAGGGAAGTTGTGAAGGTGCAGTGTGTCTATTTCCATTCTGTTGCTGGATTTAGGGGAGAGGGGGTGTTCTGAGTATGCTGACAGCTCTTCAGGACAGGAACAGTGCACAGTATATAGAACAGTGAGGAGTCAGTCCTGATGGTTAGTATAGCTTATGGCTCAAGTAACTCTTCTTGTTGTTTGTTCTCTTTCTGTGCCTTGCTTTGCACATGAAGATATTTCAGGCTTGAGTCTGGATACAGTAGAGCTGGTAGATCTTAGAGTGCTTTGAGAATGATGCACTTTTCTCTCCTTGCTCTACCCCTCCCCACAAGACTGCAGAATGTCCTGAGTTGGAAGCCACACGGATCACTGAAGTCCAGCTCCTAGGCAAGGTGTTTTCTCCTGGAAGGGCATGTCCCAGGTACAGGCAAGCAGAATCTCAGGATGGGCAGGGGGATAGCACTGGTGAGGCTGCAGTACATCACACAACCCTGCCATGACTCTATGCTGTGACAAACCCTGGGGCAGAGAGAGGATGCTGTGGGGAGACAGGCAAAGGGAAGTGGGACTATCCCACTATTTTTATAGCAAATTATGGGTTGTGGCATGTTTTCTTATATGTGCAAGTGATTGAGGGAGATGGGTTTACCCCTCAAGTTACCCAGTAATTTCTTAATAACAACTGGTGACGTGTGTAGGGAATACATGACTGCACTGTCACTCTCTTCTTATCCCTGGGCACAGCTGGGAAGAGGGAATAATCAGTCAGGGCATGTGGGGAAGGCTGAAACAGAGGCTGTAAGGTGTTCCTGTGAGCACAGGGTGAGCACTGCTTGTTTTGGTGTCATCTGGGAAGGCAGTCATCTTCTCACATCACTCCTACAGCTGACCTTGTCTTCCTGCCCCTACACAATGAGTAAACTGAGCTGTTTCATTTTGGAGAGGGGCAGAGAGAGGAAAATGAACAATTTGGAGGTATGCTGGAGCAATGAAATGTGCCTTGTCCTGGAAGAGCAAGGCCAGGCATGCAAATTATGTCATTTTAGTGGGTGCTCTGTCACAAGGGAGGGTCAGGTCTGTGAAAAGCAGCTAAAAATTGTGTCTGTGTCTAGAAGAATCATGACAGCTGAATTTCCCAGTGAGTGTTATCAGATGCACCACACACATTTCTTTCTTCGTTCCCTACCAAGCGTCATTTTTGCCTATCCAGTTGCTGAGTGTGTGGTAACAGTGACATCAGACATGAAAATAAGCATCTGAGTGTAAAAGGGGAAAAATGTATTGATGCTGACTCTGATAGTCATAGCAAAATGACTTTAGAAGAGACCAGAACAAGGAAGTGTAAGATGTGCTACATTGTGTATGCAGTGAAAACTGGAATGATCAAAAATCTCACGTTCAGCGAGGCAGTATGGAAGCAAATCTGCCCTGAAGTGTATTATAATTGTGTTTTACTAGAATGCTGCCTTTGAAGGCTTAATTTAAAAGGTGGCATTGTAAAAGGTTTTGTTGTGCTAAAAAGAGTGAACAAAGTGCACTGAAAGGTGAAAAAAAAAAGTATTAATTGACGTGGGAAACAAATACAGAAGTATCAAGCAAAGCATGTGCAGAAACCCCATCTGTTTGGTAGAGAAATACAGTTTTGTGCTTAGTGGGAGAAAGAAATAACTGATGCTGTATGTCCCAAGTTCATAAAATTGATGGAATTGGAGAAAGGGTCTCCCATTAATGTGGGCAGAGTGAGAAATAGACAGCTGTGGACATCTGATGTGTGGGAGTGGGGCTTTCACTGACTGAGCAGTGAGACTCCTCCAGTATAAGTGTGATACCAGAATGAACCAAAACAACTATATGTACACTACGCTGTGTGAAAAATCTGTACTATTTGTAGTAAACAACTTTACAGCACAAAAGGAAAATATCTTAGTAATATGTTTTGTTATCTGGAAGAACTTGGAGGCAAAAAGACACGGAAGGAAAGAACAGAGTGAGCAGCTGATATATTTTTGTTGGGGAAGGGATTGCTTAAATAAGACTTTGCTTATGGTTGCAATCAGATACCGGGTTTATAGCAGGCCTTTGCATATTCAGTACACTGAGCAGCCACTCCCTGCCTAATCCTCAGAGTATGGCCGTGAGGTAGGAGGGATTACTATTACCCCAGCTGCACAGATAACCCTCAGACAGGCAGAAACTGCTGCAAACAGCTAGAATTAGGAACTGGAAATTCTGCTGGATGGGCCCATTCTTGGTCGCTCTAAAAATACGTCAAAACCAGTTACAATCAAGGTCTTCTGTAGAGACTCCTTTTAGTGAATGACTGCAGTGGAGCACTGAAGGAAGGAGAGCTCCCAGTATCCTAATGTGTGTTCCCCCTTCCAGCCTGGATTATGTTACTGGTGATAACTGCTATCCTTTGTGGGCCCCACTGGCTTGAATTTTCTAGTGACTGCACCCATGTTTAACTGCTCATAGGCTGTAGCTGTGAGGAGAGGCAAGACTTAAAACACCAGGGTGCATCTTTGCCACCTTCTGTTAGGGCAAGTGCAGGAATAGCCAAAGGTTTGGAATGCTGGGGTATTCCCCATGTTTGCATCAAAAGCAATAGCGCTGCTTGTCCTGCTGTGGGGATCGCTGTAACTGCACCTTCGCTGGCACAAATGGAAGAGGCGAGGTGCTGGCTTCAGTAATAGGCAGCAAAGATCTGTGCTGAGACCTTGGTTCTTCAGGTGCATCTGTCTGGCAGAGGTTAGACCAACTTTTCCATACAGGAAGGTGTTTGGCAAGGACTCCAAGAAGGAGAGCTCTGTCTCTTCCCTCCTTCTTGGGTATGGTCCACTGACAATCGCAGCCCTTCCCCCTTCAGGCTCTCTATTGCTCTCAGCTTTCCCAGACTACAGTGGTGACACCACATCATACCCTTTGCTGTTACATCCAGTGATTTTTGTTTTAAGCACAGCAAAGCATTTTGCCCCATCCCAAATCCAGTGAACTCATTGAGATAGATGGAGGAACTCTGCTGCATCTCATTGACCTTGGCAGAGATGGGACATTGACGTGTTTATTTATGTCCCGCTGATCAAAGCCTGTTGCGGGTAATGGGAAGGCGAAGGAGCCGAGTCTCTGATTTCATTTGCCTGGTGCCTATGGCTTCCCAGGGGAAGTCTCTCATGGATGGGAAGGTGTGCACTAGTCCAACTAGAATATGCCATGCACGCCTGCGTAGGCAAGGGGACGCGAGGACTTTGCATTCCTCAGCCAGAGCTGTCGTTTTGTGACCATGTCATAAAAGAGGTGAGGGAAATTTTATTGGCTCGATTTTCCACTGTTACTCACAGGCCACTGTTAAGTTGCCTCATCTCTAATTTCTCACTGCCACACTGAAGTCAGGAACATAGGGTGAATTGGAGGCACACAGAGCTTGTTTTACTCCTCAGCATTGCCATCTGATAAGGTGGGACCTGGGAGGGCAAAGAGAGAAGTGGTGTTACATGCCACAGGGCTGAGGAAAAGAAAGCCGTAGACCAGTCAAGAAGAGTCAGAGTTGATGTTTTCAAAGGCTCTCAAAGGGCAATCTTAGTATCCTGATTGCTCAGCTAATATCTGAAGAGTCAGGAAGCCATCAAGGAGTGCTGTTTTAGAAAATCTGGAAGGGTGGTGGTGGGGAGCAGACTCTGCCCTCTCATTCATATCCAGAAAAATGAAAATGGAGGGAGGAAGGATTAAAATATCTCTAGTTGTTCTTTATGCATTGAAACTTGCTTAATTATTAAAATGGGAAAAATATTTTAATGCATCAAAGAAATGTTAGCGATATTTCTGAGCTGGTATAAAATTAATGCTTTAAATTAATCCACCCTTGGAGGTGTACTGACCATGAAAGTATGTGGATGTAATTTTTGCCCATTGACAAAAAAGGGGAAATAATATTGAAATAGAGAATATCAGTATTCATCTGTGTGTGCTATTTCTTAATTTTTTAAAGATTGTACCTGCAGGGCTCTACCTTTTTTTTTCCCTTAATTTTTATAATATTCTGTGTTAATGACAGTATTAGGAACTAATGCTAAATCTTAACTACAACATCTGTGGGCTGTAATTACGACAATAAACCTTGAAATAAGGTAGTACTAATTGGTAGAGCTGGTTATGAAAAGCATTTTCTAAGACTGATGTGTATCAGTTGCAGCGTTTAAACCCCTGATTTATACAACTTTTCACAGCTTGATCTGAAAGACAAGGTCACAAGAATGTCTTCCCCTTCCCTGCCCTTTGGAGTGTTTCCCTGCTAGACTTTGCAGATTGTTTGAGGAGGTTTCCAGGGCTTTCCCTAGGATCTCCTAGGTGTTGTTACTGATTTTCAGAGTTGGTCACAGGGGCCGTCTCCTGATTCACCTCTCTTCCATGCAACATCCCCTCAGAGCCAGCCCTTTCCTATGGGCAGAAGCTGTCTGTGGGTTCACTGGAACGGCAGAGTCGGTGGCAATAACGAGACAAGGCAACATTAAACCCTAAAAACAGTGGCTCATTTGGAAATGGGTGTAAATCCAGTTAGAATATCCTGCTTCCCCTGGTGCCCCCTTCTCACCTGGGAGGGCAGCAGACGTGTTCCTAGCTGAGGGCCAGGACTGAGGGTGTAAAACCTCCCTGCTCTGCTGCTGCTGGTGTGTGTGGGCTGCCGAGGGAGCACCTGGCTCTGTGTGCACAGTGCTTGGCAGTCACACACAGAGAGACACCCACACTGGAGCGTCAGGGACTGTGGATCCTGGGTGTGGTTTCACCAGAACGTAGGGCTAAGTCCAGGTTTCTGCTTTCCTGCTCCTGCTTTGCTGCCCAGCGCCATGTTCTTGTCCTCCTGTGCAGCTTGTACAGCTGCTTTGGGGTCCCAGCACACAGAGGACATGGACCTGCTGGGGCCAGTCCAGAGGAGGCCACCAAGATGCTTTGAGGGATGGAGGACTTCTGCTGTGAGGACATGCTGAGGGAATTGGGATTGTTCAGCCTGGAGAGGAGAAGGCTTTCAGGTGACCACTGTGGCCTTGCAGTGCCTGAAGGGAGCCCACAGGAAAGATGGAGAGAGACTCTTGACAACGGCCTGGAGTGACAGGACAAGGGGAAATGGCTTCATACTGGTAGTAGGTTTAGATGGGATATTAGGGAGAAGTTCTTCCTTGTGAGGGTGGTGAGGCCCTGGCACAGGTTGCCCAGAGAAGCTGTGGCTGCTCCATCCCTGGAAGTGTTCAAGACCAGGCTGGATGGGGCTCTGGGCAACCTGGAATGGTGTCAGGTTTCTTCCATCAATTGAAGGTTGCTTCCACAGTGGAAGTAAAACATTGACATTGCCTTTTGTAAAGGTGTCCCTGCCCATGGCAGGGGATAGGAATGAGATGGGCTTTAAAGACCCTTCAGCCCAAACCATTCTCTGATTTCATATACAACAACTGCAGGAAGGTGTCAGATTTACCTTTACTTACTTATCTTTTCTCCTATGTCACACCTTTATGGCTGCTCACATCACTCTGCTCCTGGGTTGTTTGTTTTTTCTTTTTTTTTATTTTGCTTGACAACTCCCTGGGATGGCTCACACATGGTCATGTGTGCATTGGCACAAGGGAGATGTTGGCAGCAACCTGGATGCATAGTAAATTGGTCTGTTCTGGATTTCAGGTGTTCTGGATTTTCAGGGTTCCATGTCAGGTCTTAATTAAGATTTATTAAGATTCAATTCCAGGTGATGTTGGATAGCAGCAGCAGCAGGACTTGAAGAAATTCTCCATTTTTTTTTTTTTTTTTTAAGGAATGGAATATAAACAAATTGACTTTGCAGGATATCAGCAAATACCTAAATCTGGCCTGATAAATTTAGTTATTCATCTTTGTTAAACCCAGTTATATCAAACTGTATTTCACTACTACTTTTTTACTTTCTGGTAGCTCATGTAACTCACTTCATCAGGCCTAAATATTCTGCACCGTCATGAGTCCCAACCTTTGAAAACAGGCATCAGGCAGAGAGGGAAAGGGGAGTTGCCCTTCCTCTCCTTAGCTACAAATTAAGGTTTAGTGTTAAGAAATTAAGATAAACCTAGACAGTGAGATCTAATTTTTGAGTCATACTTCATTTTTCTGGCCTTTTCCATGCCCATTAAAGGCCATACATCCGTCTTTTCTTAATTGCAAGCCAAAACTCTTACAGAACCACATGATTCTAGGAAGTAGGACTGTATGAGAAACAGAAAATGTTGTGATGTGCACAATAAACCTGTGGCAGTTGGCCATACAAGCCTTAAACCGTGAGTAACAACAAGTTTTCCGTGTGTTCGCATTAGTACCTTCCTATTCAGCACCCACACAATTCCTGTGGCTTTGGGTGTGTGAAGCTATTTTTCCACAAGGGAGAGGGAAGGGGTCTCCGCTGGTGCTTTCCCACATTTACATTTCTTATAACATTTTATTTATATCTAATACTTTTTGCTTCCAATAGCAAACTTGTCTCATGGTAGCTTCTTCGATCTAAGGACACCAATTAAATTTCCAAAAAGAAAATGGTTTGTTCCCTGAGCCGGGTTAGGAGAGGGTTGTACCAAAACCTGTTTTTCCCACATACATCCCTACATCCCTTTTGGATGGATTTTTCTTTTCTTTCTTTAGCTACAGTTTTCAGTAGAAAGCTCCATCACTGTTACAGTATTGCCAAGTATTTTTGATTGCGATACAAATCTTGTAACTTTTTAAAATAAATCTCATTGCTGGAGTCATAAGGTAATTAAAACTGATCTGGGGAGCTAAGGCTGAAAACATGCATTCTGAGGGCACAACACGAGGATAAATGTGTGATTTTGTTGTTGTGCTTGCTATCTCATGGGATTCTGAATCCAACAATTTTTTATTGTTCTCTCCAATTGATGGTACAATGTTGAAGCCAGAGCATGAGTTTTCTGCTGTTGTTATGGCTGATGACACTGTGCTGTCATTACCATGGAATGATATACAAGTGCAGTTTTATGGGTATTTTAGCATTTTTTTCATTGCATAGGACGTGCTTTACCTATTGCTACAAAAGCAGGATTTTGCCAGTATATTTATGGCTGGATATATATTGGTGTTTAGTTTTTCAGTTGTCCCACACTGCTAAAATATTCCAGCTTTATCTTCTGTGGGGCTCTGACAGCTCACCAAAAATCTGACAGTTTTCCAGGTGGAACTTGATCTGGCTGTGAAAGAGGTTATATTACATGTTTACATCAGGATAACTTTGGAGGCCCTCTCTGCAGGGCAGGACAGTTTGTCTCAGTTCACTTTGCTGAATATTGTTCATCCTTATCTGCCTGTAGCTTAACTGTACTTAGGATGGGTACAGGTAACGTGACAACAGCTGTGCTCACAAATGGTTCCACTGTGCAGGCTGGGCAAGGCCAAGCTTTCAAGTGGGTTTCCCAGTCCTTTGATGTCTTAAGGGCATTTGCATCTGTCAGAATGGTTTTGGTGCAAACATGAACATTCTTTATGCTGAAACTCAAAAACAGCAGCGTGGGATTCTGGCTCAAGTGTCTGTAACATAGTGAGAGACTCTGAGATTTCTGCCAGTAATTGGAGAATCTGTCCCATGAAGGTCCCGAAACAAAGAGGAACTGGAAACTCCTTGAGTTCATGGCAGACATGCAATCTAGGAATGTACAGCATGCTGCTGGCAGCCACCTCTGCTATACCACCATAAAATGTCATGGGGAAAGTAACGTGGGAAGTTCTTGCCTCCTTTTGCGCTCCAAATGTTTCTGTCAGTTGTGTCTCCATCCCCAGAGCTTGTAGAGAGACCTGCACTGAGCAATTTACAGTGACTCAGTACATTACTTCCACTGTGGGAATTCTGCTGTTCACCCAGTAGTGTTAATTGTCTTTCTACTGAGCTCTAGCAGTGAGAATCACACACTATTCTCATATTAGAAGACTGCAGAATATCAAGGCTTACCTATTACTTTTATGAATATAAACTTAACATCTGCTTAGAGTGAACTGGGTTTTTTGCTTTACAGGTGACCCCATTTTATCTTAAGAATGAATCACTTTTATTGCATCTCTGGGAAGTGCAATGTACAATCCAAGCCACGTTCTTCACTTACTGTTTGCCACATGTTCTGTACCAATTTCCAAGATCAAATTGTGTTCAACCCAAAATTATGTTTCTCTGACATTTGTTTTTTGTTAGCATTGAGTATTATAATCTACTTCAATAGAAACCAATGTAAGAAAAGTATGGAGAAGTATCCTCTTTTTTTTCCCCCCTCAGTTAGCGAGTCATTAGATAATTAATAGGCCCAGTGTATCTTGAGTGTGCCTACAACGAGTGAAAGCTGCGACTGAATATGTTAAAACGCGCGCAGACTTTCTGCACTGGTGTGACTGGGAGGTCTCACCTGTGTTTCTCAAGCTTCAGTAACAGCTCAGATGCATTTTCCAGGAGGTCAGGTGCCATTGGCAGCTTTGCTTTGTTTTCCCCTGCCTAAGACACCTGAGGCAGCTCCTCGTTCCCAGAACATTACCAGCACTGTATAGCACAGCAGTAGACCCTACATTATTTTGCTTTTTTAATTCATCTTTTTTTCTCTCTTAAGTCCTTTTTGTCAGCAAGCTCCTTCTGCTCTCCATGCCCTTAAAGCTGACTCCACGTTACATTATTTCCCTCCTTCCTTCTTATCTCTAGCACCCTGTGTTATCTCTTCCTGAACTCAAGAGTTTTAACTCCCCTCCTTCACCTCCCTGGATGGGTTGTAGAGTGATAGAGCAGCCCAGGGTGGTGTGTGAAGACTGTTTCTTTGCAGGGGAATATGTGCAGTGGGAATCTCTCACGTGGAGGGACGTGCAGCTGAGGAAGCCAGCCTGAGTATGGCAGGACTAGCTGAGGAAATTTAAAAATTGAGGCTTGTGACAGGGCATGCTTTGTGTTCGGTTTCCTGGGTGTCTCACTGAAATGAAGTCCAGTGCCTGGCTTCCTGGGAGAGATGGTGCTGTCCTGCACACTGAGCTCTGGATTTTGTAAGGAGAAAGGCTGACTCTGAGCTGATTAAAATCATAGAATGTTAAGGCGTTGGAAGCGACCTTAAAGATCATCTAGTCCCAAACCCATCTGCTGTGGGCAGGGACACCTTCTACTCCAACAGGTTGCTCAGAGCCCCATCCAACCTGGCTTTGGACACTGCCAGGAATGGGGCAGCCACCATCTCTCTGGGTAACCTGTGCCAGGGCCTCACCACCCTCACAGGAAAGAATTCCTTCCTAATATTAAACTGAAATTTCCCCTGTTTCTGCTCCTTTTAAAGTGTACCTGAACTGCGTGACCAAGATGATTAAGCCGAGCTGAGATAGCAGGAAAAGGCTCAGGGCACCCTTGTTTTTTGGGTGGGTGTTAGAGCCAAACACGAAACTCTTTCCTGCCTGAGCTGAAGCCCTTAATGCCAGCTTTGACATTTCTACACCAGGCCGTGGCTGCTCCAGCAAGGGACTAAACTAGGGACTACTTGGGAAATCCTTTGTTTCAATAAGCAAATGGGTGTCCTCACCCATGCCGCTCAAACATTGTCCTGACCGGCTTTCTCCTCTCACTGCCAGAAGCTCACTGCTGGAGCAGCTCCATCCCCGCGTCGCAGGGCAGGACTTTCTCTGCTGGGAGCGTGTTTGCAGCAGCCTGAGCGTGTGGGCTGCCCCATGGCCCGCGGCAGGGGAGCAGGATGGGGAGCAGGATGAGGAGCGCAGCCGAGGGCGGCCGGGCGGCACCTGGCACCACACGGGGAGGGCCAAGGTGGCAGGCAGAAAGCTCTGTCCCTCCCCACTTTTGGAGGAGGAAGATTTCAGGGTTCCACTTAGTGTGTAGCCTTGCTTCCTGGCTAGCTGAAGGGCTTGTCTGTGCTTGATAGCACTTGTTATTGCTCCTTTCTTGTTTGTTGGAGGAGTGGGGGAGGGAAGGTGAGGTACTTTCTATTTAAAACCAGAAGTGTTTGTCATCTCCGTCCAGGTGAATTAACCCACAGTGGAAGGAAGTATGACATTCACATTGCCATTTGTAATCTGGGAAAGCTGTGGATGGATTGTGCCCTCAATATGATATTGATATGCCTTCACTGCTGTTGTTTTCTGCTCACCAGGCCGCCTCCTTCACCCTTCTCCTCTCAGATTTTGTGCCTGTGACTGCAGCAGGATCAAGCATCGCCCCTTTGTTTTTATGCTGGCATGTGGCCAGCTGCTTCCTCTCACTGTTCCAGCTTGGAGGGGTTCTGTGCACCCAGAATCACCTAAAAGCTGGGTGCACAGGAGCTGAAGGCTGCTGTTTCCAGGCCCTCTTGGGAGAAGAGCCTGAGTGGCTTTATCTCAACAGAGAACATCAGTTTACCTTGTTCCACAGACAGATCATACGAGGGAGTGATGGCCAGCTCATCATCTGATCCAGTGAGAGATGTGAAAGATCAGTAAGCCCCAAAAGGGGAAACAGTCAATTTTGAGAGTTTGCATATCCTGTCTATTGGAAGATGCTGGATAGGTTCTGTGTGCTGCCCTGTCATGTTATTGGCCCTGCTGAAAATGCTAATTTAAAGTTTGCTTTGGCTAGCTGAGGTCCTGGGGATCTCCTGGGCCCTCCTCTGATGGAGCAGACCTGCATTGGGAGTTAAACATGGCAGTGCTCCACAGGCACTCTCTTCTGGTAATTACTGGGCTCTTGTACATAGCTGCTCTGCATGTGAAGACTACAGGTGCTGTCAGTCTTGTTTTATTATTTCCTCCTCCGTCTCCATGAAATCCTTATTGCAGACATGGGGCTTGTACTGTCGTGCACCCAGCCTTCGACCAGGAGGTTAACAGGTTCCCTGGTGAGATGCATAAGTTCTCCTCTCCTGTCTGCAGAGAGTTTGTCTGCTCCTTCTCCTGCCTTCCTTCCCAAAGGTCCTCTCTTGCTCTCCCTGAGGTGTGCAAAACACCTGGCAGTAATATGATGAGACAAATCTCACTTGGCAGCTTCCAGTGTTGATGTGCTGTGCACCTCCCTCTACCCTGCCTCCCAGTATCATCATGGAACTGCTCCAAATGCAGCTTTAAACTCGTCCTTTTGCCTGTCCAAATCCCTTGCAACAGAGCCATGGAAGTGGAAACTGGGGGTTTGAGTTTAATAAGAGGAAATTCAGTGCTGTGTACATCTGTGAAACAGCACAGTGAGCAAGAAGAGTTCTTCCCCTGACAAAGTGTGAGCTTGAGTTTGAGCACCTTACTATTCAGACCTTTGTGAGCCATCCAACCTTTAGTAATAGTAAACCTTCCTTAGCCAGCAGCTTGTGTCTCCTTAGCCAGCAGCTTGTGTCTCCCTAAGCAGTCTCTCTGCTCCTAGGGAGCCTGTTTTTGCAAACTGTCTATATTAGGTGTGAGAAATAATACTTTTCTAGGCCTGGAGCTGAGGAGATCAGGTGGGATAGCCAGGAGAGCCAAGAGCAGTGTAGCACAGGAGTGATCTGATGTGGAACCTTTGAAAAGACAGTTCATAGCAGCATCCAGGTAGCAGTTTAGTAGCAGCTGACAGCAGCAAGACCTGGTGGAAACCCCGTGGGAACTCCCTGAATGGACAAATCTCTTTGAAACAAACTGGTTGTTAAAATTATAGCTATTACAACTACTCACTGCTTGGGAGGGAAAACCCAAATTGCTGAAAAACCCTGGTTTTGTAAGAAAGACTGTCTTTTCACTATTAAAAAAAATTAAGGATTGCATGAGAAAAAATACACAGGAAGTAGTTAACAGATGAATTAACTCAATTAGCTAACTCAATTATTTTTCTCATGTTTTCTTAGAATTGGGGTTGTTCAGCCTGGAGAAGGGAAGGCTCCAGGGAGACCTCATTTTAGCCTTCCAGTACTTAAAAGGAGTGTATAGAAATAGGGAGAGTACTTTTTACATGGGCAGGTAGTCATAGGACAAAGGGGATATGTTCTAAACCAAAAGAGATTTAGATTTGATATTGGGAAGAAATCCTTTAATATGAGGGTGGCAAGGCACTGGCACAGGTTGCCCAGAGAAGGTGTGACTGCCCCATCCCTGGAAGTGTTCAAGACCACGTTTTGCTCAGTGGCTCTGAGCAACCTGGGATAGTCGAAGGTGTCCCTGCCCATGGCAGGGGGTTGGAACTGGATGATCTTTAATGCCCCTTCCCAAGCAAACCATTCTGTGATTCTGTGATGACAGTACCCGTGATGAAGGTGTATAAAATGCTTCAGTTCTATCTCCAGAGCATGCGCTCCTTGCCTTCACAGCAGGTGTTTTGTTTCACTTGACGTAAGGGAAAATAGAAGCTAAACCAGCTTTCAGGCCAGGCGTGCCCTGGCCATGGAGCTAACTGGGACAATTAGTTCAGATGTAATTATGCCCTTATTGCTTTTACTTTCTGTGTGGGATCAGAGGTTGGTACTTGTGACTGTAGAGCCACTCTAGCACAAGGAAATCACCGTAGAAGAAAAGAGAGGGAGCCACAACGGTTTGTCTCTTCCTCAGTTTTTTTTCCAGGTAGGAATTGTGGGTCATGGTAGAAACCAGAGGGATAAAAGTGGTGAATCAGATTCTTCCGTCCTTTTCACAGACATATCCCAAATGTGCATTCCCTAGTGCTTTGTCATGTCTGAACTTCAAATGCAATAGTGGATGGGAAATTCCACTATATCCTTTGGGAAATTCTCCAACAATCCTGAGATGGCTTTTTTTTTTCTTTCCCCCTCCCTAAAAGAGTAGACTAAATGATGATGCAGTTTCTCTTCATAGTCTGTAGATTAGTCCACACACGTCAGAGCTACTCCTCTCAACCCATGTGGTTTACAGCCTTCAAATATCTCATGTCTTGTGTCATGTCCTAGTTACCTGTTAATCAAATTCTTATGTTCCTATGTCTTGTTAATGAATTTCTGCAATCATTTGCAATGAGGTCCAGACCTACACAGAGATCTGTAAAAAGAGCCATCAGCTCCAAAGAACAGGCAAAAATCAGACAGAACTTTTAAACTCGGCTAGAAGAGGCCAGGAGTATTTTTCCACCATGCCCCATGAAAATCAATGGAGATTTTTTAAAATTTTCTTGCTCTCTGGATGCCTTCTGAAACGCCCTTTTGGGTCTGAGATAACCAGCCATGGCCACCACTTTTCATAAGTTGCCCTGTGGCCATTGCAGAGAGCTCAGCACCTCTGCTCTTCAACCACTCCAAAGTCACTTTCTGCATTTGCATGTGAAACTAAAAGGACACCAGTGGGGTTATTTTGGTGTTACTCTCATACTTCAAGCTTACATGTGGTGTTTGCCTTTTCTGTGTTTGTTTCCCAGCTCTTATCACCCACTAGGTATGTGGTGTTGGTTTTGTTTTTGGTTTTTATCAGCTTCAGTAGAAGCAGTGAATTAGATCTGTCGTATCATTGTGAAGTAGTAACAGAAAAATGCTTTTTTTTCAGCAGGATGTGTCACTGATGGAGTCTGAAGAAACCAGTGAGGGAGGTACCACTCCCCCAGGAGCCAGCAGCATCACTGGGGAAGCCTGGGATTCTTCAGCCCTGGAAGGAGAGCATCATGCCACTCAAACAGCAGCTGAAATGAGCACCAGCCCATCTAACTTTGCAAAAGAAGCAGAGCTCAGCACGCCCAAGGACTGCCTTGCTGCTCCAGGGAAAGCAGCAGAGATGCCGGGCAGACCCTCTAACTCTACGCAAAAAGTGCCAGCAGGACTGGAACAAGGCCGAGGGCATACAGAGCCTCAAAAGGGACTCTCAGAACTGGAAGGAGAAATGCTTTTAGAGGAGGGTGGACTGGATTATTCTCTGAAACCCCAGCAATTGGAACTGGTTGACCTGGAAAGCAACCAGGATGCTTCCTCTCACAGCAAAGTCCAGGATGAGCCAGCCCCTGGCAGCCCCATCCTGCAGGCTGTGAACCTCAGCACTGAGTTTACTGAGTGCCAAGCAAAACTGGCTTTTTATGGCTCAGACCCTCAGGCCCAGCAAACAAAATCCCCTTTGGCTGTTGATATTTCCTCTCAGAGAGAGACACCTAAGTGCTTTTTGGTGTGTAAAACTGTTTCAGAAGGGCATTATAAGGCTGAACCCTTTCTGGATAACATCTCCAAGGATTCTTTGCAGGAGGTCAGTGCTGGTGCAGAGCAGGAGCAAAGCACCAAAAAGTTGGCACCAGCATCTGATGAGCAGCCTAACTCAGAGAGAGCAGTAGAAGACAGATCTAAACCTTACACTTCTGAAGATGTTCAGGAAAGCTTAAGAGCACCCCAGGATTTGGAAGAGAATTCAGAATCTTCCTCTTCCCATCAGTTGTCTTCCACCTTAACACGTGACAGCCAAATGAGTTCACTACAAGCAGAAGGAAACATCTCAGCTGGTGAAACAGGGAATACCAGCATGGTCAAAGACCAGGGAATGGTTCCTAAAGAGAACTCATCTGCTTCCAAATGCCTTCATCTAGAAGATGATCACAGAAAAACTGAGGGCAGACCTCCCCCTTCAGCAGAGAGTGCTTTCCAAGGAAAGACTACTGCTAAAAGGACAGAGGAAGTGAATGCTTCACGGCATAAGGGGCCAGCTTGGGAGGAGGCAGCGTCTGAACTTCGGCAAAAAGAGGAGGAGGAAGAGTGCAAAGAGCAGAATCTGCCGGAAGAAGGCAAACCTTTGGAGCTCAAAGGTCAGAAAAACAAGGAACAAAATGAGCAGGAACAACTGCAGAGGGAAGAGCTCAGACTGGGGGAAGAGCTCAAACTAGAGGCTCTATCATCAGCTTTTGGGTCAGAGATACCTTCTGTTCCCAGGCATAATGTGGATGTGTGTGGTTTGGAGTATGCTTCCTTGTCTGAGCAAACAGGATCAGCATTTCCTCCTGGGGAACCTGTCTCTGTGGATCAGCATCCTGATGAGGATGTGCTGCTGAAAGCTCATGTCACAGAAGCAGATTCTGGATGTCAGCCACCTGCTGTCAGCCCTCTGTCCTCAAATAACCTGAACCCAGAGGGGGAAACTCCACACATGTGCCATGTCTCTGACCAGGCAGAAGACCTGGAGGACTCTGGCAGCTTTTCCATAGGTGGTCAGGATATTGGAGAAGCTCACTGGGATGATAAGACACGACTGGGCAGGGAAAATGAGCACACCGGTGGTCATGGAAAAGCTGTCCAGAAGTTTGATAAAAGAGATGGATCACTCTGTGGAGGGGTGACAGCACCTTTTAGTGCAGAGAACCCAGAGGCTCTTGTTCCACCACACCCTTCCTCTGGTACCAGTAACCTGGAACCACCTGAACTTCATCCCATTACAGGAAAAGCTGTGCTTTGGGACTTCATTCCAGCTTCCTCCTCAGAGCTCACCTTAGCAGCATCAGCATCTGTTCCAGAGCAGGAGGGTGCCAGAATAGCCCCTGTGACCCCTGAGAACTGTCCTGGCACCAGCCTGAACAAGCTGCCAGACTCTGCAGGAAAACCACCCAACCAAGCTGCTCCTGCACGAGGGTGGGACCCAATACCAGCAGAAATTGCTGTTGTAAGGACAGGTGCAGGGGAGACCAAAACTTCCCATGAACTCCTTACTTCTGAGGAAGGCTTTCATGAGGACCTTAGTGGCCCATCTTCTTTCTCTGTAACGTACACGAGCTCCCTTTCTCCACAAGGGAGCTTTCCTGGGGATAGGAGGTCTGTGGCTAGTATTGCAGGGCCTCTGGAAGCATCCCAAACACCAGAAAGGACTTCCACTCCCCTGAGCCACCCAGAGACAATTCAGCAAAAGTCTCCCCAAAAAAGTGCCATTATCCAAGGAAAAGAAACAGGAGCAAATGTGGATCATAAAGCACAAGTGCCTTTATTTGATGAGCCTGACTGCAGTCTATACCAAAAAGAGCCTGGATCCAGAATTTCCAGTGTCCTGAGCATCCTAACTTGGACCTCAGAAGATGATACAGTCCTTGCTGTGAACGAGCAAGGACAGCCTCTGTCCCCTGTGTCCCACTCAAGCCTACCTCTGGTGTCTGAGCCTGATGCCAAACAGCTTCCTCATCCTCCTTCCCACGTCCAAAGGCCCAGTCATGCTCAGGCCCCTGTACTCTATGCAAATCACCTTGTTCCACCTCCAGCCCCTGAAAGTTACCAGCCACTGGCTCCTGGGCTGCACTCCAGGCCCCCCCCCAGCTGTGCGATGGATGATGGTAAGCTGGGAGCCATTCACCCTGCTCCAAGCCATCCTCTCAGGACTGCCACTTCTGCATGTGATTCCAACTCCGTGGCCTCTGCTTCTGATGGAGAAAGTCTAGCAGAGAGAGATGACCTTGTGCCAGTGAGTGGGGAGTGGGATCTCGGTGACTCAGGTCCCCACGATACAGAGACTTCTGATGATTCAGGGGTCAGTTTGCTGACCAAAAGTTTTTCAGCTCTTGGAAATGAAATGTTGGTTGGCTGCTCTGACACCAGCCCTGAAACAGCGGATCCCCACATGGATATAGAGAGTGGAAAATCCTCACCTGACCACCATTCTTGGCCCTCGTTGGAAGGCCTGATAACATCCCCAGACTCCAAGAGGAGAGACTCTGCACAGCACCTTCCAATGCTTGCATTCACCAATCCAATCCACTTCCTCCGGCTCAGCCCTCCGTCGCCGCCAGCCACCAGGACAACCTGCCAGGACAAGGAGCTGCGATGGGAGCAGCCCGCAGGCAGCTTTGGTGTGGACACAAAGAACATCCAGACTCCACTGGCAGTGACAGAGAAAACAGGTGAGAGGAGAGTCAGGCAAAGGCTGGAAGGGGGAGAACGCCAGCCAAAGGAAGAAGCGGCCAAACACGCACCCTTGGAAAAATCATCAAGTTGGCCAGACAAAAAAAAGGTTGGGGTAGCTGTGCAGGAGCCAGCAGCCAATCAAGAAAACCCACCTAAAAGCAGAGCCAAAACCAAGGACTGGCACCGTCAGGGGCTGAAGAGGATGTCAGTCCCACCAGACATCTTGCAGCGTGAGTCCTCTCTTCCATTTCCCTTCCTCCTTCCCCCCTCCAACTCAGCACGGTTATCAAGAAGTAGGATTAAATTAAATAGACAATGTGATGGAGAGGCATGAGAGCTGAGAGCTTTGCATGGCTGTTGTGCCTTTCTGGTGATACTCCTTTCTCTAGCCCTATAGCCCCCTCCTATCCTGCCCCAAGCTTCACTTTCCAGCTGTCCCCTCCTTCCTGTTTTGCCATGTGTATCCTGCTTGTTCCCTTGAGTAGGGATGCATGCTGGGGCTCAGTCCCCCCATTCCACACTAATACCTGCAACAATAAACTTATTTCACGCATCTCTGAGGCAGTTAGGAAGAGCCATGCACACACCCTCAGCAGCCCGTATCTCTTATCAGTTGTTTATTTGCTGCCTCCCCTTATTTTGCAACTGGCACTTTTAGGTTCCCACTTGACCTTCTAAAGAAGATGATTTTCCTGTGAGTGCAGGATTTGAGAGTACAGCTAAGAATGCAAATTTGTTAAACCCAAGGTCCCAGCTTGCACAGAAGTCAAATCACTGATGTCACAAGTGGAAGTGGAAAACATGCATTTTCTGTAGTGCAGCTCATTCAGCAGTACTTGCTATCAGGATGTGTATGTCTGCTCTTTACCATATCTTACATGAACTTTAAATAATTGCTTCTTTTAGCAATAGCTCTTACTTTAGTCTATTTTTGAAGCTCTGAAACATGCTGGATTTTTGGCAGAGAGGAAAAGGAGGGGTATGTGGAGGGGTGTAAAAGGTTTGGCAGAACTTGAATCAGGATCTGTTCATATGTTTGACCTGTAATTTCTTGATTCCAAATTTTAAAATATTCAAGGCAATAGTACTGTATTTCCCCTTACCCATAACTGCAGCTCAGTCTTTGGGCTTTCCTTCTTTTCCTGCTTCCAGTTGTTTCAGATTTAGAATTTCTTCACACCTTATTTGATTAAATCCCTCACAAACCAAAAGGATTTCTCCATTTTTACACTTTGGCTTCACTGATCTCCTGATGCCTGGCTCTAGTGGCTGAAAATGTAAGGACAGCACCAAACAGGGCACACAGGCAGAGTCTTTGCTTTCATAACTGGAGAGGGAAACTCTTTAAAGTTACTGCCTCAAATCTCAGCCTTTTTCTTTGTGTGAAAATCAAATGTAGCTAGCAGATGTAAAATGTAAGTATTGTTAAGGATTATTAAAACTAGAATGTTTCTGACCCAGAAATAAGTGTCATGAGGGCACTTGTACTCCAACCCAAAACTGCTACTTAGGGTGGGGTATAGGTAAATGGTATCTGTGTATCATTTGGACTGTAGATTAAGTCTAAAAATGGACTGATATGTTTACTTTCCAATTGTCTTCTACACAGAGGTTTCTTCTGTTCCTTCAGAGGAAGAAGCTCACAAGGCACACAGGGAACCACCAGTCAGCTCAGAAACAGTTATAATGCGGTGAGTCTCTCAAAGACCCTTAGAATTCGCCCCAGTTCCTGTGCAGCACAGACACCTCCATTGTTTCTGAGTTACCAAAGATGATGATAAGGAGTGGAAAACTTTAACTAAATGCCCTGGGCCTGTGTTTCAGTCTATGCTCTCTTGAAGAGGACCGCACTGCAACAGAGTAGGGTATTTCAGGACAGCCTTTCCATTAAGCCAAACTTTGCCCTTTGTGTCAAGTAAAGCCTGTGGAGCTTGAGCTTGTTGGAAAAAGAGATGTCCCTGTTGTGACAGGGCAGTTTCTAAGGTTTGGATAAGCCATCTCTGGTGCTGTGCCCTTCATTCACTGTGTTTTGAAATCCTTATTGCCTGGCAGAGAGAAGAAACCTGCAGACACAACAGAGAACTTCAAGCGCCGGCACTCCAAACTTATCAACTCCTGTAAGTACCTCCTGCTTGGAGTGCTGTGGCAGTCCCCTCTCTGCCAGCATCTCTCACCCTTGCAGTGAGCAAAAAGGAGAGGGACTCCTGCCACATGGTGGTTGTGAGGATGTAGTGTTAGAGAGCAGGGAAAGCAGCTGGAATCCTGCAGTGCACTCAGGCAGCTGGGGAGCTTTGCCTGAATTTGGCTGTCCCAATCCGGGGCAGAGTTTTCTCCAGGTTGAAGCAGAGTAGCAGTTGCTGCTGCAGAAAAGATAAATGTATGTGTCTTTCTTCACAGCAAAATTGCTGTATCAGGAGTACAGTGATGTGGCTCTGAACAAGGCCATCCAAAGCCAGAAGAGAGTGGATTATCCAGAGGATATAGAGTCAAGTTTCCCAAGTTCCCCGAGGCTACGGAGGAAAGTGCTGTCTCCCCAGGACTCGTATTTGCAACGTCTGTCAGTCTCATCTAATGCATCCCTCTGGCAGGACATCCCCATGATACGGGGCAGCAGAATACTGCTCAACATGTCCCGTGAGGAGCAGAGGCTGCAAGAGGTACGGGACAGATGTGACATATTAAATGGGTGGTCTGTAGTGAAGAAAAAGTCTCTGGAAGAGGGGTTAAAGCAGAGAGCACAAACTGTGGTGTGGGAATGCAGGTGGCTGAGGCGGAGATCACTTCTACCCCTGGAAGCAGCAGGAGGTGTGAAGTAGAGCAATGCTGAAGTGCTGAATTTTAGAGAAAAGCAGTGCTGAAGGACGGACTCTGCACCCTATCAATAACTCCAAGAAAACAAACATGGAGAAAAGTGGGAACAAGATAAGGAGTTTTGAGTATGCTCAATGCAAAAGGGTGTGTAAAAGTAGAAGACTTGCAGCATACTCCCACACATAAGCTTGTGAGAGATGCTAATAAAACCACAGTAAATTGTATTTTCTGTGGTAGAATATGAGTTTAGCAAATTGACCTGTGTGAGCTGTAGGGCTGAGAGGAGACAGGGAGATGTATGGATTTAGCACGATGCTACAGAGAAAGGGGGTAGGGAAAATGAGAGTATCTGAGAAGCAGACAGGAGGACCCAGAGAAAGAGGTGAAAACAACAACATGGGAAACATGATGAAGGAGAAAAATGTATGTGGTACAGATGCTGGACTTTATGGGAGCTTGTAAAATGGGGAATCTTGTGAAAGTGGTGTTGAGGGGAAATAAAAAGTAAAATGAGAGCAGGTAGCTATTTTTAAGTCATGCCATAAGTCTGTTTTTTAAAGAAAGTGCTTTGCCCTTCATTTCTAAAGCCTCTCTTCTGTAATTACACACTCCTTGCATCAGGTACTGGGAGGTTTTCCTTCTTTGACCCGTCTCCTCTCCATAGGATTCCTCACAGACTTGTGCAGCGTACTGATGCTGTGCTCCCTTGTTTTCTCTCCGAAGGCCAAGTTTGAGTTGATAATATCTGAGGCTTCCTACCTGCGCAGTTTGAACGTGGCAGTGGATCACTTCCAGCACTCAGCAGAGCTCCAGGCCATGCTCACCAACCAGGAGCGCCAGTGGCTCTTCTCCCGCCTCTCCGATGTGCGCGATGTCAGTGCCAGGTAAGATGTGGCCCTTTGCTTCCAGGTCTAACCGGCACGTGGTGCTTCCATCAGGAACATTTCTCACTCCTCTTCTGCGTGTTCACTGTTCAAGGCAGATATAGCACCTAGTGATGACACACCAACACTGCCTGGAAAGGAATATTTGCCTTTTTAGGTGACAGGGCAGTGTAAATTCTGGTGTTAAATCCCAGATATTATGGCTCAGTTGTGCACAGAGCTCATTGCAGGGGATCAAGATGTTGCAAATGGTAATGTAGCTTTGTGCCACTGCTTTCAACTACAATTAACTAACTAGACCCAAACCCAAACCAGCTCCTGCCAAATACAAGACAAAGGGGACAGCTGCATGAGCACTGACAAAAAGCAGGGGGGAAAAAAAGTAAGTTACAACCATCACTTGACAGAAACTAATGTGAATCAATAGAGCGTAATTCATGAAATGTGGACAAGACCCCACATGCAAGGAATCCTGTATGTTGTAGGATTCTGTTTGGCTTTTCCTCCTGCAAGGCTTGACTACATAAATCACTGAGCTGGTAAGGTTTGCAGCTACCTTTTCCATTTCTACCAGTGGAATTATTCTGGTGAGGTCTTAGTTTCCAGCTGTTTCCTGACCATGCCTGTAGAAGCATGACCTCTCAAGAATAGAGGTCTTGTGCCTCTGCTTTTTCCTTGCTGATACCAAGCCCTAAATTGTCATTGTCCAGACATTACATTCTCTCTGGAACTAAAGAGCTGTCTTGTGTTTATCTGTGGGCTGTCAGGGTTTTAGAAGACTAAATGACACTGACATTTCCCTCTCCTTTTATGGCACCACATCCATGTGCTGCAGTTTTCTCTTTGACTTGGAGGAGAAATTTGAAGAGGACATGTTCACCTTCCATGTGTGTGACGTGGCTCTGAAACACGCCCCTGACTTCCGCCGGGTGTATCTGCCATATGTGACAAACCAGACATATCAGGAGCAAACCTTCCAGAGGTTACTGTAAGTTTTTCTCATTTGCTGCACCCCTCTCCCCCTTACTTCCATGAATATTGACTCTTTCAAATGATGGGAAATGCTGCAGGAATGGGCTGTTGAGCAGTGTTCTTGCTACGCTCCCAGAAGAAACTTCCTCAGTTCAATGGCATGACAGAGCTCCTGCAGGCTTTTTTCCCACAGCATTGCAGAGGAAAAGAATAAGTAATAGCTGTTGCAGGCTGTTGTCTGTCTGCCCTCTACTGAAGAAAGCAGAAATGACCATCCTGGAGAATGGTTTTCAGTCTTGATCACTGAGAACCACAGTGCAAACCATTTTCATGTCCCCATGAAAGGAGCACTGTTGATAAAAGGAGTTGAAATGAAGTTGTTCCTTCTGGCTTTTACTCTGGAGGCCTGTGGAAAGAGGAGAGAGATAATGACAGCTGTACTGCCATCCTGTAGCTGTTAGAAACCTATAGTTGTTCTTCAGCAGCAGAGTGGTGCAGTATCTTTATACCTGCTTGCCCCAGGGATAAAACCTGACTGTTGGGAGTACTTCAACGTTCCCTGAAACCTGATACTAGGAAGGTTATTTATTTACTCTGATGCCTGGATGTCTTTTTTTTCTTCGCCACTCCCACAGAAATGGAAATGCAGGGTTCCAGCAAGTCCTGGAGAGACTGGAAAGTGATCCAGTGTGCCAGCGCCTCTCGCTTAAATCCTTCCTCATCCTCCCCTTCCAGCGCATCACTCGGCTCAAACTCCTCCTACAGGTAACTGTTGTGATTCTCTGCCTTCTGTCAAGTTTCCTCAAACTGTATCTAGGAGCAGCAGAGGGACCTGGGAGGGCCTAGCCTGGAGAAAAGGAGGCTCAGGGGGACCTTCTGGCTCCGCACAACTCCCTGACAGGAGGGGACAGCTGGGTAGAGGTTGGGCTCTGCCCCCAGGAAACAAAGGACAGAACGAGAGAGAACGACCTCAAGCTGCTCTAGGGGAGGTTCAGGTTGGACATCAGGAAGAATTTCTTCCCAAAAGGGGTTGGCACGCATTGGAAGGGGCTGCCTGGGGACATGATGGAGTCCCCATCCCTGGAGGTGTTCAGGAAATGATGGATATGGCACTGCATGAGGCAGTGCTGTTTGTGAATCATTTAGGGCTTTGTTGTGACACTAACTTAATTGTACTCCAACAAAGAATTTATGGAGTCTTCTCAGAACATGCTGATTTACATTCTGTTGAACTTTTTGGCTTTCTGCTAGGAAAACAAAGCAAGGGTTCCTTGGCTGCCCTCGGGAAGGCTGTCTATGCTTTGCCTGCAATGTTGACTAATAAGGAGCCATCCAGACAGGGGACCAGACAGTCCCTAAATAATTAATTCTGAGCTCTTTCTATGAAACTCTTCTTTTTGACGATTTGAGCCTCTTTTTAAGAGGAGAAAAAAACAGTTCTATTCTGTTCATACATCCATTTGTGTTTTAGCTAGTGGTTGCTTCCTATGCCATGTAACTTTTATATGATAATTAATACAGTTTAGATTTACAGGAATGCCCTGGTCAGTGTGACTTATCAGTGACATTCTGCATCTCAGATTTTTTGCCTTCTTGTCTCCATATGTCATCAGTTACTTCTGCTTTATTTATCCTACTCTTCAGTGGTGGTAATGTCCACCTTTCCCTGTTTGCATCATGAAAATCATCTTTTCTCACACAGAATATCCTGAAAAGAACTCGGCCCGGGTCTGAGGAGGAAGTGCAAGCAACACAGGCCTATGATGCACTTGAGAAGGTAAAGGTGCCTACCCTTTCTGCACCCTTACCTTTGTCTCTTATTAATCATCAGCTCCCACCTTTGTCCCTGCAAGAAAATCTTGCTTTAAAAAACCCCACAGCATTACTCTATTGCATCCCTTCCTCTTATCCTCTTGTGTTTATTATAGAGGGAAGGTTTAAAGTTTTCTGGGACAAATAGTTATCTACAATTTGTACAGCCTCATAAGGTGGATTGTTCTGTCTGGTGATGATTTGACCTTCCAAAGGAGAGCCACCAGGACGGTGAAGGGCCTGGAGGTGAAGACACAAAAGGAGTGGCTGATGTCACTTGGTCTCTTCAGCTGGAGGAGACTGAGGCCAGAGTTCACAGCAGTTCTGCAGCTTCCTCACAAGGAGGAGGGGCAGGCCCTGAGCTCTGCTCTGTGTGACCAGGGACAGGACCCAAAGGAATGACTGGAGCTGTGTCAGAGGAGGGTTAAGGTGGATTTTAGGAAAAGGTTCTTCCCCCAGAGGGTGTCGGGCACTGAACAGGCTCCCCAGGGAATAGTCACAGCCCCAAGGCTGCCAGAGCTCCAGGAGAGTTTGGACAACGCTCTCAGGGATGCACAGGGTGGGATTGTTGGGGTGTCTGTGCAGAGCCAGGAGTTGGACTCAATGATCCCTGTGCATCCCTTCCAACTCAGAACATTCTCTGACTGTAACATATACTTTTTTTGCAGGAGGATGCCTAAGGAATTGTCACTTATGCTGAGTCCTGAGGGACTCCTGGGAGTAGTACTGATCCCACCAGACAGTTCTGCTCCCATCTCACTGCAGCTCATCTGAAAACGTATCTGCTTTCCTCTGCAGCTCATCAAGGATTGCAATGAGAACGTCCAGCGCATGAAGAGCACTGAAGAGCTGATCTACCTCAGCCAGAAGATTGAATTTGAGTGTAAGGTGAGCTCATCCATTCCCTGGGCCTTGCTCTAGCCTAATATATTTTCTGTATTTCCCCAAAAGCCACTTTTTGTTCTCCTCTCCGATATACACAGAGCTGTTGAACCAGAACATCATCCACAGGCCAGCTCTTCATCAGTGCTTCCCTTGCCCAATCATTCATGTCAGCCATCACATGAAGGTGCCTGCCATTACTTACACCTCTCCAGCTGGAGAACTGAAAGCACAATTCCTAAAGAGAAAGGCAAAAATACAAATCCAACACTCACAGGGACTTGTTTTCTTGTGCATAAATATTGGTTTTTGTCTTGCAGATATTCCCACTCATCTCACAGTCGAGGCGACTTGTGAAGTGTGGTGAGTTGACAGCACTGGACTTCAACAACCTGAGTCCAAAATGGAAAGTCACCACCCGGCCCATCTACCTGCACCTTTTCAATGACTGTCTACTCCTGTCTCGGCCCAAGGAGTGAGTGCTTCAACACAATTCTTGCTGCCCCTTCTAAAATAACTGTCTCTTTCGGGGTCTGTGCTTTGGTGACAGAGTCCTTTCCCTCTGCCTGCCAGCAAGTGGCAGCCTTTGTCAAGTCACTCTCCTGTCCCAACCTGATGTGAGTATCATACAAGTATGTGGAAATTGATAGTCCCAACTCTTAATTACATATCATAATATAAAAACATACCTTGTGGTTCCTAGCACAACACTTTTATTCTGCTTTTGCATCTCTACAGTGTGAAACACTTGAACAATAACTATTTATTCTAGTTGTACTTGGTAAATAATTTCTTCCTAAAGCACAGTGTGAGGACTAGTGTATGTGCAAATCACTAGTTTGTCAAGAGAGTTGTTGGTGAGTTGTGTTGGGGTTTTGAGGGTGGTGAGTTTGTTTTTAAGCTGTAAGCTACCAAATAAAATTCTGACAGGACAAAGCTTACTATTTCTACCCTTTTCATTAAACCTCTTCTCTCTTTTCTCTGACCTTCTGAGACTTCTAACAAGAGCACTGCTTCAGATGTTTGAAGCCGATGAAGACTCATCTCAAAAGTCTCAAAAGCTTTTTGATTCCCTGCGGACTACATGGACTCACTTTGTAACCCTCATCACCTTAAAACTTACACCTTGTTTTGTTCCTCCTCCTCACCTGCAGGGGTGGACGTTTCGTTGTGTTCGACCACGCTGCTTTCTCGTACGTGCGTGGGGAGAAGTGCGAGATGAAACTCCACGGGGCAAACAAGAATCTGTTCCGTCTCTTTCTGCTTCAGAATTACCAGGGAAAAAGAGTGGAGTTCTTGTTTCGGACAGAGACACAGTAAGAGCTCAAGTTTACCCTTGGTATATGCCATTACCATGGCCAAACACATCCTAGTAGCCTGATGGTTGTCCCTCAGCTACTCAAATGCCAAAATACCAAATGCAGTTGCTGAGCAGAAGTCTTGAAAAGCATCCTCTTGCTATAACTACTTCCTTGTGAACCACCTTCCTCCTCTCTCATCATACAATACTACTACATTATGTCATACCATCAGCCTCTGAAAATGGGAATTTTTGCCTTTTCCCACTTCCTTTCTCTGCTTCCCTTTGTGTGAGCAAACACCCCCCCACCCCATTTCAGTCAGCAGACTGCTGTCTCTCACACTGAATGCTGACACCTTCCCTGTGCTGTTTTCCAGCAGTGAGAAGCTGAGGTGGATCTCTGCTTTGGCTCCTCCGCGGGGAGAGCCGGATCTCCTGGAATGCCCTGGTGAGACTGCTCTGCTGCTGCAGGAATGGGGGTGGGCTGGCTCGCAGGAGTCACAGGCACTGTGAGGTGGGACATCCTAGAAGAATTCCAAGGCAGAATATTCAGGGTTTTGTAGATGAAGCCCACCAGTCACGGGCTTTCCCTTAGTGCCAGGTGCTGCCAAATATTACCTAATTTAACTCTTCATTTTAGATGAAGACCTGTAGTGTCCCTTTCAGTTCTCTGCTTTTTATTTGGGCAGCTCCTTATTCTCCACCTCCTCTGGAGCTGATACCCACAGGTTTACCGTTGCTTTCCAGTGTGTTAATGTGATCTTTCCTCCCCTTCAGATGCACCACAGGTTCAGTGCATAAAGACCTACAAGGCTCGGGAAAATGATGAGCTGGCTTTGGAGAAGGCAGATATCATCATGGTTATGCAGTACAGCAATGATGGTGAGCAGAATGAACAATGGCTGTCTGAAACTGTAGCAATGAGAGGACAAAAGGGATTCTTCATCTTCTTTAGGATGCTTTATTTGGAAGCTGAAAGGGGATCTTTTCCTTTGCTCTTAGGGTCTTTTTGGAAGGGACTTTTTTTTGGGAAACAATGAAAAAAACACATTACTTTTGCCTCATGTTGTGCTTCTCCCCACACCACAGGGTGGATGGAAGGAATAAAACTCTCAGACCGGGAGAGAGGCTGGTTCCCTGCGGAACACGTGGAAAACATCTCCAGCAAACATGTGCGGCAGAAGAACCTGAAGGAGGAGCAACGGGTAAAGAATGCCAAGCAGCAGGTCTTCTGCAAGAAATAAGACTCTGTTTGGACCTGTGCAGTCTCCCTGCCATGGGGAAACCATGGCTTTCCTATCGTGCCTCAGAAGAAATGCCTCTGCGAAGAGCATAATACACAGCACTTTGACAGGACCAGGTGCTTTTTGCCAAAGAAAGCGGGAATTCAATCAGGAAAAGCTTCCTCTGGGTCAGCAGGACTACGGCAGCAAGAGGAAGAATAAAGGTTGCATGTATTGCTTGCTTTGTGGTAGTAGGGAGGGACTTAAATCGGACAGAGGTCTGGGGTCTGGACTTCTGAAAACATATTCCTGGTTTTGCCACTGACAAGTTGTGGGACCTTATGCAAGTCACTTCAGAGTTCTGCCTTAGTTTTGCCATCTGCAAAATGGGGGTAAACTTACCTACCTCACTGCATGTTGTGAGGCTAAATTCACTAGTATTAGCAGCCTGAGAGCTTCGAGTTCCTGAGAAGGAAGGTGCTAAGTGCAAAGCACAGCCGAGCTGAGGAGAATATTCTGTTTGAATATCCTCTGGATACCTTCATGGTGTTGATCTCCATAGTGTAGTTTCCATTTAGGGCAATTTATGTATTAGATCATGCAAGTCTATTGGGATTTAGATAGGCGAATATTTCATTGTACCCAAATGCTGTTAAGAGTCCTTGACAGCATTACAAAATCCACTGGAGTTAAGCAGAGTTTTCAGAAACCACTGCGATGATTTCCCCCACATAAGAGGCATCATGCTGAGGAATCTGCTTCACAAAGGTCACCTCTTTTCTGAACAAGCACCCACTAAGCCATCTGAACTGACCTTTCTTTTTTTTTTACTCTGCCTCTCCCTGGAAGTAGATCAGTGACTTTTGACAAAGACTTAAATTTTGTGTTATACATGCCCTGTACAGAATAACCAGGACTAGGCACATGCAATGAAGTGGCACTTTACTGCTGCTCTTATTCTGATTGCTGATGTGGTATTGCATGCACCATTTTGCACACTCACGGAGAACACTGAGATATTTAGCCACTGTAGATAAAGTCAAAACATGCACCAGGGTCTTTGTTCTTTTTAAGAACTCCCTGGTTTTAAGTCCAGTTTACATGCATTTGTGCAGAACCTGTTTGAGGATATGCCTTCATCTGTAAAATACTGTTTCTGTGTTAAAGTGTTCAGCTCAGTCAATGCAAGATCAAGTTTAAGAAGCAATACACCAAAGAAAGCCACTTGTAGCCTTCTTGCCTTTAATATATTTGAAGAATTAGTTACCTTCCTATCTCCAGCTTTCTGTCTCTGTAACATTCTGCCTTTAAATCCCATTTACATTGTATCTAGAATAGCTTATTACAGCCTATTTATATCAATAATTTTAGCTGGATTAAAAGAAAAAAAGTTGCTTTTAGTCCTAATAAACTCATGCACTTCTCCAGTTAAAAACCTTTCTGCTTGCCTTGTTACTTAGGTTTTCCTCTCAAATGTAAGTAATTCAATTTACATGCAGTTGTTTTTTTTTTTTTTTGCTATAACTTTCCTTTTTAAGTGACTGTTAAGTACAAACAGCTGTCTTTAGCAGAGGCAGTGAGGAAAGCTGGGCTTATCCAGCCTTAAGGTTCTTCAGTGTTATCCCCAGCCCTGGAGAGCTGATGCTGCTGGTTCCACAGTGGTGTTAGTCATCCATACCTGAAGGTAAGCTGAAGCGATGAACTACAGAAAATGGGAGTCCAGCCCACTAGAGCAGAAAGACAGGACCCAGTTATTCAACTTTTAATCTGTGGTCCAGACAACAATCTGCTAACACCTTTTTTGTCCCCCCAGAAGGACTGGAGCTGGTCCCCAGCTAACAGCCAAAGCAGAGCTCACACAAGAAAGGTTATAATCCTCCACAAGACCCAGAATGTTCAGATAATTCAAAAGCCTGCTTGTCTCAGGCTGTCATGAATTTATGCAGTTCCCAAGTCCCCAGGATTGTCAGTGTCTCAGGTGGGACATAAAACGTTCCCATGGGACCAGTTCAGCATATCTGAATTGGTCATCTCACACAGGCAGTCGAGGCACCCCACATCCACTTCAGCTTCATCCAGGAGGAGCCAGCCATACATATTCCCATCTAAATTAGAAGTCATCTTGTTCAACAACTCAAGAGTTCTTTACTCTTTCAACTTCTGCTCTTGAAAGCAAGCTGGCAGATTGTTCATTGAGCCTCCCAAAGTGGTTTCTGTGCTAAATTCTGTATTGTGTTAAAATTCCACTTGACATAGGAAACTTCAAAGGTACTGTTGTCGTGATTGACAGCACTTCTCTTTCTAACTAGTTGGATCAAAGGTTAACTTGTCCCTGTCACAGGTACAGCCTTTATTTCCTGATGTCAGGCCTTTGTATCTTGAGGCGCATTTAAAGGTCAGCTTACGCTTCTAAGAACAAGTGTTTATACCCTGGGTTACTTCGATTTCTTACATTTCAGATAGGCCTCAACTTCTCACTATTTAGTTAAACTTTTATCCCCAGCACCATCCTGCCACCAAAATCCATAAACAAATTACACTGAAGTGTTTTTTGAAACTGATTGACATCTCTTTGATTTGTACAAACTTCATCAAGCTAGTACAATATCCCTCCCAACTGCACATACACAATCCAGGAGTCAAGTTAGCGCAGTCTTACTGTGTCCTGTGACAGTCTTAGTTATGTCAGGATTTCTCCCCACATTATCTAATGTGGATAACCTGATTTACCAGAAAATCAGTATTAAACAGAAGCATGGGGAATGTCATGCAAATCCCAACACCTTCCTGCTATTCCCAAAGACTCCGTGGGAGGTGCCACTGTATCTTCTCCAGGAACCTGTGGAGACTGATACAAAGTGTATCTGGACAAAAGAAATTCAGGATTTCTGCACTGAAAAAAGGAAAAAAGACAACCCTCGGAGGGCAGTTACACTAATTTCTTTTTGTGACAAGGACAGCAATGAAGTACAAGCATGAACTGCATTTAAAAAGTTGTTGAGAAGCTGAGAAAGTCATGGTGTGAGTCTGAAAATCAAATTTTATGACTGCTGACATTTTTTCATGTAAAGTAGTTTAATATATATAAAGTATATATACATGTGGCATAAATATATATATAAATATACACACACATGTCTGGGTCAAAAAAAACCCAGTGCTGGAGACCTGTGTTGGTCCCTCCTCAAGGGAAATAAATGAAAGCATTCTCCACAGTTATTATTTTCACAAAAAAGGGTGACATTAGGACCAGAGTTCAGTAAATAATATCGTTCAGAAACAACTTTTAAAGCAGATAGCGATTTTTATATTTGTACTTTCCCTGATACTGAAGAGGTCCATGACACTCCAATATAGCTGTGTCTTGTCAGCTGAATGCTGTTAACAAATTAAGTGCCATTTCAGCTCCAGTTTCTTGTAGCTGATGGCTGAACCAGGTGCACTGTTAAACCAATTATACTGGCTCCAAAACATTGGCACACATGTTTCAGCTTACACTCATTTAACCTGATAAAACGACTCTCAGGTGAAAGCATGTGCAGAAGTAAGGTCTTGGAAGCTAAAAGTGAACTTTGAAACAAAGACAGGAGGTTTGAGGAAACCTTCAGGAGGAGAACAGTGCTGTGCCAGCAATACTATGGTGAGCCAATAAACAGGAGCAGGATGAAAGATGTTCAATTTTGGTGCATCAGAACACAAGTGAGTCTCATTCTTCATGCAAGCACTGCCTGGTACTGCTCTGTTAGGAGTCTTCTTTTTACTAAGAATTGTTAAGCATTGAAAGGGCACAAATTGCAGAGCCCAAAAGTCAGGAAGTGCCATTTGTTCCTTGCAACCTCCAGTTGCTGAAGAACCAGAAGCTGTAGCCAGAGCATGTTAAAAACAAATGTCTTCCTGTCAGGCCACAGGAAAAGAACAGACTCACAGAATCCTTAGGGTTGGGAGGCACCTCTAGAGATGCTCTAGAGTCAGGGTCACCCAGAGCAGGTGACACAGGAACATGTCCAGATGAGTTTGGAATATCCCCAGAGAGGGAGACTCCATTCCCTCCCTGGGCAGCTGTTCTGGTGCCCTGCCAGCCTCTATGGAAAAAATGTTCTTCCTCGTGTTGAGATTAAACTTTTTGTGTTTTAGTTCATGGCCGTTGCTCCTCGTCCTGTCACTGGCCACCACCGAAAAGAGTCTGGGACTATATTCATGCCACCGTTTAAAGATATTTACACGGATTATGAGATCCCCTCTCAGTCTTTCGCAGCCAGAACAGACCCCTGCAGTCTCTCCTTGTAACATTCCAGACCCCTCGTCATGTTTCCCTCCGCTGGACCCTCTCCAATAGCTCCTCGTCCTTCAAGTGCTGAGGAGCCCAGGACTGGGTCTGGCAGTGCGGACAGCGAGGTTCCCCTCACCCACGGGTGGCGAGTTCTGCAACGCCAAGGTTCACACGGCTGTATTTCAGCCAGCTGCTCACGGGGAGCATTCCTCCCGATATCCTGACGGATCCTGGAACACTCCTGTTCCCTCCGCGTGGGGAGCAGGGGCCGTGTGGCGCTAGGGCGGCCTCCCCCAGTGCAGGTGCCCTTGATAAGGCGGCCGGGGCCGGGCAGGACGCGCCGCCGGGCGGGGCATTAACCGGGCCGGGCCGGAGCGGGTCCGCCACCGAGCCGGCATGGACGGGGCGGGCGAGGAGCAGCAACTGGCGGAGGAGCGGGCAGCCCGAGAGCTGGGAATGGGCCGTGGTAAGGGTGCGAATGAGGGCAGAGGGATCAGTGATGCCGCCTCGCGTTAATGACCGGGGGGAGGCACCCGGCAATAAGCCTAATGAGCAGCCCCGGAGGAGGATCGTCGCTCCTCAGCGATGTTATCTGGGCGTTTATTAGCCTCCCTCAGCCCCGCCGTGTCCTGGCCCCGCGGCTGGGAATGATGGATTCCCTGGCCCTCGTGTTCCCTGGCTTGTGAAAGCACCTGGCCGAGGGTAGCGGGCAGGAGGGGTCTTTCCTTTGTGTCACACCGAGGGGTTCCCGCTGCCTCGGGGTTTCTCGTTTGCACCTTCCCCGCTGTCCAGTTTTCCTCCTCCCTGTGTGGCGGGACCTCTGAAGCCGTGTCTTTTCACCTGCCGTGTGTGTGTGTTCAAATGCCCCAAACAACCCTAAAAACCTTGCAGTTCAAGTGGTTGGCTTGTTCTGAGGAATGTCTAAGGAGGTGGTTGTGAGATGGAAAAGGTGGCTTGGCTTCCTGCAAGTGCAAGTGTTCCAAACTACCTATTCCTGATGTTCCCACTTGGTTACAATCCCTTCTACTTAACGTTCTGTTTGTCTAAAAGTGGGACAGAGTGATGTTCAGTCTGGTCTCTGAATGATAGGAGAAAGGCATGGTTTTATAACTCCTCCTTTTTTACAAGGGAGGCCCATCTTTCTCTCCAAATTTGGGTTTCATTTCAGCTCTTTTCGTTGGCAGTCCCAAATGGTTGTGAGGTCTTTGCTATCTGTTCTAGAAATTAAACACAGCAGTTTGCTTTCACTTGGAGGACTATTTCTGTAAAGAATATTAAACTCCCAGGTGTCCATTTCTGCTACAGGTACAAAGTACTCATATAAGACTTGGACACTTATTTTGTGATGTAAACACATACTGGGGTTT
Source organism: Chamaea fasciata (assembly GCF_029207755.1). NCBI lineage: Eukaryota > Metazoa > Chordata > Aves > Passeriformes > Sylviidae > Chamaea > Chamaea fasciata. The sequence goes on from NW_027094090.1 coordinate 51,041,358, forward strand.
GCATAGAAACAAGTAAAAACCCTGCTCAAATAATATGAAAATACTCTTTCTTTTTTATTTTTATTTTTTCTATTTTCTTTTTTTCGCATAATGAGTGAGACAAGCTCAGATGCAACCAGGAGGATGGTGGAAAAAGGAATTATATAGACCAGAGACATCTTCTGCCTCATGGAGTTCTTGACCTTCCCCATCAGGATATTTCATCTCATTTAACTGCAGTGGAAACTTGTTGCTGCTTAACAAGATCAAATTATTATAGCTGCATAGTTTCCTGCTTCTCTTTCCCCTGCAACCAATTTGGTTCTCTTAATCCTGTAAGAAGTAAATTAGATGCTCTTGGAGCGGCCTGCCATCCCCTCGTACTTCTATGAAATTTCCCTCGTCTGTTTGGAACTGTGGGGCTCCTCCTTGATTAACAGTTGTTTCAGAAGGAGACACTGAGGCAGAAGCAAATCCTTTATTTTGGCATTGCACTAATATATATCAGAAGCAGAGCACAGTGAAATAAAATCATTTTATCTTTTTCCCCAAAAAAACAAACAAACAAACCCCTTAAAAGATCGAGTTTCTCTGTTGTCACATGCTGTTGAAATGCTACCAAGAGTCTGCTCAAATTTTCTTCTCTCTAGACAGAGGCAGATACTTGGGTTTGGGTTTATTATTCTTCCTAATCTTATGAAATAATCACTTTTTTCAAGCAGCAGAAATCACACTGACTCACATGTTCTGAGCCACTTGGGAGGTTTCTGGAACTTTTTATTTGTGCACCAGCTGGGAAAGTATAAGGCTTCTGTATTATTCTGTTGCCTATTTTAATTCTTTCTCTTGCTGTGTTCTTTCTGACCTGTCTTCTACTATTTAGTCTCTCTTATTGTAATACAGTTTGTAGTTTTTGTTAAACTTAGACTTCTCTACCTAATTTTGTCCTTATACCCCTTTTTCACTTCCTGTCTTGTCTGTTGTTCAGAAGTGTGGCTGAAGCTGCAGAGAAATAATTTAAGGCAGTTATTAGAAGTTTGTACAATTAATGTTTTTTTGCTTGGCTAGCTTTGGTATGATAGAACTCTGTATAAGTAAAAAAGTGATGATGTTTGTCAGGTAATCCCTGCTGGCACAGTAGACCAGAATTTTGCTGCTTTCTTTTGCTCATTTTAATAAGGTGCCAGGATCTTGCCAGGTCATTGATTTTTGCTCTGTTGCTTATTCCAGAGACCTGTGTTATCCCTGGGGCTGTTTTCTCACTACTGTATTTGTAATATGCAAGCTTCCCTTTATTCTCTGTGTCTGGAATTACTCTCTTCTGTAGTTTACAGTTTGATTTTAAAATGAGGCTTTTCTCATCACACATTTAAATGCCTCCATATTGACCATATCAGGTTCTTGGCTGTTGCTTTCCTGGCAGCACCTGTCTTTATTTTGAGCTCTCTGGTTCTTGTCACTGTTGGGTTTCGTTGTGTGGGCTTTTCCTTCTCCCATAACTGAAACTCCCAATCCAAGCACATCCAGCTTAGGCAATGGGCATTTGGGGTGGGGTTTGGGGTTTTGTTTTCCCATTTTTGCCTTGTAGAGTGCCAGGATGAGAAGGAGAACACGCTGCTGAATACAGCGCACTTCGTGGTGGATGCTGATGCTGTTGGTGGCCACGGTGCAGGGAGCATTGTGCTACCTGCATTTCCAGGTACAGCCAGACAAGAAAAAGTTGAGGATGACTTGGGAATAGAAGATAGGAACAGCTCTGTGAAGAAGGTGGAGGAAGATGGGGGATACAGCACCCTGCAGGAAGCTGGGTTGTCTTCCCAAGGCTCCGTTGTCCTTGATGGCCAACACGACTTTGCCTCGGCGTTTGGGCAACCATCGGATTTCTGCGGTGACACAAAGGTTGGATTAGCACAGGAGCCCACAGGTCAGTCAGGGTCACAAGAGCACTCTGAGAGTTACTGCCCTGCTGGGACTGAAATGGAGGCAAAGAAGGAAGAAACTAAGAAAGCAACCAGTGGAGGGGCTGGAGCTCCCTGCATGCAGAAGGAGATTGGCCCAGCACCTCACCAATCCAGAGGTGCTACAGCTCAGAATTCCTACAAAGGCTCTTCAGTCCTGGCGTCCAGAGGCAGCCGTGATGTGGCCAAGGGAGGAAGATCCTTACCTATCAAGAAGAAGCCCCGCACCTTCTACAGTGCAGGTAAATCCCAGGGCACACGCTGGCACACAGTGACATTGGCAGTGCCAGTGGCACTTGGTCTTCCCTTCCCTTCCCTTCCCTTCCCTTCCCTTCCCTTCCCTTCCCTTCCCTTCCCTTCCCTTCCCTTCCCTTCCCTTCCCTTCCCTTCCCTTCCCTTCCCTTCCCTTCCCTTCCCTTCCCTTCCCTTCCCTTCCCTTCCCTTCCCTTCCCTTCCCTTCCCTTCCCTTCCCTTCCCTTCCCTTCCCTTCCCTTCCCTTCCCTTCCCTTCCCTTCCCTTCCCTTCCCTTCCCTTCCCTTCCCTTCCCTTCCCTTCCCTTCCCTTCCCTTCCCTTCCCTTCCCTTCCCTTCCCTTCCCTTCCCTTCCCTTCCCTTCCCTTCCCTTCCCTTCCCTTCCCTTCCCTTCCCTTCCCTTCCCTTCCCTTCCCTTCCCTTCCCTTCCCTTCCCTTCCCTTCCCTTCCCTTCCCTTCCCTTCCCTTCCCTTCCCTTCCCTTCCCTTCCCTTCCCTTCCCTTCCCTTCCCTTCCCTTCCCTTCCCTTCCCTTCCCTTCCCTTCCCTTCCCTTCCCTTCCCTTCCCTTCCCTTCCCTTCCCTTCCCTTCCCTTCCCTTCCCTTCCCTTCCCTTCCCTTCCCTTCCCTTCCCTTCCCTTCCCTTCCCTTCCCTTCCCTTCCCTTCCCTTCCCTTCCCTTCCCTTCCCTTCCCTTCCCTGTTCTGCTGTAACTGGTATTGCACTTCAGTCCATACCATTAGATGTGTGAAGACTTCCACTAATAAAGGTTGCTGAGTGTCTTTCATTTGAAGCATCACTAGCAATGCTCTTTGCTTTTGAAAGAGAAAAAGATGATCTTTGTTTATTTTTGTGGTTTATTTAGATAAAAATCTTTTATGTTACTCATGTATAGTAAAAATGTTCATTTTTTCATGTTTCCCTCTCTTGTTAACTTCTTTTTCTTGTTTTCTTGTGACATACTTCCCATCTCTCTCTCTCTTTGGACAATGCATCATTTCTAGAGCAGCTGGAAGAGCTGGAGAAGATGTTCCAGGAAGATCACTATCCTGACAATGAGAAGAGGAGGGAGATTGCAGCTGTGGTTGGTGTGACACCACAGCGTATTCTGGTAATGCTTTCTGGGGGGCAGTGCTACCTGTGGGTTCTGTGCAGAAAAGGGATGGGCAGGGACTGGGACATGGCCAGTGTCCCCATATGTAGATGATTTCTTCCCTGAATGCATTCCTTTCTTCCCATTTTTCAGGTCTGGTTTCAGAATCGCAGGGCAAAGTGGCGGAAATTGCAGAAGTTGGGTATAAAAAGCAACAGAAAATATCCAGCATCATCAGCTCTGTCAGTCCCCTTTAGATCAGAGGATTATGGGTGAGTAACTTCCTCTGTTTTGTCATTTCTCCACAAGTGATACCTAAGAAATAAAATATTTTATTTTTCCATTTCCTCTTTACCTTTGAACAGTGGACAGCTGAGCACTGAGTCAGACCTAGATAGGCTGTCAGATCTCTGGGTAAATTGTGGTGGACCCTCCTAAAAGTCCTTCTGATTAACCTGTACCACAGATTAATCAAAATAATTTTGAAATAAAAGTATTGAAATTGCTTTGTCTGAAGACATGTAGAGAGCAAGGGATCAGATGGAAAAGCTTATGGAGTCATCCCTTCATTTTTAGTTCTTATGAATGTATCGGCGGGGTGCTTTGGATGGGCCTGGGGATTCTTTTAACCCAGTTCTCCCACCACTGCTTTCCATTTCCATGGATTTTCACTTGGTGATGGAAATGGTGCTTGCTTAGATCAGTCGTAGAAAGTCAGGGACTTCTTTGAAGAAATACAAGGTAGCACATTCCATATGTAAGCAGAGGACATTAATGTGGGGAAGGGGAATATGTAAGAGGATTTTTATGGTCTTTCAAGGGATGGTGAATGTGTGAGGGGAGAAATCAGTCTCCATAGGGATGTATTTATGGCAGTGTGGAGTGAGTGTCTTCTTATGAAGAAAACCAAATGAAAGGAGGAAAAATTAAGTGGAAGAGGAGAAATTAAAGTGAAAGATTGGAGAGCACCTTACGTCATTGCACTGCTCCTGCTGCCTGTCCTATACAAGTGACCTGGGGCTGCTTCCCCAAAGACTTTTGATACAGCATTCCTTGTGCTTGTAGTCAGCCAGTGCTTTCCCTTTGCACTTGCTGGTGATGTAGGATCTGCCCCTTGTTGGATAGAAGAGTGCATGATTAGTCATAATGTCCTGCCTTGTCCTATGTGTCTGCTGCAGGGCACCTCCTCTGCCTGTGCCTCCATTGCCTGATGCTGCTGGAGACCAGCCTGCCACGCTGGGAGGAGACCCTGGAGCTGGGAACTCTTCCAGCCTGCTCAGCACACACCCTGCATCCCCTGCCTCTGCCTCAGGTGAGACCCCAACCAGCACGAGTGTTTTGCACAGCTGCAGCATTAGCTGGTGGAGCAGGGAGGTTCTGAAATGCTTTAGGAAAGGCCATGTGAGAGCCTTATGCCATCAGTGCTGAAAGTGCTACCAGGTCACTCCACAGGCTGAGAAAGTTTGGCCTGTTCTGCCTGAAGGAGAAGAAATTTTGTGGAGACCTCAGAGGAAACTTCTAGCATCTGAAGGGGCCTACAAGGAAGCTGCTGAGGGACTTTTCATCAGGAACTATAGTTATGGGACAAAAGGGAATGGCTTCAATCTGAAAAAGGGGAAATTTAGGTTAGATATTAGAAGGAAGAAATTCTTCCCTGTAAGGGTGGTGAGGCACTAGCCCAGAGAGGCTGCGAAGGCCACATCCCTGGCAGTGTCCAAGGCCAGGTTGGATGGGGCTCTGAGCAAGCTGGGATAGTGAAGGTATCCCTGCCCATGGCAGGGGGGTGTAGTGAGATGGTCCTTAAGGTCACTTCCAGTGATTCTGTGATTGTAGGAATACCAGCTCACGGCTGATTGAGTCTTCACCAGTTATGTACCAGCCCTGTGGTGCCTCTGTGCTAATTCTGGAGACAGATTTGCAGTCCTTGTTTCTGTCCTAGCACAAGCCAGCAAGGAATTCTGAATAGGACTTCATAAAGATAAGTGAGCAGAGAATTCTTCCATAACAGCTATTTGACACTGGTCCTGGTGCTGTAAACAATGAGGGAAGCATTCTGGTTCTGATGTTCTCCATGGCAGATACACACTCCCCATATTCTGGTTGAGAAGGAAACATTCTGGCTACAGCCTGAGCCAAGTGAGCTGTGTAAGGAAGATGCACTCTGTGAACTGCTGGTGTTGTAGAGGCTCCATCAGGTACTCCACACCTTAAAACATCCAGAGGGCTTTCCTTGGCTTCTCAAGGCAGGGCAGGTTTCTATTTTGTGCAAGACCTTGAGGGAGTGAGAGTAGCTGAGTTCCAAAGCTGACGGTTGAATTTAATCACTGTTGCAGTGGAGTTTTAAGTCAGTGGGGTGTGCTGTTCAACCAGTTTTCTACCCGAGGTGTGTTAAAAGATGGATGGCAATGAAAGAGAGAGGATTTGTCTAATTGTTTGTTGATGCGTGCAGTCCAACAGCATTCCCCAGAGTCAGGGGTGCTCCCTAAAGCGTTTCCTAGATATGTTTGTGTTTCCAGGTTGGCACAATATGAAAAGATTTCCAAAGTTATGAGGATTCCACCGCTTCCTTAGGGACGGATTTCCCAAGCAGTAGATGTGCTGACATGTGGTACTGCTGTGTGTGTTTACCTGTCTCCCAGTGTAATTAATTAATTGGAATTTCATGCCATTATGTCTGTCCCCTCGTTGTATTCTAAATATATCAGTATTTGGTTTTCAATATTAAGGCCAGTTCCTGCAACTCATTTTCTGAGAATTACTCAATTTTTTAAATAGTGCTTTTACCTTAAAGGTATTTTGGTATGGTGGAAAGCAACTGTAAGATTGCATCAATAAGTTTAGAATGCTTCATGTGTTGCTAAAAGTATGGAATTGAGATACTTCCTTTATAACCTAATCTGGTAATTCTGTCATTTAAATATTTCTGTCATCCTTTCAACCCAAGAGCTCCTTTAGTCAATCCAATGACCTTTTTAACCAGTAGGACTGTAATTCAGTTAGTTCCAGTTTTTCCACTTCTTGCAACAGAGTAAATATGGTCAAAGTGTTTGAGTAATTCACTGCTTTCAGAGTGATGAAGTGGTGTAAGTCTGTTGAGCCCTGTATTTAATTGGATAGAAACCAAGGTTTTGCAAAACAATTCATTTAAAAGAAACAAGCCGAATATCCTCGGATTTCTATGCTTTAGGAACCTCTCCTGGTTCCCAAAGTACCTCTGCAGACACACTATTTAGTCAGGAGAGAGTATCAGGAATCACAGAATGGTTTGGGTTGGAAGGGACCTTAAAGCCCATCTCATTCCATCCCCCCTGCCATGGGCAGGGACACCTTCCACTAGCCCAGGTTGCTCAGAGCCCCATCCAACCTGGCCTTGGACATTTCCAGGGATGGGGCAGCCACAGCTGCTCTGGGCATCCTGTCCCAGGGCCTCACAGGGAAGAACTTCCTTCTAATATCCAACTTAAACCTACTCTATGTCAGCATGAAGTCATTGGCCCTGTTAGGTAATGTCTGTCAGAGAAATAAAGTTTTATTCAGGGACATGATCTTGTACTCTGCTTGCATTGAGCCATTTCTTTCTGGGGGATCTGCACACTGGGATGCAGCTCTCCATGTGGAAAACACAAGCAATTCTTTCTGATAGGAAAGAAAAGTCCCATCTGAATTATTGGTGCAATGTGTAAGGAAGAAAAAGGGCAAGTATTCTCTCTGAGGGAAGACTGACATTACATGTAGAGAGTCCCTGTAGAAGAGAGATCTGCATGGCACAATCACCTGGAAAGCTTCAGTTGCAGTTTTGCCTTACTAGGTGCAGGATAACACAGCTATGGGGAATGAAACTTGCTTTTTGTTGTTGTTGGTTACCATTGCAAAGTCAGACTTATTCTCTTTAAGTATAAAAGCAAAAAATGAAACAGAAGGAAAATGAAAGCCAGCATGACTTGAATATGTTCAGCATCCTTGTTCAGGAAAAAAGCTTGCCTGGAAATAAGGCCATCGATGGACCATCTGTTTTCTTTAATAGGATACCTCAGAAAACAAAGGAGACAAAACTTGGATAGGATAGAATCCAAATTAACAGGGCCAAACAAAAGATGAAACAGATTAATCAAAAAAGGTTATCAATTTACAGGGCAAAACCAGTTGCTTAGTACTGTCCCTTGTGGAAACAGCTCATGGATGGTTTCAGCAAAAGCCTCTGTGCATCGTGGTGCAATTGGGCTCACAGAGTGTGACTTGCTGGAGTGGCTATACAGGTGCTTTCCTTTTTAACCACTTTCAGCATGACAAGAAAATTATTTAAGTGGAGAGAACCGTGTGACCTATTACCCAAGACCTTTGCAGAGTGTTCAGTGCTGCAATTTCCATTGGTTTTCCTTGCTCTACCCAGTACTTCTGACTGTTGATTTGTGGGTTTGGGGTTTTTTTTATGTCCCACTGTTTTTACTAGTTCTTCAAACAAGCTGATTAAAAATGTCAGTGAGTTGTATTTGAGATGTGTGTTACCTTGCTGAAAGTTAAGGCTTCTGATTTGGATATAGTAGCCACACTACTTGCCATAGGAGCCATTTGTGCCTCAAAACTTCAATTTTGAACTTGTTTTGATCTTAGAAATGTTTGGGGCTTTTTTTTTTTTTTTTTTTTTTTTTTTTTTTTTTTTACTTTTGCTAGACAGAATGATTGAAATTAATGTTTTGAGGTTTTTTTATGCTGGCAGTTATTTGAAGCTTTTCTTGATCTTCTGAGATATCTTACTGATACATATATGTCTGTGATTCATTGGCTCATGTTTTCTTTAGAATTAACCCCTTAGAAAGAAAAGTTCCTTTCTGTGCCTCTGGTTTTCGGGCGGAGATTATTCTGCCCCATTGGTGCTTTTGCAGGAAATCCTTTGTTCCGTGTGTTTGCCTTGCTGAGGACACCTGTCAGGAGCCCAGCCTTAAGCAAATAACAAGGTGATTAAATTCTCTGGCAGAGATGGGATTCTAATGGAAATCTTGGGATCTATTGGATGAAGTTGGACAAGGTCTGTCAAAGAACATTAAATAAATGACAAGATCCCATGACTTCACTTACAGGACTCTGGCTTTCAAACAAATTTTGAACAAATATGTTTTCTCATAATTTCAAGACAAAGACAGATCTGTTAAAAGCTTTGTGATGGCCCTTGATGCTCCAGTAAAGGCTTGAAACAGAATAACCATTCTAGAGTTAAGCCAAGTGTAGTGCCAGGACTGGTTCAGAGATCTGAAGCTGTAAATTATTGAATTGCTCTCTAGAAATTTCCAAGGTTGTCTCATGGACTGAGAACCCAGAAGTAATGGAAACAAGAAATAAAAATCCTACTGTTACATTCCCATGTTCACTGGAAAGCCTTCTGAGGCTCTCTCTCTCTCGCTCTACATCAGTGTCAGGAAGAGTCACAGAATTGTACAATGTAAGTATTATCTCAAGCCAGGGGTCAGAATTCTTCATGGAACAGCTCTGGAATTTTCTGTAGATATGTCAGATTCAGCAGATATGATTTCTCTGGGAATTGTTTCTTCTTACAGGATATGTGACTTTCTTTAGAAGACACAATTTTATTGTCTCTTTGAAAGAACAGAGAAGCAGAGGTGACTTTAGAAAAGGCTGAACCAGCTCTTTGGAGATTAAGGGTGCTGTCTCACAGTCTCATTGCCTGGGGTTCCTATTGCCATGATCCACAAAGATTATCTGCACTAAGCATTGCAATTATTTTTTAAAAATAATAATTCTTAGTAAGTATGAAAATGGGTTTAGAAGTGATTTCCTGGGCTGCTTGTGTTCATCTTGAGGAAGAGCAGGGCCATCTGCAGAACAGCTCATCCTGCTGTCATTATTGAACTGGAGCTTTACCTGGATTTAGACCACTTTTCAGGTAGGTTGCGTTCCCCCATGGCTGCTGTTCCGTAACGTTTGTGTGAACATCCTGGGGCACAATGGTCAGGGGAACCAGTGCTAAAGAAGGGTTTAAAAAAATCAGAAGAGAACTTGAGTTTCATTTCTGGCTAAGCCAAAAACCTGGAATGTGACAGGTACATCAGAGATGCTGCCTGGCATGGATAACTAGTGGGTTCGAACAAGAAAAATAAACCCCTGAGAACTGCTTGGGCATGTGAATGCTTTGGAGGTGCCATCTTGCTTCAGTTTTCTGACCAAGCCCAAAATCAGGGCTATTGAAAACTTGAAAATTTTTCATTGACACTTGTGATTCCTTCTCTCCATGGCTGCAGAGAGCTAAAAAAAAAAAAAAAAAAAAAAAAAAAGAATGTAGGAAGTTGCAGTAAGAGGCACAAAACTGCCCAGCACACTGTAATTCTGAGAAACAGTGCTGCAAGATGTTGAAGTGGAAACTCCTCATCGACTCTCTGGACATGCATTCCAGAATCCTCTAAAGGCTGCTAATACTTATTGTGGCATTTTTATGTTTAGGTGTGTGTTTAAGGCCTTTGATTCACACCTGGTGGAGTGCATTTGATGTTACACTCTATGCCTGCAAGGGTGAAGCGCAGCTGCAGACTTTGCCTGAAAGCTTTGCCACGTGTGGGGGAGCTTCACCTGAGCAGCTGGTGATATTTTCTCTTCTCTTCTCTTCCTCATCTTTGTGCTGGTTCAGCCTAGCTAGACTGGAGAAATCATTGCAGCTTCCTGCACATGTGATAGCTACATTTATGAAGAGAGGAACCACTTGCTAATTGCCATAATAAGAGAGAAACTCATTTTCTTGCACCATGCCCAAGCTTCTTGAGCTTCATGTATAGTTGTTACTGTGGATCACCAGCATACCTGATTCTGACCTTTAATTTCCCCTATTGTCCTCTTTCCACAGAGGCTGTTCTGTAGGAAACTGTTCCCTCTCTCCTTTTCCAGCAGTGACTGAGGAGACAGGTCACCAAACAAGATTCTAGCAACCAAAACATGTTGGTTTCCTCTTCCATCTCCCATCTTCTTTTTCCCAAGAACCTTCAGCTGCCATCTCTCCTTTTTAATTTTTGGTTTTGGCATGACTCATCAGAGGCCAAACCAGGAGTGAAAATGTGTTTCAAAGCAGCCTAGACAGTGGATTTTTAAAGGCACAATATTGTTTCTTTCAAAGCACAGTTCATTTTTTCGAAAGGGTGATCTGTGTAGCTCACTCCTCCCAAAGGGCAGGAGAAATGGAAGATGACTACTGGGGGATTGTTCCTGGCTCTTTTCCAAGAAGCACTTTGCTTCATTTGGCGTCCTTCTTGAGAGCTGGATAAAGATAGTATGCAGAGACTGAAATCACAAAGGTAATTTTATTTAACCAATAAACATCATTCTGTGTTCTAGAGAGCTTGCTTCTGCTCCCTTTTGCTTCTCAACAGCAGTGCTGGTACTCATTTATTATTATTACCATCAATTAACGTCCATTCTTTCCCTGGCATCTTGCTGTCCTGCTCCTCCTGTCATTCCCTCTGCTTGCTCCTACGGATTCCCAGTGTGACAGTCTCTGTTCCGTTCACAGCCTCCTCCGTGGTAGGAATGGTGGCACCCTGCGAAGCACAAGCTCAGAGCGAGGCGCTGCCGCAGCTGCACTTCAATTCCAGCGGCGTGGAGTGCTTCCCGGGTTTTCCCAGCCCTCCGCCCGTCCGCAGGGCCAGCCTGACGCTCAACCTGCCCTTCGACCCCCACAGCCACATTGTTCCTCTGATGCTGGACACGCCCAGCAGTGAATGCGGCTTGGCCGGTCAGGAAAATGGCTTCGGCGAAGCCTTCTCTTACGACGTCCAGAATCAAGGGTAGGAGTAGATGAGTGTCTTTGAGGGAGATGAAAAAAGGCAGCCTTGGGAGGATACACGTGGGACAGGGGTGAGGAATTAGGTGGGAGCGTTAATGGAAAGTGAGATGCACGTGTGACAATATCCTTTAAAGGGAGTATGAAAAGCTGTACAATGTGCGTAATAGGACAGGGTGCTTGCTATGAGACAGGTGCTGCCTGTACTCGGAGTGCTCTCAGAATTGCATGCCTGTCAAGGGAAAGTGAGGGTGTTCCAAGCTTTGGGCCGTGCTTTGGGGAGTGGGAAGATAATCCCCACTAATGCCCATTGTTCAAGGATCCTGCCGTGAAAGCGCTTCACTCAAGTGGCTTTTGTTCCCCTTCTGCTGTGCCTGGCATTTGGGAGGAAGAGTGAGCAATAAAAGAGTTGTTAATTGCACAGGTTGGTGTAACTGTTGACTCTCCTTTGATCTCTGGGTTGCCTCTCTCCTTGCTCTCTGCAGCTTCAGTTCACCAGTTTCCTGCCCTTACCCGGAGCATTTGGAGCCTGGAGACAGCCTGGAGGCCGCTTACTGTCAATACAGTGGCCAAGGGGAAATCTATCAGCTCTCCCAGTTCTGTCACCAAGGTCACCTGGCCAGCAATATGTTCTCCAGCGACCACCTTCCTCCTCCAACACCCCTGGAGTCCCATCCAGCTTTCCCTGACTTAACTGGCAACAGTGAGGCCATAACCTATGGAGCCACACAAGGCTATGTACAAAAGCACACAGAGGGACCACTCATGCCACAGCAGCCAAGTGGCAATTCAGGTAAATTTCTGAAATATTTTGGTATCCTGCTACTCTGGGGTAATAATACCCTGAAATATTCAGCATGATCAGTGGGTTCACTGATAACTGTTAACAGAAGGAAGGAAAATCCACATGCCTGCACAAATCTATAGGTGTGCCCATCTTTTTTTTTCACTTAATTTCCTTATATGTTTGTTTGGGGTTTTTTTAAGTGCTGAGTGACCCATTTATTTGAATCAAAAGTTGCAACCCAGACTGCACACATCAGGAAGAGCATTAAATGTGACTGTGTCAGAGAGCAGAGGTTTTGTCTAGACTGGAGAAATAACTTTTCTTTTCCAGGAGTGTCCTGTTGTGTACAGGAACATCCTTTTGTTGCATGTGGTGGGAGTCAAGAGTGCAAAGTGGAAGAGGTGCCACAGCAGATGGGATAGTTGGAGGTAGTGAGGAAGAACAGCCTTCTCACTGTTTGGCTTCTGCAGAAACCACTTTGAAATCATGTTATGGATCTTAGGGTAGTGCAAAAGAAGAGAGAGACAGGAGCCAATGTCAGAGTATGGATGTAGATTCTTCCTCTGAGTTGAATTTGCAACAGCATTGAAATAAAGGCACTCCAGCATAATTTTCTGAAAAAAACCCAAAAACCCCCTAGGTAAATATGGCATTGTTGATCTCCTTGTTTTGTGTCTGGGCTTTGTATTTTGAACCTTATTCATGCCCAATTATAATCAAATTACAAACTCTAGTAGTTAATTCATTTGGACTGACAGGTTTGTTAAATTAAGGTCACGCTCCAAATGCTCCATCCCTTGTCTTATGACGTGAGAGAACAAAGTTTTAGTCCACAGATGCTGCTGCTGTTTTTGTACCAGTTCTGTGGACCTTGTCAGGGAGGGAAGTCTGACTCACATCAGGCTGCAAGCTGGCTCCTGTCCCCACTCTTCCCACCTGACATTGTGCAGGACAGGTTGGCAGCACCCAGTATCTAATACACTTGGCCCTGCTCCCTGCTCGAGTTCCAAGGCATAATTATTATCTTCTGTGGTTTTTCAGTCTGAAGTGGCAGAAATAATGAGAGGGCTGTGCCCCAGACTGCATCAAATTAGTTTTTCTAGCTTGATGCCCAAGTGTGTCGCATTCTTTGGGGCATGTTGTGTGAGCCTCAAGGGGTGTGTAAAGGTGCAGGCTGGTGAAGTTAGAAGGCTGTTGAAGGAACAGAGGCAGAGTTGGTACTCTCTTACTCCATACTTCTGGCCAGAGCACAATCAGCAGTGAATGGCTTTTGTGTTACGCAGTGGGGATGACCAAGTTCACAGAATCATAGAATGCTGGAATGGCTTGGTTTGGAAGGGACCTTAAAGCTCATCCAGTTCCAGCCCTCTGCTATGGACAGGGACACCTTCCATTAGACCAGGCCTGTCCAGCCTGGTCTTGAACACTTCCAGGAATGGGGCAGGCACAACTCTGAGTTCCAGCGCTTTACCACCCTCAGAAGGGAGGAATTTCTTCCTGAAAAGGTTCCTGGATTCCCAGAGTGCAGGGCTGGAAACCAGTCTATCAGTGCAGACACACCTGTGAGTCTTACATCAGCACATATGCAAGTGAGCAGCTTAGTTGAATTATGGATAATAATTAACAAAACATTCCTGCTTCCTGGTTTACAGCTTTTATAAATGAAAGTGAAGATTAAGCATCCATCTTGTGCCTGGCAGAACTAACTTGGAAAATGGGACTGGAAAAAAAAATTGGGGGTGTCTGTACTATCATTACATACGCTCAGGATCAGTGCTGAGTGGCATGGAGTTTTTTTAGATTATAACAATGCTATGGACTTCCTAAGCTTTCCTTCCAAAGAACCGTGTTTTGGTTAAATACACTGCAGTGTAAAGGGCAAAGTGGTCCTTAATGTGTGTGGTGATTGCTGCACTGCAATGCTGTGTTTGCACTGAGCAAAGCACAACGCACGTCTTGTACATAGACATGCTTCCATTATTTTCATTATTCTTCTTTTCTTGGGGGTTTTTCCCTCAGCAGACATCCCTGCCTATCCAGCTGTGTCCTGGAGTGATTTCTACATGCAGGAAGCTCCTTTCTCCAATCAGCTGAATTCCCAAATGCCTTTTCCTAGCACGGCAGGAGGACAGTACTTCACAGAGCCCTATCTCATTCAAGTGCCCAACGGAACAGTACCTGAATCCATGTCACAGACTGGGAAACAAAAGGGAATGACACCACCAGAGCAAAGTTCCTTCCAGAGCCACCAGACAGAGCCAGAGGTGGCACCACTTGCTGAAAAAGAGGACGTAGAGAGCAGCAGCAAGAAAGGAGAGATTGTTGTTGGTAACCAGCTGATTGTTTTCTTGGAGAAGGAGGTGGGGGAAAGGAAAGAGTTCCAAGACAGCAGTAGCTCTCCTGAATGCAGGATGAAGACTGTGGCATTATTTTTTTATTGTTGAGCTGCTGCCTGAGACAGCTCCCATGATCCTATACCTATCCTATACCTAAATCTTAGATCCGTTTTTGGAAATGGGGACAGAAAAGTCAGTAAAATAGATGGCAAAGTTCTGTGTTTCCTCAGACATCATCTGTTGTGAGCTGTATGGCTGCACAGAACTGATTATTTCCAAGACTTCCAGAAGCACTAACACCTCCCTTCGAGGCAGAACTTCACCAAGAAGGGAGAAGGGGAAGGCAGGGTTTTCTGTTTGGATTCTCAGGCTTTTATCTTGGAAATAGAATTACCTTACTCTAGAATTGTTGAAAGGTGTCATATGCCATAGATACTCTTTGGAAGGGTGTGGGGAGGGGGGGGGGGGTGTGTATCTAATTTTGAGATACAAAACATTTGAAAAATTTAAGATATTTTGTGTCACCGTATGAATCTGTTTGGGTTTTTTGCAGAAATGAAAGAAGAAACTAATGACTGATCCTGCACTCTGAGAAAAAAAAAAAAAAGGAAGAGGAAAAATTGCTATTTTAAACTCTGCAAAACAAGAAGAGTAAAAAAAAAGAGAATAATATTATTTGCAACAGATGCACTTTTTTTTTTTTGGTTGTATTTTTTTTCTTGTTGCCATGATTCTTTCTTGCTGAAGAAAGAAAGGATAGAAGAAGCAGGATCTTTCACTCAATAAAAGTTCCTGCTCTCTCTTTTTTTTTTTTTTTTTTTTTTTTTTTTTTTTTTTTTTTTTTTTTTTTTTTTTTTCCTGCAAATCTCCTGGCTTTATTCTTCTTAACAAATTCTAATCTTGACCAGGCCTCAGACAGGAAAGAGCTGATGCAGGAACCAGAGTTCCATGGGTGAAAATTGCAGATCATGCAAGTGTCAGAAGGTCTGACTGCTGTCCTGGAATACAGGGGAAGAGAAACCAGGAGGAATAAGATATATGTAAAACAGGAGGAGAAACTCCTGCAACTACACCTGATTTTAGGGACTCCAGACAGCAAAAAAAGTGTTGTTGGAAGTCCACCAGTTTGCTAGCCTTGAATTACTTCTAAAGAAAT
Organism: Chamaea fasciata; assembly: GCF_029207755.1. NCBI lineage: Eukaryota > Metazoa > Chordata > Aves > Passeriformes > Sylviidae > Chamaea > Chamaea fasciata. The sequence continues at coordinate 51,056,694 of NW_027094090.1, forward strand.
TCTTTTCATTGTAGAACTATGAAAATAAACAGCAGTAAGACTGTAACCATAAATGCTGGCAGTGTAACCAGATCCCTGTCTGTTATTAATTGCTTTAGTTGAATTTGAATTGATCTGTCAGAATTTGGCCTGATCATCTCTGCTCCTGCTTTGCCTGGGAAACAGATGAAATGTGTCTCTAAAATCAGTGGTCAGCAGCAGAGGACTCCAGTGAAGAGACTGTTCACTCGTGAGAGCTGCAGTCCCCAGGAGTTGTGCTTTCCAGAGGAGCTGTAACCACCTGGATGCGTAGGATTTGTAACACGAGTGACTAAAATGGTTGTCAGGCTCTGTTCTTGTGAGGAAAGACCATCGTGTTGTAGGAAGAGGGGCATGCCTTTCCTTTTTTTTCTTCCTGTGTTTAACCCTGGGTCTTTCCACTGGCTTTTAGACACAGAAAATGCCCAAGTCAATTTTATATTTACTGTGATGTAGATGCCTTTCTTGTATCTTGTGAAATTAGGCAGTACCAGGTCTTTTGTTTCAGTTCCTCTGCAGTCTGGCCATGGAGTGTCCGGCAGGAGCTGGATGCTGCAGCTCCTCTCCTTTCTCCTGTAAAACACTGGTTTATATCTGGCAGTGGCTAAACACTGCTGAAAGACTAAGCAGTATAGACAGGGACAGATTTTAAGTCTACAGCTTCGTGTGCCTATTCCAGAATTTTCATTTCCTACAGCAAAAGTTAAATCTTGCCCGTAATAAGATGAGAATGGTTGGGAATGTGCATTAGTTCACACTTGTTTCACTCATCCTCAGCTGAACAGCCTAAACCAATATTTCCAAGAGGTGTGAATAGGAGTTTTCATTGCAATTACAAGTCACTCTGAAAGCTGTTAGTGGTGACGACTGCAAAATTCATCATGATGAGGGCTGGCTGGGAATCTTGCCTGGATCCCAAACCAGCTCTTCTAGGTTTGGAAGAGGACAAAACCAACAGAATGCCAGCTTGTTCAGCCCTACCTGCCCCTCCTCACAGAATGAAGAAGAAAATAATTTAGTGTGCTTTTTGAGAAATGCACATTTTCAGGAATAGGCTTTTGGGATGTGGTCTGGTGGCAGAGTCCCCACCCCAGCTCACATCATCTGTCTACAGCATTCCCAATCCAAATGTGACACTGAGCACTGAGTTTTATGTGCTGCAGTCTCAAAAGATTTGGGGAGTGAATGAGCACAGTGAAATTTTTGAAATGTCCAATCCTTTGTGTTTAAGCTTTTGGGTAAAACATAAACTTTTCTGGGAATGGTCCGATTTTATTTCCATGCTTGTACGTTAAACTTGCAGGTTCAATTGGGCTTGGAGTTTTGAACTGAGAGTTCTTTCCTATCAGAGGAGGAGAGGGTGAGTACCTGAGAGTATGTGGATGGCCAGATTCATCCTCTTTGTGCTCCTGCTGGCTTTGGAGCCAAACCAGGGTTAACCACAGGCAGAATTTTTTTCCCTGTGGCAGAAACAGTGACAGTCCTTGACCATGTGGCAGGTGTCCCACCAAGGTGAAGAACCTTCCATCCTCATGTGACCCTCCCTATTGCACCTGCAATCCATGCTGCACTGGTGTCTTGGAATGCCAGCATTCCAGGCTCCTCGTGCTGTTCTCCCTGCTGCAATTTGTAGTGGAATTAGTGTGTGTTGGACAAGTCACTGTGGGTGCTTTCATTACCTATTCCCTTTTCATGTGAAGTCTCAAGAAGGCTCGTTTTGTTAGGGTGAGCAGGATCAAAATTCCAAATTCCATGGCTGCCTGACTGGCACCTCCTTTGAAGTGTGGAGAATTGTTTTGCCTGTCTACTGTCATTTGAACTGGAAGTGCCAAGCAGTCAGGATTTTGAAGTGAGTCAGATTTGGTGCAAACAGAGAAAGCTGTGTGTGTTATCAAGTGTTGCTGGGGTTGTTTTTGAGTTGTTTTTCAAGTTGACAGGGCAGATTGTGGGTGTATTTCTACTGGACTCATGCAGTAGCATGGCTGTAAGACCATGGGAGTGAGGATATTATCACAAACTTATTTTCACAGAAGAAAAGCACTGTGAGGTTTTGTACAGTTGCCCAAAGTGTGGCTGTTCAGCTGACAGTGCACATATGTGCGTGTCTATCCTCTAATTGCATATTTTAGCATAATTAATTTTTAAACTTCTGCTACTTCTAAATAGCTGACGTTTAACCAGGTAAATTTGGTATATTAACCTTTTCCTGTGGGCCTTGGCCAGCAAAAAGGCACTATTTTCTACAAACAAGTCCTGTTTTATGCGATGAGAGTACATGAACTCATGTGAACTAATTCCTCAGTTTTAGTAAACAAGAGAACCTTTTCTTACAGGCCTCTTAGTTTCTGTAAGGTGGCATAAATTAGAAAGTATCAGCATTAATTCAGTTCAACAGCAGGAATAATGTTTTTGCATCTATTATAAAGATTGCTGCAACTCAGATGAAGCAATCATCTGTTGCTGGGTGGTAAATGTTGATTTTCCTTCATGCAGCTGTGTAAAGCAGAACACATTAAAACCCCCACAAAACAAACCCAAATCAATCACCTGCCAGTGCTCTCCATCTTCACAGGTAAGTGCTGAGCATGGAAACACCTGTGAGACCTCATTTAGCTTAATGATAATCACACCTTCAGCACTGATAATGCATCTGCCAGGTGAGCCTGCAGGGCTCAGTCATCAAACCAACTTCAGGGACACATTCCTTGATCTTCTTGTGTGTCCCACATCCCACGTCTGCCTGATCCATCAGAAAAAGGGGTTGGTAAATTTTGAACATTAAGGCAACAGCTTTTCAGAGCCCAGGGCTGTGATAGCTGTCTCCTAAGGGCTGTTGCTGGAGAAAATAACTGGTGAGAAGTGTTTGATTTTACAGCAAGGCAGCTGTAAATAGCCAGGAGTTTAAAAGTTCCAGTTATATGCAGGTTAAAAGCCATCCTCTTGGGATACTTCCTGTGCCCTCTGTGCTCATTTTAGATTTTTACAGTACTTTAAACAAAGTGGAGAAGTTTGACCCTTGGTTGTTTTGAGGGATTTGGAGCAAAGTGCCTCTTGGGTCCACCTCACCTGGTGCTGGGGCAGAGGGAACTCAGATCCTCCAGCAGTCCCTGCTGTGACAGATAAAAGCCTCTCCATAGTTTTTGGGGAGGGAAACCAATCTCTCTTCTGTGGGAAGATGATTTCATCCTTGCCTTTCTCACCTTTAGCAGGGAAGTCACATGGCTACATCCCAGCTGCTTTGGGAAGTTGGGTGTTGTTTCCTGTTTTTCAGAGTGGGGGGAGGCAGACCTATGTGTTCCCATCTCAGTCCTACCTACCTGCCTGGAGGCTTGGGCACAGCCTCTTCCTTGCAGCACACAAGCCTCCAGAAGGTGCCCAAAACCTTCCTGGTGCCTTGGGAGCCTTAGAATTGCAGAATCATGAAAGAGTTTGTGTCAGAAGGGATCTTAGAGATCAGCTTGTTCCAACCCCCTGCCACAGGCAGGGACACCTTCCACTAGCCTAGGTTGCTCAGAGCCCCATTCAGCCTGGCCTTGAACACTTCCAGGGATGGGGCAGCCACAGCTGCTCTGGGCAGCCTGTGCCAGGGCCTCACCACACTCACAGGGAAGAATTTCTTCATGATATCCCATCTAACCCTACTCTCTGTCAGTGTGAAGCCATCCCCTTTGCCCTTTTACTACAGTTCCTGATGAAAAGTCTTCCTCCAGCTTCCCTGTAGCCCCTTCAGTTACTGTGAGGTGTCCACACACCAACCTTCCCTTCTCCAGGCTGAACAGCCCCAACTTTACCAGCCTCCATAGGGAAGGTGCTCCAATGACTTCTGGATATCTGTGTCATTCAGCCTCTGTTAGGAATGAAGGAATTGAAATTAAGGTTATTTGGAGACCACATGGGGGGATCCCCACCCTGAGTTCCCGAGTCTGGGTGCAGTGCTGTGGTGTGGGTGTGCTGGACTGGTTGGAGCAGAGCCTCGGAGAGCACGGCGGGTTGTCCTCTCCTCACCACAGCAATGGGAACACTGGGAATGCTGTGGCAGCCTTGGAGCTGCACGGCTGGGAGCCATCCCACACCCGGCGTCAGCCTGCTCTGCCAGCTGGGCTGTTTACATTCGCTCTCTTTGCAAGGGCGAAGGCTGAAAATATTTCCCATAATTTGTGTTTGCTGTTGTCCGCAGAAGAGTCATGATTTATTTTTACAGTAACCTCACATTTTGAAAAGGCACCTTCCTGTTTGTGTCCTGTTTGTCCCTGCAGTGACAGAGGGATACCCTGCTCCCTCCCACCCAGCAGAGAACAGGAGATGGGACTCAGGAGAAACACTCCGCTGGAAATCTCTGCTGATTCATTTAGCTAATGGCTCAGGAAGAAAAGCCCTTTGTGTACTGGTGACTGAATATCAGCCAATGTTTCATAAAGCAAAAGTCATTGCCTTTTTTTTTTTTTTTTTTCAAATTAGGCTCCCCACCCTGCCAGAGCCGCTTTCCTGAGTCATTCCACTGATTATAAACACTGTTTTAAAATCTGTCTGCACGAAGGGAGGAAGTGGAAAGGGAATCCCCATCTCCCTGCCTCCCTATAGGTGAGACTTGCCCTGCAGTGCTGAGCTGCTCCCAAGGGAGAGCCTCTCCATTGGGGGAGAGTGAGTAATTGAAGGAATATGTATCGCTCTCTACTGTGGCTAAGAAGCAACTGGGTAATGTGGAAAAGTGAAGTGGGCAGCATGTAGCTGGTCATAGAGGGTACAAATCAGGAATCCATAACGGGTTTAGTTCCTCTCTGACAATTCCTCGTGCAGTGAAATAGTTTGTGCCCTAAGGCTAAGCTACACTGAGCCTCCCTGGGTGGGTGGACAGGACATGCAGCCCAGGGGGCATTGGGAAGAGCAGGTCAAGGAGTGATCCTGTCCCTCTGCCCAGCCCTGTGAGGCACATCTGGAGAGCTGTGTCCATCTCTGGGCTCCTCAGCACAGGAGGGACAGGGAGCTCTTGGAGCAGGGTCAGCGGAGGCTGCAGAGATGATTTAGGGCCTGGAGCATCTCTGACAGGGAAAGGCTGAGGGAGCTGGGGCTGTCCAGCCTCGAGAGGAGCCCCAGCTGAGAGGGGCCCTCAGCCCTGGGTGTCCCTGTGAGCAGGGAGGGCTCCGAGCAGGGCCCAGGCTCTGCTCTGGGGGGCCCAGCAATGGCACCAGAGGAACGGGCAGGGACTGATCCCAGGAGGTTCCAGCTGGACACGAGGCAGAACTTCTTCCCTGGGCAGAGCCCTGAACAGATTGTCCAGAGAGGGTGTGGAGTCTCTTCACTGGAGATATTCCAGAACCAGCTGGACACAATCCTGTGCCCTGTGTTCTGGAGCAGGAAGGTGGGACGAGCTGCCCCACTGTGGTCTCTTCCAGTCTGAGCCATCCTGGGATCTGTGGAGGTGTGGGTGCAGACTTCAGTGACATTGTTCCTCTGCTTGGCTGCTGTGAGGCAGAGGGTCTCCGGCAGCACCTCTGGCACATGCAGAAGAAGGTGATTGCATCTGTGAAAACAGAGCACAGAGGTGCTGCCCTCCAGGCTGGAGGAAGGTTGCCAAGTCCTGCAGGGATTTAAAGAATCTTTTTGCTGGTTTTGGCAATGGCATTTTCAACAGGCTTGGCTTTAGTGAAAGCTGTTTTAGGAGTGTTTGCTATGGAGCCTGAGCAGGTTCCAGGGCTGGACTCCTCCCATAAGCAAAGCTCTTGATCAATGAAGTGCTGGACCAGCAATCTCCATCCTGCCCTGGTTCAGGGACTGAAAGCACAGAAAAAAACAATTAGGAGGAGGAGGAAGAAGAAGAAGAAAAGAGGGAATTCCTTATTCTGCTCTGAAAGGTGACTTATAAATGTGATCCTGCTGAATAAAATACTAAAATAAGAACTGTTTGTTTAACTTCTTGGATCTGCAAAACTCGACCTCACCAGGGGAAAATCAGTGAGGAACTCTTGAGCCCACACAGCATCGACTAAGTTAAGCTTCTGGTTCAGGAGCACCTTTTGGCCTCAAAGGTATTTGTACAAAATTAGCTACAACATAGTTGCACTAACATAAAAAGGAGCTGTTATCTGGAGAGGTGCAGAGGCACGCGTGGAATTCTCTGGGATGTTTTTACTGGCAGTTGCGTGCAAAATGGAAAATATCCTGCTTGGAACAGAGCTGGCAGGCAGCAAAGAAAACCCAACTTAGAGACTTTCCATGGAGCAGGCAGTGACAGGAAGCCCTAACACAGTCACTTTTTAGAAGGTAAAACAGCACTTTAAAAAGTGTAAATGTTTCACTTCAAAAAATACAGAAAATTGGTGAATAATTCAAAAGTTAGCAAAGGCTGCTAGGAAGGTACAACTTTTTTCTTGTATTATTCAGCCTCTTTTGTGCCTATGCACATTGGATCTGGTAAGTAAAGACTATTTTTATCTCAGGAACCTCTGACTTGCCTCACATCACTTTGGGCCTGAAGCAGGACAACATCAACATGCCTTCATCAGAAAACTGTTTTATCTCCTCCTTGAATTCCTAGATTTGTTCCACAGAGCCTCCAAGATCCTGCCAGAAGAGAAGAACAGACCTTGCAGAGCTTTACTGCAATGCACGTTCCTCTTCATGCCAGCATCACCTGAAACTGCAGTCTTAATCTCATTTGTGCTCTGCTTCTGTCTGGTTTTTTTTTGGTGGTTTTGTTTGGGTTTTGATTTTGGGTTTTTTAGTTTTCTATTTTTCAATAAATGGAAAAAGCTAGTTTGTAGTGTTGGGTTGTGCTGCCACATATTGACCATCAGAAGGCTGGAGTCTTTGATTTCATCATCTAAACTAAAGAACCACTTGCTAGATCCTGTTGTGGTGCCAGCATTTCAAGCTGGGAGAGCCCTTTGTACATTTTACACTTTGTCTGACCTCCTGTATGCCCAGACCATGATGTTTTCTCCCACATATTACCTGTTCCCGTTGTTGCCCACAGCTTTCTGTTTTCCCTCACTTTTATCCTCATATCTGTCCTCTGTATTTCCCTTCCCTGCTTTGTTTCTAGCACTGACCCTCTCCTATTTTCTCCCTTCCTTACTTTCCAAGGCCCTGTTTTCAGCTTTTTCCCTGATCTGAAGTGCCACCTTGTTCCAGCACATCCTGCTCCAGGTCCCATCACAGGACACCCGAGGGAAGCTTTCCATGCTTCCTCTAGCAAACACAGGGAATGATGTGCTGCTGTATTTTAAAATGTTGCCAGAAAGGGGAGTAGGAGTGGAAGGAGAATGTGGTGCCCTCAGCCTCTATTCATCCTCTTTGGGTTACAGCGGCTGAGGCTCTCTCCCAGGATTTTTGGGATGGCTCTGTCACTGCCTGGTAGCTCTAGGGACTGGCACAAAGATAGAGGTCACTGGTTACCATGGGATTTTGCATTTTTCTCTGGAAAAACAAGAGTTTTACCACTCAGGGAAGCTGCCATGGAATGTTTGGTATTGAGCTGAGAGAACTGATATGAACCAGTTAACCAGGAGGGCTGACTACAGAGAAAGCTTCCAGACTGCCTTACCAGGTCATCTGAAACCTGATGATTAAGTTTGGCACAGCAGATGCACCTCCTGAGATGGAGAGCTGAGCACTTGGGGTACCAATAAGGCTCCCCAAAGCCTGCATTCCTTGATGGCCTTAGCTCCAAAAAACCCCAGGATGAGGCACCCAGGTCTGGGGCAATGCCTGAGCACCAGGTGCCTCCCAGCCAGGAGAGGTTGGTACAGCTGGAAGAGGTAAAGATAGGTTAATGATCAACCAGGGCTGCCTTTAATATTTTTTTCATTTGCAACCTCGTGTCCCATACTCCCTTTAAAGACAAAGCCCTGCTTTAAATCTTGCTGCATCCACTCTGTTTGTGTTTCACAAGGCCAGGGGTGGCAGAGGAAAAACTGGGCCAATCCAGATGAAACCAGCAAATCCACAGGGTGTTGTCTAGGGGCAGAGGGAAATTTCCAGGTGTGCCTGAGACACTGGCACCTCAAGATATGTGTCAGTAGCCCAGCTGCTTGTTGGGCTGTGCCAGGTTTGGTGCTTTCAGGTTGTAGCTTATCACGGTGTCCCTCCAGAAGAGTTTGTGTTCCCCTACACAAAGCTGATAGCAGAGGAGTGCACGGCACCTGGGTGAACCAGAGCCTTGTGAAAAAGGAAAAAAAGCTTGGTCTCCTCCACTGATTCCACATGGAGAAGGAATCTGGGTGCTCATTTAGAGAGATGAGGAAGGGGATGCATTCCCTGGGCAGACAAGGAGCTCTGGGGGGGAATCTGCTCTATAAAAAAGCCCTTTCTCCTGCCATATCCTTGAGAAAATTTGCCTCTGGAATGCCTACACCACATCCAATCCTCCAGGCAAGTCCGTAGCTGTTTATAAACATCTAGGAAGCACCTTCCTACACAGGGAGACCTTCCCAGGGAGGCAGGTGAGGGCATCTCCTCCTGGGGGCAAACCTGAGGCAAGAGCCACTCAACTCAGCTCTGACCAAGCTCAGGAAATTTGTTTTGCATTAGGGAGCAGCTCCTGTTCCCAGGCAGAGCCTGATGACTATCTTTACATTCCAGGGGCCTGGGGGCTAAGTGTAGGCGAAGCTCTTGAGTTTTGCCTCCTTAGTCCCAAGGACAAGCTTAGCTGCCCATATATTTTAGTGACTTCCCCTCCTGATCTGTCAGGACTGTGTGGATGAAGGTGTCTCCCAGAATCTCACACTTCCATGACTTTTCCTTTCTAAAAAGCCATAGGCAGCTCTCTAACAAAAGGCAGAAACCATCCAGAACTCTCAGGCACTGCTTCCAAAACAGAGGCTGAGTTTCAAGTTAAATGGCTGATGCTTTTTTTTTAAGTCCAGGCAAAACAACACTTTTCTGCTAAAATAATTTTTGGCAGTAACCAAAGACACTTCAGTACACAAAAAAATAAATCCTCCACTCACCTCGAAGAAGGAAGCAGAGAAAGTCTTAGCCCAGACACTTGAACTCTGAAAACACCGAGGTGCTGACAACAGACTCCAATCACAAAACGCAGGGAGGAACTGCTAGGACCAGCTGCAGGGCTAAGTTTACAGATACATGTGACTTATATTGTAAAACAAACCACTTATAGAAAGAAAACCTACACTGTTCAATAGAAATCTTTCCTAGGAGCGAGATGGGAGCTTTGCCAGCAGACCCAAGGGAGGAGGTGCCATCAGCAGTGAGCAAGGGGCTCACTGTTCTGGGAAGGGATGCCGTCACTTGTGTCTGCAGGGCTGGAAAAAGAGAGGTGGCAGCTCACGAGATGCACTGAGCGGCTTAGGAAGGGGAGCTGGTGGCAGCAAAAATCAGCTTTTTCTACTTGCAGTGCCAAGCTGAAGGTGGAGCAAGGCTGGCCCTCACAAGGAGGAGCAGCTCACTCTGTGTAGGGAACCTTGGCATGTGGGATTAACAGTCCTTGATGGGAACAACCTGCCAAGTGGTGTTTGCTGGTTGCTCAGCTGTCCTGCCCCATTTTCACCTTCTGTTTTGTTTCTTTTTCCTCAATTAAGTCCTGGAAAAGGACACTCCCCTTCACCAAGCCATAAAACACCACGTATTGTTTTTGTCTGATAAAGTTCTTCTGACCTTGGCAACTAATGGGCCACCATGCAGTGATGACAGCTTGGGCTGCATTAACATGATCAGACTACAGGGCTTGTCCAGCCTGGAAAAGAGGGGGTTTGGCTGGGAGGGGGCTCATGGCAGCCTTCCAGTAGCTGTGGGGAGACAACCAAAAAGAGCCAGGCCGCTCACCATGGTGAGACAACAGGCAAAGGTTGAAACCAGAGAAATTGAAACTCACAAGGAGACACCCCTCATCCAGGGGACCAGGAGATTGTGCAGGTTCCATCCTTGGTGGTTTTCAAGATGGGGTTAGGTGCAGCTCTGAGTAACCTGCTCTGACTTCATGGCTGACCCTGCTGTGAACAGGAGGAAAGGCCTCACTCATTCACATCACACACTTACCATTAAAACATGATCTGCACAATCTGGAGGAGGGGTGACTTGACTCAGTCTTCCCTCTTCCATCTATTTACACCATATTTGCTACCCTGGTTTCTTTTCTAAAGCATTTTTGATGTGCACACCATGCACAAACCTTCAGCTCGGCGCTGAGGACAAAGGCTGCAGCCACAGATTGTGTGTGAGGGGAAAAAGTCCTTTTCTGTACCTCACCTAACAGCTGAAGGTTTATAGGTCGTCCTATATTTAAAATTTTAAAAAGAAGGAAAAAAAAAGATGAAAACCACAATGAAAATAATTTTCTTTCATTGGTAGTCCAAGTGATGGTAATCATTTAGGGTGTACAAATCAGAATGGCCCCATGCTACAAAGCAGCCACCCTGTAAAGGCAGAATCCCCTTGTATTAAAAATCAGGATTAGCAGCTGCCCTTCAAACTCACACTGCAAATAAAGCTATTCCCCACCTGTGGAGCAGCCACCCCATGGCACAGCGCGGCTGAAAATAACGATAGACCCCATGGCACCCCTGATTTTTCTGTATTTTCTCCTATGCAGGACAAAGTCACAGAGAGCTGCAAAGGAGTGGCTAATCCCACAATAGAAGAGGAACTTTTTTGAACACCCAGCATAACCTTCCCCACCTGTTTGCACTCCCACTGTGCAGGTGGCCCAAGCCATGAATCGTGACTTGCTGAATGCTGGCCTCTCCTCTGCTGTGCTGATGATGATGGTGGGACATCACTTGAGCTATGGCCATGTCAAAGCTCCTGCTGAGAACTTGCTCCCGCTCTGCATCTCCACTGCCAGGATATTTAAAGCTGCTCCTTTTAATTACAGACCTGCAGCTGAGGTGAGCCTGTGGGTCTGGAAAGGGCTGGTGAGGCCTCCACAAGCAGAGGCGATGCTGGCGTAAGCTGGAGGCGCTGCCAGCCTGAAGCTGAAAAACCTGTCCCGTGGTGCAGCTTCCCCAGCTCTCCTCCACCCTGCTCTTCCCTCACACAGCCACGGAGCAGCAGCTGGAGATGCCAGCTCCTTTCAACCAGCAGGACCTGCCCTGTTGGTGTTGGAAAGGGAGCTGTGGTGCTGGTGGGGCAGAGCAGAAGCACAGCCACCCAATGCATGGTGAGGCGAGGACCAAATGCCAACAATTAGAACAAGGCATAAAAGGTCAGTTCTCGGCCCCAGCCTGAATTTCTATTGATCTCAAAATCGGCAGTGAGAGAAGAGGAGGCATTCAGCATGCCATGAATGGCTGCCTTGTGGATTCATTTTGTGGGAGTCATGCATGTGGAAGCCTGTGTCCAGCAGTGGAAAAATCTCACTTAACTATTTTTGTCACTGCCAGCAGAGCCTGGCAAATATCTAGAGGTTCTAGATTCAGTTAAAAGTGACTTCTGATAGGGTTCAGTGTCCTCACTGCTGACAGTTCAAATTAGGTCATTTTCTGAGAGCTGCCAAGAGGCAGAAACTGAAGAGGTGGCTATTTTATAATCATAATTATACAGTGGCCATGAGCATAAACCACCCCCTAAACATAGAAACCCAACAAACCCCAGCTTGGGCTGTGCTTGTGCTCTGCAGCTGCAACAGCGTCTCTCACCCAGGGACAGCAGGCACTGGACCCCTGGAACATCCCTCATGGGACTGCCAGGTCCCTCTCAAGCAGTTCAGGATGAAAAAGATGCTGGAGCTGTCTGAGGGAGCCTTGGCAGTGCATTAACCACTGCCTGCAGATGGAGGCTGGCTGGGCAGCTCCCTGCAGAGGCTTGCAAGTGTCTGCAAGAGAAAAGGGTAGGGCTCAGCCTGAACTTCATGGCACATCCCCCATGAAAACAGTATCTGACTCATGTTTATCACTGGGATTTTAGGCTCCACTGCTTCCCCTGCCCCTGGACAATTTTTCTGAGCCCAGCTTCTACAATGCTTGCTTGGGCTGGGAGATTCATCTGAAGAAAAATAGTGGAGAGGTACAGGCAGTTCCTAAAAATCTGTCTGCAAGCACTTACTATTCTTTTCTCTTGGTGGGTGGAGAGGGAGAAGTATAGTCATGACTTAGAGAGCCTGTCAAATAAATCCAGGCTTTTCTTTCTAACTGGAGCAATTCCTCTAGGAGCTCTTTTGGAAGTCACCCTGCAGGTAATGACATCCTTCCCTTCTGCAAACACATCTCTACACCCTCTATGAGTAAGACTGTTAATTGCTGAAACATAGGGATTTAAGTTTTTGAAGTGTACAAGAGAATAAAATTTATTCCAGCCATCCCAATGCGTCAGGCGCATCCCTCTCTTTCCACTGTAGCCAGCTGCTTCCCACACCCTTTCCCCACTTCATGGACCCACTGTCATTTTCTCCCTGTCATGTATTCAATTATTGTGCTTATGTGCCAGGGATGCTGTAAAATGACACTGTGCTGTACCACAGAAGACTTTCCCAGCTCCATTGCAGAGAAGGAAGATGTTTCCCAGCAATAAACTCTGTCCCCCTGGAAAACCAGGCTCTCCCTGCTTTGGTACACCTTCTTCCCACAGAGCTCACCACACAGCTAGTTTGACTCCCTCCATTCCTGAGGCAGGCTAGCTCCAGTTTTCCAAAGTTAGTCTAAAAATCTTTCTTCTGGCAAAATTACCTTGTAGATAACCAAATACAACCTTCCTCAGGACTTCACTGCCACGTCCTTCCCCTACGTCCAACACTTATTTTCTTAAGCTTGTAACAGGCTGTTTCCCAGTACAAATTCCCATATTCTGCATGGTGCACTGTTGCAACAAATAAATAGCCACATCTTTCAGTGGTTTGGCTTTTTCTGTCATTTTTTTCCTCACAGCAGCCAAGGGGCACAGCTCAGAGCAGCCTTGGAGTAATTCCCATCCCTGGAAATGTCCAAGGCCAGGTTGGATGGGGCTCTGAGGAACCTGGGCTACTGGAAGGTGTCCCTGCCCATGGTACGGGGGCTGGAAGGAGATGATGTTTAAGGTCCCTTCAACTCCAAACTATTCTGTGATTTTATGATTTAACAGTCTTATAGGCAGTGTTTTATGTTAGTCCTTTACAGCACTTACCTTACCTTACCAGTTAGCATCACTTCTACCATCCAAATCCAAGAAAATACCTAGACCAGGACTGCTCATATTCCACAGCTCTTTGCTATCCATAAGCAAATCCCATAGATAATATTATATAATAGGTAGTGTCACATCTGGTCATAAGCCACAGCTATTTTAAGTAAATTCACAAAAAATAATCAGCAGCACCTGTGTGTAAAGAAGAAATCTGCTTTTGTTTGAAAACAAAGCTGCTTAAGCCCTTTTTCTTTCTGGAGTGGTTTCTCACATTCCAGGCAGGCTTTAAGGTCTTAACATAGCTGCACCTTTGTTTACTGATGGGGAAGGATGACATAGAAAAGACAAAAGTGTTTTATATGTTTTCCTCCATCCTATCTTTCCCACCCAAGAGACATGTCATCTCTAGAATAATTTTGCCCTTCTCCTTCTTTTCACCCAGCATCAATACTTGCTTCTCTGCCAACCCTCTGAATCTTGGCAGACGTATTCCTCAGAGAGATCCTTATCACCCTCTCTCCAAAAGTATTTCACCAGGGTCAGTCTCTTCTGCCACAGCTCTAACATTATCCTAAACACTGTTTCCCCTTCAGTATTGTAATCCCCAATTCCTGTTTTCCAGAACAATCTATTTGATGCCCCTTTTGCCTCTCTGCATTAACCTCCCAAGTCACATTCTATTCCTGACCTAAAAGACAGAACTTGCTCCCTACTTAGAGAGTCAGTGCCACACCAGATTTTTAGGGCTGCCATTCCTCAGAACCCAATTCTTTAGGAAATTGCATAACAACTGCTCGCAGTAAGGTGAAAGTGAAGTGCAACTCATTAATATTCATTACTGAAATAGTACTCATTCCAGACTAGCCTGCAGCTCTGAGGCTGAGCACAACCAGGTTTTGCAGCTGTAGTCCATGCTCTTGCTAAAAAGAAAGTAATACTTGAGTAATAAAGATCAGCTCTTCCCTCTCAGGTAAAGTAAGACTTACCTATCTGTTGATTCCTCAGAAAACACCAACCCACATGCAGAAGATGTTCAAAAGAAGGGTAAAAGATTGGGCTATAGCACTTAAAAAACCACGTGGATTGAGGGTGGGTATCAAAGAGGCAGAGTGTGGCATAAACACTGTAGGGAAGGCAGCAGCACTGCAAGCTAAAGACTAAATCCCAGGCAACCCCTCTCTAGCTTCTGTGGAACATAGGAAGAGGGGCAGGTATTCACTTCCGGATCTTGAGCTGATGTGGACGCCAGTTCAAGAGCTGCCTCTGCAGCCACTGCCCAAACTTCACAATCTGGGGTACTGAGCCTACAGCTAAGTTCTCCTCCCCCTAGCTACAACCTGCTGGAATTTCTTGGACTCTGCCAAAAGCTGCTAGACTACAGCTACAGGAGATGTTGGCACTCTGAACACATGCACCAGCATCAAAAAGTGTGGCCAGCAGGACCAGGGCAGTGATTTTCCCTCTGTACTTGGTACCTCAAGTCCCACAGCCAATTTGGGCCCCTCAGTTCAATAAAGATATTCGGGTGCTGAAGTACACGCAGGGAAGAGTGGAAGAGTTGGGAAACTGTCTGGAGCTCAGCTCTGACGAGGGGCAGCAAAGGGAGCTGTGGGGGCTCAGCCTGGAGAAAAGGAGGCTCAGGGGGAACCTTCTGGCTCTGCACAACTCCCTGACAGGAGGGGAGAGCTGGGGGGTCGGGCTCTGCTCCCAGGGAACCAGGGACAGGAGGAGAGGAAATGGCCTCAGGCTATGCCAAGGGAGGTGCAAGTTGGACATCAGGAGGAATTTCACTGAAAGGGTGATTAGGCACTGGAAGGGCCTATCCAGGGAGGAGGTGGTGTTCCCATCCCTGGAGGTGTCCAAGGAATGTGGCACTCAGTGCTCTGGTGTGGCTAACAGGGGGGTGATTGGTCAAAGGTTGGTCTCTATGATCTTGGAGATCTTTTCCAACCTAAATGATTCAGTGAACAAGAAGCAAAAGAAGTCAGCATTAAACTTTCCTGATGGTTGACAGCAATTCGCCCCAACTCTTCCAGGTGCCAGAGTCATTCTCATGCCCAGAATTATCCAGCTGACAAAAATGCTACTTCTCAGTTCTGTAAGAGCTCAGTGGGGACATGGCTGCTCTCAAATTCCCATGAGAGATTTCCCCCTCCAGGCTGTCACATATAGCCACAAAGGAAATTAGATCAACTCCTTTCTAGAGTCATTTCAATCTCTGCAGGACACACAAAAGCATGATTACCATTTGACTTTTTTAAATCACTTTTTTTTTTTTTAAGAAGGCCCATGAACACAGAACAGTGCAACACATTACAGAGGAGAGCTGCATGGTTCCCTTAGACAAGTGACAGTGGGTAACACAAAGATGACAATACATTCACACATCAGCAGAGCCTGACACCCACCAATTCTGGTATTTCTCAAATAAATACCAACCTCCTTGCAGGAGAAAAAGGGGAACAAGGACTACTCAGAGACATCTGTATTACCAAGAGGACAGAGACCATAAGCTTCCAAGAACACAGATGAGATTGTACAGTAAGCGAGCACCAGGTACAGGAACAACACATCTGTTCTGGTAAGTCCATAGGCACCCCCACCAGAAAGTATTTTAGAGAAAAAAAATAAACAACCCACTTAAAAGCCATTTAGAGTAGAAATACTGGACAACTTGGTTATTCTTTAGGCTAAGGGTTCCACACTGGTGTCTCTGCTCTCTCCCATACCCATATTTAAACTGAAACAGAACAGCCTCAACTCTGCAACTGCTGAGCTGGACACTTAACTGCTCATGTAAGTTACGTTTATTCTTCTTGGAAACCTGAGATTTGGCACACACGTTGTAAGCCCTTGAGACTGCACTTTGCTGGCTTTGGGGAAACAAAGCCCCAAGCCAGCCAGGGAAAAAAATCCTGAGCATACACTAGGGAATGTGCCCTGCCAAGGGCCCAAGGCCATGCCAGGTGCCAGGGGACAGTTGTGGCAGCAGACAGACTGATGTCAAGAAGCCCAGCTGGCCCCAAGGCAGAGCCCAGCCTGGCTGCATCGAGCTACCACTGCCTGCACATCACCTGTGTGACAGCCAGCCTTTGCCACACTCCAGGGAGGTGACAGTAAAAGTGTTACAGCAGTGACATTTTAGGAACGTATTCATTCACACACGCCAAGGAAAAAGGAATGACCACACCTTCCCTGACATGCTCTGACAGTATTTCCCATTCCCTTCCAACACGGGCCATTGGCATAGGAGTGACTTCCTGCTTTATCCCAAAAACACTTAACAGGTTATACAACTTTAACTCCTTGCTATGCATCAAACAGTGGGGTTAATCAACATAGCAACATCTCCTCTCCCCCACAAACAATATATCTTACTCTTTATTAAGTATCAAATTGTCTCCAACATAAATTACATCCAAATTATGTAAGTTTCAAGAAAGTCAGATATTTTATGTACAATGTTTGTCTTGAGTCAGATAAACCTTTATCTTTTTAACCTGTAACATAAAAAGCAAACCTACATCAGTACCAAATAAAGCATTAAAAAGGTAACAAATATATAACATTTTAGAAATGCTCTCAACGCGGAAGTTAATAGTGAGGATTTTTATAGTGCAGGAATCTTGGGTTTGCAGCTCTTAGACCATCTCTCTTTCTCTGCGGATGGCACAGCACAGAACCATACTGAAGATCATGCCAACAATCTGGAAAGAAAGCAAACAGATCAGAAATCAGGAAAGCAAATCATGTGCTTTTATCTGCATGAGGACAAGCTGCTCTTCCCAGCCCAGAGGTCACATTTATTCTGTATTTTTACACTTGACTCTGCCATCCCTGCCCCACAATCCCCAAAGGTAATTCCCAGGAATCCCATTCACCTCAGTACTTGAAAATACATCAGAGAGCGTATCAAGTTGGAATGGACCCACAAGGATCTTCAAGTACAAATTCTGGCCCAGCACAGCACCAGCAGCTATAAACCACTGCCATATCTCCTAAGAAATCTTTGATCATCCCAGCATGTGCTTTTCTCCAGAGAAGTCAGAAGTACAAGGTTTTTTAGCAGCCCTGTTATTTCAGCCCTCTAGTAGAGCCTGTAATTTTTATAAAGGAAAGAGAAGAAGAATCCCCAAGATGTATCAGGATTAAGATGTGGGCCAGCAACATGACCAATACATCTTCACTCCATATATACACACATCACTGGTAAGATTTCCCCACTGCTGAAAGTGCAAGGAGGCAGATCCTAATCCAAAGCAGAAACAGGGAGGCCTGAGACATCCCAGCCTCTGCACTGCCTCAGGGCCCTGCAGCACACACCCTGATCCTGCTGGGACTTGTCCTCAGTGGAATGGCCTTGTGGGCTGCTGGGCCAGGCACTGCTCTACAAGACTTCTGCTCTGAGTATCCTCTGAGCACCCTCTAACAAATCTGGAAACTCACCATCATTACAGCAATGCCAAGGCCAACTGCTCCAATGATGTTGAATTTGGATTGGAAGACATAATCAATGGCATCAGGGCAGGACTGAAATGGAACAGATTGTTCATTAGTGTTTTACACACACAAGGTTCATTTGAAGACTCATCTTTTAAAAGCTGCTTTGATCTGGCCTTTACTGTCACATCCCTAAAGAGAGTCAGGGATGTTCCTACACAGAAGCTGATGAAGAAGTCTAAATCTACTCTTCAAGTATCTCACACCTGTTAACAGCACCTTGACTACAGCAGGATTCCCCTCTCAATCTGAACATGCAGTTTATCAGGTTTGGCTTGTTACTAATGGCAGTCAGCACTTCAGATGATGCATTGCTCATCCCTTATCAAGAGACTTAAAGCCACTCTTGATATTGCCAATTGCTACTGTAATTTTACAGACACTTCACGAACACACAGTGCATGGGAATGGCACGATATCCTAGGCTAGGATCTATGTCAGGGGCAGATTCATAGGGGGGCCAGTTTAATGTTTCCAGGACAATGAATTATCCTTGCAACTGAAAAAGAAGAAAAATATACAAGTATAGTCCTGTCTCCAGAACAGACACATGCTGGCCAGTTGAAAAGAACAAGGCACTTTTGCAGAGGTATTATAAATCTTTAAGAGCCTGGTAGCTGGTCAAAGTCTCATCCCAGCTTCTGTCCTGCTTGTTCCAGCAGAAAACATCAGTGACCTGCTGAAAGCTACCCTTTTCTGTTGTTGTTCCTTATCCAGTCTAGAAAGAAAGACTGAATCTGGGATTAAAGGGATACACTGGCAAGAACGAGTCAGCTCAATCAGAATACCAACAGCAGCACTGCTTCTCAGAGGCACACTCTATCACATCCCTTTGATCTTGCAGTCTTTCCACTGTTTTTCTACAACTGGGAATAGGCATCACAAAACGAAGTCAACAGATGAAGCTAAAACACACAGCAGAATAAAACCAAACAATAAAACCTGTATGCTGTCTCAGCTGCTCCCACACACTCCAACTCGGACTGCATGGACAGGACTAAAGATACAAACTGAAGGGTCTCATGTGGGCAGGTATGTGCAGTTGTCAATTAAAGTGAAAAAAAAAAAACCCAAGTCATTAATTGAATTCCTGCATGGTAAGAACCATAGAAGGACTCACAGAAACTGTCTTGGAGCACAAAGCAAGAGCACAGGATGGTTCACCCACAGAAGAGGGGTGGTTAAAAACTACACAAACTGTTTTCTCCTGCTATATGTTGCATATGGGCACCTCTGAAGCAACATTGCAATAGGGAAACCTCATTCAGAGAATTACCTTCACAGTCACAAACTCACCTGAACAGGCTACTAATGCCTTATCCACCCACCTCATCCTTACTGAAGCTTCAGACTTGCTCCCACCCCAAACTCTACTTCTCCATAACCAGGAGGGAGGTGACAGCTCCCAGCAAGCACCAGGAAGATACAGTGAGGAGAACAGAGCTCTCGAGGCACTGTGAGGGCTTTTTTTTCCACAGGCAAAGTTTAGCTCTTCCACTGCCCACCCCACCAGTGATTCTGTGACACACAGACTGCACATTTCCTGAGCAAAGTCTGACTTCCTGCTTGTCCTTCCTTGGTAACAGTGGGTTTTCCACAACCAGCCTGATCACAGACTGCCACACCAGTGTGACATGGGGATTTCCCACAGACTGGGAGGGTTTCCTAAACTGTGTTTCTCACTTTACCCACTGGGCAGAGCTGATGGTGAACTACGTCAAGCTTTACCTTGATAGAGAATGACTCAGCCAGTGTCTTTGCTGGACAGGTGTCCATGTACTGCTGCTCCAGAGCTCCAGTAACACCACAGCAGTTTAGCTACAACAGAAAACACAAAAAGGGACCTAGGTGAAATAATCCTTATTTTTGCTCAGTAGTCTGGTTAAAAAAAGTTACATTAGTTTTTATTACAGACCAAGTCCTGTCAACATGACTGCTATAAAACTGATTTTAACAAGCCTTTATTAAACGAAAGGACAAGATTCTGAAAGGAAGAGCTAGATCTCCAAGTACACACAAAATCATTCTGGTGACAGCCTATGCTCCTTACAGAAAACTGAAACCCTCACAGATATGCATGCTAGGGTGCCAGTAGCTCAGATCCAGGGTTTATGGGCCTGCTGCTGAATTTTAGAAAAACAAGAACTAGTTCTAGACACTTCAGAGAGAAAAAAAAAGGCATCCTGAATTCATTTATACTACACAAAAACATCTCTGCAATCTTTGGTTTCTTTTAACTAGTAAGAGACTTGTACAGGGGACTGGCTGGCATGGAAAACAGTGCAAGGAGCATTACTGCCCAGGTTAAGCAGACCCATTTACTTACAGTGAACTGAAATGCTTTCAGGGTGTCTCTGGCAGCTGACTGAGTTCTCCTTCTGTAGGTGTCCAAGTAGAACTCCTTTAACTCATCGATTATCTAAGGAAAAGCAAAGAGTTGTCTATCAACAGTGCATTAGTGTCATACCTTGTATTATTTACAAAAAACTAAATTTCAGGAAGTCAGTTATCAAAAACCCTGCAGCCTACAACACCCATTCTTTTGCCATGTACAAACAGAGGCTGGACAGAAGGCTCACCTGTTTCAGGTGAGAAATAACTGTACACTCCCTTTAATAGCCACACCTAAACACATAAGACTGTTTCCCCTTCCAAATCTCTGAGCTTCTAAGAGAAGTGAGAGAACCAAGTCTTTGCCCACTGGCTGCCCAAAAACATTCCCTTTTCTGCTGCACTCCAGAAGATTCTGTATTTCCCCATTGTATAATACCACGTGAGCAGAAAAGCAACCCTGGGTCACCAGGCATCTGATTTTGAAACAAGACAGAATTTTGACTCTTGGGAGGGACAGGCCATATCAGCCATACTTCAGATGCAGAAACACTCAGCTGCCAGCTGACCCAGCTCCTCTCTGGAACAAGTGAAGCCTCCCAGCCAGCCTGCTTCACCTCCCAGCTCAGCCAGGTACTGTCTGGAGAGCATGCCTCCTAGATTCTGGCTTCATTGCTACAGTCTCATTTTTAAATATTACAGTTAGATTTTTTTTGTGTTGTTTTGCTTGAATCAGCCTTTTTCCTCTTGCCCAAATTCCCTGGGTAGTAAGGATTTGACTTGTACTGGTACAGATGTCAGCAGACTGCTGACTGTGGGCACATTCATAGAATCATGGAGTGTCTGGGGTCAGAAAGGAGCTTTCAAGATCACCTAAGTCCTTGCCGCCCTGCCATGGGCAGGGACACCTTCCACTAGCCCAGGTTGCTCAGAGCCCCATCCAACCTGGCCTGGAACACTTTCAGGGATGGGGCAGCCACAGCTTGTCTGGGAAACCTGTTCCAGAATCCCACCACTCCCAACTTTTAAGAGCAACCTACCTTTTCTTTATTTGAAAATCCCCAGATCCCAGCAGCAATTTCAAGGGCAAATATCACAAAAAGGAAGAAGAAGAACTAGAAAAGAAAGACCATGTTATTTGTGAAGCCCAGAGCACCACAAACCAGCATCACACACATACACTGCAAGTTTGTCCAGACTTGTGGGAGCTGTCACTCAACCAGGTTGCAGTTGGAGGTCTGAGACATTGGTAACACCAGGAAAAAGGACACTGGGTCAGCACTTCTTCCCAGGAGCGTCAGAAAGTCTGGCAGTGCTCTCCAAGCACCAGTCCTGCTTCCTGATCAGTGTTAATTAAAGCCAATCATCTGTTAACTCCGACTTTGAAGTTGTCCAAGTCATTCAGACACATCTCAACAGCTAGCACCAATTCTTTATTCGGGTTTGTCACTCCTGATGCTTTAGGAGTCACTACTTAATTACTACCTTGCCACCAACTTCCAGAGAGCTAATGGCCACTTTGGTGTATATCCCATAAAACACAAATAGAAGTGCTCTGTCTCTCACTGACTACCAGATCCAAAACACTACTATCTTTAAAGAGATATTCGGAATTACAAAGGGCTAGAGGCATCATTTGGCAAGAATTACTTGAATTTAGGTTCTTCTGCGTCACAGAGGAAGAACTGTTCTTTCAGTGGCTACAGCAGTTGTCTTTTATTAACTAAATCTTCTGGTTTTTTGGATGAGTAGTTCTGCAAGTGTAGAGATGTGCACGAACCCAGTAAGCACTACTGGCCCCTCCAGTCTGAAAACAATGAGGTTACTCTCCAGTAATTGGCTTGCAGAGCAGTTGTCTACTACAAGAGCTCATCCTGTGATTTTGAACAGTAGAGCCTAGTTGTTTCAAGCATCAAATACCACAGTTCTGGTCTCAGAGACTGAAGATTGCACAACCTTCAGAGTCCAGGATGAACTGTCTAGCCATGATAGCACTGGTCTTATCAGTATTTTAGTTCTGTGTTCACAATACTCCCAGGCTTGACACTGACAGTGTTATGTCAGACATATCCAGCCTCTTGATGTCATCCTGTGTTCAAATGCAGCAAGAGAATTTGGATTTCAGGCCAGGAATGAAAACTATATTTAACATTTTAGCATTATGTAGGTGACCATGAGTTTAAACACTGTGATTGTTCTGGGTCCACAATCTGCTGCCCTTGAATGATACAGTAATGTTTTCCCTCCTTTCTCATCATGCTGCTCAAAAATTTAAACATTATCCCGAGCACTTACCAGGCCAAGCATACACTGAGATTCCTGTGATGCACCACAACATCCCAAGAAACCAACCAGCATCATAAGGGCACCAGCTCCAATAAGGATATAAACACCTAGGGAAGAGGAAAACAAAGGTGTGCAGGTCATTGAGACCTTAGCAGCAAGGTATGAAATAAATTGCTCCACAAACAGCATTGGTAGCTTTTGCCAAAGTTTAAGTTTCTTTACCGAGATGTTTCAAGTAAAAAAAAGGGAGGGGGGTGTGCTTAATTTTCAAAGCAAATGCATTTGAAAAACTGATAAATAAAACTCTCAATTTGACACAATTAACATGTACCCCTACTGCAGCTTCACAAGTTTTAGAAATTGGGCAAGATAAAGCCATCTAAGACAAGCTGTAAAACAGCTTTTTAAAACAGGCTCAGAGCCAAGAGTTATCAACTTCTCCTCAGGTGAGGATAGAGACAACTGGAATTGGAGACAGCTGGAATAGTGATTTATCAACAACTGCAAAGTCTTGAAGCAAATACTTTTTTGAATTATAAAAAGTGTCAGAGCTTGTAAACTATTTTGCCCAGAAATTACGTAGTGAGTACACTGAAGCAAACATTTCTGAGGTAAAAGGCTCCATTTATGCCAAATCCTCTGGCTCCTGAACTTGGGAACAACCAGCCTAATCATCACAGCTGTGAGCTGGAAACAGCAGCAAGATGTGGTGAGCAAGAGAACTCCCAAAGGACAGCAAGGAATATTACAGAGGCAGTGAAACATCAAAGGATCAGCACAAAGCATATGAAACAAGCAGGGAATTTTTATCAATAGGGACAAAAATATAGTTCAGAGACCAAATCAATACTAATTAAAGGAAGCCAGATATAAGCATTTGCAAATGATATATTCTAGATGAAAACCGGTAAGATTAGTTGCCAAAATAAACATCTATTTGATGCAGCATTTGTAAAGGATTAAGCCTGACATTTCTTATCAAGAGGAAATTCCAATATGGACTCTTAAACCTCAGCTTAAACTTCTTCCGTTTTGAAAAAGCAGAATAAAGAGTCCATCAGTACCTCTTATGTTGTTTGAGTAGTACAGAAAGCCTTTGAGGTAACTTGCTTTGTAACTTACTGCAGTCAGTAACTACTGTCAGAAAATTATTGTTAAAGCAGAAATTCCTATTGAGCTTCTTTTTAAAACTCAGTTTAACCTACAGAGATTTCAAACAGGTTTCACTGGCTGCATCCAGCCAGTAGCTTAAACATCACACCATAAAAATTTCATGGTTTAGGAGGTGAAAGTTGTTTTAGACTACCCAAAATAAGATTTGTTAAATATTCAGCTCAACGGCCAAGTTTAAATTTCTGTTCTTTTTCTGAGGTCCACTTAAAAGCATCTGGGAATCTTCCTGGCAGCTCCAAGAACCACCCAGTTTGCTAAGATGCCATTATATCAAGGGCAAACCACAAATTTTCTCACAGATAACCTGTCTGCATGCCTGCAGCTTCTTCATGAAGTCCCATGAGCATCTCAATATTCCCAGCTACGCCCTCTACACCATTCCTAACAGTATTCCCTGTAGCCACAGGCCACCCTAGGGCTAAGAGGCTGCAACACAAGTTGCACCTCCTTGCAAGTGACCCTCCAGACACCAGTCTGGGAGCTGTCACAGGTGAGTAGCCGAGGACAGGAGCGAGTTAAGATGAAGGTAAGATGAAGCCATCCTTTGAAGACTGCCTAATTCTAACCCCCTGCCACGGGCAGGGACACCTTCCACTACACCCCAGGCTGCCCAGAGCCCCATCCAACCTGGCCTTGGACACTTCCAGGGATGGGGCAGCCACAGCTGCTCTGAGAAACCTGTGCCAGGGCCTCACCACCCTCACAGGGAACCATTTCTTCCTGATCTCCAACCTAATCCTCCGCTCTGTCAGTGTGAAGCCATTGCCCCTTGTCCTGACATGCCAGGCCCTCGTCAAGAGTCTCCCTCCATGTTTCCAGTGGGCTCCCTTCAGATACTGAAAGGCCACAAGGAGGTCACCCCAAAGCCTTCTGTTCCGAAGGATCCCAATGCCCTCAGCCTTTCCTCACAGCAAAGGGTTTGAGCACCTACAGGTGACAATAACCAAATTATGTGTGCTCCCCTGCCCAAGCTTAAAAGCAACTGTAGAGATCAAAATCAAAGTTCAGATAAAATCCAGTTCACTTAGGAATTCCTATGACATTGACAAACTAAAAATGTGTGTGTTCCCTAATTAAACATGTTACAAACACCTTCCACATGGTCTAGCTAAAGCTACTTTGAGCCATGCTGGCTGGAATAATTCTCATATGTACCAAGATATTTGTGCATTCTTCCCATTCAGTTCAGTATGAATTAAGAGATGTGGGACTTTAGGAGTTAGACAACAGTGCACGTGCTCCTTCTGAGAGATGAAGCAACAGGGTTGTGTTTTGGGTAGCTCAGGTTGGTCACTCTGGAGAAAAATTATGAATTACTCAATTAGTTTAGCTTGAAACTTTGCTGACACATATGGTGAGAAGCATCAGGAAGAAACATCCTCTGTGTCTTCCAGTAGCCCTGGGATTACAAAATGTTTACTACAGCAACGAAGACAAACTACTGTGGGAAAAAGGACAAAGAGCCAAGAAACCACTCAGGACAGCACTGCTGTCTGCACAAAAGCTCACAAGGGAAGCTGTCCCCAGCACCAGCCAGGGGAAGCTGCTCTCTGGATGTTTAGGGCTATTTTGCCTTTTTACCCTTTAAGGAAGGCCAAGGTTTCTCAGCAGCCTGGAAGTCAGGGCACTAAAGTGTGACCTATTCCCTGAGTGATCCCCCAGCTCACCTGTGTAAAACTTTGTGTCAGATTCCAGTTCAAAGACACTTTTGGTCTGTGAATCAAAGTGAAGCCATAGTCCAATCGCAAGCACTGCTGTCCCTGCAAGCTGTAAGAACAAGGAAAGCTTGTTAAATGATACCAACAAATCCACCCAGCCTTACATTAGTAACAGAATCGGAAGCAAACACACGATACAGCTTTTATTTAAAGAGGTGGTGACAAAGGACAAGCATAAAAGGATGGGGATACCCACACATGAACAAAGTTCCAGACATGAGGCACCTTGTTGACAGAGGCATTTACATAATATAAACTCCAATGCCACAGGAGAACAATGCCATTCTTGTTCCTTTCTGAAAATATCCAAGGTTTAGCCAAGTGTCAGTACTTCCACTGATCCTTCCACCCATTGTTTTATTCTGGGTGGCAGCAGACACTGCATGGCTTAGTGACTTTAAAGCTTCACACAGAAGAGCGAGTTTATCACAAGGAAAAGTGCCCTGTAAGGCCAGCTGGAAGTTTTAATGTAGTGAACAGACTGCTGAGAGTTCAGTGTACCATGGAAGGGAGTTCAGGAAGAGTGCTCTTCCTGCAAAACAAGATAAAGCCAACCCATTAAGTGACCACACTGACAGGAATAAAAAAATACCAGCTGCAGAAGCAGAAACGTTGCTGATCTGCAGCAATACGATCAAATTTTAGGTAATATTTAGTTTTATTTCATTATCATCTCTGCCTATGTGCCTCCAGGTTCCTCTTAACATTGGTGCCTCTGTTTGCAGCAAGTCATTGTGTATAAATTAGCCTCTGGATGAAACATCTGGCAAAAACCATAGGAAGTGTTGCAAGAAAGAGGGAATTGCACTCTGATAAGGCAAATAGCAACAGTTTGCTTTGAACGGACTGAATCCTCCTTTAAAAAGACAAAGGTTTTCTTCTATGTAAAAAAATGAAAAAAATAGGACGAAGTAGAAAGCTGGAGTGTGCTTCTCAGCCCCTCCTTTGAAGGCCATTTAGCTATTAAAAAAAGCTCTAGACAAGTGAGATGAGGACAAAAATCCCAAAAGTTGCAACAGACATTAAAAATTTAAACTTAAGAGTGAGCAGTAAGTTTATAAAGTCATGCAAAGCACACATGAAAAGCAAAAATAAAATCCGAACGAAGCCTGATCTCTGCTAAGAAAGTCCTTGTAGAAGGGAACAACATTCCTGATTTGCCTCTAAGAAACTGAGACGTGTTTAATAATGCCAATTTTGACTGGGAATATGGGCAGCATCCCCTTGGCAAGCACCCGAGGATACATCCCTTCCGCACCAAGCCCACCTGAGAGGAGGGAGCCTGA
Source organism: Chamaea fasciata (assembly GCF_029207755.1). NCBI lineage: Eukaryota > Metazoa > Chordata > Aves > Passeriformes > Sylviidae > Chamaea > Chamaea fasciata. The sequence goes on from NW_027094090.1 coordinate 51,083,059, forward strand.
GAGCCCCTTCTCCCTGCTGGTGAAGAGTTCCTGCTCACAGACAGCCCCAGCTTCCCTAAACCAGCTTTTCTTGTAGGGCAGGAACCCGAGTGCCAGGCCTGCCTCCAAGAGGAGCTGCAGGGTTGTAGCTGGGAAAACAGATCAAGTGACACAACCCAAAGAGCCAAACCCACCTGGAGGTTTCCAGACCTAAGCAAAAGGCCTTTGTTCACGTTTCTGGTGCTTACTCCCAAGGCACACCTGCACTCACCTCCTGCTTGCCTCTTAGGGCTACCCTGACAAGGTGATTAAGTTATGCTGGAGCACCTTGGCACAACACAGTGTCACAACAGCATCATTATTTCAATTTCTTGTGCCACAGCTGCACCCTGAGGGGAGGGAGAGGCACAAAAGGGAGCTGACAGAGAAAGGGGTTGCTCTACCTGCTCTCCTGGCTGCAGCATCACTTCAAAAAGCCTTTGCTACCTCATCTCACCCCAGTGGCTCAGCTCAAACATCAGAAAGGCTTAGTGATGGAAAAAGCTCTGCTTTGAGACTGCTGTTAAGTCACCCAGTATTTAATAACACTCTGCTTGAGACTCCCTTTCCTGGGTCATCCAATAGTCTTCAGCTTTTTTAGCTGATCCAGATGCCCATCATTAGAAGAAACCTACATCCTCTGCTGGTTTTACCAGAACTCGCAAATTGTGAAGCCACAAACCTGAACACCCAGCTCGTCTCATCTACCAAACCTATTTACAGCTTGACAGGCTCCAGTGATTGAGTAGAGAGCTCTGCAAATGGAGCAGGGCACAGCAAAGGACTGTAAAACTAAAGAAACTCCTAAGCCATACTGTAATCATGCACATAATCTTAAAATTCCAAACGAAGGAGAAGGCTCAGTTAAAGCCTTCCAGAAACAAACTGGTCTGTTCACACTGGGCAGAGATGATGTACCTAACATAGCTCCTTTCAAAACACAAATTTAACCCTTCCTCACCACCACCAGAGATACATGGCATGTCTTCTCCTTGAAAAAGCAGTCACTCTGTGGGAAAGGTTAAGAAGACACCAGGGAGACAAGAGACTTACAGGACATAGAACAGTGATAACACTTCATGCCAGTGAACTGGCACCAAAAAAAGGTGGTAGAATTAAACAGAGTGACAATTCTCTGCATGGTGGATTAGAAATAAAATGCAGCTCCTTCACGCAAGAATAAAAACCTTTTTGTTTCAGTTTCTTAAGGAAAGCAGGCTTATGTTCTCAGTTTGTGCTCTTCCTACCCACAGTGACCACTGGACTAAAAAAAGGCAGTTTTACAGCAGAAGGCAAGAAACTCGAAGCTTCAAGTTTCCATCAAAACAAGGGAGAAACGAGGACACAGCAACACTAGCCTCTGAGGAAGATCAAAGCACAGCCCCATAGGCACTTGGCAGCACCTCTGGCCAGTGTGGCACACCAGAGGCTGAGGCACTGTCACCTCCCTGCTCATCCATGCTATGCCAGCAGGATGGGCAGCTGTGCTGGGATGGTTTGGGAGCAGTGTTTTTCCTTCCTGGGAAAGGGGTGCAAGACCCCCAATCTCAGCTCCATGGAAGCAGATGTCCAGACAACCCGATTGTTGGGTTTTTGTTTGGCAATCCATCTGACAGAGCTATTTTGTCACAGGAGTTGAGCAATACTGTGTGTTTGTAAGTAGCTCTATCCTGTGCTGAAAGAGAAAAATAGCAGGAAAAGAACAACACTGTATTCCTGAAAGTAATCCATTTTGTCTGGTTTCACACACACAAAAAGAAGAGTGGGTTTGTGTACTTATCAGACAGGTAAGTAGTATGTTTCTACAGTGACAAGCACAGCAAAAAGAAGACAGGGTTGGATTTTTTTTCCCAATCTGACCAAAACGTGAAGTTAAAGGGACACTGCTTACTCACTGTTTTGGAAAAGTTCGTGGCAGTGATTTTCCAGTAACAGCATGTCCTGGCACAATTACACTATGACTTCCCTGCTCCAGCTAACCAGGCTTCCTTGTTTTCCCTAACCACTACCCCCAGCTCTCTTCTGCTCTGCCCGGCTGTTCTAAGTCTGCAACAAGGATAAACCTATCTGGCCACTCCTCTGCTAGCCCTGTGGAGGCTTCTCGGGTTGGTTGTTTTTTTTTCATTACGCACAAACACACCCCTTCTGCCCCTAAAGCTCACTCCTGCATGCAGCTTTCTGCCTGTTGCAACAGGAAAAACAGCTTTTTCTTTGGTCTATCTTCCTTTCTTACATAGTGCTGCACCTTCCCTAGTGAGCCTCCTGTGCAGGATTACCCTCCTCTCACCCATCCCACCCCTTCTCCAAAGCCATCCCTTCACAGGGCTCTGGGGCGTCCCCCTTGCTTTGCCTCTGGGTACATCTAAGGGTGTGTCCCAGCCCTCCATGTGAGAAGAGAGAAGTGAGAAAGGACCTGAACCAGTCAGGATACACTCGAGAAAACCTGTGTATCCCGGAGGCAGCAGCCACACAGGACACTCTGCCCTCCTCCCCTCACCGTCCCTTGAGCTGAGCTCGGAGTGTGCCTCAGCACTGAGCACTGCCAAGCCATTCCCAGGCATTTCTGCCCTGCTCTGACAGCCGAGGTTTCACAGATCTCAGGTCTCCCAGCAGAAGGCTTGCACAGGAAACCGTCAGAATTCGGGACAAGGCCATAAACACGTGTTAAGACCTTGAGGTTAAAACAAAAAAACAGAAAAACAAAAACAAACTCAAACCATCAATTCTGTTGACACGTCCCATAGCAGCACAATTTGGGACACTATTTTGGAAAGTTTATTTTGGATTTAAGCACTATTTTCCAAGGACCATTTTGTTCAGTCCCTTGTGACCTTGTCACCTTGATAAGGGACAATCACCCCACTTGCCTCAGACACCTTATAGCATCTTATCTTTCCACAGGCAGAATCACCTCTCAAGGAGCTCAAGATCCAAACACTTACCAAGCCCTTAGACACTCCTCTGTCCGTCCTGGCAGACAAAGCTCTGGGAAGGGGACACCCTCCCCCAGTCCTTCCTGCACTTCCTCAGGATGGAGGCACGGATAGGGAAGAAATCAGTCACTTCAAGAACGCCTGATAAGTGGCTCAAAGCCTGTAAAAAAAGCCTTTGCACAAAAAAGGGGGTTTTGCCATTTTGACACCTTCAGGCCAAGTTTACAAACAACTTCTATCATGTTCGTGGCATTACCTCCAGCAGAAGGTAAATCATTATATGAAAATAAAGAAGTCAGTCAAAAATAAATACTAGTTTCAGTGTTGTCAGCTAAGTATGGCATCTAACTGTAGCAATGTATTTGAACAACCTAGGCCACAGTGTGCTCCAGCCAAACCATCTTCAGTCATTCTTATCAGAACCCTCTAGAATTCTTTAAAGTTACCAAGACATAAGTTGTTCTAAAATAAGAAAGAAGAGGCTGAAAAACAAAATTCCAAGACTGAAGAACTAGATAAAGGAGAGTCATGAAGCACTAGAATGTAACCAATCATTTTTCCTGAGAAGTGCATACGCTGAACACATGGACAAGATAAAAGCACCAATCAAGTAATTGTGTAAACAGTAGTTTTAGAGTGTATAAATACAGCTTATTGTAAACAATAAACAGCTTCTACTTAATCATATTAGTTATTCAGAAGTCCCAAGCTCCTGAATCTAACAGAACACTTGTTCTTTTTTCTTGAAGTAAGAAGGTGTATGAGGCTTTACAGTACTGTTTCATATATAGGTTTACCCCAGGATGATCAAAAAAAGTCACCATCTTCACTTCATAAACACTTGAAATTTTAGCTAAAAATCTGACTGCATAAGACAATTTACTTCTCACTATTTTAGACTGAACTAACAAAGCCAGGACCAGATCTGTAACATCGCAAAGCACATGCAAGGAAATTGAGAACATTATGAGTAGTAATGAACTGTTCCTGTCCTGTTACTGGCTGGTATTCCATAAATAAAACCCCATAAACAGTAAGTACAGGCGTGACTCAACATCACTCTAAACCCTCAATTTCAGAACTAGTGTTATCCGCAACAGCACAGGTTTTCAGAGCTTTGAAAAAGCTCCCCTAACCCTTGTGCTATGTGGGCTTGTAGTTATACAAGAAACTGCAGCCATTTGCAAACTAGTCTGGAAAAAAAGTGGATTGGAAAGGAAGTATTTTCTTTCTGCTTAGCTAGTTTCAAGAATGTTGTGGCCTATGTTAATGTCACAGCACTTTTTGCAATAAGATGGTGTTCCAGTACAGTAGGAGCAGAATTACAAAATTCCTGAGCCACTGCCAAGACTAGTGTCCATTTCATACAAGTTCCTATTCAGAAGCCAGCCTACTGTATTTAATATTAGAATTGCAAATAGGAGCTAGGACTGCTGGAACTCTAAGTAGCTTCACGTTTCTCAAGGCAACATACTCCAAACTCCATTCCTGACTTCACAGAACTTACTGGAGTCAAAATAGTACTTAACTGAGCCCAAGCAGCATTAGAGTCACACACTGTAGCCAGCAACTGCATCAGCTCACTACAGAAAGCAAAAGCAACTGATTTCTGGGTTTTTCATATGTGACTGCATATATACATACTAACAGACACATACATACTTCCCTGCCCATCCTGCAAGTCCTCTGCTCCACTGGAGGAGGAAAGACCCTCTGAACTGCTGTTCTTGGTGCACAAAAGCAACTGACATTATGGCTCAGAACAAAGTCACAGGTATCTTCAGGTGACAAAAGGAAAAGAGCTCTCCAGGCCTAATTCTGCTCATCTTACTTTAGCAGGCACCACCACACACAAATGAATTTATTCATAAAACACACAGCACTCTGGAGAGTGGGAAGTCAGGACAAGAGAGCTGCCTAACAGTGGAAAGGAGCAGGAAAATGCTCAAAACATCAACATGAACTCTGCCTCTGCGCTACAGCACTTGCTTGTCTAAAATACATTAAACCATAAATATTAGCAGCAGATGTATTCGTATTCCACACAATTCACAGGGGGAAAACCCAGCAATGAAGTTTAACAATGCAAGGCCTTGCTTCTGTTCATCAGCAGAAAGCCAATGGGAGAACACACAGGCACTTTCCTGGTGTCATCTAAGCTTCTCAGGAGCCCACAGTTTTCCTAGGAAAAGACTTCCTCACCAGGACCAACAAGCCTGAGCAAACCCAGGGAGTTAAGGGTGCACAGCTAAAGGCAGCCACTCATAACGCAACTCAAGGCAATCCAGCATTGCTCACACTAAGGCTGGGTCAAGCCAGCTTTGCTAAGACCACACCACTGCACAGGTTTAAGGCACAAAATGTGTTGTTTTCTTGGCTTTCCTGCCAAGCTCAAGCCAGCCTAGTGGAAAAAAAAATTAGTTCTATATCAGGCTTGACACCACCCTCCCACAGCCCAAATCAGCACCACCACTGTCCCCACAGTGACTTTTTCTTCTGAAAATGTCCTCTTTCTTGGCTTAATATCCCACAGCTCTTGTTCACTGCCTCTTTCAATACAGTCAGGCCCTACCTTCTGCCTGGACAATCATGATCCTAAGGATCTCTAGCACATTTCCATGCTGAAGAATCCCAACTTACAGTTGCTGATGGCAGAAAGCCTCCTCTTTCCCAAACATTACCAAGCTCCAGTATGATCCTCTCAAGGCAGGCAGATGACCGGAGCAGCCCACAGTACTGCAGGACACGAGCAAGCCATGGATTCAAGGAACTTTAAACAACATCTTCCATCATCTCTCAGTCCTTCATTTCTGAAGCTTGTTTTGCTCTGTTGACACTGAGCACCCACCTGGTGCTTTTGTAAAGCCATCGCAGATCCTGTTCTCCCAAGGCTTCACTGCTCCATGGCAGCAGCTGCCCCTGAACCATTTAGTTCCTATCTCCAGGCAGCTTCTTGCTGGTGCCTCCCATGGGAATTACTTGATGCCTACCTTTGGCGAGAGTCTCACCCTGCTGTGTCAGCATCCAGCCATCACCTCCATCAGCCTGGACAATGGGTGCCAGCCAGCACCCCATGGGTACCTCCTGTGCTTCTCCAGATGAGGTGGGGCTAGAATGACCACCACAGGGTTTGTGCCAGCACCACTGCTTCTCTCCACAAAAGGAGAGCTGCACCTCAGCACAGCCCTGCCTCCACTCCAACAGCCGTCTCATCCTTACCAGGATCTTACTCCAGGACTGCCTGGTTTTTCACAAGAGGCCTGAGATTTCCAGGAGACATTGAACAAGTGACCAACACCAGTCCTTGCCCTCTCCAACATTCAAGGCACTTAAAGGCTCCAAGGCAGCAGCTTCATGAAGTCTGACTTCCCCCTGCAGTAGCCAATGTCCCATCTCCACGCATACACCAGCTTTTAAAGAATCTTCTCATCAGATTTTTCCAGATACTTCATATGTGCCACTCTCTGGGTATCCCAGACTACCATAAAGCAAAAACCCAGGCTCCAATTCACTGCATTCCAGCCCTCCAGCACTGAGAGGGATGGTGAGCAGGGTGAGTTACCTAATCACAACTCACTTAGAGTTCTGAAGTGTTGTGTGACCTTGAAGAATTGTTAATCAAACATTTGCTGCACCTCCTGTTTCACCTCCTTTGCATCAAGAGGTCAGTTCAAGCCTGTGCAGGATTCAGAGTCAAAGACAGGTTATGGCACAGAACTTTGCTAAAATCTTCCCCAGTAAAATAAAGTCCCGCTAAACATTGTTCCCAAAACTTTTATACCTGTAACTATTACTGCTTGGAAAGACTCCCTGAGAAACTCCTTTTCTCATGTGTCTGAAGAGGGGTATGTTACTTGGGTTTGCTTTTGCAAATTACTCCTAAAGCTCTCCTTTGGCTAATGTTATTGTATATTTTATTTGGCTCACCAGCATTTATGAACCTTAATCTCCTTCCTCTGGATCCAACTTAACTTTGAGAGTTTCCCATTTTATTTTTATAACTTCCTTTATCAAGCTGTTTGAGCCTTTCTGCTTCCTCTTACCCTTGTTGAAGCCTCTGATGGAAGCAAATACATTCCACCTAACATGGCATCCACAGCCATCTGCAGGTTTGCTGCAAGCCACTTAAATTCCTCACCTATCCTCTGGAGGCAGCCTGTTTCAAGAAAAGGAGGTACAGAATTGCACTTGGGCACAACAGGTTTTGCCTACATACTTCAACTACTTCACAGACTTTTCACATCTGCAAAGCTGTAAGAAATATTAAAGCATTTTTTCTTATTGGAGTGGTTCTTGCCTTTTAATGCTGGCAGCCCCAGAACACCTTTCTTTTCACACTGTTCAGTACAGAATAACCCAAGATACAGCTACTTTATTTCTCCACAGAGGACACAAGGTTTGCTAACACCATACCCCCTGAACTCCCCTCGAACTGTTTTCAGCAGGCCACAATGATATGTGATGATTCCCAAGAGCCAAGGACTACTCCAGCTGGTCAAATACACTTATCCGCCTGATGCAAGCTCCTTGCATTTCACTGCCTCTTGGGGCCTCCAGACACTTAACTGGGATCTCCAAGATGCATTTATCTTCCTTTAATTCTTTTTTTCTCCCTCTTCTCTTTCCCACATCCTAGCTGCATACTGCCAGCCTCAAGAAGGCAACTTCAAAAGCCATCATCTCTCAGCTCCTCTGGCCAGCAGCACCACTCTTCTTCCATCCACCCTGTCACCAGTACAATTCTGTATATATGAGCACCCAAAGGTACGAGTAAAGCATCAGTGCTTTATTACCATGACACTCCCAAGCAACAGGTGCATCCCGAGCTGAACAAAACCCCATCTCCCTATTCTCAGCCCTGGGCCCCAGACAACAAGGTGGCAATGCTCAGGTTAAGAGCTTCTTTGAGGCAATGCCTTTGCCACAACAAGAATTTTTGTCCCATAAAATACTCCACAGAAAGTCTGCAGCTTTGAAACAAGCAAAAAACAAACAAACAAACAAAAAACCCCAAAAAACAAAACAAGCACAGGGCAAACCATGATTACTTCAGTCTCTTTTAACGAGAGATTTAGAAACTCGCTGACTCTAAGTTTCAGGTAGTGCTTTATTAGGCTTGTCCTTCTGATCAGCTCTAACCCTGCAAATGCGACAGCCCTGCCCGCTGTCCCAGTGAATCCCATGTGGCAACATGTGCTTTCCTGGGTCCAGTTCTGCACAACTTCCCTCAGCTGCAGCCCTGTTTTCTCAAGTCTGCTGCAACCCATTTCGACATCGAGACATCCCGAGCACTTTACTCATTAACACTGCAACTTCCACTCGTCCCACAGGCAGTGCTGCGACTGACGCCAGACGCGGCTTCTCCCCACAGCTCCAACTTCATTTCTCCCCATCAAAGCCGCACACGCACTTCTCCACCGCGGTAAACAGCCCAGAGACAACCCAAGTTTTTGAACCATACACTTTGCACCAATCCATTAGGCGCATAAACAGCTCCCGTGGTACTTTTCCACGCAGAACCCAGCGCTAAATCCAGGTGCTCACAGCCCAAGTGCATGGGAACAGCCCCAAACTCTCGGCTCAGCCATGCTGTCCCACGCTGCCCGGCCAACAGGGCGTTGCGGGGCCGGGAACCAAACCGGAGATGCGACTTCAACGCGTGCTGGGCTGCTCCAAGAGATTAAACCCGAGGGGAAGCCACAGCGCCCACCAACACGAGGAGTTCACACACACACACAACCACAGGCTGCAACTGGCGAGGAACCGGCTCACCCCGGCCAAGCCACCGGGGAGCCCGACCCGCACACAGAGTTTTAGGGAGAGGACTGGATGTACTGCTGGGAGATGCTGAGTGGAGGGTGGCTAGCCCCAAACCCAGCACCTCTTCCCCGCCTGGCAGCACACTCAACCCGCCTCACAATAAACCCCGAAAAACGTGAAAAAATAAGGCGGTGAGCACCCGGGCACCCGCCCCTCTCCTTCCGAGGGGCAGCAAGTAGGAAATCAGCAAAAACCACGCACTAGAAAAGCAAACAAAACGCAGCTCCCAGCGCTTCCCCTCTTCTCCCCTCCCCTCCATCCCCGTCCCGCGGGCTCCTCGCAGGGCAGCGCGGGGGGTACAGCCCGGGGCACCTCACCCAAAAAATGAAGTTGAAGCCGAAGAGCAGGTACTTGATGCACTTGGTGCCTCCTTTGACTGGCATGGTGGCGGCTGCAGGCGCGGTGACAAAGCTCCCGTGCTCCGACGCCGCTCCTTAAATGCGGCCCGGCCCGGGTGTCTCGGGGACTCCCCGGCCCGCCCCCGGGGCCGCCCCCGGCCGCGCCCCGCACCTGCGGCCGCCCCGCTCCGCCCCAAGGCCGGGCGGGCACCCGGCGCTCCGGCAGCGCCCCACGGGGCCGTGCGTGGCCGTCCTGGCTGCTGGGAATGCTCGGGCGTGGAGGGCGAGCACGGGGAACGTCAGAGTCCCGCTCCCGGCCCTGCACGGCGCAGTCTCAGCGATCCCACCCTGTGCCTGGAGCGTTGTCCAAAAGCTCCTGGGGTTCTGGCAGGGTTGGGGTTGTGACCATTTCCCTGGGGAGCCTGGTCAGTGCCCCACCACCCTCTGAGTGAAAAACTTCGTCCTACTATCTAACCAACCCCCCTGCCCCAACCCGACCTGCTCTTGCACAGATCACTGAATCCTTAGGATTGGAAGGGACCTCTGGAACTCCTCCAGCCCAACACCCCTGCCAAGGCAGGGTCACCAAGAGCTGGTGACACAGGAATGTCTCCAGGTGGGCCTGGAATGTCTCCAGAGAGGGACAATCCACACACCCTCCCTGGACGGCCACCCTTAGCGTAAAGAAATTCTTCCTCGTGTTATCGTGAAACTTATTGTTTTAGTTTATGGCCATTGCTCCCTGTCCTGTCACTGGGCACCACAGAAGAGAGTCTGGCACCATCCTCTTTGACACCTGCTTTGAGATATTTATATGCATTAATGAGATCCTCTTTCTGACTTCTCTAATTAATCAGGCCCAGCTCCCACAGAGATGCTCCAGACCCCTCATCACCTTTGTGGCCTCTGCTGGATGTTGAGTTTAAAATAAATGCATCAGTCTAGCTTAAATGAGTGTTTTCCCATACAAGATAAACTTACAGCATAGTTTAACTCCCTTAATCTTTCAAATATGTCTGTATGAAGTTACAAACATCCACTTGAGGAAAATAAGGCGGGATAAGTTTCACTGATCCATGGTAACAGGTTGCGCACGTGCCCTTAGGTCACCCCAGTTGTGAGAAAAAACATGGTCAATTTCAACTAAGAATTTTCACTTTCATCGTAACAGGGTGTTCGGCACTCAGTTTCTGAGCCTTTTAGCTAAGGGATAAAAACTGAGGGCTTGTACCTTAATTTCATACTGTGGGATTAGAAATTCATCAGGTATTGAGAGCTAAAAAAACACCCAAGCAGAACAGTAAAAACAGAAAAGCCATACTGAAATACAAATAAAAACATGTTGGCATTATTGTTGCCAAAAATAAATGATAAGATACAGCACATTCTAGAGGCAATACGGAGGAGGAGACGCTGGCTTGGGCAGCTGCTTCCCAGAGTAGGTTACAAAACAGGAATACATTTCCTATAAAACAAAGGGAAGCAGAGGGATGGAGGCTGGCCACAACAGTTTAGATCCAGCAAGGATGGAATTAATAAATGCATGTGACTAAACTCTCCTGGTAACTGGAAACTGAGCAAGGGGAGGTCCTGTATCTCAGTCTTGGGCTCGGACTGGTTTTCTGGGTGGCTTTTGGGTTGGTTTTCTTTTGTCACTTTGCCATTAAGAATTTATGCTGTTAGTTAGCGTCAGTAATATGGTTTCCCTTAAGTTTCTAAAATAAAGGATCACAGAAGAACTTTGGATAACTCCTCTCCTTTGTATTATTAAGCTTTTATGCTTATACTGTGTTAAAGCAACTCTCATTAAAATTCATGGGCAGTAACCTTTTGATCAGAGGCAAGAAATGGACCTGTTGGATAAAAACCTCCTGTGAGTTTGTAAAAAATTAAACTGTCCCTATTCACCTGGCAAATTAGGTTATGAGGAAATAAAATGAGTTTGTGCATTTTTAGTATTCTCAAGAATATGGAATGATAATAATGCTGTGGCTTTTTTTTTTTTTTTGTTTTTTTTTGGGGTTTTTTTTTTTTTTTTTTTTCATTCCATGTGAAGGATCTGGAGAGAACATTTACATTTCGCTCTTCCAGGGTGGGACAATCTCGTAGATGCAACTCTCTGACCACCTCTGAACTTCTCTGACTAGTGGAATGAGATAATAATCAACTGAATTTCTGTGTAATAGAAATCACTCATGGAAATTCATGACCCTTGTAGAAGTACTTCAAACTGATTTATTATTTTGAAACTTTGTATTTGCATGGGATAGTAGGCATTTTGCATGAAATATTTATTATCTGCACTTAAAATTGTGCTGGGTAGTTAAAGTGTTATTTTGTCCTACTGGCACAGAGAAAAGCAAATTCAGGATATTGCTGATAAGAATAAATTAGAGTTTACCAGAAGCCTTTTAAAATTACCCTTCTAATAATCCAGACACAACACTTAACTATCTGTGGAGCTTTTCTCTATAGGTAGGCTGAATTATTTTATCCTGTTTAAATGTGAAACTGAATGTCTTGTTTGGGCCAACAGTGCAGAGGAGAAGTATTTGCTTCTCACCAGGAAAGATTTTCTCCTCAGACTGCACAATCCAAAGAACCTTGATCCTTTGATTAATATAGGAAGGCAAAGGAGAGTAAGGGTTTCTCTCCTGACTGTATTAAAGGATGGTGGGATTCTCTGGTAAGTACTGCAGAATTTCTTGATTCCTTGACCTGTTTTCCCCATATCTCTACCTTAAGAACATGTGGAAGGACTAGTGTCAGCTAGCTTGAGGCCTTTAGCCTTCTTTGCATAAACAATTCCAGGTCTTTTAAAAGATTTCAGCTCCCTTAAAAAGCCAGGCATAAACAATTGGAACGGCGGAGAGATAAAGTACAAAGCTTTCCCCACCAAAGGACAGGGATTAACAGATTTCTTGAGTGTCGGTTAAAGGAGAAATAAAATAACAACATTTTGTTCCTTGTGGAGAAACATCTTTGACTGTACAAGCCAGATGCAAAAGAAAAACCCTAAAGGTTGTTTTGTTTGCTTTTTAGCTTCAGTGATTGTTTTTTTTTGAAGTGACTGTGATGCTGGGCTGGATCTGTCCATCTGGTGAGGTGTGGGGCTGTACAAACACATCACTTCTCTGCTGTCAGGGAGTTGGGGATGGATTTTGAGAGGAAAGACGAAATAGGAAGCCACAGATCCTACACTAATGTCATCTGGATCATCCTAAACTCTTGAGTTCATCCATGAAACATAACATGAAGTGCCTTACTTCTGGTCTCACCTTTCCAAACAAATTTTAAGGTACTTTGGTTTATTTCAACACAGCAATATTTTGGAATGGTGATGGTGAGTGGTTCCTTCCACATCTGGGGCTGTGAGGGAGAGGCTGGTCTTGGAGCTGGAGAGTCAAGACTGGCATTCCATTGCAAAATGGAATGAGTCACTGCAAAAATGACTCACAGGGTCAGTCATGCTGATAACACTACGTGGAAGGCACTGGCCTTTTTTCCAGTGCTGGTAGAAATGTGTTTGGTGTTTGGTATCCATAGCAGAGAGATTCTGGAAGAACTCATGCTGGGAGTAAATCTGTGCATCCTGTGGAAGTGTGTCTGCTTTCTGCTATGAGAGAAAGGCTTTGAAGAAACCACAAAGCCCTGGGAGATTTCACTAGAAATTAGGTCTTCTGCTATAACTGGAGGTGTATCTGGAAGTGAAAAGTCAAAGCCAGACTTCTTCATTTTCCATGTCTTTAAAACACTTTTTTGTTTTTAACTGGGATTTGAATAAATTTAGAAGAGCACATCCTTGCAAATATTTGGCATAAGATATTTGTGTACTATGCATGAGTAGTGATAATGTCAGGAGAGCAACTGGAAAATCTCAATATGAACTTGGGAAACCATACACAATTGTTTCATAATCAGTTATCATTTTACTGGAAAATCTCAATATGAACTTAAGAACCTTTAGGAAATTGCTTTTTAATCAGTTATAATTTTCAAATTTTGTGATAAAATGCATGGGATAGAAAGCAAAAATTCTAAAAATTCCAAAAATTCCAAAACTTCCAGAAATTCCAAAAATTCCAGAAATTCCAAAAATTCCAGAAATTCCAAAAATTCCAGAAATTCCAAAAAACATCCATTCAATATAATTCAGGCATCCTTACTGTTACCAGTGATGAAAGCAGACTCCTTCAGGAAGGAAGGGTGATAAAAGGATGGAGCCAGGCTCTGCTTGGTGGTGCCGGGCAATTGCGCAAGGGGGAATGGGGAGGAACTGATGGCCAGGAAGTTCCATCTGGACATGAGACAGAACTTCTTCCCTGTGCAGTGTCCGAGCGCTGAACAGAGACCAGAGATGGTGTGGAGTCTCCCTCACTGGAGACCCCTCTGGACACAATCCTATGGTGTTTCTGGGATGGCCCTACTGGAGCAGGGAGGTGGGACCAGATGAGTCACTGTGATGCCTTCCAGCCTGGCCCATTCTGGGACGAAGAGGATGTCATCATTTTACTTAGGGAGAAGAGAACACACTTGCTTTTTTAATTGTTGTGAAATACAAAAAATAGTCTGGGTGCCCCTTAATTTTTCACAGCAGCAGTTTGACATCACTGAAATTGTAGCCTGTGGTTTAACTCCTTTTCAAGTTAAATTAGCATTTAAACCCCTCATGCTGCAGATAGCAGTGCTTGTACCTGGTTTCAGTGTGAGAGCAGAGTCATGGCTGGAGGATGGGAGACCAAAGCTTTACCAAACAAATGCTGTGACTCTGAAAGATTGCAAAATGCCTATTTGGAAATCATGGCTGTAACACATGTGCAGCTCCAAGGGTGATTCATCTAACTGCTATGTTGATATCTGCATGTGTCAGACCTTTCTGTATGGGTGAAATTATTTTAGGAGCAGGGGACAGGAGTGGGGCTGTGGCTGCTGTCGAGGTGCTGGCAGGTTAGGCAGGTTCTTGAGCACAGGGCCCTGTGATGTGACAGATCTCCCTTTCCATGATACAGCACTGAAGTGTGTGTGGGGACTTAGGGCAAACCTTTCTACTGGCAGATTAAAAGTCAGGTATGTGAGGCTCAGCTATGACTGTTGTGGAAAAATAATCCTGGTTTTTCTAGTGCACACGAGAGAGAAATCCAGACAGCATCAGAAAAGAGCAAGATTGCTTCAGGTCTGTGTCTGACAGCCAAGAAGGCCACAGCTAACAGTCTTAATAGTCTCTCTAAATGCTTTTATTTCCCCCTTCAAAGTAATAGAACAGAACAGAACAGAATAGAATAGAGTATTTCAGTTGTAAGGGACCTACAACAACCATCTGGTCTGAGCATTTCAGGGCTAACCAAAAATTAAAGCATGGTATGAAGGGCGCTGTCCAATTGCCTCTTAAACATGATTAGTAACAATGGTCCCAAATCTGAAAGTATTTCTGGTCTTTGTTCTGTTCCAAACAGAGGTGGATTTCTAGGTGTTTTCCTCAAATTCCCCTGGCAGTGCCAGTTTCATGGATCCACAAAGCACAGGTTAGGGAGGTTCTCAGGCCGTTCTTCCCAGCGCTGTCAAGTGGATGACTAGGAAATTGTCAAGATATTATTTTTAATCAGATTCATGGTTCCATTAAGAATTTTACAATTTAAATTTCTGGTGCAAAGTAATTTGAACACTCTGGCAGAATCTCAGTTAACTGTATTTATAAATTCTTTTGTATGTGTAAGTATAAATATTTTTCATAACTAGCTAGAAACATTAGTTATGGAACTGAGCTTTGAAATGCTGGGGGGTTACTTTTCAGTCAGTTTAAGAAAGCAAGAACAGTAACGTTCAGCAATGGAGAAAGGAGGATGTTTCCCCCCAGTTTTTTAGTAATGCAAAAGTGTTTCAGGACATTCTTCCTCTAATAAAGAAAGTGATCTTTCTTTATGCAAATGCCAAGAACAACAACAACAACAACAACAACAACAAAATCCAAAACCCCAAAAAGTCATACATGAAAATTAAAAAAAAATTAAAAAAAGACTAGTTGCTTTTCGTTTTTAGTAGGAATGGTTTAATATTAGGATCTGTTTTGGTACACAAAAAAGCTCCCTAATCTCTGTCCTCAGTGAAAATTAGCAGGACTTAATTATTTAGTGGGTATTTTAGATAAGATGTTGCAGAGTAACCTCCTCCCTAAGCACCCTGTCTACAAGGGAGAGGATTTTATTTCTGGGTAACCACACAGCATTTGCAGCTGAAGTTAAATAATTTTTCATTCTGAACTAGCACTCATCTGAGGGAGCTGATCTAAACATATATTCCAACACAGGTCAAATAATGTTGGACTTGATAAGGTTGATTTTGTTTTCTGGGTTTGTTTTCAACTTCATTTTCCAAATATGGATTTGATTTTAAGCTTGCATTTCACTCTTCGGTGATTAAAGCAGCTAACTTTGCCTACAGTGTGTGGATTAAAAAATAGCTGCTTGTCAGATTGAACTTTGTGTTTTATTCTATTGATTTCTCTTTCTCATTCCTTACCCTCCCCACTCCAATTCAGTTCTTAAATTCTTCTCATATTTTCTTGGTGGTTTTCCTTTTCTCCCTTCAGTTTGCTCTAACTGTCTTGAGAACTGAGGAGGAAATACTACGGAATAGAAGTTGCAGTGTTGAATATTGCTCCTTTAAAACTGTCAGTTCTTAAGATGTCATGTGAGGTCTCTGAGAAAAAAAGCGGTATGGAACTATATTTCAAAATGGACTGTCTATTTTTGCCATTCTAGTGAGGTCATTGACTTTAACAACTTCTGTGAGATGGTCAAATGAGCAAGAATAGGGTTTCCAAATATTTCTGGTTACAGACTCTTTGTGTCCTCTGGTCATTTCCTGCTGATCACACCACAGATTGCTCCATAGCCTGAGAAGCCTGTGAAAAATCACTTCACCTTTCCACCAGTATCTCTTTTCTTTACTTCATAAAATGTTTCCTGCAGGTCTGGAGCGATGTTCAGGGCTTTCAGGTGGGAACTGCTGCTTTAGACCACAGTGTATGGGTCATCCCAGCTGGTGTCACAGGAGGCCTGTTGTTATTATCCATAAGAAAACTCTTAACAGGGCTTTAATTGCCAGTGGTGTTGGGCTGCAGCTTATCTTTTAATGCAAGGGAGGCTTCTAACCATCTCACCTATTTTACATGCTGAAAACCAGCTGACAAAATGTGCTTTTTTGTGGGCCCATCTTTTAAAGTGCAGGTGAGCATTTATCTCTGAAATTACCAGGAGGTACTCGAGTATCTTCTCAAGCTTTGGTAAATAACGTCAATGTCATACAGTGTTGATATCTTTACCTTTGTTTGTTTGTAATGCCGTCAGATTGGAGGGCAGTGTAGTGGGCAGGCCTCCAGTGAGTATATGCAATGTTATGTAATTTATTTAGCCCCAGCTGCTATGAAAAGCATGATAGGATGGATACCTTCGCTGCTCTCAGCACTTCAGAGCCTTTGAGCAATCACAATTGCTGTTGTCAAATGTAAATCAGTTGGGAAGCTCTTGCAAGAGACTTTGTACAGGTGATGGATGTGATCTTGGGAGCTGAAATCCATTTGCTTCGATTCTTTTGCTGCCTGTGCTTCCTTGGGCATTTATTTTTTTATTTCAGTGATGGAAACAGAGAAGCATAGATCATCAAGACCTGCTTGGGGAAAACCAATCTGTGTCTTCCAGAGCAGAAGTGAGAAATAAGGGTCTTGCAATCAATCTGTGAGTTTCAAGCATTGTAAAATATAAACAACTCCTACCTTTCCTGGAAAGAATCTTAAGACTTCAGCAAATAGCATGGAAAAGGAATACATCATGTACTGGCTGCTCTTTAGAATAGGTAAAAGGTGTAAAAGCCGAGGTGGGGAAACTCTGGATGTTGTGATTCAGTTTGGACAAGGGAGGTCACAGCAAACTTGAGCTGATTGCTCAGTATTCTGTCAGTGAGTGCATTTTCATTAAATCCAGCAACAAAGCATGATATTCAAGAAGGAACAGGTTGCTGAACATGCTTTCCCTTTTCCATATGATACCATCAGGGGTGAGGTAACATCCTCTCCTCAAGGAGAAGATGTGGTGGGTAAAGTAAATACATCTATAGTAAACGCTCCAAATCACTATTATTTAGATGATTATCTGTTAAACCCTACTGAAGGGAGCTGGGCTAGCACATACCCTGTGGTATCCGTCAGGAAGGTTTGTTTCCATGAGAAACAAACAAGGTTTTCAGATTAAGGATGTTTTTAAAGCCTTGGCATTCCTCTCTTGGCTTCAACTTGAGTTGTGTTAAACTGAAAGTCTTCCTTTCAAGGCTATTACTCTACTTATGTCCTATGTTGACATAACATGTGAAACTTTCTTTTTGTGGAGCAAAATTCTCAGACTTTTGATTATTTGGTGAGCTCATAGGTGGGTTTTAAATTTGGCACTAACAACTGCAGTGCCACGACCTCCTTTGATTAAACATCTGATGAAACTGGTGGATAAAAACAAGGGTCAAGATAAGGCATAATTGAAGATCATCTCTTTCATACCTCTCAAATGAAGTAATGAGTGAAAGCCTCCTTAGAAATGGTATGTGCATTTATTTTTTCACTTTTGCAAAGAGGCAGCCTTGTATTCTGCCTTCCATCTGAAATTTTGTTTATTTTTATCTTAAATCTTGTAATATTTTCTGAAATAAATTTCCACCTGAGAAATTAAAGAGGTTGTAAATAAGCATCATTATATTGTTTTGGTTCTTTTTGCATTGACATAATTAAAATCCTTTGGGTTTGATTTAAGAAGTCATCTTGTTCAGCTTGCTACTAAATTTGAAATTGTATTTATACTGTGCGTAACCATAATACTAAAAGGGAAAGATGTTCATAATTAACATAACTGAAGCAGGGGAGAATTATTTCCTCTTCAGAAGTCTTTTAAGATAGCTGGAGATGTGCTCTCTCAGAGCTAGACTAGATATTCTTATTTTCTAAAAATATTTTAGCTGCTTTAATAAAGCCTGTGAAAAATCATTATGGAGGAAGGAAGGGTAGTCTCTTCAGATCATAGGGAGGATAAAGGTTTCAAATAAAATAGACCCAGACCTGAGGAAAAAAATATAGAAGCAGTGCACCTTTTAGAGAGCCTTGGGAAAAAGAGAAGTGGAATTTTTAACTCTATCAACTAAGTCTTCAAATGCCAGTAGGCAGAGGCAGACTGTGAGGTGTGTCTCAAAACTGGCATGTGGTTCTAGTCCATTAATAGCTCTGAAACATCAAGAAATGCCAAGTAATAAATCACCTTTCTAATAGAATACTTCTATCCGACTTGTCTGGGGGCTTTGTGTGATTCCCTGTGAGTACATTGATATTGGAGTTTGATTTATAGCGAGTCAACTTGTTCCTAAAAATTGAAAATAACCTATTGTATATCTGAACCTAGACACACCTGTAGACAAAATGAACCTCAGTTCTACCTGTCTAGGTATGGTCTCTAATATGGTGTAAAACCTGACATGTCTAGTTAATATTAAGTGCGGATACAGGTCTTGCATAAATACTGTGGATTTGTGGTTTTTTTTAGCGATTTCATTTTTACCTTTCATTACTTGCATAAAACCTTGTTGCCATGAAGGAAACCAGTGTTTGGTGTGACTCATCATAGAAACTTGAGGAATTTAAGTTTAGCTGGAATTTCCAACTTGCCAGCTCTATATAAAGCAAGAAAGGGTTTATTTTGTTCAGTTGTAGAGTTTGGTATTGACTTTAGGCTGTAGTGCTCAGATGTCCTCAAATCACAAGGCTTTGCTCTCATTAAAAATAAGGGTCTCTTAACAATGCTCAGCAACGACTCAGGTGCGTAGATACCTGAATTTAAGTTTCTATACTTGGCATTAAGGGCTTAACTGGAATTGCTAAGACTGAAGGTTCTGCCAAGTATCTTTATTCAGAAGAAAATCACAGAAAATAATTTGAGAAGGGTGTTTGATTTTCTTTAAGATTACCTTTGTGACTTTTAGCAATCATAGAAGGTAGTGGAGAGACAGGAATGGAAATAGATCAGAAACCAATCAATTGTGGCATGAGTTGTAACAATGGATTTACTGTGGCTCCACCTTGAAATGAAGAGACCAGCAGAATTTTCCCTGCAGAATGGCACCCTTTTACCTGGCATGGATATCCTGATGCCTGTCACATGCCAGGAGTAGGCATATTCCCTGTGGGTATGGTTGCAGTTTAGGGCATAGCAAGTGTCACACTGCCTGAGTGTGTCTTTTCCTGAGCATTTTGCTCTCAGTTCTTTGTATGGAAAGGATGAGAGACATAGCTTTTTTTTTTTTTTTTTTCCATGTAGCCTCAGCACCCTTCCTGCTCTAATTTCTCATCAGAGCTGCTGGTTTATCCCTTTTTTTTCTCTTTAAAATTCTGTTCTCCCTGCTTTGCACTCCTCGTAGCTAAAACACAAACTTTGTATTTCCACAGCGGGGTTTGAATTGCTTCTTTAACTTTCTGGGTGGAGGAGGGAAGTCTTTTGAAAAGAATACGGGAACACTTTGTGCAAAGGGCTGGGTTCATAATTCAGCATTATCCTGGAGCACACTAGGATAGTCAGCAAGTATGTGATATTGAGGATTTGCCAGATACCAGAGCTCTGGATGACTGGAATATATTCTTCAGAAGGCTGTGAGATCTGGCTACACAGCTATTCTTTTCCAACCACAGAACTAACAAGTGTGTCAAAGCTGGGTTTTCCACTGCTCAGCTGCTACTTGGAAGAAAAACTTCTAGGGAAGTCCCACATCCTATTTGAGTACCTGGATTAGAAATGCATATTTCAAAAAGTCTCCACATGTAATTCAAAGTTGTTAATTTTGGCATCTAAATATGTGTTGTTCTAGTCCTTGATCCCACCAGCCTCAAGCCTGGGATTAGATGATGTAAAAAGAAAGCTGAAAACCCCACTGCAATGAAGTGATATTTGTGATGGATATTAATAGTAGTCTTTTTTGCCATTTAATATGTTCTGGTCCTTTTCAAAGTTAGGGGCCATGCACCTAGGTGGGAGCAGGTCTTTGCCTTGCCTTGGCTGCTGTGTACTGGGTCAGGAATTGGTGGGAAATGGAGAGGGGGAATTGTGCTTTCTGGGGAGCTTCAGGCCCAGGGTGGGAGACTTTCTATTTTTAGGTGTCCTGCTTGAGCTACTAGGTCAGGAAACTGAGAATATTTCAATCCTCAGATGCTTATGTATATAATTTCACAAAATACCTTCAATATGGAACACCTCCACCCCAGTTTCTCCAAGGAATCTGTGGAAAATTTGCAGCTGAATTGAGGTGTCTGATTTTCTGGATAATTGTCTCATGTATATAATAGATATGTATAGTCTGCAAGGAATATACAGCTGTTCTGTTTGCTTTGTTATGGGTTTGTCTTTACTTTCTTTTCTCTTACCTTTTATTTACATCAATAGAACTGATCTCTAGCTTGGCATGAAGGGGAGGAGAGGAATGTCATTCTGCAGATGATTTACTTTATGTGTCTAGGACTAAAGCAAATATTTCATTTCTCCTATTATATTTCATTCCTAGGGCTGCATCCAGAAGTGACAGCCTTCCCATTAGTGTGATTTGTGGCTGGTTTGTTTTCATTTCAAGGGCTCCTCAGCACACCTAGCAGCAGCCCAGTAGGTACTTTTCCACTGGATACAAATCCAGGTGTATTCTTGTCATTTTGAAACTTCACAGTTAAAAATGCAGAGAAAATATTCCCCCAAACCAGCTAGAATTGTATTTGCACAGTTAGAATAATGTAACTTGCCTTCTCTTATCACACCGATCCTAGTATCGGTGCTGAATCAGTACCAAGAAGAAATCCAGGGAAATAAATTTAAAAGTTCAAAGACATTTTTATCTTAATACACCAGCATGTGATCTGGGATTATAGCAAATATAGTCATGCTTCAGAGCAACCTCACCCTGACACATCCCGGGCTGGCAAAGTTAGTGCTGTCTAGTGAGCTAAACCTCTGCTCAAAATTGGTATTAATAAACCTCAGATTTAATCTGGCCTGTGCTGGACTTGGTCTCATGACTGCAGAGGCTCGTGCCTGTCAGAAAGGGAGTTTTCCTTGTATCTGAAGATGTGCCAAGATACTTCCCACAGCAAGACTGGTTCTGTGGCAGTAGGAGTTGCAGAAGGGTAACAACACACTTGCTGAAGAGCAGGAAAAGTGAGGAGCCAGGGAGAAAAATCCTGGCAGGGGAAAACCCTCAGTACTTGTCCCTCCTCCCTCTGCCAGTGAACACAGCTGAGCTGGAAAGCTTAGGCTGCTTGGGGCTGGGCTCCTCCTGCTTTGTCTTCTGCTCTAACTCTGGTAGAAATTGTTTATTAAGGCCAGAAATGAGTACTGGGCAGCCTCGATAACACCAGCAAGAGAAGATTTATTCCTGCTTCCCATTGAGCAGAATGGATTTGAAGTGTTCATCTCCCCACAAAGCAATCTCCAACTCCACATTTCTTGCTTCTCAGCAGATGGCATTTATAGCACCTTGTTAGCCCTGGGTTTGGAGATTTCTTTAACACTAGGAAAAACTTATTGCTGCCCATACTTACCTTTCCGTGGACAAGGATTTTTGAAAATTGCTGTTTTGTACAGATGTATGCATTTTTGAAGGGATTTTTTCAGGATACTTCATTAAGCCTGGCTAACTATTTTGGAGTCTCTGGCTTCCTAGCAGAGACTGTGTGGGACACACAGTGCTTTTGCTTATTTCCCACATGAGGCATCCTAGGATGTGTTAATTGCTTAAAATGGTCAGAGAGAGAGCAAGAATCAGGGGCATTGGCTGGTCTGGTGATGAGGCTGTAAAGGACTTCTAGAAAATACTGTTGAGGGCCATCATGTTTTTCACTGCAATAGCTAACAAATGCAGGGTCCCAAAGTGTCAGGACACAAATATGCAAAATGACCTTTGTAAATAACTGAGGTGGCCTTGGTAGATTCTTATCTGAGGGGCTCTTGGTGTGTAGACAAGGAGGGGGAAACCAATGTGAACCTCTGGTGCTTAAAATCTTCTCTGAAATAGTCCCAGTGTTTGTTATTGAAGGGTGTGAAGCTGTATCTCATGCTATGGCTCTGTATTTTTACTCCTTTCAGTGTACAAAGCTTTGTCTAGACTAGGATTTATGTCACTTGTGTGATTAGCTCCTTGGTGGCTGTAAACTCTAGCCTAGGTATGAATGTGTCTTTCATCACTTGCAAAGGCTTTACCTTCCCTCCATTCCATGGGATTAAATTTGACAGGTTCAGTGTGGCAGAGCTCAGTTTAGGCTTTGTTTTGTTTTAGGGTTTTTTTCTATTCCCCATGTGGTACGGTGCTGATGCTATTTGTAATGCAGACTTGTGGACTCAGTCCCCACTTTAAGCTCTGCACAAACTGAAAACAGCACCAAGGTGCCAGCTTCAAATCATTTGCAGTGTATGAAAAACAGGAAACAAAAATTCCTGGTAGACAGGAGGAGCACAGAAATTAGTGAACCAATACTGGCACATCCTTGGCAGTCCCAGCAGTCAAGCCACCATCCTGGTTCTGTTTTGCCCTTTTTCCCTGGTGAGGTGATGGTCTGAGCAGATCACCCTGCCATCACACATTTTAGTCTTTGTCAGGATAAATGTTGTGAGTAGCATTTGCAATTTTTGGAGCTGCTGAGCTGCTCAGTTCCGGTACAATTCAGCAGTGACCAGAGAAAACCAGACTGAGAGCAGCTGTAAGCATTATTCTGTCCAGAACATCTGTATCAGATTTATCTTCCTGCGTGGTTGAGTGGCATTTCTGGGGAAGTTCACAAGCCTTCCTTTGTCCCCACCATGAGTTCTTCAAATGATCTCCTTGTTCTCCTGGTGCATTACCTGTTAAGCAAATTAATTGATGAGAAGGGACACTGGTATTGTTTGACAGGAACTGTGGTTCCTGAGTTGGTCAGAGGCTTTCTAGCATTATCACTGGAAAATTCTAGATCTTCAGAAGGTACGATGTGCCTGTGGCACCTTTGGTTCAGGTATCCATCTGCTCCCTTGCCCAGTTCCCTTATTTTTCAGCACATTGCTTGATTAGACTTCTAGGGATCTCAGGAGACCTCCCAAACTGGGATGAACACTTGCTGAAAATGCAAAATTATGTAATTTCTTCCCCCACCCCTTAGCTCAGTTATCACCAGATTGTAGAGTTTTACAGGTCTAATGGGACTTTCCAGACTTTGTGCTTCTGGGCTTCTTCTTTGATCAAGGGGCAGGACAGGAACTTTGCAAATCCCATATCAGATTTTCCAGATGGACCATTAAAAAGATATGTCTGTTTATATATAAATAATTTTGGGAACAGTAGCAGAGTTAAATATCCCTCCTTTGTTTACAAACTACAGTCAGGGGGAAAAAACCCAAACATGGACTGGTTTGTAGTGAGGCAATGCTGGTAAATGCTGAGTGGGTGCTTCAGCTTTCCTTTTCTGAGAACAAGATTCCCTCTTCCCCCAAGGTTGCTGAGGGAGCACAAAACCCCCCATGATTTGGTCAAAAGTGGCTGAGGAATTAAATATATATTAAAATATCTATATAAATAAAGTTTAAACCAGGCTGAAAAACAGGCTTTACGTACATATCTTCAGGAGGTTTTGAATTTTTCTTTCCAGTGCTGTTAATTCCTAGCTGTCAGCCAGGAGCCAAGAGATTTGAAAGAGCCTGGTCCCACTGGGGAAGCTCAGGATGAATTTGAGTTCAGTGCCCCAGAACCAGCTTCAAGGCAGAGCCCTTCCATAGTTCAGTGACACACAGAGCCTTGGACATAACAAAATGTCATATGAGATGTTTTCTGGTGCTTAAAAAATATGGCAACTGGATGTTTTTAAGTCTCTGGAGGGATTAAATCTGTGATTTACTAATTTTTTACTTCCCTGTGCTAGTCTAGTTACTTGCTGGTTCTAGTTAGTGGAAATTCAGGCTCCAGTGCTTTTCAGCTTTTCCTTGAGGAATGCTTTCTTTGCTTTGCCTTCTCTGAACAGCCCTTTTTGCTTTAACTCAAGTTACACATGCTGGACTGTGAAGCTGCAAATAGCTGAAAGTAGCGTTAAAATATTTAAAGTTTAATTTACTTGTAAAGCCAGTAGGTTCCCAAGCCATGCTGAGGTCTGCTTAATGATCTGTGTAATATTTTTTTGCATTACTTCCTCTCTCAAGCCTTCTTTCCATGGTCTTCCTACTGATGCTTTGGTTTGGACAGTTTTTTGTCCTAAGTTTGTGTAGTACTTAACATAGTGGAATTCTGGGCTGTGGGTCTCGTAGGTGGTCCTAGGGGGTCTCAAATAGAGGTATTTTTATTTCCTCTTTATAAATAAAACTCTTTAATAATAAAATAATAAATAAAACTCCTTTTCCTTCCTCTTTATAAATAAAATGTAGTGTGGAAGGTGTTTTCAGTTTGAGATTTATGCAATCGGCTCCATGCTTTTGAATCTGGAGGAAAATCAGTGTGTGTTTATGAGAACTAAGCCCAATGTTGTCATTCAATAAACAAGATGTGACTGTGGTCCTGATTTAGAGAATGGAAAGGTATTGTTCTTTCTTTTTCTTTCTGTTTTCCCAAAGAAATGCCTATACTATAATGTTTTATAATGGCTCTAAAATATTTTCAGTGTATTTTATTTACAGAGAAGTTGATCTATTTGAATAGAGTAATTGATTGCTCTGTATGTTAAAGACGTAGTTTATTTACAGAATCACAGGATAGTTAGGGCTGTAAGGGACCTCAGGAGATTATCCAGTCCAACCCCCCTGCCCAGGCAGGGTCACCTGAACAGGTGACACAGGAATGCATCCAGGTGCGTTTGGAATGTCTCCAAAGAGGAAGACTCCACACACTTTCCATGGGCAGCAGTTCCAGGGCTCTGCCACCCCCAAGGTAAAGAAATTCTCCCTTATGCTGAGGTGAAACTTGTTTTAGTTATAGGTTACAGTTGTAATTAAACTAGTGGCTGCTCATTACTTGTAAGTAGGAAAAATGCTCCCTGGAAACAGTTGTGGCACTTCTGCTATCACTGTAATGGCTATAAAATTGTCTTTATGCAGCGAGTGTGGCACCTGCTCTAGCAGTGCCTACTGTGCATCTATCTCTGCCTCCTGTCACTTGAGAGTGATGACATGGCCTGGGATGTGATTCCTAAATCAGGGGAACAAAGAGAAGAAAAAATGAGAGTAATACACGGAATGATGAATGCATGCATGTCACAGGATGCTAATTCAATAGTCTGTATTGAAGTAAAATGGCTGAAGGTGACTTAACTTTTGGAAACCTTTGGCATTCGCTTTCTGAAGGAAATTTGAGGGAAGATGATTTTCATGCCCAGTGTTGGAAGGTGGGATGGGAAAGAGCAGGAAAGGCACTGCAGCCACCATGGTAAGCCACCAGAATACCAAATCCCAAGGGTGAGCGCACTCTCCTCTCATCCACCAGCTTCAAATTAAACCTGACTTTTGCCATTCTGTGTATTCTGTAAAATCTGCCTTAACCTTCCTGAGATCTCTCCATATCCATGTGTGAATCTGTCCTTCCAGAAAGTCTGGAAGACTGCTGGGATTGGTAGCTCAGGTGTGTAGGTGCCTTGGGGCCTGAGGACTTGCAGAACTCTTTGGTTTTGAACCAGAAGGCTGTGAACAGAAATAAAAAGCCAATAAAATATACAGATATATTCATGCTTGCAAATATCCTCAGGCATTGTTCCTTTGAATACTGTGCATTTTTCTACTAAGCAAGAGAAGGAGAAAAGAATATGTTCTGATTACTTTTGTTTGACAAAGAAAGGAAGCCCAATTTTTAACTGTTTTGTGGTTTCTGAACAATTTATGGCCATGATTTTGTTATTCAAACACACAAACAAGATACTGTCTTTTTACTGTGCTCACAAAATAGTGAGCTCAAGACATCTCTCAGCTTTGAGATGTTCAAAAACTAACTTATTATTAGGATGCAGTTTTGTTCCATGCCAAATGGAAAAAGATTGGACTACTTGGTGCATTTTTTTTAAATCAAGTCAAACTTAGAGGGTATTTTTAATTTTTAATGCAATTTCTATAGAGTTCCATAGTTTTAGGAACAGTCCAGTGGAGAAGCACACACACACTCTCCATTACCTCCAGTCTGTGAGGGGTGAGTACCTGTCTCATGGGTTGGACACAAAAGGGAATTAGGGTGACATCAGGCTGATTCCATGATCTTTGGTCCCTTCCAGCTGAGGATATTCTGTGATTCCAATCCCTGTATTATCTGTGTTGTCAACTTGCTTGATGATGTTTTGGAATTGTAGAGTATTTGGAGAGTTTTATCCCTTATTTGCATGTTAAATGTGGGGATTGGGAATTCCTGTGAATGTCTCAGCTTTATTTTTCATCTTGAAGTCTCTACCCTTCATGTTTCTGGAGAAAATCTTATAAATGCTAATCTTTGATGGTAGGGAAAAAAAAAATCAAAAGGCATGTGAGAGAGCCAATTGATATTCTAGAATTTCAGAGTCCTTGTATTGTGGCTGATGTCTTGTGATTGATATCTTGTCTTGTGATTTTAGGATATGTACTGTATACCAGTACATGAGGAAAAAGCAGGAACTGGAGGAAAATTTCACCAAGGTTTTTTTTTTTTTCTTTCTTCCCCCCCCCCCCCCCTTGTGCTTATATTGGACAACTGCAGGAAAAAAAAGGGGGGTGGTGGGGAATGTGCCTAAGACACAGATTTGTTGATCACATAATGGTGTCAATTGTTCCCAGCAGAGCAGTGAATGTTTCTGGGACTTAATTGTCCTCCACAATGAGTAACATGCTCTGTCTTGTACTGGGGTAAATCAGCCTTTCAGAGGGAGAAACACGTGATTTTTGTCTTAGTGATCAGCTTTTTCTTGGAGTTGGTTCTTCCTTGGCATTATAAAAATGAGTGAAATAGATTTTGTATGAAATAGATTTTGTATGGATGTGACTTCTTTCCTTTTCAAAAGCAATTAAGATAATGCTGTAAATGTTTAAGGTAATGCAAGGAACTTCCATAAGCCAAATTTCAGTCTTAAAGGACCAAGATCATCCTTCCTGGTGAAGACTTTCGGAAACACCCTATTATTCAATGGGAACTGGCATCTATCTGCAGTTCAGTGGAATTCACAGCACTATTCCCAAGTTTTTTCAACTGTTTTGTTTGTTTGTTTGATAGATTGGTATTTACATTGTGGTGCTTGAGGGTTTTTAATGAATTTTGATGGGTTTATGAAAAACACAGTATATAACAAACCTTACAAATCTTTAGTGAGATCACAACTTTGGCAAACTTTATTAATGCAATAATGCATGCATTAAGATTTGACATACCATCATTTATTTAGGTGAGTAGAAAACACACCAACAACTGAGTGCTCATCACATTGGTTATATGTTGCCATATATATATTAGTTATATGTTATATGGTTATAAGTGATAATTTACCCTTCTGAGGTGTTTTGTTTTGAATTATTGGTAGTATCTACCTCTGTCTTATGCTGTTTAAACTGCTGAGGTGGTAGGAGGTGCTGGTGGATAAAGGGAGGAAGGGATATGGATGATGCTGCATTCTAGGAATAGCAGCAGTGATAAATATTTAAACCTGGCCCTGCTTTTGGTATCTGAAGTTCGAGATGAGCTGTGAAAACCATATAAAATGGGGAGAAATGCACTTTAGAGAAGCAACCTGGGAGCTCAGTTCATTGAACTTAAAAAGGGGGTGGTGGAGAATTGTCTTGAAGTCATTGTCCAGGAAGGCATGTGGAGAAAACATGGTAATAGATGTTTCTTAAATTTCTATTAATGTGCTGTCTGAAGCTTGGGCTAGCAGAAACCCAAGTTACAGCGAGTGTTTTTAACATGGTGTGTCTTTAATTGTCAGAACAGTTTGCTAACAGTTGTGTTGTAATGTTAAATGAACCCCTGGTGCTTTTCTTGTTAGAAAAATAATTAATTTGGGACAAACCTACAGGGGTCAGCCTTGAACACAGAAGCTCCAGCTGGCTCCTGAGTTGGGCATTTTATAACAGTTGCGACCCTGGAAGAAAACCTGTGCTCGTTCAGGAGCATCTCAGGAAGTCTGTCATTAGCAAACTTCTTAATTAGTGAATCTCCCAGGGCCCTAGACCAGCCCTGTGCGTAAAGCAGAGATTGTTAATTAATTTATCCCTGCTTACATGCCTGTGATGCAAATACACAAAGTGTTGTTTCTGTCGTACTGCACAAAGGGGAGAGGGGTGAAATTGTTTCTCAAAGCAGCAGCAAGGGGTCTGTGTTTGCTTCCTTTTGTAATGGCAAAGTCTCACTCCGCAAAAATAACCACTCAGGCTTTTTAATTCTCACCTGGGAAACTGTGGCTCTTGTTTCAATTGCCATAACTGCTGAAATTCCTCGGTTTATATGGATGATCAGTTGTGATTTAGGACAAGATTCGAAGGTACCTATGAGATAGGTGATTCAAAATCAGAACTTTTTTTTTCTTTTTTTGGTAACACACACATGAGAAAGAAGGCTTCCCTCCTCTATTTCTTTTCATCTGTCTCCCCACACAAAGGGGATACTTCCCATCCTTTGGCTGTTCCTGTTTATTTTTCCTCCTTTCTCAGTATATTAGTATTTTCCTGTCAGGACAAATTTAATTAGTGGGTATATGCAGGTGGTTGCATGTATTGGTGTATATCTGCTCATGCATGCATTCACTATGCCTGATTAAACCGCAGGTTAAAATTTAAAAGACCAACTGAGGATATTTTTCATATCTGAGCTTTGGAGATCTCTGTGGATGTGAGGGTGACTGGCTCATTTAGTAATTAATTATTCTACTGAATCTACAGAGTCACAAGGTGAATTGTTATTACAGCTGTTTTACAGACCTGCAGCTCAGAAGTGTTGGCTACTCATTATTTACATGGTTTCAGCTAAAGACATTTCAGCAGCCATGCATCTGGACAAATTTAATCCTAAAGGGAAGGAACTGCTTTTAAAGCACGAAGTTGGAAAACTGACTGGATGTCATGCTGCATAATACAGGCTCTCATTTTCCTATTATATTAATGGAAAAATTCCATTGCATTTTATATTTTGTGTTTTTGTTTTGTTTTTGTGGTGGTTTTGTTTGTTTGTTTTTGGTTTTGTATTTTTTTTCCCCCAGCAGTTTGATGGTGATTTTATGGTTGTGGAGTGGTTGGTGTCTGATGTCAGTGCTGATGTTAAATTATGACAAGGATGCTGAAATATTTTGCTCTCTCCAGAACAGGCTGCATGAATGGAAAACCTCCCACAGGGTAATTTTGAATAACATGCATGTATTGGTTACCCTGCTTACAAAATCTCGTGCCTATAAATACACCCTATAAACCAATAAGATTATAGAGTTTTAACTAGTTGGGAGTGCGGGAGAAATCGGAAAAAAACACAATTCCGGGGGTGGGGGAGGAAATTGTTGAAGTGGCCTTGGCTGGCTCTCTGTATGCAAGGAATTTCAGCCCGAGGTGGAGGTACAAGACATCAACAAGCCAAAGGGAGAGAGCAGTGACCGCCTGCCTCCCAGCTCTTGCAGGAGGAGACTGGAAGTGGGCGATGTCCTCCCGGGCTGTGCTGTTCTGCCCCGGGAGCTCACGCCCTTCCTGGGAATGCTGAGTGTGGTTGGCGTGTACGAATCGGGCGTATCTCGGCGAGGTGCTACCTCACTTACAGTCCAGGCGAAAAATCATCTCCCCCTGCCCTTCTGTTTAATTTCTGGTGGCTCTTTGTAACGTGACACAAATGTGTGAGGCTTTTGGCTCTTCAGCCATCACGGAGTAGTGCCACTGACTTCAGCCGACCAGTACTAGCTGGCAGCAGCTGAAAATGATGCTGTGCAGCTCTAGCATCCTTATTCCCTGGGTACGGAGGAGGGATATTGTGCTTTGATGCCGTGCTGCAGATCGCAGGGCTTGCAGGATGCACCTTGGCTCATAAACTCCGGGTCGGGATGCTACCTGGCAGGCTTGGAGCCTGAAGAGTGGCAGCCAAGAGCCTCCCTTCACCCGCTGCAGCCTGAGCTCCTTGTGGCTCGGCTGCCTCCAAGCATAACCCCAACAAGGGCTGTGGAATTGGGAATCCCGTGAGTTTGCCACCAGGGAAGGAGTTACATTGGTAAAAAGGATTATCTCGGATAATGCCCTTCTATGCCCAGTCAGAAGGGAGAGTGTTCAAATGTTTGCTTTGCCTTGTGACCTTCCCAGCCTGTGGAAGGATGTCCGGAGGCTTTCAAATGCAAAATGAGGATCGTTAGTGCCTCCCATCCTCTCTGAGGGTGTCTTTCTTTAAACCATGGATCTTTAAATATGCTAGGAAAAGGACCTGAGCACTGATCACCCCCAAAATGCACCAAAGTCCCTGAAATTCATAGGAACTAGAGCTTTAGCCCATTTCCCGGTCCTTTTGCTTTGTTTCACTGTTGGATCTGTAATGGGAAAGTTAATTTGAATCTCACTTGTGGAAAAGCACTGGAACATACCTTCTTGCAGACTGGGATCGGATAAAGAAAGCTGTCTAGTTTATGTATTTATTTATTTATTTATTATTGTTATTATTTTTTACCAAAAAGTAGGATTCTGGTGGCTAGCAGCAATTGCTGAGAAAAAGAGAAGTAAGAAATAAAGTGTAACATTAAAGGATGAGATTTCTGCTTCTAATACACAGCAGGGTAAAGACTTTCTAAGCCAAAAGCTGTTTCTGATTCATCACTTGATCCCTGAGATTTGATCCCTGTGATGCAGGGGCCCTTCATTAATTTGTCTGACTCCTTTTTGACACAGTGACCTGTGCTGAGACCTTCCACTTACGAGTTTTAAAGGCAACCAACCCCCTGAGGATTTCATTGCTTGCTCCCAGCCTTTACTGTGGGAGAAGAAAGGAGCACTGATTTCCTACCTTCTCTGTGCTACTCGTGATAGGATACCAAGGACCTTCTATGATTTCTCTGATTTTCCAAGGCTGGAAATTTCTTCTGCTTGCAGAGAAGTTGCTTCCTACCTCTGATCATAATTTTCTTTTCCTTTTCTGTCCTTTCCTGCATTTCTGAGTGCACTCTCCTTAATTTGATTTTTTTGTGTGGCATCTGAGGATGTGGTGTTTGGGGTTTCTGTTTACTTCAGATGCCAGGAACACTTTTTTTAGATTCCATAAAATCAATCAGTGCAGTTGGCTGCAGAAATTAAGTGATCCTTATGCAAACAGACCGTCCAGGATAGAGTCCTTCAATTCAAACATTACTTGTAGCAGGGCCAGGACTTGTTGCATTCAACCTGGTATTTGAACAAAGCAATGAAAAACAGTATTATGGATGATTTTTCTCAGAAGTCCTTCCTGTGCTGTTTCCAAGAATGGACTATAGATTTTTTTTGGCAACACTTCATAGTTGCTTGTATATTTTCTCCTG
Source organism: Chamaea fasciata (assembly GCF_029207755.1). NCBI lineage: Eukaryota > Metazoa > Chordata > Aves > Passeriformes > Sylviidae > Chamaea > Chamaea fasciata. Next base: position 51,114,654 of record NW_027094090.1, read on the forward strand.
TGTCTCAGGTGTACTGTTTGGAAAATTATCAGAAATGCCCAAACATCAGTAAGCTTTGTGTAGGAACAATGTACAATACCAATGAATAAAGGCACTCTTTGATTACCATTTCCTTATTTTTGGGGGGAGAAAAAAAGAGCCAGGATGAAAAAAGGAAGTTTGTTCTTTGTGTCTATCTCAACTAATTTTGTTTGTTGCGTTCCCCAAGGTCGCTAATGCGCTTTAGGAGCGTCACAGCGTCTGGCTTATCTGAACCAGCACTGTTCTTATTTTTAAGGAATTTTTCCAAGTATTCCACCTTCCTTACGTGCCAAATGAAAAGGTGCGAATCAAAGCCTTGCTGGATCTAGATTTGCAAGAGGAAGTTGCCAAATGTGAATTATTTGAGGCTCAGGAAGTGAAAGGATTAGAACTAGAAGACGACAAGAGACCATGGTGATAGAAGATCTAATTCCCCCTATCCTGAGTCGTGCTGGCATTCCCATAAGGAAAGGTTTAGGGAATGTCTCTCTGGGATCACTCATGTTCAGGCTCTCAGGGCAAGGAAGAACCTGCTGAGATGTGGCAGCTGGATCCAAGCAGAGAGAACAATTCCCAGTCAGTGCAATGTGTTGCCTTGGAAGGCCTTTGTTAATCCTAGTAGTTATTGAAAACATGAGACATGGGACATGGAAAGTCAAGTAAGACTTGACAAACTCTGGTTTTTGTGTGTTTTTTCCCAATGCTGTACATATGCCCATAAATATGGTGCCCTCTCTGAAAACGAGTTAGAGCAGGGTTAACTTGTCCTGTGTGTTGTTCCAGAGGAACATTTCAAGGATCAAATGTGTTGCTCTGATAGAAGGTGACAAAATTCAAGTATGTTTGCACCTAAAAAATAAACCCAGGGCATTACTAGCTCTGAATTTTTCTTTCTCCTTTTAGGCTGTTGTTGAGAAAAAGACACCTAATGATTCTGTGGCCTTTGAGGTGTGGAGCATCCTACTATTCCTTTCGAATAACATTCTGTCAAATAAATTCTGTTGGCTCAGCCAGTGAGATTTGTCACACATACACATGTGAAATGTATTTCAAAGACTTTATCTGTCAGTTTTTAAAACTATTTCCCCTCATTGTACCTTCCTGGTAATTAAGAGTGCCTGATTTCCACGATAGCAGTTTCATCTATTGTCTTGAGAATCAGGCGGATGTGACGTCTGCATTTTTATCTTTCCTCTTAAATGGACAAGAGTTCCTGGCTTGTACAAAAACAAGAGTTTTCAGACCAAAGCCATTCCAGTCTTGACTTTTGAAGCACCAGGGGAACAATGGTGTGCTAGGCTAGAGGTGGAAACTGCAGGAGTTTCTTGCTCATGTGCAAGAGGAGTCTCTCACAGAAGGTACATTCATTTCTAATTAAGCCAGTGATAAAACTGTAGAGGGTTTTATACTGGCAGATCGTACTGGATTGTATTCTAGTTTGTTAGTGGCTGGCACCTGCTCTGTTAGAATTGGGGGAAACTCTATCTGCAGTTCAGAACAGAGTGGGAGGTGGAAGAGGACTGGTGGGAAGGGAATTACACCTTGCCTTTTTCTCTGCCTGCTTTGTAAAACAAAAGGGTTAACAAAGAACAGGAGTATCTGATTCATGACAATAACACTGTGCATGCACCAGAAATAAAGTAGCAAGTGTGTAATCTGAGAATAATAATACCTACCATTTTATTCACCATTTTTGTAGTGTCATTCCCATGCAGTTTCCACTTCTGAGCTATCTTACAACCTTATGTCATTTTGGGATTTGCAGCATTATATTAGACTGAGTTATAGAATAGGTCTTTCTTATCCTATCTTGTGTAAATAAGTCAAACTCAGTATTTATTTATGTGGCTGTGAGTTGGACCTACGTAATTAACAGCAGTAAGTGTGTGTCTATACCTGAAATCTCAATTTGTCTTTGCAAAATGCATTCTAGTCTTTAATTGGAGGGTTCCTTTAGGAAAAGGTGTGTCTGGTCTTCTGGCTTTAATATATTTACTTTGGTATATTTAAGCCTCTCTAGTTGCTTATATGATCACTGAAATTAATTCTCTTAGGTGGAGTTCCCTACAGCTTTCATCCTTAACAGTGGATGTTTTGCCACAGAACCCATGTACTTTATCATCTGCATGGCCCTCCTATCTTATAATTATTAATTATTTTAAAGGCCTGGTCATCCTGGAGGTAATTTACAGACGTATGGAAAACCAAGACTGACATTCTGGTTGTAGAAAGAAGGAGGCAATGCTAAAACTGATTTCGTTGAATGAAAATTTTCACCCTGGGTCTCTAATTGCTGCACGATTTCCTCCCTTTCCTTCTTGCCCCTTATCTCAAGCACGTTATTACCCTGAAATCAGTGGATTATGTGGTTACAATGGTCTGCCAAGCAAACCTGCTGGCTGGTGCAAAACCTGTACATTCTTTTTTTCTCTTTGTGGATGTTTGGGCAGGGTGCAAATCTTGTGCTGCAGAGGTTGCTTGTACTGGAGCCAGTTTGGCTGAGCCAGTCTAGGGTGCTTCTTCACATCAGGCTGGCTGAGAAATAATGCTGTGCATTGAAAGACTTTGTGCCCAGGGTGTTAACTGAGGGGAATTGCAATATGTGTCTGTTTTGGCTTGCCATAGAGGTAGCTCACTTCCCTACCATGAGAAGTGAAAATGGGGGCAAAGAATAATTAATAACTCTTGTAGATTACCTAGTTGAAGCAGGATGGAAGGCAGCTGAATTATCATGACTGTCTGCATGGATTATGGCCTTCTGAAATGTTGCAGAAGCTCAATTATAATTTTCTTTATAAGGAAAGGATAGAAAGTGATGAGGAGTTGTGAAACAGACTGTTTCAAACTAAGAATATCTAAGTTGTCTCTTTTTGATTTTTAACAGATGTTCCTCTTGACAGTGCTGCTAACAAACCTACTACTGGCCCCTGTAATCACAGGTAAGAAGATAGGTTTGAACTAGAATATATTTTCACTATTTTTTTTTGTGAGAAATGGGCCCCCCTTTCCCTTTTTGTACTGACTCAGAGATTATTCTCACCATGCTGAAGGCATCAATAAAGTCATTCCTTTTGTCTGTTTACCTTGAAACAGGCACTGTGTTGAGTCCCAAACACTCCTTGAAGTCAGGGATTTTTGACTGATCGGATATGGGGCTTTCCTCGCGCCCTATAGGCTTTAGTGGGATTGCAGGCAGGCACAAATGAATACATGACATTCCTCAAATGGTCAGGACTTTAATTACCCATGCAAGGTTTGAACTGGTGGAAATAAAGCAAAAGAAAGCATTTCAGTAATGCATATAATAATAATAGAAAGCTGTGGTCCTATGGACTGCCATGCCAGGCTTACATTCTGCCTGGAAGCTACCAGGACATCAGTGGGGATAAATTCCAGCCAAGAAATTCCTGAACTGCAAAATGATTGCTTTAAATTGCAAGTCAATGTTGTGTTTTGATACCCAGAATTATCAGGGGCTTCACTTCAGGAGTCATCAGTTGCCCGTTGCAGCCTTTTTGGGAATGATCACATCAAAACATTTGATGGTTCCTTGTACAGTTTTGCTGGGGACTGCAGCTACCTCCTTTCTGGGGACTGTCACAAGCACTCCTTCACACTCTTAGGTGAGTCTGAGCTGGGTTCCATTGCTGGGAAAAAAGACAAATAGTTTCCCTTTGTCAGATAGGATGGATAAAAAGGGGTCTTGGTTGGGGTTCTTTTTGTTTGTCTGTGAGTTGTGTTAGGCTTTTTTGGGCTTGTTTTGGAAAGTGGGATTACTTCTGCGGCTTCTGTTACTCCTTGGTAATGTAGCTCACACATAAATAAGCTACTGAGAAACAGGGATTTTCTTATTACTCCTACTAAAAAGAAGATCTTCACTACTTTTGAATTTTTTAGGGAGATGTGGCTGTGTTAAAGCTGAGTCCAGGAATAAGAACTATACAGCCCTTTAGAACTAATTTTATCTGTATTCTGAACCACACAAGTAAGAAAAATGCCATCCTTTAGGACAGTAGGACTTGGATTTAGCATAGCCCTCTGTAGAGTTATTCTTGGGCATAGAAATGATTATATTTGTACCAAAACTGTATGTGACTTTCGTAACAACTGCTTTGGTAGATGTTTTTATATTCACTAATAACTGTTCTGTATTGGTCATAGTTTAAAATAAGTTTTTACTGACTGCAGATTGTCCTCCTGGGTCCCAGAACTAAGAGTATTTGGTTGTGTCTCATGTCCTCAGGTGATTACCAGGATGGGGACAAAATTGGTTTCTCTGTGTATCTCGGAGAATATTTCAGTCTTCGCCTCTCTTTAGATGGAGTTGTGATGCAGGAAGACAAAAGGTACCTGTAGGAACTATTATTCTAGCAGAAAACAACCTGATGGGTTTTGTGTGTCACATGCTGAGAATTTCCTGTTTTTTCTCCACAGGGTTTCCATACCTTTTGCCTCCAATGGTATATTTATAGAGAAGGAGGCAGGTTATTATAAAATATCCAGTGATGAGCACGGCTTTGTGGTGAAGATTGATGCCAGTGGAAACATTCAGATACTCCTTCAAGAAAAGCACTATAATAAGACCTGTGGGTTGTGTGGCAATTTTAATAAATTCCTTGAGGATGACTTCAGAACTCGGGAAGGTAAGGTTACCACAAACTGATTGTATTTTAATGGATGCTCTGCACACTTTTCCTGCTGGGTGATTCAACAAAGATGTTGCTGATGCAGCAAAATGTTTCTGCAGAACCTGTCAGGTACCTCAACTTGGTGTGCTGAAAAGCTGTCTAAGTCCTTTCATCTTCCTTTCTCCTGAAAGGAAATGGCTGTCACATCTCATTCCTGAGGAAAGCCCAGGCATCTGGACCTAGCATGTTTAGAAACCTGGAACCTTTCACATACAAAGATAAAGCTATAGGTTAATTCATGTGGGGAGACTGGCAAGTCTCATTGATTTAACTTCTAATTTTTCATGACTTAGCCAAGAGGCAGTAAGAGTAGATAGTGTAAGAATAGAAGGATGCAAGAGCAGAAGATTAAATTCCTGCTGCTTGCATGTTTGGTGTGGGATGCTGTTTTATACAGGGTTTACATTTTAATGGCATTTCTCTATATGTAAGGGTTGTTGGGTTGGAGGTGCACCTTATATCACTCATTCCTGTGAGAACAAGAGGCAAGACTGATTTTGCTGCTCAGTACACCTTTGTGTGAAGACTTCAGAGTTTCTGAAAAGTTCTGAATGAGACTTTGAAGGATTGGCCTTGATTTGTGATATTTCAGAGTGTCTTTTAATTCTGAGCACTTACCTGAAGAGGAGAGGTTTCAAGTTAGTTAATACATGAATACATTAGATTGATAATATGAAGTGTGCATTAAAAATAAATGATACCGAAGATAGTAAAGGGGGCAAAGCAGCTTGGAAAGGAGCCTGGCAGTGTCTAGAGATGTGTCCTACTGGCACTCAGGATTTATAAGCATAGCTTCAGTGTACAGAAAAAATAAAGGAGATCTCATGGTATATTAAAATGATTAATCTGTCCTTGAGCAATGTAAATAATAATAAACAAACTCTGGTCACAGAACTGTTTGCCAGGGCTTGGATCCCTTGATGTCTGAATGAGATATGAAGTTTATGGTTTTTTCTTGAGACAACAAATAGTAGTAAGACTCTTAGAAAAAGTAGGAACAAAAAAAGAGATTATAATGCTTTGGATTGTTTAAATGTAGAACAGGCCCCTCTCCTGCTCATGTTTAATTGTATTTTATGCTGTATTTGTTTTACATGCTGGAGGCTGTATCTTCCCTCTTAACAAAAACAGTCCATTCACAGCCACAGATTTTGAAATGTAATGAAGTCCATGACAGGGTCTCTGCTTGGAGGAGCTGTAAAATAATAGAGGTGACAGAGAAAATGTGTTCTCTGTGTCTCTTACAGAAGTCAGGGATTTCCTTGTGTTTATCCACCTGTGTGGATACACAGATCTGTGATTTTAGCCTGAAGAATAGAACTGTGTGTCAGCAATTCTGCCAGTTTTTCCAGTGATACAAAAGACCTTTTATTTAAACTAATTTAGAAGGAATTAGACTGAATTATGCTTGAATTTGTTGTATCAGTGAGGGACGTCACTACACCCACACACTGTTTGTCTCCTTGACAGCTCTGCTGGTTCACTGGAGTGGTTCTTAACTCGCTCCAGGTAAATCAGTTATGGAATAATTCAGATCACTTTTTCTTGTTTGTTTTTTTAATATACTGTTGAATCTAGCTTTCAGGTGGGGGGCAACACAAACAGCTGGGAGGGGTAAGATTCTTTAAACAGAAAAAGCAGGCAGCTTCTTGGAAGCCTGGGAAGCATTTTACCCTTTACTTTTCACTTAAGTTTTTAGTTCTTCTTTCAGGCTGATTAGATCTCCTGAAGCTCAGCCTATCCCAGGATGTGAGCTTGGTGTAAGGACTTAGTGATCTGAGGGCAGTGAAGGGTTACTTTAAGGTTGCCAGCAGACTAAACTGTCCTGTTGGTGTGTCCATTGCTTCCTGTTAAAACCTGGAATTTATCAGATTGGGGCCTCCATTCTAATAAATCACATTTCTGGGATGGATTTATATTGATAAGAGATGTGTTAAGATTTTTGAGCTTCAGAATAACATGCAGTGAAAACAAATGAAAATATGATTTTTCCGTATTTTAGGGAAAGAAATGATTGTGGCTTAATAACACAGGTAGTCTGATTTTTCCCTTAAGAAAGTGGAGTATGATATAGAACTTCATTGATTATATCTGGATTGCTTTTAGGGTGGTGGTGAAAGAAAAGGCAAAGCACCTGCTCTGTGAGTGGGTATTACCACTTACAGCAAGTAAATAAAGGAGGCATGAGCAGAAGGGTGTTTAAAACTTAATGAACACTGTCATTGCTTTTCTTTTCTCTTGATATATTTATACTCCTGTTCTATAATCTATTCAAACGTGCTGTTGTCATGATGCTCTTATGACTCCTTATTGTGTTTTTAGTGTGGAAATGGAGAACTGATGAGAGAATAACACACATTATTTCTGTGTACACTTTGGATGCTTATCTCTTGAGGTTCTGGAGCTCTGAATGATGAGAATAAAATTGATACCCTGGTAAATTAACACTGGTGGGACCAAGCTTTGAAGGCCTTAGGTGTTAGTTCTTGAACCTCCCAAAAAAGCCTCTCCAGTAGGTTTTGGAGTTCATAGAATATCCTGAGTTGAAAGGGACCCACGAGGATCAGCAGGTCTTGGCCCTGCACAGGACACCCCAACAATCCCACCGTGTTGTCCAAATGCTCCTTGAGCTCTGGCAGCCTTGGGGCTGTGATGATTTCCCTGGGGAGCCTGTTCAGTGCCCCACCACCCTCTGGGGGAAGAACTTTTTCCTAAAGTTGCAGACACCCTGCCCTTGAGACAGGCTGGGATGCTGAGTCACTGCCATTGACATGGCTTCTACAATAGCTCATCCTGTGGAGAAGTGCTCATATCCTGTCCAGACTGACAAACAACATTGATTTTATTCTATAGGCTTGCTTGTTTATTGAATATGGAAGCAAAACCAAGCCTAACCTTGAGAGTTTGTTCTCACACTTTAAGCATCACTAAAATATAAAAAGAAATGTCTCGGAAGCTCTCTAGGGTTTTTGTTTGATATTTTGTCTGTTTGTTTTTCTCCTAGACCCTAATTAAGGGTTTCCCCTCTGCTTTTTTCCTGCCAGATAAGGTCTGGTCCTTTATGGCCATTCTGTGAAGGCTTCTAAGACTTGCCAGTTGAACAGGCTCTGCTTTCTGACCTCAGCATGCACTTCTAAGTGGTTGCCAGCCTTTGCTTATATCAGAAACATGAAGTTGTGTTCTTTCTAGATGCTCAGATACCTATTTGGCCACCTTCAGCCCATGGCTGTGACCATTCTGACCGTTGTCACAAGCATTTTACCACTGGGGATTGAAAGCACAGGCCAGAAGAGATGACTTACATAGCATGACAGAGGAAATCTGACACAGCACAGGCAATGTATCCTGGAAGCTCTTTATTATGGGCACACAGGAGCAAGTTGCTTAATCCCCTTAGCCCTGCAGCATGTGAATGGTCTCAGGGCATGTTCTTGCCCTGCAGAAATGGTGAGGGAATTCCTCCTGAATGAGTGAGACTGCAGCACAAAGCTGCCAGAGCTTATCTGTGTGCCTGCACCTTCCTTCTGTGCCTAATACTCTCAGTACAGAATCATTAAGGATGGAAAACACTTCCAAGATCAAGTCCAACCTTTGGCCGAACACCACCTCGTCAACTCAACTGGAGCAGTAAGTGCCACATCCAGCCATTTCTTGTATTGCTGTGATGGGTCCTTGGATGTCTAGGTCATCCCTGAAGTCTTTTTGGGCTAAACTGATCATCCAAATCCAACACAGGGATGTCACTCTATCATTTTGTTCTTTGTGCATGCCACACACACTTAGCATAGTAGAAGGAAAAAAGAATCCCAGCCCAAATTAATCCAGCAGCTCATTATGTTTTTCTTGGTACTGGCAGGAAGCAGGTTTCTGGGAATCTGGTATCCAAATCACAAAGATGTTTATGATAAAACATTACCCATGGAAAATTTTGGGTAAAGCCTGCTCCAGCTGTGAGCAACATCCTCCAGCCTTAAGCTCCGGAAATGCAGAATATATGATGAATGTATCTATTCACAGGAGAGTCAATAAAGGTTAAACAAAGAGAAGCAGGCAGTATCTGCAAGGAAAAATCTGATATTTCAGGTAATGATTTAATTTCAGAAGTATTGTAGGTGTATATGACTGAATATGTGACTTCTCAGCATGTGATACCTGGCACCAGAAGCTTTTAAAGCACATTCCAAACTCACAGTGATAGTAATGCAGATAATTTTTTTTCCTAAGAAAGTAAACAAAAGTTTAGGTCATTCTGAAATGCAAATTTCTTGGCATTTTAAAGGATATCAGTTATTTGATTTTAGGCAAGTTGAATGCTTTTAGGCTGAGTCAGTAATCCCATTTTCTTGCATTTTCAATTGGAAGTAAAAGGAATAGATTTCCAGGGACATTATAAAAAGTACAGGTGAAGATGACTTGTGTTGTGGCTGTCCTTGTTTTAGGGCATTCATCTGAGGTGCCAGAAACCTGCATTCTTAACCCCTGTGCTTTATTCAGGGTCTGGGATTGAAGTTAGACATTTCTATTGGAAGGAGTGTGGCTCTATCACTAGGCTGTAGAGTTTTGGAGATGGCTCTTTCCCTCTGCTGTTCAATATTACTGATTTTATATTCATTGAACTGGAGAGGGCAGGAAAGATTTTATAGCCTGTGACTTAGTTATTTCATATTATTAATTTCATGCAAACTATGAATCAATTTTTGGACAACCTTACCAATAGTTTTGCTTGCCTGGAACCATGTAAAACAGTGTAAAAAAAGCCCCCAAAACAACAAAAAAACCCCCACCCTCATAAACATCCCCCCTCCCCCCCCCCCCCCCCCCCGCATGATAACCAACATGTGCAAGTGGGTTATTTACCAACTGAGACTCTATTTACCAATTAAGACTCACAAGACTGTAGTGTCTTGACCAAATTCTTGCATTTATTTTATAGACGAGTTAACAGAGCCTGGGAGAGTTATCTGATGGGCCTGTGGACAAATGGAAAATCTGCAGGAGGTCCAGGGAAAGAGGTCAGGGTTCCTGCTTCCCGCTTCATGCCTGGAGCATGAGGTGGTTATTCCTGATGCTTTGCTTGCCTGACCATCGGTGTCAAACAAGTTGGTGCCAGTTTCAGATTTCAGAAGGAACTGGTGACTGGAGGCTCAGATAATCATAGTGAACAAGGATTTTGCTGTGAAGAGTGACTGTCCCCGATTTGAAAATCTTCCTGAAGGGAGACAGATGTCGGGGCAGCAATTGGAGCACTAAAGGCATAGTCCAGCAGGACAGCCCTGGAGACTCTGCCTGCTGCTCAGGTGGTGGGGGAGTGGTCCTCTCCTCAAAAGACCTCTGCAAGGTCACAGATATTGTGATGTTTCTGGGATGTTAGGAGCAGGTGGGATTTGTGTTGTCCGTTAATATCTGCCTCCTGAACTCATCTTGCATCCTAAAAGGAGATTCCACCCCAACTGGCTGCCTGAGGGGGTTTCAGCTTTTGAGCAGCCAGTTTACCTGCTGGGATCTGTTCTGTGGTGCATATCAGGCACCCCTTCTTCAAGCACTTGTGTCCAAATCCTTTGTTTTCATTATGTTTTGTTACAACTTCTATTTTCAACACATTTCCTGCAAGTCTTAGGCAAAACCAGTGCTTTGATCAAAGTCCCACCCAGGGTGCATGCAGGGTTTCTGAGTGTAGGGCTCTGATGAGGGAATTGTTTCTGCAGAATCTTGGGTGCTTCCAGTAAGAAGAGGTGACCACAGAATAGACAGAAGGCAAAACAAAACTCTGCTGTGCAAGAGATGAAGGCAGTCTTGCTGTGTGGTGGGACTGCAATGCCAGATTATGTTGGCAGCATCACCTGCCCATTTAAACCCCAGATTATTTTTTAGGCTGTTGTGTGGTCTCTTCCACTGCCTTTCCTTTCTTCCCTTCTCGAGTCATTCAGCAGAAGGAAATGGAGGTGTCAGGTGGGAAAGGCACAGGTGTTGGCAGCTGCTCTTCCCTCTACCCAGAGCAGTTGGATGTGCTAGGGATATTTCTCCCTCCCCATTTTTCTTCCTGAAGCCTCATCAAATAAGTGAAGTATTTAGGTTGGAAAAGACATCCAAGATCATCAAGTCCAGCCTTTGAGTGGTCTGCACCTTGTCAACTAAACCAGAGCACCGAGTGCCATGTCCAGTCATTCCTTGAGCACTTACAGGGGTGGTGACTCCACCACTCCGCTTGGAAGCCTGTTTCAATACTTGACAATCTTCTCCATGAAGAAATTCTTCCCGGTGTCCAAGCTGAACCTCCCCTGGCACAGTTGAGAACATTTCTTTTCATCCTGTCCCTTATTTCCTGGGAACAGATCCCAATCCCCACCTGGCTGCACCCTCCTGTCAGGGAATTGTGGAGAGCCAGAACGTTCCCCCTGAACCTCCTTTTCTGCAGGCTGAGCCCCCTCAGCTTCTCCTCACATGACTGACTCTCCAGACCCTTCACTTACTTGAAGTGCAAGTCATAGACTACAGCAAACAAAGAATTAAAATCACATAATGCAAATGTTGCGTAAAAGAACGGCATAAGGGGTATAAACTTACAAGCACCGCAGAAGAAAAAAAGAATATTGGAAGGAGAGAAATGAAAAAACAAGTGACCAGTATTTTAGTGCCAGCAGTTGTCCCGACCTTCAAATCTTAGCCTGTGGGTGAAGGAGCCCTTGGGGGTAGCTGCCAGCAGGAATCCTGGCATGGATGTGCATCCAGGGCTTGAGAAACCCTGCTTCAGAGCAGAGCCCAGCTCCTGTTACACACCTGCCAGGGAAAGGATGCCTTACTCAAACAAGAGGGAATTTGGCACCTTGCTTCTCCTCAGGCTGCCTTGCATTGCTGCTTTAATGTTTATAATATGTGGTAAACTAAAGGGTTGTGTTCTTCTTGTTGCTGCATTTCTTTTCTTGTGCCAAGTCTTGGCTGCATAGATGAAAATTTTGTGTCTTTTATCCCCTTTCCCTGGGAGTCCTCCTCCTTTGATATCTGCTGTGGGCCTAATATATGCTACCTTTAAAAGCCCCTAATTTCTAGTTTACAAAAAAGTCTACAAGTCTTAATATTTCTGCCTTGGCATTCTCAGTGCAGTTTTTTATGACTGCTCCATAGTTTAGGAAGAGTTTTAGTGGTCTCTATATTCCTTGTGTTTGTACTAAACAGGGACCTCAATGGAAACTTTATTATCTATACATGTATATATAGTATTAAATATTTTATAGATATATTTGGGAATAATTTCTCTTGGTTTTCAGATACAGCCAGGCTTGTATTTCAATATATCTTCTGCATAAGGTCTTGGGAATGCATTAATACTGGCAAATGATATTCTCACAGGCACCACAACGGGGTTTTAAAAAGCAACTGAGGGTCACAAAATTGTTTAGTAGCAGGTACCCACAATAGGAAGCAGAGATAGTCCTGGAACCAGCAAGGCCATGGGTGGCAAAAGAGGGTGGAGGAAACATTCCTTCTCTGGGAGGATCCCTCTTCTCAGAAGGATGGAGCAAGAGCAGCAGAGAGGTGGTTTGCATCTCCCGGGAAATTGCAGCCATACAAACTCATTCAGCTTTGCCATTATGCAAAAATGGATGCAAATCTTGCTAAGCCTGGGCCAGGAGCTGCTTGTTCTGGGACAGAGGAGTGTGCTCCAGGACGCTTTACCTAGGAAGAGGATGGGCCCAAACCATGATGGTGCATGTTAAACTTCTTTGCACACAAGATTTAGTTTTGGACAGGAGAAAAATCAAGGCTCGCTGGGATCAAGAGTGCTAATGTTTTCTTTGATTAGGGAAAGCAGCTGGGTTTGTTTGCCTCTCTAATATATTTTGTGTTTTATTGACAACTTTTGAGTGGTAAGAAGATGCGTAGGCATGCTTTGGCTTCTGCAGATTGCAGCTGGCCAGCAGAAACTTCTACCATGTTCATGCAGGTGTGAGGGAGGTGGGAGCTGTCTTCTGCAGGCTTTAGTCTGTCCTTGAGCTTAGAGACATCCTTAGCAGAAGAAAAATCCTTATCACTGATAGTGGCTTTCCAACAGTCAATCTGTTTGGAATAAAAATCCATTTGATGCAATGGTTTATATTTTTAAAGAGTGCTTTTGGCAGACTATCACCTTAACAGCAGCCAATAATGCCTCCTTGTTGCTAAAACCCCTCATATAGCCATGTTGCTTCTCCTCTTCTTCATTCCCAGGGACCCTGGTGGGGAACAGTTATGATTTTGCCAACTCCTGGGCTTTGCACAGTGAAAACAAGCGCTGCAAGAGAGTGCAGACTCCGAGCAACACCTGCAACATTTCATCTGATATGGCAGAGAAGGTTGGTGCTGTGAGATGCCATTCCAGTTTCAGTTCTCCCCTACCTGAAAGGCAACTTGCCTGCCCTTTGGCAGAAGAACACAAATCATAAAATATTCTAATTTGGAGGAGACCCACAAGGATCATCCAGGCCAGCTCCTGGCCCTGCAGGACACCCTGACAATCCCACCCTGTGCATCCCTGAGGGTGTTGTCCAAACACTTCTGGAGCTCAGGCAGCCTTGGGGCTGTGGCCATTCCCTGGGGAGCCTGTTCAGTGCCCGACACTCTCTGGGGGAAGAACCTTTTCTGATATCCAGCCTAACCCTGTAACGTATCTATCTATATAGACATAACGACCTTTCCCCCACCCCAACCATTTAAACAGATAAACAGCTTGTTTGAGGCTGAAATGTGAGTTACTGACAAAGAAATGATGATGTTACTTGGGAAAGGTGTGTTTCAGTGATTCCTGCAGAATGAGGTAGTTAATTCCCTTTTTGATTGTGCCAGCAGGGAAGCATCAGTTCTCAAGCCTCTGTGGGCACTGCCTCCCCAAATGGTATTTGTGAATTTGTTGCAGTTTATATACTTGAGAGTCAGCAGAGGAGGGAGATGCACCAGCCAGGCTGTTTTTGACAGAGGAGATGTTTTCTGTTGGTGTTCCAAAAGCTCTGTGTCACCAGGCTATTTCCCTTCCCAGGAGGAAGTTCCTTCAGCTATGTGTACGGATAGTAGTGCTGATTTATTGAAGAAACACAGAATTGTTTGCCTTGGCCAACTCTGTGACCCGTTTTGCTGCATCAACCATTTTCTTCTTGTCTTTTATAAGTACAAACAAGTTTCTTGTTTCCCTTAGTCAGGGTGTGGATGCAGGCAGACGGTCACCAGCTCAGGGAAGAAAGTAGCTTTGAATATTTACTGAAGCATGTGGTTTTAACAGGCTATTACTGTCATGGTAAATTGAGCCTTCATCCCTTGAGCTGATTCCATGTACTCTGTTGTAAATCAGAATGATTTCCTGGGTGCCAGGTTTAGATTATACCAGAGTAATGGTGAGGTCAAAATGTAGCTGTTAGTTGCTCACTATACAAGTCCTGTAGACAGGTATTTGCTAAACTAGACTCAAACAGTTTCTCAGGAGTAGTAGCACTCCCTGGATTATATCTGCTCTCCAGCTACTCTGACTCTTTATACTTCCATTAAGCTTTTGGATGGGAGTGCTCCAGATGTGTTGTGAAATTCAGTGAAGGATGCTCATGCCCCTCAGTTCTTCAGCCTCACTACCTGCAAAACTGGCTGAGGAATTATAGCAGTAATTTCAGGCTGGAAATCCCCAGCTGATGTTTCTTGCTTGGGCAGAGGGGGTATGTGGAGGGTGTTTCTGTCATGGCTGGGGCAGACTGAACACCTGATGAGTAAAGGTGTGTGGTGCCAAGCACCAAAGCATGAGGGGTTCCAACCTGGCTGAGGCTTTTTTAGGGACAGGGCTGCTCAACAGGACAGGGAGCTGCTGGAGCCAGTCCAAAGCAGGGACACCAAGGGGATCAGAGGGATGGAGCAGCTCTGCTGTGAGGAAAGGCTGAGGGAATTGGGATTGTTCAGCCTGGAGAAGAGAAGGCTTTGGTGTTGACCTCATTGTGGCCTTGCAGTGCCTGAAGAGAACCTACAGAATAATGGAGAGAGACTCTTGACAAGGGCCTGAAGTGACAGGACAAGGGGGAATGGCTTCACACTGACAGAGAGGAGGTTTAGATTGGAGATCAGGAAGAAATTTTTCCCTGTGAGGGTGGTAGGGCCCTGGCATAGGTTTCCCAGAGCAGCTGTGGCTGCCCCATCCCTGGAAGTGTCCATGGCCAGGCAGAATAGGGCTTTGAGCAACCTGGGAGTGTGGAAGGTGTCCCTGCCCATGGCAGGAGGTGGAGCCATGTGACCTTTAAAGTCCCTTCCAACCCAAACCATCCTATTGTTTAAACTGGACAAGAAAACATTCTTTAAACCTGACCACAGCTCCAGAGAAAGGGTAGTTCTTGTGACTGATTGTGGTCCCTGGAATTTTATCTGTTCAGGCGAGTTTAACGTGTAGAAAGTGTCAACATTGCAGCTGAGGCTGGGGAGTGGCATGCAGGGTGAAATCCAGTCTGATAGGTTGAGTACAACTAATTTGGGTTTTATACAGATACTGTTAAATACTGATGCTTTGTGGATAAAGTTTTCTTTCCCACAAACCGAATGAAATTATATTCTCTCTCATGTGAGTTCATAAGCTCACAGCATTTATCATTGCCTTAATTTATTCACTGTGCAAGAATAAACACAGCACTATTAATAGAAGTCCGGCCAAACAAGTGCCTCATGAAGAATGTAGGGCTTTTTAATAGTGTACTTTGTTTGCTTGCCTCAGCTTCAGGCATGTAAATCTCCTTGGTCTCCCAGCCTCCCTCCCTGCCAAGCAGTCAGCTGTTAGGTGAGGGAAACAACAGCTCTGCTTCAAGGCACTCCTCCCACGCCAGTGTCCCCACACTGGGTAGGTCTGTGGTTTTCTTTACCCTCTCTGTCTGCCCCCTTCCCCAGCCAACAGGATCGTTGGAGAGATGGCTTCTGGCTTATTTCAGCAGGAATTGCAGTGACAGGATGAGGGGAAATGGCTTCACACTGACAGGGAGCAGGTTTTGATTGGATATTAAGAAGAAATTCTTTGCTGTGAGAGTGGTGAGGCCCTGGCACAGTTTTCCCAGAGAAGCTGTGGCTGCCTCATCCCTGGAAGCATCCAAGGCCAAGTTGGATGGGGCTCTGAGCAACCTGGGATAGTGGAAGGTGTCCCTGCCCATGGCAGTGGGGTTGAGATGATCTTTAAGGTCCCTTTCAACCCAAACCATTGTATGATTCTATGAAGTGGAATGAGAAAGCCCTGCTGCTCCTTTAGCTTCAAATCCTAAAAAACGTTGAAAAAAATTGTTTGAAAGTTTTTGTCTTGTATAATAGTTCTGTGTGTCAGCTGAAAATTCTTGAACCAGCTCTAACTCCTACCCCACTGTTGCCAGTGCCTTTCCCTGCCCTCCACCTCTAAAACACACACACACACACACACACACACACACACACACACACACACGTGTGTGTGATTACCTGCCTTGCCTCTAGATCCAGAGAGCATTCCAAACTGGGCAGTGTTGGAAGGGGGGGAAAAAGCCTTTTTACCATGCCCTGCCTTCTGCAGCTGATGCTTAGTTACTGAAAAGGTGTCTCGCTGCAATGTCTGATCCCTTTTTTCACTGGTTTAGACTGTTCAACACAGTACTGCAATTAAACAGGCTCTAAGATGACCAACAGCATGGGTAACATGGATCTGAAAGTATAAATGGGTGATCTGGAAAACTGTAGCAAAAAGGAAGCCTTGAAAACAAAAATGTGTATGGTTTAAAGCATTGCACTTGATGACTGTGTTCTTTTACGTTACCTTTATTTATTAGATTTCACCTCTAAGATAAATGGTGTGTGGAGGCCACAGGTCACTATGTTGTTTCCATTTTTTTTCTTATTAGGAAATTATAGCTATAGTGTGTTAGATGTGAAAATTATTGAAATTAATATTTAGCTAAATTCTGCTTTTGCTGAAATTCAGCTCTTACTGCAGCTGGTAGGAAACAGTTCCCCATTATCCCATGAAATACTTCCATATGTAGTAAAGAGATAGCATTCATTCCCAGATCTAAAAACAAGTAGAAATTTTCAGCTTTGCACCATAAGTTGTCATGGCTGGGGTCAGTGGCAGGTCCAGCAAAGGTCCAGAGGTCCAGCCCTGTCCCTGGAAATGTTCAAGGCCAGGTAAGGTGGGGCTTGGAGCAACCTGCTCTAGTGGAAGGTGTTCCTGCTCATGGCAGGGGATTAGAATAGAGGCTCTTTAATGTTCCTTCCAACCCAAATCATTCTATACAATATAATAATACATTACATGGGTGGAAATGAGGCCCACTATATCTAAAATCTAATTTTTCTTCATCAGCTTAATCAGCATTCAAGGGAAGTGATTTCTTTTCGTTGTTACTTAGTCTGCTAAAACATACAGCCAGTGTTTGGTGTATTAAACATACTAGGTTTGGATGCTTTTAATTTGGAGAGATGGGAGGCTAAATCTTTCTCCATGAAATACATTTTCTGAAAAATTATACCCAGTTATGGCACCGAAATACACCCTTCCTGAGTGTTCTGGAGAAACCATATGTGTATCTGCACACCATAGGGTTTAAATTCAAGGGAACGAGAGGGTGTCTTTAATTTCTTCTGTTATTTTTAGGTTCTCTCTCTTTAATGGTAATTGTTGAGCTGTAGACAAATGCAGTTCATGCAGCAGCAGAAGGAAATGCCACAGAAATGGGAAGAATGTACAAAATTCCACCTCCAGCTCTGTGTGGTGGGCCTGGGGCAGAAAGAAGGTCAGCGAGTTTCGCGGTTGCTGAGGGTTGCTAGTGCCAGGACCCTGCCAACCTATTTAAAGAAACAATTAAAATAGGACCTGTGCAGAAGGGAAGGGAGAAATTCTATGACCTTCACCTGTGTTTCAGATACTACAGTCAGTCCTGCTAATTTTAATCTTGCAGCCACCTTTACCCTAAGCACTGTTTCAGTCTGAGGCTTTACTCTGTTGGGTTTAAATATTTCTTTGTGTGGAGTAGCTTCCATGAGCAGGAATGTTACAGCAATGGCTGGGGCTGCCAATATCTAATACTCACCATTGTCCTCTAATTTAAAGAAGAAGAACCTCCCTTAGTCCAGCCTGACCAGTGAGTTTTAAAGAAAGAAAGGAGTGAAAATAAATATAATTTGCTGAATGGTTAAAGTTGGAAGGGGTCATTGAGTCCAATTCTCTGCTTCCAAAGGGGCCATCCTAGGTCTGGCTGCTCAGGTCCTTGTCCACTCACATTCTGAACATCTCCAAGAATGATTGTTCCATACCCTGTCATTGACCATACCCTCATAGTGATTTTTCAAAAAAAGTCTATTTGGATTTACCCATATTTCAGCTTATTTGTCATGATAGTTGAAATATGTCTGAAAGATGGGAAAATTTCAGCTATAATGTTTTGCATTAAATCACTGGAAAATCTGATGGAATTTGAATGGCGAGAAAACTTTTACATAGAGAAAATAAACTGTTGCTTTTCAACATATATCACTTGGTTTCTAGATAATCAGCTGGAGCTCAGCCTTTAGCTGTTAGTGTAAATGAACAAATCCATGACCAAAGAACTAGAGGAAAAGAAAAATGGATTAATTTTCTTTGGTGTGTTATCTCTATTTTTTCAGTCACTCCCATCTAAAATGTTCTTTTCAGTGCAATATACAGCCTGAGTTTTGCTGTTTGAGTTGTATTAACAGGCTGTTACCTTAAGAAATTTTATTAGCTCAACCCCTAAATGGGATTGTTGCATATACTGGTTTTCTGCTGCACTTGATACTATCTGGATCAAGACTTTGATCCAGGAGTTGCTGTACTGCTCATCCTCTGAATGGCTCTGAGCTCGCTTTTGGTTTTATCAGTTTCATCTCCAAGCACTGCTTTAATAGCTTTCTTGGCTGCATCTGTTGTTGTTACTTCCACCCTTAGGGCACTTTTTCAGCTTTTTTTGTACTTCTGTGAGTCTTAGAGCATCACCAACCACCATTTATGTAGTTCCTGCTCCCCTCCTTCTAGTCTTTTTTTTTTTTTTTTTTTTTTTTTTTTTTTTTTTTTTTTTTTTTTTTTTTTTTCCGTCTGATTCAGCATGGTGGATGCTGTCTGGGAATCAGAATTATCCCAGGTTGGAACTGCATTTCTTAATTTCACCATGTCCAGCTCTCAGTTAGCACTGTTTTAAGTTCCCTGAGTTCTTTCTCAGAAAGCTCAAAACCTCTTTGCACATGTGGTTGTTCCCAGAGACCTTTGCTAAACTTGGAATACATTCCCAATGGACTAGACATTTCTGGTTGGTTTGTTTTCATAAGCAAGAAATTCTGTCTTGGCTCAGACATGTACTAGCTTGAGTTGATCACCTGAACAAAACACCCTTTAGCCAAAGTAAAAAGGTATTTTCTACGCAGCAGTTTTCCCATACAGGCGCCACAGCTGCCATTCAGAGCAGACATCTCGATCTTTTCCTGTGGGGTTTTTTTCTCTCCATTTTTCATCTCCCAGAAAATGAGAAAACAAGGTGATTTTTATTTATTTTTTTTTTTCCACAGAAGCTTGTATGTGCTGTCACCTCAGGTACATGTAAAGTTTTTTAGAAGTGATGAATTGTAACTGTGAACCACTCTGAAGAACATGCCCCCTCTCTAACTACTGAGTATAACACCTGCAAAATACACCATGGTTACATTTGCTTACATAAAACACTGACAAATAAGTAACAAAGTTATGTTCCGACTCTTTGTGCTTGGGTTGGATCAGAAAATCGTTTTTCACTTACCTAAATTCAGTGCCATCCTTTCAGAAAGTTTCACTGAGGACCTCAGACTCCTTGAACTGTGACATAATGTGCACAAAAGAGTTTATTTGCGAGCCTCCCCTGGAGAACTTAATCATACACTGAGTTTTCCTTAGGTTTCGTTTCACATACAGTGAAATTTCCTCTTAGGTTTCTGCTGTCTGAAAGAAGAGGTCTTGATACCCTCTTCCCATCTCCCTGTGGTGTCCTCCCCTCACACTGGCTGTCACCACGCTGATTTAACTCAGGAGAAGAGCAGAACAAGTTGCTTTTCTTCCCTGGGCTATTGTTCTCCTATTTATCTGAGCTAAATTGACCTGTTGTGCTTTGGACAAGCCAGCAGGAGCAATGGGAACGTGTGGCCAGAAGTGGAAAACAAATTTTATTCCTGGGATTTCAGTCAGACTCAATCTTTCCCTCAGACACCTGCTCTGGTCTCTTGTTATCCAAAAGATTTTCTCCCTATGTAACTCAGTTCTCCTCTGTATCTGTGTGCATCTTCCTGGGAATCCAGACACCATCCAGTTCTTTTCTAGGAAGCCAGAGGAGGTAGAACACCTCCATCCTTTGGCTGACTGACTGACTGACATGTTTCTGTGTGAAACATCCCTTACGTGATACTCCGTTCTATAATAATCAGTATATTAATGTGTCCGTGGAAGTGGTGAATAAATGGGCAGAGCTCACTATTAGCTCGTGACTATTATTAACTGCTTGGTGGTGTTGAATAAGAGCTGTGATGTTGTTCAAAAACAGTGGTGATGGTGTGTTTGGAAAAGGTGAGTTTTCCCTCGTCTTCCTGAGGCTATAGGAAGTAATTTTGTCCCCTTTGCTCTCTCTCTGTCCCTCTTTGCCTCTCACTTCTCCTGCAGGGCGTCCTGGAGACCTGCCAGCTGCTGAGCACATCTCTGACCTTCTCCCGGTGCCACCATCGGGTGGATCCCGAGCCGTACATCAGCCTCTGTGAAAGGGACATCTGTGCCTGTCCCCAGGGTGTGGACTGTCACTGCCCCGCCTTCCTGGAGTATGCCAGGAGCTGCGCTCACGAAGGAGTCATTTTGGAGGGCTGGCCTGAAGAGAGCTCGTGCAGTAAGCTGGCTGATTTATTCCTAGGCTGCTCATCCCCAGTAAGATCGTGCCTGTCTTGTAGATTTATGTCCTGCAGCTAAAAGCAGCTGGTGTGTTTTTAGGAGGTTGGTTCATTTGTAGGAAGTGCCTCTGCTCACTCCCCCTCTCAGTTCTCCATCACTCACCTTTTTCTAGAAGTTTTTGTCCCCAAGGCAATATTGTTTGACCCATATATAAAGAAGATCCTGAGCTCTTTCATGTCCCATCACAATGTACACAGGCAGTGAAGGCTAATTTGATACACAGAGGTACAGACTAGGATGTTTAGGCGTTATTTCATATATGGTTCAGGTTTGTAGTATTTTCCAGCCTGTATTTTTAAGTTAGCATCTTTGTGAAATTCTCTCTAATGTTTTTTCATAATGACAATTGTTTCACCCTTTATTTGCTTGAATCAATTGCCTTGAAATTGAGATGTTGCCTTTTCTAAGCCAATTTTTGTCTAGGTTAGAGATCCTGACTGCATTTGAAGTGCTGCCTTTATTAGCCCAATTTTGCTGAGTTCAGAGGTCCTGATTGCATCTGTGCTGAGGTTTTACAATAAGGAAGTGCATAGACTGAGATGGATTGTGTTTATAGAGGAAAAGTAATGCTTGCACCTACTGCTGATACCTCCACTGCAGAACCGTGGTTTAATACAGAGCATTCAAAAAATAAATTTAAAAACCCACTAATATCATGTTCTCAGTGATTTTTCTCTCTCTCTTTTTGTTTTGTTTTGTTTTGTTTTGTTTTGTTTTGTTTTGTTTTGTTTTGTTATGAGAAAGGACGATTTCCTTGGCATGTTTATGTAAATTGATTTCATGGGGTAAACTGTCTGATTTGTACTGACAGCAGTTGGTTCTCTGGTAAAGATATTCTGCTACCGACCACTGAAGAAAACTGTGCCTTCAGAATGTGGTTAGGGGCAGCAAGATGCTGCCAGCCACTTGTTCAGGGATTGTACAGTCTGAGTTCTAGCTGTAATTTATTACCTTGCCATTGGGACATAAAAGAGACCCATCTCATCTCCTTGCTCAGGGTGTGAGCCAGAGAACCCATTTTTCTGGGGCTCTTTGTAAGTATGATTAAAAGCCACAAGTGAAATAAGCCTTTCTGTGATCCCAGGGGATTTAGAACTTATTTCTAACCCTTGAATTCACCAGCCACGGTTTGGTTTTATCTCCTGAGTCAGGAAAGAGGGAAGTGTCGCACTGCCACAGCAGGAGCTTAATTTTCTTCAGGAAAGAGGGAAGTGTTGCACTGCCACAGCAGGAGCTTAATTTTCCATCACCCTTTGTGCTATGGTTCTTTCTCAGGAGATGATGATGATGATGCAGGTATGGAATGCTCTGCTGTGTGGCAAGGGCTCTAGTGCTGGGCAAACTATGCAACTGTGAGTTGGTGCCTGAGCCCAGGGCAAGATCACTCCTTCATTACCCTCCCACCTCTTCAGCAGAGGATTTGCTTGGAAAGGACAGGCTCTAACCTTTTCTTCCCACTCCATGCCCCCGCAGTCTTGTAAGGCATGGTTTGTGGATGCATTGAAGAGAAAGAATGGCTGTAATAGAGTGTGTTTGCATAATGGCCTGGCCTAGATAATGGCAGCAGTGGAGATACCATGGCATGGGTGTTATCCTGAGCTGGTGGTTCTCTGGAAGAGGGAGGATGGGATTTCAGAGTTTTAACTGTCTCCTGGTTCTCCCTGAAAACACCAAACAGGATAATTTCACAAATGAGTGGAGTAAGTGCATGTCTTAAAGGTACAAAGCAACCATATCTGTCCAAATTGCTTAGATATTATAGCAAAACTTCTCCCCAGATTTGATTATTCTTTATGTACTTGGGTTTAGTTATTGACTCAATTTATTAGAAAACAAATTTGCTTTAACATCTGAGTATTTACCATGCTACCTGACAGATGATGATATTGCAGCAAACAGAAAATCAATTATTTCTAAAATGTTCTGCTTCTAAAAAGGAAATAGTAATTTGGAAGCTGACATGACCTTTTGTGTCTCTGTGGTTCAACCTTTGATAATGAAGGGATTTGTGGGTTTAAGTGTTATTGAGGAATTTGCATTTCTAATTTGTTTTAATTGTTTCAGGGCCAAGATGTCCAGTTGGCATGGAATATAAGGAGTGTGTATCCCCATGTGCCAAAACCTGCCAGAGCCTGAATATCAATGAAGTGTGTCACGGACAATGTGTTGATGGCTGCAGCTGCCCTGGTAATTTATTTACTGGGTTATTTACAGAGAAACATTTGGCAGTCAGGCTACCTATTTTATTAGAAGAAGGAAAGCTGTGTCTTCCCTTAGATTTTCTTGAAATCAGAAACACTTCTTTTTTCTGGGATCATGCCCTAGAATAATCCAGTTTCTGTAGTGCCTGTATGCTCACTCCATAAAAGGGCCATTTTTCAGAGCCAACTAAAGAGTAAATGCTTCTGTGAAAATCAGTACCAACTAACATCCCAGGATTGCCTTTATATCTTGGTGAGAGACTGCTTGCCCTTGGTGTACTCCTCCTGAATTGCTTGGGTTAGAGACAAATACAGTGAGGGGAAGAAACAGCAGAGAATACACTGAAGGAATTTCTTGTAGAAAAACAGTACATGTAGAGCTTGCACTGCAATTTCAAAGGTCTTCATGATTTAGGTGAATAATTTAATTTATTATTGAATCTTCCATACAGGAGATTTGATTGGATTAAAGGGAACAACCCAGCCATGCCAATCTTTCACTTCTGTCTGTTGCACTTAAAAACAGCTGCAGGAGGAGAGCTAGATTCCTGGCTCCAAAGCTCCATATGCTTCCATTTCTAGCTGGGTTTTTTTGTTTGTTTGTTTGTTTTGTTTGTTTTTTTGTTTTTTTGTCTTTTTTTTTTTTGTTGTTTTATTTTGTTCATTGGGTGCTTTGTTTGTTTTGAATAGGACGGTCTCTGCATTTCACCCTGTCTGGGTTTTGTGAATGCACAGAGGTGTTTAGTGTCCCCTTGTACAAGATGCAAAGTATGGTGGAGGTTTGCAGAGATTTGCTTTCCAAAACAAGGCAATAACGACAATGTCAGCCTCATTTGAGGAGACCCTGAATTCAGAGTTTGGTAGTTTCCCATTCAGCTGCCAGTCTCTTCCTTGCTGGAGGTTCAAAGGTGTGGCAAGAAGGTGCACATGGCACGTGGAGGGTGACAGGTGATGTAACCAGACTTCGGAGATTATTTTGTTGTGAAGGATCCCGCTACTGTATTTATGCAGTCCTGGAAGTGTTGGAGAGAGCTGAAGATGAATCCACTGGCTGCACAAGGGCTCGTGCTGTATTTTTCCTTTGGTGGATGCATTGGTCTGTTCAGCATGGGAAAGGTCTAAGGAGAGAGGAACTGAGGAGCAGAGAAGCAGGAGCTCCACAGAAAGGGTAAAGGGCATGAGAATAAAAATTAGCAGTTCTAAACTTTTACTGCTGTTTTACCTTGTTGCACAGCCAGAAGGGAAGAATCTGGATTTGAGTTTGATAGAAAACCAGGAGGATCTGACAGATGAATAGGGGGATTTTTGATGCAGTTTCTACCTTCACTTAGCTTCTCTCCAGTGCTCCAAGAGCAAACAGGATCTGGAGGATGTTTGACAAATGTCTTATTTTTTTTTATTTTTTCCCTCTGTTAAATGCCCCTCACATTTACATTAATTGCCGTAAATGGAATTACTCTTGCCAGGAAAAAAGGCAGGCATTCTGTTTTCTTGTGCTCTCTGGAGAGCCACAGCACTCTTAAATGCTCAGATCTTGTTGTGATTCTCTCTCACTGGAAGGATTTTCTCAACAGCCAAGATCTTTCCAGGCAGCTCTATGGGGAGAACAGGAGAAAGGATACTTACCTGGGTCTTGCTGTCAGTGATGACTGCTGCTGGCAGGGAAAAGAGCCAAAACCTCTGGAGGAGATTGGAAGGGGTCCCTCAAATAAAAGGGAGAGGGGTGTTCAAGAAAACAAATGTTTTGTCACAGCAGCTCTTTTGAAAATGAGGGAATATCAACTATCTCTCAATATAGGGATTGAATAGAAACCACTATAAACTAGCAATAGAAGGACAAGTTTCTACCTTAGAAAAGTCTTGTAACTCTTTTGTGCCTCTGTTTATCTTTGGAGGATAAAGAACTCTCTCTATAGCACAGGTAATTATAGTTGTGTAATATGGAAACCTCAGCAGCTGGACCCAAATTGGGAAGCTGGCCCTCTTGCTTTTTGCCTCTGCAGAAGTGGCATCTTTCTCTCAGAGCCTCTCTGCTAGATTTACATGGTGTCCAAATTTTTTTCTTCATTCCCCACTTTGCCTTTTCTTAGGTTCTCTTATGACAAATACAAGACCTGTGTGGACACCCTTTACTGCATCCAATGAAGTTCACGGTTTTTCCAACAGTCAGGTCCCAGCTCTTACCAACTTTGTGCTCCCTATGTTTGATTTGTCTGTGTTCCAACATGCATTCTGGACCTGAGGATGTGCTAAGCAAAGAGCTTTTCTGGGAGCACCAGGAATGCTTTGTTCAGCACGTCTGAGGGAGAGGCAGCACCAGAAGGAAAGCAGACACCTGCACCTGTGAGGCTTTTTGGCAAACCTCATTCCTTTTTATTGCTGTCTGTGACTAAGTATGGATAATAATGCATATGAGGTCTTGGCAAAGCATATGAAGAAGAAGAAAATCTAATTGTATTTATGTTTCTTTCCCTGTGTGTGTGATATGGGTGTCTGATGCTATATGACCTATCCAGAGGGGCTGCTCCTTGATGGTGAACATTGCATTGAAAGCTCTGACTGCTCCTGCATCCACTCTGGAAAACATTATCCTCCTGGCTTCACCATCTCCCAGGACTGCAACTCATGGTAAACCCTGTGGTGCTCTGGTGTGGTTGCTGTAGATAAGTACTGCACTCTGGTCAGTGACTGTTTTGCATTAACTTTCTAGAAATCTCTCTACCTTTAAAAAATTTCCTTTCACTGGCAAATGATTTGCTCTCTTACTGGAATTGCCAGCCCCTTCCAAGAAGTGAGCTGTTCACAAAGACAAAATCAGCTCTGTTTTTAAAGGGATATTTGATCTGATAGAACAACATGAAGGTCACACTCCTTCAAAGAGCAGAGAACTACCTGTTTCCTGTGGATAAGACAGACCAGCAGGTTCCCATGTTTGGGTAGTATCAGTGGTGGTGTCTTTGTTTTGACTTCCTACATGTATTTAACCTCTAAACCCCATTTCTTTCCAAGAGGAGTTAGCCTAAGGCACGTCCTTGGAACTTGTCACAGGGCTAATGAGTCTTCCTAGCATGGCTCACGAGTTTTCTTGCACTCCTGAGTACCAGACTGGAGGGGAAAACCAGCACTTTAAAGAAAGGAAGTGGAGTTAATCACATATTCCTGATCTGGTTTTGTGTTCAGTGTTGTCATACTTGTGCAAGGAGTTTGGACAACTCTTTACCCGGAGGTTTCCAATTAGAGCACAGAAGGAGGACTCAGTGAAGACCATATTATGCAGAAGAAGGGTGGTCTGTGCATCAGCCCTGTTAATCAGAAGCTTTTCATTACCTGCACCACGTGTCCCAGCACACAGACCATAACCATGACATTAGCGTTTTGTCTTTTTCCCTGGAGTCCTCTTCAGCTTTGAGCTTGGCCACATTGTTCAACCTTGGTGCTCTTGGGAGATGAGTGTAGCCTGACAGGCTGGGTTTTTTATTGCTTGTGTTTTGTTACTGCTTCCTGTTATTCAAACTTGATGCTGCTGTGGGGAACGTAATTCCAGTGACTCTGCATTTAACATCCTCAATAATCTGCGTCCCGACAAATGGTTTTCAAGGGCTGGGATAATTAAAGGAACGAGAAGAATACAGTAACTGTGGAAACAAGGAGTGCAGAGAGGCTTGTGGTGTACACTGCAGGTGATCAGAGCAGGGGAGTTTGACATAAGAAGCAGCAAAGGTGAATAGATTTGTTTGAGGGCTAATGAGGGAACTTTCGCTGCCTAAAGATGGGGCCGAACTCTTCTCAGAGACAAGCAGCGAAAGGTTATGAAGCAATGGACACAAGCTGCAAAGGAAATTCTCTTTTGACACAAAGAAAAATTCTTGTTCCTTCCCCAGTGCTGTACTGGCGCAGCTGCTCAGAGAGGCTATGGGACCTCATCTAGGATATTTCTAAACTCAAATGGGCAAGGTCCTCACCCACCTGATCCAACTTTGTCATTGCTTTCTCTGAGTTGGGGATTGTAGTAAATGATTTTTCTAGAAGTTGATTTTGATTTTTCCCTTCAAACGTTTTTCCCCTGTGATTCTGTTGTATTGATAGATATACCTTGAGAACTGCATTGAACTCATTCCACATCAGTGGAATATAGCTGGAAACTCCACTAAGCATAGAGCTTTGGTAGGGAAAAACAGAAGTCCTTGAGTTCTGCAACCATACCCATTCATATGACCAGCAGTTGCTGTCAAATGATGGGAAGAATGGATGAATACATTTAGAAATGAGGTTATGGGAGATGGAAGGGATGTTGGGGACTGATCTAATTTCCCTGGGACGGGGACCATTTTCAGGTTTTTGGGAAAAATGTGCACAGAAGATTTATATTCATATACTCTTGCCTAACTTGCTGCTATCTCTTTCCTAGCATTTGTCGACGTGGCACATGGATCTGCAGCAATGGGGAATGCCCAGGTATGTTGGTTTTACTCTTTGCAGGTTTTGACAAGTAAGGCTTGCCTACATCACTCCCACTCATGCCCCACTTACATTTTTTTTTCACCCCAAAAAAGCAAATATTTGTTCTTTCTTGCTTGCTCCAGTGCAATCTAGTTGGGATCTTACTTTCAAGTTCTTCTCCTGAGACAAGTCAGACATTACCCTGTGTGGTTTGTGTGTAGCAATGAAAAACCCTGTTTGGTGGGAAGGCCAGTTCCTGCTTTGATTACTTAGTTTGTCACTTGTAAGGGTTTGTATGTTCAGAGGATTGGCTTCCAGGTAGGGGAACACTCCTGAATTTCTTTGACCACCTACAATTCCTCATTGTACCTTCCTGACCATGACAGTTCCCTCATGGTCATGTTGTGGGTGAAGGAGCTACAGCTCCAGGGAGAAAGTGGCTGCCCTGCCTTCCATGGTGCTGGCAGATTGGAGAGGCAGCTCTGCAGATGCAGACAGGAAAAGAGCAGATTATAGCTGGACAGGAAAAGAGCAGATTTGAGGGCTTTGGTGGTTTATTGTTGAGATGAGACTGTGCAACCCTCACAAATTAGGGGAACTGCTACAGTCTTAAGGTGTTCTATCAAAAAGTCTGTTTTTTTTCTAGTAACATGAAACATGCCTGACCCATCAATGCTCTGTTTCCTCCTTCTTTAGACCAAAAAAACCCTTCCCCAAAGTATAAGCACTTCAAGAAGAGGATGGGGGTGGTGTATGCAAATATTTAAAATGGAGATGACATTTTTAGTGAGCTGCCCCCTGTGCTTGTTCATTAAGGATCTCTCCAAGTGCAGAGAATCTCACTGTCTAAAACACAGCCTCAAGAACACAGACTAAGCTGATTCATTACATCTTTTAGCTAATGGGAAGCAGCATGATTACAAACAAGAAATAGGTGCCTTTCTAAGTCCAGTTTTTCCTTAGGTTATAGCTTTTAATTCCTTGCTCTCTGGGTTGTGGGGAATAATTCATGGGCCAAACTTTTATCCTTAACTCCAGCCATGGTTTTCTTCATAGTGATTATAGAAGTGAAGATAAATCTGGAATTGAGGCTTGCAAACTGATGTTGATATCCAGCTTTGTGCACGAGGCAATATAGCACTGCAGCCTTTTTCTGAATTGGGAAGCTGTCCCAAATGAGCAGAAGTGGAAAAGAAAGGCAACTTATTTTTGTACCTTCTGCCAATATATCTAAATCGGTTTCATGCTAGGCTTGTTCAAGACTGAATGTTGTATACCTGCTGCTGTTGTACATGTGCCTGCTAAAAACCTCTATTAACTATACTGAGACAGTATGGGAGGGCAGCAAAGCCTCCCAGGGTAGCCAAATTTGTACTGTTACCTGTACTGTTTGTCTCTACTTGAAGTAATATTGGAGCATACTTTCATTGTTGGTTAGTTACCACAAAAATTTCTAAAAGCACGTGTCCAGAAAATTTATGTAGTTACTCGTATAAACTAGGTAGTTTCTTTTGACCAGCTTTTTTTTTTTTTTTTTTTTTTTTTTTTTTTTTTTTTTTTTTTTTGCCAAGAAAGATTGCTTTCCTATTGTGGGAGTGAATTGCCCAGCTGTTAGTTTGGTGATAAGGTGAATCCACATCTGGAGCTGTCTGGCACTACCAAGAGGCTTTCAAGCTGATATCACAATGGAAATAATTATGAAGGCAGAAGGTTTCAGGAAATTTCATGGGATGCATTACATCAAATGGAATAGACAGAGGGACCCATAAGAAAAGAATTGGCCACAGAAAAGAAATTTCCCTTTCAGGAGCAATGCCAAAGGCTGGGACTTGTCTTAGATAGCTGTCCCCAGTTCTCTGTGCTGCAAACCTGTCCTCTTGTTTCCTTGTTGCAGAGAATGCCCTGGAAATCAAACTCCAAGGGATGAAAAACATCCAGGAGGTGCTGGACTTCTCTTAGGGTGAATCAGAGCTGTGCAAGGCTGGGAATCCTCAGGACCTGTGCTTTAGCACCAGCTGATTTAAGATAGTAAACACTGAATAATATGCTGAAGAGGGAAATTTCCACATGACGTTCATTGGACAGATCCTCTGTAGGACTCAGTGAAGAGTCAGTGAAGAGAGAATAAGTCATGGAGCTCACCAGCCAACTTGTGACATTTAACTTTTCTCCAGCCTTTGGCTGGTGATGGCCAGTGTAGGCCCAGCACCTGAATTTTGTTGTGGATGAGGAAGTGGCTGCCCACTTGTTTGCCATGGGATCATCTTTAAGTGTGATGGTCTTCTCATATGAAGGATTTTCTCTGCAAGCTCTGTGGAGTTGGAGCCTTTCCATATGTTTGCATGACAGGGTACTAAATCCCAGCTATGGTATCTGGATACTGCCTTCCTGGAAATGAAAGGCCACAACTTACCCAAACACCTTCAGGTGTTGATATGTTTAATGAGCTCCCTTTTCCAGTAGAAAGGTGGTCAAGACAGGCTTTCACATTATTCTATGAGGACTTCAGATGTAGCTATTGTAACTATAGAATTATATTTAACTTTCTGTTAGTTAAGATGATGGTTCTGGGTAAAGTCTAACATAAATTCTACCCTTGGAAGGATTCCCACAGACGTTATCTTCCAGCTCTTCATTCTCATAAGGTATTTTATGTTAAAATAACTTATTGGTATTTAAGGCATCCCAGCAAAAAAATATAGGCTTTTCCATAGACACAAATTTCAGCTCTTGACTGCAATTTAGTCTGTGTTCTCCAGCTGTTGGTGGTTCTTCTGTTACTACTAGTAGTGCCTTACAGAAATAAAGAGAGAGATAAGGATCGTGCTGGTTCTTTCTGGTCTGTGGGGAGCTTGGGCCTTGTACAACCTGTTCCGCCGGGGCTACTCTTCTCCCTCAGAGGCTTGTGGGAGCTGAGCAGGATTTTGCCCGGAACTGGCCCTGGGATGATTAATGGCTCTTTGCTTTTTCCAGGGGAATGCTCTGTCACTGGCCAGTCCCATTTCAAAAGCTTTGACAACAAGTATTTCACCTTCAGTGGGATTTGCCAGTACTTATTTGCCAAGGATTGTGTGGAAAATTCCTTCTCTGTGATCATCGAGACGGTGCAGGTAACAGCAATCTTGGCTGGTGCCTCCGCGAACGCCCTTGAGAGAGGGGGCAGGGCTGTGGGACTATGACATGAATTGCAGATGCACAGGCCAACAGAAGTAATTTCCCTATGAGATAATTAGTTTAAATAACAGATGCAGTCTTTCTCCTTAGTTAATAAGTGTTTTGGTTCTCCTCACCACCATCCCCAGGAGCCTGTCTGGAGGTGGAGGCTCATGATGAGGTTTGGAGAATGGGCTCTCACCGACTCTTTGCCAGCTGAACAAACAAACAGAGGGGAGGGTGCACTCCCTGCAAAGCACCCTGGATGCTGGTGCCTCCCTAATGCCTGTGGGGAAAGGACATTTCCTTGGACAGCAAGGAGAGTGCACTGGCGGAGCAGTGCCCTACGTCGCTTCACATTTAGTCATATTGGCTGGTGATGTTTTTGTTCTCAAGCAGCAGCTCCTGACATTCTTTACTGCCTCCCCCGATGGATGTGAGAGGCAGGAAAGGGAGCCAGGCCGGTGCAGGGTGGGCTGGAGACTCTGAAGGGGGATGTCGCAGGGAGGTTAACACAGTCGTGAAATGAATTGGCCAATTGCACTTGGGAAAAGGTGAACAAATCCGGAGACTGAAAAGGACCCTGAAGGAAGCAGAGGGGAAGAAAGGGATGGGGACAGAGGAACTGAAAGCAGGGAGAGGTGCAATGGAGGCAGGAGACTGACAGGAGGGAAGGGGTGTATCAGCCTGTCCTGCAGTACCAAGGAAGTTGCAGGCTTTGGAAAAATGGGCTGTGACAGTTCTCTGCACTGTCTGCATCAGTCTCCTGCACTACAGAGCTCTGATAGTGCAGCTCTGAGGTCATCAATGCTTGGAAACCTGTAGGACAGGTTTCCACTGAAACTTCCCTTTCGAAACCAGGGAGGAGACATGGGGCCCCCGCAGTCCCTGTTCCTCATCTGGGTATCCCACAGCCGGGACAATGGTAAGGTTCACAGTAAGGTGAACTGTGTGTCTGTTCCCAAGGCTGTGTGGGCCAGGTGGCCTTCCTGACCCTGCTATGGCTGTGGGGCTGGTAAGTGCTGTGGGTCACTCCCGAGGGTCTGGTGGAGCACCCACAGATCTCTTTCCAAGTTCTGAGACAGGGAGCTCAGCCCTGGTGTGTGATTAGTGGGATAATGAAGGGAAGGCTGCCAGCCTGCTGTTTGTGGGATGCAGAAACCAGATCTATAAAACCAGTGTGACACTCAACACCTCCCAAATTACATGCCAAAATGCCTTCCGGGACTAAGTCACCAAGAAAGTGAAAACTTGATGTTAGAGGCAGATTTTCTCTTCTCTGCAGTGTGCAGATGATCCTGATGCCGTGTGCACTCGCTCCGCTTCTGTCCGGATCCGGGATATGGACAACAGCATCATTAAAATGAAGCACGGAGGAGGAGTTTCCCTGAATGGACAGGACATACAGATCCCTTTGCTGCAAGGTGTGTTCACACAGGCTGACTCTGGCCAGCCACTAAAAGACTCCTATTTGGTAGCGGTTTTAGACATGCCTTAGCCCAGCTCAATCAAAGAGTGTTTTCAATGCCAAACTCTCACTTTCAGTTTCTTCTAGAAGCTCTGTCATTTCAGCTTCTTTCCATGCAGCTGACACATCTTGACTTGGAGATCAGGAGAATTAAGCTGGTCTGCACTTGTGAGATTTGTGAAAATCATTGCTGGTCTATATTTTTCAACCAGAAGCTTGAAATCATGGAATCACAGAACAATTTGGACCTTATAGATATCTCCTTTCAACCCCCTGCCTTGGGCAGGGACACCTTCCACTAGACCAGGTTGTTCCAAGGCCCATTCAGCCTGTCCTGGGACACTTCCAAGGATGGGGCAGCCACAGCTTCTCTGGGCAGCATGTGCCAGGGCTTCAGCAACCCCACAGGGAAGAATTTCTTCTTAATATCCAATCTAAACCTGCTCTCTGTCAGTGTGAAGCCTTTTCCCCTAATCCTGTCACTACATCTTGTAAAAGCTCACTGACACCATGTGGTTTCCTTCAGGCGCCCTCCGTGTACAGCGTGTGGTGAGGAGTTCAGTTCACCTCACCTACGGGGAAGATCTGCAGATTGACTGGGATGGTCATGGAGAACTCCTAGTGAAGGTACTTTTTCTGTCTGTTTTATTTCTGCCTGTTTGCCCCCTCTCTTGTTCCACCCAAATATGTACAAAGATTTTCTTGTCTGAAGTCAGAAATTGCTTTGTGTTGCATGTTAGAAATTCCTTTCTCTTTTGCTACCCCCAGAGTGATATACAGGTCCTTTTGTATTCCAGAAACAAACACTTCATCTTACAGCAGCTTGGTAGCTTTTTTAGTTTTTCTTTTCTCTGTGTGTGTGTGCAATGACAGCCATTATTAACCATGAACAGTTTTGTGTCTCATTCAGCAGATACCCTCCAAACTGGAGTTTTGTTTTTATTTGCTTTGACTGACCTGTCTAAAACAGCGGATGTGAACGACGTAAAATAAGGGAAGAAAAGGCCTCCAGGGACACAGTTACTCATAATTTCCAGGAAATAGAAATCAGCTCGTAGAAGATGTGCTGCATGCTCCTTCTACTGTGAGGAGTGTTTGAAGTCAGTCTTGATTAACAATTAGGTTTTGTCGGTGCTGCAGACACAGCAGAGTGTAGAAATACCCGAGACAGGTTTAACAGAAATTATCTGTAATGAAGCTGTAACCATAGCTCTGCTGCTTTTGAACCCCTTTTGTAGTAGGGGTCTGCTCGCAGAGAAGAGTTTTGCCTAGAAAACCAGTTTTCCTGGGATTTTCTGCTGAGTGTTAAACACTGTCCTCCTTGAACCATGGAATTGCTTTTGCATTCTCCTTGCCTGCCCCAGAATCTGGCTGAAATGTCATGTCTGGCACAGCACAAAGGGTTATGAAAGCCAGTTCAGAATTGAGTTCAAGAGTTGAAAAGAAACCAGATAAGAAAGGCCTGGAATAATTTTAGAAAGCATCTGTGGGTTTGTCGTTGTTGTTTTGATTTAACCTGTATCTCTGTGCTCCAAGGGTCCTAAAAGGTCTTTTAGGGCTTAGAACAATCCACTTCAGTCCCTTGGCACATCTCAGGAGTTTTGGCTTTCCTCAGTACTCAAAGTATTTTTCTCCCTGATCAGAGACCCGTATAACCTGGCAAATTTTTTGTCCCACTGAAAACAAACCTAATTTTCTGCTCCAGATCCTCTGCCCATAAAAGCAGTGGAAGTTTCTCCAGCTGTCTGCTCCTTCCCTTGTGGGACATCTAAAACGTCTCTTTAATTGCTTTTGGAGAGTTACTTTATGCTGGATTTGTAGACTGACCTGTTGCCAAGTATTGCTGACAATTGAAGGAAGTGATACACTTCCATTACCTTGTTCTGGCAAAAATTCTTCCTCTGTGTTCTTCAAGAAGGCTCCCCTTTCTGTGACTACCTGATAACTCTGATTTGAGCTTCCACTCCAAAATACTTCACAATTTGGACTTGTCTGAGTCATTGTTTCATCTGCAGAGTACGTGAAAGAGTAGTAGTACTCTTAGGAGTAAGAATATTTATCCTCCAATTGTTCTTTTTGATGCTCCATATTTATTCTCTGACCCCCGTGTTTGAATGCTGGGTAGTATCAGGTGATATTTTTGGATAATGGTTTTGATTTTCTTTAAAAATGTGGATTTTTCTGCCTTTTCTTTTCTTTTTTTGTTTGTTTGTTTCACTGGTTACTCCTATAAGCCTGCCTAAACAAGCACTCTACTACATGGATACACAGAGCTAATGTAGCATCAAAGCTCCTGAGTAGTTGATAGTGTTTGTAATGTACCAGAACTTTACTCCTAACTGAAACTGACAGTTCCTACTAAAATGAAAGGTATTGGTGTCTTTGTGTTGCAGATGTTGCTTAGGAGATTTCTCCCTGTTTACCTTTAGGTTTAGAGTCACCTTTCAGATGTCCCTTGATTTGCAGCAGGAATAAAACAGGGTGAAAAGTGCACCTGCTCTGTGGATTGTTGGAAATTCTACTTTTAGTGTGCCTGAAGTTCCTCTGGGCAGGAGAAATCTCTAATGTGGGGTAGCTTTAGGGGTCTTGGTTTATTCCTTATTTTATCCAGGTTGAGGATATCAGACATCTCCAATATTGCCTCAATTCTGTGATAAAACAGCCTGTTTGAATTTCCTTCGTTATCCAACTTTCCTTTAAAATGTGAAATTCTCCCAGGTGCGGTCTCTTTCTCCAAATTTCCATTGGAATTACATAAAAAAATGCAACCCCCACTGTTGCTCTGCTAATTTATATGTATGAAGGGGGACAATAGGGAAAGACTAAACTGGACTGCTGATCAAGGCATAAAAATAAGCCATTTTTCTCTTAGTCACCCTCTGGAATTCACTGTACTGTGCAAAAACTGTCCTGCTACTAATAGTAGCATTTTTGTTAGAAGTTTGAAAGTACAGTACAATGGCGTTGTGTCTGTAGTGTTTTGATGTGTGTTTGAGAATTTTCTTGACTATTAAATTGTGTAAGGTTCATCCCTTAAAAAAAATCTTGCTCTACAGTGGTAACCTGTTCTAGAAGATGACCAGACTGATGTTGTGTTCCTTAGGTGTCTCCAGTCTATTCTGAAAAGATGTGTGGGCTGTGTGGAAATTATAATGGGAACCAAGGGGATGATTTTCTTACACCTTCTGGCATGGTGGAATCACTTCTGGAAGACTTTGGAAACTCCTGGAAGCTCAATGCAGACTGCCAGGACTTGTTAAAACAAGACAGTGACCCCTGCAATCTCAATCCTCATTTAGGTACTGAAC
This sequence comes from Chamaea fasciata, assembly GCF_029207755.1. NCBI lineage: Eukaryota > Metazoa > Chordata > Aves > Passeriformes > Sylviidae > Chamaea > Chamaea fasciata. The sequence goes on from NW_027094090.1 coordinate 51,149,858, forward strand.
TCTATCCAAAATTAACGTGTGCAGCAAATGGTGATCTTCCATTTACATTAAAAAAAAAAAAAGGAAAATTAAGAAAAAGAGAAGAAGTTAATGTTTCTTACATTACCACCAGGGTAACTGTAATATATGTTTTTAAAAACCCAATAAACAACAGCAAACAAAATAAAACAAAACAAAACAAAAAAAAACCCAAAACCCCAGAAAACAAACAAACAAACCAAAAAAACCCACACAGAGACTTATATTGATGCAGGCTTCCTAAGGAAAATGTAATATTTTGTGAAAATTTAAAACTAAAATTGGTTTAATTTTGCAAATCTAAAAAGGCAGCAGAAAGCAAAGGCCCTGTAAAAGGCATTGCAGCACCAGAAATGGTGCTAACAGAATATAAAAGCATTGTTTTTCCTTGATTTGTTTTACTAGTGAAACATTATTCTTTAAGTAGAGCTCATGACACATGAGCTATGGTGCTATCAGGATCAGGTGCCTGCCTGATCCTGTTTTATTCTTGTGGGCTTTTTTTGGTTTTGGTTTGGTTTTTTTTTCCTCTTTTATGAAAGGAAGAGAAAATACTTACTGTAGCTCCTCTAGCTTTCCTTGAAAGCCACTTTGATTGGTGGATTCAGAGTGAGCATGCCATTTTTCTCTTTTTAGCCAAATATGCTGAGGATTCCTGCTCAGTTCTGATGTCTCCTGCCTTTGAACCTTGTCACCATGAAGTCAGTCCCACTCCCTATGTGAAGAACTGCCGCTTTGATGTTTGCTCCTGTTCCAGTGGCAAGGACTGCCTGTGCTCTGCCATTGCTAATTATGCAGCCGCCTGTGCCAGGAAGAACATCTTGGTCCACTGGAGACAACCCGACTTCTGCCGTAAGTGCAGTGCTGCCCCAACCCACTTATTTTCCTCATCCTGAAAGAACTTTTCTGGCCATGTTGAATGAGATGTCCAAATTTCCTTATGGCGAATGATGAGAGTAAATCCTTTCTCTGCACTGGTTAGGATGCAAAAGGTATTCCCAGGGACTGCTCAGCACTGGGGGAGAGAAGCGGTGATCTGACACAGCTCCACAGAATTTTTGCCTAGATTTCCATTTTCAGCTACTCACCTGGAAACTTTCTGAATGTCCCAAGGTAGGAATCTCCCAAGTGATTTGTAGTAATCCATGAACTGCCTTTTTTTGAGGCCCAAGCTTCCCACGTCCTGACCTCATCAGTGACTCCTGACTTTAGCCAAATGTCGGGTTGTCAAGGAAGCACAAAAGGGCAAGACAAACTTGTATCAGAAGAGAATTTTGGCAGTCTCATGGCACCACCCCTGCTCACAGCAGGGCTAAATTACTGTAGATTGCCTGAGGTTTTGTCCAGACAAATTTTGAATATCTCCAAAAACAGAGGTACCGCAGCCTCTCCGACATCTCTCTCTTATCCAGGACAAGATTAATAGCCAAAGTGCCAAGAGGCTGGAGCAGAAGAATCCAACACCTTTCATTTCTATTATTTCTCTGTTAGGTCAATGTGGTAGGAAAAAATCCATTGCCACATAATTTTGATTGAGTACAGACATACTTTTCCCATAAATATTTGTGAAGTGAATGTTTTTCCATTTTCCTGAGCAACTTTGTTATTAAGGAAAGAAGACAATTGAAAAATTTGGGGGAAAGCATGTGTACTTGGCAGCTCTCCAGATTTGTTCTGCTACTTCTTCCCAATAAGAGGGTAGGAAAAACATTTATAAACTGAGTGTGTAGAAAGTGGAAAAGAGGGAGGTCTCTGGCCTTTGACCTGGTAGGGTCTGCAAGGTCAGTAACCACAACTTCTGCAGGCTGGAGAGTGTTCGCTGCAAATGAGAACAAACCCAGTTTAATATAAACTGCTGCATGGTTTTATAATATTTTACCTAGTTTATGTAAATGTTCAGATAGTGGAACAGTAATGTAATAAAAATCCTTTCAGAACTCTGCAGGTCTGGAGGCTGAAAGAAAGAGCAGTGATAATGCGCCATTGCTCTTTCTGTAATTGAACAAGTCAATTTTCACAATTAATCTTTAATAGTGCAGAGCTGCTTCTTCCTTTCTGTGCATTACGGAGAGCTTTGTGCTCTCACAAAGTGACAATTTCCCTGACTGCAGATCCATCAGCCCCCATTAAATAATCCTGGTGCCCTAGACATCTCCTGTCACATGAAGGAGAGCAATCCCTCTTTCTTAATGGGCTTGAGATGTGAATGTGCAGGTTGTGTAATTTGTGCTGATGACCCAGTGCACTGAATGTGTGCTCCGGCCCTACCTTCATCCCCAGAGATTTGGTTTCTTGGGAAGTGACTTGACAGAGCCAGTTTGCTTGATTTGGAGTGGATAAGTGTCAGGGAGCAAAGTCATTAGTGTAGCACAGCATCTCTGCTGTGTGTCAAGCTATCAAGTGCATTCAGCTCTCCTATCTTTGACATTATTTTAGTTGCAGTTTGATTATTTAAGACCTGAATTATACCCCTGTAACCCACCATGAATAAACACTGGAGTCAATCCCTTTATGCTGCAAGGGAGAAGAAGACAGGCCACACTGTGAAGGGCTATGTCTCTCATGCAGCTGCATGTGAAAAATTGGGTAAAACCCAGCCTGAATGGCTGAGCCCAGAGAGTGGTGGTGGAGTTAAACCCAGCTGGTGGCTGGTCATCAGTCGTGTTCTCCAAAGCTCAACAGTTGGGCCAGTTTTATTTAATATTTTAATCAAGGATCTGGGTGAGGGGGTCGAGTACATCCTCAGTCATTTCTCAGATGTTACCCAGCTGGGTGGGAGTGTGGCACTGCTGGAGGCCAGGAAGGCTCTGCAGAGGGATCTGGACAGATCCATGGGCCCAGGCCACTGGTCACAGGGTCAACAAAGCCAGGTCCTGGCTCCTGCCCTTGGGCCACACCAACCCCCTGCAGCTCCAGGCTGGGGCAGAGGGGCTGGAAAGCTGGGAAAGGCCCTGGGGGTGCTGGGGACAGCGGCTGGACAGGAGCCCAGGTGGGCAAGAGGCCAGTGGCACCTGGGCTGTGCCAGCCATGGTGTGGCAGCAGGGCCAGGGCAGTGACTGTCCCCTGTGCTGGACACTGCTGGGGCCACACCTCACATCCTGGGGCAGCGCTGGGAATCTCAGTAGAAGAAAGACATTGAGGGGCTGGAGCATGTCCAGAGAAGGGGATGGAGCTTGGAAAGGTTCTGGAGCACAGATCTGAATGAGGAGGAGCTGAGGGGGGGTTAAACCTGGAGAACAGGAGGCTCAGGAGGACCTTTTCACTCTCTACATCTCTGACAGGAGAGTGCAGCTGAGTGGAGGTTGGGCTCTGCTCCCAGATAACAAAGGACAAAAGGTGAGGAAATGGTCTCAGGTTTCATCAGGGATGTTCAGATTAGGTTTTATGTAAACATTCTTCTTGGAAATTGTTATCAAGCACTGGCACTGACTGCCCAGAGTTGTTGAGTCACCATGCCTCAAGGTGTTTAAAAGCCACGTGGATTTGGTGCTCAGGGACATGCTTTGCTGGTGGATTTGGCAGTGTGAGGTTAATGGCTGAATTCAGTTATCTTATGGTCTTTTTCATCCCAAATATTTCTATGTTTTCCTGTATTGTATGTATATTGTTCTGTGGCACAGGAGAATCAGTCAGTAGGTCCCTAGATCTTCCTTCGGATTTTAGGACATGTTGATAAGCCCATTATTTCCCTTAATGTGGTAGTGCTGGGGCAGTTGGTGGCTTTGCATGCCTTCCATAAGAGGATTTGTATAGGATAAATCCAGGAGTGCTGGAGTAAGGAATTAAGGACAGGCTTGAGCAGCGTTTGAGGATGGCTACAGTGCATGGTGGACCTCAGCATGGTGGAGAAACTGTGTTAAATCTAGTCCTGACAGGGTGCACCTTCACCCAGAGGTGGCAACATTCTCACCTTATGTTACCTTAGGAACTGGTCATGGTTTGTCTCTTTCACACTGATTTCAAAACCCACCCACAAAAGCTCCATGAGCTGTTCCATGCAAACACATTTTTTCCAATGCTTTCCCACTATTTTTCATCTTATTCCTGGGATAGGCTGTGCTTCAGAGCACAGCATTGAGCTATTTTGGTTTTATAGGAGCCATCCACAAGGACTAGATGCACCTTGTTTTTTCCTCTCATTTTCCTGTCAATAATGGAATGGGTTGTTTTAGTGGCAGTGTATTACACGGTGTCCAGACAACAGGCCTCTCCCAGGTCAGTTGTCTTGCCTTTTTCCTGTTAAAAGCAGATGTTGCTGGGAAGGGGCAGAGCAGGGTATTGGGATAGAGTGAGTGTAAGCATAGCATTGGGAAGCATAACTGGAAAAACAGGGCATGTTTTGAAAATTTCAGGCGATGCACGGGCAAGGAAAATCTTAGAATGGTTTGAGTTGAAAGGGACCGTAAATATAATGTTTCAAAGGACACGTTCCACTAGACCAGGACTTTTCCCAAGTCCCTTTCAGCCTGTCCTTGAACACTTCCAGGGATGGGGCAGCCACAGGTTCTCTGGACAATCTGTGCCAGAGCCTCAGCACCCTCACAAGGATGAGTTTCTTCCTAATATCCCATCTAAACTTTCTCTCAATTTGAAGCCATTCCCACACATGGATTGCAAAGCTTTGTCTAAGAAAGGGATGTACTGCAAAGTTGTCCCTGTGGACAGGGAGTGTTACCACTGACTAGAAAGTAGGGCAGGATGCTGGGCTTGGTTATTCCATCCTTTTTTGAATTTTGAAACTCATAAACTGATGTACTCATCTGAAATCTTCCAAACCAGTTCCATGTTTCCAGAGGTTCACATGTAGCAAGTAATCCTTTTGGCTGAGGCCTCATGGTTGTCCTGCTGGGATGTGCCTTTGGTGATGAAAGTTATTTTTGAAATGGTCCTCAGCTGTGGGCTGTCCCTGTTCGGGGTTTGATTTACTGCAAAGATCAGGTTTATGTAAATTAGTAGCACATTTTTGTGAATGGCTGCCAAAGACTCCTGTAACAGTGAATGAGTCTATCTTTTGCTCAGTCCAGAGTTAGGAAGCATTTGCTGTTTTGCTGAGCACACATTTTTTGGGCTGTGTTGTGACAGGTACATTAAGCAGTTTGGGCATAAGTCCCAGACTTGGGAGATTTTTGCTCTTAAGAAGGGTTCAAGTCACCTTAGATGCTTTGGGGCTGGATTTTTAGTTTGGGGTGTTACATTCCCACATATGGGGCTGCAGAAGCCTCAAGAGAAGTTGGTACAACCGTGTCTCTTTTCACTAGGCAGGAGTAATTCTTCATTTCAGAAGAGTTTTGTGAAGGTGAACATGAGCCCCTGGTCAGCACGTAGGCCTTGCTTTGCAGTCCAGTGAACACCTGGCTGAGGCTGCAGGCCCATCCTGTTATTTCATGGCTGCCAGAGTTCCCAGGGATGTGTGCTAGATGAGAGCAAGGGATTATAACATCATTCTGGAGGAATGACAAGAGGAAGGGTTTTCTCTGTAACCCTTTGATCTTGGTTTTAGCAAGGTACAAATGTGCCAACTTTCATTTGCAGCTGCTTTCCTGAACATTGTTCCTCATCACCTTACAACTGTTTGCTGAGGAAGGTTGCTAGAAACGACAGTGTAAATCCTGATTATCAGGAGACCTGTTGAATTCAAGCTTGATAAAACAAGCTCGTTTTTTTGTCTTCTGCAATGTGTTGTCATAGCTGCCACCTAGTGCTGATGCTGATGTGTGCAGAGGTGAATGCCTCAAAATCGAATCTGTAGAAGTGGAGGTTTTATAAACGAAGAAGCCAAAGTGGCTCCAAAGGCCATATTTAATCTTTGTATAAAAGAATTCGTCATAAAAAATCGTTAGTATCAAGGTTTTGCTCCACGATTGCTAAATTACTTCATTATTTGCACATGTTTTTACAGAAATCCCAGAATACTTCTGGGATGTGAGACTGTAAAGTATTGCAGCACTCCTGTTTACCAAAGCAGAAAAGTATTTTTCTGCTACTTTTTTACTTATTTTGACCAAATAGTCCCTAAAGATGTTGCAAAGGCAGAGAGGTGTGAATGTGTACATGACACTTGTAATGCTCCTAATGCGTGGAATCATGGAATGCTTTGGGTTGGAAGGGACCTTTCAGACCATGTCATTCCAGCCCCCTGCCATGGGCAGGGACACCTTCCACTAGACCAAGTTGTTCCAAGGCCCATTCAGCCTGTCCTGGAACACTTCCAGGGATGGGGCAGCAACAGCTTCTCTGGGCAACCTGTGCCAGGGCTTCAACAACGCCACCCTCACAGGGAAGAATTCCTTCCTATCATCCAATCTAAACCTGCTCTGTGTCAGTTTGAAGCTATTTCCCCTGGTCTGTCACTCCAGGCCCTTGTAAATAGTCTCTCTCCGTCTTTTTGTAGGTTCTCTTCAGGTACTGGAAAGCTTCAATCAGGTTTTCCTGATTGTGATCCAGATAATTAATAATAGAGGTTGGACAGAGCCTGGGTGAAATTTCATGGCTGGATTTCTATCACAGGGCAGTGTAGTCCAATCCTGACATTTATTGGGAACATCCTCTAGTAAGGTTTTGTTTGTGTGTATATAAGCAGCACCTTAGGCTACACCGGTGCTGCAGTTAAGGAGGGATGGTGCAACATTCCATTGACAAGTAAATTGAGCAAATATCTTTTAATCCTAAGCTTCCCAGTCTGTTTCAGGCAGCTCTTCCTTTAGCTGGATTCGGATCAAATGGTCTTCTCCCTCATGTGTTTCACCAGCAATGGCCTGTCCTGAAGGGCATGTGTACCAGCAGTGTGGGACACCGTGCAACCAGACGTGCCGGTCGCTGTCCTACCCGGAGGAGGACTGTGAGCAGCTCTGCCTGGAGGGGTGCTACTGTCCCCCTGGGCACTACCTGGATGAGCATGAGCAGTGTGTGCCCAAGTCCCATTGCTCCTGTTACTATGATGGGGAGATCTTCCAGCCAGAGGATGTCTTCTCGGATCACTACTCCATGTGGTAAGTGCACTGTTCATAGCCCTTCCCTACACACTGTCACTCCAATTTTTGGATGGCTTGAGTTGTTAAATGGGTCGGTTCCTGTGCATCCACTAAAACTAGTCAAAGAAAAGGCAAGGTTTTGCCTCCAACAAGCCAAATGGAGAGTTTTGCAGTTGAATCTCTCTCCATTCAATTTCAAATCCTGCCTTACTCAGAATTACTCAGTGTTAAGCCCTGTTCTATGAACAGTTCCTGCCAGTTTGAAATGGAGCTTAATTACTGACAATAGCTACTTTGTGGGCTTTTAAAATGTCACTTTAATGTACTGTGCTACACTTCTTAACTGTTAAAACCTAATTACCTCTTGTCAAAGATACAAGTATTAAAAAACATTTCTAATTGTTAAATTGAGTAGCAGTACACTTGGAGTGGGAATGCAATTGGTGGGCAAGGCCCAGTTTTGGGAACAGTGTGTTCTTTTCCTCTTCACCACAAAAATCCCAAGTTTCAGGAACTAGGTGGTCCCCTACCTCTTTCCACAGCAAAGCTGACTATTGTCTTGTTTAGCTTTATCCCTGTGCAGCTGCACTGGATCCAGCAGGACAGGGCCAGCAGGCAGCTGAGTTGCCATCCGCTATATCCCATCAACTCCCTTAAGGAAAGTTTGCCTTTAATGTTGGTAGACACCATGGATGGAGAGCAACAGCTCAGCCCCACTGAGGTGTAGTTTTGTATTCTGACAAGTTCCCTGTTGACTGAAAATCAGCATGAGTGAAAGCTTAATGCTGTTTTATTAAATATAAGATCTGTTTGTTTTTCTTAGCTATTGTGAGAATGGATTCATGCACTGCAGTACAAACAGAGCTCCTGGTGCCTTCCTGGCTGATGTTTTTGCTGAAGAGAGGCCATCTCCCAGAAGTTAGTATGCCTTAAAAAATTGATATTTTATTTTGGTTTTTTTTTTTTTTTCCTCTTCAATCTCTTGGTAGTGTAGATTGGAGAAAAAAATTCCAGGGTTTAGCAACAGTTGTGATATTGTGAGACTTTTTCTGAACTTTTTTTTCCATAGGACAGAAACAAAACCAATGTGTGGGAGGGTGCAGGGCTCACTGAATCTCACCTCTCATAATTACAATTATAAATAGTCACTGTAGTCTCTCCTGAGCTGAAAAGGTTAAAGGATGCCTTGGCAGTGATCTGAGGTCCCCAGTTGCTATTTGAGGATCACAAGACATCAGTAACTCATTAGTTTTATACCTTCTGCTTCTCACGAGTGGGATGCAAACTCTCTTTTCTGGTGCAAATGAGGTTTTTAGTGGCCTGAAGGTTGCACTGCTGCCAGGTTTCCCATCAGTGGACAGGTTTATCAAACATTTGACCGAAGGCTGTGAGAGGTGCATGGAAACACTTTTAGCATCTAACTGGGGTTTGCAGCACTGGAGAAAGGCCAACAGTGCTGTGTGATCTTTTGGGGTTTCCCACTGATACGTGGATGGAGCTTGTGGGATTGTCATGGGATAGGCGGTTTGAGACTGGATGCATCTCAGAGAGGACAGGGCTAATGGAGCTTTGGGGAGGCCTGGGAATATCCAGGAACTGGACTTGGTGATCCTTGTGGGTGCCTTCCAGCTCAGGATAACCTATGATCCCTGTGGAAACACCAGTAGAGCCAAACATGGTATCTTCCGTGGCACATGGACAAATGCACCTGTGCATGGGGTCTGGAAGAAATTTGTGGTTGATATTTGCCAGTGCCTTGGAGACGAAGGGTTGTAGGACATACCACCTTCTACAGGAAAACACTGTACATGCCTATGTAGGTACAGGGCAGTGACCTGCTTAATGGTGCTTGCTAGGACACCAGTGACAGTGTCACTGGTTGGGTCACCTGTTACTCAGCTGAAGCCTTCCAGGTGAAGATCTCACCAAACTCTTCCCTTAATGCTCCTAAGACATACTTTTCCTGATAATAGGATGTCAAGACTTACAAAACCTCAGAGTCATATGACTAGTACCACTTGAAATAATATCCTGGAGTTTCTTGGGACTTTCTGATCTTCTATCAGATCCTGAAGTCTCTAAGAGTTTGTATTGAAGCTCAGGGCACTGTTATTTACAGTCACCAATGTAGTTATATTCAGGTGGGAAATGGGTCTAAATACAATAATATACAATGCTGTTGCTTCTCAGAATATCAATTTTCTGCTAACTTTGTACAGTGCCTAGAGGTGTTTTCATAGCCCCACTGCAGTCTGGAATTGCACTTTTATGTTTAGTGCAGCATTTTTGCTTCACTATTAAATACCTGCTTTCATGACAGCCTAACTGAGTGACTCCAGGGGAACTTGGGGCTGTTTTCTTTGCCATGTCCTGTGTAGTGGTGTTGCTCCAGGCTATATTCTAAATTAGTATTCTAATCAAAGTGTTGATCCACCTTTTAGAAAAATGCCTTGCCAACAATACTTGAGTTCTAGTTGTTCTAATTGCACTTTTTATAAACTAATTTTTTTTTTTTAAGTAAAAAGGAGCTTGACATGTAGATTCCCCATGGAAAAAATTATCTGTCCTGCCGACAACCCAAGAGCAGAAGGAGTGGAATGTACCAAGACCTGCCAGAACTATGATCTGGAGTGCATCAGCCATGGCTGCATATCTGGATGCCTCTGTCCAAAAGGGATGGTAAGCAGGTTTCAATACAGCCGCAAGAAGCAGCTTCTCTTTGCTTTCTTGCCTTCATTCTCTCCTACCAACAGTCTTGCAGCTCAGGAATAAGTCGTGGTGAAGTACTGTCTGTCAAGTTGTGGCTGGCTTAAAGAACGTGTATTAGTATATCTTCATTGATGATGAACTTTAGCTTGTAAAAATAATTAATAATCAAGATTCCAAAGCTTGCTTTGAAGACCAGTTTATGTATTCCTTCAGCTCTGCTCCTAAACCCCTCCTCAGTCTTGCTGAACTTTCTCAGTCAGAGAGACTGAAGTGCACCCATATTCAGGCTGATCAGAAGGATGAAGCACCTCTCCTTCGAAAAAAGGCTGAGAGAATTTGGACTGTTCAACCTGGCAAAGAGCAAGCTTTGGGGTGACTTCATTGTGGCTTTGCAGTGCCTGAAGGGAGCCCACAGGAAAGATGGAGAGAGACTCTTGACAAGGGCTGGGAGTGACAGGACAAGGGGGAATGGCTTCACACTGACAGAGAGTAGGGTTAGATTGGATATCAGGAAGTAATCTTTGCCTGTGAGTGTGCAGAAGCCCTGACACGTTTCCCAGAGAAGCTGTGGATGCCCCATCCCTGAAAATGTTCCAGGCCAGGTTGGATGGGGCTCTGAGCAACCTGGGCTAGTGGAAGGTGTCCCTGCCCATGGCAGGGGTGTGGAACAGGGTGATCTTTAGGGTCAACCCATTCTGGGATTCTCTGATCCAGCCACCCTTCTTGCTGATACTGATTCCTCCTTGTCAAACTCCATCTCTCCAGCTGCCTGCCTGTGGGTTGTACCAAACTGGAGGTTCCTTGTGAGAAGGAATGTGGGATATGAAACTTGCTGAGATGATGCCAGAGTGTTTCTTGGAGTAGCAGGCTGTACTAAGCAACTTTTTTTTTTTTTTTTTCCCACTGAAAAGAGGCTTTCTGTTTTCCAAGGTTATGTCCCACTACAATCCTCAAATTTAATCATTAGTTTAGGTGTTTTCTACCCCCAGATTTCTTCAATTATCTTACTAGAAAAATAGCTCCTCCTGAATTCTCATTATGCGGTAATTTCTAGTAATAATATGAACATGTGTTTTGAACATTGCTGCTATATGTTGCTGATAAACACACATTTATGTAAATAGATTCAACTCCAGAATAAAATTCCAGTTCTAGGAAAAAGCTCAGGCTTCTAAAATGTCTCAGAGGTGAAATAGAACAGAATCTGAATTCATCCATAGATTTTCACTACAATTTTAAAAACAAGTGTTGCTTCTTTGCACATTTCAATCTGTAAATGTCTGTCCCTTAAGTGAAAAATATTCCTAAATAATAGCAAGATAAGAAAACTTTGAAAAGCTTGTAATGTTCAAAGAGCTGCAAGGTAAACAGCTTTTTCTTTGCCTCTAACGTTCTGAACTCTGGTTGAGTGAAGAGGCTTGAGATTTTTGGTATCAGTTCTGGGATATGGTAATAGTACACTTTTGACATAATTGTGGAAAACAAATTACAATAACTACTCCACAGGAAAAAAGCACCAAGGTTAATAGTAATTAACCTTCATGTTTGGTACAGAATTTTTTGTTCTTTTTCTGTAAGTTGGAACAAACAGTTGTTTCATAAATTTGTTGTCACCAGAGCAGTCTTTGGCGTTTTGGAACTGGAAACTCCAGCTGACTTTGCAGTGATGTGAAACACACCCCTGAGTTCAACAAGGTGGTTTGTCAGGTTTTGGATTGAAGATTCAGGTTCAGCATTAAAAAAAAAAATCAGTAAATAAATTCTCTGTCCACTAGATGACAGTATCGTTTAACCTTCACTAAACTCATCCTGGAATTAGTTGTTCTCATTGGCTTCCCTTCTGGCAGAGAGTAAAAATCATGAGATGCACCAAAGCCACAATGGGAGAAGCCCACGGAGAGAGGATCTTGTAACCACAGTCATACAAAGTCAGGGTCAAGCCCAGTCCCTGTTCAGATGTGTCCTGTTTGCCCTGTGTTTGATTCCTGGCTCCACAGGAGTTGCCAGCCCATTCTCAAAGAGCATTTTCCTCCTCCTCACCCAGTGGGATGAGGTTTGAAATAGCCTTTTTTTTTTTTTTTTTTTTCTGATTTCTGTTCTCTGCACTGAGGCTTTGGGCTCCCTCCCTAAAGAAGGAGATTCGGGATGGTGACAAGGATCTCCTTTCCATCCCGTCCTTTTCTAAGACAGTGATTCTGGGAGCACAGAGACAAAGCTCAACACAGTCAAATCAAAGTCGAAGTCTGTGTTTCCTAGGCTTGTACAACAGAGGTGAACGATAAAGGGACTGGAAAAAGGAATTACCATTTTACTGGTCAGTCTCCCTTACTGGTGTTCTGTAACCCTGCCTAATTTACAAGCACTCACAGAGGTGAGCTGCTGTTTGCAGGAAGGTCTGTGGGAAGTAACAGATTGCTCAACATTTGTTCCCATAAATATTTGCACATATTATCATGCTGGAAGAAATTGTGCCTTCTTACTTTGGTGGTACAGTAACATATGAAAGTTATCAATGCTCACAGATAGCTTATTATCTTTACGACATAACCTAATTTCTTTCAACTGACAAATAAGTTTTCTAATTCATCTTGACTTAGTATTTTACACTGATTTTATTTTGATTTATAGCAAATACAAATGTTCAATATGTCATAAAAATAATTCTTTTGTCTTTGATCATCTGGAAGGTGGGAAATTCTCCATACTTCTCACCCTTTTGCACAGCAGAAAAGAGAAATCATAACATATGTGCAGAAGTGTGGGGGAAAATATCCTTTCTCAGATTAGTTTACTGTTCTTCAGTTTTTCCCATTGGAAAATATTAGTAAATATACAAATGGAGTGTTAACCACCTTTCTGGGGAAAGAGAGGAGCAGAACAATCAGAGAGCACAAAATCCAGACTCTTCAAAAGTAGAAAATTAGTCTCTTTCTATTCCCAACAACTGACACAAAATTAAAGTTTAAAATTTAAATTAAATATTTATTTCATTCTGACTGCTGAAATAAAACTATTTCTAAAACTTTGATAAATTAGTAGAAAAAGGATAAAAATTAAAAACCCTAAACATCTTAACCAAAAAAGTTTCAAGGTTTTTTTCCCTTGCTGTTTTCAACTGGAATTTACCTGACTATTTTTATTTCTCTGCTGTATATTTTTCAGTGTGGGCTTATGCTATGTTACAATGTTTTCATGAGGAGGTGGGCATGTCAAATAAACATCAGAGACATGCAGTTAACATAAGAAAGAGAAGTCAAGTGTGAATCAGCACATTTTGATCTTCTAACGTTGTTCACTTGTCTTTGTTTGCACAGTAAGGGTGAGAGGCTGTTTTAGTTAAAACAAAAATTTATGAAAGAAATTGTTCCCTGTGAGGGTGGTGAGGCCCTGGCACAGGTTCCCCAGAGAAGCTGTGGCTGCCTGATCCTTGGAAGTGTCCAAGGCTGGGTTGAGTGGGGCTCTGAGCAATCTGGTCTAGTGGAAGGTGTGCCTGCCCATGGAAGTGGGTGATCTTTGAGGTCCCTTCTTTCCCAGTCTCTTATTCTAAAGCCTGTTAGCTATCGGGTTCTAATCTGACCCACTTCCTTTACTTAACCCCATGCTTCTTCACACCTTTGGCTGACTTTCCACTGAAATCCATACGTGTGTCAGGAGGAACAGAGCAATGTCTGAGTTTCCCTTGACAGAGGGATACTCATCAAATTGTGTTGACCAAGAGAGTTCAAAATTTAGGTTCATTGAGATGGATTTCAGGACCATAGGATCTCCTGACTTGTAAGGGACCCACAAGGATCATCCAGTCCAGCTCCTGGCTCTGCACAGACATCCCAACAATCCTGTGCCTGAGAGCGTTGACCAAATGGTCCTGGAGCTCTGGCAGCCTTGGGTCCATGACCATTCCCTGGGGAGCCTGTTCAGTCCCCCAGCATTCTCTGGGGGAAGAACCTTTTCCTAATACCCACCCTAACCCTCCTCAGACACAGTTCCAGACATTCCCTGGGTCCTGTCCCTGGTCACACAGAGAAGAGCTCAGGGTCTGCCTCTCCTCTTCCCATCAGAAGGAAGATGCAGAACAGCTGTGAGCTCAGTCTCTTCCAGCTGAACAGACCAAGTGCCCTCAGCCACTCCTCATGTGGCTTCACCTCCAGGCCTTTCACCATCTTTATAGCCTCCTTTGGACACTCTCTAACAGCTTTAGATTCTTATATTGTGGTGCCCAAAATTGCCCCCAGGACTCAAGGTGAGGTCACACCAGTGCAGAGCAATCACTTCCTTATGAGTGTGGGTAAAGAAGAATCTTAAAAGTTCTGAAACCTGTAATACTGGCTTTCCTTTCGCAAGATTTTTCAAGGTTTAGCAATTAATAGGACAGAGCCAGGAAATGACGGACATTTCTGTTTGATCCTCAAGTAATGGGAGAGCCGGTAGTCAACCACTTGTAATCCCATGGATGCAGATCATTATCCTAAGGGCATTTAATGGTGCAAATAGGTGATGTTTTCATTATAAACCTCTGTCTTTTTTTGTGGTTGCCTCGCCAGTGCTGCTGCCTCCTGTCATCTCAAGCACTCAGGACTGCTAAATCTCCTGTATTAATTGCAGTCTATTGTTGGATTGAGGGACTTCCAGAGAAAATCCAGCTGCTTGTGAATAGTGTTCCTGGCCTTGTAGAGGAGCACCACATGGTCCTTTGTAGTGCAGCATGGAAGCAAGCTGCCAGATGTGCCCCAGATTTTGGATGGGGTGTTAATAGGCCCAGTAGATTGTGTGTTACGGTTAACAAAATCATAATTCATTGAGTTTTGCAGAAAAATAATAATCATTCTTCTGGTCAAAGTCCACTTTGGGTTTTTGTGTCCTGCTTGCTGAATCCCACCCGCCCACTCTGTCAGTGTTCAAGATGGTGCCCTTCCCTCTTTGTTGGTGGTTTTACAGCTGCTGTGCTGGTTGTGATAAAAATACATCACAGAGATTGGTTGGAGATAAAACCAATCTGTACCAGTTTTTAGGGAGCAAGGAGAAGTGGTTCTAATTCTGTTTTTACAAACCAGATGTCTAATCCCTAATTTTGTATCCAGGGGCAAGCCCTCAAGTGTATTGTCAACTGTGTTGCTGAACACTCTGCAAAAATTCAGAAATGTAGCTATGAGTGTGAGGTTGTATTCCTGCTTTTTTCCTAAATGCCACCAGGAAGGAAGGAAAGAAGGTATTAAACTCTTCTTTCTGGTCTTCTCTGGACTTTCTCAGCATCCTTTGTAAAAGTGAAGGCAGAGCTGCAGCTCCATTATCTCAAAAAGTATTTTTTTGTTTCCATCTTGCTTCTATTGAAGTGATTTTATTTGGCATAATGCAGCTCTCCATAAGCCACAGAGCACATGGAGCTGCATGTGAAGGAAGGGTCTCTGGGCTGTGAAATCTTTTTTATGAGTTGTTCCATGTGGCAGTTCTCAGTCCCCATAGGAAAAGGCAAAGCTGTTCTTCTTTATTAACCTGGCGTTCAGACTACATTGATCTCATTGGCCCGTATTTAATGGTAAAAATAAAAAAAAATAAAAAAAAAAAATTAATGATTTTGCAGGAAGAATTTAAACTGGGAAGGTGATATTTTGTGACTTTTGAATGAGAAGAAGAGGAAGGCCTCTTCATTTCGGTATTCCGTGAAACAAGAGCCAAACCTATCCTGGCTTTGCCAGAACTGCTCTTGAGTGAAAAGTCAGAATAGCCAGCTTTGATTATATTTGATTCTCTAAAACAGGGGGTCTTCAAAATGGAAAGTAATCACAGAAAAAGAAAGCAGAAAAGGAGTATAAAAACTGAATAGTCTAAAGGCATTACTTGTTTTTCTTTGGTTGTAGTTTTTTGGTTTGTTTTTGGTTTTTTAAGTGGGACAAATGATTTGTTGTTATACAATGAGAAACTCAGATCAGATCAGAAGGGTGAAACTGAAAATATGGACAGAACATAATGTCCTATTTCCCAGTGACAGGCCTTGTCTCAGAGAGAGCAGAATAATACCTCAAGGGGACTGATACTTATCCTGCCTTCCAGGAGATAACTAGGGATTTGTAAGAAAATGAGTGATTACTGCAATTTTCAGAGGAGAGTTGGTAGAGGATTGGCTTTGTTAAGGGGCTGTTGTCTGTGACTACAGAAACTGCATTTGCACGTGGGTGAGTCAGGCACTGTGGCTTCTGGTCTCCTTGATGTTCCTATTTCCATTTTTAGTCTATCTGGGCCCTTTGTCTGCTTTTCTAGTAGGCCCTTTTCTAATTTCTTGTGTGTGAAAAGCTGTTCACCTGCTCTCCATAGTCAGGTTAGCCTGGTCTGCTGCATCCTGGACTTTCTCATTTTGACATTCTTCTATGATGTCATCTATTCTCCCAGCAGCTTGAGATGGTGGGAGCAAGCTGTGATTTATGTACCCAGACGACTATGATTTGTGTCCTTCCAGCTCTATTCATGTTAATGGCTAGAAGTATTAGTACTACTGTCCCTTTCTTATTTTGGATAGCCTTCATCCCTTTTTCCATTCCTTTCAGCCTTGCTTTTATTTTTCATCCACACGTTCTGTGCTTGCTCCTGGCTGCTTGCTCACCCTGCACATGGCCATGTACCAAAAGCCCCATGTGGTGACAAACTGTGTGTTCTGCTTAGGTGCGACATGAAAACAAGTGTGTTGCTCCTGAGAGGTGCCCGTGCTTCCACAATGGAAGAGAATATGCCAAGGGAGAAACAGTGACTAAGGACTGCAACACCTGGTGAGCCACTGGAAGGGTGTTTTTTCTCCTTAGGGGGCCTGCTGTGTTTCTGATAACAACAAATACTGTTTGCTTAACAGATCTCTTTTATAGAAAGCCAGTTTTTGCAGCATGGTAATTGCACAGATAGCACATCCCATTTGCATGTTGCATAAAAGTCCAATAAATTCCTTGCAATGTCTGGCAACCTCTACCTCGTGCCCTGCAAATGGTTGTGTGTCTGTGCAACTCCTCTGTAGGCACTGGATAGTGGGTTTTGCAACACAAGATAGCAATTTAGGACCTATATGCTTTGAGGTGGGAGTAATGGAGCCTGGGCTTTGTCACTAATCTTTGCTGTTGTGTTTCCCTTTTTGTTGTCTATCTGAGGCCCTTCAAATCAGCCCTTTTCAGCCAGAAGAGGTGGATGCACCAGATATAATATGATAGGAGCTCTTCAGCCAAATGATAAAGAGTTAGGAACAGACAGGGTCGTCCTCTTGATATATTGAAAGAGATGAAAATAGATGGAAAACTGGTACTTAGAAGAAAGAGTGAGTGCTCCATTTCTTTCGCCATTGTCCTGCTTGGTTGCTAGAAAAGGATTTTTAAGTCCAAAGGGGTGTTCGGGGCTGCTCAGTTTGCGTGGAGGGAAGCCCTCAGCACACAGTCTTTGGTAAAGTACAGTGGGCCACTTTTGGCTTCTCCTGCACAGCACATTGGCTGCACTGGAGGTGCTTTGTTTTCCATGTGTGTGTGGGGAATGGTGCCTCTTTCCTTCAGAGCTCCAAGAGTCCAGGGTGTAGGACATTCAGCCACCAGCAGTGTGAAAATTCTGGGGGATTTCTGAACTCAGACTTGAGAATCTGTTATGCATTCTATCCTAAATGTCCCTGCCCGGTTCTGTGGCAACCCCAGGAGTAATGTTTGTCATCCTCTGTGTGACTGCGTGGAGTTGGGTTAGAGAATCAGCAACACTGGAGAGTCCAAGCCCTGATTTTTGTTTGGTACACTGCTCTTTGAGTAACAGTGATTTCAGATTTTCCATTTTTTAACTAGTGGGACTGCTCCTAACTACTGTAAGTTAGCGTTGGATGAAGGTTTTCTATGGTAATATTGATCTCCCAGTGTTTTGTTTAATTTCTTTCCTTTGCAACTGCATATAACATAGTGGATCCATGTACTGCAATTAAACCTGGGGAAAAAAAATAGGCTTGAAAGGGAAAAAGATGGAGGAGACATTGATGTTCTTTGTCTAGATACATATTCTATAACATGCTTACATTGCACTTAGATAAAAGTGACTCAGCTGAAAATCAGACACCATAAACATTTTATTGAAACAAGAAGAGTACAGTGTGAAACTCCTCAGTGTTAAGAAATTTACAAGATTCCTCACAAAAACCACAATCAGCCTTTTTATTTTCAATTATTCTTATAATCTTTGATCTTAAAGTAGTCATAACCATGTTGCTTCATTCTTGTAACTGCCCATTTAATTCTGGCAATACCATTGTAAAATAATATTTCCTCAAACACATAAAATGTCCTTTAATATCAGGGTTGAAGAACTGTTAGAAATCAGGCTTTTTCTTGTTGATAAAAAGTTCTCCCTCAAATTTTAGGTGTTTTTCATGAAAGTGAAAGTAAAGTTGGAAATAAGGTCCCTTCAAAAATGTCATTAAGGCATTTTTGAACTGTGTGACTTTGAAAAGTTTCCTGATAGTTCTCAGCAAATATCAAGTCAAATGTCATTTAGAAAGTGATATAGGAAATTACTATTGCTTTGAGAATTAATAAGGTTTGAGAGTCTGCGTTTTGGAGGTCGAGATCTTCCTTTTCTTTTATTTTTGCTTTTTGTACTGCTGTTGCAGGAGTTCTCATTCTCACTTGTTCTTAGCCAGATGTGAACACCTGCAAAGGCAATATATGAGCCAGAGGTGTCAGATTTGGCATTTACATTCGACTTGACATATGGGAGACCCTAATTCATGAACAACGGAATGTCTCCAAGCCTAAGCCAGTGGCAAACCTTCTGTTATGCAATGTATTGGGAATTCATTGTGGAGCTCAATGAAAATTTTGGAGTCACACTTGTGCAGCAGTGCAGAACAGAAATTTTGCTAATCTGAATTTAACCACCCCACGTCCCTTATAATCTGTCCATGCAAGTATTTACAAAATCTTGCTCTTGTCTGGCTGTTAGCAGAGAACTCATAGAGGAGAGGGGGCAAGAGGTTTTGTGTTACTGAAATTTCATTTTTTGAGAAAAATGTCTTGCACAAATATTTATTATGATGTGAAATGTTACCAAGATTAAATAATGTCTGTGCTCAGGTTAAGGCATTATTAGAGAATTCATTTCAGTGTCCAGTTTTTTCTTTGGGTAGCAATTTGATCTTGGGAAAGTACTTCAGATTTTTTATCCCTGAGTTTTTATGTCTGTGAAGCATGGATAGAATTCCTCTTTCCCTGCCGTCACAGAGCTTGATTAGAAAATTCCTGGGGCAGTGATGATGTCCATGTGCATTCATGGAGCATTTAGTGGATGAATGTTTTGCCATCCTCCAGCAATTTATTTCTTATTAATTATTAAATTATTATTATTCAATATGGTGTCAAACGGTATTCTCTCTCTCCACTGATTTTGGGATTTATTTTATTTTCAGTTCTTTTCTAGTTAGCAAATCAATTTATTTCCCTGATCAAAAGCCTGTGGATGTCAAGGGAAAGTTCCCCTTTCACATTTGCAGCTTCTGTAGTGAAGCTGTGGTCCTCCAGGATACCTCTGGAAAAGGGCGAGAATGGTGGATGCTCTGTTTTGCTGAAAGGGTACTTGAGGCAGAGCAGCATATCCTAAATAAAATTCTAGTATAAAAGAATATTCCAGCAAACTCTGTCCTGACCTATTTTGTAACAGGGAAAATCAAACCATGCAGAGTCCTACATGCAGCTTGTAAGAAAGAGAGAAACACATCCCTTATTCATTTAATCTTAATGCATTATTTGGATTTATGTATCCACTGCTAACATATACTGATTTATGTTAATAAGAGAGCCTCTCATCTGGTGGTAGAGAGCTCCTGGAGGCAGAGACTGTGGCACTTTCACTTTACCTAAAACACTTCGCCTTCTCTTGCCTGTTATTTACATTGAGATAAGGACAACCGTCAATGCCTGCTTTTCTCTGTTACAGCGTGTGCCAGGGGAGGAAGTGGGAGTGCACCAAAAATCTGTGTGATGGCACTTGCACTGCTATTGGTACAGCACATTACTTGACATTTGATGGATTGAAATACAAGTTTCCAGGAAACTGCCAATATGTGTTAGCTCAGGTAAGAGCATGTCAAATACTAAAGTTGCCTGATCATACAAAAAGAGTTTTACACCAGGTGAGAAGCCCAGTGTTTGGATATATCACAGTTAACTGATTCTAGTTACTAATACAGATGTATAGTAGAGAAGAATAGAACTTATTAATGTCTTCAGAGATGTCTTGAGAATTTCGAAGAGTGCATTGTGTTCTGTAGGAATCAGGCTCTCATGTGTCCAGCTGGCCATTGTGAACCTTGTGATTGCACCTTGGTACAGAGCAGAGCTGTCTGCATCCCATCTCTAGAATGGAATTGTGGCTATCCATGAATCAATGTTTTCTTCTTTTCCTCTTTATCCTGTAGTGTTAGCTTGCTGTCTGGGGGACAAGCTTGAGTGGGACAAGGAATGCTCAGTGAACCTTCCCTAAATGCACCCAGGGCACAGGCTCTGCTCATTCCCTTCAGCATGGTTCTTGTCTTATTCCATGCTCCACCTGCTTGGAGTCCCCTGACAGTAGCCATTTTCCTCACAGCAAAGAGGAGAGGGGGATAAAGGCAGAGCACACTAAAACCAACTTTTGATTTGAGGAAGCAGCCAGAATTTAGAGTTAACTAAAATAAAGTCTTATCTACATGCAAATTATCAGATATTTAGAAATGTCTGTGCAAACAAGGACTTAGGTGAAAATTTGATCTAAAACTAGGTGGATTCACTGCTGATAGATAACAACAATATTCTGCAGTTAAAGTGTGACATGTTTCCTGGGTGGGCTACTTTTTTCCCCACAGAGTCCTCATGAGGCACATTGCTCCTTGCAATTCTCAGGAAGGTGCGATCAACCTGCCTCTGCCTAGCTCTTTGAAATATGCCAGCTGGATTATGTTTGAGTGATTCTCCCTGACAGAAAATACTCTCCAAATCATGCATGTGTATGCCACTGGCAGAGTGTGCCTCACTCTTTAAGGGATGGAACACATGAATATCAGTGCTAAGCATAAACTAAACATGGGAACAGCTGGCATGCCAATATATATCCTATTGACCACAGATTACACAGTGTTGTTTGGGACTTATTTTTTCTCTGTGTTTGTCCCTGTATGTTTTTCAAATACTCTGCATTACTGACTCATTTATTTTCTTTTCTAATAGGATTTCTGCAAGGGTGACTCTGGAACATTCCAGATACTTGTTTCAAATGAAGGTTGTGGCTTCACTGGAGAAAAGTGCACAAAAAGGGTTATCATCATGTATGAAGGAGGGGAAATAGAGCTGTTTAATGGAAATGTACGTACTCTTTTTTTTTTTTTTCCTTCCTGTTTCTTGGGGAAAAGAATTTCAGATTGTTCAGTAAGCTGAGGCATGAATGACCTTGCACTCAGGGGCTCTTGATCATAAAGTGAACAGATTACCAGGATTATATTTATCCATTTTGCTTCCAGAGGTGTAATGCTGTTTTTGTATTTCTGCTTGGTGCCAATCAGTTTGTCTCCGATAATCATAGAATGATTTGGGTTGGAAGGGACCTGAAAGATTACCCAGTTCTACTCCCCTACCATGGGCGGGGACACCTTCCACTATCCCAGCTTGCTCAGAGCCCCATCCAACCTGGCCTGGAACACTCCCAGGGATGGGGCAGTCACAGCTTGTCTGGGCAACCTGTGCCAGTGCCTCAGCACCCTCACAGGGAACAATTTCTTCCTGATTCCCAATCTAACTCTCCTCTCTGTTGGTGTGAGGCCATTCCCCCTTGTCCCACTCAAGACCCTTGGAGAGTCTCTCTGTAGTTCTTTTGTAGCCTGTTTAGCTATTGGAAGGCTGCAGCATGGTCTCCCTGGAGCCTTCTCTTCAGCTTCTCTTCAAGCTGAACAATTCCCAGTTTTTCAGTCTGTTTTCACAACAGAGGTGCTCCAGCCCTCTGGTCTTCTTGGTGGCCTTCTCTGGACTCATTCAAGCAGCACCATGTCCTTCATATATTGGGTGCCCCAGACCCTTTCTAAACATGGTTTGTCAAAACCTATTTTCAGCAACTTGAAGTGCAAGGAAGGGCTAAGAAATGACTGACCTGTGGCTACTAAAACATCAGAGGTAATTTAGGAATTTGAAGGACTGAGCACACATGCACAAAAAAAAGAGTCCCTGCTCAAACAAGTTGATAGTGAAATGTCAGCTGTGCTTTGCCCTGTTAAATTGCTGGATTGAATAGCCACCTGACTATATTCTTATTTTTTCCTCCCTTTTGCTACTGACAAACATGGAAGAATTGACCAAGAATCGCTTCCACCTCCCATGTCCCTTCCCAGCAGGAAAAGAGCTTTCCAGAGGTCAGAGTTTAGCCCTTTGCCTTGAGCACTATAACAAGTCATGCTGCCTGTGAGCTCAACCATGGCAGAGCTGCAGTGGTTTATTGTTTCAGTCACTGCCTTTTCAGAAGACCTGTGCTCTGAGCTGGCATCTGGACCAGAGGTTTGCAAGCATGTTCCCAGTGAAATGTGAAACCACTCTACATTAGCCTTGTTTCTGTACAGACAAAGCTGTACCAGGTTTGGAATTGCCTGCCAATTACCACTGAGCCTTGGCAGGAACACAAAAATATCTTTATTAAAGATGTCTGTGCAGTGCATCTTAACAGCATATGATCCTTGCAAGCTTTTGGGTGCTGCAGGAATAAACACAAGACATATTTGTTGTCCAGTTTTTTATTTCTGCTGCTAAAGAATCTCCAGCCTGGGTGAGGGTGAATAGCAGTGCAGGGATCATTCCATCGAGTTGGGCTTTGTCTTTGTCTTTGAAAGCTTCTTTAGGTGACAGATTTTCAGAAAAGCTGTGAATCCATTTGGATATGTAAGAAAGGGCCAGAAGTAAACAGCAGGTGATTTAGTGTAGTAGTTTGAAGGCAAAACAAATGAGAGGCTCCAAGTCAGAGATACAATTTAATAGGAAAAAAGAAAAAAAGGAAAGAAAGTAAAATAAAATCGATGCAATAATACAAAAGACCACTGACAGAGTCAGAATACAACCTGAGCGTAGTGATGGAAGCAGTCCAGATGAGGTGGTCTTCCTGAAGCAGTGATCCTGTAGAAAGGTCTGGTAGCTCGGGTCCTCTGGGAATCCAGTGGGTAAGCGCCCCTCTGGTGTTCAGAGTCTCAGCTTATATCCAGGCTGGAATGCTTGGTTTCTCCCTCTGGGCGGAGCATCCCACAATGGGATGGTGAGTCATGTGATAAGGCCTGATGGGCCCATTAACAGGAGGTAGTCCAGGAGGGGGTTATCTGTGAGCTGTGTAGCAAAGGTGCTGATGGCCCATTAACAGAAGATAAGCCAGAGTGGAGGAGGCAGGGAGCACTGCCTCACCTGGTTTCAACAGTTCATGAAGATGGTGATAGAATATACTTCAACCCAGGACATTTAGACATCCAGCAGCTCCAGCATCAGAAGGTGTTTGGTTCCTGAGAGAGTCTGTCCTTGTAAGACCTAGGTCTCTGTTACAGCACTGTCTACATGACCCTGAGTGACTTTTTAGTTGTCTTTTTATAGAGTTTAAGGCTCAGTGTAATAATATCTAAAGCAGGTTTGCTTAGAAGTAACAACAACCAAAAAAGACATTAAGGAAAACCAACTGACATGGAGACTCTTAGGCAAATTCTTATTCAGTGATGACTTTCTACACTCTTTTTCTACAAGAATCCTTAGAAGCAAGCAGAAGAATCAGGTTGGGGTTTTTTTTTGGCCATTAAAATGTTTCCAATTAGCATTGTTTTAATGTGATATGTTTTGAGAGCAGCTTCTACTGCTGTTGGTAAATGGGGGCTTAGTTCACATGTTACATTTCTGGCTTACATTTTTTAAAAAAAGAAATAATTTTTGCTTTTCTGAAACAAATCTGCAAGTTTGCAAGGTCAAAAGTTTATGACTTCATGGTTGGGCAAAGAGCCTCCACAAACATAAAAATTCTGTAATTTAGGTCAACCTCTCAGCTCAACTTTTCCTCTTCTGTTTTTGGAACCCTCTGAATTTGGAAAGACTAAGACTGGTCTAGAATTTTAAGTGGTCAAGTGACTATACTGTGTAGTAATACGTTGGTCATAGGAGAAAATTAAAAAGCTTTCAGCACCTAAAATATCTTTTAATATCTTCCCTAAACACATTTAAGACCTTGTTTAGGAAATGCATGGAAGATGTAAACTGTCTTCTCTGGGATAAATGTTTTTGATGATAACTCAGAGATTAAAAGAATTGAATTATGGTGCTGAGCTTTTACTGAATTGAGCAAAAAAGAATAGTGGGATAAGGAAATATTTTGCTCTCAAAATAGGGGAGTGAGTAAATGATTTCTGAGCTCTTCTTTCCCCCTTATGTTAATTGCTATTCATAGTGATTGAAAGTTTTCATCTGCCTCTTCCAGAACTAAGCAGTTAATGCATTGATGGTGCTTAAAGAAGCAGCCATGCCAGACTTTTCTTTCCAAATGTGGTTAATATTCCTATTAGAGTTCCCATTGAAAGGGGATTGTGGTGTG
This sequence comes from Chamaea fasciata, assembly GCF_029207755.1. NCBI lineage: Eukaryota > Metazoa > Chordata > Aves > Passeriformes > Sylviidae > Chamaea > Chamaea fasciata. The sequence continues at coordinate 51,174,124 of NW_027094090.1, forward strand.
AAAGAGAGTATTTTAAATTAATCTCTTAAATTCTTAGTAGCTGTAGGCAGTAAATTCGCAGCCAGATGGAAAAAAAAGAGGCACACAGGGGAGGGGAAAGTGATGGAAAAAATGAATAGACACTGAAAGGAATTCCTCTGGATTTTTCCTGTTGGTGTAGCTGGTTGGGAAGAAAGTCCTTTCTGACTCCAGAATTAGACTGGTCTTTCAGAGGCCACTGGTATGTGTGGTTCTCTAAGTTCTCATTACACTGGAACTAGAAGAACAGGATTGTTAAGTTTTCTAAAAAGCTGACATAAAGAAAGCCCAAACCAACATGTAATTATTCAGTGAACCAGTGATCAGTACTAAACTGTAATTAATTGAGTATGCTCTGTGTTTATCAGCCCTGCTTCATATGTTGGTATCTGTGTGTTATACCCTCAGACCACATTCAAAGACTTTGAAAATGGGATGAGATTGATATACTGTACTTGTATCCCAAATTTCTGTTTTTCTCTGGAGCATCTGCGTAGTGTATGGAGAACAGCATGACTGGAGGCACCTGTTGTTAACGTGTCTCACTGGGAAAATCACCTACCTTAAATAATAATTAGAGACACTGGTGATAGCACAATGTGTTTCTCTCATTCAGGTAAATGTCAGGGTACCTCCTAAGGGTGAAAATGATAATTTAGATGTCATCAAGTCTGGCCGTTATTACATTGTTTTACTGGGCAAGAGCATCACTGTGACCTGGGACCTGGCAATGGGAGTCTCCATTATCTTAAAAGGCAATTTCAAAGTAAGTGTTTTTTGCTTCACTTCTTATTCTCACTAAAGAATGCACTTAACCTGTCCCTGGGGAACAGCTTTTTCTTTTTTTTTCTTTTTTTTTTTTTTTTTTTTTTTTTTTTTCTTTTTTTTTAAATTAATGTAGATTTTCGTGGAATATTAGGTACTTGTTCAAAAATGGAGGGGTTGTTTGGTAATACTGTAGCACTGCCTTATTTTCCTGGTTGTTCAGCTATAAGGGCCAAGTCCTGGGTCATTGGAGATGAGTTCTGACAGAAAGGATTGGTGCTATGGGGCCTCAGAATAACCATGCCTTGAGGGGTTTCTTCTGCACTGAAGAAGAGCAGCATAAGGAGCCAGATTTACTGGTGCTGGTGATAGGCCAGCGATCTCCAAAAATAAAATGGGATTGTAGGGACACACTCCAAACAGAGCCGCTGGGCACTGCTGATTAGAGCAGTCCTGCTTTCTGGAGTCCTTGGGGACAGCTTGGTCCTGCTTTCAGCAAAGCTGAGTGGGAATGGGAGCTACACATTCTGTGGGAGAGATTGTGTCTGTTTTAGTGGCCTTGACAAGGCCGTGGGTAATTCAGTTTTTAAACCTCATGGCATTAGAGCCAGGCTAAAAAGGCCTCTTAACAAAACCCTAAGCTGGTCTACAGATACATGATTAATGCTTTCTGTGTTTCTTTCCCTGCAAGGATCAAGTGTGTGGTCTGTGTGGAAATTTTGATGGAATCCAAAACAATGATTTGACCAGCAGCAGTGAACATCTTGAAGTAGATCCAGTTGACTTTGGGAACTCTTGGAAAGTTAATTCCCGCTGTGCTGATGTTGTAAAGGTGATTGTGAATGAACTGTGAAAACTAATTAGTGTGAATTACAGTGTCACTGAAGAGTGGACAAAGAGCTTTGAAAGGATTAAAATAAGTAGGGAAATTAACTCCTGCCCCCATGTTTTTGCCAAATAATATTATTTCTTTAAATCTGGTAAAAGTTCAATTAACTTGTGTAAAGCTTCTGGGCTGCCTGGCTTCAGAGGAATGTTAAAATAGCCAATTTGTATGGTAGAGACTGTTCCTAGAGTTATCCAACCCAGATGCTTGAAATCCAGCTGTCACTGGAAATCTCATTTTAGAGTTTATTCTAAAAAAATAGCTGTAAATTTTAGTCATGGGGAGTTCGGATAAAAGTGTCATTTTTCCCAATTCAAATTTCTATATCCCAGATCTTAGTCTGTCCATTACAAACCATGGAAATGGAATGCAATGGTTAATTTCTTTATGATTCTCCTTTTTTTTTTTTTTTTTTTTAAGTAAAGAGCATTCAGTTTTTATATTCAGGTTGGAAAGGCTTGAACAGAAAATGCAGGATACAGGAGGAGATGGGAGACCTTTTTGCCATCCATCAATTCTTTACTCAAAGAATTTTGGGGAGGATAGCTGCTTTCTGAAAGTGTTATCTATGTCCCAGTGCTGGACATTTCTTGGGGTACTAATGATATTACACATAAGAGTCTACTTCCTATTTTCCAAATAAAGAGTTTTGAAAGAATGAAATTGAATAATACGTTTGTATGTAGCTGACAAACAAAGCCCAAAGTATTTACAAATGAAATGTGCAAGCAAAGACCTTGAAAACAACTTGTTTTGACATTTGTAAAACAAAGCATTTCATTCAGCTGATGGTTTGTTTTTTTTTTTTCCTTGAAAATTTATCCAAGTGATCAGGGGCAGGGGGGTGGAAAAAGACTTTTTTAGATCTTTTTTTTACAAGATTTAAATTACCAGAAAATTACACCGAAGCATTTATTCTTGATCACGTGAAATCTTCTGGGTTAGTTGCTAATTATGTTCAAGTGTGACATAGCCACAATATTACCTTGCTGAATGTTGCTTTTTTCATTTGACTTGATTGAAGCACTGTAAAAAGTTGGAGTACTGAGGAGTGAGGCCACAGGGTCAGACTGAGAAGGGGCAGCTTCTCATTTCAGTGTCACAGGCACAGGACAGGACCTGCAGGGTGTTGCTGTGTTAAATTCCATGTCAATACTTGTGCTCTTTGTTCTTAGATGAATTAAATGGGAGGAGAGAAGATTAATGAGCTATTTTTTTCAGCAGTGGCCTTGTGTATTGTCTGCTGAAATCTGATCATAATTTTAAGTTTCATGGACCTTCTGAGGAGTTGTGGATGATCATTGGTCAGGATGGATATTTGGTACAGTGAGACTTCCTGTCATCTAAAGGCTTGAGTTAAAAGTTCAGGGTACTAGTAATAGCTGGAGAAAATCAAGGAGGTGATCTGCTCTGCTGCAGCAGGATCTGTGTGTGTTGCACAACAGGTTGAAACTTTACTCAAAGAAACAATTTCCTTTGCTAGTGAGTCTCTTACTTCAATTTGAAGAGTCCCAAGGTCCTGAAGACAAGGCTAATGCAATCTCTACTTGTCTCTTACAATATTAAGCCCAACCTGGAAGAGACCTTGATGTCTCCACTGTGTGGTGGAAACATAGTGAAGCAGATGATGGTAGAAACATCATGCAGCATTTTGTCTGGAAGTGTCTTTGAAGAATGCAGAAAATTGGTGAGTATTGGGTCACCTGTTTCACCTTCTTCAGTGCTGTATGATCTGTGCTGGCATTGATTACAGCTGAGGGAAAAAGTGTGGTTTTGCTGACAGCACGTAGAACTTGGTGGAGGCTGGCTGGTGTTCGCATCTCTCACCTTCTCCTGTAGCTGATTCTTTATGGGAAAATGCATGTTTATGGGAAAATGCACCTATGAAGTAACTTCTTCCCAAGGGAAATTTTACTGTACAGTCCAGAGACTGCACATGAAGGGAAGCCTAAGGGTTGAAATTTGATGGTAGGGGATGCTGAGCCAATGCAATGCCATTCAGGCTGTGTTTTACCCAAACTGCTGCATGAGAGGGATGGGGACAAGGCTTAAAAATATTAAGTGGTCACAAACTACAGTCCTTGCTGACATCAGCAGAAAGATTTTCACTGGCTGGTGGAGCAGCCAAACCATCTGAAGGTTAATGATGTGTACAGGAAGGATGTGAAGGGACTCAGAGTGTCCTCTGCCCTGTGTTTCTCTCTTGTAGGTGAATCCAGAGCCCTACATTGACATTTGCCTGTATGACACCTGTGCTTGTGAGTCTGTTGGGGACTGCGCGTGTTTCTGTGACACGGTTGCGGCCTATGCACACACCTGTGCGCAGAAGGGGGTTCCTGTTCACTGGAGGTCTCCGACTCTCTGCCGTAAGTACAGAAAACCTGAGGTAGAACTGTGTGAAAACGTTCAAGGTTTTGGCTGAGACTGGTCAGATTTAGCTCTGCTCCCACTGACATCCAGAGAATTCCATGTTAATGGGGCTTGGCTAACAGCTCCCTCTGACACTTCCACCCTCTGCTCTATTTCTGTACCTGGGCAAACCCATTCCACCATTTAGGAGATGTAATAGCCTGTGGCACAAAATCTGGAGGAAGAAATAGTTTCAGTAATATATCTGTATATGTGCATTAAGTAAAGTTTACAGTTTGAGGTTGTGCTGCATTTGCTGTTATCTAACTTAATTTCTGGTCTAGAGCAAGTATTCCATTGTGTGAAAAAAGATGTGTGAAGAGGTGGCCTGTCCTGGTTGTAGTCAAACAGTGTAGTAAAAAAAAAAATTCCTTATTTATAAGCGGAAATCTTTCTTTTTCTAGATATAAGTGGTCCACTTTGTACAATGTTTGGTGCCATAATTCTGAGAGGCACAGTGGATATACCCTCTGGTTTAACTTTTTTTTTTTCTTTGCCTCTGATTCCGTCCCTGCATAGCACAAAGCTGTGAGGACCTGAATAAACAGGAATTAGATTATCAGTGTGAATGGAGATATAACAGCTGTGGACCTGCTTGTCCTGTCACATGCCAACACCCTCAGGCTTTGGAGTGTCCTCTGCAGTGTGTGGAAGGATGCCACGTGCACTGTCCTGCAGGTAAGTCCATCTTTTGATTTATTGAAACAGCTTTTCTTATTCTTAACAGGTTCACTGGTGTGCTCTCACCACAATTGCTTACTGCCCGAGGGAGAAGGTGGTTGGGCATCTTGGTTTGGGTTTGTGAAATAGGCACAGTGTGTGGAGGGCATGAAATGGTTCCCAAAAGAGGAGGATGAACCCCTGCCAGCAAGGATGAGAGAGGATGGGAACAGCTTGATGAGACTGGAGGATTAGGGGCTGTGTGGCAACAGAGATTGTTGACTCTGTGTTTAAAGTAGGATATGAATTTGTACTGAAAATTGATAAAATGCTCTGCTTCAGCTACAGCAGTGAAACCTGTTGCCTTCACCTGCTTATTACCTCCAAGATGCTCCTGAGAGTGCCCAGCTGGCATCCTCCCATGAGCATGAGGACTATTCCAACTCTTCTTAACTATTCCAACAACTACCTAGTAGAAAAGGGAAAGGAAAAAATGCGGAAACGTGGGACGGGGAGAAGAAAGGGAGGGAGGGAGGGAAGCAAATAAAGTATTTTAATACCCCAAGTAGCTATTCTGGGCCCCAGTATTTCTGATCAGAACAAGGGAGAGGATAGGAGGAGAAATAAATAATATACATGTACAAAGGAAAGTGCCATTTCCCCCTGATGTCACTGATCCCCTGACATCTTCCAGACTTGGTTCTAGAGATATATTTACCTTCTGTGTGGTGCTGGCTGTTGCAGGTTGTACACTGGGTTAGGTGCTTTCAATATCTAAATAAAAGCTGTTATGAGGGAAGGAGATACTTCTCTGTGTCAAGCTGGCAGTGGCCACAGCACCAAGCAAGAGTATTCAGGAGATTTGAGCCCGCCTCAGAAGCATTGTTTTGTTTTAGACCCCATGATTAGTTTTACAGTTCATGACAACTGGCATCTTTACACTGCTCTGCTCTTTTGAAACAGGGAAAATACTTGATGAGCTGTCCCTGGATTGTGTCAGTCCAGAAGACTGTCCCGTGTGTGCAGTTGGAGATGACAGGATCCCACATGGAAGGAGAGTAGTTTTGAACAGAGATGATCCGCAGCACTGTCAATCTTGGTATGATGGGGTTGTGCAGGGAACCACCATCTCTCTTGTGTAGGATGAAGGGTCAGGGATGAAGAACGTCCTCATGAATAAGTCCATGGATGTATCTTTAAATATGCCACTCAAAAAGAAGCTTGGAAACCGTCTTTTATGTCAATACCCCTTCACAGAGAGCCCAGAGCTGAAGCTTTTCAGTGACAGTAGTAGGGATTATAGGATGTCAGTTGAATTGAAGCAAGTGAAATCCATAAATTCCTTTCAAAAAAGGCCTTTTCCCATGTAGTAGGCCTTACTGGCTTCAGATGTTCCACTTCTTTTTATGCAATGTGTGATTCAACATCAATAAAGCTGTCAGGCTCCTTCCCTCTGCCAGCGCTAAAAAATTCTTGTGTGTAGTGCAAGGTCTGAATGTACACTCAGTCTAGAACTTGCTGAGATTATTAGCAGTTGGAATTGTGTCCCATTACTGGAAAACCAATTTTCATGAGCTATTAAGGTGATATGTGTGGTCTGATCCTGCATACAGGCATTTCCAAATAGGATGAAATGAATGGCAGGGCGTGTGATGCTGTGCACCGTGCAGGATGAGGGTCTTCAGCTGCAATGCAGCAGAGACTGTTTGCATTTTGTTTAATGCCCTGTGGCATAATGTGAAAATTTGTCATTCTCTGGATGTCTGGACCATGGATGGATATTTTTGCTAGTGACTTATAATGCCATGAACAAAAGAGTTTTCCAACTAGTAAATTCATCATATTTAATGGAAACTGAGTTGTAAAACTGCAGCATGTATTAGCCCAGACCGACACCTTCTCTCCAAACCTGAACCTCAAAGAAGCTCAGAATGGGGACAAACTTACAATTCCTGGTCTCTAGCCAGGGCTAGTGTGCAACAGAGCTATAAACCCAGGGCAAGAGACTTTTGGGCTGATCAATTAAATGCATACTTTTTAACAATATACGTGAAGAGCCCTGAATTCCATCAAAAGGTCAAAAAAGAGTCTTCCTAAATGAGTCCTCTGTTCTCTAATTTTGTAATTCTTAATAATAATTTATCTTAAATGTTGATACACTGGCTGCTGCTCACGAAAGATTTCAAAACATTAGGAAAACTTACCTCACTAGGGAAACATCCTTTTGCATAACTGTCACCTAATTTAGATGCCTACACCATCTGTACAAACAATAGAAAATATTGCACAAAAATGAACTTCATAGCAAACATCCAAAGGAAATTGGAAACTAGAAGAGTCTCATTTGTATTAGGATTAGAATAATAAATCTTGTGTTGCTGTATGTTGTTGCCAAAAGTAGCTGTGCATTCACAATTAGGAAGACACTAGAAAGAGCTTGAAAAGAACATAACACTTAAATTAAGAGAACTTAAATGAAGATGCCACATATAAAGTGAGCTATTTTCCTGGAAAATGGCACCTTCTTCCAATATTGACTCATGTAATTTTGTGCATCCTGGATTTTATCTGGCAGTGAAAGCAAGCGTTTTTTTTGTAGTTGCCCTTTTGTAACCTTTTCCTACTCTGTTCCTTGGACCGTCCAGTAAGACAAGGAGAATATATGGACTGGTTCTGTTCCACCCTTTGCCTGAGTGCAGTCACGTTCTTTTCTCTGAGAAGTGAAGCTGATCAGAGTTTTTTTTTTTTCTTTTTTTGCACAAAAAGAACACTTCTCCTGTGAGGAAAGGCAGAGAGAGATGGGATTGTTCAGGATGAAGAAGAGAAGGCTCTGGGGAGATCTCTTTGTGATCTTTCAGCTCTTCAGCCTATGAGAAAGATGGGTGCAAAGTTTTTAGCAGGGCCAGCGGGGGCAGAACAAGGGGTGATGGTTTTAAGCTGAAGAATGTTCAATTTATATGAGATATAAGGAAGAAGTTTTTTACAAAGGGGTTGGTAAAACACTGGCACAGGTTGCCCGGAGTGGTGATGGATGTCCCATCCTTGGAAATATTTAAGGTCAGGCTAGGCATGGCTGTGAGCCACATGATTTAGCTGAAGATGTCCCTGCTCATTGCAGGAGAGTTGGACTAGATACACATTAAAGATTTCTTCCAGCCCAAACCCCTCTGTGATTCTAGGAAGTAAAGAGAAAAATGTAGCCAGGAATTAGAAGGGCAGAAGTGTTAAAGCTTTGCTAAAGATGAATAAATTATAAATGAGTTCATAAAAGGTGGAGGGTGACAGAGGTGAAAAAGCTCATGGTGGTACAGAAGGATGAATAGTGGAAACAGCAGAGATAGGGGAGGAAAAGAAAATTGGGAGCTGAGCTGGAAAGGGGAAGAGGAAAATGTACTAATGGAGGTGAGTAAAAATGGTGAGGGAAGACATAAGGCTAAAAAGAGATGACATCTATGGTTGAAATAAAGCATTTAATATGAGAAACCGGACTGAAAAAGAAATCATGGTAAATAATAGGAAGGTAAGAGAGACATAAGAAACAGTGGAGGATGAACATGTGCCAAAGCTGTATCCAAACCAAAATGAAATCAAGGAAAAGAAACCCACCAGGAATGTAGAGCACTTTAGAAATAGAAGAAAGATTGCTAATTTCAGTAAGGTTAAAATCTGTGTAAACCTGGCCCCTGAACAGAGTTTGCTGAGTCATATCAGAGATAAATACCTCTTCTACTCTGATTTTACTTGTTGTTAGTTGCCTGCATTTGCTTCATATTTTGGTTCCTTGTGAAGCAAACCAGATCAGCCAGTTCAGTCCACCAATGGCCTGTAGGTTGCTGTACTGCTGATGCTCAGTGGCTTCTAAACAGTTTCCATACACAGATTTTGCCCCTTCTGCCAAAGACTGTTCTATGGAGTTTCCTTTGACAAACACACCATAGTCGGTCATGTTTCCTGGATTTAAACAAACATCCATGAACATAGGGGATTTAGGTGTACAATACTGTGTCGGAAGTTGTGGGGAATTGGGGTAGGGGGAAAAAAATTATTCATATCATGTTTAGGTTTCATCGTGGTTTTGAGATGTTTGGTTTTGTATTGGTGTTCTTTTATAATGTGTGGATGACTTGCTTTTTTGACTTGCTAAGCATTAGCAATGCTTTTTACAGTTAAATTTGATGTTTTTCTGATTTGATGATTTTTGTAGTCTGTGTGAAGGGAAGAATTTAACCTGTGTGGACTGTGAGCCCATGGAAAACACCCTAACTCTGACAACACCTATTCCAGAGGAGGACATTGAGCTACCAGCCAGTGCATACTCATGCAGCAAGATGATGGACTTGGCCTTCCTGATTGATGGCTCCAATAAACTCTCAGAGGAGGACTTTGAACAGCTGAAGACTTTCATAATTGGTGTGATGAAAAAACTCCACATCTCCCAGAAAAAAATCCGAGTGTCAGTTCTGGTGTATAGGGCTGGTCCCACCATCTATCTTAACCTTAAAGATATCAAAACAAATTCCCAGATGAGAAGAATTGTCCAGAACATAAAATACACAGGTGATAAAGAAGCATCTGTCTATGAAGTCTTTAAATTCACTGCATTGCATGTGTTTGGAAAAGCAGAAAGGACCAATGCTGCCAAAATTGCAGTGATATTTATAGCAAGCAGGTCTCAAAAAAAAATCCGTGACATGCTTGGGTTTTTGAAGGCTAGAGATATCACAGTAATGCCTGTGGGGATTGGGCCACATATCAATGTGGAGCAAGTCAAGTTCATGGCAAAGATGTTTCCAGGTAGCAGAGCCTTCCTAGTGAGCAATGTGTTGGAGCTAATGGATCATAGAGATTTCCTCATTGATCACCTGTGTGATCTTGGACCTGAAGAAAATCTTCTGTTACCAGCTACATCTGCTCCAACCATGTCCAGCGTCATATTTCCCCCTGTGCAACTTACAACCCCACCTCTTTTAGAAGAGCCCCATCCCAACAGGCTGGATATTGCTTTTATTGTGGAAGGATCTGATAATGTTGGAGAGGAAAACTTCAATAAAGTCAAGAAGTTCATTGAGAATGTGGTCACAGGAATGAACGTGGGACAGGAAAATATTCACGTTACAGTCATGCAGTATTCAGAGACTGTCAGTCTGGAGTATTCCTTTACGGAAATACAGTCAAAGGAAAAAATTATCGAGAAAGTAAGGAGTATACCCTACCAGGGAGGGTGGGCTACCAACACTGGCAATGCCCTCGATTATATTTCCAAACACACATTTACATCAGTGAATGGGGGCAGGCAAGATGTTCCTCACTTGGTATATATGGTGTCATCCAGTCCTTCCACTGATGTTATCAAACAACCTCCCAGGAGCATAAATGTTATTCCCATAGGCATAACCCCCGGTGCCAATATCCAAGAGCTCAGAAAGATCAGTCAGCCTAATGACCCAATTATCTTGAATAGTTACAACAGACTTATTGTAGAGGCACCTGAATTAGTGCTGCAATCGTGCTGCTCTCGTGGGACGAGATTTTGGACCGAAATCACAGGTAAGATCGGATGAATTTTCTGTGTGATTTCTTCTTTCCTCTATTGGATCTCCTCCATTTACCCTGTGCATCACTGAAATTTGAAGGATTCCCTTATCTGGTTTGGTGTCTTGCTGTCATAATGCCAAGAAAGGACTATTTATCTTCTCTGGAGGCTGAGGATGCTGCCTCAGTCCAGCAGAACTGAGCCTAGTCCTGTAGTCTGTTTTCCATAGGCTCAAAGTCCTTGTTTTCCTTTGTCAGCAAAGTACAGCAGCTTTCACACGGGTTGAAAAGTGTCAGAAGAAAAACATCCCCCTGTCTTTATTATTATCCTTCTTTGCTTAAAATAATGTAAAATTATACTTCCTCTTTTTTGAAGAGACATTATTGGGTTTTTCAAATACTTTTTTTCTTCTTTTATTTGCTTAGGGGTGAGGAGGGTATTCCGTGTTTTTTGTTTATTTTTGTTTTGTTGTTTGGGTTGGGATTTTCTTTGTTGTTGTCATCTGCTGTTGTTTTTTGTTTTCCATGTGAGAAAAAAACCAAAATCAGTAGAAAAGCAGGAATTGAAATATCCATGTATCCCACTGGATATGAATCTTAAGGCTTTCACTAAAGGGGCATCACTTATTGTTTCAACTGATCATTATCCTGCTTTATTGTCCCAAAATATGACTGGACCTACACTTTCTGCTCCTACCATTAGCAGATGCTGCTGTTGGTTATTATAGATAAAATGACTTCTTTCCCTCCCCATCTCACCCTCAGAGTTGTGCAACAAACCCATGGACATCATGTTTCTTCTGGATGGAAGTTCCAATATTGGAGCATCGGAGTTTGAGGAAATGAAAAACTTTGTGCGGGCATTTATTGAAAGGGTTGTGATTGGTATGTAGCTGCCTTTCAGGTTAAAGACAGAAAGATGCTTTTATTCTTTTGCTTGTAGGGGACAAACCAGCTTCCCAGTGGAGGTTTTTCAATTCTTAATTTTAAATTACTCACTGCAGTCCTACAAAGCAATGACTACTCAGTGTTTATTTCCTGACCCATGTGGGATGGCTGATGCTTTCTGGGAGTGCTAAACTCACTGTGCTTGCAGAGCGTGTCCTGATAGGGGGATACACCTCTCATTAGGCCATTCCTTATATTTCATTATCAGTGCAGACCCCCTGGCAGAATGCCTTGTATCCTGCACATACATGAAGGGATCATGTGGCACAGGGAGCAGTTTAAGGCATGGTGTGGGTTGTACCAAGTCCATCTGCATAGCAGAGGCTACACAGGATCCTGTGTTTTCCCAGTAGTATTTAACAAACATGGATTTTTTTTTAAAATCAGAATTGTAATTTTTGGTCCAGCCTGAAACCATTTCCATGGAGCAACTGCTGTTATTGGTAGTATTCATGCATGTTTTACAGAGCATTGATAAAGGCTCATTGTGCTCTATACACAAATACCTTCAGTAGGAGGCCATGACGAGAAGTATGGCCAATCACTATGAACCACATATTGCCTGGTTCAATTTTGCAAATCTGGTATTTTTAACTATCTATGTAAATACTCTGTTAATAGTTTTATTTGTACGGCTTACATAATGTATAATCAGGGTGTCAGAGAGGAGCATAATTTGGAATTTCTCTTAATTCTCCTTTAAAGATCAGGCTCCCTTGATTCACTTTGTTCCATGCACATCACTCTAGTGCTGTATGAGAGAGGGAATTAGGCATGAAATGATCCAGGGAGCTTGGCCCATCTGACAAATGGGGCATTAATCTGCTGCTTGTGCAAAACAAGGTGCACATTAAAAAAAACAAACGAGGGGAGTGTTTAGACAATTTTAAAATGGAAAAGGGATAATATTGAATGGAGATCAATAAAATTAAATTCTCCAGTCACTGTCATATTGATCTGGGCTAAAATACTGCATGCTGACTCCTGAGAGAAAAGCAACTGTTTCCAGCAGTACTTGCCTATTTTTTCACCAGGGAATAGTTCAGTTTTGATCCTTTTCCATTCTGATGGAAAACCATGTCCAGTTGTGCCTAATGTAAATCACAACACCAGTGTCTTTTTAGATTTATTTTAAGACATTCACATCCACTGGCTAAAGTGTTTATTTTCTGCTTCAGGCAATTCTTCAATTCATGTGTCAGTTCTCCAGTATGCCAGGGAAAATAATCTAGAAATTTCATGGAACATGCCTCAAGAGACTGACAGGCTTGTGGAGATGGTGCAGTCCATTCAACAAAGGGAACAAGGTCCTACCACACTAGGTGAGTGATTTTGTGAATCTTGGTGTTTAAACATGGTGGGGGGGAAACAAAACCCCAAGGAATGCTAAATACAGTCTGGCTACAAGCACCTATTTGTGTCACTGTGGTGGCATTTCTTGGTAAGGTTCAACCTCTTGTTATGGTTCAATTTCTGTATTAAAATGTATTAATAGATAAGACAAATTATGGTTTGTCTTTAATGTAGTTTGGAAAGAAGCCTTGAAGTAATTCTCAGGATTTGCATTCATTATCTTTCAAGCAAGCAAAGCATAATTAAAAAGTTAAGACTTTGATCACTAACTTTTCAGTGGTGGTTAGTTGATGAGACATTTCGGAACAGAGCTGCTCATGCTGACTTCAGGAGCCACCCTTGCCAGATATTTGCGCTGAGCCAGTGTAACCCATCTGGTTGAAAAATAGCAAAACAAGAATTATATTCTGTGTAGTTCACTTCCTTCATCCAAGTTGCCATGCTGGTTCCACAGGGACTTGGGCTGGCACAAGACTGGGGATAGTGCCAGGGAGCAGGGAACAATGATTGCCTAAGGCAACACCTCAGCTTACTTGAAGAGTTACTTGTGAAATGCCATTTTCTGTTCCAGACAGACAGGTCCACTTCAATTTTCATGTGCTAAAACATCAGAGATTTCCCACTTGGTCTGTGGAAACTTTGGTGCACACACAAATATGAGTTGCAGGGTTCAGCAAAAAATGATTCTTCTACAGCATCTTTCACCAGATACCCTGAGAATTTTGCTCTTCTGGATTGGAACCACATTTACTCCAGCAGCCACTTAGCATCAGGTTCCTATAAGAGTTGAGGAATACACAGATTTTTGGGGTCTTTGGACTATAAAGAGTTATTTGTACAGAAAAGTGCGAAATAAAACCTGACTTCCATAGTTCGCAGGAGGATTAGCTCTGATTGCTTTCTCAGCCTGGAGAAATAAAAATACCAGATGGCTGATGAGACTTCTATAGGCTCATTGTGGGATAAATTGTTGCATACAAATAGATAAGTTTTGTGAAGCCTTCCATGTAATGTGTAGAGAAAGCCACACGGAACTGCAGGATAAACAGAGCAAACACGGCCTTTGGGAAATGAAATGGGAGAGGCAGCCACATGACATCCTTGTTAGTGATTTGTTTATGTCTCATTGGAAAATGCTCAGAGACCATGATCAGGGATGTGGTATAATGAACCAAAGTGGAATGGAGTAGAAGTAGTTCCTCCCAAATGAAGTAATGAAAATAGGTCACTGTGGTGCTGTCCTGCACCTTGTGTGAATGTGGCTGGCTGTGCAGGAGACAGCATTCCCAGGAAGTGCAGGGTCACTCAGGCCCTTCTGCCTGTGCTTGAGGCCTCAGGAAATGCAGAGGCTGCTTGACAAGTGTAGATGGCCCAGTCTGGACACTGCAATTTCTTAGGAAATCTTTTCTAGCCCTTGCTTGATCTGAATTTACCCATCAAAAGATATCATTGCTATCAGCCACAGAGCTGTTTCTTCTTATTTGCACTGGCTTCCCTATGGTAGAAGAGCAATTCAGTGAAATCTTTATTCCATCTTTGTTGATCCAAATCGTGCAATTTTGGTCCAAAAAGCTCTATGTGCAGAGGGCAATTGGTGCTGCCACTGTAGAAGTCTTACTGTAGAAAGCATTCCCTTTCCTGCATCATTTAGCTCTAAGGAAACTCCAGGAGAGAAAGATTTTAGTAGTAAGAAATAATGAAAAACTACCGAGGATGTGAGGGCATAGAAAGAACAAGAAAGAGCAGCCTATACCACAAATCTTTCCCATGCTTGTGCAGTGGGGCCATTCAATAACATCAGGCGAATTTTGGCTCAAGTAACCTATCAAGAAGCAGCTCTGGGGCTATTTAGACATCATGAAATCATGTACAACTTCACATAAGAAACAACTGAAGAAAAAAAAAGGAAACTAAACACTAAAGTGATGTTTGTAAGAGAACTGAGAATCACATAAATGTGTCTCTGTTCAGCATTTGTGGGTGTTTAGGAGAGTCACAGGGAGCAGATTGAGCAATCCCTACAGTAAATACTGCTTAACACTTTATAAAAACATTATTTTGCTTCCTTATAGCCCTAGTAAAAGTCGCTCATTTAGGCTGACATTTTCCTGCCTCAGCCTCAAAATTTGGAGGAAGTATGTTCTATGTGGCTCAGCTGTATAAAAGCATCTTTAAGGAAAGAAATATTTTTCCCCCACCCCTCCAAGAAAAAAAAAAAACTTAAATTTATATTTTTCCTCCAACTTTCCATCATTATTAACATATTTGATTAGCAGCCTTCAGCTTTGCAGTTGGGATTAAGAATGTATAAATGTCTTTCTCTGAAACTTCCTCTGTGGTTTTGGAAGCAAATGTCCCCCAAAGCATTTTCCTTATTCATATCTCTCCCCAAATGATGCACCAAATATATATATATACATATACACACCAAATTTCCAAAATCTTGCCCTCTGTCACCCAAGGCCAGCAGCTGTCATGATCAGAGGGCTCCCACCCACAGATAGAGACTTTCACTTGTTCCCCACAAATATTACTGAGCTGGTAGTGCCAGCTCCTTTTTGAAGCTCAGAATATCTTCTCTGAGCTGTTTTAATTCACTGCCCTTCAGGGTTTTTTTGTTTGCTTTTTTTTTTCTAGTTCATTTCTTACAAGGTTTGTGAGTTGAATGAGCTCCTGGTGGAGTCTGGGTTCATCAGAAGCCCTTGGTGGTAAGAGAAATGCAGGAATTGTGACCTACAGAGACAGGGAAGCAGAGGAGAGGTTTTTGGGGCCTGTTCCATTCAGTGGTGTTGGACTGACAGGTCTGTGCTGCTCATGAAAAGTTCAGCACACATTAATCAATGTGTGTTAATGCCAAAATATCCATATTCATGTGCCCAGAACTGACCACTTAAAGCTCCGTGGGATTAGTTTTCAATAGCTGATTTGTTTCAAAATTAAAATATTCTTCCATTTTCAGTTTAAAATCCCAATTCAGTGCCAAGTGAAGAGCCTTAATTAAGATACAAAGACCAGCTTCAGGATAATGGATTTGGTCTAGTGGAAGGTGTCCCTGGCCATGGCAAGGAGGTTGGAATGAGATGATCTTTAAGGTCCCTTCTAACCCAAACTGTTCTGTGATTTTATGATTCTGTGATTATCATCGCGGGGAGTTGTTCCTCGTTAGACAAGTCCTTGGTTAAATAGTTGCAGTCTGGAATACTCGCCATCCAGACAGTGTTGGCTGCTTCTGTATCACTTCTAGGTTCTGAGGAACCATTCCTTTTTTGTTTCTTTCCCAGGCAGCTTTCAGAACTTGTGGTTGATTGTTGCAGAAGTGTTAGAGAAACCACTGAGACCACTTAAGGCATATATTTGCAAGTTCCCAGCAGGAACCTCCATCTAATTGGAATCCCCTGTCTGTCACAACTCCACAGAACCTCAAGGGGCTGTACATTTCATTCCTTGTTTCAGACAAAATTAAATAAAATAATTAAAGGTTGCTCTTAGGAAGTTGCTGCTTTCCCTGAGGCATCCACCAAAACATTAAATGTCTGTCTGTTCCAGACTGGCTAATTCTGGGATGAATCTTCATTTTTTATTTCTTGGATATGTTTCAAATATTTCTAGGGCATCTTGTGCTCATTCAGTTAGTTCCATGATGTTCATGATTGCTCCCAACCCAATATTTGTGATTCAGATTAACATGCCTTTTTGCACATTTTAACTCTTCCATCCAAACCATTAATGAAACTATTCAATAAGGGACAATCTAGCATAATTCCCTGTAGACTCCTAGTAAACACCTCCAACCCTATTCAACAGATTGTCTTTTTTTTGTTAAAGCTTGTTTATGTCCATTTAATCAACTTGCAGTCCTTGCAGGAACCTCTGTGTGAATCATTCTTGAGTTGTTACTTCAGATTACTGGTCTAACTTTAAAATCTATCAGGTGTCAAGTCAGCCAGGAAAAGGTTCTTAAAAAGCCATTTCTGACTCTCAGAATTTCAGCATCAAATGTTCATAGTCATTATTTAAAGATTATTCCAAACATGAGCACTGAAGGATGGGGAGAAGATGCTGTTCTGTGCTTGGAATGATTGGTCTGTCTTTCCTAAAGTAGTCTGTATGGTTCAATTGGATTTTCGTTTTCCCTTTTTATCTATTTGCATTTTTTTTCCCTTGGACATGCCCATTGAGTGGCAGTCATACCCTACTGACTGAGCTGGAAGGCTGCTGGAGGCTCACCACATTTGGTGGGCTGAGGGAAGGGCTAAAATGGCTGAAAACAACCTGGGCTAGAGGAATGTGTTTCTTCCCATGGCAGGGGAGCTGGAACTGGATGATCTCTAAGCTCCTTTCCAACCTAAATCAGTCTGGGATTGTCTTTGCATTTCCATGCTGTGAACACTCTTTCCAGTCTCAATAAAGCCTTGTGCACGATGCTGTTTAATTCAGCCTAAATACTTGTATTTCCTTTAATGATATGAAAATGGCAGGTTTCTGTTGTGTTGCAGTCTCACGGTATGAAAATGTTCAAGTTGGTTGATTTTAGCACTGAATAGTTTTTATTGTGGCCTCTGAGGGATTTGGTATTCCCCTCCGTGGTGAGATGGAGAGACGAAGAGCTGAGAAGTGACAGCTTCCAGCTTGGGATGGGGACTTTCTGAATCCCCCTTAGCAGGACAAAAGTGTTCATTTGATTATGTCTTCAGACACCTGGCTCTTTTCTCTAGAGCTGGCTTCAAAATAAAGGGAGAAATCCAAAGAGTTTTTACTATGCTAAACCAAATTTTCCATGCATTAAATTGAGTAACTGCTTTTGGGGCCTTTGAAATAGTCACTGGTTCTATTATGACGGTATTTGATTTCTTTATGAGAAATTATAAAAATAATGGATTTTTTTCAGTTTGCAAATATATATAGAGTTTCTGGACATTTTTAAAATTAGTGTGAGAAGATAAATGGAGCTGGAGTGGCTGCTGACCACACCAACCACACAAAAGTCAAAAGAAAACAAATAGAGAAATTTCAAGTACTTTTCACAACTGAATGAAAAATCATTTGTGATTCCCACTGTGCAAAAGTTTAACCTAAAATATATTTGAAAGTCAAAAACTGAAATACTTTTTTGGTAATTGTGGGACCAAAGGGAAATGAGTCAATCTTCTAGAGGAATCTCAGGGACTTTGAATATAGTCATATTTATTTGCTGTATTTTGTTTTATCCTTTGTTATTTCTAGCTAATGTGCCATTCTGTATCTAATATTTACCTTGATGGACACAAAACCATTTGTAGAAAGGATTGTGGGACAGCTGTGTAGAGCATGAGTTAATACCTGAGGTTAGTTATTTTTTGTGGTCAGGAGTAGTAGTTTGTGAGATGGAATCACCCCATCACCCAGCTAATAATGGTGTTTTAAAATGTGTTTTGTTGCAAGTAGAAAAGCATTCAAAATGTTGTTTTCACTAAATATCCAACTGCTGATATATGTTACTGAGTCACTGAATGGTTTGGTTTGAAACAGACCTTCGAGATCATCTCATGCCAACCCTCTGCCATGGGCAGGGCACCTTCCACTATCCCAAGTTGCTCAGACCCCCATCCAACCTGGCCTGGAGCACTTCCAGGGATGAAGCAGCCACAACTTCCCAGGGCAGCTTGTTCCATTTGTGCCTCAAGACCTTCTAAGTAAAAAATTTCTTCATCATATCAAATCCAAATCTCTCCTCTTTTCATTTAAAACTGTTCCCCTTGTCCTATCCCTACCTGGCACTATAATAAGTTGCTCTCATCCTTTTTTATAAGTTCCCTATAAATACTGTAAGGCTGCAGTGAAGTCTCCTTGGAGCCTTATCCAAGCTGAACAAACACAGCTCTCCAAGCCTTATCAATAATAAATGTGCTGAGTGAGATTCCTAAAGTTTGTCTATGCTTGCAGAAGCTTGGGAAAAGAGGTTTTGCTTCTGTCACTGAAAAGGTGTGACAAGGTGCAAGAAGACATCAAGTGTACAAAATGTTGAGGTGTGCTAATGAGTACTGTGCTGGTGAATTATCTACGGGCTGAATTCCAGTGTTTTACAAATGCATTTGTTATTATAAATTGTACAGTGAATTCCTCAGGCAAACCTATTTTTGCTCCACAGCTATTGCAGATTACTCAGAGGAAATACTCTTTCAAGTGTTTATTATTCACCAGTTACTGTTTGCCCTGAATGTCACATCAGTCACCCAGTTTCATTTCTACTTCCTGACCTGATAACTTCCTAGCCCAAAGGAGCTTTTAAGAAAGCTGCATATCATGATTCCCAGTGTAAATATTTGTGCAAATGCATGTGTAAATGCAAGTACTAACAAAGTGCTCTCTTGCTGAGGTCATAATTATCAACAAAAATTTGCCTGAGTGTTCACAGATGTTAAATGAAGGGGCAGAAGCTTCCCTTTTAAGCCAGTTTCTGATTTGGTAGCTCAAGTAGAATTTCTTTGCAAGTTTTGTGGGGTTTAGTGTGTATTTTTTGTTTTTATTTTAATATGGATCAGCCAGTTGTATTATGGATTACACAGAGTTTAAATTTCAGAGAAATTGCTGGTAGTGTGGAGGCAAGATAGGCTTTTCACACCCGTAGGGAAAGTTGATGAAATTCGGGAAGGACTAGATCTTTTTTTTATAGGAGTGAGAACAACTTGTGTGAACAGCTCAGGATGATGCCAAGCTGTGGATCAACTTGCCACTGGATGTCAGTGTTGCTCGGCAGTTCGAAGCAGGAATACAATCTCCGCAATGTCTTCTGTTCTTTCGGGATGGCAGTGCTTCTGGGAAAGGAAACTACTTAAGTGAGGAGTGTAACTCTGTTATTATAGCTAAGGAAAGGGAAAAAAATTCCCATCGCTGCCCAGAATGGGTTGGTCTAGGGATGGAATTAAGGATGGTCCTCCTGCGTTTGGATGTCTTAATAAATACTGAAGGTTTTAATAGCTGACATCTTTCATGTAGCTGCAATAAATCAGATATTAAGAGTCCTTTAAGAATAAATGTTTTTCACTACCTACTAGCATAACACACTAAAGCAATATAAAATTTAGTTCTATAGTCTCCGGTGACTTTTCTATTATATCTCTCATTTCTCTCTTCATTTCTTGCTAGGAAATGCCATTGATTTTGTGGTCCAGAATGCGATGTCAGAATCCCACGGGGGCAGACCCAGCGCATCAAAGGTTGCGATCGTCATCGTGTCGGGGAGCTCACAAGATGCTGTGGAGGCTCCTGCCCTTTCTGCAAGAGTCAACAGTAAACCTCGTTTCACTGTCACTATTTATAAGTAGAGTTGTTACTTTTTAAGTAATAAGCCAGAACAAAAGATGGAAAATTAAGGCACTGGTGTGTTTATGTAAGTTCTCGAGTTGCTGTGTGTAGTGTTGTGGTAAGGAACAGACCTGAACAAAACATGCCCCGTGAAGATGCCTTTGTAGTACTGGGAAATTCAGGACCAATCTGCAATTAAGCCTGACAGCTTCCCCAGGACTCACAAATTAGTAGCATTTCGTTTTCTGAGATCCTGTGGTAGACAGGAATAACAGAAATATGTCCTAATATCATAAATAGAATACTGTTGCAGTACAGTGAAACTTGAAAGATTCACTCTAATAATAATAATTATAAATAGTCATCAAAATCATAAAGATAATAATGATAATAATAATATTAGAGGTTTCGATCAGATCCTAAACTGACCTGTACAGGAATATACTTTTGCTATCAGTGTTCTGCCTGATGATTTCTCAAGCTTTCTGGCTGTTGTTTCTGTACCTCAGCTTCCTCAGGTGTTGAACTGCGGAACTTTGACTTCATTTGAAGGTTGCTGTGGGAGTTATTGAATAAGCCATAGACTGTATAACAACTATCAACTGTTATTTTTAATTAAATGGTTTGAAAATAATCCAGTTGCCATGTAACTGAAGAAAGAAAACAGCATATTGAGATTATTTTTTAATTTTTTTTTCCATTTAAAAACAGTGAAGATGTAGTCATTAACTCTGCAGCTGTGTTTTGTTGCCCATGAATGATCTTATTATGCTTAGGCCTAATAGAGCTCATCTTAGCTAACACTGTGATTAGATCAGCACCATTCCAGCTCTTAGTTGCCTTTAGCCAGTGTGGGGGGAATGATGCAAGTAACACATGAAAATTAAGTATTGGAGAAAAACTTTTCCCAGTTTTTTTTCTTTTATTAAGCAAATGAAAAAAATAAAAGTGGTATAATCTTTATGTTGAGAAAGATCTTTAAGATTGTCATGTCCAACCATTAACTAAGCACTGCCAACTGCCACATCCTTGAAATACTTCCAGGGATGAACACTCCACATCCATGAGCAATGATTTTCTCCTGTGCCTTGCCTCTTTCAAACCCTTCCTTATCTTTTCCTAGGGGTATCTCTGTTCCCAATTGGTGTGGGGAACAGATACGATGAAGGGCAGCTGAGGACGTTGGCTGGGCCATCTGCTGCTAACCGAATCATGAAGCTCCAGAATTTTGAAGATTTATCCACTATGATCACATTGAACAATGAATTTATCAAAAAAGTGTGCATGGGTAAGTCCAAAAGTTGTGACCTGGTGTGTGGAGCATAAACACAAAAATCAAAATGCAAAACCAGGATCATTTTTTTCGATATTAGAAGGCAATCAGATGCTCTGTTGTTAGTGTTCTATTGATAACCCTCACAAATGCTGACCTAGACCACCACCATCACTTAGGTGTGAAACCAAATTTGAGCCCTTTAAATGTGTATCCAGCTGCTATTCCAGATAGCCCAATTCCAGCAAGGGTTTTAGAACGGCTTAGGCCTGATCTTTCAAGCTACCATCTTAATAAAAATCAATCTTGATAAAAATCCTGATAATCAGTACTCAGTACTGGTCAATAACTGAAGGACACCAGAAAAGTTGAAGCTGTCATGAATGAATGGGGCACGTTTCAGAAATGTTGTGAGCAAAGATTTCAAGTTTTGTGGTTTTTGGACATTGTTACATGTATGTCTACAGAAAACTCAGCCGAAAAAGAAGGCGAAAAGAAAAATAATAAAGAATTTGCTTTCCCAGGGAAACAGAGACCAGGAAAAAATGTGTAAAGTGTTTAAAATATGCATTCATTTCTTTGTAGATGACAACACTTCTCCTCTAAGGAATCTTGCTTCAACACTGACCAGGATTTTACTTCTTTTACCTTCTTGGTCTGGATATAGATTTTTATCCCTCATCTTGTTGTTGTTATTCCTGTTCCAATAGCATCCACACGTTCTCACCACAAGCCACTGCCTCATGGTGTTAGTCACTGCACAAGTTTTTGCCAGCATTACAAGGGCTTAGTTACATTTCCACTACAATAAATGGACTTTTTTTGCAGAGCCAAGGACCTCTGAGAATGAGGAAGTTGCAGAGTGTTCACAGCCCAGCTTGGAGATATCCGATCAGCCTCCGCTGGGATCACTTCTGGCGTTTTAAAATCTCTCCAGAGCATCAAACAGCTGCCATTTTCTAGATTTAAACAGCTGCCATTTTCTTTCCTCTCTTTTAAAATAAGCTTTTAAAGATGCATTTCCTCTCTTCACACTGTAAAATATGTGATTTTTTTTTGCTGTAAATTGCATTGATCCAAGATATAGGATGGGGAGCAGGAATTTGGAGCCAGTAACTATTTTCTTATTTCAATCTGTGCTATAACCTATCAGTACTAGAGGTGAAAGCTTTGTATTTTTTATGAAAGCTTTTCCGACAGCTCAAAAAGCCTTGAACTATGGACATCTTCAACACCTAAAATCTGAGAAATTCAGCTGTCCCTTTTGCTGACGTTAAAGACTTTGCTAGGGGGTGAAAAGTGATTTTATTTTTGGTGAGGATTTATTTTTTGTTTGGATTTTTTCCTGTTTGTTTTGTTTTATATAAATTTCATACAATCTGTAAAGTATAATTTTCCCCTCTAGACTCATACAGTTGGATTTCTCATGCAGAGGGAGTCTTGCCTTTTGTATGGAAGTGTACCAAAAATAATACCATTAAAAAGTTTTAAAAGAGTTCCTAAATAATTTCAAAATACGTTACTTATCCTGGAAAAGACAGAGCAGAGAGTGTATATAGGATAGCATAGTCTAGTATTCTACAAAGAGTTTGCTAGCGAGTGCTTTAATGTCCTAGAGAATTTGTCATGCCATAGCACAAAAATGAAATTGCTTCCAAAATATCTTTAGGTGGGTAGTGAGAGCACACAAACACAGAAACTTCAATTCAGTGGTACCCTGTGACTGTTTAACTGATTATATGAAAAGAATGCTCATCACAGTCATGATTAAATGTAAGGAAACTGATTTTCAGTGTTCTTATTGCATCTTTTTGTGTAGTTATGCTGTATTGATCTTCCTGCATTTAATAAATGTGGGTGTGAAAATTCTCATTACCTGCTAATTCCCAGGAATGTTCTCAATGGATCACAGGATTCTGAGGTAAGGCTGGACTGTGCCTCAGAGCCAAAGCCATGTTCATCCTTTAAGCACCATCTGGGTAGGGCTGTGGCTGTACAAGAAGTGTACAAAAGCCGTAGAATTGCAGCCCAGTTATTGCTCATGGAGTATTTTGGTACCACTGTCATTTTTCATGCCTTTTGTGACTTATTCTTGGACACTTTGGACGAATGCCTGCAGTCTTCAGGTTCACACAGTCTGGCACAAAAAACCCCCGAACTTCTCACAGCTTAAATCAAGTTTTTATGTAAGCAATCTGTATTTTGGAGACCACCACTTAAAAGGCTTGATAAGGGAGGGGGATGACTCAAAAAATGTCTGCTTCTCTTTCAGACCCAGTCAGAGAATGCATAGATGAGGATGGAAACAGAAAGAGAGTAAGTACATTGCCTGAGTTGGCCATCTGACTTTTAAGTTGCAAAGTTTTTGCAAGAGCATAACCATCTTCACAGTTAACTGAAAACAAAAAGTGTGGGACGACATTAAGAATTATTTTGGAAGAGGAAAATGTTGGATTTTGAACTGGTGGGATAACTTTGCACACAGAGGAGGCTTCCTCTAACATCACCTCATCTTGGGGAGTGTTGAATGTTATTGAAGTCAGTGCAGAACCAAAAGTTGTGACAGTGTTTGTCTTCCCTGACAACAAAAAATGCATTTTCATCTCCTGGTGAGAGGACTTCTGGGACAGCTACGCATGGCCAAAATAAAGGTGCATGTGCAGGGGCAACATCATTGTCCAGCCCCTGTCCTTCTGCTAGAATTACAAATACCTTGTCCCTATGACAATTTTACAGGAAGATAATTATTGTGTAACTGTTCTGTCTCTAGGGAAAATAGTCTCTTTAACAATGGAATCAAATTTCTTGGAGTTTTTTTGTGCTTATAAAAGTTCGTATTAGTCCTGAGAAAATGCTCAGAAACATTAGCAAACTTGTCTGATCTCTCAAAAGTGATCCCACTCTAAGAAAGTAATGTTCCAGATGTTATAAATGATTCAGATTCTTCATCTCAGGTGAAATGCCAAGGTTTTTCAGAGTATATGATACTTCATGCATTTAAAAGTATTACCATGATTGTGCCATGTTTTCTAGTAGGGATCAGTTGTGAGTTCTACTCTGGGATTTATCTTGAATTTCCAGTACATAAAAATATTCCTTTGGTTTTTGCCTTGTGAAGACATGACTGTGAGGAAGGATGTGGCTAATAAATGAATATGAATTATCTAAACACAGGAAATATATCAAAGCTGCCTTACATAGTTGGCCTCAATCAGTTGGTCAGAACACAGAAAGGCTTTAGCTAAATAAGACACTAAGTATCATCTCATGGCTTTGAGACTGACAGCTTAATTAACGAAAAAACCCAACAAACAAAAATTAAACTTGAAAAACTTCTTTATTAAGACAAAAAAAAAACCCAAACCAAAAACAAACAAACAAACAAATCCCCCCCAAAACCCAAACAAAACAAACAAACCCCCCAAACAAAAATCCCACCTGATTTTGTTTGATCTGCACGTGTTCAGGCCTCTGGGCTCCTAGAAGCAGACACAGGTATGTGTAGATAAGTTCTGGGAAGGCTAAACTTGAATTTCAGACATGTCAGGTTTCATTTTTGGGGGTGGTAAACTTAAGGCACAATTTCCGTTCTGGCTGAAATGCTTTTAGAAGGAAACAGACTGGGCTCCAGTCCATATAAAAATGGACCACACTTTCAAATGGCAACCTTTAGGGGGATTTTGAGTTGCCTCTTCTGTCAGCCAGGAAAAATAGATGTTAGAAGGCACTGTGAGGCCACAGCCTTCTGAAGCATCCCATGGAGCCTACAGGACATTGTGGAAGTTCCCACCTCTGTGTTGCAGCATCCTCTGCTGTGCCTCACTGGCTCTATGGTGCCACTGTTCTGTTCCCCTCTTCCAATACAGCCCACAAATCCACAGGGATGAAGAATCAAGGCTCTTCCTTCCCTGATTCAGAAAACACAGGCTTTTATGTCGGCTTCATAATATTTCAGGTGTTGTTCAGAGAATTCTTGCAGGAGGCTCAGCCTCCCAACCGGGATGTCTGTCATGCACCTGGAGATTGTGGGAACTGATCTCTTGCAGTTTATGAGGAAATCTGAGTTCTCAGGATCAAAAATCTCAGCCTAAATCCTATCAGTGTCAGGAATATTATGATTTGTTGCTTTTTCATGTTTTGTTTTGTTATTACCCCTACCCTGGAGGTGACTGTAGAAGGAATATTCTTGATTAAGGTAATTGTTAGTACCAGATCAAATGTGCCAGGTCAGATCAAAAATCCATGTGTGGCCAAAAATAGGAGCCAGGGAAGC
The DNA here is from genome assembly GCF_029207755.1 of Chamaea fasciata. NCBI lineage: Eukaryota > Metazoa > Chordata > Aves > Passeriformes > Sylviidae > Chamaea > Chamaea fasciata. Next base: position 51,199,525 of record NW_027094090.1, read on the forward strand.
AATGTTAATAAATATGTGTAAAAATTCCCTGAACTATCCTTGCCATAAACAATTCGTTACTCAGGGACACCCTGAGCTGCAAGTGGCACTGTTTTGTATTGATAGTGCTTGATAGTTTTGTCCTCTGTGAGTCTGTTCAGCAGTACTTTGAATCCTTGGAAGTTTTTAGTACTCCTCAGATCCAGCGGCAAGGGGCTGCACTGGACTTTACAAACTTTACAAACATAAGCTTTGTAAAGAACCGCTGGTTTAATGTTTTACTTTTCCAGTTGGCAAGAATATCAGGACAATATTGATAAATTAGTTGGTTTTTTACCATAGTTAGTTTTTGTTGTTAGTCTGGTTTTGAAATTTAGAAGCAGGCATAAAGGTGATAATAGAAGTGTAGGTTTTTGTCTTATAATACTGATATTTCCTCATAAAGTGAACTGTACAGCAATTTGCATTTCTAGGCTGCTTAAGGTGGCAAACCCCATATTCCTGAGCTATTACCATGGCTTTTCTGGTATTGTTTAACTCTTGGCTTAAAGAACAGACAAACAAACAAATAACCTAATCTAAACTCTGAGCTAACAGCCAAGGGAGCTGCTGAGGTGCGTGTGTCTCTCTCCTGCAGATGTGCAGCAAGACACAGAGTGTGCACACCCGGGTCTGTAGGTTCAGAGCTCCCTCAGAGAGGAAGTCTGAGGCTTCCTGCAGTGTCCTGGCAGACTTATCCTTCAGAGCTTAGAAACCCTGATTTTGCTTTCCTTTCTGTCCTGCTTTTGCTCCTACAGTTTCATGTCAATTGGGATTTAGGCTCTCTTTGTCTTCAGAGTCCCTGTGTTTTCCTCTGCACTAGGATTCTTGGGTTTTTTCTCCCTCAATTTTTTTTTTTTTTTTTTTTGTCTGTCTTGTGCTTTGCTTATCTTATCCAGCGCTTAGATGTTTTCTAATAAATGTCCTACTAAAGAGTGAAATAAAACCAATTAAATAAGTAGGGAAGCCAGACTTGCACAGCTATATATGTACCCTTCCAGCTGCTCCACTTTCAGTGAGTTGTAGGAGAGACGACTGTAATTAAAAAGCGTTCTGTCTCTTCCTATATAAATACTTTTGCCATCCTTAAAGCTCCTCTTGTTACTTGTGAGGCCTCCTCTAGCCTCACAAGCCTGAAGAAAGTATTAGGCAACTTCCAGTTGCCTTCTCAAAGTCCTGAAACATATAAAACAAGTACAGTAAATTGACCTGTATTTAATATGTACTTTTTTGTGGCTGCAAAACTGGCAGTTCTTGTTTAGACTTGATGGCATCCCATAGCTCAGAGATACAGAGAAATGCTTTAATAATGACAAGAATCATTTGTGAATTATGTTGTTATCTGTGTTATGTTGTTACCTTTTTTCTTCTCTTCTGTGGGAATGATGGTTAAACTGCTAAGGACAGGATGGGACATGTCCATGCCCAGTATCAGTTGTCTTTTCTTCCCCATGTTTCTGCTTATGAGTATCCAGGAATGTTACGCAGCTCACAGAAACACCGTTTCACTTGTACTGATGTTTCTGGACTCACCTCTGCAGAGAGGGCTCTGAAAAGTGCTGTTTCCCACATTTGGGGATATTCCTGGGAATGTACACCTCAGGGATGAACACCTTTAAAACTCATTCAGCCTACTTATGGACTTTAGAGCTCTGCAGGATTGGGGCCAGAGAGCTTAGCTTTCTGCAGATAGGAACCTTGAGACACTCCACATCTATTTCTCTGTCATTTATTAGTACATGATCTTTATGCCTTAAAATTAAGCCTGTCTTTTAGAAAACAGGAATGTATTTTACATTTAATTCTTTTGCTCTAGAAATCCAGTATGTACATCTCATAACACTGATCTGATAAAGGAACATTTTCCCTTTGGGAAGAAAGGAGCTGTTTTAAAGTTTCAGAGTTGTCGATAAAATAACCACAATATTCCACGCTTTCCAGTTTGAAAAAAATATTAATTCTTGCTGTGCTCTGATCATCTGTGGCTTATGGAAACTAAAGGATTTGAAATTTGAAGTAAAGCTGAGGGCAATTTTTTGTTGACTCTGCTCTCCATGCATATTGTACGATGACTAAGCTCTAACTATAGGTGGTTGGAAAAAAATATCTTCTAATGTAGACTGTTATCTTTAGCTTGGAATTTCAGTCTGCTTCTTAGTTTTCTAATTTAAACTTTCTCATCCTCATGAAGTCCTTAATACAGTGCATTCCACTGTTTATTTTTCCAAGGCTACTGTGAGTACTGCTGTGAGGGTCACTTCACTCTCTGGCTGTAGTTCTGTGACACCAGCCAAACTTTGCATTTTTAGTTTCAGTTGTTGCACATCCATGTTTTCCTCCCTAGCCTGGTGATAAATGGATATTACCAGACCAGTGCCACACTGTGACCTGCTTCCCAGGAGATTACACAGTTCTGGAGAGCCACCACATCAACTGTGAGAGGATGCCAAAGCCAGTGTGTCACAGCAACCTTCCTGCTGTTAAGGTGGAGGAAACTTGCGGCTGCCGATGGATGTGCCCATGTGAGTATCTGTCCGTGTGTGCCTCTCTCCCCCCATCACCTGAAATATTTGACCACAAATGAAGTGCTGAGTGAAGCCTCTCAGCCACTGTACACTTCAAAGGTGACCAGGGTGGGAGCATTTGCTGTTTAATTGTTATACAGGCATTAAAGCAAATCAGAGTGTAACAGCCTAACTGAGGATGGAATGCCTAATGCTTCTTGCAAGTTCAGGACCACTCAGCTTATTTTTTGCATTAGCAGAGTGACAGTGTTTTATCAGGGAATCTCACACTCAATTTCCAAACATGAGTGAGCTGGGAAGGAGGATGTATGGGAAAAAACAGGATTTTATCTTGACAAGCTGTAAGCAAGTAATGGATTCCTGGTCCATTTCAGTGCTTGAGGGTTTGGGCTGCCCTCAGTCAAGCAGGTGTAGTACAAAAACATTAAGAAAATTCTCCCTTATCCAGATAATCTCACACTGAGTGTCTGAACAGAAAGGCTGAACACTGTGATTGGTGCCTGAGCTGGGATCACAGGAACAGGAATTAAGTGCATCCACTCACATTTACATGGTTAGAGGGATGCAGCCCTGAGGCTGGTAATCCATTTATTAAAACGTAAGTGGGGTTAAATCTAAATTCATATGCTTACTTCTTAGAAGTAGATCAGAACCCTATATATATACACCATATACACCTAATCGTCACAACATATAATCTCAATTTAAAATGTTCTCTGCTGAGCTGACTGATTTAATTACAGTTTCTTTCAGTCACTTCTTGAAATACCAAAGCTTGTAGCTGGATTTTGATCCCTGAGATCTTAGACATACAAAATTTTCATTTCCTAGAAGGGTATTTGATGATTTAAACACTTTAAATCTAACATTTCTGGATTGCTACAAGGATTTTGAAAAAGTACTAATATTTTAGATGGATAGTCATAAGTATTTTATAATGTTTAAAAGATAGTCTTAGTGATACCTACCCATAAGAAGCATATCTTTATTAAATCTCTTGATCCTAAACACAGAGATAGCAACATGAGGGCATTACTTTTGGCATGCAAGACATACCTTCATAAAAAAAAAAGTTCTGAAAGGATGAAATGAAAATAATCTTTACATTGTTAGCTGATTATCATGGAAAGCCCTGTAGTTCACTCAAGTTAAGATGAGCTAAGAACTGTTTATCTCTCTATGAATTTAATGAGCCACAATTTTTTTTTTTTCCTCCTTAAGATGGTACAACTTGTGAGGGAAAAGCAGGACATTTTCATGTTACAGAAGGAGGGAGCAGAAAATCCCCAATCCCCCCTAGCTGATTCAAAAACAGGTCAAGTCCTCTTCTTTTAATGACTGCTAGGTGCAGCCAGGGTGATTCTGTGCCAATTGAAAAAACCTCTGTAGTGACTGAAAAGGTTGATTTTGATGGTGTATGAGACAAAACTCTCAGCAATCAGTAAAGCCAAGATGGGCATAAAACAATAAGTCCTAAATGTGGGAGCTTAGTGTGAGACAGCATCACTGTTGTTATGGAAGGAGGCTGGTTAGGCCACCCGTGAAAATGCTGCTAAATTGACTCATGATTTACTCATTTGGAGTGCTAAAACTCAATTTCCAGTTATGGCTTGACAGTGTGGGTGAGGTGACAAATGCTTTTGCAAAGAGGAAGTCCTTGAAAAAGTGTTCTAGGTCGTCTGAGTTCACAGGATGGTTCAGGAGTTGCATTGCAGAGGTGCTTGCTTGCTGAACTAATTACAGATTCTGCAGCACCATGATTTGCAACGTAATTCATGGCTGTTGTGTGCTCTTGGACTACTTTGAAATGGATCACATTAGTGCATTTTATGCTACGGAAACCTATGAGAAGTTTGAAAGGATTCTCGTTCTCTTAATTTTTTTTTATGTCCATGAATAAGTAAAGATTGAGAAATGTGGTTTTATTGCTAGCTTGTTTTATTGTTATTTATATATGAACTTTATAAGCATTTACAGTAAAATATCTGAGGATGTTCCAGTGCTCCAAAGGGATACCTCCCTCCTGCTGGATGCTGTTTTTCCTGGAAATTAAATTTGAAGGTCATTGAATAAGAAAAAGATTATTCTCAGCTCTCAGCTAGAAGCAAAATACTGAATTATTAACAATGGTAATTTTCCTCCTTACATGTTTTGCTGGCATTGATTTTATTATCCTTATTATCCTTTAGCCAAGAGATTTGAAAACATATGAGCCAGAAGCATCAGTTTTGTTTTGGTTCTTCTAGGATTAAAATCTTCCTTGTTTTTCAGTTTTTGAAGACAAGGAAGTGCTTATAACCCAATGACCAGGACACTGAGCTGTCAGCTGGCCATTGGTTTATCCTGTGCATATTATTTCTCAGCAGTTTTCCTGTTTCCTCTCTGAAAAACAAAGTCTCTGGGTATCAACTTGTGATGTGTTTGAAATGGGTGAAATAGTGTTATTTGGAATCAAATGTAACACTGTGCAAAATATACTGCAATGCAAAGGTTGAACAGTGTGTTACAGTCTTTCTACAAACAGGAAAGGGATTTTCCCTGTTTTGTTTTTACATAAAATCTATCACTAAATCATATTGAATGTGAATAAGTTTTAGGCAAAGGGATTTTCTATAAGTTTATCCAAATCTTTTATAATACTTATTGTTCCCAGACAAAGATATTGCAAAAAACCTCCACATGTGATGAAGTATTTACCAAAGTTTCTTTTCAATGATTTGCTGTAGGATTTGCAATTCATTACCTTCCTCTCTTTCCCAATTAATTGGTTCCCCATCCCACAACAGGTGTGAAGAAATAGTAAAATTTAAAAGCAAACGCCTACATGTTTTTCTTACTGTTGTTTATTTCCAGGTGTCTGTATAGGAAGTTCATCTCAACATATTGTCACTTTTGACGGGCTGAATTTTAAGCTGACTGGCAACTGCTCCTACACCTTATTTCAAGACTTGCACCATGATGTTGAAGTCCTGCTCCATGAAGGGCCATGCAGAGCAGCACCACGGATGAACTGCATGGACTCCATCGAAGTGAAGCATCGTGGTGTGGCAGTGCAGCTCTTCAGCAACATGGCAGTAAGCAACCACCATAAATTCAACTGTGCATTGTCTGCTTGTGCTGTGGAGTTCAGGTTATGGGGACAAATTTGTTCCCTTGATCCAGTTTCAGCCTGCTTTTAACATCTCTTCTTCATTTCATGATACAATCAGTGTTCACATAATGAGCCAGACACATTTCTTCTCTTGTTCTCCCTGTTGTGCTGGTGTGCCAATGTCAAGAACATGGGATTTAGCAGTGTGTCCCTGACACTTCTGCCAGAAAGGCAAGATTGTAGAGAGGACATATTGCACTCTGGTTCCCCTCTTTTGGTAGAGGTCCTTCATGCTATGTTTGGTCCATGGGAGAGTGCTCTGTTCCTCACAGAGCTGTGCCTGACAGGCTAGCTGAAGGTCTAGGGAGTTGCTTCTCACCTTGTGTGCAACTGGACCTCAGCATTAGAAGAAAGGGCAGCTTAGTATGCATTACATCTGTTTTATAGGCAGAGAATATTCAAACTCAACTTATTTTTCAGCCTCTGGCTGCTCAGACATACAGGAGTTGACCAACTTGTTAAAACAAGATCTCTTTTGACTCACGTAGCAAAATAGAGGGGACCAAAACACCTGCACAAAGTTCTGCATGGTGCTGGACAGCCTTGGCTTCCACTGAGGCATCATTTGAACCTCACAGCACGAGGTTGTTAGTCTGTAAACATGTGATGCTTAAAGAGTGCACATATGTAGGAAAATGTTGGAAGAGTTGTTCATGTAATTCACAGGATGAAGGTCAAGTACTTCTGTATGTTTTTAGACTCAATAGAAACCTCCAGCTGGCAAAATTGTTTCTGTCCAGATTCAGTTGGATCTTCAGGTATTTGCTAAGTCAAAATATGCTTCAACTGTAAAATTGGGTTGATTTGTAACTACTTGCTAGAACTGATGTGATGACCTCACCTTTTTTTTTTTTTTTAACAGGTGACAATTAATGGTGAAAGGGTTCTTATCCCCTATTCCAGCAGTTTGTTTGAAATCACTGCCTATGGAGAAATAATGCATGAAATCAAGTTCTCTCTTCTTGGACATAATCTCACATTTACTCCAAGAAACAATGAATTTATTCTTAGACTTAATTCAAAGAGCTTTTCTTCGGGAACAAAAGGGCTTTGTGGTAAGTTTGAAAGTTAGTACTTTTAACAGCTTCCTACTTGGGCTTGAACTTCTATTTATTTTTTTGCTATTTGTGAATCTCCAAATCTGTAAACTCTCTGGGTGATCTGGTCCCACACTTTTTGAGGAATATTGAAAATCTGTGTAAGTTTTTCTACTCTCACCCCCAATGTGACAGCTCAACTGATGCCCAATAATACTTTAGAAAGAACAGCAGGGACAGCTTTCTGGTTTTTCTTGCTTCAAGTTATCTTTCCAAGGAGATTTGTGCTTTTTTTTGGATGAGGGTTTCATTTTAGATTCTTACAAATTCACTTCTGTGAGAAATACGACCAGTTCTTGCAGTGAAGGTGTAAAATTTGAGAGGGTAACTGGTGTCTAAGTGAGTTAATTCTATGGTATCCTCAGTGGTGTAAACTATACAGAGATTGTACCTCTGTGGCAGAACCTGTACCTCCTTTAGTGAGAAAATGAGAAATAATACCCAGGGTATTTATGCCTTTATTGACAACGGCTATAAGGAATATCGTAAATTCCTCGAGCTACCCCAACTAGCGTCATCTGTCCCATTCCTGTTTTTTTTTTTCCTAGGTTTATTTTAGTGCTGATTATTCAGAGATTTTTCTCTTCCCTTTACTCACCCTGCCAGGGCTGTGTGACCAGAACCATGCCAATGACCTGGCGCTGCGCAATGGCTCTGTCACTGCTGACAGCAGCGTGTTCATCCAGGACTGGACAGTGGCAGAGCCAGGCAAGGTCTGTGAGAGCCGCAGGGAGGACAGGTGCTCCGAGCACGCGCCTGGCCACTGCCACCTCCTGCTCTCCGAACTGTTTGCCGAGTGCCACAGGATCATCACCCCCAACATGTTCTACGAGGCCTGCATGGAGAGCAGCTGCTACGAGGAGGAGGCCTGTGAGATGATCACTTCCTACGCTCACATCTGCAGGGAGTATGGCATCTGTGTGGACTGGAGAACGCCGGAGCTTTGCCGTAAGAGTTCTGCTAAAGAGTGCTAAAACTGATGTAGAAATTGCCCTGCTTTGGGGCAGCTCAGTGTAATGTTAATTTTTTGAATGTTCCAGATCAAGTTTAGCGTACAAGTGGTGGTGCGAATCTTATCACTGGTTGGTCACCCACTAAGCTGAATGTTATGAGAAAAGTGTTTCTTGGTAAACTGCTAACTGGTAAAATTACAGGCTAGAGGGAAATAAAGTTACTGTGAACAGGTACCCACAGCTATGTGACAGTACCTGGCTCTGCAGCCACTGAACCTCTGTTGCACCAGGTTTGGGCTGAGTCTGCCAGGCTGTTTTGGCAGCAGATATTAGTGCTTTGATACAGGCTTTGGACAGTCTGAGGTGGACAGAGAAACCCGTACTTTGGACTAGTGGAAGTCCTTCCCAGCTTGTCACTGTCATACCCGGCACAAAATAAGACGTTTCTTTGTAACAGTTTCACTAAATCCTCCCATTTTTATCAAAGCCGAAACTTTTCAGAATGTGGTGCAAGAGCCAGTGTGATTTTAAGTTTCTGCTGCAGGGAAAAATGGGGAAATAACCTCTCTCTGTGGTGTCATTTCTTGCCAGGACATGCCAGCTAGGCTGACTGAACCAGCTGTAATTTGCTTTGCAAGCCTGGTTCTCCTTCCACCTGAATTTTGCTTGTGTTTTAGAGGTGAAAAGTTTGTCCTGTGTAGCAGTTTAGCAGGATATGAGTATTGCACGTTACCAGAACACAACCAAGGCAAACAAGACACCTATGTTAGAGCCAAACTCTGCTGTTGCTTTGTATACCTTCTCTCCTAAATTCTCATAGACAAGTGGTTCTGCTTTCTCTTCCTGTTTTTTTTTCCTTTTTTTTTGTTCAGGTTTCTCCTGAAAGCCCTATTAGGAGGCATACCCAAAGTTCTGCCAAAAATGCAAGGTGTCATTAAGTATAACTAAATAACTCTTGAGGTGCTTTATTCTCCACCTTCTCGTGTTAACCTTTCTGCAGTGATGGTTGCAGACATTCAGATAGTCTCTCAGCGTGTCAGGTTTAGTCAAGTGCCTTAGATGTGGATGTGTGTAGGCATTTTCTTTCCCAGCTACCACCTCACAGAGTGTCTTGATATCCCAGTTGGTTTTCTCACCTTCTGCCTCTCTAGTTGAGTTGTTTCTTGTTGCTCTGCTTTCTTTCTCTGGATACTTTTCATTGCAGAACTTGAGATCCAGCATCTTAAATGCATGATACAAAAAAAAAGTGTGTAAAACAAATATTTTTTTTGTGTGTTTTAAGTTCAGACTAAAGGAATGATGGGATATGAAGTCAGGAATGTCAGTGTGAGTTTGGCCTGAGCCTCCAGTTAATGTTTGAACTATCTTTCCAGAATCATAGGTTACTGACCACAGTCTGTTTGGAGTATAGTCCTAGAAAACAGAGGGAGAACATTGCTAGCCATTTTCCAAATTCAGTGCCTCACTCAGACTTTGAAAGTTGTAATGTCCAAAGCTGGTTGTCAGCAGATTATTTTAATAACTCTGTACAGCTTTCAAATTCCTATCCGGTTACACAGCCTGTACAAGGATAGACAAAGAGCTGCTTATTTTAACACTAATTGCATAAAAGTTTTAAGTGTCCTAACAATAACATCATCATCCTCCTTCCAGCAAATGCCTGTGTACCACTGCCAACAATTTAAATTGTCAACATTTGATTTATCCAAGTTGCATTAATGACTAAATAAACACTACAGCTTAATAATCACTCTACCACTAAATGTTTAAAAACAGTAGTACAGTTCTAGATTACCTTTCTTCCCTCTTCTCAGTGCACTCAATGCCTGTCATTCTTGTAGAATTTTACTTGAGGTTTTGTCATGCCATATTGGGACATTCCAAGCACTACAAGTCCTTCCTGATTGCTCTCCCTGGCTGGGTGAATATACTCTCTGGAATTCAGATATATTCAGCCTGAAAAAGAGAAGATTTCATGGTGACCTCATTGTGGCCTTCCAGTGCCTGAAGGGATCCTACAAAAAAGATGGAGAGAGACTCTTGACAAGGGCCTGGAGTGACAGGACAAGGGGGAATGGCTTCACACTGACTGAGAGTAGGGTTAGATTGGATGTTGGGAAGAAATTATTCCTTGTGAGGGTGGTGAGGCCCTGGCACAGGTTTCCCGGAGCAGCTGTGGCTGGCCCACCCCTGGAAGTGTCCAGAGCCAGATTAGGTGGGGCTCTGAGCAACCTGGGCTAGTGGAAGGTGTCCAACATGGTGTCCTGCTTATGGCAGGGTGTTGGAACAAGATGGTCTTTAAGGTCTCTTCCAGACCAAGCCATTTTATGATTCTATTAAATAATTGGCTTTAACATGGAAAGGGTTAATGTTAAAGACCCTTTTTTTTCTGTCTCCATTGGCTGCTAGAAGAGTGTGTGTAGACAGTTTAGCTGATGAATGTTTTCTTGTTTGTTTGTTTTGGAGCTTGGGTTTTCTTTCAATGTTTTTTCTCAGGGGACTGAAAGAAAGTTTTATAAACCTCACAGCAGTCACAGACTGGGAAATAAGAAACACTTTTTCTAATTGAAGCTGTAGAAAAAAATAGACTCAAGGGAATATGCAGAGTGGAAGCTGTGTCCATAGTTGGTTTCTTTTTTTTTTTTTTTTTAATAGCTCTCGCCCTAATTTTGTGTTTGCTTTTAAGGACAATATCCTCAGATTTATTAACACATCAGTTGAAAGTTTCTGTTGGCTTACAGGGCTATGCGACATTCCTTGATTCAATTTTGTTTCAATTAATTCTGTTAATAGTTCAGTTTAAAAGATGCAGAAATCCAGCAGGTTCAGTTTTGAAGTAGCGAAATATTGTTTGTTAGCTTTCTTTAGTTGTATGGAAACACTGCAGCCTATCAAGTTAAAAAAAAAAAAAATCTTCAATGCTTTAGTCTGTCCTGGCTATCTCTTAGCCATTCACTGTTACCATACACATAAGGTTTTAAATTCTTTTCTGTGGCCCAGTATTGGAAACAAAATTTGACAAGTGAACACTCACCTGAAGCATTGTATCATTGTTGGGGTGAGTCATATGTTGCTGCTAATTAATGTGGCCTGAAAATGTGGTTTTCTAATGTGTGCTACAAGAGACCAGATCCATTCATTGGGTGATGGCTGTCTAAAACTGAAAGAATTCTAAAGAAAGCTTGATAGGAAAGATTGGTTTCCATTTCTTTAAGACCTTGTCAATAAAGGTGGTGCTTTCTTCTTTGTCTTGTTCAGCGATGAAATGTGCCCCACATCTGATATACGACCACTGCCACTCAGCCTGCGTGAAGAGCTGTGAGAATAATACCAAAGTCAGTGTCTGCAAGGATTATCCCACAGAAGGCTGCTTCTGCCCAGAAGGAAAGGTGACTTTTGGTGACAGCTGTGTTAGTGAAGAAGTCTGCACTCAGTGTGTCAGTGAGGATGGCACACATCATCAGGTAACTACATTTACAGCAACCTCTGGCAGTGGTTGGAGTTCACACTTTTGAAAGTAAATCTCTTTTCCCTTTGGATACTTTATTTTCTAGCTCAGTTCCTCCTAATCTGCTGGATGTCAGCCCCATTTAGCTCCCCTAGTGTGAAATTGGCTGGGACTGGATATAAAGATCACAGCTGGGACTGTACAGACCTGGCAAGGCATGACAATTCCATGTGAAGGGGGGTCTAGAGGAAGGAGAGAAAGAGTGATGGCATAAGTGAATATTAACCAAGATAAACATCTCCATTCAGCAGACTTATGAGTAATGACAATTTAATCATAAATCTGAATCTTTTACTTAAAGCATGTTGTATTGTCTTTGCAAAGCTCACTGAAATCCTCATGAGGGGCAGTGGAGAGACAGGGATCAAACTCTTCTTCCTGTGACCAGGGACAGGACCCAGGGAATGGCTGGAGCTGTGTCAGGGGAGGGTTAGGGTGGATATCAGGAAAAGGTTCTTCCCTCAGAGGGTGTCAGGCACTGAACAGGCTCCCCAGGGAATGGTCACGACCCCAAGGCTGTCAGAGCTCCAGGAGCATTTGTACAAGGCTCTCAGGGATGCACAGGGTGGGATTGTTGGGGTGTCTGTATGCAGGGTTATAGAGCTGGACTCGATGATCCTTGTGAGTCCTTTCGAATTCATGTATGAAATATTTTCAGTGGTTGGTGGGGAGTGGTGAGACCGAGTCAGCTTTATGTCAGGTGGTATTTGTATGTGTGTGTATATATATATATATATATATATATATTTAGGGTGGGGGGGATAGAATTATTCCTTCAATGAAATGAATCATTTTGGTTTTACTGAAAATCCACTTTGCTTAGTTAAGGCAGCCCTCTCTGTGGCAGTATGGGACTGGGAAAAGTTGTGGATGCTGGGTACCAGACTGCTGTGAAAAACACTGTTGATTCCAGCATCACATAGTGGGTGTGTTCCCTGTTCCAAACTCTTCCCTGTGTCCCCTCTTCCAAGTAACATGGGTGGTTCCTCTTCACCCCCAGCTACTGAGCTGTTGGAGCTCACATGTACATCAGCCAGTCCTCTTCAATTCACGTTTTTGTTACAGGATTTGAAGGAGAAGGGACGTTAATTGCAGTGTTTTATGGGCTTTAGATTCTTGATGAGATTTTTGGGGAGGTGGGGAAGAGGGGAGGATCAGCTCATGTAGCTGTTTTGCCTCTCCATCATTGTAGGCTTAGCTTTGTGAGTAATACAACAGGCACTTGGGTCAGGATTTCCTTAACCTCCTTCTTTTCTTCTGGTGTTCATTCCTCTGTTCTTTTCTATCCTAGATTGTGTTTGGGCTTATGGGATTTTAGTCCCAATACACACAGAGTGGCTTAAAACATGTAACTATCTCTGAGTATAGGTGCAGTATGCTTATATTTGTCCTTTTTTTTTTTCTTCCTATCTCTAAAGGGCTCAGCAGAGTGTTAGTTTTAAACCATGCTCCAGAGTCTTCCAGATAACAGCACTTTTTTTTTTTTGTGACATCCTGACCTGCTCTGTATGTTCTCATCCAGAACCTAGATTGGTTGTGCAAATTAAAATGTCTGATAATGCATCTTCCACTCTTACCTCACTATTCACATGGGTGTTAAATGTGCATAGTTCTGTGTGAGTAACTATAGCTTTAACATCAATGATTTCCACTCTCATGGGAAGGAGCAGTGATTGAAAAATTATTCTCTTTACTGGTGGTTTCTGAATGTGCTCATTACCCCAGGTAGTCACCACAGTGATGGTTTTGGTTTTAGAGGTGATATAGTGCTTTTCCAGTCTTCAGTCCACTGGAGAGTCAAGTGATGATACTCCAAATAGTCTTCATATAAAAATATGCACTATTTATTTCTCTATGTTGAAGACTTACTAATTAGGGAAAGGAGATACTTCTCTGTATTTCCCAAAATACAGTGTTTCCCTTATTAACACTGAACATGCAATCAGGGTATGTAGTTGCACCAGTCCACTGCTACTCACAATAGCCTGCAATTGCATTTGTATTTGAGCATTTTTGACACTTAAAACAATAGTAATTCCTCATCCCATCCACGCATTCCTTGCATCTTTTGCTAAATTGGCATGCTACTGTCATTGCAGAATTATGAGTCTGCTTGGGTTTTTACTGTTAACAGAGCAACCAACCCTTCACAGATAAATCTTCATAAATCTTCTGATTTTCCAGGTTGATGTTACTCACCCTCACTCACTTCCACCTTCCCATCCCAACATACCAGTGACCAGAGCATGGAATTTATATCTAACACACTGTCGGGTTTTTTCCTTCAGCACATGGAAACGTGGATTCCTGAGAATGAGCCCTGCAAGATCTGCACGTGTCTTGATAACAAGGAGATAAACTGCACAGTCCGACCCTGCCCGACTATCAAACGTAAATTCATTTAGCTCTGTGATTGGACTTGTACTGATGTTTTGGTTCCTGGCTTCCTAGTTCTTATCCAAACTTTTTTTGTGGACGTTTTCTCCAGCTGTCCAGTGTGGTCCGTGTGAAGTCGCTCGCCTGCGCAGGGGCCCTGGCCAGTGCTGCCCTGAGTATGAGTGTGGTAGGTTCTTGTAAACTCTTGGAATCTTCTTGGTCTGTACTTTCACCAGATATTTCTAAGGTATTCAGTCCCTTTTTAAAAAAATTATTTAAGTCAGTGCTGCATTTTTGATACCACTGAATGGTCGTACAATCAGCCATGTGGAAAACCAAACAGCTCCATAGAATATGAGTCTCTGTTCACTTCCAACTTTGTCCCTCTTTCTGTAGTAGATGAGGAAGGGAATGAAGGAATTTGTTTTTGTCTAAATGACATTAGAATGGGTTTTTTTTCTCAAGCATTTATTTTTGCATCATCTATATTTGCCCATTAAATATAACATTAGAATCTTAATCCCCATAACCCGAGCTTGAACTCTTCTCTAAGCTATTTTGAAAACAAACTCTGACCTGTTGAACTCTAATGTACTTCATATTTTAAGACAGCAATTGAGTGTGAATTTAATGGTGATGTGCATGTGTGTGTGTCCTTTCTTGACGACTAAGTAGGCGTGGTTTTAACCACTCTGAATTTCTCCTCTCAGTTTGTGACCTGGTTTCCTGTGATTTGCCTCCTGCCCCTGTCTGTGAGTCTGGCCTGCAGCTTGCCCTGACCAACCCCGGAGAATGCAGACCAAATTACACATGTGGTAAGATCATTTTTCCTAGCAGGGAGCGACACAGGAACACTGCATTTGAGCAACATTGACAACTTCCTTTAGGCATTATTTTTCCCCCTCTGAAAGGTTTAATTTTGGTGCCAACGGACGTGTAATGATTTCCCAGACTTGGCAGAAGTGTACTGTTGGCACTTTGCATACAGTTTCAAATTAAGGACAAGAAAAACACTTTATTCTTGGACACGTGTTCTCTGACTCTGATGCTTATTTTATAAATCTTCTTGTTTTTGTATGAGACAAGAATTTTTTTGGTAGGGTGGGAACTTTTCTGAGTTCCTGAGCCAAAGCCTTTTATATCTGAATTACTCTTCAGGCTTTAAGCAGATTTATACTAGTTTGAGGTGGTGATTAATGCCTTGCTGCCAGAGAACTGTCCTGTTCAGTGGCAGCACTCTGAAAATCCATGAGCTTGACACAGTGCCCACCTTTTCCTGTCAGCCTGCAACAGGGAAATGTGCAGCTCCATCCCAAGCCTTTCCTGCCCGTCGCATCGGACGCTGACCGTTGTCAAGACCGAGTGCTGTGATAAATATGAGTGTACCTGCAGCTGCAGCAACTCCACAGTGAGCTGCCCTCCGGGGTATCTCTCCCAATCTCTCACCAATGACTGCGGCTGTGTATCAACCACCTGCATTCCAGACCGGGTAAGGGCGGTGAAATGTCCTTTCCATGGATGAGAGTGTGTTTTCCTCATGGAGTGGCAGCACCAGAGCAAGCACCCAGCCAGCTAGATATGAATAAACCCCCAGCGAGACTGCTGGAATGTGATGCCGAGGCATTTTTAATTTACAAGTGCCTGAAAGAAACACACTATTACTTCATACTGTTGCTTCTTTTATTACAGTAATTTATTTTGACATAACCAGTCAATTTTTTTTAACTTTGAGGTAATACAAAAAAAAAAAAAAAAAGTGAAACTGAAAGGTCACTCAAACATCAGGAATTTCAAAGATGATTTTTGTTTTCAGGTAACAGATATACATACTTTGGGACCACTACTGTTACTATATATTCTTCGAATCCCATACTAAATTTATTGACATATTTGGTACACTTTAGACCTAAAATTCCTTGTGCTCACTGATTACGTTTGTCTCTGCCTGAGAAGGTGGTGTGTCTTTTAAGAACCATATCACAACTTTTATGTTTTTGCCTAACTATGACTTTGCTAAAGCTTCACGAGGATATGTTTTTCTTATTTTTCCAACCTTTTATTAATTTGTTGTATTATGTTAACCTTTAAGATAAAGTTGCTTACAGGAGAGATTGCAGGGCAATGTAACTTTTTCATTAAACCTGAACATAGGGTTACATTGTCTTGCAGCTTGGGACATCTACCTTTTATTGTCCACTTCTGAGTAGTTCATTCACCTTGCATAATTCATTTCATGTCTCTGGGACTTACTTGCTCTAGCTATAAAAATAAATGATGTTATCTCTTTAATACCAAGCTGTAAAATTTACTAATAAAGAGTTCAATATAAGGGATGGCTCTGATTTTTAGGGGTAGGTGTGGTGGCCTGAGGATACAAAAGGATGAAACCTTTTAGCTCCAAGTAGGATGTCTTCAGATCAGATGGTTTAGCTGGAATGAGTTTTGTCTTCAAGGCTCCTTCTAGAGGACTGACTTACTGTTTATTATCCCAAAATATTGTGTCACATTATACTTATAGGGAAACTGAGATCCCAGGAAACTTCAGTGACTGCAGATAAAACTCTCCAATTTATTTTGTATAAAACAGTAGCTTTGTTTGTACTTATTTTTTCTATTCCTCAACAAACTGGCCACAGTTTTAAGACCTGTAGCATTTCTAAGGGATTCAAAATATTCCCTAGAATTTATGATTGGTTTCACACCTTAAAATGCAGCCTTTTGGAACCAGCAGTGTGCCCTGACAGCAGCAGTGTGCTCTTTTGTGTATTAATTATTGCATTTAATAGGTGTGTGTGCACAACAACATAGTCTATCCTGTTGGGACAACCTGGGAAGATGGATGCAGGGAATGCTCTTGCACCAGTATGAGGGATGTTGTTACAGGACTTCAGATGATGGAGTGTCGTGACAAAGCATGTGACACGTTCTGCTCTCGGGTGAGTAACACTTAAACCAGTGCAGTAACCAGCAGAGCCCTGGTGGGGACTGCAAGGATCCCTTTTAAGCCTCCTTGTTTAGAAAGTAACTAGAGAAAATTAGAAAAATAAGTGTTGTAGCAATGGATTCTCTTGGGAGCAGAATCTAAGAGCATTAGTCTGAGCATTATTGACTTTATTTTAGGGTTATTGTTTTAGGACTGCATCCTGCTGCCAAGAATATCAGTGACAAATTTAGTTTACGTTTTGATAGAAGAAAACTGCATCCTGAAGTGTCTGTCGTTTACAGCACTTGCACAATAAGTGTTCATGATGGCTGAAGTTCAATTGCAGATGTCTGTTCTAGCTCAAGCTCACTTTCTGAAGTTCCCATTTCAGCTCTGTCTGTTGCTCAACTCTGCCTATTGTAGCAGTAATAACACCTCATGCTGGGACCTTTATTGTGCTCAGACATCTGCTACATCCTATAAAACCCTGTGGTTTACTTTTGGAAGCCTGCAAAGGAAGTGTGAGCCACTTTGCTTTTTTGATTTAGATGGCCAAACAGGAATAGACAGATCATTGGTACAAAGAGTTGGTAGGGAATTGTGATTAAAGACAGATATTAGGGAAAGGTTCTTCTCCCAGAGTGTGGTCGGGCACTGGGACAGCTCCCCAGGGAATGGTCATGACCCAAAGCCTGACAGAGCTCAGGAAGTATTGGGACATGGTGGGATTGTTGGTGTGTCCTGTGCAGGGCCAGGAGCTGGTCTTGAGGGTCCTTGTGGATCTTAAAAACTGCATCATTCTCTAGAACCAACAAAAAAACCCCAAAAATCCATTAGGAAAAAACCAACAAACCAAGTGCAGAGTTTGATAAGAGTTTTAGGATGCCAAATGCAGTGAAATCCATGAGAATAGATTTTGGAGTTTTTACTTGTTGCAAAAGAATCCCTTCAGTTTCCATGTGTAGAAAAGACTTGTCTCTGTTATGGCAATTTTTATGAAATATTAGGTCTAAAGTATCTGGCTGTGTTTCAGCTCACATCAATAGTTTATCAATAATTTGTAATTCCAATAAAATCTCATTAATGCAGAGCTACAGTTCCTTGACATTGCAGCATCAAAAAACCATGCAGCATCTGGTTAAAAACACATAAAAAGACTTGGTGGAAACTATGCTAGTTCTTTGTAGAATTTGTCATTACTTCAGCTCCTTTAATGGTTATCAAGGCTGTACAACCAAAACTGTAACTGTTAGACTATGTGGATAGCTCAGATATTTTCCTTCTTTCCTTACTCCTGATTGAGTGGATATACATATCAAGGACATCAGCAGTGCTGTCATCCAGTTTGAATTGACCTTAAACTTATTTGTCAGTTCAGATTAGATGGCATTAAAAGTTTTATTTATATCAAATACGTACTTTAATCATGAATCATTACTAGGATGATATTTAAATTCTCTGCTGCTCCTGGTTATTAATTTCATTGCCAGGTGTTAAAGTTGTGCAGTATCATTTTTAACAGTGTCATCTGACTTCTGTGAAAACAGCTTGGAGTTTTTTTTAATCTTGCTACACAGAAAAAAACCCCTAAAAGCCCCAGAACATGTACTAGCTCTTGGATTTTTACTTCTCTTGAGTTTGCCATGCAGAAAGTTACATCTGATACTTCAGATTTTTCAGACATATATTTAGCAGATAAAAGTAATGTAAAACTAAAGGCTCAACAGCACAACTTTTCTCACAAAGCTGGGTCAAGGTCTGGCATCACATTTTCTGATGTTATATGAAATAAACTTCCGCATCAAAGTCCACTGATTGTCAAGGTATACTAATGTGCTTTATATTGCAAATCAGGGACAGTTCATGAAGGGAGGGAGCAGTTGGGAATCCCTCACTAATTCAGTTTGACCAAAATAAAATAATGCTTATTTTTACAGGCATTTTTCACATGAGCAATATTATGTGACAGAACATCTTTCCTTCTACTCTGTACGGAGATCAGAGTTATGTTGTGCCCCTTGGAGACTGCCTAGCTATTACATATAGAATATTTTATTTCTAATTTGTTTAAAGCTTTTTGCTTTCTTGCACTTAGATATTTCACTGTTTCAGTATTTGGCTGCTTGCTTTAGGAGATTAATATGTATTAAAAGTGAGAGTTGGGATTCCTGTTGTTTCTGTGGGTTGGGCTTTTTTTTGGACCTATTTTGCTGGATTTATAAGTTTTTGCTTTAGTAATAGAGGGCCTACTGTTCAATTTTCATGCTGCTTATTTAGTTTTCCATACTTAAGTGTTAGACTTTGATAATATACATAATCTCTAGTGTTGCATATTAGTTTCATTTTGTTATCTTAGTTGTAGAATTTCTTTCAAATGCCTTTTGCAGGTAAACTGTTGGCTTTAACTATGTTGGACTTGGCAGTGGTGGGTTAATGGTTCAACTTGGTCTTAAAGGGTTTTTTTAACCTAAATGGTTCTATGAAAAGATGAAATTATCAGTCAAAACCTGTCCCTGGATGACATCTGAGCAACCTGCATCCTCCCTCTGCCTAAACACAGATATCTGAATGTGCTCAGACTGAATCCTACCCTAGAATTTTCTGGAATGGGAAGGGCAGTTGTGAGTGCTGATTGACCTCCAAGATGCCACAAGACCAATTTTTACCTTTAATTTGCCTTTGTAAAATACTGTGTTACATATATATAAAAGATTTCATTTGGTTATTAAAAAATCTGTCCTTTTGCAAACTCTCCTTTTCATACAAGGTTGCTAACATTAAACATCGATTCTAAAAGAAAATTCTGGGATGGATGCTCTTGTTTTCCTCCTCTTCCTGGATAAGAAAGTCCTTTTCTTTTATTTCCTCCTCCAGGGCTACAAGTATATTGTGCCAGAAGGGGAGTGCTGTGGGAGATGCCAGAAAACTGCCTGTGAGGAGCCGCACTTCTGGCCTCGGGGTGATGAAGATCCTCCTTTGCATGAGGTAAAGCGCTGGTGGGATGGACATGTTCTCTCCTAGAAAAAGCCCCATGGAATGACTTTGTGTTCCATGGAAGGAGATGAAGATGATACCAGCTTTTTCTTCTACACATCAGGCAGCACTGAGAGACAATGTTTTGGGTATCCTGTGACCTACCCAGTCAGTTCCTACATGCGAATCCTCCTCGCCCTTTTCTGGGCCATATTTTATGTACAATTACTAATTTCAGCCATGGTAGCTTGAAAGAATGTTCATTGGGTATAATGCCTCCCTGGCTGACAGCTATTTAAATTATCCCAGCTAATTTGTATTGCAATCTGCTGCTATTCAAAAAAAAAAAAAAAAAAAAAAAGGCAAGCTTGTTAAAGTGTCATTTTACAATCTGTCTTTCTCCTGGTTTTACCAAAGAGATTTCTTAATGTGGATCACTATTCTTTTCTGCTTCATCAAACAAGCCTTCAGAAGGCCTATTTTTTGTCCCACTGTCTCTCATTGACTTTTTTTTTTTTGTCCAAACACATAATAGTTATACCCTGCAGTCTCTTCCTTCCTGTGTTCTCGTGTAACTGTCTTGTCATTAGTGAAGAATTAAGTGTTTTACCCACTAGAAGAATGTGTTTCCTAACTTTCTGAGCAAAGATGTTTGAATTGACTGCAGCTGGGGATCTGATCTTCAGTTTTGCTGTTCTTGAAGTGTATTCAGAATGGTATCAGTGAAGGAATAAAACCCCAAAGCAGTGAGCAGCTCCTCCCAGCACTGAGCTGTGGCAGCATCTTCCTCCTGGCCTCTGTTGATGTCTGTTCCCATAAAGAGCACTTGAAGTTGCCTCTTTGTCTGGCCTGTGGGTGATGATAATAAGAGAACAGGCAACACGATCTTACCTTTTCTACATTTGCAAGTGTTTCAGGTCTAGAGCCTATTGCTGAAACCTCCTTTGGGCTTAGCAGAGCTGATTTGCAGCAGGTTGCAGAAGAAAGAGGGGCTGCTCAGCTGCAGTGCAGTGCAGCCAGTCAGCAGGGAATAAATGCAGATTTAACTCCAGTTAGATGTGCTTTTCCTTCTTCACATTATTTGACCTGTCCCTTTTAAAAGATACTCCTGTAATTCTTATTCTCTACAAAGTCAGCATGCTCCATAAACTGATTGTCATGGTAAGGGTTTGTGGAGAACTGCTGAGTGACACTGTTCCTGATGCAGTAAACGTGCTTTTGGCAAGCCAGCATCTGGCTGGGGTGGCCTTCCGTCTATCTGGGGCACAAATACTCCTGCTTGTGTTTAATCCTCCCACAACTCACCCTCAGGTCGGCACGGAGTGGCGATCCCCCTGGAACCGCTGCATTGTCAATGAGTGTGTCCGGGTGAACAGTGAGGTTTTTGTCCAGCAAAAGAATGTTTCTTGCTCCCAAATGGATGTGCCTGACTGTCCAGAGGGAACTGAGCTGCGCTGTGACCAAATGATAGACTGCTGTCCTTCCTGCAGATGTGGTAAGGTTTGGGGAATGACAAACCAAAATTCATGCTGGGATCACTCCAGCATGAATTGTTTCATGGGGTGATTTTTCTGTTTCTCAACAACAATTTTGAAAGCGTGTGTTTTGGAAGCATAGCCCCGCTTTGAAGGGCTCCTGTGTAATTCAGACACTGAATACAGAAGCACCTGCTACTGCATCCAAAGCCCCATGGGCAGAAGGGGAGGGGGGAATTCAGCCTTCCAGTACCTGAAGGGAACCCACAGAAAAGATGGAGAAAGATTTTTGACAAGGGCCTGCAGTGACAGGACAAGGGGGAATGGCTTCACACTGACAGAGAGCAGGTTTAGATTGGATATTAGGAAGAAAATGTGCCCTGTGAGGGTGCTGAGGCCCTGGCACAGGTTTCCCAGAGAAGCTGTGGGTGCCCCATCCCTAGAAGTGTCCAAGGCCAGGTTGGATGAGGCTGGGAGCAAGCTAGTCTAGTGGGAAGTGTCCCTGCTCATGGCAGGGGGTTGGAACTGGATGATCTTCAAGGTCCCTTCCAAACCAGGCCTATGATTCTATGACTCCTAACATAGTCTTGGCTCGAAAGTCTAAATCAAAACATTTGGGTAATTGGCCTGCATGTGGGAAGACTCACAGTGATGTTTAGTTGACAGATGTGTGTGCAACCACAGCGTGAGGAGGTAGCAGTGGGAGGAGGAGAGGATATATGCTCTCTAATTTGCAGAAAACCTGAGTTCATCTTCTGAGAGTGTGAGGCTTGAACTGGAAGGGAAAGTTTATGTTCTGCCATGTACTTCTTCAAAAAAAGCTCAGCCAGACATATTTTTATGCAGCATCAAATAAAGCTCTGACAAATTGTTGCTTTTCAAGGAATAATATAAGGGGGCTCAATCATGCCTCTTTACAGTGAAACTGGATACAAATCTCTTCAAGCTGGAACTGTACTGAGTCAAAAAAAGCATAACTGTGGTTGATTAAATCTTGGAATTGTCATTATAATGGTAATGCTAAATGGAATACTTTTTTCTTTTTCAGCACCCTTGAATGGTTGTCCTTTGAATGGCACTGTTATTGGGGTAAGACACAAATTCCTTTTACTTGTTGAGATGGCAAGATATTTAAATATATGAATGAGCTTTTGAAAGACACACACTTCTCAGAATATACACACACAGAATACAGGGCAGCTTTTTTTCCAAATAGAATCTCTGTAAGCAAGATCTTGGAGTAAAAGCAGTCCCAGGGATCTCAGCACGTCTCTGTCCAGCTTCTGACTCTTCCAGGGTCTTCCTATATGTCATGAGCATCTCTGCAAAATGGGGACAGCAATGTTTCCTTATCTTGAAGGATGCTTGAAAAGAGCGCTTGGAAACTGTGGTAATGTGCATTTTGTAATGGTTTGCAGACTACCAAACACACAGGAAACTCTCTACAAGGGTTAATCTCCCAAGTGATCCTTGCCCACTTTGGGGAAGCAAAACCTTCCCATATTCTGCTTAGAGGAAAAGGCAGATTAAAGCAAGGATGGAGACTTCCCCCACCTGTGTGGAAGGAGAGGTATCCCTCCTTGGCTATTAGCAGGAACAGGAAAGCTGAGCTTCCTCCCTGTTTGGCCTCTTTTCCCTTTCAAGATCCCTGCTGATATGCCCTGTGAGGAAATTTTTTCTCAACTGCATATTTAATGGATAGATTAAGACATGTTTAACCCAGCCCATGATAGTGGGAATGATGAGAGTTAAGCATCTGATCTCATTTATGCCGAATTTATCTTTGGAGAGCTCCGTCAATTGTCCATTGTTTCCCTAAATCCATATTCTGGCAGCACCTCTGGTGTCAAAGAGCTCTAACTATTCTCACCATCCCCCAGGGAAACAGGTTCTCTTTAGTCATTTAACCTAACTTTAACCTACTCATTCCTGCTTTGTCAACGTGTGTCTTCCTTTTTGATTTATTTAAAAGTAAATTTACTGAAATCTCTTTATATTTTAATGGTGTGGCAGAGAGAACCTTTCTCCATCTATTTCTTGTGGTTTGGATATTTTTTTCATAGTCCAAAGGCATAAGTTTATCCGTTTTTCAGAGCTAAAACCATGTCATCAATCAAGCATCCATCATTCTGTGTAGAGATGACTTCCTTGTAGAATTAAATCCAAGGAAAAACTCTCGTTTTTCTTCTCAGAAAAGAAAAGCTTTCTTGTCAGAACACTGGTTTAAAAGTGATAAATTCTGGAATAATCTACTTTCTCTTTAATTCTTCTACTTGTTTCCTCTATTGTATGTTGTCAGAACTAGCTGGCATCCTATAAAGGCAATTTTTGTAGGGAATGTCAAGCAGGGCAGTAACTACCAGCTCTTACCACCTTCTCTTATGTAGGATTATATATTATATATATGTATATAATTTCTGTATTGCTGTAAGAGCTTCTGTGAAGCTCTTTCCAGTTGTGTACTGTTCTGCCATGACCAAGTAATTTTTTCTCCTCCGACAAAATGTTCACCTGATTTGTCAAATACTTTTTCTCTCTTCAAGCTTTTAAAAATATTTACAAATAATTTAAAATGAAACATAAGCAAATTTTGAAACAAAATGTCACATTGAAGGCAAAATGAGAAGTGTCTGTGTTTTGAAAACTTCAAAATAAAATGTCTCAGCTTCTGCAATATTGGAAAAAAATTCCTAAAATTTCTTAAAGTAGCTTCACTTAATCACTTATCATAAGTTAACTAGCTGCATGTCTGAAATACTTTGACCACCTGGAGTCACTACAGCTTTGTCTTGTACAATTCTCTGCTTCAGTGACTGGTTCCAGAGTCCTGGTCAGGAAGGAAGATGTGGTGTCCACGAAGTTTATACTTCCTGGATTTCAAACCCTTTATGTTGGGTCCTTTAATAATAGGCTGCAAGTTTCATTTTATATCAAGGGAAAACTTTTCTACATTAACTCCTTCCCTTAATATTTCCAAGTTTTGAGTCTTTTACTGCATTTCTGGTAATTGACTGTGTGCTTAATCCCTTTACATTTTTGTCATTTATCTGGTTACCAATATTATATTCCAGTAATGTGGTGTATTGCATCCACTCTGCTGTTCTTAACAATGCTGTGGGTTTTAACTGCAAGCTTCCAAGCAGGTGTCTGTATTTACCAAAAGGATTATCTGTATCTCTCATCTGTTTTCTCAGGCTTTTACTGAGTAGTATTTTTGAAGGTGATCCGAGCAAATTTGAGCTTTATGCAGGTTATTTTGGTGGCAGGTTATTACTGGGTTAGCAGGTGTTGACATTTCATTCCAAGCTAGCTATGAAAGCACATGATAGGTGGGTTATATAAAGGGAAAAAAAAAATCTTTATTGGTCCATTATTGTGTTCAGTTCTGTCATACTAAGCAAATTTGGGATCGGGGCAAGACCTTCCCCCAAAGGTTTAAGGCACCTGTGTGTGAAGATTTCAGTTCAGCATATCTCTAGTAATCCCTGTGTTCCTGCCTCTCACAGTGATTGTCATACAGATTCAACTTTATCTATTTTGTACTTAATTGGACTGTTAGAACTATTAGAAGATTCCATGAGGATATCAGTGATATCAGCAGTGGCTTTGTAGACCCTTTCTTTGTGATGTTAAAGCCTAGAGCCACTGAGGCATTCTTTGATAAACCGTGTCATGTGGCCTGCACTAGAACTGTCTGACTGTCTGACTGCTTTCCAGTGTTCAAACAAGAAACCTGGAGTTTCACAGGATATTTGCTCTCCATCTGTTGTGGTGTAACCCCAGCCGGCAGCCATTTGCTCACTCCTCACCAGCAGGATTGAGGAGAGAATGGGAAGGGTAAAAGAGAAAACTCCTGGGTTGGGATAAAGATGGTGAAAGTAAAAGCTGTGCAAGCGAAGGAAAATAAGGAATTCATTCACTGCTTGCCATGGTTGGGCAGGTATTCAGCCTTCCCAGAGAGGCAGAATGGTGACTTGGGAAGACAAGTACCATAACTCCAAACATCGCTCCCTTCCTCCTTCTTCTCCCCACTGCATATTCCGATCATGATGCCATAAGGTCTGGAATGTCCCTTTCATCAGTTGGGGGTCACCTGTCCTGGCTGTGTCTCCTCCCAACCCGCTCCATGTACCCCCAGTCTCCTCAGCAACCTAGCAGTAGGAAAAGCAGAAAAGGCCTTGGCTCTGGGCAATTCCTGCTCGGCAATAACAGCGACATCTCTGTATTATCAACCCTGTGTGCAGTACAAATCCAAACCACAGCCCCATTCCAGCCACTGAGAAGGAAATTATCTGTATCCCAGCCAAAACCAGCACACCCTCCCTCTTCAGCAGCAAAATTTTGAGTGTATTCCCATGCCTGCCTCAATTGAGGATTTTAACCCTCCAGATTAATGATAACCACTACAAAAGGTTAAACCTGGAAAGTTGAGGAGTCCCTTGTTCAGGTCTCAAGCTGAGCTGTTAAAAGACAGGGATCTCCCCCTTGGTATTTCCTCTTTCATCATGTTTCATCTGGAGCATCCTTTTTCTGGACCTCAGGAGAGAGTCATTACTGTTACTGGTTATAGAGGCCTGAGGACCTCTGCTGTCCTGGGGCACAGAATAAGAATGTTGTGAAAATTCTGTGCTCAGAATATTTGTCCTTCAGAATATTGGCTCTAAACTACCCATAAATGCATTGCTTTTACACTGTTACTGTGGCCAGCTTCTTGTTTTTGCTCTATTTGTTTCATGAGCATTCAATATTTCAAAAAGGAATCTGAGGATATGCACAGTACCAAGTGAAATCAATGGTGGCATTCCATTAATATCTGAAGTACAATTCAAACGTTTTATAATATAGAAAAAATGTCTACTTACCTTCTTTATTTACCTTATTTATTTATCTTATTTATTAGTTCTTAGAAGTTTGTGAAAACCTTGAGAAGGCTGCTCCTGCTTTGCCCCTTCAACCTTTGTGGTTTGTTATTTTGGGGTTGAAATGAAGGGCTTTTCACTTGGAAGGAAGAAAGATTTTGTTTTTAGAATTCCTTTCAGTGCAGGGTAACCAATTACTGACTCCACATATTTTTGTTTCTTAATAGTTTGGCATTTTTATTCTCCACTTTAAATGTCTCTTTTGCTTGCTTTGAAAAGTTGAAGGGATCCAGAAAACAAGGTGCTGGGGAAGAGCTCAGGGAATTTGAATTGTGCTCAGCCTGATTTGCTTATAACTATGGACAAGTAGATTTCTTCAATCAGTAATTCTGGTTTTCTTTTTTTTTAAATTTGTCTTTCCATAATTTTAAGTTTTTAGGCCTTTAGAGATCCCAAGCAGTGTTGTTACAAAAACTATAACAAGCAATTTCTGCCCATAATCTGTGGGTTGTGATGGCTCTAGAATAAAAATTTGTTGCCAAATCAATTCATTACACTCAAAAAATGAACTCTTGGCAACCACGTAGTCAGAACAAAAAAAATCTTCCTCATGACTTTCAAGGATCCCTTTCTTCCTTCTAGATTTGTAAGCAACAAAGAAATGCCAATGTCATTTCTCACATGAAGGACTTCTAAAGGGCTTTCTTGAAAAATAACCTCATGCCACGCTGCTTGTTGCGGAATTAGAGATGAAAAAATTGGGGTCTCTGCAAACTTGGAAGCATGGGCTTCTTGTTTCTCTAGCAAAGAATTACAGTGTAAGACTGAATGAAGGAGATTTAACCTGAAGTCCCTTGTTTATCTGAATTTTGCTGGTGAGGTGGTCACTAACTGACAAACTGGATCCGCTGTTTCAGCACGGGAGGCGCCTGATGGTGGATCCGTGCACGACGTGCGACTGCTTCCAGACAGCGCCTCGGAAATACACTCTGAGGTGCACCAAGCTGAACTGCCAGGCCTGCCCAGTGGTGAGTGGGAGCACTCTGGGGGGTCAGCTTGGGAATATGTCTGAAGAGAGTCGTGTTCTTTACACACACCAGTTTACATCTGGTACAACCCTGGGGCCTTTGGCCTTTCTTCAGGTTCTTCTGAGAAGTCTTGGGCTCTGTGTTCTTTCCATGAATTGGATGATACGCACCAAATCTGATCTAAATCCTCAGTGTAGCAAAGATAACTTTACATGGTACTCAGCTCCACAGGCCTATTTTGTTGTTTGTTTTAGATCACTTACCCTTAGGGCAATATAAGTTTTGGCAAATCATTTGCAATAGAAACTGCTGAGTTCTCTTTCCTACAGTGTTAACTGGCAGCTCAGGCAGATCTCCATGCTGCAGGCCTTTCCTATGACTCTTCCAAACTGTCTAAAAACTGGGCTCAGTAGCATTTGTTTGCTTCCCAGCCTATGACTTTGGTGATTTGAAGTGATTGTCCCCATCAGTTCCCACTGGTTTTTGAAGTCTTTGCTGCTGCTTTGGTGCCATCACCTGCAAGGAATAACATTTGCTGAGAAAGCCAGAGGGATATAGCTTCCATTTTTTACTCCACTGACCAGCAGTGTGACAGGATTGCCTGATTAGCTCTACTCAGTTGTGTAGTTTTCTCTCTTAGCACCAGTATCTTGAGTAGAAGGAGACCTGAGTTTGGAGAGGCTGGTTTGTTCTCCCTGTGTCCAAAGAGCACAGACCAGCAGCTAAGTTTCACAGAAAAAAACTTAAATGCCTCTTCCTCTTCTTCATCCTTTCCTTGGATAGTGGATGGAGCCCAATGGGCTCAACCAAACCCAGGGCCTGTGCAAGCGGTGGCCGTGGCACCTAAAATCCAGATCTCTAACATGATCATGTGGGATCCCTGGATAAAGTCCAGGAGGGGCATACACTGATAGGGTCCCTGGAACAGACAGGGGCAGAGTTCTTGATGAGTCCAATCTCCCATCCTGAAATAGAGCTGGAAAAGACTAGAAATGTACTTAAGTCTCTGTAGAGAGTTATCTCTATCAATAAGGAAATAGAGCAAGACTACAGGCTCAAATTATTTCCTGCAACCCTTTTCTCTTGAGGAATTGTTAAGTGTCCCAGCTGGCCTGCTGTGAATAGAAAAATGATGTTGTGACTTCCAAATGACGTCCAGGGACAGGTCAGTGGTTAGGACAACCCAAGGCTAGCCAGTTTCATGTGGAGAATGCAGCTCAAATAATTCAGAAGTGCTCTATTTGTCCACTGGGCCATCAAACTGGCCTTGACCCCTTTTATTTGGTGGTGTGGATATAGCCTGTGACAAAAAGGACAATCTGGAATACTTTTTGTGATTCTAGACCCTAATATGATCCCTCCTGTAAGGTTTGATTATAGACATAGGATTCTGAAGAAAAATAAATGGCCAAGCTCAGTGCTGAGCATCTTTCTCAAAATATAACTTCCACAAAATATAACCTGGCAGATCCATGAAAATAACCCAGATATACCAGACTGAATTTGTGGTCAGAGACATGTGTGCATGTGTATGTTTCCACACAAACATCCATTCCTGCTGCTCAATGCAAGGAGCCAGCTGTAGAAATTAAAGGTAGAGGAATCAATAGAATAAATGACTAAAAAAAAAAAAAAAAAAGAAAAAAAGAAAAGGGAAACATTCTTCTCCTGCTTCTTTCACAGCTCCTTTTCTCCACGTGACCCAAAAGTAAAGACTAGACAGAAAACCCTGAAGTAAGGGCCATTTCCAGTTGGGCTTATTAAAGACTGTGAACTTGTGTTTGGGAGATGTGCAGCTACCCAAGGGAAGTTGCAGGTCTAGGAGTGTATATCTCTTCCTAGCCATTGTAATGAATTTGTGGAGCTTGAGGGGAAAAATAAAATCAAATAAGATACAGAATGTCTTCATCCGGCTAAGGCCAGTGGGATTCACACACTTCACAGGATCTTTCCTGTCTCAAAGCCTTTGACTTCGTGGTATACCCAGATTAAAAGCAATTCCTTGCTAATGGATAAAATTTAAAAGTACAAATGGGTTAAGAGTACCAATTCTCTCAGGAGCACCTGCTTTCTCCTGGATGCTGAAGCTGTGTGAGGAAAAGCACTGGCAATTGAAGTGCAGCCAACTCCAGCATATTCTGCTCAGGAGGGTAATATTTTGGTCATTTTATGACCTGCTTTAGGTGCTTATATTTTTGCCAGTAGGGAAAGTTCACCTAAATAACAATGAACTACGTTTTACCCCAATGATTTAATAGTAACCCCCCCTCCCCAAATTCTCTTTCTATAAAAAAACATATGGATAACATGCATGCCTTCACTGAACCAGAAAGTGTTTGTTTTCTTAAAAATATTCATCTCATCATAAGCAGCTGTTGGTTATCTGGAGCAGCTGGGGACTTTACTGTGGGACACTTCATGTATTAGCTCAGTTCCTTTCTGCTTGGTTTTGTTTTTCCTTTCCATTATCCACTCTATACCTTGCTGCCTCTCCACCTCATTCTCCCATGCTCTTTTTCATGCCACTGTTTTCCCCTTCAATGCTGTTTGTGGGGCTCCATTACTCCCCTTTCCTTTCTTTTTCTCCTTTTCCTCTTTATTGCATTGTACCTTCTCTGATGATCTTTTACTCTCTTGTATTATCAAACCATTTTCTTTTTTCTTTCCATACTCCAGGTTTTCCAGCTTAGCTTTGTTCTGCCCTTTCCCTGTCCAACGCTTACTGGATGTTTTGCTCTTTTCTCTCCAGTTTCAGCACTTCCAACTACTTTTCCATGCCACACTGTGTAGAATTTATTGGTTTTACTGAGAAGCATTTTGCTGGCTATCATTTTGTCCACTGAAAAAAAAAAACTCCAAAACTTCTCAAAATAAATATAGCATGCATGCTTAAAACAAAATAAACCCAGAAAAATATCCTTCACCTTCTAGAACTACAGAAGGCAGGAAATCCCTGGCTCTTGCTGTGGAAAATGTGTGCCAACTTCATGTAGCATCAGGCTGAGAGATGGAAGGGTTCAATATCTTCAGGTAAGCTTTAAGCACTCTTTTATTTATGGGTAAATGAATCAACTTCTGTTGAACCCCAGGGAAGCACATTTTTCTTCCTTCTTGATTAGGTAGCATGGTATTACCAGTGTTTTTTGTATCTCAGAATAATTGATTAAGGAAGTTAATCTGTTTTTAAATGGAAAAATAGGATACTTCATACCACAGTACAAAATTCTAGAGGGGGATTCTAGATTCAGGAATGTTATCGAGGAACTTTAACTGGAATATGACCTCAAACAGGTGTTTAGAGAAAATGAAAACCCTCATTTTAAATGTGAAATAGTTAAGTTGAAAATGTGATTTTTGATAAACTTCTCCGGCACAGAATCATAGAATGGATTGGGTTGGAAGGGACCTCAAAGATTATCTTGTCCCAATGCCCTGCCGTGGGCAGGGACACCTTCCAGTGGAGCAGGTTGCTCAGAGCCATATACAGCCTGGCCTTGATGCATGATATGTTCTTAAGCAGGAATGGATATTTTTCTGGTTAAACCACATCCTCTGTCAGAAAAGACAGCATCTCAAGTTTTTCTTTTATTCCATTTCTGTGAGAAGTCTTAGACGGGGAGAGTTTGGGAAGAGTCATGAAGCTGGGGAAGGGTCTGGAGCACCAGGAGCAGCTGTGGGGAGCTCGGCCTGGAGAAAAGGAGGTTCAGGGGAGACCTTCTGGCTCTGCACAACTCCCTGACAGGAGGGGACAGCTGGGGGGGTCGGGCTCTGCTTCCAGGGAACAAGGGACAGGACAAGATGAAACAGCCTCAAGTAGCACCAAGGGAGGTTTGGATTGGGTATTAAATTTTTTTTTCACTGGAGGAATTGTCCCGCTTTGGCACAGGCTGCCCGGGGCAGTGGTTGAATCACCATCCCTGGAGGGATTTTTAAAATGTGTGGATGGGCTCTTAGAGATGTGGTTTTGTGGTGGCCTTTGTTGGCAGTGGGAGGTTAATTACTGGACTTATTCTTAAGGGTTTATTCCAACCTAAATGACTTGGTGTGGGGATGGGGGTGTGGTTTTGTATACATTTTATAAAGAAGTTTCCAACTCTCCAGAAGGTAAATAATTGTCTATATGTCTCTTTAAAAGATGGATCATACAGCAGACCCCCAAATTTCTCACTTAGAGAAGTTTTTTTTTCCTAAGTTGATGGAAATTTCTTCCCTGTTAAGAGCTGAAAAAGGTCAGGTTTGGGCAGTCTGGGCAGAGCTGTGATCAGTATGGCCATGGAATTAAACAGAAGATAATAACTTTGTTGACAAACAATGCTGTCTCCAAAGATTTCCATGTTTTATAAATGTCATCACCATGGTATTTTGAGACATCAGCAAAACAATATCCTGAAAACTTCCTGTCCCCTGTTGTTTCTGTGTAAAGCTAACAGCCCTTCCATCTTTCCAGGCAAACACATCCCTTCAGGATGGCTGTGATAGTCACTCCTGTAGAGTAAATGAGAGAGGGGAATTTATCTGGGAAAGGAGAATCACTGGCTGTCCTCCATTTGATGCCAGAAGATGCTTGGCTGAAGGAGTAAGTCATGAAATGGGTCCCGTTTCATGTTTTCTATTGAACTGAGTCATGTTTCTGGTACCTTCTGTGTGCTGGGGTGGGAAACCCCAACCCTCTCCCAATACCTTGGCTAAACTGAATTTGAACTTTCTCTGAAATTCAGAAAGATGTAGGTTTTCTCTGTTTTAAAATACAAGCTAGCTTTTTGTGGGACTGTGCTGACTGCTGACCATAATTCTGTTGTGAATATGAAGCTGATTATTTGAAGCATCAAACATTTGCAAGTGGTGCTTCTAACAGTGTTCTCAGTTTGGGATCAAGAGCAAAACTGTGTGGACAATGACACAGACTGACAAATATGCATATGAAATACTAAGATTTTTTTTTTTCTGCCATTACATGAGGTTAGGGGAAGGAATTTCCACACTGCTGTAGGAAGATCAAATTTCCACAACTGCAGTTGTTTAGCAGGAGAAAAAACCCTGCACAAAGTATCCACCCATCTTTCTTGTGATTTGCAGTTAATTAGACACTGAAGGCACAGAGTGAGGTGTGAGTGTAGCCCGTGGGGCCCTGCTTTTGCTTATCTGTCAGGTGATGGTATTTACACATCTTACAGGTGTTTATATCCACCTGTTCCCATTTTCTTGGGCATGGCAGAAAGCAGGGAACCTTTAATAAAGCTTGTGGCCAAACCACTCTGCTCACACACATAAAACAAACGGCGGATTTTTTTTAATGTATAATGTTGGAAAAATAAAGCTTTTACAGGGCATCTCTCACTTTGTGAAATTATAATACACAATTTTGTTGTATAAACAAAGATTTAGAAAAAAAATTGCTGTATTATATTACAGGCTTGGGGTTATCATATTCAGATGATATTAATAGAAAATCAGTGAAAAACTGTTTACTTTTGAAACAGAATTTCTCAAACTGCATTTATTCTTCTCCTATCTCTCCCCCCCCCCCCCCCCCCCCCAACCAGAACTTTTTCAGCCATAAAATTAAGTGGTTTTCATCTTGGTGCAGATCAAAATTCTGGGTTTTTAATTAAAAAAAGCCTCCAAACTTTTGCATGTAAGCTCAGGGGTTTAGTGCAACAATGGCATGACCCTGCAGTGTAAATATTTCTCAGTTTTCCTTTTCATTATAGTTTTTCAATAATTTGCACCATACCTATATTTCTGAGAATTATTTTCTGGATGGTAGCAATGAAACAAGAAATATAAAGTTTTATGTCTTTTAAAACTTACTTGACAGATGTGATATTTCTTAAATGCATGTGAGACTTGAATGCTACTCATTTTATCCTTCTGGTTTCCAGGAATTCTTTGTATTTAACATTTTTATTTTAGAAAGCTCCTAATAGAAGGTGAGAGTGATATTTTCAGGTGTTGTACTTGCTGATAAGTCAATTACTTCCAATTCTCTACCAACAAATACCATCACAAGTTCATAAACTTAAAATTGATAACAAGAAGATTATTAATGTAGATTTATGATTTTGTATAATATAGAAATTCAGGTTTGTTTCCTTTTTTCCCTAGTATCCTGCTTTATACGTCTTCTTTCAGCAGAACAGAAGTGTATCACTTGTGTCAACATTTGAGTTTTCTTTTTTTTATCATTTTAGGGCAGAATTGCAAAAATTGGCAATACTTGCTGTGACACATGTAAGTAAATAGTCCAGAAATCTTGTATGGAGAAGACAGAGTGTGCAAGTACCTACATTTTCCATAATATGCAGTGTAATGAAACAGAGCTTAGCAATGTGGTTATAATAAACCATCACAGAAGCCCACCCTCTGACTGAGCTGCTGCTGTCATGTTTTGTCATCTGGAACACGTGTTTTGACAGTATTCCCAAGTGCTTAGAAAGAAATAGACACTCTCCACATTTTATGTAGATGTTAATAATGAATGTTTTATTTTATTGTTCATCTGGTGATAACAGGAACAGTCCTGCACAGCCTGACAAGTCACATAACCTGATACTACTGAATATGTGAGGAAAACACTTCATGAATAATCAATCCACTCAAAATTAATTAATCAAAAAAGCTCAACCATGGTTGCAGTAATGTTTTTGATAACATATTAACCAAGAATAGAAGGGGAAATGCATTCTATGGAACAGCCTGATTGCTTCTTAAATTTGCCAGTTTAGGGGTCAATCCTGCAACTCTTAATTTCATGTATCTTTGCGTGGATAATCCAAATGTCCATCAGGCTGTTGTGTAGGAAGGGTTTGCTTACATAAGGAAAGATTGCAGGGTTGGGTTCTCGTGTCTAAAATGAATCTCTGATGCATTTGTGAGCAGATAACCTCTGAGTTTTCTGCTCTGTAAGTAAAAAATAATACTGTAGCTTATATAAAATTAAAAAAAAGGTAACAGAGAATTGAAATTATCTTTTAAGGTCAGAATATCAACGTCTTGTCTGTGCTATGTCTTTTAATTTTCTCATTTTTGCTATGCATGAGCTCGTAAATAAAAGATGGCCAGCATAGCAGCCCATCACCACACTGGCACAGGAGCTGCTGCAATAATATCCCTGATGAAGGATGGTAACTCTTAAAGAGTTTGCAGCCTTTGCTATCTGGATAATCACTAAGCTCTGGCTTGAGAGATAGAAGTCAGAAAACTATTGAGAGACTGTCATCAAATGGATCAAACAGGTAATTTGGTTAAGGGAGCTTTAATCTACCAGGTTACAAGTAAGGAATACTCAAAATTATTTATTAACAAAAACAGATTTTGAGATTTAAAAGACAGGGTGGTGGGCAGGCTCTACTAATTGCAGGTGCCAATCATTGTAATTGAGGAGAAACTAGTTCCAAATGAGCACAGATCTATGCATAGGCTTATTTGACAGAGTAATTTAAATGTGATACCTCCCTGCAGCAGCAAAGGCAAATTGATCTAAGTAATGTACTGCAAGCCTACAACCTCCAGTACTGAATGGACCTTCAAATCCTAATTCCCAATGATGTTTTGCCTGGATGTAGCTCAGTTTCTCATGGACATAATTACATTATCTTCCAAGGTCTTGAAAGGGTCTGTCTTTCAGATGTGTCTGTGCCGGAAAGAGTTGGGCAAAGAACTTGTTCCCTAAAGTTCAGGCTGATGCCTTTGGCTCAGCAGAGTCCTACAAGTCCTTGGGGAAAGGAGTTGGCTGAGGAGCCAGTTTTCCTTTCTATGTTATGCCTTCACAACTGGAGCTTTTTAGCGTATCTGAAGGCATTGTTCCAGCTTTAAAGTTCGCGGGAGCACACAAGTGGATGGGTCTTATTTTTTCATGATATTTTTGTGGTATTAGCCACAGGACTTGATAACTGGCAGAGGATATTCCTTATTTTCCCACTTAAAAAGAAGTTGCGTCTCTGCTTCTCACCTCTTTTCTCTGTTGGTCTCAATCTAACATGTCTTGTTAGGTTAGAAGCACTTGCCTTTGCAGAGGAGGCACAGTCAACAGAAAAGTAAATAACAGAGGTAAAGTAACTAGAGAACAATTGGTAAGTCAGGATCAAAAAGGGGACAAAGTTGTGTTGAGGCTGATGACTTTTTTGTGTGTGTGTGTGTGCTTTTTAGTTGTGTGAACACAACTGTCCTTTCAGGTGAACAGTTTTTATAAATGAGTGATGAAATCATTAAAAGAGAAAGGGCATTTCCAGCCTTGAAACCAGAAATAAGCTGCATTTTTTTAAAATGAAATTTAAGGTTTTAACAAGGCACAGAGTCAATTTAGTACCAACATTCCGGTGGAAGGCTGTGTTTGCTGGTAGGAAGATGGATACCTTTCTCTTCCTTTTCTGTATGTACTCAGTTTTGCAGTTACCCTGCTGAATTCCTTTAACTTTCTGAAATGCTTTTGGGTAGTACCTAAAAATCAGTCCGATATTCTGTTAAACATGGAAATTTAATTGGTTAGCTAGAAATTGGTATGAGTAGGAGCCTGTCTTTTCACAGAGACATAAAACCATAGTAACAATACACAGAGCTGCTGTTGCCTGTGCACAAAATACCCACTAAAAAAAGCATTGTCTCCTTCACAAGTCTTTAGATGCAGACCAAAACACACAGGAGTTCAGAAGAAAATACTCTGGATTAGTTTATATTTGAGCATATTAATGATGAGGTTCTCTTTGAAAGTGGGGGAACAGAGTTGCTGCTGCTTACCAGAGTTAACAGGAGAGTTGTCTAAGACCAGGGAAAAGGCTGGTGTTAGATGGCCTAGGTGACTTTAAAACAAAGCAGTTAATTGAAAAGAAACATGAGGGAAACCCTCCTCTAGTGGAATTTTAGGGCTGTAATGTGAAATAGTCACACAACCCTCAATGAGTTACTCTAAGGAGACACATCCAGCTAGGTATTTTACCAGGGTTAACATTTGAGTAAAGGAAAATGAGTTACAAAAAGCAATTGTCAGCAGTGTCAAACACTTTTTTTTTTTTTTTTTCTTGGTAGGTGTGGAGGTGGAATGTCATCCAGTAAGTACCAGACTGCAGTACGGGAATATCAATGGATGTGTGGCTGAAAAGGAGGTGCCCATTTCTCATTGTGAGGTAAATAACAAAAAACCAACCCCCCCCTGCCCCAAGACCTCTCCTTTTTCTTTCCCTTTTCCTCCACCATGATTTCACTTCAGTTAATTGATTAAATCGCTTCTCATTGATTGACTTGGTGTTAACAACATTGGCACTTATTTCCTGAAGTAGTTTGGTGATGCTGAATTTTCCCTGGTCAAACCAGCATGACAAAAGGCACGTGTTAGACACAAAGGCTTCGTTTATCCCACTCTCTTGCTTCCATCAGAAATTAATGACTCAGAAGTAGCTCTGTTAGGACTTTCTACATTAAAAAAAGGTAATATTTATCTTCACATTTGTGAAGCTGATTTTCAGCTCTGAGTCTGTAGTTAAGCAGCAAGCGTCTGGGTTGATTGGGGTAAATAGGTATTTAGATAGATGGCACTTTAAAAGGCCTTTAAACCTGAATGCCAAGATTTGAGTTGCGTGTCCTATAAGCTCTGGGATTCCTCTGTTAGCCTTGGCACCAAGCTGTTGTGTTCTACGTGTCTTGCATCTTCCATAATCAGATTAAAAGTTTTATTTCCAGCCCATCACTGCTTATACCTTATATGGCAACTTCCTGTTAAAAGAGGGAGTCAACTTCCTGTTGACTTTCCTTCTGGATGTTTGCATCTCTGCTCTTTCCAAGAGAGCTGAGTCTCATATAAGGATTTTAATCAACCCTTGTGTGCAATCCAATTTATGGCATAACTAATAATTCTTGACCTCTTGTCCTGTCTACCATGTCCTTAGCCATAAAGTCATGAGTATAGATGTTTGTCCTACAGAAGTCAAGATTTAATATTGGGAATAAATAGTATTAAGTACATTTTTCTAAATTTTTCCCTGATAATGATAGGATATTTTAATTTAATTAGACTGGGAAATAAAAGCACAAAGCCACCAAAGGAAATGGACTCTGATGGAGTGTTATGTTTGACTAGTTTTTACATCAAGAAGGCTTATGGCTGCCAGGCACTGACAGCTTGATCTAAATTAGTTCAGTGGCCAGACAAACAGAACAAGAAAAAATAGCACCAGCAGGGCAACAGTGGCTGTGTGGGTTGCAGCATTTGGGCTAAAGCACTTTCTGAATGCATGATAACCACATTTGCTCAGAAACCAACACCATAGCTCTGTACGTTCCCTACAATATTTTAAATTCCAGGCTTTTTTTGTGTGTGTGTGTGGAGTTTCTTCACCTCTTCTTTGCTCTGTTTATGCTCATAAGAAGTCACTTTTTGAGTAGCACCCGATGTTCTGGAGTCAAGCACTCCAGAGTTCTGAGTTCATGTTTTGCAGCAGAGCACAGAAGCTGGAGAAAGTCACCCACAGATGTTTTGAAGGAAAGAACCAGGATTCTGAGTGCAATGAGGCTCTGTTCAAACTTCAGCTCTCTTCTTTTTCCATTTAGGGCAAGTGCAAAAGCACCACCAGGTACTCTGCTCAGACAGGGCAGTGGGAAGACCTCTGCAGCTGCTGTACAGCCACTCAGACCACCACGGTGACGATCCCACTGCAGTGTCCCAATGGCACTGTGGTGCAGCACTACATCCCCTCCGCCTCGCTGTGCGAATGCCGTGCTCGCAAGTGCACACCGTGAATAGTGCCCAGGAGCCCAGTTGCTTAATCTGAAGCTTTATGATGGAGGAGCTTCACAATGCAAGCCTCATTTTCTCTGCACACTGCCTTATCCATTAGAATCCTGAATAACTGTATCGACACAGCAAACAATAAAGCTTACCCGCACAACAGAACACAGTCTGATTCATCTTGGGGTGGATTGTAGGGTAGAGATTCCCTTCATTTCACTGTGGAAATTAAGTCACATTATTAAAAAAAAACCCAAAAAACAACCACAGATAAATCATGCTCGGAAGCAGTTGCTTATACTTAAAGAACATTTCCCAAATCATTTAGTACAGTCTGCAGAGACATTAGACTTTCATTCCCCACTACAGTCCTTAGTGACAAACTCTGGACTTAGATCTTTTGCACTTTTTCCTCCCAATCTTTTAAGGGAGTACAGTAATTATGGGATAAGGCTTCAGAGTAAGAGTAGGATGTTTGTGGTACACAAACAATACTGGTTGTGGCTCAGACAACCAAATATCTTTCTGCAGTGCATATACATGTTTTTTTCTGAAGTTGAATGCAAAGAAACTGTGTGTTGAGGACAGGCTGTGTAAATTCTGCAGGTCCTCAGGACTTGTGTACAGGATTAAGGACAGCTCTTTCTTCAGCCCGTGCCCAGACCAACTTGGGGAGAAAGCTCAGTGGTTATCTCTCTTGTTTCCAGGTGCCTGAACTTCACATGTTGCATTTGTTTCAAAAGTTGGAATTAATTTAGATGCATAATTTGCAGTGGCAGGTTTAATTTAGTTACTGCTGCCAGGCATATATTTACAAGGATTTAAATTCTACTTTGTCTAGTTGGACCATGGAATACAAACGATTTTCCAAATTTCCAAAATTGTTTTTGGTCCTGGAGGAATCTTATGTCAGTCAAGCAGTTTCACTAGAAAGTGCTAATTTCTCAAAAATATGAGAGAAGGAGGACTGTTGTTTCCACGTGTGGTTTTGAAAGATAAGAATTATTTAAGTTTCTTGTTTAACTAACAATTTTAAAATAATGAATGACACTGTGATATGATTAAATGGGTCAAAGCATTTTCCCCATCTGCAAGGAAAGCTCCCTTTGGGGAGAAACAAAAACTCCTGTGCTTTCAACTAAAAAGGTAAGTTGTATTCCTTTTTTAGAGGAACCAGGCAGATCCCTGCTGCTTTCTCTTGCCAGTCAGCTGTGGATTCAACACACCCTGAATTGCGAGCCATTTTTGTTTTTATTATTCTTTCAAGACATCCTTTATTACTGCACAGTGGTAGAAGTGCAAGCCTTCCATGCATCTCTGTGTCTTCTGCTAAAGGCCACAATAAAACCAGAGAGAGAAACCCAGTTTTAATTGGCACCAGCCCCTCTTGCTGCAGTAGATCTGTCACCAGTTTACCTCCACCCTCACACACCAGTTCCTTCCTGTAGCTACCCCTAGATATTAGCTCCCTGAAAGATGGATTTGGGTCACCAATTAGTCAACAGTTCATCTGAAGCTGAAGATCAGCAATTCCTGGAATATCAACCTGCAACAGAGAAGGGGTGGATCGGGAGTAAAAGGCAAATGTCATCCTCTTCTACTTGCCATGGCTGGGATGTCCCTTTGCTTCAACCTGTGCCCTCACCCAGACTGACCCTTCTTAGCTTGTGAAAGCTAATGGGATTGCAGCCCAAGGCTTCGTGGCTGCAGACAGGTCTTCTAATTAGATAATTAATTGTATGAGTCAGTGCAATGCAGCCCATGAGAAAAGTACTTACTGGCTTTATTTACAGCAGGGAGTTCTGGGGGCTTGGGTGTGGTCTAGATGTTGTTATTCAGGCCTGGCTACTACCTGTGTATTCCAAGCCCCCATCATGAGCAAGGCCAGAAGGATCTTCCTTGAAAATCCTGTTGTAGAAACAGACTGGCAGGAAAGAAAAAGCAGAGGGGAATCTTATACCATCTCCTTTAACAGACTGAGGAGGTAAACACATTTTTGACTTTGACTTGCTGGCATGAGAATCAAACTTACTCTGGTAGCCTGCCCCAAAAGAGCTGTCTGTCTTTTGCCTAAGGACCCAATGGGCTTGGACCTGCTCTGTGCAGGTTTCATTGCCTTTCACAGAGGCAGCTGCAATTACTGCAATTCCAATACTGTCAGCAGCATTCCTCCCTGGCAGGAGTGAAGAGCACTTGTCTACAATCAAGTGTGCCAGCACACCACACAGTACATCTGACTGCTCCATTGGCATTCTCCAGCAGAAACCTGGCTTTGAGGAATGTTGTTTCCCAACATACATACTGTTTGTGATCCTTGATGAGTTTGAACTACCTTGGTCTTTACCTTTCCACCAATGATTAGGAGCACATCTCACTGCTTCAAAACACCAGCAGGACTGTTGAGCGTGCCACAGGATAGATTTACAGGAATGCTGAATGGATTTGGGGAGGAGTCTTAGATAACTCCTTAATAATTCAAAACATCTAATCTCTCTGCTAAATTTACAGACTTGCAAGCACCACTCCTCTACAGCAGGTGAAACACAATCAGGTTTATTGGTATTATTTGCCACAGCTCTGCATTATCAATTAACACCATACCCAGGTACCTCAGGAAAGACAGTGATGCCAAGATATGACTTTCTCCATTAGAAAGTCTTAAATATAGACTACTTTCATTCTAAGCAGCTGGATATTGCTTCCTCTCATATTGCAGTGTATATTATTTATTACCTGAGCTAAGTGTATTACCTGTAACACACCCATCCTTATGGCTTATAGAAGCTGGTAATTGGAACCTGTGCAGGCAGAGCTATAAGTCCATAGGCATCCCAGCAGGACCTGGCTCTATATTCCTATACTATTCCAGAATTAGCCAGGATTTGCCTTTCTGGTTTTGAGCTTAGTTGGAGCAGCGTAAATTGTGGGTGGAAAATAGCGAAAGTTTCAGAAAGTTTTCGTTTCTCTCTCCCTGAGATAGATGTAGAAAGCAGGAGATTTGTTCCTTCTCTAAGAAACAGATTAAGTATTTTTAAAACTTCTGAAACAAGTTCTGAGAGTAGCATTAGACACTCACAGGGTTAAAAAGACAACATACTTGATATCTGTTGATATATTGGTTAGAAGATAAGAAATGCCATTTCAAAGTTGGGACCAACAAGCATGGGGTGATTTAATGAATTTAAACCCCCATATAAATGTCTTAGTCTTGCTGGGAAATTTTTACATCACCCAGCCCAAGTTTTGGGACACAACAGCTGCGCTGCTCCCTTTGTGTACTCAGCAGGTTTGATAGCACAGCCAGGGTGCATCAGTACATCTTTCTGTGCCAGAGACAACTTCTACCCTTGCCAGCCATGACACAGTGCACTGTCCTGCTTCACAAGGTCATAGAACCGCTGGACTTTACTCAGGCATTGAATAAATTCATTTCTCCCTGTCACACTAGAGAAATCATCCTAGTGTCATAAATAGGCTAAAAGAAGAAAAAGATTTGGACTCAAACTAGTTACATCTCCCTCAAGTTATCATTAGCAAGTAAGCCTCCTTTCTCAGTTGGCATTGGTCATCAACAACTTTTCTTCCCTATACATTGCTTAAATTGCAAGGTTGAAGGCTGAGCAGGATCCATCACCTGTTCTGATTAGACAGTTGATTACAAGATAATCCCCTGAATATTTCATGCAGGAATGACAGGGCATCCAGGCACTGAGGTAACTTGAGTACTTGAAACAGAGCCTTATGAAAAGCTTTTTGCACTTACCTCCTACCTGGAAGGTCTGTGAAACTTTGTAGATATAAAGACACTCTTCCCCACAGAAACCACCTCCAAGACAAGTTGATCCTCAAGTGCCGGTTCTTTGGACAGAGCTGGCTCTGCTGTAGAGCCCTGGTTCTGCATTAGCCTTTTTCCTTCCTCTCCACTGCCTTCTGGACAAAATATGCCTGTTGTGACCTTGCTTCTTGGGGCGTTATGGAGCATGAAGACAAGGTGCTGAAGTTCCAGCAGAGAATTGCCATGGCCTCTCAGGTCATGGGAGTTTGGTCTTTCTCCCTCTCTTCCCTCCATGATGGTAATCACCAAACCAGAAGGTCTTGCTAATTAGCTTCGGTTTGCTTAAAGCAGGATCAAGGCAGGATGGAAATAGCTGCTCATGCTGTACTCTCCTTAAGCCAGTGCAGAAGCAGATTGTGCACAGCATAGCCACATCCTATTTTAGCCCTGACGCAACTTCCAGCCAAACCTCCAGGCAACATGGAAACACACATGCCTGGTAAGTTTATTCTCTCTTTCATTGTTATTGCTGCCTATGAAGTGGGATAGGCCAAAACGGGGTGGAGAACAAAGAAAGGAGTATTTTGGAAGGACATCTCTGTCTTCTTTCATGACATAAAAAAAGAAAAAGGGAAATCTTCTGCCCAGTTACATACAGAGAACTCAGAGATAAAACATGCAGAGTTCATTTCTCCTGAAACCTCAGAAGTGCAGCTGTGGGTCAGTGTTGTGATCCATGTGGAAAAGACAATCACTAGGAAAATGTCTTCTGCTGTTTCCACCTGCATTTTCCTTATTGCAATGCAACTATGGGGAGTAAGCAATATCCTTTTCCAGGAGAAAATGGGCAGCCCTGAGCTCTCAATTCCCATACAAAAGGAGAAAATCTGCTCAATGCATAAAACCTTCGTGCCGGAGTTCCCAGTGTACAAGTTTAGAATAACTTTCAGTGTTGATGTTGAGTCATTGTTCTTTTGTTGTCACAGTCAAAAGCTCTGTGGTTGTTTCCATGTTATCTGATTGTTTCTGGTCCTGTATCTCTGAGGAGAACTTCAAACTCCTTATTTGAAAAATAGAAGGATAGAATTTGACAATTAAATTTTAGCTATCTGGTATTTCTCTCTGTAGAATGGTTCAAAAACTATTTAGGTCTTTAGTTCCCTGCTGCTTAACTGCTGCTATTAAATCAATCCCATAACTAAACTCAGAATTTGGATGGTTCTCTTTATAAAGAGTATTTCTTCTCTAATCATATTCTGGAGGTGGGAAAACAAAGGATATCTGTGTTATGTATGGCTAAATGTAAAGGAATACAACTGAGATACTGAGTCCTACCTAAGAGATTGTCCTGCTGGGTGTCCTGGAGGCTAAGGACATTTCAAACTGAGTGTTGGCATGGGGTTCAGGCAGGCAGATGCACCCAGGCTATCCAAGGAATTAGTCAGGATTTGTTGTTCTACCTTTTCACCTGCAGTCTGAGAGGTGCTGTGTGAGCCCTGAACACACAGGCTGTAAGTTAGATGGCATTAGAGACAACCCAAACAGCCTCGTCTGTCTTTAATAATTCCTGTGGTTCTTGAAAGGTACTGAAGTGGTGGTTTTGAAGACACAGTGGAAGAAATCACATTTTACTGTAGTTGTGTTGAGTTTGTTGGAAATGTGCACAAGAAATAATTTTGGCATGAGCTGGACTCCTTTATCTACATTATACAACTATGTCTAGAACTTTACAGCCTCCCCTCCTGTTGGGTTTGGAGGTTTGTTTTGTTTTTTTTTAATTCTACTCCACATGTAAAAATTACAGAAAGCACCTGATTTTTCTGACAGAAGTGTATATCAGGACAAACTAACAGTGAAGGACCTGACATAGAAAAAGGGCACTAGAAGGACTCAAAAAAGCTAGATCAGCAGTAGACATTAAATCTAGTTCAGTGACATTAAATCTTGCACACTGTGGTCAACTATAGAAATAATTTTAGCTAAGGGACTGGATAGGAGAGCACAGAAATAGCATGATTTGGTGAGCTGTGTGTTAGTTTGGAGTTCACAGCAGAGGTACAGCCCCCCTGTATTGAAAGCAGCAATTCTAGATGAGCATATTCAGAGCTGAGAAGTCATTATTTACTGAGAACCTAAAGAGCACATGTATAACCATGCTACATCTTTTCATATACATGTGTCCTTTGAAAAAGATATGTTTGAGTAAAACTACAAGGAAACAGTAAGTTCAAGTAGGGTTTTTTTTATCTCTACTTGGGTGTGTGGAGTTTCCCAAACAATGCTCCTAAACTGCAGATGTTTTGAACAGTCTTTCAGAGGAGCATCCTTCTAACTGTGGTGTCTTTCAGAAATGGAGATCCTTTCTGATACTTAGCTGGAAAGAGAGAAAGATGTATGAAAGCAGTTCCCTGTCTGTGCCCTGGATGACCAAACCCCTTGCAGTGTATTCTGCAAGTAGCTGTGCTGTGATAGTCCAATCATCTGGACCAC
Source organism: Chamaea fasciata (assembly GCF_029207755.1). Lineage (NCBI taxonomy): Eukaryota > Metazoa > Chordata > Aves > Passeriformes > Sylviidae > Chamaea > Chamaea fasciata. The sequence goes on from NW_027094090.1 coordinate 51,243,396, forward strand.
TCAGCTCAGTTAATTGGCTGTTACTCAGGATTTAGTACAGAGTTCCAAATTAGGCAGACTCCTTTACTGCCTCTTTCACAAGCAGTGTGGTCCTTTAACACACCTTCTCAATCCTTCCACTTTTGGCAGTCCATGCAACTTCTTCATGGTGGCACTTTGGACAAGGACCCGGGAACACAAACAGTGAGGTCTATTGCTGCCCATGTGGCCAACCCTTAAGTTTGCAAAAAGCTGAGGCAAAGGAGTGCAAAGAGGCTGAGTGAACAGTTGGGGAGTGGCTGCGAATTGGCGCTGGAACTGGAGCTGGTCACTGATCTCTGTCCTGGAGGTATCTTGTCCTTGGAAGCTGTTTACAACTTGATGGAGTTTGACTGAAGGGATGGCTCCCCAGCTATTTTTGTAGAATGAGTGTAGTTCTTGAAAGTTTTCTTTTCAAGTTCAATTCAAGATTTCCTGTACTTCTGTTCCCTGGAGATACATATATATGTGTGTGTGTGTGTAAACATACAACATAAATATGCATGTGTACATATTTAAAATTTTTACATATATTCACATACATACACACAGAGCTTTTTTCTATTAATACTAATTCCTCCAGAATATTTACAGAATGAGAACATGTAAGGCCAGATGTCATAAAGGCTTACAGGGTGGAATGAGTTCAGGCTGCATCTGAAGCAGAAGCCCCTGAGACACTGCTGTACCACAGGCAACAACTGTCAAATATGGAACGTATTCAAAACAAAACATTTTGGTTCAGTAAGTCTAATCTGGGAAGATGAAAAGCTTTTGGGAGGAGTCTTCCAGATACCGATATGACAATTGCATTTCCATCAAAAAACATATTCTGACTAGGAGTCCCTGACTGCCTCACCAGTTTACCAGTGTTAATCTCAGGTTTGTGACACAGTTTCTGGAGGTTGGGAAGCATAATGGAAATGAAATCATGTTTTTATAAATGAGCTGCAGTTTTTTTTCCTAGGCCTAGTTAAAAGGACTGGAAAGAAAAAGAGGTCTTTAATTGACTGTGTAAAAGTCTTGTGAGATATCCCAGGCTCAGTCTTAAAATACTGGAGAAACATTGTGTGTGGCCTTTGGGAATGAAACCTTCACTTATTAATTATTTTCCTTGGAGTTTCCCTTGTGGCATCATTATGTGCTTCATTAAAGTGAACCAAGCACGAGTCTGCTCGGGAGATCAGACAGGGAAGACTGGTGAGTCAGTCTGCTGGACTGTTCAAGTGCTGCTGGACCCAAATCTGGTACTGATAGGAAACATAAGAATAACCATAAAATTTAGAGGTTGAACCCCCTCCTCCAAGTATTTTCTTCTTTAGCATTCCACTGTCTCCTCTCTCAGAACATGGTGGTGGGGAAGCAGTTTAAGTCTGAAGATAGGGGATTGAAGGGGCTCAGCTAAATGACGGAGAAGTTCAACCTCCAGACTTTAGCAGTACACAATGGATGTGGTATTTCCCTGGATAGATGGGAGCTGTTATTTCTTCTTCCTGGAGAAAAGTCCTGACTAGAAAGGGGCAGTGGTGCTTTGTCTCTGTAGTGGTGATGGTGCTGCCTTTGTGGGCATATGTGTACAGGATGTCTTCTCCTGGGTATAAAGCACTAATGCTGGAAGGATGAAGACATGGTTTTTTCCCTCACAGTAAGAGCTTCCCCAAGACAATGAAAGTATGGATCAGTCAACCCCGTTTCAGCTGTGGCACCACTAGAGGGGAAAAGAGTATGAAACATTGCTGTGTTGAAACAGTTTCTATATTCACTTGTTTTTATCAGCATTTTTCACTGTGCTACTGCCTGTATGGAATTGACCTGTTGGAGGGAGGAGGCCTCCAAGAGGATCAAAGGGATGGAGCAGCTCTGCTGTGAAGAAAGGCAGAGATAACTGTGATTGTTCTGCCTGGAAAAGAAAAGGCATTGTCATGACCTCATTGTGGCCTTCCGGACCTGAAGGGAGCCCACAGGAAAGATGGAGAGAGACTCTTGACAAGGGCCTGGAGTGACAGGAAAAGGGGCAATGGCTTCACACTGACAGAGGGGAGGGTTAGATGGAATATTGGGAAGAAATTGTTCTTTGTGAGGGTGGTGAGGCCCTGGCACAGGTTTCCCAGAGCAGCTGTGGCTGCCCCATCCCTGGAAGTGTTCCAGGCCCAGCTGGATGGGGCTCTGAGAAACCTGGGACAGTGGAAGGTGTCCCTGCCCATGGCAGTGGGGATAGAAATGAGATGATCTTTCAGGTCTCTTCCAACCCAGGACATTTTGTGATTCTGTGATGATTTCCATCCCCTCCAGACCCTCCATTATTCCACACCTGTGACCACGTAATTTGTCAAACACAAGACATGGGGAGCATGCCTAGAAATTTCAGACATTAGCCCCTGAGACAAGAACATGTGGGTATAATCTTAGCTATACTTCAGAAGCATTTCACATGTGTAAAAAGTTTTTTATGGAGAGTGACCATGATCCACAACTTTGTACCTCTGCCTAATGTCACTGTTCACATCACTAGAAATGAATAGCGTCTACTGACTGCTGTATTTCTTATTCCATTAAGGAACCACCTGTACAAAACCTGATTTATGTATTTCTGTCCTTTTCAGACTTTGCTCTACCGTCCTCACACCCAACTCTCAATGGACGGAAGACAGCAAAATCAGCAAGGGATTATTTTTCAGCCTACAACAGCAAATACCTCACTGTTCCTCAGAACCGCACTTCCTGTCACAGAAGCGGGACCAATGGAGCTCTTGAAGCATCAGTGGTGTCCTACAGATGTTCTGTAAGTAGGGTTTCATGTTCATTGACCTGCCTCAAGTGCATTTGGGATTATGAAGAGGCTTGAAGCAGGGTGAGAAAAGCAGGGTGCACTCTCCTCTGTGTCGGTTAAATCAGAATAGGGAGAAGAATCTTTATGAGGAAAGTGATACCACAGCCTCAGGTGGTTAATTTGTCTTTCTGTGTACAGCAAGAATTAATTTCTGCAGTAAACTCACCAAACTTTTCTTAATTGTTTACTTTAGCCAAAATCCTTCAGAGCAAAATTGGAGGGGGCTGCTATTACCCTCTGTGGCATAAAAGATCTGCAGGTTGATCGCTAAATCAGGTGTGCCTGTGTCAACCCTGAGCCAGCTGTGCCCAGGGGGCAGTAGTGGGGGCTGGATTGGATTGATTCCCAGTGGAAGTGTGGTATGGCTGTAGTGTTCAGGGCATAGCCATCGTTAGAGGAGGCACCTTTTAGGATATATTTGTAGTGATATATTTGCTATCAGACTGCTAGAACAAAATCATCATGAAATGCGGATCCTATATTCCCATTTTCTTATTCCTTGGTGTGATGGCTTCTGGTCTTAAAAGCATCAAGAAGCAGTGAAAGCAGGACCTAAGCTGGTAATTTAAATCACTGTTTCTGACTTTTACAATGGCTGTGAGAAGGGACGAGAGAAAGATCCTGGTAGTCCCTTCAGAGACATTTTTGAAATTGCGGCTTTTTGTGTTCCTCCCTAAAAAAGCCTTCTTGTGTCACAATGTCACGTGGTAAGGCAAGCAGTGCAAATTTAGGGGCAGGAAATGTCTCTAGTGAAATCTGTGGGAATTCTGATTCATTTTCTGTGAATTGGACACCCATAATTATAGGGATGGCACCTTGTTGCCAAGAGTGAGGAAAAGAGTCCACAGAGAGGGAGAGGGAGTCACTGTTGACTCTCCTCATCCCCTGTGTAACTCCAGCAACCCCAAGTGTTGCTATGGTGCCCTCTCAGGTGGCTGGGATGTGGCAGGTGGCTCCACACAGTAGCAAACAGGAAAACCTCAGAGTGGTTTTCACATTCTCTAACCTCCTTGTTCCCTCTTCCGCTTCTTGTTGGTGCTTCTTGTTTCTGCCCACACTCTCCAGTAAGGGAGGAGATGATGCTCAGAGCTCATCTTCTCTAGAGCCAGCTAATGCATTGCCTTGTGCCAGTGACCTGCTGGTGGTGACATCATTCTTTCTGCGCTGTATAGCCTGAAACTCTCTGGGAGGGACACTAGAAATCTGCCACGGGTTTTTCCTCGCTGGGGCAGAGATGGATCTGGAAAGTTTGCATGGGCTGCCCGTGAGTACTTCATGAAAATGTATCTAATCAGGAAATGGGGAATTGCAATAAAATGCTGTCTCACAAGCAATTTTATATTCTGCCAGGATGTAGTGCTGAGTATAATTTTGGATGTGCCTAAAAGGACTGTATATACACTTTAGACATGAAGGGTGTGATAACTGTGATATGCAGAACAGATTATTTGGTGGTAATTTTGTGTAAGTATGAAGGATGTAGCATGCACATAAATCCAAGATTTATTTAGTGACATGATGTTTGAAAGCTACTTTGTGGGAAGCTAAGTGAAGCAAAACAATGAAAAGCAAGAATCTGGGTGTGTTGATGAATATAATAATATGCACATTTATATAATGCATTTATAAATTTGTGTTATGTTAACAAACAAGATAAATACCACACAGCAAGTGGTTAACTTTGCATTCAGCACTACCAGCACATGAAAGGAATGGGAGAAAAAGAGAGAAAGAAACCTTTGACTAGTACCTGTCAAGATTTTGCTTGTACAGTCACCTATGGGAACCATAAATGTTTGGAATTAGGTGATTTCTTTGGATCAGGTTGACCCTTGCTTTTATCTTTTCCCCCATCATTGGAGGACTGGTGTCACTCCAGTGAATAGCACTCTAGAGAGCTCTCTGAAGGGCTTTACACTGCAGCATTGTGCTGGAAATGGTGGTTGGAAACAGTTTGGAAAACTCATGGGCTGACTTAATGAGTGAGAAGTGCAAGTGAATGCCTCAGTGCCAGACTTCCAGATGAATGCTGCAGAATTCCCATCCAGGCTGGGACGTGATGGCAGGATTACTGTTGGGGCTGCATCCCAGAAGGGTTATGAGAGGAAGATGATGAAGCAGGGATGGTCTGAGGGGCTGACTAGGTGCAACATGGGTGGTTTGAAGGATTTTAGCCATGTATTCCCTTTTTGCAGTGTTACTGGTCAGTCACACAGTCTTTTATTGTGTTAAAATACAAGCTAGCACCACTAGCCATTCATGGGACATATCCTTCCTCATCCCTGATATTTTCCAAAGTGTTTCTGTCCATTCCTGCCATTCTGGACCTTGAACCACATTAAAGATATTTCTCCTATTCTGTCTAAGATAGATTTCTTCCTTTCTGAAACCATTTTTGTTCCCTTCCCTGCCTGCTTTGCTCCACAGCACATGGCCTGTAATGTGATCCTTATCCTCACTTCTCTGCCCCCTTTGAAAATGTGGGTGTCCTCTCCCCTTGGTCTATGCACGTGCAGAACAGGGTGACAAGAGTTGGAGTGTGCCTCCGTACCTGCTCTTCCGTAGGGATCCCATGTGCTGGGATAAACTAAACTATGTTTAATTTATGGTCAGAGGAGGAATGAAGTGAGACTGGTGTGCAAAATTAGTATTTGTTGGTCATATCTGGATCCTTCGTGGCTTCATACGCTCCTGTGGAGGTAGACCCACCTACTTGGGCTTTTTGTTTTTCTTGTCTGTGCAACTCCTGTGTTTCTCTTCCAGATTATCAACAACTATGTGGAAGGGACGCAGGGAGCGGTGAGGGACAAGGCCTCCCCCAGTGGTCTGCACTTCAGGGACAGCAAGAGGAAGGTCGACTATGTCTTGGCCTACCACTACCGCAGACGCCTGGCCCGGCACGAGCCTGGTGCGGCCTCCCCGGAGCCGAGGTGTGGATCCGCCTCCGTTGCCCTGGTTTCCAACGGGGGCACTGGGAAGGGCCATGCTGAGCCCCAGCAGCAGCAGGACGATGGTCAGCATGCCCTGAGGGAGTGGCCGGGGCTGCCGGGCCTGGAGGTGTTGGAGCTCAACCCGCTGGATGCCCTGGAGGAGGAGAGGCGGCTGCAGCGGGAGGAGTATGAACGCAACCTGCTGGAAGCGGGGCTGGAGATCGAGAAGGACCCCGAGGTAAGAGGGGGAGACTTGCACCTCATACATGGCATCGGGTGTACTGATGGATAATGTCCACCTTGGATGCCCAAAATACAGTGTGAAGCCAAGAAGGCAGCCAGGGTGTGTTTGTGTTGCTTGGTCCTTTCTGCCTGAGAAAGACATGGTGGTTGTTTAAGGTAGTGTTGAGTAGCAATTTCAATCTTACTTCAGGTGAAAATGTATTTCTTTATCTACATGTTCTTGTGGCATGTAGCAGACACACTTTTCTTACAAAAAACCCCCAACAACTTAAATATTGCTAAAATGAAGAAAGTATTTCTTAAGTAATTTGCTGAAAACTGCTAAGACATTTCATATTTCCCCACAATATTTTCAGCATGACTCTCAGCTTTCCTCTCAGCCATGTGTGAGTTTCCTGTCCCTTCTTCATTGCACCCACAGAGTGAGCAGCTCCTGTACTTTGAAAGGAGAAGATCCCAGCCTATCATGTTTTTATTCTCTCACGGGTGTGATGCTGGAATGACGCTGTGCTCACGTCAGCTGGGAGCTTTGGTTACTTCACTTGGCTGTTGCCAGTCAGTCAGTTGAGCACAGGTCTTCCAAATCCCACATTGTTGCACTGAGCTCTGTGCTGTCCCTCAGTGCCCCTTTGAAAGCCATGGATATTCATATCCAATGAAGGGAAGTGCCTGCTGGATTCTGGTTTTAGGTGCTCCGTTGTTCTTGACACCAAATTTGAGAGATTTTAAATCCATGCTAAGAACTTACAGCTCGTGTTGCTTCCACTGCAACCAGTCAACACTTCCAAAATGTGGAGCAAATCACAGACTGAATCCAAAAATTTGAGACGGACTGGCATGTTAAATCACTGGCAGGGGTAGAAAGAAATAGAAAAGTCTTTTGATTCTTAACATTTTCCTTGCTTAATTTTCTGAGTTGCAGGTGGCTCTGGGTTGTATTTCACTGCACAGCCTGGCTGAGCCATCCTTGCACTGAGCAGAAAAAAGTGATCTCAGATCCTGATTCTTTTATGCTGCACACTGGGGTTATGGTTCAGTACATGACCATCTTACTGCTATGATTTTTATAACCAAATTGCATAAAACCCAGGAGAACAGCTGTTTTTGGAGACCCCTTTAAGTTCTGAATTTCATCAGAATCCAAAAAGTCAAGCAGGAGATTTGGATTTGATTATTTGACTCATTACTTACCCTAAGTCCAGCTGGATACAAGTTCTGTTTTGGCCTCCTTCCAAGTGATGACACATGCTTTTAATATACAAAGTGATAAATGATGTCATAAAGTGTTGATCAAAAAAACCCTTTTTGTCACAGTCTCCACTACGAAGAGAAAAAGGGCTTTTTTAAAATGAACTGGGAAGTTCACAGGAAATTGTTGATCAACTCTTTTATGGAAAAAATGAATTGATTTTGAAAATTACAAAAAAGCGCTATTCCATCACTTTTCTAACTGTGTAGGTACAGCATCACTCCTGTCCACTACCTCTCCTCCTGTCCCTCCCCAACACACAAGCTGCCTGTTCAGAAGAGGAAAGTGTTTTCCCTTCCAGAATCTCCTGAGAAACTGGAAGGACTATGTCTTATCCTTTTTCTTTCCTGCCCATGACCTGTGGCTTTTACTTCCTTTCCTTTTTCTCACTTCACTGGTTTTTTCTTCTGTTTGTTAACTCCTGTTGGAACATGCTGAAACTTCCACCCATTTTCTTGCTGTGAATTTCATAGAAAATGCTGATTAGGTACACGTGAAAGACACAGCTGTCTTTATATGTGGATTAAGATTGTGTGTTGAGCTGATATGAGAAATACTTCTGGTTTTAGTTCTGGGAAAAAATATGTTCATAAATTCATTAAACTGAGAACAGTTTTAAAGCAGCATTTGTATTTTTTGTATAACACAGCAGAATTTCAACTACTACATTTCCAGTGGATTATGCTGAACTGAATGTTTGTTTGGTGGAGGTTTTTTCATTTGTTGTTGTTCATTTCTGTGCTAATATAAGAAATGGATTTTTAAAATATAATGCTATTGGAAGTTGAGATATATTCACTATTATATACCCTGGACCAGGTTTTAAGGTAAGTCTGATCTGGCTGCAAAGGTAAATATTAGAGGGATTCCACTCTTGGACCCTAGGTTTAGAGCAGGCCTTGGTTTCTCTGCCTTACGTCATCTTCCTATGATTTTGCAAGAAGATCCACTAATTTAGAATGATGGGATGTCCTGAATCAAAGAATTGTGGAATGGTTTGGGTCTACCAACTTCACAGGACATGAGATTTCTTCTAGAAGCTGCTATTGTAGTCTGAAATCTTTTAGACATCAGGAAGTTTATCTCTAGGAACACAGGATAGATTTACAGCAATTCAAAAACCTTTATTTCTGCAGCTCTCTCTTTTTGGAAAAGTAGGAATTTCCATGATGTTAATATGTTTGCTAACATGTGGTATTATTGTATTGTTATATGTTTGATAACTAGGGATAAACACCTTTCTCACTTATTTGTCAAACGTGTAAAAGAAGAGGACAAGAAAAAAAACAACGAAGATATATAATTTGTATGTGGAGGGAGGCATATTGCTGTTTTTGAATTTGTGGAAAATAGGCAAGACTGTGGGCTGTCTCCATTCACCAGTTATTATTTGTGAATTAAGGAATTTTTGACTACATTTTCAACTTCCTAATAACTTTTTATCATTTGTTATTGCTGTCCTCCAGAGGAACTTTCATTACTCTTCATACAACCTTCCTGTTTTGTTTTTTTGTCTGTTTTCCTGTTATGAAGCTGATGAGATGATATTTTGCACATCCAAGACAAAGTGCACAATGACAGTGGGCATGAAGTTACCCAGGAAGGGTAATAAATATCATGGACATTGCAGTTCTTCTTGTTTTGGTTTTTAAAAAATTTTCCTTTATCTTTGTTGTGGCTTTGTTTCTCTTTGTTTTGTTTTGGTTTTGTTTGTTATTTGTTCCTGGGGAAACTGATAATTGTGTTTCACCTAATCTGAAACCAGTCATTCCCCTAAATTTGAATTTTACTGTTGCTTTAATGACTGCAAATGCAACACACACCATTTTCAATTAGTATTATGTATGGTAAGGCATAATAGGTATGGAATAAGGAGACACTGGAGATGTGCCTTGGCATTCTGACAAAGCTGGATCATTTTCGAGCACATTGGAAGTGAAATGTACTTTGCTAAGTAGCAGCTGGAAGAGGAAATATTACTTCAAGGGGAAGATGATGACAATTCTAAAACAAAGTGTAAATTATCCTCCAAGAAGCTCATCTAACCTCAATTTTTGAACTAGTATTGTTTCAAACATGTCTCACTAAACTCCCATGATTACATTACACTTGAAGGGAAGGAAGTCCTTAAGGTCCTCAATGCTGATATTAATATTACTGATGATAGAGGTTGTGATTGGATTTTTCTATTTGATATTCCAAGGCATATTTTTGTATTTTTGTGGAGAAAAACCCACATACACTTAAAAACCCAACCAGTCAAACAAACTTCCCAACACCTCCCCAGCCTGAGAAAAACAAAAGCTTAGTGCTGCAGTAGATTTTACTTATGGGGCTAAAATGCACTGTTTTGTTACACTAAGGTGCTCTCTATTTGTCAGTGGGAGGTGTCTTGTCTCATGTCAGCTGTTAAGGACAAAGCATAGCCAAAATGATGTCACATATATCGCTTAATTCTGTAGTAATTAAAAGCCTGAAAAAAGAAAAAAAATAATGTGTTTTTCCAGAATCTGTCAATGTGCTCTGTGGATATTTCCAGGAAAACATCTCATGCCCTTGGTACATGTGAGACACCTTGCAGGCACTCAGTGTGGACATTGTAATTGCCTCAAAATATTCATTCATCCAAAGTGCAGAGGAAAGCTTAATAGTAGCTAACATTAATTTTAAAAGGATATGGAAATTTAATATGAGTCCTAGACCTTTATCCCTGTTAATGAATGCCTCCTGAAGCCAATGAGAATCAAAAAGAGTAATGGAGCACTGGAAAAAGACTGGAGTCTTTTGTGCTCTAGGTCTTTGGACTTTGCATTTTGGTCTCTCAGCACTCAGAACGAGGCAACACTTCTTTGGGGAGCCAATTATATAAATATTTGATGCATATTTTTCAGCGACTCTGGTTACAGAAGCATTAATTAGCTAAAACAAGTTCTAGTCCTGTATGTTACTTATATGGGGCTGAAATGTAATACACAGCTCTTATAAAATTAAAGTTGAACAGGCAAGGCAAGGTTTTCAGTGGTAGTGAGGTGAACGTGATGAAAATATTGGCAGGTTGATTAACTATTTAAGAGGAAATTATATCTCCATTTTAGATGGGATTTTGAAGTAGCCCCATAGGAATTAGGTGTGATTAAATCAGCATTAAAATAATGATCCATAATAAAAGGTGGCTGAGTAGAATGGCTGAGCTGTCGAAGCTCAAAATCCATATTATGAGTCCTGGGGTTTTTTTAATGACTGTGTTGTGACTTGAATAAAGGAATGGGCAGACAGACTCACTCTGTGTATTTTAATTACCATCCAGACTCTTGGTGCTCAGCTGTGAGGTACCTTAGTCCAAATGGTTTCCGAGAGATGTAGAGAAAATTGAAAATATGTACAAAAATCATCCATGTTTTGTCAATAACATTTATGATGCTTTTGGGTAAACAGTGGTAAATGTCATCATTTGTCTGCATACTGGGAAATGGAGTCATCCTTATCTTGAATTTTAGATGAAGGTAGAATAGGGCTGTATATGCTGGTGATATTTACAATGGAATTTGGGCTAAAGGCATCCTAATTTTACATTTTTGTTTACATAATGCTGTTTCTAGCAGACTTGCTTGGTAGAAATGGCCAGTAGTCTCCTGAATTTTCATTTCTCTTTGTTGTGCTGAGTTCTGTCACCTGCTGGGAGAACTACTTCAATTCCTACAAACTGCCTGGCAGATGAGAAGCCCATAGGGAAATGGCTTGTACATCTCTGCTGGGGCATAGCAGAGCGAGAATTGGACACTTGCAGGATAGGGCATGCACAGTAACAAAATCAGCTGCTTGGCCTGTTCACAGATGATTCCCTGAAAACATATTTTAATTATCAGTGCTCTCGTTTGCAGCAGAAGTTTTAATGCATAAATTAAATCCCTGGGGAGAGTTTGAAGGGTGACACATGAAGCCTTGAGGGATGTGATGTTGCCACAGTGCCTGCAGAGGAGGCTTGGGGGCTGAATAGTGATAATTTCTCCAAGGCATTTAGGCCACTGCAATTTCACAAAAATAAAATAGTAAAATATGAGATAGTTTAGGGAATTTGGCCCTGGGATTTTTTGCTTTTCTGAGCGATTAAATGACAGTGATCACGCTGCGGTTATTGAGGTGAGGTGCTGGGTGAGGACTACCCCACTGCAATGCCTGATGCACCTTGACCTACTCCTTGTCACAGCAAAAAAAATCCTGAATTTCAGGGTTTCTTTTGTAGGGAAAATGGGACTTTCTTTGCTTTCCTGTTCCCAAGCCACTTCTTACTTTGTCTCTAGCAGTAAACAGCCCTGCAGATATCTCTGGTGCCAAAGGAGTGTTCACTACTGATTTTCTGCTGGTTGGGTAATTGTTCTGTGATTTCACTATTTTTTTAGAGGCATTTCTGGTTAGCCATGAATCCACACCTCACAAAAAATACTTTGCCTAAATCAGAGCCATTCTGCTTTGAGAATTCTGCTTTGGAGCAGATGCAACACTACAGATAAGTGTTCCCTGTTTTCAATATGTTGCTTTTATACATACATACACAAATTTATGTACTGGTTTATGTTGTAGATATAAAGGATCTAAGACAGTGCCTCTCTCTCTCTCTCTCTCTTTTTTTCGCCCCCTTTTTTTTTCCTTCGGCCTGAAATAAGACAAATTAAAAGTCATTCCATAAGGTGTCATTCTGCCTTCTCAGATTCAGGAATGGATTCCATCAGGGAAAAGGCTGGCCGGTATCTGACAGTGGAAATTAGTCCTTGCAGGATAGGACTGTCATATGGAAAAAAACCCCACAACTGTTTGTGTGTGTGGGGAGTGAGGGGGTGGAATTTGCTATCTTTTGGCAGATCCAGGGAAAGGTAATGTAAATAATGACTCAGGGTTGTGGGATTCTTGCACGTTTTCAGCGCTTCTTGCTTTACTGATTACTCTAATGGCTGTGTGTGTCATTCTGCCCAAATCTCAGTTATTATAATGTCATGTTGATCATGATATTTTGCTCAGACAGACAAGCAATATTCTTCCAGGAATAGAGACACTGGAGGGAAGGAATGATCCCATGTAGGGAAGAAATGTCCCAAGACATTTTACATTGTGTACACTTTCGAATGTTATATTGTACTTGAGAGGGAGGCATTTTGCAGTGAAAACTGGATTCAAGATTTTCAACATGAACAGTGGAGGGATCTGATCAAAAAAAAGTAAAGTAATTCCCCCTTAGTTATCAGAACACCTTCTACAGCTCCAACTGTTTCTTAAATCCTTTGCAGACCTAAGTTCTAGGTAGGGGAAAAGTTCCAACAAGTCAGTGGTAGTTCCTGTGGATGAGCACAGATTTAGTGGGGGGAAGCTGTCGTAGAGGGAAGGATTCATTAACTGTCCCACACACATACATCCTGAAAGAAAGGAAACTGTGATGTGCAAGCCACAAGTTGTAATCATACTGTATTCAAAGTGTCTTTTCTGGTCATTGAAGGTCTATTAACTCATAGGACAAGGCAAATCAGTCAAAACTGTATCACAGAGTTGCTTCTGTCATTCCAGTGGTTCCAGGTCAGCCATTATTTTGTCCTGAATAGAATAACAAGGAAAAAAAATAATTTAGAAGAGTGGCATTGGGCTGCATGGTTCTCATTAGCATTAATGAGAGTTTGGTGGCTAAATCCCCATGCACAGCATGGAAAATTTACCCTTCTGGATGGGTTCTCTCCTTGGTACACAGTGCTGATAAAATTGTGCCCTCTATTTAACCTCTCTTGTGTACAGGTATGTGCTCACAGTAACAGGCCAAAGAAAAAAATCATGTTCGATCTTGATTTATGTAATATTGTGCTGCATTCTGTAATATTTTGTAATTTCTATATACAGAAATTGCCAGGTTAGCATTAATGTAACAATGATTTCATCCCTGAAACCAAATGGCTGGACAAAATTATTTCTTTTGAACAGGTGCATGGATTTTTATTCGTTGTATTTTTGGGGGGGGCTTCTTGTTGTTTTTGTGGTTTTGTTTGTTAGTATACGTCGATAATGAATATGTTTGCCAAAACTCTGCCATCTAGAAATTAACTAATCAGTTCTCTGCTGGCTTCTCCCTTCAATTCCTGGATTCTGTAATCATTTTAAAGCATTATAGAATCACTAAAAGGATTGACAGCCATACAATGTACTTTAAAGGAAATCCTGGAGGTGGAGTTTGGTAGGTGATCTTGGAATTTTATAAGATGTCTCCTGGTAAAATAAATTAACAAAATATATTTGGGAGAAAAGGAGCTACTTGTAGCTAGAGTGAGAAAATTACTAAACAGCTATGTGGACTAATTTCTTTTTCTTTGGGGAACAACAACTTTTCAGGGGGTACAAAAAGACACCAATAGGAGCATTTTCCTGGAAATGTAGAGGTGGCCATTGCTTTCCATAGGTAGGAGCCAACACAGTACTCTGGAAAAATACCAACATCCTTCTCTTCCAGAGAAGCCCAGTTGCACTTCCCTTATTCATGTCCCAGTAGGGACATGGGGAATTTTCTCTCCAGTCTTTGTCTACACATTCATTAAGCTCAGTTGTGGTTTACCTGGAGTAATTTAGTAATACAAAGAAAAATTAACATTTCAGAGATATAAAATATATATATTCAAGGTCTTGCAAATACTTAAGCAGAGCTCCACGCTGACGCCTCCAAAGTGCTTGTTCAAACCACTGTAATTTTTCTTTAATCCCTTCAAAATGGGGAAGGATATCACTGCCTATCCAATACTTAGAACTTTTCCTCAAGTCACTCAAAGTCCTAAGTTTGCTTCTATTGAAACTGGTTACAGAGTGTGGAGGGTGACTTGAATTTCCTAATGCTTTGAAAGTTTCAACTCCATGCATGTCCTGTAAGTCACAGGGTTTGCGAGTTTTAGTTTTTCTGGATCTAAGTGTCATTGTTTCTATCCCTTGCTTGCCTCATTCCCATTATCCTCACTCATTTGTAAGTTTGCCTGTCTTGGAAACCTCTGGTGTTCTTGTTCTGTTTCCAACTCATATTCCATACTTCATTTTGCAGGCTTTGACTGATTGCTCTTTGCTTGCCTCTGAAGATGTGCAAAATTGTGCCACTGAGCCCTGTTAGGTCATCAAAACAAAGTAATGTCCTAAAGATGATGTCCCTAAAGAAGGTCCCTGGAAGGCTCTTTCACCCTTTCAAGGTGCACACCTTGGTTAGTGGGACCCAGGAAATTTCATACCATGTTTTTTTGTTAAATTTGGGGTACTTTCAGGCTTTTGCAGTGCAGTCAACCTGCTGTGGTGCCCTGCAGCCCTGGCAAGCCTCCCTGCTTGTCACAGGTCCCTGTGAGTTCACTGGATAATGTTTACTCTCTGCCTGCAGTGGCACTGCTCAGCTTTCACAGGTCAATGAGTGGTACCTGCTTCACCTCACCAGTGCTTGACCTGCTCACCTGCCTCTGGCCTCTATATATTCCCCTCTGTCCCTTCACACCAGTCTCCTGCTCACCTGGCCACCACAGGGTGCTCCATTTCTGTCCACGATGCTCTTTCTCCAGATCCTGCATCCTGTTCTGATTACTAAGGAGAAATTACTTTGAATTTCTCTTGAGAAGACCCCTCCACTGTTCATGTTTAAAATCTTGGAAATCCTGCCACTCCTCAGTGTCACTGTATCTTTCTTTGGTTGGTGTGAAGTCAGCCCTTCACCCTTCCCATGAGCTGACGGCTCATCAACTGCCATCACTCACAGGACTGTGTGAAGTCACAACATCCAAGATATCTTGATGACCTCTGTGGGTCCCTTTCAACTCAGAATATTTCATGAACTGTGAACCTGTCCATTGAGAAAACTCACAGCTGGGACAGCTGGACATGCAGACTTCATAGTTCTCCCAACTGCTTCTCTCTCAGCAACTTCTGTGCAAAATTTCCTTTCTCTCTTATTCTCTTCTATTTCAAAGCTGGCCAAGTTCAGCTTCAGTGAGGCACCAAAATGTGCTCATTAAAGGACTTGCTTTACTTTTCAACTGATGTGTTGCGGGAGGCACCACGGTGCACCACAGTGACGACCTAAGACACAGCTTGCACCACAAGGGACCCCGTGTTGTTTTTCACCTGTGAGCCACAGTTCACAAGTGACTCTGACTCTCCTGGAAAGTATTTGTTGGTTTAGGGATGTTTTGTCACATCTGGTCACCAACTGGCAAGTCTCTTTGCAGAAAAGCCAGCACAAAGAATGCTTTTACCAAGATCCAGCTGTAAATTGTTGTTAATTTCCATATCTTCGTAATGCTCAGACTCTCTGGCAGGACAAACACCACATATCAGGTCACTTGCTAGATGATGTTATTAAAGACAGCTCATTTCAGTATTTAAAAGTAGGTCTGGTTTTATAATATCGTGATTGGTAACCCAATACTGTAGTCACATACTGTGTGCCTTGCAATTCTCACTTCCTTTCTTTTATAAAAAAGATGCACGTGTAATTACAATCTAAAACCAATTTTGTAAATATTGTAGAATTTTAAGTACCACAAATGACTAATAGGTAGCTCTAAACTGTATTCTTTCACTTGTACATGTCAGTGGTAATTATCAAAGAAAATAATTGGCACATAATTACAGAACACTCTAGTGTAATTAAAACCACAATAAAAAGCAAAGGAATCATACATCAAAAGCTGTAAGCTGAATCCAGGGATTGAGGCAGTGGGCATCCTTCTGCTACCTGGACCCTTGAAAACAGATGGGAAAGTGGAAGAAATGAAAGAGGCCGAATCAGAATCCCAGACTGGTTGAGGCTGGAAGAGACCACAGTGGATCAGCTGGTCCCACCTCCCTGCTCCAGCAGGGCCATCCCAGAGCACAGGATTGTGTCCAGCTGGTTCTGGAATATCCGCAGTGAGGAGACTCCATACCCTCTCTGGACAATCTGTTCAGGGCTCTGCCCAGGGAAGAAGTTCTTCCTCATGTCCAGCTGGAACCTCCTGGGATCAGTCCCTGCCCGTTCCTCTGGTGCCATTGCTGGGACCCCCGGAGCAGAGCCCGGGCCCTGCTCGGAGCCCTCCCTGCTCACAGGGACACCCAGGGCTGAGGGCCCCTCTCAGCTGGGGCTCCTCTCGAGGCTGGACAGCCCCAGCTCCCTCAGCCTTTCCCTGTCAGAGATGCTCCAGGCCCTAAATCATCTCTGCAGCCTCCGCTGGCCCTGCTCCAGGAGCTCCCTGTCCCTCCTGTGCTGAGGAGCCCAGAGATGGACACAACCCTCCAGATGTGCCTCAGAGGGCTGGGCAGAGGGGCAGGATGTCCTCTCTGAGCTGCTGGCATCTCCTTAGTACAGATCTAAGAGCTCTTTCAAGTACTAACAGGAAAGGTAAATTCCTATTGCCTGATACTGCATATCCAGGTGCCTGCATTCAGATACATTTTTGTATAATCAGTATAAAGGGCTAGGTGCCTTTGAAGAGTGAAGTTCATCCTGATTCTCAGACGCCTGTTCAGAGGAATGACAGGAGCTTGAGGAGTTGCCATTACCTCCTGCAGTTCCTGAAGTGAAATCTGGCAGGAATCATACCTGTGTCTTTCTCCATGTCAATGCCAAAACTGCTGGGAAATGACTTTTAGAAGGAGTAACTATTGTTAAATTTAAAATGTTGTTAAATACATGAGGGAAGAGACAGGAATCAGACTTAACTAGCGAAAAACTGTCATGGGACTGAAAGTATTTTTTGACATAGGACCTCCTGTTCCTGTGTTCCCTGGAATCCTATGTGGGTTCCTTTCAGTTCTGGTTTCCAGCTCTGTTTTCCTGTTTTCACCTCCTTTACTGTTGAATAGAAAACAACAGGAAAGTGGTGGTGAAAACCAAGTGAATGCTAAGTTATTTCACTGGAAAATGGGTTTTCAAATCCTACAGTCCCATAACGGTTTGGGTTGGAAGGGGCCTTAAAGACCACCTCATTCCACCCCCCTGCCACGGGCAGGGACACCTTCAACTATCCCAGCTTGCTCCAGACCCCATCCAACCTGGCCTGGAACACTTCTAGGGGTGAGGAAGCCACAGCTGCTCTGGGCAACAAATGTGTGTAAGCATTTGTGTGAAGGGGAATGAGAATGAAATATGGGAAGTTTTTCCTTGGCAGCATGTCTATATTCATCTTTACAGTTATTTCCCACAACTGCAAATCAGCTTTCCACAGTTTCTGTTCTTAAAATGTTTTTCTTTTACCTGCACACACCTGATGTAAATCTTCAGCTTTTCCTCCTCCCAAGAAATGTCTTTTTTCTGTCACTTGCCTGTAACACTGACAGCTGTATTTGTAATAGACCACTTTTCATAAAGTATAAAACTTTAGTTACTTATCTTATAGAAATACAAATTAAATTATGTAGAATTTTGTAGTTATTAAATTTTACTTAACAACCTCTTTTGTTCAGTTGATGGCAAGAGGTGCATTACTGCCATGAATTTGCTATTATTTTTCTCCAGAAGTCTGGGTTGGACAAATGCATCATGATAAGACATTGATACAGTGATATATATCAATTACAGGCAGGCAAAATGTGCTGGAGTGGAAATGGAAATGTGAAAAGCCCAAATGGTGTTTATTCCTTTGGCGGGGGCAGGAGGAGAAGCTTTGAACACCAGAGCAGTTTCCCTGGAAGGGCAATGTTCAAGCAGGGGTTTCTGATTTGATTATAAATAACAGTGTGCATATATCTATATCTATACATATATATCTATACTTACATGTGGACACAAGGGGATTTAAGCCATTTTTTAGACTTTCAGAGTTATGCAAACTTGTATGTGTTTGTGCTTCTGGTCCAAAAGGAGCATTGCAAATAGCTGCATTTCTTTTGTAAACAATCTTTATAAATATTTGGGAAGACCTAACACATGTTGCAAATATTTAGTTAGCAATCTTTGTTAAAGCAAAATTTGAGAAAGCTCTAAAATTGTAGTATCTTACCAGTATTACCAGTGTATACGTGTGAATGTCCCAGTTGAAGCCTGCTTTAGCCAAAACATCTGTTCTCTTATCTGTGATTGATGTGTGAATTTCTTGGCAAAAGCCCCACTCGATATTCTTAATAGTGAATGCTAAATTTAAAGTTATATTTTTTATGTTTTCCCATCATGTGCACAAGTTATATAACCAGATCTGGATCTGAGTGGTTACAGCTATTTATACTACTGTTGGGGTGTACCACAGATGAGGATCCAGCCCAGTTATTCAGTGATCCAGTTATTCAGAGATCCAATTATTCAGCTCTGAAAAAACACAGAAAAAAGGAGATGGATTCTGTATTACCAAGATTATAATTTGTGTATAAGAAAATAGAACAGAGTAGCCAAGATAAATCCAAGTACAAATATAAGCTGATATGTGCTGTTCTATCAAACTTGTACAAATGAGACTTTGATCAGACCAAAGAACTTCATGGTTAGGATATCACAATGCATTTAAATTATCCTTGACCACAAGTGCAATATCTGTGTAATAGAAGTGCCAGGATAGATATGTAGTAATGAAAGGCAAAGGCACAGTGTTCTGTATTGTTTCTTTAGCAAGCTAAAATATGCGTCTAATTTTTCATGCCTTAGTCTCCTTGTCTCTTTTCATTTGCCAGTTACTGTTTAAATCTGCTAATTTTTTTTCCTTGTTTGTTTTTCTTGCTCCCAGTTTTGCAGATTAAATCTTGCATCCCTGAATACTTTCCTTACTGAATGCCAAGAACCAAAAGCATTTTGTGATCAGTATTAAACTAATACTGATAGAGTTGCTCATGCCCCCTCCAAATGGACCCAAGTTTTGCCTGAGACATCTTTGTTTACTGAAGACTGACAAAACAAGTGGAGGGAAAATAAAAAGGCAAAACAACCCCTGCCACTTTTTCCTTTTGACCTCAGTCCTGATTATATCCTCTGTTATAAACTTAATGATGTCACTCGAAGTGTGATCACACTGAACGATTCATGTATGCAACAGTTCTCAGGTGATGCCAGGCCAGAGGACAGTGAATGCTGTGGCAGTTTGTTATGAGAATGTGTCCTGAGGTTCTTTCTCAAGCAAAGAGTCTCTTAAGTCCTCAGGAGTGCACCCTTCTGAGGCACTCAAATCTTGGCGTAAGAGTTTTTACTCCAAAAATGACTTCCCATATGTTCTGTTTGTGAATTCTCTCAAAGTACCCTCTTAGTATGTGAGGTTAAGTGTGTGAATACATCAGGGCTATAAAAATGATGGCTGCATTCTGCAGGCCGAAATAACAGTAGCATGAGGAGAATTTTGTTTTCCCCACTGGTTTCTGAAAGCTTTGACTTGGCATTCACAAGCCACCATCATGATGTATGGAAGGAACCACACTGCAGAGTAAATGCGTTATGGGCCAAAAAGGGAGGGCTTTGGGGTGACCTCACTGGAGCCTTTCAGTACCTGAAGGGAGCCCACAGGAAAGATGCAGAGAGACTCTTGACAGGGGTCTGGAGTGACAGGACAAGGGGGAATGGCTTCAAACACAGAGCAGGTTTAGACTGGATATTACAAAAAAAATTGTTCCCTGTGAGGGTTATGAGGCCCTGGCACAAGCTGCCCAGAGAAGCTGTGGCTGCCCCTTCCCTGGAAGTGTTCAAGGCCAGGCTGGATGGAGCTCAGAGCCACCTGGGATAGTGGAAGGTGTCCCTGCCCATGGCAGGGTTTGGAACAAGATGATCTTTAAAGTCTCCTCCAACCCAGGCCATTCTATGATTCCATGATTTAGGAGTTCTGTTGCTGAGCATATCTTCCTCTTATTAAGTCGCTGCCTAGCATAGTGTGTTTGTGGCTTTATTGCTTGGTCTCCCTTTTGTGAACATCCAATATTTAGCAGAAAACTATTATGGTAGAAGTAGAGGAAAAATATGACAGAATCATGCCAAAACAAAAGCTCAGAAATGTTCACTGCAATTTATTGTATATATATATTTAAAGGCATGAGTGCAAGCAGCGTTACTGTGTGATTTTGAGTGAGCTGATGTAAACCAAGCAAAATGGTTTATGAAAATGACAAAATGCAGAGTACTTCTAATGAGACATAAAATGGATTTTAAGATGTGGAAGATGGAAAGTACTTACTGCTATCAGTGTATAGCACCACATTTATTACCAAAACCTGGTAGTGATTTCCTGTAAATTTCAATTTGTGTGATGCCACCAGGATTGGAATAACAAATCTTACATTTTTTTCCTTTGCTAATTCATTTCCCTCATGGCATAAAACACTTTGGCAGTGTATCATGTTAATATTAATATTCTGCATTCTTTCTGCTAATTATCTTTTTAATAATTGAAACTTAATGGCCCACTTGACCCTTACATCTCTGCAAGTAATTTGTTCAGCTTTCCACATAAATCGTCATATTTCAATGCCAAGCTAAAAGTAAAATCACACTAAAATGTTTTTGTTGCATGCTGTTGTGAAATGTATTGGAGAACCTAGAACTTTATAATGTGTCAAGCTTGAGCAAACGCTGGTATTTTTGTGTTTCCTGACAGTTTATTCCTAGAATCTTAATAGAAAATGAAATTCATATTTAATTTATAATCATTTGACAACAGATTTTTTAATAATCCCCCTTTAATTTTAGTGTTACAAAGGAGCAAACTGGCACTTATATATTCTGACTGGCTGGTGTTTTCTTTTCTGCATTGGCAGTGATTGAATTTATGGTGATGGAAAAGAGAGTGATTCCCTTTGGACCATCTTTTTGGGGAACTGACCATATTGAGGCCTGGTTTTCAAAAGTGTTGATAATTCAGCACATTCTGCAGAGATCACTAGAACGTGCTGGCTAATTAGCATTCCTGAAAATCCAATATTGTCCATTTACTTGCTGATTGCAGTGATTACCATGCTTGTGTGGGAAGATACTATTTTGAGCCCTGGTATCACATTAGCTGAGGGTGCTGGGTCCCCTAGAGCTCCAGAAATATTCTAATACTGCAATTTCCATCTAGGACTGAGGTATTTCTTGGACACTGAGTCCCAGCCCATTTGCCAAGCGCCTTGTGCTTGTCTCAGCTGCAACATTTCAAGCAACTATTTATCTCTGCTTGATGAATTGCTCAGATTTCAAGGCTGCTGCTGCTGCTCTTGCTGCCTTCTAATCATCTGCAGAGCCTACAAACACCCAGCGGAGCTTCTCAGCTCCACATTTCATCTGGAGCAGGCTTGTGCCTTGCTGGTGGGGAACTGCTTTTCCACAATTGGCAATTCTGCCATAAAATGATCCTGTGGTGTGAGAGATTCCTTCAGTGCACTGCAGCAGTTGCAGTGGTAAAATGCTTAGGAAACAGCAGGAATGGTACAAACTTCTGTGATGCTTTTATTCTGATGCTGTCCTGGTGACAGCTGTGTTAAATTCAGGTGCTTTCCCCCATGTGATGTTGTTTGCCCACCTGGGAACATTCTAGGAATCTCTATCCCAAAGTCTGGCATAGTTTGTTCTTAAAATGTTATTCAATTTTTGCACCCACAAGGCAGAGGTACTTCCCTGCTGCATTGATGTCTATGTCCTTTTGTTGATTTTTAATTTGGCTTTGTCTGAGCCCTTGCTCTGAAAGAGACTCCAGGCAGTCCATCCACACCCAATCTCCTTATCATGCAGGATTTTATGGACTTCCACAATAACTTCCTCAAGTCTCCAGAACAAAAGGTCTCAGTCTTCTCAGTGACTCCTATGTAGATGCCATAACAAGGCTTTTGTGGGTCCTCTGAACCCATTTTTGGTCGAACTTATCTCCGTGGAGGTAAGGAGGCAAAGATTGCACATTGGGTTCAAGATGTGGATGTTTGAATGTTGTTTTTTTTCTTAGTCTTCGTACCTTTCCTAATAAAATGTAAGCTTTACTTCTTGGCTCTTCAAAAATACTGAGCTGCTATTTTTCAAAGGATTTTCTGTTTCATTCTTGAGGTGTCATTACTGACCAGTATAGATGAAATCAGAGCCCAGTATCTTACATGTGAATCTGGATTTAACCCACTGATATTGCTTTATTTTTTTTTTTTACATTGAGAGCTGTTTGTCATTGTTCAAGTTCTTACAAAGCTTTTCTACAATTTTCCACAGTCTGCCCTTATCCTTGCTACCCCAAAAAACTTGGTCTGATTATCTTTCTCCAGGCCACTTAAGCTGATGTTGGATACTACTAACACTGCAAAATCCCTTTCTTAATTTTATTTTTTTTTCCCAGCAGTGCAGGTTCTTCTCCTACCCAGTTTCTTGTTGTTTAACTGATTATTTCTCCACCCCTTGACCTGTTGCCTTATCCAAAATGAGTCATGTGGTTCTACTGTGGGACTGCCCTTGCCTCCCCCCCATCTCTCCCTGTTTGCAGTGAGGCTGTAGCTGTCCAGGGAGGTTTTGGATTCCCTGCAAGCAAACAAGCCAGCCCAGAAACTGTGATTATCTTCATCTTAATCCCCTCCCAATCAAGTCCCTGCAAGCACAGCCAACCTTCCTTTTACTGCTACTGATCTTTGGAGAGAGAGACCTTGAAGAGCCACACCATCCTGGAAAAGCTTGTAGCCTCTGATTAGGAGAGCACTCTTATTAAACTGAATACATTTGTACCATCTGTTAACACTTTCAAATTACAGAATGCCCCCTAAAGTACTTTTGCTAAGAACAAATTGAACTTAAAAATCTTTCAACACAAAATTGAATCATCCCTTCATATGATTGTTTGTTAACATCCCAGATAAACTATGGAGTGATGAAGAAATGTTTTAAAGTACCCTTCCTCTGTTTTTTAGTCCTAAGTATTTTAATTTTTTTTTCTTTTTTCTTCAAATCCTTTTTTCCCTTGAAATTGAGTTTGCTAGAGTGAGGGTTCAGTCTCTGTTTCATTAATCCCCCCACTGGTAACACGCCTGTTATCTGGTCTAAAGATTGACTTCCATGATCTTGCTGCTTCATCTGGAAAATTGTTTAGGCCATAAATCTCTGTGCAGATTAGTGAGTCTCATTCCCTCAAGAGGAGTTACATTTTGCCCTTTTAAATGTTAACTCTTTGGCCTCAAGACATTTGTTGATTTTATTATTGATAAAAAAGTTTGATATGATGTATTCTACAGAATATTGGCTTATTTTTTAGCTAATTTGTCACTGAATGTAGCCAGGCCAGCTGATTATGTGATTTTCCACTGACACTGCCAAAATACAGGAGGTGGCATGGTAGACACAGTCTTCCCTTCCTTGTTGAGGCTGTTTGATTTGGGTGGGGAGACTTTCAATTTTACATTTTATAATTATTATTTATGGTATTCAGTCTCAGAAGATGTGTTGAAATTGTGCCAGGCTTTTATAGCAACAAATTTCTGTCATTAACACAGGAAAAATTTGCTGATAAAATTATTCTCAATAATTAGGGATGATTTTGCTTCATGTTTGAAACTCATACTTTTCATGCTGTAGTGGACAGAGATAAACTTTTGGCAAATATTGATGACAGTGCAGTAATTTTTTCATCCAAAATGCATATTTAGAAGGAATTAAAATGAATGACAATCCTGGGATATTTCTTACTCACCTGCATATAGATCCTGCATTGAACACTGCAATAATGCACAGGTCTGTGCCTTGGATTTTTTTGTTTTGTTTTCATTTGGCAGATTTATCAATCTATTCTCCATTTGTGCTTGAATTTTTAGCAGCTCATTTTCATTCTGTTCCTTGCCATTAAACTTTCCATCTTCTTCAGGGGAAGCACGCCTGTGTTTTTAGGCTTCCCGTATCATCTTCCATTCAGACACACTTCCTGTCTGTACATGAGTGGGAAGATTTTGGTTGGACAGGTTGGAATGCCATGAAGAAACATTGAAAAGGATGAGCAAAGCCAAGTGTTTCATTCCACAGTGCTTTACCTAAGAAATTGAGATTATGTGGGGCTTTTTTAGGTGTTTTGGCCAGATCTTTCATGACCAGGTGTTCTGTTCTATGCTTATACACACTAATATATTCTTTAACTGTTTATGTTCACATGTGGGAGTAAGAGAACAAAATAAACAAGACCAATTTACACCATCACTGCCGGTAGAAATTTAGAAAGAGAAAAGCAAACTGTCAAAATGTGTAAATTACTGAAGCTTTGCTTAAGACATTCAGCATGTCTGTGTACCCATATAGTGAGGTAAATCTATACCCTGGAGAAATAAAGAAAATAGAAAGGGGGAAGTTTGGCAAAGGTAAAAGGGCTACAGTTTTGTGAAGAAGAATAAGAAAATTATAAATCGTATAATATATAGCCATACTGTCTTCTTAGTTCATTGCCTTATTTGAGGACTTCTCAATCTGGGACATATTTAACGTCACAAAAGCCTTTTGATAGAGGGAAGTTCCATTGTCTCCATGGAGTAAGAGGATGAATTGAATTACCAGCCTACAATTATAGGGTACAGCCTTTACTATAAGATAACATGAGCAGGGAGTTGCTCTGGACTGACATGCCCATGTCAGGACATTCTGGGTGTTGTCTCACCCAGACAAGTGCCTTGCACTTTCTTTTTCTAGTGGAACAGGCTCACACTATCATTGGTGATGGACTGTTTTTTTATCTTGGACACAAAACTTTAGGAGCAGAAGCACACCGTTTCACAGATAGAAATTCGATCTGTTTGGCAGAAAACAGCCCCTTTCACAGTCTCTGCCTGAATCTGGCAGTGCTGTGTCATGCAATCCGTGCTGGGGGCCAACAGCTCAGCACTTGGCTCTGCTCCTGTAAAATGAAGGTAACCACAGTTCTGTGATAATAACAAGAAATTGCTTTTTATTTGCACTATCACATCACTTTGGTATTTGCCTCGATTTCCAGGGCTGGTATCAGGAGAGCAGACATTAATTTTGAACAATTGCATTTGCAGACGTGATGGATCCATTTGGTGATGGAATTAATGGGAAGATGATTACTTTTACTGAGCTAATAGGACATGTCTTTTCCTCGCTACAAACTGTTTCACTGTCACTTTCCCAATGTGGCTACATTACCAAAAGTTGTCTCATTATATTAACTGGAGCATTAAAATATTGCTTCTGAGTATTTTTCTGTCTATTTAATAATCACTAAAGGATAAAATGTTTAAAGTTCAGTTATTTGGTTTTTCTTTTTCTAAGAAATTTACATGCTTCATGTTTTATGATTTATACTTTTTTCATTTCCTATCCACATATTTAAAAACATCATTAGAAAGATTGGCAGTTCCCTGGATTCCCTTAGACATTACTTCATAACTTCTTTTCAGCTTTTTTCTACGCTTTGGTGTTACTTTTTCTTCCTGTTAAGATACACAACAGAAATCTTTTTCTTTGGACAAGTATTTAAAAATAACTATTTCTTTAATATATAAGTTATTTAATAAACTGTATTCCTTAAATATGGAGTGATTAGTGATTTCATGATGAAGAAATGATAAGAAATGCTTACTAAGATGTAGCATTCAACAATTAATTCTGTATTTGCAAAGTGCTGAGGAACAGTGTGCTCACCATAAAAAAACAGCCTGGGGCTCTTCCAAAATAAAATCATTGTTTTTGCCCTTTCTTGACTTGGTAACGACTGACAAACCTGATTCCTTTTGTACCATAGCAGGATTTAGCTCATGTTAGAAGTGCCTAAATAAATTTAGTTTTGCTTAATTATGCTTGTCTAGCCATGTTTCAGAATGTTCAGCTTTCAGTAAGAAGAATAATCACTTTATATATATCTTTATGAGAACTTCTGTAGTTATCAGACTTTTTTTTTCTGCTGTTGCCTTGATGGTCATAAGTTTTCAATAAATCTTAGACTTGCAGCAGATCCTAATGTATTTTACTGTTACGGCAGGAAAGATAGAAAAAGTCTCCTTTGGAGAAATTAGAATTTTATTCAGCCTATACATTTCCAGTCCAAGACAGAAAAAATGCAATATAGCTGCTGTTAAACCCCTGCTAAGAATCATGATAAACTGAAAGAAATACCCAATATGTTTTTCTTCACGTGCTGATTGAAAAGCAAAGCAGACCTTCCAGATTTTCTTCCATTTGACTTTAATGCTGAGCTTTCCTATTGAAATGGGAAAACCGAATTCAACTTCAGAAAACAGAGAAGCAGCCAAGATATATTTATATCTTGAATAACTTTGAATGAATTTATTGAAAAACTTCCACTCTTGAAACTTATTGAAGAACTCTGTAATATGGAATATAGATTTCACAGGAAAAAAAAAAAAACAAAAAGGGATCAGGAGAGCAACAAATCTGTTTGTCATCTGCCTAGGCATACTTAGTAATTTAAATAATATAGTCAGGGAGTGCAGTGATGGAGACATGGAACAATGCAGGGCCAAGGATAAAGTCCTGTGGGACATCAGCTGCAAGTGAAAAAGGACTCGATTAAGGATGGCTGGATTAAATAACAAGTGAGTGGTCTAACAAAAACTGTTTGCCAGCACCACGTGTTGGCTTTAGTGACGCATCCAGAGTACAATGAATCAGCAGGAGTGATTCTGAGCATTCAGAATAGATGACTGACAGCATCTCATTAGATCAAAGTGATGAGCATGTGCACAATTATCATTTCAGGTGATTAAACAGAGGACATCAGTTAGGGGGTGTCTCTAGTAAACAGTTATAAATCCACTCTGGTAAGGAGAAAAGCAAGTCCTAACTTTTGGAGATTTTTGCAATACAAGAAGCCCTCTGGGAATAAGTTAATTGAGCAGATCCTTGCCAGACATCATAAGGAAAAAAGGGCATTTAAAGACACCTGGAACTGCTGCAGGTGAAGCCTGGAAAAGTGGGGAAAGGAGTCTTACCAGAGGAGTAGTCCTACAGTTTTTAATTTTGATAAGCCCATAGAAAATGAGCTAGATGGCTCGTCTCTTGAGCTGTGATATTAAATTGATGGTTTCAAATTTATTTTAAAATTCTTTGATTAATGTGAATGTTAGGAAGATGTGGGAGATGTGGTTCTAGTAATCCCAAGGTGAGCATCCAGCAGCCCTTTGCTCTGCATCTTTTGTTTGCCATGCAGCAGGAGTCACCTAGTCATGTTTTCCCTACTTTAATTACTTTGCATTAGTGTTTATTAAAATCACCTCCATTTCCATTTCCCATCATGGGGTGATTTTTAAGCCTTTTAAAGATTTTTAATGGTCTGGTTCCTCATTATCTGATATCACTTCATGAACAGCACAACTTTCCAACTTATTTTTGTTCAAATATACAAGGGTCATATATTTCATCTGGTCTTTTCAATCAAATTATTTGCCTAATTTTATTTGCAATCTGTGTAGTCATATGAGCCTGAGCTGGAAGCAACCAATTAGATCACACTGTCCCTCCTCTTGCCAACATGGAATATAATCCTCCAGACAGGGACACGTGCTTGATTTTAGCCAAAAGCTCAGAAAAAACTCTTGATCTTAACCCACTGAAATTTAACCTCTCATCTGTTATTAATCTATTTTCAGCAAATGATTACCAGAACATCTGCTCACGCCCAGTAAATTTTTCCGTCCTTCTCTTAAAGCCGACTTCCCCAGTGGACTGATGGAAGAGAGATTCTGCAGCTCATTCTGCTCTTTAAAATAGCATTGGTCCACTGAAGAAATGTCAGTTGAAGGCATATTGCACCTATCGGGGAAATAAAGGCAAACTTATTTCGATAATAGTAGGATTTCCATCTAACTTTTTTTTTTTTTTTAATCAAGAAGTATAAGGACACATTCAGCAAATGTGTGTTTGGGGTTTACATAAAGATGGAAGCAGCCACACAAAGATCATTAAACTTAGCACTGTGGTTGAAAGAGATCTTCCAAGATCTTTGAGTCCAATCTTTGACCAATCACCACTTTGTCATTCAGCCCAGAGCACTGAGTGCCACTCCAGGAATTCTTTGGACCCCTCCAGGGATGGGGATTCACCACCTCCCTGGGCAGCCCCCTCCAATGCATGACCACCCTTTTAGTGAAAAAATTCCTCCTGAAGGTCTTCTTGTGTCCACTTCCATGTCTTTCCCTAAAGGATATGGTCTGCCAGGGTGTGTTCAGGAGGATGATGGCGGAGGAGTTTTCAGGAGGGCTTTGAAATCTGAGAAGGCAGGAGCTGTTTGGATTCTTGTCAAGGAAATTCCCTCTAAGAGGAGATGCAGTGTGGTAGGAAGTGTGAGAGCTGGTCATTGCCTTGATTTCTCTGATATTCCCTTTCTGATCTCCCTCCCAGTTTTTTTCCCTACATTCATTCCCTGCAGTACATATTTATCCCTATTATTTACTGGTGCAATTGATTTGTGTGCCTTGAGGAAAATGCTGTCTAAACCTTCCTTCATTTAATTTTCATGTTTTTCTCAGGGGTGCTGCTTTCTGCTCTCAGGGTGCCTTTCTACAGCTCAGATATGCTACCAGGACATCTTGTGCACAGCTTGCAAAAAACTGGCTGTGCCAATGCTCTTTTGGGCATTTTATGCTCCTGACCAGTATAAACAATTGTTGACAAAAACATGAGGCTCATATCTCTATTCAGAAGTTAAATTTTTATGTTTTCTTTAAGTTTGCAGATATTTAGGGCAACAAAGGTCGGGTCTTATTCCCTGTAAGGAGCCAATAATCTGATGAAATGTCTGGAAAATAGTTGGGCAAAACTGAAAATGAGAACTAAAGCAAAACCTTCCTAGAGCAGGAGAGAGGTTTTTTTGTTTGTTTGTTTGTTTTTTTGTTTTTAAATCTTGTTGGTTCAGCTAGACACAAAAGTCCACTAAAAAAATCAAATTCTTTCTAAAATATCAATATACAAAAAAAGCTGTGTCTTGGGGGTTTCTCATTCGCATCATTCCAAAATCTGGGCCTGTAGCATTGTCATCCTGGTGCACACACAATTACACTGCAGGCAGTAGATTAATGGGTTTTAGAGCATGAAAGATTGAGTTTTTAAGGAAAATGTCACTTTGTAGCCCAGCTGTAGCAGAAGTTGGCTATTCCTTGTGATTGTTGCCCACTGTTGAATGGTTTAGTTGGAGCTGACAACTTGAGACATTAGCACTAGGTTGTGTTCAAGTGTATTTAAATACATTGTTTTCCCTTTTTTTTTATGTTTCAGAACAAGAGCCAAGGACTGAGTTTTGTCCGTATACATGCGCCTTGGCAGGTCCTCAGTCGAGAAGCAGAACTCCTTAAAATAAAAATGCCCACTAAAAAGGTAAATATCTCCCATTTTCTATCAACAAGTTTTATGATTGAAGGAGCAGGGACCAGAATCATCATTAAATGTATAGAAGCCCATGGAGTTACTTTGTTTCAAAAATCAGAGAAAATGAACTGTCAGGCTTATTTTTCACATTTTCAACTCTTTGAGATGATTTACTGTTCAGAGCTGTATTTAAGATGGGATTTCCAAAGGGGTTTTTAAAGGCCACAGAGGCAGCTGGCTGATGGACTGCATTGAGGAGGGTGACGACAGAGGTGAGTGTTAGGGAGGGCTTTGAAAGCTGAGAAGGCAGGAGCTGTCCGGATTTTTGTCAAGAAAATTCCCTCAAAGGTGAGGGGTAGTATGGAAGGTAGTATGGAAGGTAGGGGTAGTATGAAGTCTTAAGACTTCTCCAAAGAGAGAGAGGCTCTCCCCAGAGAATCTGTTTTGGTGGTATCAGTGACTTAGTGAATTCAGACTTGCCTGTTGTCACTAAAACTTCAGCCTCACTCTCTTCTTTTCTGTCTGTTTTCAGCAAAGTTACTGGCAAACCTCATAAATTCTGAGTAGCAAATTCCCCAATCTGTGTTCCTGGAGTTATTTAATCCATTGATTAACAACTCCACTGCAGTCAGGGGAACTGCCTTGTGCTTTTAGTTAGTGATACTCATTAACTGCCCTGAAAAACACTTATTTCTTTGCATTGTCATTAGAAATAAAGGAAAAATTGATTTTGTTTTCTCCCACTTTGTTGTTTGATCTTTATTTGTTTGTTTCAGTTTTCCATCTTGTTTTCACCCACCAAAAGCTTGTGGTTCACATTTCATGCTGTTACAACCTGTTATTATCGGAAGACTGGCCAAATCAATCTTGCATACTCTCAATGTGCTTGCATGCCGGGGGAAAAAAAGAAAAGGATATTTCCAATCAATCTTTGAAAATGAGTAGGTTTTAGGCAGCTACAGTACCCCTAGAAACTTTCTACATATTCAACTCCTCTCTTTGATCCCTTCCAAAATTAATTCCTTTTATGCATTTTTTATGTCTATTTCTGCTTATTTCTCCCTCCTTCTGCCCTCATGGGAATTTTCCCCTCCAAGTTTTTTTGCAGATGCACCAAAGTAAATTTTACACTATTTTAATTAATGAATATTGCTATGATTTTGGCCTGGGTTAAGGTCTGTCCAGCAGCTGATAATCTCTGATGGCACTCTCCCCATTCACAATAGCTCTGCATCCCCTTCTCTCCTCTGAGTGGGAGAAAAAAATTCCTCTGTTATCTCCAAAAATATAAAAAAAAATCCTCTGTTATCCCTAGCTGTAGAAATGGCAGCACTACCAGAAACAAGATTGACAGGGAACCTCTATTCATGTCCTAGGGTTTGGGTGGTTTTTTGAAATTAAAAACAGTTGAAAAAGGAATTTCCTTTGAAAGAAAAAAAAATACATTTTGAAAAAACTGAAATCTTGTATTTTGGGGAATTGGCAATATAAAATAAAATATTCTGACAGTAACCACTGAAAGGAAAGTTCTGGTTTTGATCAATGAGACAAAATATTGGTCCCAAGGCACATTAGGTATTTTCTGTGATGCTATTTTTATTTATTCAAGGATCCTATTAAACCTTTAAAAAAAGACATTTTCAGGAGAAAGTATTTATCTGTCTCTAAACATGAATTGGTTACAAATATCTTTTTTCCCCGAATATTAAATTTTAAATCATGTTTCAGAATACAAGAGATGCTGGGAAAAGGTACCCTCTAAACCCTTTTAACTATATATAAACTTCTGGATATGATAATAGAGCTATTTTGGTGAGTGAGACTGTGCGAAGCTCAAACATGAGTACGGGAATCAAATAGGAACAACTGGGAGGGTTGCTCTGTGGCCAAAGCTGTGATGTCTCTGGCTTTAGTGAGTCTTGGGGGAATGAATTCTGTGACTGGAGTGCTGGGATAGGGAAGTAAAGGCTGTTCAGAAGAGATACGCGGGGACAGAGAGCAGGAAGAATTGTCCTGTATGGAAGGGGAAAGGCTGCATTTAAGGGATTGTAAGGTTAACAGCTTCTGGGTGAGGATTAGAAGGATGGAAAACAAGGCAGATGTCATTGAGTATTGTATTGGACTGATGAATTATTCCATAGGCAACCAGGAGAAATTTCTTGTGCTTACTGGTAATGTCCACTTCCCAAACATTAGTTGGGATTACTGCCCTGCTGTGACTAGCAAGTCTGAGAAATTCCTGAAGGGTGTTGAAGATGATACTTTGCCACAAGAATTCAGTGAGCCAGCTAGAAAAGATGCCCTCCCAGACTGGATACTTGTGAATAGAGAAGGACATGTGGGATATGTGATACTAGGAGGCTGCCTTAGCTATGGCAACCACAAAATGGTTGAGTTTAAAATATTCAGTCTAATGAGAACAAAAAAGGTCAGCAGAGTTGTTGCCATGGGTTTCAAGAGAGCAGACTCCCAGCTTTTGTCCCCAGGAATCTGCTTTTGAGTGTTCCATGAGTGTTTGGTTGAACAGGGAATTCCTTGTGGAGCTTGAGAAGAAAAAGACATTTTCCATCTCCATCAACAAGGCCAGGCCTCACAGGAAGTTTACAAAGCTGTGGTTCACATATTCAGGGGGAAAACACCAAAGGACAAAACTCATCTAGAGTTGAAACTGGCCAGTGTTGTGCCACACAACTAAAGGACTTTTCAAAGTATGTCAATAACAAGAGAAGGTGTGAGGAAAATGTTTTACCAATGCTTGTTGGAAATGGTCACCTGAAAAACAGGGATGATGGAAAAATGGAAGCCTTCAGTGCTTTGTTTGCCTCAGTGTTTAATATTAATAATCTTGGACTGCCTGGTCCTGAGGCAGAGGACTACAGCTGTGGGAACAGTTTATGGCTTTCCATTTTTGGCCACTGAACTTTTAAGGGTCCATCAGTATCCACTGGATGCTCAGAAGTCCATGGGGCCCTGAGAATTGATCCCAGAGTACTGAAGGAAATAGCAGGACCCCTTTCAATCCACTTCCAAAGGACTTGGTACTCACTGACTGGGAGCTAGCCGGTGTTATTACAATTTACAAGAGGGAAGAGCCAAGAAATGAAATCCCTAATATTCCGACCTCAGGACTTGGAAGAATTATGGAGAAAGTCACACCATCTGCAACTGAAAGGCATTTGAAGGAAAAAGCATTCCTCAGGCACAGACAATAAGGTTTCACAAAGGGAAAATTCTGGCTAACTAATTATATATCCTTCTACTATAAGATTCACTGCCTAGTGGATTAGAGGAAGGCAGTAGATGTAACTTTTTTTTTTTCTTTCCTGTAGCATCCTTCTGGACAGGTGATTTAACAGTGAGATGAGCAGGTACCTGGAGCTCTGGGTGAAGAATTGTTTTTTTTCTTTTTTCTTGTATTAACAATTCTGCACTTTTTTTTTTTTTTTTTTTTTTTTTTTTTTTCTGGAAGCAGCTTGTGAGGGACAGTAACTTTTAGGAACTGCAACCCATACGGATTCAGGTGCTTACAGTTATATAGGAATATGTCTTCAGAGAAGACACATTTTAATTACAAGTTTAAACACACACAGCAAATTATTTTTTTTTTCTTTCTTCATTTTTACTGTAATTTTGGAAGGGACATGCTAATGTACAGTTTTATTTCCTCAGATGTATGAAATAACAGAAGAAAAGGGAATACTCAAAACGTTAAATGAAATATGGTGCAAATTTACTGAACCTCTGCAACCCCAGGTGCCACAACAAGAAAATACCAAGATGAAAACCTTGTCCTACCCGTTTTCCAGAGAGAAAATATATTTGTGAGTACTTTAAAATGTGATGGACCACGAAGAAAGCTGGAGTGTATCATTTTAGTGTTGTAATTTCTTTTCCCCACATTTTAGTTTAAATTCAGAAATTCATCAAACATATCTGGAAATCTTGAGGAAACATCCAAAATTGTCAGATTTTCAGTGGATTAACAGAAATCTAAGCTGGAGAGACTTTCTGCCAGTTTTCTACTTACTTCTGCAGGATGAGGCACTGGAAGTAGTGCATCAAATAAAATTTCCATAAGTTTAGCTTGAAACGTAGAAATCCTCCCACCAAATTCCTGATTATTTGGTTATGGATATTACTGCCTGTTTTGAAAAAAGCAAGAGCTAGCAGAAATACGGCAGTATTTTCCATCTTGAAAGATTTATTGTAGCAATTAAAACTCAGCTAATAATATGCAGATAAGGAATTCTTGACACCTGCCCTTTGACTCAGAATAGTATTTCTGGGCCCAGTTTGACATGAAACACTCTTTTTTTCCCTTCCTGAGTGTCTCCTTGTATTTATGTCCAATAAATAAAATTCAGTAATAAATATAGTGACCCACCATTTCATTTATTGCCCTCTGACAATTTTAATTAATTTTGAATATGAGTCAAATTGATGGAGGAGAATAAACTGGGAAGCTAATTTCACATATGATGATTTTGAGGTTTAAGGGAAGGCATAATTCCAGTGGAATGGTTATTTGAAATCAAGTGAAATGCTGACTGTTTAGTGGCCAGGAAAAGAGTAATGAACATCTGCATCAGGCTGGTTGAAACCTAATAACATAACCTCAGCATGTTATAGTGTTGAGGGGATGTTATAAGAAAAATATTGAAAGATCATCTTCTGTAAATAGAGAGGTTCTTCTTGCCCAAAAGGCATTTTATATTAGCTAATCATTTTGCATTTTTATGCCCACCTCAGTGCAATCCTGGTAGAGCTCTGAATGACTGGGTCTTAAACAGCACATTCTATTATGCTGTACTGTGTCATCTAATTTCCTTTAAACATCTGTTTTTCTGATTAGCAGCAGTTTCTGAGTGACTTCTAAATTAGAATCGTATACGTTGTTTTACTTGTTGCTTCTGTGTCTTAAAACAGAGCTGATTTTCTTTTTCCTCAATGTTTTAGGTATAACATCAAAGACAAAGACACCTTTTTTGACAATGCAACCCGCAGCAGAATAGTAAGTTAATAATAACATACCCTTGTCTTGTGCAGAGTGAGATTTGCTAGTGGGGTTTAGAATGGGATTTACAGGGAGTGTTTTAGTTTCAACTTTGCTAATTCCATTAATTTATGCATTTGTGAGTTCTTGCAGAACACTAATTCCTGACATTTATGTATGTAAGGAATTCTTTTCTGGAACTGCACAGTTGTTCAGGAGTGGGAAATGCTTTGCAGGGAAGCTACAGACTCCTCTTCATTTTCAAAGCTCTTTTCAGCCCTGCTCCTAATCTTTAACCGGATGTCCTTCCATATAGTCTTTATACTTCAAATACTTCTATAAGGATGTGATTCAGCAGGATTTAGCCCACAAATGTTAGGTCAGTTAATCCATTAATAAATTCTGCTAGATGATTTGAATATTTGTGCAAATGAACACTGCAGAAGAACACCAACTATTTTAGCACTTTGTTTGCTAATTCCATGATGATATTCATGCTAAAAGAGGATTTTTGTGTTGTCCCACTGTTCTTTTTTGCAGGTGAGGGAAATTTTGAAGCGCACATCTACAAAGGCCAGAAACAGCATGGGTAAGGTGGAGGGAAGAGAATGAGAGGTGTTCTTTTGAAAGGAGTTGTTTAGATATCTCACAGAATACTGATTTTTCTAGCAGGACACAAAATATGCTGACATATCTTCACAAAGGAAAATAAAATTAGAGACTGAACTAACTTTTTTTTTCTGAGGCATAAAATCAGAATTTCTAGTCCATGGTTTGGATGCTAATGGGAGCTGGCTTTTCATTTCTACAGGTGCAGCATCTGGCACTTGACTCACATTTCAAGAATTATTATAAAATTGGATTTGATTACTGTATGATCTGCTTTAGAAAATTCAGATGTCAGTTGCAATATGTTGTATTATTTCTTGCAGGACCATACTTTTCCTGCCATTTCAATTGAATAATTCACCTTTCCAGGTCATTTTTATTGCTTTGGCTTTAAAAATTACCTCCCTAGTTTCCTTGTCTAGTGAAATATATGACTTAAATATGACTGTTTTGAAGATACTTTTGGGATAATGCTGAAATATTTGAAGCTTGAGGTTCAGAATTTATTTAATTTTCTTGAGGTTCAGAATTTATACAGGTGTACATATTCTCTTTTTTCCACTCTTTTCTCTCACCCATTGTGAGATCATTTCACATATCTCCCTAGTGGAAAAGAAGTGATGGTGCTCCCTGTCTGACATATTTTCTGGAAATCTTTCTGTAAGCTCCACCACCTATGGACAGATCACAATGTTCAAGGGTAACATTCCTGGCAAATTATGTGCTGCAGCAAAATTCTTCACAGTCCTGGTGTGATTTTGGACATGGAAACTCCAATAACACAAGTTTTTGGTACAGGAAAATAGATTAATTTAAGACTCCTTGAACAGGAGATAGATATTGTTTTCGAAGTTGCATGGAAAGCGTTACAAAATGAAAGCCATACAAAATGCTTTTTCTTTTTCAACCAAAACCACTTGCCTTTTCCCAGTCCAAACTTTTAAATTTATGACTGCCTTACTGTTTCCTTAAAAAAACAAAAAGAAAATATGGTTCTTAAAATATCAGGCATTCTCAATTTCTAAAACATCATTTGGCAGGTGCTGCTTTTTGAACTGTTTACTTGGTGATGTTCTATGTTTTGATCTGCTCAAAAGTCTCCAATGCGGTAATATAGAGAAATGCTGCCTTGATTTTCTGGATAGCTGGGAACCTTCCTGGAGATTTTGGAGTTTGCTGGGGACAAAACTGGAGAGAAACTCAAGGACAAAGTCGGAAGAGATAGGGAAGTTTGCCATTGGAGATATTTGCCTCTTAAGGTTTTCTTTAATAGCTTGTTCTGGTTTATAATGGAATAAAAGCCATCATTAGAGATCTAAGGGCTAGCAGGAATTTTTTCCGGAATTTTTTAACTCTAGTGTGACTGTAGCATGAGCCTGATGCACTTCAAGCTCAGGTCAGCTCAAGAGCTCATTTGACACGAAATAACTATTTTAACATTCCCATCCTTTCCATCTTTCTCATCCTCAGCCAAAACAGGATTGTGCATCATGTTTGACCTAAATTCACTTATTCCTTTGGTCTTCTGAGAACCTCTCCCAAAAGACCTCTTTTTCATGTGTCACTAAGGCTTTCCCATCTCACTGGTCTTAAGCTTAAAACCACTCATACGGAGAGGTTTAAAAGATTTTTTAAACAATTTTTAATTTTTTTTTAATTGGAATTCATTGATATTTTGCAGAAGAGGCAGGGCAGTGATGTTGGAATTGCTTATAGGAGTCTTTGGTTTTATTATCCTGTTTTATGAAAATAGCAACAAACACATATGGATTTTTTTGCATCTGTGTAAGGCTGAATCTGATTCCTCTCCTATGATAATATACAAGGAAGCCTTATTTTCTTCTAGTATAACTGTGAACCACTGTAAACTTCCAAACATTGAATGTTTTCAGGAGCAGGCTTGACACTATTCAAGAAAAATTTCTTGATTCTATGAATGCATGTAGTTGTACTTTGTATCAACAGAAACATTTATTGGTACTGCCTGTCTAGCATCTCTGACGAGAAGGTTTTACCCAAATATTTCAGGACAATGTGTAATTTGACTATGGAATATTTTTCATCACTAAAGACATAATAGCTGGTTACTTTTTTCTTCTGGGCATCAAAAGCAGAGAGGCCTGGAATGAAAGAATGAATGAATGAATAAATAAATAAATAAAACAAATCATTAGAAATTACTCATCTTTGGTTGGCTTTTTGTGGAACAATTGTTTTCACCTTCAGAGACTGAAGATGGAATTTCTGTAAGAGTTGCAAGTCTTGAGAGGCAGTGTCTTTCTTGTGTCTGTCTACAGGTGTTGTAGTCACTGCTGGGAATTCCCTTGATAAACTAAACTCCCTGGAAGTGCCCAAGGCCAGGTTGGACGGGCTCTGAGCAACCTGGGATAGTGGAAGGTGTCCCTGTCCATGGCAGGGGTGCAGGAACTGGCTGTTCTTTAGGGTCCCTGCCAACCCAAACCATTCTATGATTTTATAACCACAAACTTCTGTGGTAGTTTTTGTGGGAGTTGTTCTTATTTGTTAGCCAGTGGAGGTCCATGGTTCTGACCATTGTAAAGATTCAAGAAGGAATTCTGAATGCTTTTCTCCTCAGTCATGTGGCTCTTTGCCAGGGCCAGAAAGTGGTCAGAAGAGTCTTTGCACTATGTTGTTCACTGAAGAAAAAGCACTTTATGGAAATGAGTTTCTCTGAAAAACATTTTCCACTGCCAGGAACTCCTATGTTGCTCCATTCTCATTCTGAATATTGTCAGTTATACAGTTCTGGAATGTCATGCAATGAAATCTGTAATAAAGTTTTCTGTTCAATTGTGCCTATTTACCACCTGAATTTTTCTTTTTCTTTTAGGCATTGGCACGTTAATAGCAAACAATGTTTATGATGCAGCCTACCCACTTCATGATGTACGTATGCACTATTAAAAATCCAGTTCTCTGCTGGTGTCACTCAGGAGACATCGATTCATAGACGTTATTATTTGCTGTCTGTGACTTTGAAAACCTACTTTAAGTGTGATTCTAATATGAAAACTCTTATATAAGTACCTTTCAAATTGTGCCTTAAAAATAAAATCAACAATGCAGGAACAGGCAACAAAATTTCCTTTAATTTTTTCTCCTTTTACATCAGTTATTAAATTATTTTCTTTCTCCAGGGTGAATATGAAGGCCAAAATGATGACATGAATGAAAGAAAGGTAAACTACATTGGAGAATTTATTTCATATTAAATTTAATGTAATAAATGATGTTCTAAATCTCATTGTTAACCATTAGCCATTGTATGAACAAATAAATGTTTTAATAAATTAATACCTTTTTTGAATTACATATTTTCCTCTATTTCTTCATATCAAAATGTTTCTGCAATATTTTTATAATGCCTTCTCTTGAAGACATTATAAAAATATCTTAATTTAATGTTAATTTAATTTGAAATTTACACCTTGAAATGTTTCCAATTTCCCTCTGCATACATAGGCCAGATTTTCAACCTGTGAGGAAGCTAAAATTGTGAAATAACTCATATAATAATTTTATTTTCCTAACCAAATGCTCCTAGAGAACAGTGGTTACTAAAATAAAACATAGTTGTACTTTTCATTTGATTGCACATTCAACAAAATGGCATGCAATTTCTAAAAATCTGCTTCCAATTATTTTGTAAATAAAGTTTCTAGCTATCAAAAGACATTCAAAAATAGATCAATCCCCAAAGAAAGTGTGAATTCAAACTGTGTTTAGTATGTATGCTTACTTTTAGAAATGGGAAAAAAATTAATTACTATTAAATGATCTATATATAGTTTACTAATAAATAATATATTAAGATCCTTTCCATATTGTTCTCTAATGTTATTTTCCTTGATATGCAAACAATAGGATAGGAAATACTGAGGGAAAATAGTAGGGAGAGTAAAGGGAAGAGGGAAGAATGAAGAAAAACAGAATGTTTGGAAACCTCCAATATTTCTATTCTGTGAAGACTGGGTTCATACGAATGGACATCATACAAATAAATCTGATTTCTCCAATGCTGAATTGGTAAAATTTGAAAATGTAATCTTTGTAGTTTTTGGTAAATAATGTTACTTTTCAGCCACTAGATGTCTTCATGTGCTGTATACAATTTAATTTAGTGTATGAACCTTGGTAAGCAAAACCAAGTTGGAAAACGAACTATAAAAGAAGCTTTTTTATTCATGTCTGTTACTTTGAACTTTTTGTTCATGAAGGCATTGTTTGCTCTGGACTTGCAGAGTTTTCTCTGAGAGGCAGATCCACAGAATACTGACTTGGAAAGCAAAAATTTTACAGAAACAAACTAAATAAACAATTATTCAGCCAATGGAGGATGATTGGGTACTGTGGAATGGGGGGAAAGAGGGCCTAGAAGGACCAGTGTCTGGAAAAATATTCCCCCTACTAGCTGTATTTTGTGCTGCCCTCTTTTTATTCTGCCTATTAGGCTCAGTTATGAAGTGTTAAGTATTAAAAACATAAAAGCTTCTTTCCAGAAATACTTCATTGATTATTCACATATGTCCCTGCTGCCTAGGCCTTGAATCTTCTGTAGTATTCCTATGCATAACATCATCTGTTTTCTATCTGATTCTAATAGTCTCAGTGTTTAATTTCCTGAAGAACCTTGATCAGGTTTAAAAGAAAGGAGGGCATTTTTGAGATTTTTTTTCCTCTGCCCCCCCCCCCCTTTTTTTTTTTTTTTGCCCACTTTAACTTATCTGTATCTTCAAATTTAATTTTCTCTTGTAAAAGCCCCCTAAATGAACTGAGTCCTTATAGGGTACTTATGCCAATAAGGCAGCACAAGTAATTAGGGTTTATGTACCAGTTTATAACATAAAAGGTTAATCTTTATACTTCAGTATTTCCTTGGAGAAAATGCACAGTGACACAACACTTTTGTACCATCATAAGAATTAAAAATCTGCAATGAAAATCTAAAACTGAGAGGGTTTCAGTTTTTCCTCAGAGTAAAGGAATTTCCCAGTTTCAGTGTAATTTCTGTTCTAAAAAAAACCAAAAAAACCAACCTTTCTAAGAAAGGCATTGAGCAGCAGAATGATAATAACTCTCCACGAGTGTAAACACTGCTTTAGTCTTTAAGCTTTTGGCCCACTGGCAACTTGTAACTCTTCATTACTGTCTCTATGTTTGACGCTAAAAAATCCATGAGGGCTTTGTAAGACACCTGGGAAATCCTCTGTTGCCATATACTAGAGCAGCTTCCCTAATATTAGAAGCAGAATAAAAAATTCTTATAAACTTACAGAAAGTACCTGTTCCTAAATGGAATGCTATTGGACAGAACATTCTTTTTGCTGTTCAAATTCCATTCTGTAGCTGTGTTCAAAGCAGCCTGTTGGGAGTTTAAAGAATGTAATGGCTTTAACTTTCTTCTTTTGCATATCGGAGTGAAAGCATTTATTAGTATGATTAGGCTAATATTTTGTAGGTAGTGCTGGGGAATAATGGCAAGGGGTGATTTTGAATAGGCAAGAACAAGTATTCATATAAAAATAACAGTACGGCAGCCAGGACAATCTTCTTCCATGAAGCTGTGTCACATATATCACGGGAATGAAAGAGAGAATAATAAGCAAAACTATCCCAAATTCCTTGCCTGCTGCAGTTGAGTGTGTTGTGGCCAATCTACCCCAGGTCCTGCAAGGTTTCCTGTTATCCCTGCTCCTGTTTCAGCTGGATTCCTCCTGCTACAAGAAGTTTCTGTAGAATCTAGTCCTTCCTTTGAGCTGTCTGTAAGCTGTGGGTGAATCTGCACGGCCAACAGCAGAGGTGGCCTTGTGTGATGTCCCCAGCAGGGGGACAGAAGTGGCTTTACTATGGGCTCTCCTGTGTTTAGTAGCCCCAGAAGTGCAGCAAATATTTTTAACTCTTAGATATTTGTGAAAACAGAAGGGATAACTTTTTTCAAGTTAATTTTCAATTTGTTTGTTGTTTGTTTTTTTTTTCTTTCTTTAGTTGCTGTATCAAGAATGGGCAAGATATGGAGTGTTTTACAAGTTTCAGCCTATTGATCTCATAAGGTATTGTGGACTTGTGTAAAACACCAAGGGACCTCATTCTGAGGTGATGCAAATTAAATCATTTCCACTTCAGCAAATGAAATCTTGGATTGATCAGAACATTGAAAATAATGTCCTCACTGCTTTTTTTGTGGCTCTGATGATAATTTACTATGAGAAAAATACACTCAACAATCATTACCTATTCTTTTGTATAGTGCTTATTCCTGGAAGAATGTAATACTTTGATTTTTGGGGTTTTTTAGGTATTGATTTGTTCAAAGGAGAGGAATTGCCATTTACATTGGTGAATTTTTATTGGAGGGTATGGACACAAAATCTGGTGAATAATCAGAAGCCGGTGTTCACATCATGAATCAGTGTGAAAGTATTTGACAGTTTTGAGATTGGTTTGATTTTTTACTCCTGGTTTTACAAGTTTTATTCATCTGAACACATCCATATGTGTTCCCAGTGGGGTTTTTTGTATATTTATAATTTTTTTCTTTACAAACATAGAAGTTGGCTTTAAAATAAGACAAAACAAACCAGTCATGATTTTTAAGGATTTCCCACAGTAACTAAAAGAAAGCCAAAACAAAACAATTTTTTTTGCATTGTATTTTGTTTGTACAATAAACACTGAGTAAAGCAAAAAAAATTTAAGTGAACTACTGACTAGAAATATTCTTTTATAAGATATCTATCTGGGAAGAAGTGAAGTAGGATATTAAGAAATAGAAAAAGCATCAATAAATATCTGTTTTAAAATAATTTGTATATATAAGAAAGATGACATTTGTTACCATTTGTCTTTTGACTAATCAAACTTCAACCATTTTTTATTATATGATCTGCCCCTGTATGATTGTCTGCAGAAGTTGCTGTTGGGAATATGGCTAGCAAATAGGCTTTGTAAAATGTTTTGTTATATTTTGAGCTGAAATACTGCACATTGTTTTTCAAAGAGTTAAGCACTAACTTTTAATGTGAGAGAAATTGCTCCTTGTTGGGAGAAAGATGTTGCAAACTGGCAAGTGGAAGTGAGACCACCAAACCCTACTAAGGTTCTGCAAGGCTTTGAAATTCTCTCTTTTTTTTTGCTTCAAAGGCTTTGTGCAAAATTTATGTACCTTTTGTATGGCAGTTACTCTTGGCCAAGGTTCTGTATGGAACAGGTAAACTCAGAATGAGATTACAACACCTGCTGTGTTGTTAGTAAATATTACAAGTGTTAAACTAAGCTGTGACTGGCTAGAGGAATTCTCAAGTTTTAGCGACTTGACAGCTCAGCAGAGTTAAAAATAGAGGTACATCTGCTTACACTCCATCTTCATTTGTATTTTGCTGTCTTCATTATAATGTTTCACTGTGCTGATATGATTTCATAGAAATCCTGTGGTTTAAACTTCTGTGAGAAACCAAAAGAAGACCAGACATGTGCAATTGATTGTCTGTTCTCAGAAATGACTTTTCTTGCTTTTATCTTCCATATTTGCTTGACTGCAAATTTGACTGTTACCACTAAAATAAATGTGGTTTTAATTTCCTGGGTAATGTTCGAGCTTTAGTGTAGATGTACCTGGAGAATGGCCACCCCTCTCTTTCTGCCAGTGAAGTGGGTTTCTTCACTTTTGTTCCATGGAGGGTATCTGAGCTCAGCCTTAATGTGGATACTTATTCCCTTTTCAGACATCACACTTTGAGCTTTTTGGGAATTTACTGTGACCCTCCGTTCGTAGATTGCTTAGATTA
The DNA here is from genome assembly GCF_029207755.1 of Chamaea fasciata. Lineage (NCBI taxonomy): Eukaryota > Metazoa > Chordata > Aves > Passeriformes > Sylviidae > Chamaea > Chamaea fasciata. Next base: position 51,286,274 of record NW_027094090.1, read on the forward strand.
CACTCAGCTTTTATTATTTTTTTTGTCTGGTGTAGTTTAAGTTTAAATTCAGTCTTTGATGGACAGATGAAGCAGCATTTATCTTTATTTTTACTCAAAGCCTGTCCTGCCTGCTGTTTTCAAATACATTAACTTGGTTGAAGTACGCTGCTAATTTTTAAATACAGCTTGCAACATGTATTTATCTATTACTGTTTCACTCTTATTAAGTAGGAATGCAAACTGAAAGTCATTCTTTAACTCAAGTGTCTGTGCTGGAAGATTAGATGTGGCGCTGTAGAATTATTATAGGTTATTCCTGGTTCCTCAGCACCTTCCTTCTGACCACACAGTTGTTGCCAGTTCCCAGTTGATTGTGCACTAGGACAGGAACCACTTATTTGTTATGCTCACTTTTGGTACAGACTGGGGATTCTCTTCTAATGTCTCTAATCCTCCAGGAATTTAACTGCGTAGTCAGTCTTGGAAAATTTTAAAGTTCCTAATAACAAAAGGAAATAAAGGACCATTATAATATTCACCAACAATTCCATTCACTCCTGTCTCTTAGTCTGTAAAAATATCCTTCTCTGGCTTTGTGGACTGCTTTAAGCTATAAGAAAAAGCAAATTTTTTTGGTGAAAGAAATACAGCTGAGGGTAAGGAAGGTTTCACCAAATAAGAACACAGAGCGTGTTACATGTTTCTACTCAACAGCAGAACAATTTCAATCAAAGACTTTAAGGAAAAACATAGTGCAGATTGTGCAAGTGTGAATTGAAGTTTGATTTATAAGATGTTACAACAGTGCACATCCAGATATAAAAATGCATCGTTTGAAGCCCAGTCTGCCTAATGCAGTGCTTTATTTTCAAAAGCATATGAATGTCCAAATATGATTTTTTTTTGTTTATTTCTTTTTAACTCACATGAAGAGGATTATAAACAGTTATTTGAGAGAAAAATCGTGAATTATTTGCCAACAGATATCTTAGGCTAAAGTACTGAAAATGATGAATGTAAAGTACTGGACCTCAGTCTGGATCTCATGAAGGCCTGAGGGATATATTTAAAAGTAGAAAATGAAAGCTGCAGTTTTAGAATGGTCAGAGCTCTGGAGGTCTGTCTGTTGTAACACACCTTTTCTGTCATCCTAATTTAAGTATTGATTTTCACTAGAGAGGAGTTTCTCTTGTGTGACTTTTTTATAGGAATACACTTATCAACAGTAGTTCCCCTCAATCTTTTCACTGTAATATTAAAAGTGCTATTAAAACATCTGTGACTTAGTAATTTTCTTCTATTTTTGATGATTTTCTTTTCTCAGGTGAAGATGAATTCAAACTCAGGTTTTAGCAAGTTCTGCAGTGATGCTACTGTTGATCCAGAGACAGGGAGGATGCTCCCTAAGAGTTTTATCACCTTGCATAAAGAAATCAAGTTTTGTATTTTTACATGCTATTGAATCTCAAAATTTTAACAACAGGATTTTAGAATTAATAGGTTGTCCTTAGACCTCCTCTCTGCTCAAAGCAGAACTGGCTTGAAAGCCGGATCAAATTGCTCACGCATTTTGAAATCTCCTGGGATGGAGATCACGCAGGTTCACCTCTTCCAACGCTGCACTACTTTCAAGAAATTTTTCCCCCTCTTTGGACTAAATATTTCTTGATCTTGTTTGCAGTCATCATTTTTGTCTTTTAGCAGTACACCTCTGATGACTTATAGCAAGTCAAGAAAATACACAGAAGTGTAAGAAGTGCAGTAGAAATTTATGACAGATTTTATTTCTCATTATAATGCAACATTTATCACTTAGGAGCTCTAAATGACAGATGGAGTAATCTAAGGTTATGATATCCCAAAGGAGAGGTTTATCTTCTGAGAAGGGAAAGCCTTAACTCATGGAAAACTGGCACATCTTCCTCTTAATGGGCATCTTGAAGCAACTGCAGCTGGAAAGCCATGGAAAAGCTAGAAAACCAAACTGAAATTCCAGGAGCAGACCATCCTTGCAGAGAGGTCACCTTTTTATCCCTTGATCTATTAATACAAGATTACTTCACCCCAGGAAAATCAAGCAGAGTTGGCTCATTTCTAATTGTGGTAGAGCTTATTTTATTATCACTGCTTCTATAAGGCCCTTGCTCACTTTCTAATGGTTTTTCATATTTTAGTTTCTAATTCCCATTTCTAGAACTTCACCCAATTTTTTAGCAGCTAACAGGCTACATTATCTATAGTGTGATTACTTTCAAAGCTCCAAATATCTCTTGCTGTAAAGCCTGAAACTGGAAAGACATGTAAAGATTGAGACTATGTATACAATAACTCTTTTTGCAGGAGCAGGTAGGAAAGTGTGTAAACTAAAACATTATTTATAGTGTATAGAACATAAATCAAAACTCAGGAGTTTCTGTTAGTCAAACTGTCTAGCTAATATATTCCCTCCTTCCTATCTTGTACTATGTTTTCCTTTGGTATGGAAAATTGTTTCACCTTGGTGTGTAATGAATTCTGGCCTTTCATTGTGGTGTACCCATGTTGAACCTGCTTTTGACTGAGCATCACCAGTCCCACCCTGTTCCTGCCATGAATGCTATGTTTCTAAAGCCAGGAACTTGCTTCTCCTGGCAGTTTTTAAAGCAGTGACAGACCTGTGATCCAAAGTTTGACACTCTCAGCTCTGGAAACTGTTGCCTTCTCTCTGAGTGTCTTGGGTCCTGTGTAAGGCTGTGCTCAATGTAAGCAATCAGGCACCCAAATTGTCAGTACTGGTTTTGCTTTTGACCTTTTGCTTCTTTCATCAATCGTCACCAAAAAACCCCCCAAACCTGGATGTATCTGCTTACGCTACTTAGGGTAGTTTTAAAAGAGAGATAAAATAACAACAGGGGAGTTCTGCTAAGATATTGTTTTTATTGTCTTTAGAGATAGGTGTCTCTTCCTTTGCAAAAATGTGGTTAAGATCAATTTGTGGTACAGCCTGCCCCAACTGAGCCCTTCTATCCTGCCTAATGCCTGAATAAATGATTTCTTCATATACCACCATGATCTGTAGTCACATCTTCATCTCCTTTTTGCTCCACATACTGTCTAGAATTCTCAGGACTTGAAAATAAAATCTGTGATTCCCAGTCCCAGAGGAAATATTGTTTGGTCACTGCTTATGCTAACTTCGGGGTTATTGATCCTCAAAGTGGAGATTTTATTGTATGCTTTAATTCCTTGGCTTCCCTGTGCCTTCTATGTTATTATTGTGAATTAATCTCATCAAACATCCCTTTTTTTTTTTTTTTTTTGTGGAACAGAATCACTTTGGCAGAAACACCCCTATAGCATCTGGTTATCTCACATGTAGTGAACAACTCTCTCTGATGCACTGTGTGCCTGCAATTCTTCCCTGACTGTGTTTAGCGTGCAAATCTTCAACACTAACGGAGATGCTGCGGCTGTCTACAAGGAATTCTGTGTTAGGGAAAAAGAGAAAACAGCTTTAAGCATGGGAAAGTGCAGTAATTGAGCAAACACAGCACTAAGTAGAAAAATGCCCATGAGCTCTACCAGTATCTTTGACACTTGTCCATCCAGCTCCTTTCCAAAGCTCTGCCAAACACATGCCTGAGGCAATAATCTAAGCGTATCTTCTGCTGTAACCCTACTGCACTTAGAAGCCAACATCTTTTTATAGTTCCAAGAATCTGCACAGTGAAGATTCCTTCCCAACATGCGATATGTTCAGCTTGCAGTTCATTGTCATCAAAGCTCTAGGTGCAGGGGAAAGGGCTGTGCCAGCATCCACTCATCCTTGGTGTCCTTCCTGCCAGGTTTTACAGCAGAGAGCTTCCCGGAAGGGGCCAGAAGTAGGTGGGACTCTGGAGCAGAGTCTGAGCTGGTGAAAAATGAGTATTTCCCCCATCATTATATCTCTTTTCCCTTTCCACGATCTCATTACCCCCCCACAACCAGTTTCTTTATGAATGGCCTTTATTGTCATGCCGTGCATCCATGAAAATGGGCTGCATTTTAGGAGTTTGATGCTAGGGCAGCACTTTTCAGCTGTGTTGTAGGGAGTTTTCCCTCTCTTCACTGGAACTTCTCATCGGAGGCCTTACCCAAGTTCTCCAGCCATTGTTTATTGCAAAGCACAGGGGTTTTGCTCGTGGTGCATAAATCACCAAGGAGTTTGTGTTGAATTATTCTGCTGGATGCAAGCCTGTGACTGGAGTGAGATGATTTACTTAGAGCTCTGCATTTCACAGACTGTGCCAGTCCTGTAGGAAGTGCTTCTCTCTGTCTCTTTTGGCAAAGGCATGGTCTTATTTATTGTTGCTTGTATGAGAGATGGAATTTTAAACCAGTAGGCTGGGATTGTAGTGGTGAAGAAAAACAGATCCCTTCTTTCTGATAAACATAATTCCCAGGCTTGAGATCACTGTCTGAGCACTAGGATCCTCATTACCACCCAGATTACTCCCTCCTGCATTGGGATTTTCAAAAGCTTGATCCAGCAGAAGATGTGTATATCTACCTCAGGACTTCTGCAAAGTCAAGTCTCTCAAGACTGAGGTTGCTGCACAACTTCCTGCAGTCTCCCCCTTGGATTGTGGAATTTTGTAGGCAGCTACAGTTCAGTTTTCTTTGTGTTAAGAGCTGTCTCAGGCTAAGTTCTATAGTGCCTGAATGATGCCTAAATTTCACAGCCAGAAACTTATATTTTTGAATGGACATGACCGACAGGTCCCATCCAAAAGGTGTCTTTGGAGGTGACATCAATGTATTTTGAATAGGAGACCGAAGTTTGTTCTTTCAAACTGGAGGAAAAAAGAGATAGAGGTGAGAGGCCACATTTGGAAACAGAAGTCGTGCACATTTAAATATTTGCCTGCATATGAATATTTGTAGGCACATAGAGGTGTGTGTGGCTGGGAACTGCAGGGAGTAGAAAACAGCTGCTGCATTTGGGTGGCTGCAGGTCTGCTTATCTTTCTAGTAGAATTGCTCTTAATGTCTTAATCTCTGTAGAAGGTTCTGGATGTGACTTACTGGGCTGAAAGTTCTTTTCTGGCTCCTGAGTGTTGACCAGGGGTCAAGACCAACCCATTTCTGGTATAAACGTATTCCCCCATACTAAGATAGTTTGTATGAGGATCCTCTCTGTCCATAAGTTATATTAGGACAGGCCATGGCTTTGTCTGATCCAGTAACTTGTCTCTAACTTTGGACAAAACCACGATCACAAGGGAAGAGATAAAGAACTGGGCACCACGTAAAAATTATGCCCAGAAAACACAAGCTTAAGGAAGGGTTTCAGGATAGCAAATCTGTGAACTTCCACAGTCAGTACAGAGAGCAGAAAAATTTTAGGTTTTTACGCCATATTGAGCAGTGGGTAAGAAAAGGATGGAGCCAGTCTCTTCTCAGCTGTCCTGTGACAAGAGGGGATTGGACACAAATGAGAGTGAGGTAGATTAGCCTGTAGTTCCACAGGTCCTTCTTCTTGCCCTTCTTGAAAATGTGGGTGACTTTTGTTTTCTTCCAGCTTTTGGGCACTTCTCCCAGTTGCCATCATCAATCAAAGATTATCGAGAGCTGCCTTGCAATGATGTCTGCCAGCTCCCTCAGCCCTTCTGGGTGCATCCCATCAGGGCCTGTGGACTTATAGGTGTCCAGTTTACTTCAGTATTCCCTGACCCAATCACCTTCCACCGAGGTGACTAATAATAATACTAATAATATAATTTTTTATACTTGTTTTTAATTGGAAATGATACATCTGTTTATTAGCCATCAGATGGTGTCTGACAGCAGTAACACTGTGCAAGTGTTAACAAGAACCTACTTACTAAAATAAATACATGAAATGAATTCAGGCTCTGCAGTAAGGGCTAGCTATTTTAACTTGAAAAGCAAGAAAGCTCTCATGAAATATTAGTTATTGTAAATGAAAGATGTTTAGGAAAAGATGCCAGTATTTGAGGTTCAAACTCTTGTTAAATGAGATGAATAAAATCATACAAATTATCTTGTGGAAACTGAAGATTAGGGAAGTGATGAGATGTCAATGACCTCACATTTGTTCAAGTACAAAAAGGCAGAAAAGCAAGTTGTAATAGGTACTAAAAAAATAGGAAGAAAAGACTAAGTAACTTCCATTCCTAAAAGAAAGTCCAAAAGAAAGGCTGATTCGTATTAAAGAGGTTACTACTTATTTTTATTTGTTTATTATAGAGGAAATGTTATCTCTATAACTGAATGAATTGCTTCTTACATGGAGTGTCACTTGGTGCCCTGAGTTGTTTAATAAATGAATCTTCCTAATAACAGGTAAGTGCTAATTAACTTCCATTAGCTTTGAATTAGTCTCAGGTAGCCATGGATTTTAAATTTTCCAGGTTGGGAAGGTTACTGACATTTTTTTAAAATGATAAATAAAGAGAGAATAACTTAAAGAAAGGTGAGGAGAGGCAGAGTGCCCAGGGGTTGTGTTATGCATGAATTTTTGAACGTGACAGGCAAAACACTGTGTTAATCCTGCTGAAAATGCCTTCCCTGAGCAAGGTGTGCTGTGGCTTCTGCAGGCTCAGGGACATTTAGAACTTTTTTACGCTAAATACATGACAGGAAACATCAGCAGAATAATTTAATCCGGCACTCAATCCTTTCAAACTTGTTCTGAAGTTCTGTATTGTCCCAGAACAGAGAGGAGAATGCAATTACAGTGCTTCTGACTACCCAGCATCGTGTTTGCTTATCCATTTGGCAGTTGTCAGCTTTAATTTCTGTCTCAGTCACATTACATGTCTGCTTATTATGCTTCTATTGTTCTTTCTCCTACAGTCAGTAAACAAAGGCTTTTTTTCAGTTTATAATCCGTCACCACAAGCTATGCACTTTCAGCTGTATTCTGACAATTTCTTGGAATGGAAGCATAAGGTTCGTGAATCTGTGAGACTCAGAGAGTGGCTTGTCCTAGTTTTATTTCTTTTCAGGATAAGGTTTGGCCTTTTGCTATTTTAAATTGCATTTAATACACAAATTCTGACTATTATTAATTGTTATTATCTATTATTATTATTCATTTATATATTGCTATAATTATTATATTTCCCTTGGGTTTTTGAATCCACTAGAATTTGAGAACTTGAATGTTCCCTTCCTCCACCCACATCAACTTCTCCCTGTTACTCTGCTGAAGAGTAACTTTTCTTAAGAGCCAAAAAGACTAGGGAAAAACAGTTCTTCCTCTAAGTAAAATTTGCAATTTCTGTTCTCCATGGAGTTGCAACATTTTGACAGTGGATTTTTTTTTTTCTCCTATAAGGAATCACAATTAAAATTCCACAGTGCCTTGAAAGATAAATATGTCTGTAATTTAAGTAAGTTTGACTCCAAACTTAAGTGCCATTGGGAGACACAGCAAATATTTGTTAGGTAATGTTTCAGACAAGAACTTTAATGAAAAGGGCTTGATTAAATGGCTCCGGTGGCACATTTCTTCATTCTATTTTCAGAGCAAAAGGGTCATGTTCTAAACGCTATTCAAAAACACACTTTTAATCACTCTCTACTGGACATTCTTGATTTTTATGCCTAGGGTACAAGGAAAAAAGGTGCTTTTACTCTGGACAAAGTCTCCTTTCTTTGTTTTCTGTATGGAGAACCAGGTGGTCTTTCTGAAGGGCATTTTCTTTCCTACCTCAAACTCAGATGCATTGCCATTTATCTGAGGTTCTCTAGTTATTTTTCCCCCCCTCTTAAAATTTTAATAAAAAAGGTTTTTCAGTCTCTTGGCACGTTGTTTTAAGGGGGATTGTCTTCTGCCAAGATCTTTTCTTAGCTTCCATGTTGCTTCATTTGGTGCACTCTCTGTATATCTGAATTTAGCACTGATATGTTCCTTCTTGAGACTGCCTGGATGGAATATGTGCTGTCAGGCACAACCATGGTGGAAATCTCCAAGATCTCTGGATGCACAGCAGCCTCAGTGCTGCTGCTGAGCAGTAATTCCACCCAGGTGTCCCAGATGGTTGTAATAAATACTTGAGTCTTGCCCTGAGAAAATTTTCAACTGAAGAAAGAATGGCAAACCCAGAAAAGTTTGTACATAGGCATCTCTACCCCGAGTGAAATCTTGGGGTGTTCAGCAATGTTCCTGATCGCCTTGTAGTGACTGGGGCTTTCCCTCTACTCCAACAGTCTTTCTGACAGAAGTCTGCAGTTTTTAGAGGGAAACTTCCAATGGTGGGAACTATTATCTCAGAACCAAAGGAAATATCTGTGTTCTGAACTTACCATGTTCTAGAAGTTGCTTCTCGCTTTCTAAGGGTAGTCACAGTTCTACCTGCAGCATAATTAGGTTTTCTTCTGGTTGCAAAATCCCTGAAAGAATAAACTCTGTTCCTGGGAACTGTTGCTGTGGGTCAGAGAGGGAATGTGCACCTGGACAGGGAAAGAAAGTTTTAAACTAGTATTGGCAGTAAAGATGTTCTGACATGAAACTAAACTGCTTGTCCTTCCCCCTAACAGCAGAAACACCAGAATTTCACCCCAAACTGTGCAAACAAGTTTATTTTGAAGGCATTAGTAGTATGTGTGACTTGAAATTAGTAGTATGTGGAATAAAATGGAAACATGAAGAGACAGCTGGCCTAGAGTGAGGTATGGAAATTTAAAAACTGAAGAGTTCTGTGCAGATTTCCCAGTTAGGTGACTCAGTGTCCACAGCTCCTTTTCCTCACTTTTTTATTTTTTTTCCTGAACGTCTCTGGAGTTCTTTCCAGTGTGTGTCACGCACCACACGCTTTATTCACATTCCAGGTACCCACACTTGTTTTTGCACAGTCAAAACTGAAGGGTTTTTTTCCTTCTCTTTTTCTCCCCCCTTCCCCAAATCTTAGTCTATTTATAAATTGCACAACTTGGCACGGGAGCACTGTGACCAATGTGCAAGCAGAGAATTTAATAATCAGTTATTCTTTTTGATGTTGGTTTTGCAACCAGACAGACCAAAGTGCATTGCAGATGTCTGGTTTAAGTGTTACATGGGCGAGGCAGAGGGAACCGAGTCAACATTTCTGCTGTGGCCTTCTCAACACTTCTAATTCTCGGAGAGAATACACTTTCTACAGGTGGTTGTTGCTGCTGCTGTTGGGAGTTTTTAATTCTGTTTCTGATAATCTGCTGGAAGAGCAACTCTTGTTCAGCTTGTTCAGGAATTCTGGGTAATTTGAGCAAGTCTTTCCTTAAAGACATGATTTTTGTTCATGAGAACTTAGTACTTGGTAGGTGGCTGTTTAACCTTTATAAAGTCTTCTAAAATGAAAGGCACAGAATTTTGTCTTATGATGTATCAACACACAGAACAAAAGCCTTGGGTGCTGCTCCTGATAGGAGCAGTGCACATTCTTTATCAAAGCCATTTGCCCTTTAGTTTGGGAATAACCCCTGCCTCAATGGAATATGTGTATATAAAGGGGCATTTTCCTAATGCAAAAATAAAGCCCACACAATGCCAGGGACACGCTTTTTTTGTGACATTCTGCAGTATCCATCAGCACACTTTGGAAAGGATTAGTCCTCAGCTTTGCCTGGATAAATGTGAGGCAGATGTGAATTAGCTACTGAGGTAGGGCAAGACACTGGTCTCAATTCTCTTCTTTTTCCATGCCAGCATAAATCATGGATAATTCCTGTAGGATAATAAAGTCAGACTGGTTTTATCCCAATGTAAATGAGAGAACATGCCAAGTTCTTGGTGTAAATATATAAAAACTTGTTAAAACACTTTTACTTGACTTATATCTTCCTCAACCCTTGAAGCACACATTTTTCCCCCCGCTGTTCATTCACTACTGAATCCAGCAGCAGCTACAGTAGATGTTTGTACAGGGGGTCACAGGTGTTTGCAGAGCCTTGACTCCTATTCAGAGGAACCAGAAAAGAGTTCTCGGGACGTGTCAAAGAAATGACATGTCTGTTTCCTGTGTTCTTCTGACTTGATAAACTCATATCTAAATTGTAATTATGTTTCCAAGGTCCGTCATTGCTTCTCCTTCGATTATTTTATTTTCAGGCATGTTGGTGTATTGTGCTTGGGCATAGCATCTTAATTATTTTCCTTTTTCAAAACAGTTAAGCCACAAAACACAGTACAGTTTTCTTCTTGGCAAATGCTTTTTTTCCTCACTGCCAGGACATTGTTGAGCTCTTCTCACTTTACTTTGGCATGGATACAAATAGCAACCCTCCACTTTATAGGTTACAGATCACACTTATCATTGAAAGGCTTAAAAATTTGAGGGGAAGCCTCTTGAGCCATAAACTTCAACTTCCCTGACCCTGATCAGCTACTCTTTAGTGCTGCTGGCATTTGAAATCTTTCTGTGCCAATGTATAGCCCTTTGTCCAAAGAACAGAGAGTTTTGGACAGCTTAAATAGTGGACAATTTTTTTGTGCCCTCTCTGACCTTATTGGAACACTTTACTAGCTGTGCCCATTGCCCATCTCTACAAATGAGGACACAGACATAATCAGAATAATCTTTTCCTGCTTTAATGTCAAATTTATGGTCTTCACTCCCCAGTCAGAAGGAAACTTGAGAGTAAATGGAGTTTCCCTCTATCCTGTGATGTTCCAACACCATTGCTACTGTTTGTTGACTCACACAGGAGGCTTGAAGAAAAGCTGTATGCCTTCTGGTTAGTTCTATATTTCAATGAAGTATTTCTTCTCTCACTTTGTATTAATAAAAAATGTATAAAAATGTGTGTATTAAACAAACTATATTAACAACATAGTATATTAACAAACAGGTATATTGAAAATATATATTTATTTTCAAATATGAAAATAAAGGAAAGCTTCTTCATATAATAACCTCCAAAATTACCTGACATGTGCCAGGTCTGAGGGCAATCCCAGAGTATATAGCTTGTCTTTGCAACACCAATATTTATATTTATAATTTCATAAACTATGCTATATCATATAATGCCATATTTACTTGTATTCTCTTCAAATCCATTTTCTCAAGGTGCTTCAAATCTTAAGTTATTGCCACTCAAACCACTCTGTGATGATTTCACTTGTGCTGTTTGATACTTCACACAGTTTGTGGCTTACGGTACCTTGCAACATCAGGGATAGGGGCTGTACTCTCTTCCTAGAAGATTCCTGAAATTTCCCATCTTCCTGCTGGCATCCACTCATACTGAAGAAAATGTTGCCTGTGTATTACCTCAAAATGCTTTTGTTTTGTTTTCCCCTTTAGGATTCTATGTATCCTTTCTAAAGCATAAGCAAGTTTGGTTAGACATGAGAAAATAGGGGCACTCATGGTAAGGCAAAACTGAAATAGGCAGGATTGCACTGCCAGTTTTTCATGGGAGAGCCTGGAAGTGCAGAGTTTGCTGCAGCTGTGATCGTGTGAGAACAACAGCAGGATCCGTAGTAATAAAAATGTCGCTTCCCTTATCCATTCCATCTGAGCTGGAAGTGACAGTGGAGGCTTGTCTTGTTGTCCCTTGGCTCTCTGCCATGGTTGCACTCCTGCCCTGTCTCTCCTGTGGCACGAGCAGTCTGGCCCTTAGACTCAAATTCTGGAGTAGAAAATTTTGGTTTGGGCCTCCAAAAATCTCATTTAAGCATTTTCAGTAGGAATGATTTAAATCTGGGGTGTTAAACTTGGATAAAACTTCCTTAAAGTAAGTGGGATCAAAAAAAATCTCAAACTGAGATTGTTCTCAATCTTCATGAGTAGGAAGTCTTGTCTTTCTTTTATTAGACATAATATCATGAATTTATTTTAATTTTTACTGCTATCAGTGTAAATGTCTCACTGACTCACACTCCATGTCATTCCCTGAGTGCTCTTTGTGTAGCTGCTTTCTGCCCAACACTGCTCCATCATCCTCTCTGGCTTATATAGTGTTTTTAACCTTGTTGTATTTTATCTATATTTTAATGAATTCTTGAGATCTATGAAGCTCTTTGGGTTTTGCAATATTTGTAATCACTCCTAACTGTACTTTGGAATTATCAACGAGGTTCATCCATGCTTAGTTTACTTCTTGCAGTGTGATTCATGAAGATGCTGAGCTGAGTTCTACCACTTATTTATCAACATCTGCAATGGGCTGTTTCTCAGGGCAGACACTGTTTTTTCTAACCAGCTGTCCAGGGGCTGTTAACCTGATAAAAATATTCTTTCTGAAAAGCCAGTGCTAAGTGTGCAAGTAAACTTTCCTCCTTTGGCAGCAGTTCCAGATTAGTCATATTTTAAGATATTAGAGGATGTTGTCAGTCTGGTCCCATAGATGTCCTTTCTATGACTCTCACTAACTGAATCCAGGAGTACGACAGAGGCAAAAATTAATGTCCTCCTTTGAGGAGCCAAGTATTTTCCAATGTTTCCTCCTATTTCATTGACTTCTTTTAAGAGATGCAGAGACCAGTCTTCTCTGAACAGATATTATGTATTGCAATGGTACCTGCTTAATTTCAGCACAGGAGAATGATTCAGGACTAACTTCTCAGAACAGAGAGAAGCCCAAACTGCCAAGTGCCTAAATCGGTCTCCTCACTTGTTTCTATTGTCTTCAAGATCCTCAGGGTTTTTATTCATGTATTTCACAATTCATATTTTAACTTTCTGGGACGGTTTAGTAGCTGTAAAACACATTTGAAAATTATACCCTTGACATGTGCTTTTTCTTCTTTTTTATCTCTTTTTCAGGAAGTATTTTGGAGAAAAGATAGGACTTTATTTTGCATGGCTGGGTTTATACACAGAATTCCTCATTCCATCTTCAGTAGTTGGCATTATTGTATTTCTATATGGATGTATAACCATTGAAAATGACATTCCAAGGTAAGCTTATCTGTGATCCATGATTTGTTACTTGAAAATTGTAAGACTACCTTTTCTTATTCATCTGTAGTGAGAATAACTGGTTTTAGCCTGTCTGAAGAGCAGTGCTGTGTCCTTACCAACCCTGAGAGCATTACAAACACAGAGGTATTGAACAGGTATTTGAAGGGCACACATTTATTTGATTGGTCAGTGTCTCACTGCCTGAAACAGAAATATGTAGTGAGTCCACTGTATTGAATTTGTTTTCTAAGATATTCATTTGCTTTTTATGGGTGCACATAGCTCACTGCTCAATCAGAAAGTCATTATGTAAAACTCACTGAAATTAATGCAAACACTGTCCACGACTATTGGAACACTTTATTCTCATTAAAATCGGACTATTTGTACAAGTAAGATGAACAGTAGTTACAAGACTTGGCGAATGTCAGCAAATCAAGGGATGTGATTCTGCCTTTCTGCCCCGCTCTGCTGAGACCCCCCTGCAGGGCTGCACCCAGCCCTGGGCCCAGCACGGGAAGGACAGGGAACTGCTGCAGCCAGGCCAGAGCAGGGACACCAAGGGCATCAGAGGGATGGAGCAGCTCTGCTGGGAGGAAAGGCTGAGAGAATTGGGATTGTTCAGCCTGGGGAAGAGAAGGCTTTGGGGTGACCTCATGGTCCCTTCCAGTGCCTGAAGGGAGCCCACAGGAAAGATGCAGAGAAACTCTTGACAAGGGCCTGGAGTGACAGGACAAGGGGAATGGCTTCACACTGACAGAGAGCAGGGTTAGATTGGATGTTAGGAAGAAATTGTTCCCTGTGAGGGTGGTCAGATCCTGACACAAGTTTCCCAGTGCAGCTGCCCCATCCCTGGCAGTGTTCCAGGCCAGGCTGGATGGGGCTCTGAGCAACCTGGGCTAGTGGAAGGAACCCATGGCAGGAGGGTTGGAACTGGATGATCTTTAAGGTCCCTTCCAACTCAACCTGTTCTATGATTCTATATTTGGTCTTCAGAGTATTCCCCTTCTAGACACAAAATAATGTTGAATTTTGTGTATCCTGAGGGGACTATACTACAAAAAAACATGCCAAAGTGACACTGTGATGTTAATGTCTGCTTCCCAGTGGGGGAAAAAAAAATTAATTCCTCTGTGTTATCAATGTCTGACTTCTGCTGGAGATAGGATACTGCAGTACTTGTATGCTGATCACACTCATGACAGTCCCTGAACTGACAGCTTTTAAAATCACTGCAGTAGGACAAAGTTAATAATAGGTAAATGATGGACAGCCCCACAGCTGAGGCAAGGTCTGTTTTCTTACCTTGATCTGAATAAATCTTGATGCTTGTTGGGGTGAAAGCCTGTGCTAACATTTAAACTGTGGCGAGATTTATGACTGAGGTGTATCTGCAGCTCCCTCTGCTGCCTTTTGAAATAGAGAATTACTCCAACAACATGAGGGGTAGAAACAGCTGCATGCTTTTCAAACCTTATAATATAAACATATTCATAATAGAGCTTGAATAGTCCTTTTTTTTTTTCATTTGAAGTCATGAGGAAAAACCTTTTTCAGGATGGTCCATATAGGAACAATCATAAACGCCATATGCCAGCTCTCATTGAAACAATGTGGCAGCTCTCAGCTCATGATCCTGGCAAGGACATTTGAGCTTTGCACTACTCAGTTCACCTAAGTGAGACTGTGCAGGTATGAAAGGCTTTCACATCCAAACCTTATGGAAAATACTGAAGGCATTCTCAGGCCTGACAAGTGATACTGATAATGTTTTTTTCAAAGATTTTTAGAAACTGAATGCATACATAGCAAATAAGAATGAGAATCAAAGTAACAACCTTCTAGTAAAGATCTTAAAATCTGTAAAAAATCTTTTCTCTCATATTTTTGTGCTACTATGTAAAAAAATGCATTTCGTATTAAAAAATGTATTTTGACAACATCACTGAATTTCTTTTGTGACCACTTCAGTCTTTCTTTTCAGGGATTTAAATCTAATCTGTATCAAATCATGTAACTGACTGCAGAGATGCAAAGTTTGGTTTTTTTAGTGTGGTTAACCTCAGTCTTCAGTGATGTTGTTTTCCTTAACTCACTAATACAGTGCAGTGATCAGTCTGGTTGAGTGTTGCATCATTTTCCTGTTGATAAGGTGCCTATAAGGATATAAAAAATTTCTATCCATGGCAATGAACCTTGGGGAAACACACAGCTCCTGATCTCTGCAAGTGCAGACCACGTATATTGCAGACAGCTTGTCATAGCTGTGATGTGCTGCTTGATATCACTACTGCATATCCCTAGTTTCTGAGCTGGAATACTCAGAGGAGCCTGTGCCCTTGTCTGTCACAGCAGAGAGATGTGTGACCAGCGCAATGCCTTTACCATGTGCCCGCTGTGTGACAAGTTCTGTGATTACTGGAACCTCAGCTCTGCCTGTGCCACCGCTCGAGCGAGTCACTTGTTTGACAACCCTGCCACGGTTTTCTTCTCAATCTTTATGGCTCTTTGGGGTGAGTATTGCTCTGCAAGTTAACTGTGCCATTTGATGTTTGGACTCATCACAGAATAACAAAGTGCTGTTTGATTAAATGTCATCTCTATGGCTTTTGGAAGCTGGCAATCCTCAGAAGGCCAGGGAGAGCTGTCTCTGCTCAGACTGGGGAAAGCAATTTCACTGTCAACAACAAGCTCTGAAATAAATGGAGTTGTGTAGTTCAGGGAAGAAAAGATGCTCTTTTCTCCTCTACTGCTGTTTTTAGAATCATAGACTCAACAAGTCTGGAAAAGACCTACAAGATCATCAAGTCCAGCCTTTGACTGATCTCCACCTTGTCAACTAAGCCAGAGCATTGAGTACCATGTTCAGTTGTTTATTAAACATCTCCAGGGATGGTGACTCCACCACCCCCCTGGACAGCCCCTTCCAATGCCAATAGGAAGAAATTAGTCCTGATGTCCAACCTGAACCTCCCCTGGCACATCTTGAGGCCATTTTCTCAACAGAGGAAATTGTGCCATTAATGGCACTTCTAAACTTTGCCATGTATTTGTTAATTTTTCTTCATTTTCCATCAACATGTCACACTCTTTTAACACCTTCTGCATTTGGGGCCAGAATGTATTTGTGGACTGGTAAGGTGCAGGCAGCTGAAAGGATCTAATTTAAGCACAGTCCTACTTCATTGTGGAACAACTCAGACACATAATTTTATCAAAACTTCATGGGATTCCAAGAGCAATGGGACTATTATCATTTTAATGATAATATATTTTAGAATATCCAATTTAAACAAACTTGCTTTTCCTTAATGGCAAATATCCCTGTCTCCATGAGGATATCAAAACAGTTTATAAACATGAATGAATACATTGTATTATTACTCTTATTGTTTCTGGCCTCACCTCTGCCCTGAAAAGTGTGTGTATTGTGCTTGCATGAATTATTGCTGGTCTTTTGCTTTCCTTTGCTCCAGAGCTTGTTTATTGTGAAAGTTAAATATGTTATTGCTACTGTAAAATGATTTTTTTATTTCCCTATTCATTGTTCCCAAAATGAAATTATCATCCTTAATATGAAACTGAGCAACTATGTTATTGTGTTATGACCATCCCTCAGCAGCCAGTGTGTTATTCTTTGCAAGCCTATTAAGATTTTACAGCTTGTTTTAGAAAGCACTGATTGGTGGGTTGGCATTGGGTGAGGACAGCAGAAGGTTTTTAAGGGACTTCCAGACAGAACACATCATGGAAGCAAGAAGCATTTATTTAGTTTAGTGTATTTTATTTAGTTCCTGGAAGCCCTAGAGCAAATGTTAGAGAATATGTGAGAATTATGACTGAGAAAAATAAAAAAGAGGATGAATTTATAGACTCTCAGAATAATTTATTTTACTACTTCAGATTACAGGGTAGACTGGCAGATTAATTGTCACCTGCTGCTGTGAAGCTTAAGATAAATAAAATATCATTTTCCTGGCAGAGAAACTTTACTGTAAACTGGCATCCATGCAAATGACAATTGCCACTGAACCTCATCCAGAACAATTGTATTTTGGTATCAGGAATGCAGTGTGCAACAGAAAATGTTGATATATCCTTGCACTAAGACAAATTAGTAGAATCTGTTATGGAACAGAACAGGACAAAAAGTTCCATATGCACTGCTTTTTAAAAAAGGCATGTAAGAATAACAAAATTCTTTCAGAGCTGTAGCCCTCCTCCAAAAAATGTTTCCCACAGATTAGAAAAGTCTGTTCTTGGGACCATGATAACTGAGCTTGTCAGTTCAAGAAAATGCAGCCGGCACACACAAAGAGCAGCAAAGTGAAATAATGGAGCCTTTACTAACTCTGCCCAGCTTGCCTATTAAGTATTAGATTACACCAAATTTTGCTGCCCTACTAGTAGAGGCTGTGTTGGTTATATCTAGAGCTCAATCTGTTGAATGGCAGAGCTCACTCACACACCTATTTCAGCTGTATATTTAAAAAAGGAAACTATGGTGATCTGGGCCACCTTCATTTCATGAGGGTGTTGGGCACAATAATTTTTTTTTTCTCTTGTCTTCTCCCATTCTTAGAAAGCAGAAGGCTTCCTATGGTTAATATCTCAAAAGAAATCATGCTTTTGGTAGCTGAACCTGATTCTTCATGAAGTGTCTTTGTGATTCCAGCAGTTCTGCTGCAGTTGTCCATATTCACAGTAATGCCTGGCTTGCTAGGCTTGATGTCACCGGTGTCCTGGTGCTGAATCTCAGTGTCAGATGCCTTTATTAGAAGTCTTACAGAATCACAGAATGGTTTGCGTTGGAAGGGACCTTAAGGCTCCTTCAGTTCCAACGCCCTGCCATGGGGCAGGGACTCCTCCTACCGGACCAGG
Source organism: Chamaea fasciata (assembly GCF_029207755.1). Classification (NCBI taxonomy): domain Eukaryota; kingdom Metazoa; phylum Chordata; class Aves; order Passeriformes; family Sylviidae; genus Chamaea; species Chamaea fasciata. The sequence goes on from NW_027094090.1 coordinate 51,304,009, forward strand.
TTGCTCAGAGCCCCATCCAGCCTGGCCTGGAACACTGCCAGGGATGGGGCAGTCATAACTTCTCTGGGAAACCTGTGGTAGCAACTGACCACCCTCACAGGGAAGAATTTCTTCCTAATACCCAATCCAAACCTGCTCTCTGTCAGTTTAGTTTTTCTGCTGGTGTAAGTCAGTGCAGACGTGCTGATTTCAGAACAGCTGCTGCATCAAGCCAAGTACGTTCTTACAGAGCTAAATGTGGAACTGAGCTTTCGTATAACAGGAAAGAATGGAATGAGTAATAGCACCCTATAAAATAACCAAATGTTTTTGTATTTAGGATATCTAAAAACCCTTGAGTTTTCAAACCATGCTAAATATAGCTTTTATATGTTCTCTCTTCTGTAAGGGAGGAACACAGATAGCAACTTAGTCGTTTAATGTCTGGATTTGCTTTCGGTGTGCGGCCAGTCCTGTCTTTAATGATACTTATTTCTTATATGATGGGATGATACCTGTGAAGAGAATATTTGCAGCTATCTGTTGGGATGGATTATGACTTGTAAGAGCCAGGTTATTTTCACAGAGTTCCCACTTTTCTCAGTGTTATCTGACAACGTAGATGCAGTCAAGGGAAGCTGATCTGATTCTCCACTCTTGTCTGTCTTATGGGGCTATCTACAAGATGTTCAAGTGATGTAAACACTGCTGTGATCTAACAGCACATCTATAGTGTTTTTATAATACCCTTTTCACCTACTGAAAGAGAGAGGTGAAGCATAAGAAAATGGAAAACCGTGCCCCCAGTTGTTTATAAGTATAGTTTTTATTGTTAGAATTTTGGTGTCTTTAGTTGACACGTACTAGTTTAGCATTGATATTGTTATCTGAAAATATGTGTCCACAACCCAAGATTTATAAGTGCTATTTCTAATAAGTCTGTAAGTTCATAAATTATGACGAACTAGGAAAAGGGCTATACTGAGGAAACAGCAATTATGAGAGGACAACCAGGAGAATGTAAATATGAGACAACAGTAAAATATCTGTTCCTTCTTATTAGTAAAAAAAGGAGAAGCAGAAGGCTGAATGAGGGGCAAAATCACCATGTACATGAAGGACAAAAGCATTTAACTACACCATTGTAATATATTTCAAAATATCTTTTTCTACATCTTGCTGGGGATCCTAGTTATTTCAGTAGTAGGCTAAACCTACCTCAGAATGCTTCATGGTGAATTAACAGAGATGATGTCTTCCATGGATATCTGCAGTTATGGTCTCAGTTACATTCCCTGACAAGAACTTAACAGTAGCTCTGGACAACCCATGTTCCATATTTCTGTATTTTATTTTAAAAATACAGTAATTATTGTTCCCATGCTTTGCTTGAATTCTTTCTTTAAAATTGGGCCTGAGGCTGTTTCTTAGTGTTTTATTTTAAAGGGTCTAGCATAATGGGATTCAAATACCAGTTGGAGCTTATGAATAAGACAAATGTTTGCCACAAGGCTTTGGATTTATTATTTTTAAAATGCTTTAATTTCTTTTAAAGCTACCATGTTCCTTGAACAATGGAAGCGTTTGCAGATGAGGTTGAGTTACTTCTGGGATCTAACTGGACTGGAAGAAGAAGAAGTAAGTTTCCTCTCTCTGCGCTAATTTACTGTGTTAATTATTTTATGGATGCATATTATATAAGTACTGATGTATAGATTTCTCACGAGTGATCTCCAGCCCAATGCAGTTTGTAGCTGTTTAGACAAAGGACTGTAACTGATAGAGTTTTGAGTATCAATGTTTGTTTAAGAAATCCTCACCTATATCTTACTGTTCAGCACTCTGAAGTTAATAATGAATGTTGAAAAGGATTATAAGGTAAAAGCAGATCATGTTTTGCTGAGATTGCCCATATGGCATTGTATAGTGTGTAGTAACTCAATGACACTGAATAAATACTTTGTCATGTTACTTCATTCTGTGTGACAAGAATTCTTTGTGATGATGACAGCCACAGATCACAGTACCATCAGCAATTTTTACATGCAGGGTGACATCTATGATGGCTTGGGTACATCATCCTGAACTCTAGGTGCTCACCAGCAGAGCTGTTTCAAAACAATAAGTGCCATGGGTTTCTTCAGAAAGAGCTTTCCAATGAGCCATGGAGTCTACAGCCGTGCCTGAATTGACTGAAAATGAGACATACTTGTTTGCTGGTACTTACAATGCCCGTAATTTTGTTCCTAGTTCTGTCCTTTGGTTTGTTCTAATGACTGTCTCTCATCCAAGGATTCATTTCTAACCCTGACTAAAAACAGTGCAATTACTAAAATCATAAATAAATATCATACTAAGAGCAGGTAGACTTTGAACTTTCCCCTGGCAGTAGATGCTGAGTTGTCTCCAAAATGGGGTCATATTCAGTAATTCAGAACCATCTTGGTTTGCTGAGAGGATTTGAATCCATTTCTTCTCTTCATGTTCCAGCATAGTTCCTTCAACAACAGGCCACCTAAAAGTCTTCAGCCCTGCTAGCTGAGCTCAGCTCAAACAGGAGAATGCAAATACCACAGGAGAAAAGCAAGCTGACATCATGGACTTCATGATATAGGACGGTAGTGATGTTGATGAACTGGTGAGGCCACACCTCGAGTGCTGTGTCCAGTTCTGGCCCCTCAGGTCAGGAGGGACATTGAGATGCTTGAGAGCATCCAGAGGAGGCAGTGAGGCTGGTGAGGGGCTTGGAACACAAACCCTGTGAGGAACGGCTGAGGGAGCTGGGGGTGTTTAGCCTGGAGAAAAGGAGACTCAGAGGTGACCTTATCACTCTCTACGATTTCCTGAAAGGTGGCTGTGGTCAGGTGGGGGTTGGTCTCTTTTTCCAGGCAACCACTGACAGAATGAGAGGACACAGTCTCAAACTGTGCCAAGGGACATACAGTTTGGATATTAGGAAAAAGTTTTTTATGTAAAGAGTGATAAAGTACTGGAATGGTCTACCAGGGCAGGTGGTGGAGTCACCATCCCTGGATGTGTTTAAAAAAAAGGATTGGATGTGGCACTCGGTGCCATGGTTTAGTTGAAGTGTTAGGTTTGGGTTGGACTCAATGATCTTTAAGGTTTCTTCCAACGTAATGATTCTGTGATTCTGTGATTCAAGTTCATCACGCACAGTACAAAATCCTCATGTTTAGCTTAATATTTGTAAAATGCTGTGATAGAATCTATAGGTTTGTGAGATCCTGTGATGGAGAGGCCTGAAGAGGTAAAAGTCTGTGGACAGGAACTGTGGGATCTGCAAGAATCCTTTGTTTATGACAAGTGAAAGAGTGCCAAACAAATCTCAGCACAAGATGAAGAATTAGGAACTTAGTATCATAAATATGACTGGAATGGACCTTGAGGGGCCATCCCTTGTGTGTTGCGGGATCAACGCTACTTAAATCATTATGAAGAGATATTTGTCTAATTTGTTCTTAAATAAATCCAGCAGTTGAAATTTCAATTTCTCCCTAGGTAATCTACTCTAATGCTTCTCTATCTGTACTGCTAACAAGCTTTTCCTAGTGGTTTTTAAATCTCCTTGCTACTTGTTAATTCTTTTTCTCTCGTTTTTTTTTTTCTTATTTTATCTTTCAAAGATCAAGAGAGGGCTTACTTCTGTCCTCTTTTCAGCATAAGTCAACACAATATCATATTTCTGTCACCCTTGTTTAAGATGAACAAGCCTCTGCTCTTTCAGTCTTAGCTCCTAAATATTTTCAGAGACTCATAGAATCACAGAATGCTTTGGGTTAGAAGGGACTTTAAATATCATCTCATTCCACCCTCCTGCCATGGGCAGGGACACCTTCCACTATCCCAGGTTACTCAGAGCCCCATTCAGCCTTTCCTGGAACACTGACAGTGATGGGGCAGCCACAGCTGCTCTGGGAAATTTGTGCCAGGGTCTTCCCACCCTCACAGCGAAGAATGTCTTCCCAATATCCAATCTAACCCTGCTCTCTGTCAGTGTGAAACCTTTCCCCCTTGTCCTGTCACTCCAGGCCCCTGTCAAGAATCTCTTTCTCCATCTTTCTTGTAGGCTCCCTTCAGGTACTGGAAGGATTTTCTATGTATCTCTTTATTCTTGTTCCTTTTCTGGCCATTTTCTGGTTGATCCAGGTCTTTTTTGAAGAATAATGAACATGTCTCTTGATATGACATCTTAAACAGCATATCATGCACCATGTCATCTCCTGTCAGCACTTGGTACTTCAACAAAACCTCAGAAGTTAGATCAGGTTTTGTTCACCATTTATCCATAAGATTCATAAAGATGAGGATAAATTTGTCTGTAGAAAGTTACTGGCATCAGGTTTCAGTGATGGTGAAGTCTTTACAAATATTTAAAATTATGTTGGAAAAGAAGAATTGTATGTGACCAAGTTAGGCCAGAAGGAACCAGAAATGGGATCACTTAAAAGAGCGAGAAAGGGACAAGGAAGATGCTCAGGAGGTTTAAGAGTTTAAAGACTAGATGGAGTTAAGCTATCGATTGTCAATTGCTTTAGGAAGAGAAGTTACAGAACCAAAGCAGAAAGAAAAACAACAATAGATTTGAAGGGCTGAGAAGTACTTTGTGAGAGTTACGTTGAAATAAATGCCTTTGGTGTAATTTTTGTGGACATTGACTCCAACCTTTCAGTAAATTGTTTTCTTTAAATACACTGGGCCAAACCTCTTCCTTCAGAAGAGTCACATGAGATATTAATTTAGTCCATTTATTTTTAAATGTCTTGGCGATGACAGTCTGAGAAAGCAGACTCCCTAAGGCTTCTATGCTTCTTTGCAGCTGGCAGCTATACAGACTTAGAGAATTTGTGTTTGAACACCTGAAATCCACAAAAAGAATGGCAAGCATTGGGCACCAAGTGGAAAACAGATAATTGTGTTGAAAACCAATAGAGCATCTGATAAATAAATGGGACAGGGAAAGAAAAGAAACAAACTCAGACCAGAGCCATGAGAGCAGACAGAGCCTTGGGAACACTGTGCATAAATGCACAGAGAACCACAGAATCATTTAGGTTGGAAAGGACCTCCAACATCATTGAGTCCTGCCTTTAACCAATTCTAACCTTGTCACCTAGACCAGAGAACTGACTGCCATGTCCAGTCATTCCTCGTACACCTCCCGGGATGGTGACTCCACACCTCCCTGAGCAGCCCATTCCAATGCTTAACAACCTTTCCAGTGAAGAAATTCTTCCTGAAATTCCTTCACTCAATGTGCTTTGCCACAGATGTGTGACTCTGTAACCTAGTGAAAGAGGCTGTGCATATCATTCTAGTTCAGAGTGTGTAATAAGGAATAGGGCCATCAATAAACCAGGAATAGAGTGGGAGAATCCATACCCTCTTTTGCTTAGTGAAGAAGTACAGGTAAACTCCAATTAATGATGTGGGCAGTAGAAACTCTTGCCTTGAATCTTCAGAAATTGTATTTCCAGGATGTTTCTGCTTTCATTTTTTTGGGTGGAAAAGATTTTCGCCTATTTTGCCAATGATCCTGTGCAAACTGAAATAGAAATGCAATTACAAAATATGAACTTTTAGAATTTTGGCAAGAACTTGGAAGTCAAATGGATAGAGAGTCTGCATTAACTGAAATGCCAAGGAGTCTCCACTCATTGGTCTTGGTATTGTTCAAATAGTAAAGCTGTTATAGTGTTTCTTTATAACAGGGAGGAACTTGAATGTCTGTCCTCCTTAGGAACATTTATTTTCAACTTAAAATCCTTTGCTCTGTAAAATATTTGCAAAATATTTTAGTTTATTTGCAAACTAATTCCCAAAGTCTGATTCTTCCTTTTGCTATTTGGTGAGTTTAAAACACCCCCGTGACTACTGAACCCTTAAATGAAGCCTTTGAGGTCACTGTGGATTACTGCTGGGTTAAGACAGATTAATAAAGAAGGTAGATTGTGTAAAAGAGAATTAAACAAAATTTAAAAAGAAGCTGATTTAGTGATACTAAATATGTTTACAGATACATTTCATTCTCATCTAACTTAATCTTGGTTTAACTTTATTTTCTCTGCCATGGTTTCAAAATTCATTTTGATCTGATCAGTTTGATGGATTCATTTTGTCTTCCACTTTGAAAATGATAGGAGCAGGCTCCTTTTTCTGATGTTTTAATGGTATCTACTAAACCACAAATCATAAGATATTTTTGTTTGCTAAAATCCTAAATGAGGAGACTCAAATAAAATAACTGCATGCCCTCTTGGGAAAAAAAATGTCCAGTATTGGTTAAAGGGGAATTTGTTGCTACAGTATTTTGTCTTGTTTCGAATCTCTCCTTTCTGCATCCGCAAGTTTCTTGTGCCAATGAGATCTTTAGTTTGGATTATTTTCTCCAGATGCGTTATCTCACATTTTTTCCCATAACTATTCTAATTTTTCTGTTGGGTCATGTTTCCAAATATTTTTAAAATCCTTTGTATGCTTTTTTATTAACCTTTTTTTGGGTTTCATTACTCTTTCCAGTGAATCTTCCCTGACCTTCAATAAATTCTTACTAACACTAATTATTTAATGATCCTTGGCTAGCCCTGTTCTTCTAAACAAATCCTTTCAATGTTATATTTAAGTCCTGTGTTTAGGAGGATAAGAGTGTCATTTGGATAGTTGGCAAAGGAATGCTGAAGAATGAATGTTATCCCTCAGCTCTTTGGGAAACTGTTTAGTACCAGGTATTGCTCCACTAAAAAATTATACATGAAGGCACACTTTGAACATGTGTAAGGTTGTAAACTGTAAGAACAAAGTCAAGTGAAAATTCCTTTGCTTTCCAAGAAGTTGGTAAAGGTGTATGATTACATTTTTTCAGTCCCAGACTGTTGATCCAGATATGTGCCAGAACATCCTGGGACTTTAGTACATTTTCCTCTTTTATTTCTCTTCTACCAGACATATCAACATGCTCTCACTTACCTTCATTTATTCATTTTCCTTTGTAATGACCTCATTTATCCTTTCTAGAACTGAATTTTCTTCAAAGCTCAAAACTGGTTTTTTTATTGGTAATCTTGATTCCTTGGAGTGTTGGGGTGGGACACTCAAAGGCCACTTGGGGTGGCACAAGTTTTTCCCTCCCCTGGGATCAGAGAGGTTTAATTTGTCTTTATCCAGCATTGCCCCACTAGGAACAGGGACCACCCTGAGGTCTTTCTTTGTTCTCTCCTCCTTTCCAGTGACTCAGAAGATCCAGGTAGGTGAGCAGGGTTTGCCAGGGATGTGCCCCTTGGAGAACACACAAGATATGGAGTAAGGTGCTGTTTACAGGGGCCTGAAGTGACAGGACAAGGGGAATGGCTTCACACTGGCAGAGAGCAGGTTTAGATTGGATATTGGGAAGAAATTGTTCCCTGTGAGGGTGGTGAGGCCCTGACACAGGTTGCCCAGAGAAGCTGTGGCTGCCCCATCCTTTGAAAGTCAGGTTGGATGGGGCAGCCTAGTCTAGTGGAAGGTGTCCCTGCACATGGGAAGGGGTTGGAATGGGATAATCTTAAAGGTTTCTTCCGACCCAGGCCATTCTGTGATTCTATGATTTGCACAATTCCATTCATCGGTATAGGAGTATTTAAATGGGTTGGATTTGAATTGCATAATGAACAACCACAAATGATTCTATATTCTGCTACACTTACCCACAAAATATGTTATCTGCCACTGGAATGGCAGAATTTGGTTGTTTGGTCCTAGCTTAAGGGAGCTTCAAAATCTAAGGCTAAATTTCAAAATTTAGTTTTACAGGTATTTGTCCAAAGCATTATCACTGTTCTTGCTCAATGAAAGCAGAAAAAGGCATAAAATCTCCCTGTCTGTCTGGCAAGTACAATCCCATAATAGAATGTTCTAGTTTCTTTTGACTAAATCTGTTTTATGTTGCTCTAGAATGTCTTTAATTACAGAGTTCCTGTATACTTGCTCTGTAGCTTTTAACACCCCTAAGCTTATATTCATGCTACATGGCTTATTCAAGCTTTTGCTTTAATTTTTCATTCATAAGATTTATTTCGAAAGTGATCTGGACTAAAAAGATTGTGATCATCTACCAGTGACTCCATGCTGAACATATAAAACTATTTTTCCTTGGACAAGCATCCCATTAATTGGGCAGTCTAAACAGATCCTTGGTGTGAATGACAAACTCTTCCCTAGACTTCTCATCCTGTGCATCCTATGCCACCATCATAAGAAATAGATGGTTTAAGTCCTTGATTTCTAAGAATAAAACCTTTTGCAGCAGAGAACAGCTGGGCTCTCTGTTCTGTTCATTCTGCATTTCCATCTTGCTTTGGGTCAGCAGCTAGGCCATTCCAATTTTTATTTGTGGAAACCGTCCTTCCCACAAGTGTGCACTGCTTAGCTGCTCTGCTTGTGTTCAGGATGTTAGGATAAGGCTGTTCAAGGAATTTGCAGTGGGACTTTGCCTCTACTTAGAGTATATGATTTATTTTTTTGGTAGCTCCTTTGGTCTGCCAAATCTGGGATAGTTGCTAAGGTTCTAATTTTCTTTTATAAATACATTCCATGTGTTTGTCATGCATGTTTGTAAAATTTAATTATCACTTTCTTTCTACACTAAAGAGAAATTAAGGAGAGATTGGTTCACATTACTTATTCTTATGAAATTGGATCATTATCTACAGAGGCTTTCTTTGATGGATGATGAATACATGTGTAGGTTTGAGGAAAATCCTGGAGACCACTCTCAGGGAAAATTTCCACTGACATCAATATGACTTTTGCCTGAGTAGGAATTTTACGTTTTGGTTCTTTGTTTTCAGAATGGGAATTATTGTTTTCTACTCAGAGCACTCGTTTGGCCTCGCAGTACCTTGGCTCACATGGTTTTCAATAAGTGTCTGGCAGCTGTACTGGCAAACTTCCAGCATCCTGGGATTCAGATCTATCCCTACATGGACATTTGGTCTTTGTGAAGCCATCACAACTATTTCTAGCTTGTTTTCCTAAGTGTAGAACTCTTCCCATTTTCAGACAAAGAATTGATTCTGAATCACATTTTCTTTACAGCTGGGTGGAATTGTCCCTTCAATCTATGGATGCATGGGTCTAACATCCCTAAGTCTGGACTGTAAAGAAATATTTTGTGCAAAATACTCATAAAAGGATTATATACAAAATGCATTCCAGAGAGCTCTGTGGTCTGTTCAGGCAAGGGTAAGATGACTTGTAAGCTTCAAAAAAGACAGATCAACTACTATTCCAATACAGGTGTAGGTGTATGAAAGGCAGTTAAAAGGACACTGGAATGTCTTACTAGGAAAGCTAAACATAACTTGGCCAAATTTGAACAGAATATGGACTCAGGGAAAAACTGTCAATAGCAGAAAGTACGTAAGCATACAATGTTTTGCTTGGCATTTATTTTCTTTATTTTACCTTGTTTTCATTCCAATCAGTTTTCAAAAGTTGCTCTGACTTCCAGAGGCTGCCCCTCACGTCTCAGAATGCTTTTCTTAGCAGAAAGTAAGAGAAAAATATGAAGCAAAGTAATTCAGAACTGTAGTAGCATAGTATATTTAGATCTCCTCAGTTTCTTACAGCTTCATTTATCTCCTTTCCCTACTTTTATCAAGCTGTCTCCTCTCATGTAGTCATCCATGCCAGATGTCTTCATCCTTTCTTCGTTTAAGTCTAAAGATGTCTGTCACATCCAACCTCTGAATCTTTATGTAAGGAAGCATAGAAGAAAATAACACAAATCAACACAAGCCAGTAAAAATTTAAAAATTTAAAAAGCATCAGGATACAGGTGTTGACTGCAGCATCTTTAAATGCTTATTGTTGCATCCTTGCCTGTGCTTTCCCCATCCTGCTCGTCACCATTTTTGCTGCTAATCAGCTTTATTAATGTTAGAGTTTACTTGTGCCTCACTATTTCTTGGAGTTCCACATGTTGTCCAGAGGAGGGACACCAAGATGATCAGAGGGATGGAGAACCTCTCTTACAAGGGAAGGCTGAGGGAATTGGGATTGTTCATAAGCCTGGAGAGGAGAAGGCTTTGGGGTGACTTCATTGTGGCCTTGCAGCACCTGAAGGGAGCCCACAGGAAAGATGGAGAGAGGCTCTTGACAAGTGCCTGGAGTGATAGGACAAGGGGGAATGGCTTCAAACTGACAGAGAGGAGGTTTAGATGGATAGTGGGAAGAAATTTTTCCCTGTGAGGGTGGTGAGGCCCTGGCACAGATTTCCCAGAGCAGCTGTGGCTGCCCCATCCCTAGAAGTGTTCCAGACCAGGTTGGATGGGGCTCTGAGCAACCTGATACAGATATCCAGAAGGGAAGTGTCCACTGTATGTGTCTCAAACACTGAGATTGGGATAGCTATGGAGACAACCAAGGATTGTTGGCAATAACAGACACTGACTGTTGGTACCACCATGCCAGGAGGAAGAGCAAAATGTGTCTGGTGAAGGGGGACATATGGAGGTAGAGCAACAATTTTCTGTGGCAAACATCTTGATCAAGTCCACAGACGCACAAAAAAAAATGTGTAGGAATCAGACTGAGAAGTGGGCATGGACTGTAGGAGGGTTCAAGACCATTCAAGACCCCTGAAAGCCTCCGGCCCATTTCCAGAAAGGTCTGAAAGGATGAAGGGTTCATGATAGTTTATTTGCATGGAAAGCAAGAAACTTATCTTCAGGGGGAGAAACTCACCCATAAGAGGGTACCCCGAGCAAGCGGAGATCTCATCAACCCATCAGAGATCAGCACTGAAATTAGGGCTGATGATCTCTTTCTCTCTCTCTCTTATTCATCTCCTTTTCTCTCTTCCTTTTCACCTCATTCCTTTATCCAGAGCACACTCCCATGCTCTTTTACAGTACGTTAGGCACTACATACCAATTTCCATGCCAAGTGTGAAAGTTTTAATTAAATCTTCCTGATTGTTTGCAAGACTGTGACTTTTGTCATTCCTTATGACCAAAACTTACACATCACAGTGGAAGGTGTCCCTGCCCATGGCAGGGAGGTTTGAACGAGATGTAAGGATCCTTCCAACACAGACTATTCTAAAATTCAATGATTTAAACTATACTTCGTCATATACCTTTTGAATACATTAGGAAAATCTCACAATCAGTATAAAAAATAGTGAGGGTTGTGTCTGCTGTGGTGAAAATGTTACAGATACAGAAAATGAACACCACCTGTATCTCTCAAGGAATTCTGGTGAAGTTCCATGTAGGCTCTATTGTATTGTTCATGAGGATTTATTAATTTTAAATGGTTTTTGTTCTTTCATGACTATCAGATTAATTTAAAAATGTCAATAACCCATTTTTTTTGGATGAGCCTGGTATGCAAATGTTCTAATTATACTAAAGAGGCATGATAGGACCAATGGTGTAGGAATAGCCTTTTTTGTGGGAGATGTCAATCCAAATTCCAGCTCTGAATGAAATCAGAACTTGGTGGGAATGAGGAGATGCATCATACTTTTTTCATTTATGAGCTGCTCACTCGAAAAATTTCTGTCACCTTGCTTAATTCATGCTCTAATTTGGGAAAGAAAAATATATTTTGCAAGGACACATTAATTATTGATCAGGGAAACTCGGCCAGATCTGACAGCCTAGTCCAAAAGGTGTGTGGAGTTGAATGATCTTGATGGCTTTGTTTGTGAATAAGTGACCAAAAATGTTGGGGATTTTCTCTTAATCATAATCACATTTGTTTGTTTGTTTGTTTTTTCTTTTTTTCAGGAGCATCCCAGGCCAGAGTATGAAAACAAGCTGCAGCAGAAAAAGCTGAAAAATAAAAACATCACAACAGAAAATTCAAATGAGGTGAGATGCAGCTTACTCTTTTCTTTTATGTGGGATTTGTATTTTGTCATGTTGTGATTATATTTTTGTCTGTCAAAGGTGGCAAAAGGCACTTTTTGTTGTTCTTAATTAGCCTTTTGAGTTGGAAGGTCGTGGTGTGGTGAAATGCAAGCCTGCAGTACCACTGCAGGGCTTTGAGGTCATGTCTTTCAAAGTAAAGCAATTTGCATCGAAATGGGGTTGACAGGTGGTTCAGGATCTAATCTGTAGAGTAGTGCCTGATTCCCAAGATAATCACCACAGAATTCCTATAGCAATCCCTCAGAATGTCAGTACTTTCTGCACAATGAAGAAAACAGCTTTTATTATGGTGATTTCCTTTGCAAAGGTAACCTTGGTGTCTTTAGTCCTGCTGCAGTTACACAGTTGTGAAGTTTTAATGGCATTTCCTGGACAAATGGAAAAATAGTTGGTAGATCACTTTCAGACTGAAATGGGTTCAGGATTTTTATGGCTATTTCAAACTTTTTTTAGCAAACTCCTTTTTATCAATCTCTTGTAAATTGGTGACTGAGGTCTATTTTCTAAACATTCACAAATTCTGTAGTCTTGGTCCTTTAGGCTTGATTAACCATTGCTCATTCCCCGCATTCCACGTGTGCCAGCAGAGTCAAAACATTCCAATACCATGTTCAGCTTCCAGGGAGAAAACCCCCCCAGTCTAATTTGTTTACAGGTTGAGAATCAGTATCCAAAGTGGAGAATTTTCAAGTTTTCAGGTTTGATCCAACAAACAGCTTGTGGACAAACTTCATTATCCCTTTATTCTGCTAACCACCATTGTAAAGTGTTTCCAGGGAATCTTTCATTTCAGTGAGCCTGCTTGTCACCTGTTGCGCTCAACCAAACTCCACAGGAGATCATGGAATGATTCTCAATTATTTTAGTGAGCTTTTGATCCTGCCCAATACGCAGAGAGTCACAGAGCACTGTGTAGTCTTACACATTACACAGCTTTCTTGGCCTTCCAAGTGAGGAATCAAAGACTGTTAAAGTCCAGTATTATAGTTGCTGCTCACCATTTTTTTTTGGCCTAAAGTAAATGGGAACTGGAAACAAGTCAGCCATTGATGCTGTAGAATATAATGATTATCTTTCTTATCTGAGATGCAGAAATAATTATAAATTAGGCATTTAAGGTATAACAAAAAGAAGCTGAAAAAGCCCAAACAAAAATCTCCTAAAACACCAACCAAATAAGAAAACCCCAATCCAAAACACCCCCAAAAAAACCTCAAGAAGAAATGTTAAGTGAATAGGTGGAAAACCAGGAACAATGTAAAGATCCAACACTACAAAGGCAGGAAAAGCTCCTTTCAGACCTCAAGAATGAAAAGACTAACACTGAATATTTTCTGTCAAATTGCTTTCTGTGCCATTGTGGATGGAAAAAATCCTGAATTTCTGAATTAGTGTTCCCCAAATTAATGAAATATATTCCAAGCAACTGAGCAATTTTCCATCAGTGAACATTCTGCTTATTAATTCTGTCCAGTAAACAGCACATTAGTCTGGGTTTGGAAGATGTGTTGCTCAGGCCTTTGTTCGTCAGTGTCTTATGAAATTATGAAAGCAATAGAGGTTGATGTGAGAATTGCAGAAGACAAAAAACCCTAAACGTAACAGTTCAATTAAACTGTCCTAATTGTGAAAAAGGAACCATTACATTTTTGCTTTGGAAGACCCTGAAAAGTTAGACATTATAAGTGATGAGTATTTAAGACTGCAGTAATTTTTCAGCCATATTTTTAGAGGCTTCAGCCTTTTCTTTTTGCAAGATCATTACCTCAGGAGATTTTGTGTGGCAGGTTAATATTAAGGCACAGGTTTCTGTGAGGTCTCTGGCTCAATATTTCTGTCTTGTTGGGTGGAAACCAGGGTACAGAACTTTGTCATATTACCAGGGCAGATCTAGTAGCTGGACAGGCATCAAAGTAGAGATGTCTCTGTAGTTAAAGATTCAATCCTCCTAATTTCTTGTGTGAATACACAGATGTCTGTGAAGTCTCTATCTCTTCATGTCTTGGTTGACAGTCTAATGTCCTGGCATAAGTCTCTGTGAAGTTTTCTCCTGAATATTTTTAGCTAACTAGTGTAAATTAAAGGCATATCTTTTTTTTGTGTGGCTGGTCAACAACTGTAGTGTGCTGTGGTAATATCAAAGGACTGGCTCTGGCACTGTTGCCTAAAACTTCTCATTACTTATCTAACATGAAGTCAGAAGTATCCAGTTCAGCAGCTGTGGCTTGTTGGGATAGAAATGATGCCAAAGGATGGCTATTGTGAGAACACTGGTCTAGAGCTTACTTAAAGGCATATATTTCTATAAAATTACTGGCTTGTTTCCAGTATGTTAATTCCTCTGTTGCAGCGAGGAAGCGACTGGTTTTATGGCAAGAAGCAGCTTTTATGTGCAAAGCTCTGTGTACAGCACTTTTTTTTTTTCCATGCCTTACTACAACAAGGAGTTCCTGTGAAGCTCATTGGGTTATTTTTGCAATGAAGGGACAAGGGTTTGTTTAGGGGCTGCTTTTATGTTTGCAGGAGAAAGGTGACACCAGTTACATCCTCTCTTAAATGATAACTTGGGAATACACATTCAGATGAAACCAGCACACAGTTTTCGCTTTCTGCTGTTCAAGTCATTAACTTTAATGAGTGCAAAAGATGCCCAGCACCTGTCAAGTCCAGTAAACATATGAGTCACTCTACCCAGGCAGCAAATTCCAAATCAGCCTGATGAGCCTGGCAAGACAAAGTATGACACATCTAATGTATTAGCTTGCCCAGTGGGGTTTGTGTTCTAGAATACAGCTCTCATACAAAACACCACTTGGTGTGTTTCCGCTACTGGAATAAGCAAAGAACAAAAATTCACCCTCCACCACCCTGTTCAGTCTGTTCAAATAAATATTTTATTGGTTATTTGGAGAGTGACAAAGAAATTGTGAGGGCTCAGAGTGCTTCACAAAAGATTGGTGTGAAATTACTCTAACAATAATACCCTAAGGCTCTATTATTTCTGGAGAGAATTCATGTACAGCTGAAGGAGTTGAAACATTTGTGTGAAATGCCTCAGGTTAAGTAGCAAATAGATAAACAGACAGTCGTTATGAATTATGACATTGATTTTAGAAAATGACAAGTTCTAAGGAACTGATTTGGGAAATCCAGGGTGATCTGTCTTATAGTCAGTACTACTATTTAATTCTTTATGGTCACATGTTATTTACAAGGACATGTAGTGACAGCATAAGGGGGGATGACTTCAAAGTCTCAGAGAGCAAGTTTAGATTAAATATTAGGATGAAATTCTTCCCTGTGAGGGTGCTGAGGCCCTGGCACAGATTGCCCAGAGAAGCTGTGGATGCCCCATCCCTGGAACTACTGAAGGCCAGGCTGGATGAATCTCTGAGCAACCTGGGATAGTGGAAGGTGTCTCTGTCCATGGCAGGGGGTTGGAACTGATTGATCTTCAGGCTCCCTTCCAATGCAAACTATTCTATGATTCTCTGATAAAAAGGCTTGCAGTGTATAGCTCCTTTATTCATGTACATCAAAAGGCATTTTTGTCCTTGCAGCAGAGATGAAGGATTACACACACATGTATGAGTGCATGTGTCTGATAATATATTCATGCAAACATTGCAGATGCAACCTTTGTAATAAAGCAATTAATAGTATATTTTGTGGTTTCTTAAATGAAGTATGACATGGAAGATGTGGATAGAAATATTTAATGAATAGGGTTAAGTTACTGTATGTGCAGAATGTTAACTGAAAACATGGTGGATATTTGCAATCTTCTGATAAGCTGTTCCTCTCTCTGCAGTAGTGGCATCCTCAGTGGAATTACACAGAGGTCAGGAAATGAGAATTGGTCTCGTGCCTGAAAACATGTGGATGGGGCTAAATCCAACTCTCACTGGAGCTGATGGAAAGCTTTCCAGACTTTTCTGTGAGAGATGGATCAGGCCCTGACTCCTTTTCATTAAATGTCCAGCTGATCTGGCAAACATGATTCAACATCATGTATATGTATAGACATATATTTGTATATGTATATGTATGTGTGTGTTCTTATCTTTCCTATTTGGCAAGAAAGTGAATAACTCATTCTACGTATTTCTCAAGGAAAATTTTCTTTATAGGAAAAACGGGGCTTGTTTCTTGGCTTGTGTCCTGACTTGGAGCAAACCCTAGGAGTAGTAGAGTCTGGAATTCTGTCTTTCCTTTAATTCATTTAAAATATGATATTGGCAGAATCAACTATTTAAACTGTTAATTCAGCTGTAAATGAAACAAATATTTCTTTCTGGACCACCATTTCAGTTAACAACTGAATTAAAGCAAGCTGGTTTGAAGAGGAGGGTCTTTGGTGTAAAGGATGATACAGATAAATATGAAGTAGAATTGTACATTGCTAATTCTTTATATACCTAATTTAAAAATTTCAACATTGCAAAACATTACTAGCAGTTGATTCCTTGCCAATCTTCCGTAAGCAAATCTCCCACAAAGACTAAAAACCCTTTCAGATACCTGAGCCCATCTCTTTATTAAGCAAGTCTCTGATAAGATTAACTAAAGAAAAAAAATCTCTTATTATTTTAGATATTAGCTGAAACTTTGTAGAAGAAACTAAGATAATAGGTCATAAATAACAATTTGTACAATCAGAATTATAAAAGAACTTTAAACATACCCAGAGTTCTTCAACCTCAAATATTTTAGCATTTATTGAATAATATTATTAGTATGAAAAACCCATCAATTTGATACAATATTTCTTAAACTGACCAGTGTCTTTCTGGCCTCTTTCATATCTTTACTTTGAGAAATATCTTTCTAAGCATATGGGATAGTAAGATGAATATGCAATAAATTATTTTTTCTAATTTATTTCTTGCATTATTAACTTTTGAAAATAAAAAATGACCGAATGAAAATAAAAGAATGACTGAAGATGAATGAGGACACTTATGATTATATTCTTACACAGTGATTTCATCCTCTTTTTTGTACCTATAGTTGTTATAAATTTGGTTCTTTTAATGTTTGAGTTCTAAGTTATGGAAGTTTCATACCAGAGTATTCATAAACAGAATTTATCTTCAAAGGAGTGTTGACATGGTCTTTCAATGTGTTATCTAGATGTAGGGGTTCTTTAATTTTAGAGCACGTGGCATGTGCTCAAACCTTCTTGCTGTTGCTGTGTTGGAATTTGGTTATCTTTGTATGAAGTAGTATAAGTAATGCAGCTAAAAATGTCCCACTTGTTCCCTGTTCCTCTGAAAATCTACAGTGGGATTTCCTCTTTTCTATCAGACAAATGAACCCATGGTGTTGCCACAATGCTCTGCTCCAGTGTCTACAATTATATTCCAGCCAGACTTCAGTAGGAAATAGCTCTTCCTACACTCTCAATATGAAATTATAAAATGCTTAAAAGTGTGCTATAGTAGAATATTCCAGGTTGGGAACTTTCAGGATTTTATGTAGTCCAAATAACTACTCCTGTCAAAAGGTGTGATCTCAAACCATTTTACTCAAGATATTACCCAGCCAGGTTATGGAAATCTCCAAGGATGGAGATGGTAACATCTTTCTGGACATGCCCTGACTGTCCTCATTGTGTAAAAGCTTCTCATTATATCCAGCCTGAACCTCTCTGCTTTCAGTTTAAACCCATTGCCTTTTGTACTTCCAGCATTAACCACTGTGAAGAGCCTGGCCCTGTCTTTTGATGAGCTCCTTAACTGTGCTGAGCAAGCCTTGTTCCTTGGTTTCTCTTCCTTGGACACATTCTCTGCCCTTGACTTACATAAGCAGCGCCATTCATGTTTTCTACTGGAAAGCCAAAACCAATATTTTAGATACAGGCTAATGAATGCTGAAAAGCTGAGGTAATCCCTTCCCTAAATCCACCCGTTTACACAGCCCTGGTGCTGTTGGACTTTGCTGCTGGGGCACACTCCTGGCTCATTTTCATCTTGTTTTCTGCAGACACCAAGGAGTCTTTTCACTAGGGTCAGTTCTCCTGCAAGTTTTCTGTTCCAAAGGCATTTGCTTTTGATGAAGTTCAGGCGGTTATTATAGACCTGTTCCTTCAGTCAGTCCAGTTCTCTCTGGTTGGCAGCTGCATGCTTAAGAAAACTGACCATCTCTTGATCCTTACCCAGCCTTATGTCTGTGCAGGAGCAAGAATTCCATCACCTCCTCCTGGTCCCTTCTGTAAAGCAGGGTGGTTCTAGGATGATCACAGCAGTAGTCCAGCTCTTACAGGTTTCCAGGCACACTTATTGACTGACACCCTCTGAGCAAACCATGGAACTCGCTTTTTCTGAAGTCAAGGCAAATGGCATGGACAAGTCTCCTCTTGCCCACAGGTCCTGTCATTTTCCTCACAGAAAGCAGCCAGATCAGTGCAGGAAATGATTCACCCATGGTAAATGCAGAATGACTCTTCACAAATATTGACTTCTTATGTGTTTAGAATGAATTTCTTCACTTTTCAAGAGACCAAAGTGAGACTTAATATGATTCCTTAATTATTCTTTTTGTTCTTTCTGTGAGGATGCATAAAAGATTGTTCCTTCTCCTGTTGTCGAGGCCCTTCTCTGATCTTGGTGTCCTTACAGAGACAGTGGAGATCTACTTGCAATAACATCATCCTGTTAATCTGCCTTCCATTCTTTTTCTTCAAAGTTATAAGTAAATGAAATCACTGCTTGTCTTTCCCAAAGGAATAATTAATTTTTTTTCTTAGATAAAGGTGTTAAATTAGGTGTACTGGATACCTTTTTATTCAACTGTTGGAGGCTGAACAGTGCAGGTGAAAACAAGGATTGCTCACGCTTGTGAGATCTCTTCTGCCAAAATAAATATTATAAACAAAAATAATAGTCTTTGTCAGAAGACTGTTTTGAACCTAGAACAAGAGAGGGCAGGGCTGCTGTTTACTGCTCTTATTTGTGTAACTTATTAAGATTTTGGCTGAAGGAAGCATTCTCTCTAGGGTGGTGCTATAGCTTGCACTGTTTAATCGTGGAACTCTGACCTAAGCATATGATTAAAGTTAAGCACAGGCATCAGCGTCCTGAATACGGATACAATTAAATACTTTTCCTGAATTGAGGCCTAAGCTTCTTATTGACAGCATTCAAGATGATGCAGGTCTCTTTCCTATTAAGCAGGGTGGAAAGAGTAATTTCTCTAGGTTGTATTCATCAGTACTTGAGATTAAGGGGAATTCTGCCTGAGTAAGTAATGAAGTCCTTAAGTCTGCACTTACTGACTTGCACTGTACCCTCTCAAAGACTGCAATAACAGGTTGGAGGCCACAGTAAATTTTCAGGGTGAAAAATAAATATCCAGAAGTCTGCTGAATTTTGATTTAATGCACTAGAAAAACCAGTAAGAAGAAAACTAGAGTATTCTCCGTTTCCTGTGAGCTGGTGACAAACTCCTGTATCTTGGAATATATTTTTTGCCTTCTGTTGAGCACATTTATAGGGTAAATTTTATGCTATTTATCTCCTACAGAAGCCCAGATTTGGGAGAAAATTTATAGAAATTGGCTGTGGAAACAACAGTCAGTTAAGTTAGTTGCCAAGAATTTTTTACTTGATGCATACTAAAATCCTGTCTGCAATTTTAAAGAAATAAACTGCATTTACATTCAGTTCTTTTGAGAGTCCATCCCATGAAGATTGAAATTCCACAAACTCCAAGCTTAAAGAGCTAAGGAACTCAGTTTGAACTGCTCAGTTTTTCCAGCTATTACCATGCTTGATTGAAAAACACTTGCCTGCTGATCTGCTGATTTTTGTGATGCACTTGATTTAGGGATATGATGGCATTGTTTTCAGAAGTCCCTTCACACTGTGGTATTTCATGTAGTAAATAAACTTGACACCAAAGTGATCAGAGGGATGGTGTGGACTTGATATTTTCTGAGCTTGAGAATTGCTAGCTCTTCCCAAGGGAAACTTTCAACAGTTTTCTTTTTCCCAAAACAATCTTGTGTAAACAATATTCCCTTCCCATAAAAACGGGTGTTGTTCGCTATTTCTGTTACTAAGCCAATGGGAGAGGTCTCAGTCCTATGGACCAATAACGTGCCTTTTTAGTGCAGCATGTTATAAAAGGGCTAAATGAATTGTAAATAAAGCTTCTGATTTCTACTGCCTTTTGACTGGAGTCAGGCATCTTTGTTTTGTGTCCTATTGTGACAGGATAGAGCAGCTCTGCTGTGAGGAAAGGCTGAGGGAATTGGGATTGTTCAGCCTGGAGAGGAGAAGGCTTTGGGGTGACCTCATTGTGGCCTTGCAGTGCCTGAAGAGAGCCCACAGGAAAGATGGAGAGAGACTCTTGACAAGGGCCTGGAGTGACAGGACAAGGGGGAATGGCTTCACACTGACAGAGAGTGGGTTTAGATTGGATATTGGGAAGAATTTTTTCCCTGTGATGCTGGTGAAGTCCTGGCATAGGTTTCCCAGAGCAGCTGTGGCTGCCCCATCCCTGGCAGTGTTCCAGGCCAGGATGGATGGATCTGGGAGCAACCTGGGCTATTGGAAGGTGTCCCTGACCATGGCAGAGGGTTGGAAGGAGGTGAGATTTAAGGCCCCTTCCAACTCAAACCATCCTATAATTCTATGATTGTAATTTGCCCAGATATTTTGTGGAGTCTTCATTTCTAGACATAAGTAAATCCTGATTGGACAGAGGCCTGAGAAACCTGCTCTACATGACCCTGCTCTAAGCAGGATATTGGACGAAGATGATCTAAGGGACTAAGGGATCTCCAGAGGTCCCTTCCAACACCAGTTGTTGTGCAACTGTGAAATGCCAGAAAGAAATTATTCAAACAAGAACAGACAACTTGATTTGAACACAATAGGCATATTTTGAAAGAAAATATTATTTGAACCTTACTAGAAGTACTAGAGCAAAGGGACGAAATTTAACTTGGGTTTATTAAAGGGAGATTAATAACCATGCCATCTAAACTTGTGTGTTTGATTAATCATATAATGGATTCCCTACGGAAGGGAAATGTAGTGTACTTTGGTAAACCAACACTGTACTCCAGAGGGGGAATATAATGAATTTAATAAGTTATTAATCATTATCTTTCACTGTAACTGACTAGAAAAGAGTGTGTAAGAATTTTCATTTCAAAGAAAAAGAGAAAAATCTGATTTTCAAGTAGCTGATTTGGCAATACCATTACAGTGCCTTCTACCCACTGCTCTTTGGTGCCCATACTTCTCTGCTGTCCTTGATGTCATGATTTTCCATCATTCATTTTTTTCCCAAATTTTAAAAAAGGTTTTACAGAGTTGGGAATATCCTCCTTGAAGAAATATAATATATAGAGTGTGGGAAAATTTGCAAGTGATCTGTTCATTTTGTGCAGGTTTAAAGCTTTAGAATGTAGACAAGTTCTGTTCTTGACAAATTTTTGTTTCTTAATTGTATTACTAAATATCGCAAAATATATTTGTTTCTTGGATATTGCTCCCTCAGGCTTGCTCAGTTATGGAAACAAATGCATCATGGCTGGGTTCTGCCACTTTGTTCCTCAGGATTTAGAAGGCTGCCATATTAAAAAGGAAAATTTCCAGCTACTTTCATTTATTCCAATATACAATTAGTCGCTTTTCCCTCTAAGTGCTAAACCAGAGAATAACCCAGACCTTAAGGACAATTTTTGCTGGTTAGTTTCTCCCCATGGAAAGAAAAATCTAGAGCAGGTTCAGAGAGACAAAAACTGAATCAGAATAAATGAAGTCAAGCAAAAATTTAACTAGCTTTTTAACAGTCTGAAGAAGAAAGAAAGTAGACAATTTCTTCTGGAATGGCTAAGATTGGATAACAAAGTGTACATCTAAAACATAATTTAAAAATTATGTTTGGATTTTTTAAAAAAGTGTATTTTCCTAGGTTTGTACTACAGGATAAGAGGTGGTATAAAGGGCTTGATATGGAAGCTGGAGCACTACCAGCCTCATAAATGCTGAGTTAGAGGCAGGGTCCAAATCTAAGGACAGGAAAACATAACATGAGTGGACAAAAACAATAACAGGCTTTTGAGAACAGGATTAATTATGAACAATTTACAGAACTTAGGTAACATAAGGCCACAAGCAATGCAGATTGAACTATTCGAAACCCGTAGCTGTGTAAATAGTGAAGAAAATTAACTGTGGCTACTCCATCCCTGGAAGTGTCCAAGGCCAGGTTGAATCGGGCTCTGAGCAACCTGGTATAGTGGAAGGTGTCCCTGCCCATGGCAGGGGGTTGGAACAAGATAGTCTTCAAGGTCCCTCCCAACCCAAAACATTCCATGATTCTAGGATTCTGCTATCACTCTCTTGAGTCTGTTATGTGTGAGTTTTGGGGCACTCCTTGCAGGAAAATGAAGGTAATGGGATGTGGTGTTTGAACGCATTTGATTTGCGCGTTCTGTTGTTTTGCCTGAAGTGTTAGTCGGACTGATGAGATGAGTCACTTCCATTTGGGTAAATATTTTGGTTAATGGAAGCAGCCTCTATGACATCCTGGAAGAAGTCTGGGAAGGAAGGACCTTAGGTGGTCAACTAGTTACTGCTACACAGCCATTCTAACTTGTATTCCCTTCAAGGTATGCCCAAAAATATATGAGGCATGAGCAGAGCTCTTCAAATTCATGCTTCCTCGATGTTCAGTGGAGCAATCAGGATTGGGAGAAGCTCCTGACGGTTGGCAAAGAGAATTGTCATCCTTCATATAATACCTAATGGCAAGAACAGTTTGAATGGGAAATGAGTCAGTCAGCTGCATTCAGAAGGGTTTGGAAAGGAAAATGACCATATTGAGGTTCGGACACTGTTTTAAATCCCTGCATGGCTTTTGGTGAGAGGAAGTAGACATTACAAGCAAGCAAAAGAAAATCCAGACAGAAAAAAGAAACTTCAACCAGGAACCCTGGCAAGGCTACCCTGAAAATCTGGAGACTCCCAAATTCACAGCAAGCAAGCAGGTTTCTCCACTTTTCTAATTTTGCTCCTGGAGCTGTGTTCAGAGACAGAGCCATCCTGCAGGAGCTCAAGCTAAATGTGAAACAGCCCTTAGGAATGGTCCAGTGCATTAATTTAGCAATACAACTCAGAGAGGATTGTTCTCTCTTTCAGCTGAAAAATAATTGGGGTCCATACCACATACCAGAGTATTCCCCTGCCAAGCCAGACAAATGTGTTGGCTGCAATTTTATTAGGAAGAGAAACCTGTAGCTGCTGCCAGATGCCACTGTGGTGATGCTGGTGGAGAATAGGTATTCAGCACAGGTGGCTTACAAGGTGGCACATTCCTCCTACAGTCTCAGACAGTCTGTGGCCTGCTTTTAGGGAGGGATGCTGTTCACTGATTCACAGGTTTGAGATACAATACCAATTACAGGTGTCAAGAATTCAGGCTGGGGGATAAATTGAATTAAATTCATTTAAATTTTATATATGGCTATGCTCTAGAAAGAATGTAAGCATCCTTGCAAAAGGTGAACAAAGAGCTGAGGCTTATGTATGCCTTCATAAGTACAGACAGGATCAGGAAGACATAGTCTAATGCTTTGAAAAAGGGAAAGGATACAGAAATAATGTTATTCCAGGCACCTATTGCACACTGGTTTCTTTGTCACAACAGGACAATATTACATAAAGCTGATTAAGTGGGAAAAGAATTGTTTCAACCACTTACCATCTGTTATAAATCAGTAGCTGGTAATACTCATTTTCATTGAAAATTATTCAAGTTGCAGCATTTTACATTTTAATTTAACTTAGCTTTATTTATTGAATTGTTGCAGTTGTTCATCTGGTTAACTTTCTTTTGCTTGCCTGTTAAGGCAAAGGTACCTCTGGTTCTTCTGTGTCCCTCTTTCTCTAAGTCCCAAACAAGAACCTCATACATTGAAGTGTTCGTCTACAACTGACAATAAGGTAATTTTTATTGGCTATGTCAGTTGTAGGAAATATTTTTAAAATCTTTTAAAGCAACAAGTTGATAAAGTCATATAGTTGTGAGTTGTTTCAACTAAAATTATATTGAATAGTAGGCTAGTGGTCCTTCAGGCTATAGCTGAGGGTTTTAATTTTAGGAACAATATTGAGAAGTTAAGGAAAGTTCTTTTCAAAATGAACAAATCTGATGTTATCAGGGTCTAAATGCAGGCAAGGCTTCAGTTTTCTTGAAATTCTTCTTATAAAAACACTCTGAAAATGCTCATATAGAAGGATTTAATCTGAATTAATGAATAAGTTCACTGAGCTCATGTAGTGATCATTTCCTTTAAGGAGGATTTTAAAAGCAATCAGAATACTAAAATACAGTGGATTGAAAAAGATTGTTTAGCAAAGAAAACTATACCTTGGGAGAAAGAATGAGAGCAGGAGTAAGCAATAAATGTTAAAAGTCCAGTTCAAACTAAATTTTGCAAAGGAATTTTTTTTAAAAGTGAAAAAAAATGAACAAAAACCAAACCAAAGAATCCCAAAGAAACTGTAAATGCACACATACAGAGAAGAAAAAAGGAATGGAGAAGTGTGAGCACTGTTCAGGAGGACTGATTTTAAGGGTAATCAAGTTATGGTATTAAAATTAATCAGAGTTTTAGGATGATATAGGTTAGGCAGGGTCTCTTGAAACCTTCCAGTCCACTCCCTTGATCAAAGCAAGGCCAACTTTGGAACAGTTTGCTTAAGGCATTGTTCACTCACATTTTTACAGATCCCAAGGAGGGAGATTTCGAACCTTTCTAAGGAACAAGGTGCAATGTTGGCCTGACCTTATCGTGAAGAGTTTCTGTGGTCTTTGAAACCTGACTGGAATTTTCCCTGTTGCAACTTGTGTCTGTTGCTTCTCAACTCATCACTGCACTTCCAAGAGGATTCTGGCTCTGTCTTCCCTACACCCTCCTTCTAGGCAGTTTTCTATAGCAATTGCATCTTCAGCCTCTGTTTTTTAAGGCTGAACAAGTTAATTTCTTTAAGACTTTCTTTCTAGGTAGAGCTATATTCCCATAACTAACCATCCTAATGAGTTTATGCTTAACTTGGCCCTGGATATAAATGTCTTTCTTTTGCTTTTAAAGGTCTTTAGAAGCAGTCTTGTAACTGCTAAATGCAGTCCCCAAATCCAGGCTGTTAATGAATGTTTTCAACTGTATTTGTCTGAGTATAAGCATTTGAAGGACAACAAGCTGTCACCCCAAGCAGGGGTGTTGTGCTCTGAAATGTGCCATATATATCTGACAGAGATATGCTGGTAATGCTTAATGTAAAAGTCTGTGGTTGACACAATTAAAAGGTCTTGCAATGAAACAAAGCAGTTGAAAAAAAGACCAGCAAGAAAAAAAATAGTTGACTCTATAACAATACAAAATGCAGGATGATTAGGAAATATATATGTTTTTACTGTTTAATATCATAGAGGAAAATTCAAAACAGGCAGAAATACATTTACCACTTGAGGGAAGTACTGTACCAGCAAATGTGATAAGAAAGACTTTACTTTTAGAAACTGGAATATCACAGTATTGCCGTGGTTTTCACAACCTGATGAATTGAACAGGATTGAAAGTTGCTCGAAAGTTCTTAAGCCAATTAGCATTATCTTTTCAATGTTAAATCAGCCACAGCCTTGTAGATTTAATTGCCCCATTTTCATTTCTAGGACTTGTACTTCATACTGACAGACGGCAATGCATGTACTAAGTTTTATGTGGTGAGGAGGAAAGTGTTTTATAGAGAACGTAAAAAGCTCTTATGGAATGGAGAGGTATTTCTTAATTGGGTTGTATATCATCAGGACTTTAATAAATTTGATTAAGGGTCTGATTATGCAATTCCTTTCTCCAGAGCCCTTACTGAAGTCAAAGGGAGACCTACAAATGGAAGGCTTGCAAGACAAAGTCCTGGCATGAGAGAGCATTAAGGAAAGCTTTATCCTGGAAAGCAGACTCATAGCATCTGTATTTATCACAGAATTAAAAGCAGATATTTGTAAGAGTTTTCAACATCTCAAACCCATCTTTATCCATTATTAGAAGTTACTGGCTTTGGCTTAATTGTTCAATGGAAATTACTTTGTGGCCAAAGTCCATCAAAGTGGAGGGTTGTTGGTTTATTTCACCTGGTTCATAGACAGGCTGTTAGAAATGGTGATTGTGCAGCTGGTAGAACATTTGGAGGTTTTGATAAAAAAAAAAAATTGGGTTATGGACAAAGGATGTTAAAACACAAAATTTTTCATAAGCTTTTGCATGTACATGATTTTACCGCCAGTACTAATCTTGCTAACTGGGGCCAGTCACAGCAGTAAAATTAACAGGACATAGAAGGAATAAGATCTGTGAGTCATAAGGATTGTGTCAAGACTTGAGAGCTTTGTGTAATTTACTGAGACAGTTTATTTTTGAAGAGGAAAATGGTACAATCAATATGCATTTGATTTCAAGTGTATTGATTCCAGATTTTCCTTTAAAAGTTAGTTAAGTAAGCTTTTTTCTCAATGGCCTTCCTTTATAGGACTGTATATGAGAATGTGGAGTTCTCAGAAGAAGAAGGGTAGAAATAGTTCTCCTTATTAATATTGTATGTCTATATTTTGAAAGATTTTATGTGAAAAGTAATTTGCAGTGGATCATCTTGAAGTGCATAATTATTTTTTTCTGTGCATGAACAGTAATGAGAGAGTTAGTGGGGATCATCTTCCATTTAGATCACAGTAGTAAGCACTAAAAGTAGACAAGGAATATCTGATATCATGAGCCTTGTTTTCCATTTCTGTTCTGAAATCTCCTTTAGGTGATTGTACACTTGGAAAGTTTAGGCAGAGTTAATACAAGGGTTCCTACAATTGATGTTTTCTCACTGAATGGCTTCACATTCCAGGCTTAAAAATTATCTTAGGGCCTCAGAAATTTAAAGTAGTCTCAATTTATTCTGCATTCTAAAGGTGACTATTTAAACCTGCATTTAGTAGTCAATAAAGCTGAATATACAGCTTTGCAAGATATAAAAATATTACTGATGGGTGATTATTCTTTTCTGAAACCTCCAATGTATCTTTGTGTCTCAATGCAGAATCAATGTCATACCTTTATGGGCTCCTAGGAATTTGGCTTGCACATTTGTATGCTGCAAAATTCTATTTTGTCTCATAATAACCACACAAGTGAAACTTGGAATTTTCTCTTCTTAATTGTGCTCTTCCAGTACCTGAAGGCAACCCACAAGAATGATAGAAAGAATATTCATAAGGGCCTGGAGTGACAGGACAAGGGGGAATGGCTTCACTCTGACAGAGAGCAAGTTTAGATTGGATATTTGAAAGATATTCTTCTCTGTGATGGTGGTGAGGCACTGGAATGGGTTGCACAGCAAAGTTACGGCATGTGTAGGTTGCAGTTGGGGCTGCTGTATTTGAAGTCGTCTCAGATGTGCCTATCTTCTTAAAAAGCCCTTTATTTTTCCCATGTACCCTGCTGGCTTCCACTATCAATATTAATGATACACGGGGGGGATTTAAGCAGTGCTGATCTTCCCCTTGTTATTGGGGGCAGAGGAGAAGGACTCATGTCCTTCTACCTACATGTAATTCTTTCTTGGACAGCTGAAACTTGTTCATCCTGGGGAGTCCAAAGCTCTGCATTAGCTTGTAATTTGTGATGGTGACCTGCAAGAGTTACTCCATGACTCTGCTTCTAAGATTTGGCCAGCACGCCTCTCCTTAGTAAGATTTTCTTTAGGAAGAGGTAATTACTTTTTCTGTCTTACTCTGCATCCAGTAATGATTGGTAAATAGAGATAAATCTCTTTTTCTTGTATGTAACTGTAGGGAAACCTTGTGTAGCACAAGTGATCAATCTCTACTTTTGGGAAGGTGATAAGAACCTTAAAAAGTTTAATGAAGGACTGTTATTGTGTCGTGGGCTGGAAGAGAAGGGTAAATGTGGACAAATTTGGGGTGTTGGGGCTGAAACTAAGGTGCTACCAACAAGGCAGGGATCTGTAGGATGTAGCACAGTGCTGTTTGATTATAGGGAACTGCAGGGATATTCCCATGTTCTGCATGAGGAGTGAACACAGGAATTCCACTGAGCAACATCACTGGAGAGCCTTTGCTTGGTAGATTTGTACCTGCTCATGTGTTCCTGTCTGTTTGAAGAGATGTCTGAAAATAACTTTTTGGATTTGTTTATGATTTAAAGAAGAGGGACTTGGGGAGGTTATAGCCATGGGAATCATTAAATTTAGAATGAGAAGTGGAGATTTATGTAATAACCATAGCAGAAGCAAGGACAAGAAGAATTTGGCTTAGAGGTGGGGTGATGAAAAGAAGATTGAAAGACAAGGTATAAATGAGCCAAAACATGACAAATCTGTAGTCAGGTGCAACTTCAAGATGTCGTTTCCAGAAGCAACAGTGTGCTTTCATACAGTTCTAATTTCCTGGTGTTATTGTGAATTTAACAGTAGAAAAATTATGATGTAAATAGGATGAATTTCACTCATGACTTAATCTGCCTCTTGCTTTCTGCAAGTAGAAAGATTTCATTTAATATTTGGGGAAACACTTCCTTTATTCTCCTTCAAGTTTATGGATGATTTTAGTGTGAATTGAGCCTCAGGTGACAAGTGTTCAAGACTGTTTTGCACAAACTCACGCCTGGTAGCTGGAGTAAATTTATTTATTTTAGAAGGAATACAGAGAGATCCTGTTTTTTAGCTACTAATTTGTTTCCCTGAGGTTGAGACCATTCCTGCTGTTGTATCAGACCTACATGTACTGGTCTGAATGTCGATGCTGCCTCCAGATCTCTGCTTCTGGCAAACGGAGTTTGTATTTTACATGTACTCCAACACATACTTAGTGAATTTCTGGTTAATCATTTTGTCTTTAGCCCCACTCTGCTTGTCAAAACTGTGATCACTTCATCACAAAGTTCTGTGCTGAACATAAACTCCATTAGGAATGAAGATTGGAATTACCTGAGGAATGTACTGGCTTTACTGAACTTGCATGTTCTGATCACCACAGACAACATAGATGCACAAAACGTGGAATTGTCCTAATATTTCTAATGGTCCCAGCCTATTCCTGACTTACATGAGTCACCACTTCTGAACAAGATGTTGATCTCTACAGTGTAAATCTGGAGTAATTCACAAGGTCTAACTGAGATTGAACAAAGCCGAAAGTCAGGTCCTGCCCTTGGGTCACAAGAACTCCCTGCGGCAGTTTTCTCTATAAAAACTCTAAACAAAACTTAAAACCCCATGATTCTGAATTTCCAGAGGTTTTTTATGCATGTTGGAGAGAAGACTTGGAATTTTTATCCCTTGCTAGTAGAATATTATAATAGCTTGTATTAAGCATTTTTGTTTGTTTCTTAATTAAACTGCTACTGCCCTTATTAATCCTTTCACTGATAAAAACACGGTCAAGCAAGTCATGCAGTCACCAGTGCAAAGCTCCACAAAGGATGTCCCTGATCCACATGGTTCATTTTAGTGATGCATTTTATATTTGTGTCCAACTAGCAGGTATTTGCCAAATAGAGAGACATTAGTAATTCTCTATTCAGGGGATAGACTGTTTATGTAACACATAAACAACATCACTTTAAGAATTGTTTCTATAAATGCATTAAATTAAGGTAGAAGGAGAGGTCTACAAAATTGAAATATTTGATTTGAACCTGTACTGATGTATCCTTTAGTGGATTTTGCTAGTTCATTTCTGTACTTATTTTGTATGTGGGCTGTTCTTTTTCTGGTGTTCTTATAAAGTGAGCAAATATGTTTGGTTACTGGTACTTAGCCTGAAAACTGTGGTCTCACTATCTGATTATGTGGTAACCCTTGCAGTTTTTTGTGCCAGGACCTGTTTCTTAATAAAACTGGCCTTTGATCTATTCAGTCACATTAATTGCAGACAATACATACTTTAACAGATATTAGCATATGCCAACATTTCTGGAATATATTGAATCAATGTCACAAAATATGAACAATGACTGGCAGGTTTTTCTTACATTCACCAACAGTAACTATATCTATTATGAAATTGTGTCCTTCCTTGCAAGGGAGGATCCAGTGTTTTATGAGGAACTATATTTCTGCTGATCTTATGTGCATAGGAAAGTTTCACCTTTCTGCTATTTTTCTCCTGCTAATTGCTTTATGTGACTGCAGCATCAGATGGGATACTTAGATCTCCATAGGGCACCCTGGACCTGGATATGAGCAGTGGGACCAAAAGATTTCCAGTACCATTTAGCAGCTCCTTGCCCTGACTGCTGCACGGAGATGTTTCTATTTTAGGTAACTGTTTTGATGGCCCATGCCTGTTATCCCAGATGGTCTTGCCCTGCCTTTTTCCACGTGGCAACATTCTTGGGAGAGAATCATTGTTTCTTTCCCCTAATTTATAATCAATGGAATGGAGATTCAAGGGTCAGAGAGAGGTTTTGCCTTTAGAAGGAAATTGAGAAACACCATATCTGTCAGCATAAAAATACACATACTTGAGGTCTAGAGATTTATTTTTTCCAAGCAGGATAAAACAGTTTTAAACAAAACCCAAGAACGTTCTTCATTCTAATTCTAATTATATATTTTCACTTTCACTACTGCTTTCAAACACTCAAGGAGAAACACAGACCAACTCTAACTCCATATTCAGCAGCATTCAGCTGCAGTTTCAGCACTTAGCCAAACCAAATTTATGGTAAGTTGGCATAACTGAAATTTTCTCTGAAGTCCCAATGCATTTGTAAAACAAAATGAAATTCTTAAATCACATATTTTGGCATGAAAATGCCACAAAAAACTCCAAATAATTTTCTATTCCCTTTTGGTATGTATTCACAAAGAAAATGTAAACCAATTGTAGGTGCTTTCCTTAGAGTTGTTGGCTCCTGCAGTAACAAAAATAAGGATTTTGAAAGCAGCTTTTGGCAAAATGGAAGAAAGATATAGAAAATAGAGAATGCATGTCCCAGGTTTGGGATTTTTTTAGCCTGAAAGAAATGTTAGAAAATAATTTTAATTTCTTGTGTGCTACTTCCCTTTATTAAAGTGGAAAGGGTGAACATATTTAGAACAAATTCAGGTGTATTTAGAAGCATGGTATTGAATTTTGCCTACATGTGGAAAAGTGTCAGAGGTCTTTTCCCACTGTCCATAATTCAGGGGAGTATGTGGCTATCTGAGTACTGAACTTCAAGTCTAAGGAGCTGAAGTTCCATCAGTCTGTGAGCTAATTTCTGTTTTGCCCAAGTTTGTGAATGCAGGCTGAGAGAAAGAAACTGGAAGGAAAATTTTCCTGCTCTTCAACTCTGATTTGAGCTGACAGCTGTACTTTCTTCACCTGTCTGGCTGCTTGGTCAGCACCAACACTAGACCCAAAGAAAATTCTAATCTTTCCACAAACATTCAACATCTTCAAAATCCACCAGTAAATTCCCAGTTTTATGACCTTTGAAGTTTCATTATGCACCTCAGAATAAAAACCAGGGGTTTAAAAACACCCTGCTTCTTGAAGTCATGTGAATAGATAAGAAGCATCATGTTATTTTGTTAAATTATTGCTTTTAGATAACACAGAATCATAGAATGACCTGCACTGGAAGGGACCTTAGAGATCAGCCAGTTGCAACTACCTTGACAAGGACAGGGACACATTCCACTATCCCAAGATGCTCAGAGCCCCATCCAGCCTGGCCTTGAACACTTCCAGGGATGGGGCAGCTGCATCTTCTCTGTGTGAGGGCATTTGACTGGATGATGGGCAGAGGTCCCCTCCAGCCCAAAGATGTTGTGAGTCTGTGATCTCAAAGGTGGCTGCCTGGCACTTGTTTCATGCTACTTGAATTTCTTTGTCACACACATATTTTTATGAGGTCACACACCTCTTATCACTGTCTGTCCCTTTTCAGCTTTTCCTCAGGATGTGGTGCTGCTGTGGAGACTGTGCCGAAGCACTCTGTGTGTTTCTTTGCCTAAAGTAAACACTTCTGTGTTGGTGTTAACCAGCCCAAGGCTCTGGTTCATGCCCTAGACCTCAGCTTTTACACAGTTCTGTGTGGAAGAAGCAGAAACAAATGTAGTACAGTTGAGAAGTGGAACAATTAGGCAGATTGATGTGCAACTAGCTGATACTGTAAAAATTATTATTACTATTAAAATTAACATCTTGCTGACTCTGCACCTTTTCTATGTCAAGCACTTGACATAGGATACATTTCTTTATTAATACAAGTGTTATCAAACTATGAAGCATGGCCTAAAGCTTTGCTTCAGCTGAGGTATGACATCATAGTTCACAGCACTCTTTTCCAAAGGTCAGGAAATGGATCAATTATTGTGATGCGTACGAGATCTGCAGCAGAGGTTCTTCAGAGGGTTAATTGTTACTTTAGGCTGCAGATTTTGTGAACTATGAAAACATAAAAAATAAAAATTAAGGCCCTGCTTTCAGATGAGTGGTTTTATTCCATGGCTATCTGTCCCTATAGTGGTGAACCTCCTGTGTGGGGGGAATATAATAGGAGTTCAAATCTCACAGGCAGTAGCAGAACAGGATCTGATACCAAGGATGCAAAAAACTGAAAGAACCAGCCAGGGGAGTTGCTATGTCTTTGGACTTTTGTGGATTGTAATACATGGGGAGGAATATGACAGCAACAGAACGGAGTTTTCAGCAAATCCGCTTATGGAATAGCATGGTGTATCCCTGTGGGTAAAGGATTGGTCCCAATGTACTCTTTTTGGCTTGAAACTGAAAATAGCTTTATCTTAGGTGAGCTACAGGATGTTCAGGACTCTCTTAGCTCAATTAGAACTTGCATTAGCAAATTGAGTGCTAAATTATTAAATTGTTCATGAAGTAGCTACAAATTTAAAAAAAAATGGGGTAAACACAGGAGTTCTCTCCAAAAAGGGCTGTAGCCTGGAATT
The DNA here is from genome assembly GCF_029207755.1 of Chamaea fasciata. Lineage (NCBI taxonomy): Eukaryota > Metazoa > Chordata > Aves > Passeriformes > Sylviidae > Chamaea > Chamaea fasciata. The sequence goes on from NW_027094090.1 coordinate 51,336,905, forward strand.
TAACTGTAATGACAGGCCCCATCCCTGGAAGTGCTCAAGGCTAGGCTGGATGGGGCTTTGAGCAGCTTGGGCTAGTGGAAGGTGTCCCTGCCCATGGCAGGGCACTGGAACTGGATGATCTTTAAGGTCCATTCCAACCCAAACCATTCTATGTTTCTATAGCTCCTCTATTCAAAAGGATAATGAATTTCAGCCATAGTCAGGCCTTTGCAGTAATATTTTTAACATAACATAGAATTTTGATTCCACAAAATTTAAAGATCAGCTTTGTCACTGTATGTTTCCTCTCACTGTAATTATAAACTTTTGACAAGATGTTTTTTCTTAATGTAGTTAGGATAGAACCATAATTCTTAGTGTTTTATTACTATTGGATTAAGTAGACTTTCTGTTATTTTTCTCCCAAGCTTCTCTATACAAATACAGACAATAAATTGTGGTGATGCAGAGATTATGTTTCTATTCTGATAAAACTTGAAAAAAAATTGATAAATAAGTCTCTATTTGCAAATGATGATTTTTTTTCTCACTGTGTTGCCCCCATACATTCGAATTCCTTCTCACTGTTTGCAGTTATTTTTTTAGTAAAATACGTTTTGATTTTAATAACATATCTCAGTTCAACTTTTATAGAGTGAGGAGTTTCCAACTGTTGTTTTTAAATTACTTCTTATTTCTAAATGGAATTTATGTTAGAGGGGTTTTAAAAATAGAAGAAATGAAAACAAAATATTATAAGTTGTTGACGTAAAACATTTGGTTCACAGTAATTAAAAACATTTTTGAAAACAAACACTTTAGCTTTCCATCATAATTTGGGACATATCTCCCTCCTTTTCTTTTTTGTGAAATGCGGTGAAACTTTCATGAGAGAGAAAAAAATCATTTGTTGCCCTTTTCATCTTGCTTAAATGCCTATGAAGCATAACTTTTCACTGCCATCCATTCATAACATGCCTATTGATTCTTTTTTTAGACTGAAAAGGACTTTGGTCCATTTTCTTAATTTTACTGATCATTATGATCTCTCAGGTTATGAAAGGATAAAAGGAACAGATTTCCTACCATCAGACAGAGTCACTCTAACAGACATTTTGAAGATAGACAGAATACTTTACAGAACTCTATGCCAAAACACATCTCTATCAATGTGACATTCCAGTCTGAGATGAAAGTTGAAACAGGGAGCAAGTGAACAACATAAACACGTGAAGAGAAGCAGTATGACCAAAATAGGAGCAGAACGCCAGTGTATTGTAGTGGAACCAGTGATTCTTGGTTCTCTGGGTAGAGCTGGAAGACTGGGCAAAAGAAGGAGCAAAGACAGAGACCTTTGCCAAGAGCAACAGTGGTCAATGTCTTCAAAAGAAATAGGATTTGATATGAATTAGTTCTGGGTTGGAGATTCTTTAAGATGAAGGAACATTCTCTGTATGAAGAAATCATAGAGTCACAGGATGGCCTGGGTGGGAAGGGACCTTAAAGATCATCTTGTTCTAGCCCCCTGCAGGGACACCTTCCACTATACCAGGTTGCTCAGAGCCCCATCCAACCTGACCTGGGACACTTCCAGGAATGGGGCAGCCACAGCTTGTCTCGGAAAGCTGTGCCAGGTCCTCACCACCCTCACAGGAAAAAAATTCTTCCTAATATTCATCTAAATATCCTCTCTGTCAGTGTGAAGCCATTCCCTATTGTCACTCCAGGCCCTTGTCAAGAGTCTCTCTGCATCTTTCCTGTGGGCTCCCTTCAGGCACTGCAAGGCCACAATGAGGTCACCCCAAAGCCTTCTCCTCTCCAGGCTGAACAATCCCAATTCCCTCAGCCTTTCCTCCCAGCAGAGCTGCTCCATCCCTCTGATCATCTTGGTGTCCATGGTCTGGACAGCCTCCAACAGATCTGTGTGGGACTCTAGAAGAGGAATGCTAAAGAAGGAATGATGTCAACAAAATAATGAATACATTTTCTGTGAGGCACCAATGGACAGATGCTTGTTCCTCACTCCTGAGAAGATTTCTGGTGAAGGCAGCACAAAGGAAATATCTGTCTAAGACAAGAATGGAAAAATGTGCACTCCAGAAGTTCTGTGACAAAGGGCCCTTATGATGTCTGGTTATTTCTAGAACAGAAGGAATCCACAGGACTAGAAATTGTGACAGAGCTTCTTTTGTGGTTGCTGGGCAAATATCCCACCCACTCCTTGTCCCCAGAGGACATTCTGGTTTCAAAGGCTGTCAATCCATACGAAATAGCATCTCCAAACAGCTTGTTTCCATGAAGCAAAGCCACCTGGCATCCCTGGGGGTACTGGCAATTGGATAATTCAGGAAAAGAGAAATGGGTGGATGTGGGTGGTATTTGTGTAGTTTCTCTGAAAAGCATCTGCCCCAGGTATGCCAGGTTCCGTATAATGGGACAGTAGTAAAGAAAATGGGAGCTGAAATTCCTTGCTAGGCCGTTGAAGGCGCTAAAGTGCAATGTTGGAAATTTGGACTTGGGAGTTTGAAGTGTTTGAGCGCACTGAGATGGCAAGTCTCATTTAAACCTGCCAGTGTTGAGTCACTTCCAGACCTTTGTCTACCAGATCTCAGGGTTCAGTTGACCAACCACACACAGGCCAAGCCTGGCAGAACTGTCACAGTGTTAATTTTCACATCTTTTAAAATACTGAGAAAATAGTCAATTTCTTGAGCAAATAAGCAAACTGTTTTCTTTTGGCTGTACATCCTTCTGCCTGATGAAGCTCATCTGTGGGGAAATAAGTATTAGACTTAAATCCCAATAGAAAAATCACACATCTTTTCTTAATAACATTGCACATTTAGTCAAATTATTTAAAAGACTCCAGATGCTTAATCTGTTGCTAATATGTTCAATCTTATTTGGACATAAATGAAATTGCTTTGTTTCTGAAGGAATGATTCCATCTTGTTATTCCCGTGAATAGATAATCATAGCTCTGTTATAAGCCTAAAGGTTGTTGGGCACTTCTACAGATGTGAGAATTGAGGCATTTTATGCAAGGCGTGATGCAGGAGCTGATGTCTGAGATATCAGATATTTCCTTTATTCCCTCACCCACTGCCAGATAACAATGTTTTGTGAGCTGCTGATTTGGATGGACTGTTGGGGCAATATCAGCAAGCCTGAACCTATGGGTATTCAGGATTGTGTTTAGACCATGAACTTTGGGAGATCTGAGCAGTCCTTTCATTAGAGTGATGTCTAGGCTGCAAGACTTTGTAGGGTTAGCACCAATTTTGGCCCAATACCAAGTGACATGATGCCTTTGGTCACTGATTTAGGATTTTGGCTTATTGGAAGACACATTTGCTAGTCTGTAAGGTCTGCAGGTCATCTCTTGTTTTTTCTTTTTGTGCCAAGGGCAACAGATCTGTTGACTCAGGATATCACACGTCCCCGCTGCAGGTCAAGGATACATGTCTCAGTTGGGTTAGCTGCTTTTGTCATGGGAAAGCAGTCTATTCTGATGGGAGCACAAGGGTTGCAGCTCTGTTGGATTGCCGTGCTCTGGACAAATAAAAAATACCTTTGTGAGTTGTTGGCTCTTTAACTCCTTGACTTTGTGCCAAGGTATTGGCTGTTGTGAAGCCTTTGGTCTGTCACATCCAAATTTCCTGGTTATATTCTGGGGAGTGGATTTCTGTGAGGTGGTCATCATATATTAAATACCCTCTTTCATCTAACAAGAAACATGTTTTCTGTGGCCCCTGAAGTGGTGTAAGATGGTTGTATTTGCTAGGGGGAGTTAAGTGAGTGGATGCACGATGAGAGAATCATTTACATGCGACCGCTCCTCTACTCACATCCTACCAGTAATTGTTGACTTGAACTACTTAACTTTTAAATTTCTTTTACTAATGATTTGAGGAAAATACATGAGATTTATCCGCATTTTTGCTTTTCTGGACAGGAGAAACAAATAGAAAAACCTCAGTAATTTGAATGGTTTTGAGGCCACAAAGGCCATAGGCATTACAGAAAAAAAACCAACAGGAATTAAGCTCAGAAGGGTACATCCAGTTCCTGCACTGTGCTCTAAAGCAGGACCAGCTATATCCAGTGTCATATTTGCCAAGCATTTCTTTAAGATGTTTTTAAAAATTTTCAATAATGAAGATACTATGGTATTATTATAGAGCTTTTCTCAGATGCTACCTATATCTGTTTGAAGGATCAAAAGATTTACTGTTCCAAGGGTTTTCTTCATGTCCAATCTAAATTTCCTTTTGGCTTTTTAATCCCCTACTTACTTTTTACCCATATCGGAAGCAGACATGAAGACTGTTTACCTATTTTCTTTATATACATTTCCTTCAAAACACTTTTCTTCTTTGATTTTGATATAACCTGCTTTCCTCTATTACCCAAGTTATAGAATGCCACTAAATGAATCCTTCAACAAATCCATAAGAGCTGTCAAACTAAACCAAAAAAATTATAAAAAAGCAGATGGCCTTCACTTCAAAGTGAAGGTAATGGAGGATTCCTCAGAATATCTAGATTCCAAAGATGTATGGGAATGGCTTCACACTGACAGAAAGCAGGTTTAAATTGGATATTGGGAAGAAATTGTTCCCTATGAGGGTGGAGAGGCCTTGGCACAGGTTTCCCAGAGAAGCTGTGGCTGCCTTGTCCCTGGCAGTGTTCCAGGCCAGGTTGGATGGGGCTGGGAGCAACAGGGGCTAGTGGAAGGTGTCTGCCCATGGCAGGGCGTGGAGGAGCTTTAACGTCTCTTCCAATCCAGGCCATTCTATGTAAGAGAAACCTTTAGATCAGATTTGTGCCAATAGAGGACATCCAACAAACCCCAACAATTTTCCCTTGGACAGAGTCAACCTTAAATCAAATTTCCCTTGGACAAAATCAACCTTAAAAGATGCCAGCAGATGGGTGCAAAGAATTGTAACAAATGGGAGGATCCATCTGCATATCTTTGGGAACTTTGAGGAAATACTGCATTGAGAACTTCACACAGTAAGCTGTTTTCTGGGAAAAAAACCCTTTCTTTACTTTTGCTGAAATTTGAGTGCAACAGGGGGTTTAAAAGCAAGATTCCTTATTGCTGTTTTCTGTGACAACACCAGTTCACAAATTCTTTAGCTTGGTATGAGGACTTGGAGAAAATCTCTGGGGGGAGGTAGAGCATCACAAATCACCCTATTTGACTCATGGCCCATTCCAGAGACCTTCTCAGAGCATTCTTCTTATATCCTAGCATCTTGGTGATCTGTTCTGTAATTGTAGAAATAGCCCGGATATGGACAGCTCAGGTCTGTGCTCATCCAGTGGAATATATGTACCCATTGTCTACTTGCTCTCTCTCATGGATAACAACTGGAAGAAACATTAACTCATCCCTTGCTAGAGGTGAATGCAGAGTTTTTGGAATTTTGTGTGTGTTAGAAGGCTGATTTTGTGCATACTACTCCCCAGTTCACTCCATATCATACACATAGAATTTATACCCATGCAGGCTGTGCATACTTTAAAACATTCATCTCTTCACTACCTCTGAGGATGATCCAAGTATAAATTACAACCTTTTCTGTCCTCTCCACATCTGATTTTTATGCAGTAACTCACTGCTCTCCAAGAGTATTTGATATTACTTTTTACTTTGTTGAGCATTATTGCTGTTTCGAATTATGCTCCTAGTTGGATCAGCCTTAATTTGTCCTCCTTGAATCTCATTCTATTTCACGCTTGTATTTCTGCCTTCTCAACAGAAAACGGTATTTAATCTCTGCTCCCTTCACTATTCATAATATGTCCTAATTTAGTATTCTCTGCAAACCCAATTGACATGGCCTGGAGAGTAATTGCCATGTTAAATGTAAGATAAACTGTGATCTCTGACTAGACACCACCTCGCAGTTTCCACTACTTTCACCACCTATTTGGTTTGGGATTACAGACATTTGTTTTGTTGATAGACCTACTCCATATTCTTTTTTTTTTTTTTCCTATTTTTTTAATTGTAGGAAAGATACAGAGAAACATTTTAAAAGAAATTTAAATGTGAAGCCTACTGTTTCCTATTTTGCCAACTTTTTTAATAATAAATCCAAATGAGGCTTTTCAAAGCATCTTTGAATAGATCTGCATTTTACTGCCAACTGCCAACAAAACTGTTTCTTCAGAAAGAAAAAAAAAGGGGGAAATTATGTGGGATGCTGGTAGGAAGTAGCTCCCCCTGAGAGCTTTGTGTGTTTCCTACACAGTTATAGCACATATATACAATTGGAATAAATATTGCCTAATTCAGCCCAGTGTATGAGTAATTATCATTTCTCTGTTTGGAAATTGGAAAGTACTTACTATTAGATTGCTATGGACCAGGGGAAGTTCAAGTTGGACATCAGGAAGAATTTCTTCACACAGAGGGTGATTATACATTAGAAGGGCTGCCCAGAGAGGCAGTACCAAAATGTATCTATTTCATTACTCTTCCAACTTCATTAAGAGAGTTTGCTTCCTTGTCTTTGCCTTTCTTTGTTTCATTGATACCTCTTAGTTACTCTTCCATACTTCTTCCCTCTTGTTGGGCTTTGGAGGGAGACTGGGTGTATGTGAAGGTACAGGGATGCTTGTCATGAACTTCTACTTGTATAGACTTTTTTGTGATTAGCCAAATGAAATATTTTCCCTGGGCATGGGATCAGGGCAAGGGGCAGTGACAATGACAGAGAAAGCAAGGGCAGGACTCTTGTAACTCCAAAATGTGTCTTTTTAGAGCAAAATTGATAGATCTGGAGGCCCCTTGCTCTTGTATCCTTTCCCATCCTTTCAGTCTTCCATTTGCAGTTTATCCAGAACTCTTTTTTGCACGTCATCTTTCTGTTATTGGCAAAGGTTTGCCTCTGTAGATTGTGTTCTGCAACTGTGTTTCAAATTTTACAGCAAATTCAAATGTTAGAATACAAACTTAATTAATACTTTACAGCTGGTAATAAATGCTCTGGATCCAGGGAAGGAATTCTGCATAGCCGCATCCCCTTTTTAATCCTTTCTCTGCTCCTCAAGCTTTTCATTACCAGCTTAAAAACGTTGCTAGAATTTACACCACTGTGCTCTCCTCTGGTGGTGGTGTGATCATTCACAACTGCTGTAAGCTAAATTTGAAAATGCAACCCAAGGAAGCCAATAATGTGTTGCATGTCTTTGTCTCACGCTTTGTGTGGGGATAAGTGGCTTCACATGGCGTGGGACAATGGAGAATCATGTTTTAAGTGTGCAATGCCAAAGCCTTTGAGTGAGATTTTGCTTCACTAGGAGTTCTGTGATGATTTCACAGCAGCAAGATGTTCAGTCTAGATTCTTCCAGCTAGGACACTTACAAAGAATTAGGCCAGAAAACCTTCCAGGGAAAATGGAAAGGACATCTTTCCTCAGAGTCCAGCACAAAATGCATCTCTTCCAGAACCGAAATCATAAGCTCAGTTGAATTTAATTCAGAGAATTGTAATCTGTGCTTTGCAAATTGCAAAATTGCCGACTGCCTTAGTTCCACTGGACCCAAATTACTAATATGAAAGTGTATAATGAGACTAAACAAATGATTTTAAAGATAAAATTCAGATAAATTGTTATCTACTTGTGACAAACAGACTTGAAGTTACAAAAGATAACAGAATTTTGCACATTTTTATATTTTAAGAAGAGATACCCCAAGTAGTTGGGAACTGATTGTGTAACCAATGGACTCACATAGAGCCATTTGTCCTATGCTTAAAATAATTTACAGAGAGAAATTCTTAAATAAAATTACTGCCAGTAATTTAGATGGTGCTGAATTATGGGAACTACTAAAAGGTAATTTTTTTTGGAAACTTATGCTTGATAAATTGTTTTAAAATGGGTTGTGTTTATTATTCCATTCACTTCTCCATTAGATGTTCACAGTTTACATGAGAGAGTGTGAAACCAGATTGATAATTACAATAGTGGCGCTCTGGATTTCAGGGTACAAAGTGGAGGTTGAAAATCCAGTGAATTCCAGGACAGTGAAATCCATTTTTTTCCTAAAGTCAGTCTTTGAAACTCACTTTGTTTTCCCTGATAGTTCCATTTCCAGTCAATATCAAAGCAGATTAAATGGATTTAATCATGCAAAGTAAAGTAGGCACATGTTTGACTCAAAATCTGTCTTACTTATGCTTGACTGTATTTATTTAAGAATGTTTTAAAGCCACATGTGGTATTTCATTATATTCTTAGAGGCTTTTCAGGACTTACACTGAAAAACAAAAGCTGAGCAGGTGATAGGGCATCCCTTTATGCCCTGAGCAGAATTTGTAACATTCCAGTAGCACCTTCTCTCCTATGGCAGGCCCAGGTACCACTGTCAGTCAGGGGCTTTGGAAATCCCACCAGATGTATTTGTACAGCTGGCCCCTTACCTTCTCGGGATCAGCCTCATTATGATTTATTAACCATCTACAAAGAGCATTGACAAACAATGAATATTTATTACTACAGATGAAACCCTATTGTTTGTGTAAATTACAGTGTTTTCCTAGTAATACTCTGAATGGCTTCAAGTTGACATAAATAATTCATACTTGTAAAGCCATATGTTAAACTGTCATTGTAAAAGACTAAGTGCTGCCAGTTTTCACTTGAACCATATGTAAATATCAAGCACTTGATATTAAACAGTGATATAAAGTCTAAGCACCTCAATGCCACTTAGACAATAAAGATTGCAATATGCCACAATGCATTGAGTGCCAGTGTCAAAAGAAGTTTCACTGCAGCAAAGGAACCATTTTTATTCCTGAGTAAACTACAGCATATTAATTTAACCAAGTCTGGCTTTACAGATTTAAATTACAGTGAGAGCAGACATCCAGCCTTTGTCATTATTACTGTGTGAAGGAAGCAGCTTGAAACATTTCCACTAATCTACTCCAGGTTGCTAGTTTTAATCAAGGTACTTGTTGCATGTATGTGACATACATTTGCATATATTTAATGTATATATATGTGTGTGTGTGTGTGTGTCAAATGCTTTGCAAATGTCATAGAATCATGGAATAGCCTGGATTGGAAGGCACCTTAAAGACCACCCAGTTCCAAGCCCCTGCCCTGGGCAGGGACACCTTCCACTATCCCAGGTTCTCCAAGCCCCATTCAACTTGCCTTGGACACTTCCAGGGATGGGGCAGCCACAGCTTCTCTGGAACTTTTTATTTTTCATTAGGAATTTCAGAATGTAATGTTAAGACTCATGATGAGTAGAAGGCACTTGGATTCATGGATTCTTCCCTCCATTCTGCCAGTCTCCACTGACAGAGATGAGGCTGGTATCATCCTTCCTGTCAGGCTCCATGGCTGGAAGCACAACCCTCATCCACCACTGAGATATTTCTGGTCCTGTGGGAGGGCTGTGAGTCTCCTGAGGCACAGAGACTTGGCTACTCAGACACACTTTCATGAGGCTTGCTATGTGAAAGGCCAAGTCAGTTGCCCATGACAGGGCTGTAACCTGTGGGAGGTCTACTTCCAATCCCATTACAGGAGAAGAAATACAGCTGTGGATTTGGCTGAATAGTCCCAGTCTTAAGAAGTAGTCTCAGCCGGCTTAAAAACCAAGAGGTGGCCTGATCACAGTTTGGAAGAAGCTACAGTCAAACCCCATAAGTCTGCCAGAAGATGCTCCTAACTGACAAATTTGCAGCTAAATGCCAAGGCTGGAGGATGCAGATAGGCAAATTCAGCTTGGAAATAAGCCATACATTTTCAACAGCTAAGGTAATTGGCAATTGGAGTGACCTAATAAGGCTTGTAACTGACTGTTCATCACAGAAATGCTCAAGCTGTGATTAGAGGTTTCCTTAAAAAAATTAGGTAAATCACATTTATTTTCCTTATAGCAAAAATCATCTCAAGGAAGTTGTGTGGTTACAAAGGAGACTAAGACTGGGTGGTTAAACATAACATTGCTTAGACTTAAAATCCATTAGTTTCCATGATCCCAATACTGAGCCTTGCACATGCCTCTCACAGCTCTCTATTCTGCATTGCTTCCACAATTTCGATTTAGAGTGTGTCCACTAAGCCCCACTGAATGCTAATGGTGTGTCTGTTCTACTCGGCATGTTTCAAAGACAGCAAAAATTTTAATTAAAGCTTTTGTAGCTCTTTGTCTGTCTCCAAATAGGTCTTGGCAAGTTGTTTTCCTTGTGCAGTCTTGAGACAGAACCTTGCTCACAAAACACAACCACATTTACTGTTAAAATGCCATTGCTGCTTCAGTGAGAAGAATAGAAAATGAAGTTTTCTCTTTTAATGGGTTTTAGACCAAAAGAACTTTCTTTTTTTGCTCTATGGGAGTGTGAGTGTAGAAATTCTAGATTCAGACAGGGATAGACACAGGCATTCCAGATGCTCAGCACGGCAGCAGTTTTTTCTTTCCTCACAGAAGTCTGAGGACTAATACAAGCCCTCAAAAAATTTTAGACTGTATTTGTTTCAGCCTAAATACAGGCTGAAAGAATCCCATTAATTTGGTCAAAGTTTCTTAATTTTAATGACCTCTGTGGCCACTTGAAGATCCCAGAAATGCTGATGGTCCTTGACCGTGCCTCTTTTTGTGTTATCACCTTGGAATTGATTACTTTCCAAGACTGCCCATTCTGCAGGCTTTTTCTGGCTCATAATTTCAAAATGGCTCTGAAGGATCCTTTTCTCCTTGTCTTAAACTTATTTCAAGGCCAAAGTAAAATTATATAGGGATCCCATATTTCAGAAGCAGCTCGTTTTGTGCCTTGCCTTGAGTCTGCAGTGCACAGGCAGTGCTTTAGGTGTCACACAAATACAAAGGAGCTGTATTTGATACCACAATTCCTATTTCTAGATGCTCATTTGGACAGTGCAGGTTTTTACACAAATTAAAGCTTTTGTACTGAAGTAGATATTAAAGTAGAAACCTCCTGGGAAATGTGCAGATATAAAAATGGCAATTACTTATTGGAAGCTTCCTGGGCATACTGAGACATGAATTTCTGGATTTTGTGATAGGAAATATAATTTTGAAGCTTATTTTTATTGCTAGCAGTGTAAAAACTTAGAGAGGAGCCTTGGATTTTGTTCTTCTCTGAACATCTTTTACTAAATTCCAGACAATTATTACAACTCTGTGCAAGTCCAGTGAAATCATTGGGATCACCCAGGTGCAACCACACTGAAGACCCTGAATTTCAGCACTGGAGCTACAATGCAGGATGGAGAAGAGAGAAAATCTCTGGGCGTACTCCCCAAGTGCAGGTTGAGCTGACATTGCTGATGGTTAGAAACACCTGCTTGGAGGAGGTGTCGTCTTGAGGGAAAATATCAATTAATAACTGAAATACTTGTGACCTGAGCAAAGTGACTGTGGTTAAATTTATAGAGAAATATAGAACTGTTTTCAAAAACTGCCTGGTGCTATCCAAGTGCAGGGTACTTCCAGGTTTCCACAGCTCAGAGGCCCACCCACCTGAGGATGCAGAGCTGAATCTTTGCCATGTTAGGTAATTCATATGGAAATAAACCATCCAGAAAAATATAAGATGGATTTAATTTTATCCTTCTTTCTTTTTTGAATATTTTTATTTAATTTTTATTTTTTTAATAGAAAAATAATTGTATCTTTTCAAGGAACACATTCAACACAGTATTAAACATTAAAATAGGAACACATCACTGCACACAGATCAAAACCTGCTTTTTCCTCCACTAGAATTGCAAATCCATTATTTTATTGAAGGAAAATGAAAGTAAGATTTTAAAGTAAATATTTTAGTTTGCTTTTGGCAAAAACCAAACAGTTTCTATTGTGAGGTTTTCTGTCTGCATATAAATATTCCCCTGCAATGCAGTTCATCTTGGGGAGTGTTCCCCAGCGTAATATATCTGTCACTGAGATAAATTCTTCAGATGATCCATTTCTTCTTGTTGCATCAATAAATACTTACACTTTTTGGGCTGCTCCAGATAGAGGATCATCCAGCCCAGCTCCTGGCCCTGTGCAGAATCTCCCAACAATCCCACCCTGTGCCTGAGAGTGCTGTCCAAAACCTCCTGGACCTCTGGCAGCCTCGGGGCTGTGACCAATCCCTGGGGAAATGGGAATTCCCTGTTCTGTGCCCAACCACCCTCTGGGGGAAGAAACTTTTCCTGATATCCGGCCTAAAAACTTCCCTCAATCAGCTTCATCCCATTTCCTTGAGTCCTGTCTCTGGTCACAAGAACAGAAAGTAGTTTTCCACTGCCAAGATGGATGAGAATGAACTGGGAAAAACTGAGATGGACTGGGAGTTCTAGGAGGGACTAGGAGCAGCTGAGACTTCTGGGATGGACTGGGAGCTCTAGGATATTCAGTTAAATTTCCAAATTTTTTGGCCATGTATGCTAAGTAACTCTCTTACCTCATCCAGCATTTCCTTTCTTCTCATGTTGGCTTAGCAACTCCTCACATTGTTCAGATCTCCCTTTGGCTGAGTGCTACAGACCATGCCAAACTCATGAAAAAGTCAGGTTCAAGGAAGCACATGCATGGAAGAGTGAGCTGGGAAGATGGCCTTCTGACCGTCCTGGTGTAACCCCAGCCAGCAACCACACACTACCCAAGAGCAGGATGAGGGGGAGAATGGGAAGGGTAAAAGGGAGAAAATCCCTGGTTGGGATAAAGAAAACTTTATGACAAAGCAAAGAATGAATTTCCTGCCTGCCTAAGTTGGGCAAGTGTTCAGCCATCCCCAGGAGAGCAGGACCCCATCACATGCAACAGTTTCTCAGGAAGACAGACACCATTACTCCAAGCATCCCTCCCTTCCTCCTTCTTCTCCCCACTTTATACACTGATCATGATGCCATAAGGTTTGGAATGTCCCTTTGGTCAGTTGGGGTCACCTGTCCTGGCCATGTCTCCTCTTAAATTCCTTCAGCAGTGTGGCAGGGAAAAAGCAGGAAAAGCCTTGGCTCAGCGTAAGCTCTGTTCAGCAATAACAAACCCATCTCTGTATTATCAGCCCCATCTTCAGCACAAGTACAAAGCCCAGCCCCACACCAGTCACAGCCCCATACAGCCCCTAGTAAAATGATAAAACGTGGTGTCCTTCAGGCCTTCTGGGAATATAATCCCTCAGAACTTCATGTCATGTAGAACTGCTGAGTGGTACCAGCCAAAATGCAATGAAATGCATGTGTGCATTAACGGGAATGTTTTTTCAAGTAGCCTTCCAGCTACGTGCTGGACTCTGTGTGTGAACTGTAAAGAGTATTTATGTGCTGCTCACACTGGGCCAAATTATTGGCTCTTCTAGTTGGGTTTGCTGTGCCCAAGTGCTGCCAGGATTGTCCCAAAGGAGACGAGGTCACAAGAGGGGCTGCTGAGTAATGCTCCTTCCCACAGTGTCTGAGGAACCACCACCACGGCAGGATTGTGCCCTAGGTCTAATTCTACATCCTGGTTAAAAAATCCAGGCTGCATTTCTGCATTTATATACTGCATTCCTAATTCTACTTTAGGAAAGCTTCTTACAAAGGCACAATGCTCCCAGATTTTTATGTTTATCCGAGGGCAATTGTGCCTTAAAAATGGTTTATTGGAAACCTTTGACCTGAGTTCTAATCTGATTTAAATTCATTTAAATTCAGAATCACTCTGGGCTAACTCCAGTGTAAGGGTAGTACTGGTCCATGGGGCAGCAATGGTGCTTCACAGAAATACCAACAGCAGCTGGCTTTGTGTCCTTAGTTAATTCAATTATACAGTTTTAGCTTAACTTAAACAAAGCAGCGACCTTATTATTATTTTAAGAAACCTATTTTGAGAGGAGGGAATCGTATTTCTCCCATAAATCCATCTTCAAATGTCTTCTTTAGATGTACATGCAGCTGGGGCTGGAGTTGAGTTTGTGTGGGGAGGGGATAAGCATACTGGATTTCACTGATCACAGTTGCTTTAAATTATGCAGGGAAGAGGGAGATGCTGTTTATGTATGAAGAAAACAAGGTTGGCAGCAGAGATCAAGGCGCCTTGCTTTTGTTGTTTCCTTCCACTATAAAACGAATACTGGGGAAGGATTGGCGTGTCTTGCAAGAACTGCCTGAGAGGTCACACTTAGTGCTTGTGGCCATTAGAAAAAAAATCTGGGTTCAGTGGTAGTCAGCATTCTTACCAGGGTTTCTGTCTCAAGCACTGTTCTTCTGTAGTTTTACAAGAAGCAATTCAGAATTAATGTTTGAATCTTGCTTTGCCTAAACGTAAATTAAGGTCAATCTTGGGGATTTCTCCTGTTATGAACTTTAGTAAGAGTTGAATACATGTTTTCAAATAGTAAAATCATAGTTGCATATGATACTTTCTGATTTTTGCAGACATTTTCTATGTCTTGTTTGCTCTTCCCCTCCTTTATCTCAAAGTAAAATCTACTTTAAAATATCACATAATATACTTCAAAATCACAGCAGCAGAATTGAGAATGGTTCCCAATAACAAATCCTATTAACTCTAATATTTCCTATTGCACAGATCTGTCATGTGTGTTATTTTGTTTATGTGTTTTGCCAACAGAATGAAAAGGAGAAGCTGACATGGAATGACCGCATGCCTGGATATGCAGCAAACTTCGGACTGATTTTATTCATGGTAACATAATCTGTATTTCTGCTCGTTTATTAGGTGTGAGAAACTTTGCCATGAGCATCAGAAGGAAACCCTTGAATTGCTGTTCTCAAATATGTTAAAAATCTGAAAGTAAGATCAGTTTGGGAGAAGCACTAGGAAGGTTCATGGAGCTCAATGCCTGCCTCCAGCTTTATTCTTTTTTTCCAAAGGATGCTTGTGGAAGGGCTAACTTGCTGTAATGACAGCAGCTCATTACAAAAATTCTGCCTCTCCCCCAGGGTTTCTGCTTCATCTCTGTTATCCAATGAAGGGTTAATATTTATATTTACTTGTGAGCACAGTATTGCATATGTTGATTGCAGTGACGTTTGGAAAGGTTGAGCCTTGGAAGAGGCAAAATCCAGGTGAAATAAATCAGTTACTGAAAAATATTTATCCAAGACACATTCAGGGACGGACTGCGCAGTAGCTGAGGAAGATCATGGTACACAGTGTCCCTTGGGAACAAGAATCAGGTGTGCAGGTCAGCCTCTAAAGTGGAGACACCATTGTCCTAGTCACAAGTCAACTTTCCAGCAAAACAAATGCATCATGCAGCTGCTGGACTTTGAAAAGAGCAACAGGAAGGCCTGGCTAACAAACCCTAAATTACATGGTAGAGGATCCCATTCTCTCTCTGGTTATAGTAATTACTGACTGAAAGCTTCTCTACAGATGCTAGCTTCTCTAGCATCTCTACAGCCACTATGAAATGGCAATGAAATAGGCCTGTTAACACCACTGCAGCATCTAACCAGGGAAACTCACTTGAGGCCTCAATTATTTTAAGATACCTAAGCGTCTTTCTAATTTACTCAAATTTGCATATACTGCACCAGATGTCCTGTGAATATTTCATTTCTTTTGCTGACAAATGCTCACATTGAAGTTAATGTCTACACCCTTAGAGATATGTTTATATATTTATGAAGATGTATGCATTGCATATTCAGAATATTTTCTGTACATTTTAGATGTGTCAAATATGGATCTACTTGCAGCATTTTGAGTGAGTTTACCATCTTGAGGCCATACCCTGTATTTGCTTTTTAGACAGAACCTCTAAGTGGCATCAATCATGACTTCACCTAGAGCAGACCACACTGAGTCTGACTAAGCACACAGCCCTGATTTAGCTTTTACAAGTCATTCTCTTGCAGACAAGGTGCTTACATGTGCTCTTGACTTTCACCACATGTTTAAATCTCCCCTAAGCATGAGCTTAAAGTATTTTCCTGACTCATAGCCTATGTATTACCCTCCCTGCTTACTGTAACATCTCAGAGAGATTTATAAAGGGTTATTACAGTTTGTGAGATGTAAAATGCAGAGCTCCAATTCTTCAACTTCAGTTCGTGACTAGTGGAACTAGGCTGACTTTCACCATCTGGCAAAGTGGACACAACGGTTTTATTTTTGCAATATTTTGAGCATTATTTATATGTAAGTACCTACAGGAGACAACTTGCAAACCATGCATGAAATTCAAGCCAACTCTTGATAAGGGAGAGCAGACTTTGCTATCCCACACAGATATTGTAATCTGGTCTTTACTGTATGGGATGTTTCCCTTTTTCCTGCTAGATTAGTTAAACAGGAATTGGAAAGATCAGACTGAAGTTTGGTTGTCAGCCTGTGAAATAGAATTGTACTGAGAATACCTCATTGGCATCATTAACCTCTATTATTAATATTCACACAGATTAATTATTTTAACTATAAGGCCTATGTACAAAATTCTGGTGATTTTTGAAGCTGGTAATGGCTTTCTTAGTGTAAAATCTTTACTCTTTATTTTTATTTTTTTTTCCTTTATTTCAATACTTCAAAGTCGTGTACTTCACTTTTGTGAATACTCTTTCAAGAACTGTGTTGTGGTCTTTTCCTTTCTTTCTAGCTTTTCCTCTGTTTGTATTAAGCTAGGCATGGTGTTTTGTTCAAATTGCGGGTTGAAAAAAACATTGTGTTCACTTTTCTTGCCCAGTCTTACATCACCAAACAATTCCAAGGATTAATTCATGCATGTATGGATGCTGTAAAACCTGATCACAGTCCTTTTATTGTACATAAAGCCTCATTGGACTGCAGAGGGGGCAGAAGATCCAAGTCTGATTTCAGATATGCATTTTGCAGGGATTGTAGGACAGAAGTTCACAAGTCTTATTTTTTGCAGACTGAGATCAATGGTAGCAGGAGATCTGGGCTCAGCTGGGCATCTAAAAGTTTTTCTTGAGTGTGATTAACAATAAAACATCACAGTTTATAAACCCCATATTTAGAAGGGACATGTTGTGGCAGAGATTTCTGAGATGGTGATAAAGATGCTAGTAGTGTTGGAAGAGAATAGGGTGGCATGGAGCAATGCATCACTGGGGCTTTTCCTTGTTTTGCTCAGCCAGAGGAAGGAAGAAACTCAATTTGTGTCATGGCAGAAGAGTTCAGCCTCTTCCATGCTATTCTCACTCACATGGTGTAATACTTGATTCTAGAATAGCCCTATTGAGGAGCCAGAGAACTATCTGGACATTAAATTGTTATCCTACTTGGATGGAGGTAGCAGCCTAGCCCACGGGATTTTATAGCTTCCTTCTCAGATCTAGTTTGCTTTCCTGTTTGTCTTCATTCATACCAGGCTCAGTAGGTGACCTTTTCTGCAGCCAATTTTCACATCTGTTTCTAAGCAGTTCAGTCCTGGACAGACTAGTTCAGCTATTCAGGGAGGAAGCTGCCACAACGAGGGGGAAGGATGGCCAGAGGGAATGTTGGCAATGACAACAAACCCCAAAGTGGGCACCTGAACAAATGGCGGCCTTCCTGCTCAGGAATTTGGGCAGAAGAGGTATCTTCAGGAATGAGAGAAATGCTGTGAAGATACAGGAACCATTCCCCCTCAGTTACTGTCTGGGGAGTGAGAACTATGCTCACAGTCACTGTGCAGTCCTACAGGCCCTCCTCAATTTTCTCTGCTTGCTGGATGCACAGATAATGAAGACTCCTAAAGGAGTGTTTTTCCATCTGTGTCTTAGCAGATGTTTAAAAACAGCTGAGCAACTGAGAGTTTCTGAAGCCCGGGTGCTTTTGCAATGCAAATATTTTTGTTCTTTAAACAAATAAAACATTTCTTTTTCAATAACTTTGTATATCTTGCTATGGCACTGCATGGATTGAAAAGGTTGCTGCACTCTCATCCTCCAGTAACGTTCCTCAGGACAAGAGATCCCTAAAATCCTTTGGTCAGGTACAAGAGTTTGCTATTGAACTTTCATGATCTGAAATTTCCTCTTTCTCTATATAGTGAGGACTGTCCTTGACTTGTCTTCCTGTACTGTTAAGATATCATTCCTAAGTGGCAATTTGTGATGGAAAGAGGTGTGTGTGGAGGCCCAGGGATCTCGTCAGTTCCAGAATGAAGCATCCAGTTGCTGATTTTCCTTGTCCACCACCATAGTGAAAAAAAATTGCAAAGAAATCCACAGGGAAAAGAAACAGGAAGAGAGTATTAGGAAGAAGATTAAAAAGAAGGAATCGGTGACTCAGATTAAGAAAAAGGAAGGAGCTTAAGGTGTCTGTAGAGGTGGAAGGTGAAGTAAATTAATACCAGGTGGTGCTGATTTTCTCCCTTTATTGGGGATTTTACTCTCTACTCTAAGTGACTGTAATGGGGAAGCAAGGAAAAAGTTATTGTCCTTGTGTTCCTGCACCTCTTCTGCCACAGCAAGGTAGTTCAGCATGAGTGTGATTTTTTTTGATCTGTTCATTTGGTAGGTCAGTCAAAAGAAAATCTATATAAAAACTAGAAATGTTTCCTTGACACAATGAAAACTATAAAACCAAAGGAAATAATATTTTATGTAATTTGAAAAATTTTCATTTAAACTGTTTCAGGTTCAGGCTTTTATCATTCATCTACATTTCATTTAAAATTAATGAAACAGTTCTTTAAAAAGTAAAATTAGATGTTTTACTAGGTCTAACTATTCCTATTTGCTGGCAAAACATATTTGACAATTTCATCTGAAATCTCCAGGAGTTTCTCCAAATAATTATTTTTAGTATGTTTACTAGTTCTTCATAAACACAAAATGTGCCCAGTTTTCACCTTCAGCCTTTAATAATGTAACTCTGATTCTTGTTGTGGTTCTTTGCAATAGTTCCTTTTCATGCAACAATGCAACATACAGGAATTCAATAAACTATTGCTGGATCATTAAAATGAACTGTTAAATTTTCTTAAACCCATGTTTTGAATCTGGGCCCCTAGGCCCACTTTAATAATTGCAGTAGTCTAATCTTTCACATTGAGGTAGTCTCTTTCATCTGAAGATCTCAAGATGTTTTGCCTAAAATAATGAATGTACACTGGAATTCTTGCTAAAGGCAAAAATGAAAGGAAAAAATGTACCTTCTCCTCCTTTTGTACTTTGATGATGAAAATTTGCTAATTTTTATTATTGTTTTATTGATTTTTTGTTTCACTGTGGATTGGTTTGGATTTTTTTTTTCAAACCAGAAAACCACAACCCTGTGAAATTCAAATGCCTCTTGTGGGAACTTGACCTTAAATAGCAGGGTCAACTTTCCTCATCTCATGGGTCAAAGCCAGCCCACAAAGGATACCAGGGATACCAAATGATTTCTGGGACACCCTAATAAAGTAAAGTGAAACCCTAATAACCCTGCTTAGGTCAGTCTTAAAGTAATAATAACTGGGGAATTTTTTTTTTTTTTAATTTGTAAGTTGGCACTTCTGCTGTGCACAGGAGAAGCTGTTTGAGCCAGTAAAGCCCATTTCCCTGACTGCACATAAATACAGGCCCTTCAGTCCAAGCCATCTGAATCTATTGCCAGATAAAAACCCTCGCTTAATTCCTGCTTTTAAACGCAATTTCACTTCATGAATGATGTGTGTAGCTTTAATCAGAATGGACATGCCCATCTGCAGGAATCCATGGGATCATTGTAAAAGAATCAACAAAATAAAGATTTGGTTTGGGTTAAAAGGCACCTTAAAGGTTATCCAATTCTTACTCCCTGCCAGGGGCAGGGATGCCACTCACTGGATCAGGACACTCTGAACCCCATCCAACCTGGCCTTGAACACTTTCAGGGATGGGCCAGCCACAGCTTCTCTGGGCAACCTGTGCCAGGGCCTCACCACCCTTGCAGGAAAGTATTTCTTCCTAATATCTCACAAAAAAATGTCCTCTTTTGGTTTAAAACCATCCCCCCTTTCCCTAGCACTCTCTGCCCTTGTGAAAAGTCACTTTTCCTCATTTTTAAGCCTCCTTTAGATCCTGAAAGGTGGTGGTGGTATAAGATGTCCCTGAAGCCTTCTCTTTTCCAGGCTGGACAATCCCAACTCCCTCAGGCTGTCTTCAGGAGAGGTGCTGTGAAGCATTTGAGCATCCAGCCCTCTGAGTATCTTGTGTCAGTTGAATTGTTGTGCCAGTTTGAAGTCATGCATCCATTTCCTTATTTCTTATTTATGTCCCTGTTTGTTGGAGAACTTTGAATTCTTGCCTTTTTTCGTTCAACCACCTGCATATTATCACCTTGAACTAAAAAACAACCCCACAATGCCACCTCATGGAACACACCCAACCTTCCCAGCCAAAGCTTCTGTTCCCAGGCTGAACTAATCCATGTGTTCATTTGTTTGCAGATCATGCTGACGTTTTCAGCAGTGTTTGGCGTCATCGTGTACCGAATCACGACGGCAGCGGCCCTGTCCTTCAGCACAAATGAGACAACCAGGTCCAACGTCCGAGTGACCGTGACTGCCACTGCTGTCATCATTAACCTTGTGGTGGTCCTCATCCTCGATGAAATTTATGGAGCTGTGGCCAAGTGGCTGACAGAAATTGGTAAAACTGCCTCGCCACATTCCTCATTAATCCATGTATTGAAATGAGGGGGTGCAAGGAGGGTCCAGGAGGAGTATTTCCCCCTGGACAGGGCCAGTGAAAACATTCAGGCTTGGAAGGTACCTCTTTACAGCGAAGAGCTGTAGAAAGTCAGAAAGTGGGTTGTTTAAAAAA
This sequence comes from Chamaea fasciata, assembly GCF_029207755.1. Taxonomy (NCBI): domain Eukaryota; kingdom Metazoa; phylum Chordata; class Aves; order Passeriformes; family Sylviidae; genus Chamaea; species Chamaea fasciata. The sequence continues at coordinate 51,357,620 of NW_027094090.1, forward strand.
ATGTTGGTGGCTCTGACAAAGTTACACTGATGTTGTTCCCCTGATGAAGGTTTTAACCATTTCCTTACTGCTCAAACAATTTTTTTGTTCCATTTTAGGGGCATGTGTAGGCTGGACTTTTTATTAATGATTTCTATTGCAGTTAGTGGTTGGACTTTCAAAATTTATTTTAAATGTCAAAATATTGTTGCAAGCCTGGATATTGATTTCTTTTAAAGGCAAGTCATTCCTTTGACTGCTATAGAGATTTAAGCCTGAAATATTGTTTTGTTATGTACATTAGGCTAAAAATGTGTACTAATAGGGGTTTAGGCTGGGGCTTTGTTTTGTTATACAAGTTCGACCAAGGATGTTGACTGATAGAGCCTTTACAAGAGATTACTCTTTAGACTTCTGTTTCTTCTCAGTTTCACAGAACACTTTTAAATTCACAAATTAAACCATCTCTTTCAGTCCTATTTTTGGAAGAACATTACAAACTACAGTTTTGCAGTCGTTAGAGGTCCAATCCTGAATTTTGGAAGTATGGTCCTGTTAGTTTAGATTAAATTCCTAAAGTATTTAAAAGAAATGAAGACAAAGCGGTTCATTTTACAAATTACCACTTTAGTGGGTTAATTTGTTTGTTAATTTCTGTTTTACATCAGGCTTTGGGCAGATTGTAACAGGATTACACAAACGGACTCTGTTCTAGTGGCATAAATGAGCTCAGGCTCACTGTCCAGGGCAGAATTTTAACTTGATTTTCAGCTTTCATGTAAGTGACAGGCTGATAACTGTGTGTGACCTGATCAATTCTGTCCACTGCACCTGATCAGGTAAGAAAGGGCACAAATGTTGAGGAATGACACAGCTGTGTGTGGGAAGAGTAGGAAAAGATGAAGATAGGACTTCTCCAGCGGCTTCTAGGCAGGAGCTGGGGAGTGCTAGGCACTGCCATGGCCTCTCTTTTGGAAGTACAGAAGGAAAAATCTCTCTCTTTGAGATGTGCACCAGGCTGAACTGTGAAAAAAACCAACAATTTCTTACTTGCTGATTATTGTCCCCCTGTCACTTTGCATTTAATTCTAATCCTATCTTTATTAGGGCAGCATTCCTAATCAACCGTTAGATGTTTTGTTTAAGAAGGAGCCAGTCAGAATAATCTCTAGAGCTACAAATTACATGAGTTACAAAGTTCACTCAGGCAGCTTTCTCCAGCGCTAGGCTCAGATGCCAAATGTAATCAAAATGTTTTAAAAAATTACAATTCACGCATGCTGATTAATGTTGCTTAACTTGTGAACTCTCATTTTCTGAGAGGAGAAAAACATACTCAATTCTCTTTTCAAGCTGCACTTAATCCACAGGCTGAAGAACACACTTGTTGGGCTGAAGCAGTAGCTCTTGACAGAATAGGTTTCTATCCCAACCCCAAGTACACTTGAATCTCTGCTCAGGTGGAAAATACATCTGTAAGCACAAGAATAGCGCTGATAGCAACTGCGTTAATCATGGGATCACAGTCATACATATGCCTCAATACCTCCTCAATCAGTGCCTGGAGGAAAAGAGTAGGAGTTTTGTTGTATCGATAGAGAGAGGTCATACAGGATGCAGCAGGACTCCTGTGGGGCCCTGATGCCCCTTTATCACAAATGAGACTAGCCAAAGTGCAGATGGTATCCTGCTATTCCCAGGAAGAATAGATCATCTTCAGTAATCAGGTGGTGCCAGACAAGATTTACAGCTCATTTGTAACTCAGAATCACAGAATGGTTTGGGTTGGAAGCATTTCTATCACACCAGGCTGCTCAGAGCCCCATCCAACCTGGCCTTGGACACTTCCAGGGATGGAGCAGCCACAGCTGCTCAGGGCAACCTGTGCCAGGGCCTCACCACCCTCACAGGGAGGAATTCACTGAGGCCAAGGAAGAACCAGTGAAACGGGGACAAAATCAAAATTACTCGTGTTTGTCCCTTGTGAAGGCTGCAGCTTTGAACTTCAGAGAGCTGTGGCTCATTCTACCCTTAGCTCAGCTCATCCTCCACCTGCAAAGTTCCAGCTGCCCAATTTTGGCATAACAACCTACCACTGAGTGTTTCATTTTTTTGGGATGAGGGAGTTTTCTCTGTTACTAACACACCTATTCTGGCTGAATACATTTCTCATGCAGCACACCCGACAAGCTGGAGGACAAATTCTACACATGCCTCTACAGCTATGGTATAGGATGTCTGAGGGAGCCTCTGGGACCATATATGGTGTGCAAATGTTCATCCAGAGGCTGAGCTCATCCTTGGGGGGTTTCTCTGTAAGGCAGAGTTTAGGATTTTTCTCCCTCAAATGAAAAGCTGCACTGCTGTTATTCGATGTTTCTACTGCCTTGAGCTTCTCTCTTGTAGATCTATTCAGTGTATGGGATCACCTACAAATTGCTTGAAGGTTTAATTAAGCTTTTTTGTACATATAGGTGGGTTATGCCTTAGGTTGTGCACTGATCTTTTATCAGGTTTTTTTTAATCAGGTTGTGCCCTGATCTTTTATGGAAATGTGGCTGAAAGCATCACAAAGAAAGCCAGGCAGTGAGGGCTCATTAGGCTTTTCTATTCTTTCGGTGTAAGAAAACCCCCTCAAAACAACAGCAAAGCAAACAGAACACTTAAACTGTGCCTGAAACAAAACTGTACAAGTACAGCAGTATTTTAAATGAAATCCTTAAGCCAGAGCTCTGGATCTCCTTATTATTCCACACTTTTTTTTTTTTGTGTGCCACAGAAGTTCAGCCAAGAGTGATAAATTTAATCATAAAATTATCTTCTCTCACATTAGATACAGCTCAGGATGAGCAGAGAAACACAAGGGTTTCACCCACAAAAATCTTTTAAAAATAATCCTACCATCAGTTTGAAAAGCCTCTGTCTTATACCTGTGTTTTCTGCCAGAAAATTTCCACAGAAATTGAAAATAAATCTGGGAACAGAGTAATGAATATTGAAAAATATTTAAACCAAGAAATCTTGAAATACACTATATATGTAGTGAATTGTTAGTAGAAATGTGCCTTTATTTTGCACTTTGTTAATTTAATACTTAATTATTCAAAAATGTATTTAGTCTTGTGTTTAGCATCAAACATATCAACAATTTCACCACAGAAAAGAAGGCTTGTGGACTACAAGTCAAGGATGTTTTTAAGGTGTTTTTTTTTTAATTTTCTGATTGAAAGTCTGTACTTTGCTTTCAGCATTCCTCAATTGAGAATATGAATGTTTTGTTATTTTAGTTGTGTAACTGTGTGACTGCTATACTCATGTATGTTAATATCCACATATACAGCAAAGTAATTTTTACTGCTTTTGCTTTGTGGAATTGAATCTTTGGAAATCAGGACTCAGTGACGACCTAGTGGCTTTGGTACAGATTAGAGATAAAAAAGAACAATTAATATTAGCTCAAAGTTTGAAGTTTGGTTTTCTTTTTGGGTTTTTTTTTTGCTTGTTTGTTTGTTTGTTTTTACGTGTTTGGGGATTCAGGGATTTTTATATACTTACTGATTCAGTTCTCTGGTTTGCTTTTTTTTTTTTTTCTTTAACCAGAAATACCAAAAACAGAGAAAACCTTTGAGGAAAGACTGATTTTGAAGGCATTCCTATTGAAGTTTGTGAATTCTTATGCATCAATTTTTTATGTTGCCTTTTTTAAAGGAAGGTAGGATAAATATCCTTTACAGATATGTAGTTCTGTATATGCATTTTCATATATGTGTCTATATTAGTGGATCTATGCTTCAAAGTGGGCACAAAGGCCTGGGATTGATAATCTTTGTCAGCTCTGAAAAAATATCATTGACAGGGTCATCTAAAGTTAATAATTAATTTTAGTTTTAAAAAAGTTTTGTTTTTATAATGAATGGTGGTGCTTACAGGCTTTAACTTTCCACAGTTTAGCAAATTTTTTTTGAAGCGTCATTCAGCAAATAAAGGTCTTCCCGTTTCTTTTAAAATCACAAAACTCTTTTTTCTACTACTTTCTCATTATTTTGCATTACTCTCCCATATCAAATTAAGAAATAGTTACAGTCAACTGGCAAATGAAGTGATTGACCAAAAAGCTAATTCAGCTGTCCTGCTAAATAAGTGTGACTTCCTACGGGCTCAGTATCCTTGTCTTTTGGGACCCAGTCATTCACATGCTTTTGAATGGGAAGCTTAAAATGATTCTTTGCTAAAACTTTGGCAAAGAAATGTTTAAAACATCCTCTGGATTCTGTTTCCTACCATTTTGCTCTTCATTTTGGGGGCTGTAAAGTTTTTTAATCTCTGCTCTTCACTAATCCTATCCAGCACCTTTCATTTGAGGATTAATGATGCATTTTGCCAGTGGTTGCAAATATTGTAAGACACTGATGAAAAGAGTCACCAAATTCTCTCTTTTTTGGCCATATCTTTGTGTTGTATGGTTAGAATAAAGTCAATATCATTGTTTCTCCTGCTGTAACCAGAAGAGTCTTGGATGTGTATAGATGTGTAAATAATTTCATTCATGTAAGAGAATGTGAATTAGGATATGTGTCCCCAAGTTTATTTGCCATCACTAGTCAAGTGAAGGGGTTTATTATTATATTGTTTTAGCACTGAAAATGTTTTATTATATGTCGTAGATGTAGTAGAAAACCATTTGTAGAGGCCTATTGATTTGAAATAATCGAAGCTGAATGGGTGCTGAGCCCTTGAAGATTCATGTTGAAGAAGTTACTTCTGAATTATTTTGGCTAGTACAAATGAATAGTCTTGATTTCAGAGTTAATTTATTTTTGTGTTTTTATAATGAATCATGGTGTCAAAATTAGCTTATTTTTGTGTTTTTATACTAGTTTATATATTATTCTTTCTTTCAGGTTTGTTGGCCGTCCTGGTCGTTATGTGTATATGTTTGAAGGTTATAGGATGGAAGAGGTAAGTACATATGAAATTCAAGCTACAAATAAAATCCTTTACACAAAGAAATATGTGTACAGTGTTCAGTGCACTACAGACAATGGGAAAAATAGAAAACCCATGTTGAAACAAGAGGTTGAATCTTCAACTTGAATCGGCAAAACCCAGGGTTTCCTTCTAAAGTAACGTTATATTCTTTCTTTCTGCAGTTTTGACTATTTCATGCTTTTTCTTAGGTGAAGCTTCGCCATTTCTGTGCTTTACAACTGGGCACTAAGGCACAAGCATTCCATGATTTGGTTGAGGCCCTTGGGAAGTGTGGATCTGGCTTCCCATTCTGCAGATCGCTGGAAGCTTGGCAATTTTAATAGCTTCAAAACCTGGAGCCATTTTGTGCTAAACCTATAAAGATCTTTTTTTAAAAAAAGTTCCCTCATGGAGGGAATTGCTGTGGGTATCCCCTTGATAGCTGAGATGTGCTCAAGGTTTGACAATAAAGCTGACATAAAAGTCTTTGCAAGATTGAAGGTTTTCTTTCCCCCTGTGGGAGATATCAGGTCGGAAGAGTATTGGTGATCCTGCATTATGTTTATTACATTGATTATATAGTAAATATTTTTAAAGGATAAAAAGAGCCCCAGGGCACAGTGAGTGGTTTCAGAGCTCTGCATATTTTCTATAATGCAGTTTTATGAGTGGAGATGAAATACCTTGTTAAGCACAGATTTGCAGTGATCGATGAGCTCCATGATCCCACACAAATTGGTGGCAGGGACAGTGAGCACATGAAGACACCGGGTATTTTTGGTGTTTTTTTTAAAATTAACTCTCTTAATCCCTTCAGACTCTCTGGTTTTGTTTAATTGCAGTGTGCTCCAGGAGGGTGTCTGATGGAACTCTGCGTTCAGCTGAGCATCATCATGCTTGGAAAGCAACTGATTCAAAACAATCTCTTTGAAATTGGAATCCCGTATGTATCCCAGCCTTTTTGTATTCCTATGGCACAGTAAATCAAAGGCTTGTTCCTTATTCAGCTAAATGGGACTCTTGCCACTGCCTCCAGTGGGTTCTAATTGAATGTGATGATAAATCACATTTTTGGTTGTGGTGGAATGATCTGGTTGTATTTTATGTTGAATAATTGGCCATATCTTCACTAAATGGTTTAAACAAAATGATGGAATATATGAAATAATTGATTTAAATTAATTTTAGAAACCAGGGAAAACAGGCAAGGTATGATAGATCTCCTGGGAAGTTTCAGAGAAGCTCTCAGGATGGCAGCATTGAATACAAATTAGCACAAAGTGGAGGGGAGATAGCATGGGGGAAAGCAATAGCCCATAAAGGATGTTAAAATCTATTACTTGATCTATGACTATTTTATGGGTTTAGGGATGAAATCCACACATTTCCAAGGTGCCTTTATGTCATTCTGTGATGATGCAGGAGCGAGCAGAGACTCTGACAGCTTAGTGCCTTTCTGCCATGGGCTGCCTCAGTGCTCAGTCCCCTGCTGTAAATACAGCAGAAAAATTCTCCCTGTCTCTCACCAGTGCCAAGGGGATCTTCAGACCCTGGGAATCCACAGAGTCCTGCTCCAGCCTCTTGGGAAGTTTGCTTCATGGTGGCAGTGGCCTGTGAAATGTTGGAGATGAAGAGTCTGGTTTAGACATCTCAGCTCCACTGAAATGAGGCAGAATCTTCCAACTCTGGTGTCAGCACCTTTTAGGTCACATCCCTAAGGCCATGAGGATGATAACTAGAAATCAAGATGAGTGATTCTTAAAAGATACGAAATATATTTAAAATAAGCCATTTTCCTCCCTTTTCTCAGCAAGAACATTTTTTTTCCGTCTTCTTTCAAGGAATTTAAATAGAGAGAGAAAAAATCTCCCAAACAAATAAGATGTAGATTATGGATGGTTTCATTATTCTTGTGTCAAAGTTCAATAGGGAGGCCTGTTTTCTGTCTGCATCTCATTGAGTTTACATTTTATTTTGAGAAAAGGGTGGTAAATTATTCCCAAAATATCTGACATGTTGAAGGCTTAAAGCTTTCTCAGTGTAAACCTGCTGTAATTTGCTTCTTGTCTTCCAAAAACTTACTGCTACTGGACTTTTTAAATGGGGATTTAATGATGTTACAAATACTGTATTTATTATTTTTGACTCATGAAAGCATGGGCTGATCCAGTCCAAACAGAAAGTCATGTCCAATTATTTTTCATTTCCCTGCCTTCAGTGCAAGAATGCAATAATTTCATCCCATTTTTGTCCCTCAGATCTGCTCCCCCGCCCTTCAGCCAACAAACTGTCATGGCCTCAGTTTTCAAAACTGTTTACAAACAGATATACTTTCATCCTCTCCTTCCTAGAGAAATATCTCGTTTCAGTCACAGTCCTATCTTGTCATCCTGGAATAAATATATCTGCTTTTCTTTCGCTTGTCTGCATTCCCAAGAAAACAGTGTGTGTATCTGTAGGGCTCAGCCCTTCTCCCTGGACCTATTTGCTCCAGAAGAATCACTGAACACTTAATTAAATCAGTTAGCCTTCTATTCTTGCATGAACCTCTATAGTGGTTTGGATTGCATCCTTAGGGGTACCAGCAGCTGCATTTTACATCCCCCCTTGCCTTGTGCTTCTCTGGAGGGACTGAGAGTCGGGGTGAATAACTCAGATTCTTCCATTGGGTCCCTGTATTTTCACTGTGGGCAGAGTCCAGGTGCTGCCACCAAGCTTCTCCATATGGAGAGACAGAAGGGGATATCATAAATGGTGATTTGCTCCTCAGAATCTGGTGCTGTCCCCTGCACATCTGAACATGGAAGCACCTCTCTGCTGAGTTATCTGATGACACTCATCAAAGAGTTCTCTTTCTCACTGAAATCTCAGGATTTCCAGTTTTTTTTTCAGGAAACCTTTTGATTTCATTCACCAGAAAACCCAAGGCATTTTAGTTGATTTGCAGAAATGATAAATCCCATTTTCTTCTCTCTCTCCTCAAAAAATCCTGCTAAGTAGATGATAGAGTAAGTTTGCAGCAACAGTCATCCTGTTCCTAGAACCCCAAACTGGAAAGAATTGGAAAGCATCTTTCCATATCTTCATTCTGCTTTTTTCATGGTCAGTACTGGGTGAGGAGGGAAACTTCAGATGGCAGCCCTGCATTTTCTGGGGTCATGGGGTACACATCCTTGCTTTTCCCTTCAATATTTCTGTAGAAACTGCTGTCACAGCTATGAGATGTAATATATATGTACAGATGTAATTGCTGCTCTCCTAAACCTTGTGTGATTTCTTTTTTTAATTCCTGCATCCAGCAATAGCAAGCCAGCTAGGTAAATGCACCAAGATTTGAATTATAGAAAACTAAGCCCTCCTGAGCTGAAATATGTGTTCTGTGGCGCTGGAATTCACAAGTTTAACAGATGTAAATATGTCACAGTTCACTCAGATGTGTCACATACCATCATTCTTTAACTGTTGCCACAGGAATTGACCCTAAAAGGCTGCAGGGCTTGAAAGCCTTAACCCAGAGTTCTTTTAAGACCCTTTTTATTCAGTTCTGTTTTTTTCTGAACTTATTGAAAAAAAAAAATCCATGTGGTTATTTTATTACACTCTGTCTTTGACCTTGGTGCTAAACCCTTAGGGCGAAATCCTGGCCCTATTGAAGTGAACAGCAAAACTATTGAATTTAGTGAGGCCGTGGTTGTGGCCCTTTTATTCAGCATCAATTTCCATCACTTCCTTCAAAATATACTGAAATATGCTGGATGAGAATACTGAGAGTTAATAAAATCCATTTAAAGACACCCCTTCATAGCTATTATCTCTTATGTTGTTTTTCGTCTTTACTACATTATTCATAAAGGGTAGGGTGGTTGGTGGTTTGTTTGTTTGTTTGTTTGTTTGCTTTGGGTTTTTTTGGTTTTTTTCTTTGTGTTTTTTGTTTTGTTTTGTTTTGTTTTTTTGTTGGTTTTTTTGTTGTTTTTTGGGGGTTTTTTTTTGTTTTTTTTTTTTTTTTTGCTTTTTACTTTCCTGTTTTCTATTGTTGTTTTTTTCCTCTGATTGAGAAACCAATAAACCCCAAACACAGCTGAAACTCCTGTAGAATCCAGGATATCTGCGTGTGCCAAGGAAGCATGGCTGTACCAAAAATTTGTGGGAGAACAAGAAATTTAGATACTTTTGTTCTCCCCCTGCTTCCTTCTTGCACCTGTGAATGTGAGAAGGTGTTTCTTTATGTGAACAGACTGTAGGAATATGACTGAAGAAAAGCCTGGATCTTCAGTGTTCCTTCCCAAAAGCAAGAAAGAAAATTACAGATGAGGACACAAGAGTCTGGGTCACTGCTCTTCATTTTCTCCAGATACAAGTGCTCCAGTTACTCAACCTAACAATCTTTTCTGTCTAGATTTCTCCCTGTACCTTTTTCCATTATCCTACAGATCAAAAAGCATCAACTGGAAGGAAAGCCTTTAAAAACCCACCTTTAATAAATAATCCTTTGTTCCTAGCAGCTGGATTCTAGGGGCTTTCTGTCTTTTCATGTAAAACCTCCACATGCATCTCTGTTCTAGCAAGTATTCATAGAATCATGGAATCACAGAATGGTTTGGTCTGGAAGGAACCCTAAAGACCTCCCAGTTCCAACTCCTTGCCATGGGCAGGGACACCTTCCACTATCCCACGTTGCTCAGAGCTCCATCCAACCTGGCCTGGAACACTGCCAGGGATGGGGCAGCCACAGCTGCTATGAGGAACCTGGGCCAGGGCCTCACCATCCTCACAGAAAGGAATTTCTTCCCAATATCCCATCTAAACCTCCTCTCTGTCAGTGTGAGGCCATTCCCCCTTTTCCTGTACTCTATCCCATAGTTTTTCTCCATCTTTCCCATAGGTTCCCTTCAGGTATTGGAAGGCTCAATTAAGTCCCCTTGGAGCCTTCTTTTTCCAGGCTGAACAATCCCAATTGTACAGCCACTGAAGACACAAACACTTGTGCCAACAAAGTAATTTTCCTGCATCTGTCCTCTTTCAACCTGCGAACCAGATGCCCCACCTCTTCAGCCTCTATCCATTCCACTCTCTCACTCCACAAATCTCTTGTTTTCCCCAAGTCATCATCATTCTTTCCCCTAGATCCCCCAGCTGCTCCTTCTTACTGTATCAATAAACTGTTGAATCATCTCTCTGATTTTTGAAAAGGAGGCTTCATCTAATCATCATGTGCTTACAGCCCAGCCAGAATCACTAGGAGCTTGATTTCTCTCTTTTCATCATATTTTTTTTCTCAAAAGCTTGAGGGTTATTGACAGGTGGGGCTGTGGTGATTTTACGCTCACTTCAGATGCTTGTTAGTGTGCATAATGCAATGCTTATTGGTTATACTGAGAATTACAATCAGCATAATTCAACCATGTTCCCACCTCTTACCTAACCCAATAATTTGGTGCCAATCCCCTGTGAGAAGCTGCAGTGTCATTTTTAACTGCTCTAAACACAGCCTGACAAAAACCTGTTAATTTTCTTTCCCTCTCGTCCTGCATTCATTCTTCTTACATGCTCTTCAGTCTCCTTAAGCATGCACCTTGCTTTTTGACATTCCCTGGTAAAAGGACCCAAAATAACGGCTATTCTACAGCTCTACAGTTTTCCCTCTTTGCCCAGATCTGTGTGGAGTCATGAAACTTTGCTGCATGAGCCTCTTCAGCACAAAATTTCTGGGACATTCACCCTGAATAGGCAAACCTACCTCTTCCTCACTGTGGGGGGCTGCCTGGCAGGAACAAATTAGAAGCTAAAAGAACTCTTTTTCTGTCAATCTTCTTTAAAAATGTTGATCTGGGTAATTAAGAAACAGGCTTCAAACAAAGGTGTTTAAAAAAGCATACTCAGTTTTAGCATCACAATCATAAGTACAGATACAGGGCTCTGCAAAACTCATTTTCATTGCCCTATTGCTGTGTGGCTGGAGAATAACACCCTGCAAATCCCTCTTCTCTGTTCCTTTAACTTTCTGACACATTTCTGCTGGTCTCAAACTTCACATGCTTGGATATGACACAAAGGTACTTTTTTTTTTTTGGTGGAAAATTTGAAATAATTGGTTTGGCTTCCTTTCAGTCGGTGATCTTTCAAAACAAATCATGAAAAGAAGCATACAGACATTCCTCAAAGCTGAACTCCAAATGGTTAAAGGTACTGTTCCTCATGCCTGGCTTAGTGATAACCAGATGAAAAATTAATAATTATTCTGAGCAACTGAACCCTAGATTTGGTGTATTCCCAAATAAACATTTAAAACAACAACAACTGTTTTAGTTACTGGCTTCTCATGGGAGCTGTGTGCATGCATTACACTCCAGAACTGGATTCTGTGGTGCTGTAGCTGAAGGATTAGATCACACGTGCACAGATTTCACATCTAAACACACCCAAATTTTTTCTCTGCTGCTGCTGCACTGTGACTACGAGATGATCTTCCCTCTCATCTGCCCTTGGAAGTGTGAGGGACATTTATAGCTTGTATCATTCAATTGGAACAGAAATCAGCACTGTCTTTAACTTGTTGTTCACCATCCTCTGAGAGTCCCTCACATTAGGAAATTAATTGGGATATGTTGGAAGAGCATCCGGGGAATTCTTTGATTGTTTTAAATCCTGCCCCAGCCTCCTACCCTCTGAATGCTACATCACCTCCATCACAGACATGTTCCCTTGCCTGCTGTAAAGGCAGAGGGGGACAAACGGAATATTAGTGTCTCGAAATGGCTGAGTTTGCATGATTTGGAGGTAAATGTCTTTGTAAGGATTAATCTAATTCTGTCTCGTGAAGCATTTTAAATTTACCCCCACCCTTTCATTAAAACTGTGTAATCTGAGAGTTCTGGGTACCAGCAATGCCAAAGTACTGATGATGTTACCATCAGACTTGTGAGCTACATCTTCCTTTCACCTCAAACAAAAGCTGGAGTTGTCCTGTTGATTTTTGAAACTTTATGACTCAGGATCTGAGAGGGCTTGATGCAAATGAGACCTGTTTAAAGAGTGTCTTCTAATCCCCAATTTCTCCATGCTGGTGTTGAAATGGAATGGGTCCTGTAAACACTCCTCAGTCACTGTGGGAACACAGTGATCCCATGGCTCAGTGTAAATTTGGGAATGAAGCAATAAACCCACACAGCAAAGCCTTTATTGTGTTTGCCAGCTTTTGTTCCTCAGCCTTGCCCTGCTACTGAATTCAGGGTCGGGGAAAGTGGTTCTGCTTCACTGGAGGTCCAGAGGAAAACCCCTTCCCCCAAATATTCCTGTATCGAGGCCACACACCTACAGTTCAAAGGGTTTATCATAAGATGTGGGGGAAGAGTTTGTGGGAGAGCCCTGCTTACATTACTGGCAAAACATCACTGGAATTAGTCTGTATTTCCACTCATGGCACGTATGTGAAGAACTGTAAAATAGTGCTGCATGTTTCTGTGGAAGATAAATATCATCTGCAAAAGAAAGATATGCAATAAGTATAAATCTGCTATTTATGCTAATTCAACTGTATCTTGCTGCCTTGATTTTGAAGAAATACCTCATTCTACTGTGGTTTTCCGTGGGAATTTCTCAGTGTGTAAAATAGCATAAAGTTTCCGATGCACATGTATTTAAAATATCATTGTGGGGGGACATTGGGAAAACTACTCTTCATTTAGAAATGATTCATTTTACTCTAATTTATTTGTCAGTGTCATTAAATTTGTATCCCCATTTCAGTGGGACAGTGTTTGAGACTGCTGTTTCTACTGTCCATACATTCTTGCACCCTCTTTGTTTGGAAATATCCTGTAGTCACAAAATGGCCTGGGTTGGAGGGGACCTTGAATCTCATCTCATTTCCACCTGTCATGGGCAGGGACACCTTCCCACAATCCAGGTTGCTCAGAGCCCCATCCAGCCTGGCCTTGAGATTTCCAGGGATGGGGCAGCCACAGCTTCTCTGGGCAACCCGTGAATGTCTGGTAGTTTTTTTACCTTAAAATTCTATTATACTGGATGTTCCCAATTTTTATAGTGTGATAAAAGTTTGCCTCTGGTAGAAATGTGGAATGAAACCATTACATTTTGTATTTTGTTAAAGGAGAGGTGCTCACTGTGTTGTTCTTGAGAGTGCTAACTATTAATATTATATAGTTCCAAGGATCTTCAGGAAGATCCTGTTGGAATATGCATCTAGAGAGAAAAAAAAATTATAAAGTACTGGATTCAACTTCAGTAGCTTGTACCTGCCAATAAACAACATCAGAACTTCCCAGGGTGATGTCAACTCACCCTATGATGCACCAAAGCAACACAAGATTAATTTTGTGTTGGTGTGCAAAGACTTGGGCCAAATCTTTTAGCGAAAAAAACCCAAAAAACCACCAGACTTGATTCAGTCTGAACTTTTGTTTCTCAGGAAGCTCAAGAAGCTCTTCAGGAAGCTGAAGGATGAAAGAACTGTGCTAAAGGAAATGGACACCAACCAATCAAAGGACCCTCAGCAATGGGATCTCGACTACATCTTGGAACCTTTCACTGGGTTGACTCCAGAATACATGGAAATGAGTAAGTTTTTGGAATTTCCTTTCCCTTTCTGCAATAACCATGGCTTTTCACAGGACTGCATGTCAGAAGTGGTCATGAGAAAGGGGGAAAAATACCCCAGCACTTGTAGTTTGCAGAAATTCTATGTGAGCCAGCAGGGCTATGAGACTACCATAGTGCCAACAGAGAAATGATGATGAATCCAGTGTCTGTTAATACTTCTGCTGTCAGATACCAGTGTTCCCAGATGAGAAAAGTGCATAAAAACCATTTATCCAAAGAATCAGCGGCTATGATGAGGAGAGATCTCTGTAGATCATCTGGTCCAACCTCCTGCTCAAAGCAGGGTCAGCTAGAGGATGTTGCTCAGAGACTTGTCCAGTAGGGTTTTGAGTAATTCCAGGGATGGAGACTCAACAACTTTTCCACTCTTTGATCACCTTTACACCAAGGATTTTTTAATGTTGAAGTTGGACTTTCTACATTTCCACTGGCGCCCTGTGCCTCTTGTCCTTTCACTGGGTGCCCTTGAGAAGGTTTTAGCTCTGTCTTCTCCAACCTGCCACATGGGTAAGATCCACTGAGCCTTCTTTTCCTGTGGTACAGAAATCCCAGTGCTCTCAGCTTCTCCTTCTTCATCAGGTCCTTTGGTCCCTTAACCCTCTTAATGGCTCTCCAGTGGATTCACTGCAGTGTGTCCATGTTTTTCTTCTACTGGGGAGCACTGCCGTGTAGCTGCCTCATGAGTAGACCCTGGAGAGGCAGGGAAGGAGAAAGCAGGAATGCTGTGGGTAGGGGAGTAGAAAGGCAAGAAATAATCCAGGCAAACCCAAGCTTTAGGACTCACAAGAATTCAGGGAAAAGCACAATGGACATGGTGTCTAAAACCAGACATCTGTTAAGTATTGAATGTGGCAACTCCTGTTTTAATAAGTCACTATTCTCAAAATATCTAAAGGGGAACATGTTTTATGGCAAAAAAAATAAATATGGTTTATCTCTCTATACAGAAAAAATCTTGGTTTGTAGATATAATTTATAATCTAATTAAAAATGAATACATTAAAATTTATAGAATGGGAGATTTACCTAAATCTATAAATTTGTAAGTGTATATGAGGTATTTTGCATGATGGCAGATTTGGGGATGTCAAAATATGTTTAGGATCCCAACCTTGCCCTGTGTAGTGCCATCAAAAATCCCTCACATCCAATTATCTCCCTCTCAATTGTTCCAACTCACCTTAGAATCTGTCAGTGTGGCCACTTCTATTACTTTATCCCCTTCTGCACATGATGATACTTTTTTGAAAAATTATCCTTTAGGAGTAATTTTTTTCCATTATTTACTTCAGCCCAAGATGATTTTTCTTCCTTTAAACATTAAGCAAACCTCTAAGCAATTTTTGAAATAAAACAATGGTGAAAAAAATAGACATTTTTCCTGTAATTTTTTTTGTATTTTTATGCTCAGGAACAACTCAGAAATGTCTGTTTTTAACAACCCAAATTTCTTGGTTAGCTAGGTCTAAGGACAAGGACCTTTAGTTACCAGTAACAAATATGTACTGGTGTGATATTTGTTAGCATTGCTTGGGTTTGCTGCCAGTGGCCTTGATTCTGCTGTGTAAAAAGCGATGCTTCAGTTCTGTGAGTTTGAACATAATTTCCAAAATTTCCTTAATTTCCAGATTTGTTTTAAGGATTCATTTAAGCCACCTACTCAGAAAGGAAGCAGGTCAGTAGTCTGTCCTTCAATGAAGAAAAGCTGCAGTGGGGTTTTCCTTACCTGTGTTTTGACTTGAGGTCTTGGAGCTCCCAGCTTTAGCCATCTGTTATGCCGTCCCTTAGGGAACTATTTAGATTTTTTAATTTTAGGAGCAAGTTCTAGAAGTTACCAAGATGAGTCAGATCCACTGAAATGAGTAGGTAATGTGTTTTGTTGTTTTGTTTTTTTTTAAAGGAAGAAATGCAGAAGTACCACCACAGTCTGTTAAGGTTTAGGGGTCCCTGTTGCAGGGAAGTGGTCCCAGCCCCAAACCTGCCAGAGTTTGGAACACGGTGAGATTCTTGGGCTGTCCTGTGCGGGGACAGGAGTTGGACTTTGATGGTTCCCTTCCAACTTGGGACATTCTGTGATTCTATTCCATGGCTCTGACTTGTAGTATCAGGGTTTAAGCTATGATGTTATAAATGACTGGACACTAAGCCTGTAATTTAGATCAGTCCCTTGTGCTGGGATCATAGACCATGGTGAGCGCCTCAGCCTGCAGCCACTCAGGGATGTTTCAGGGAAAATGAACGGATGAATTATTGATCTAAACATTTGTTTACAACAGGAGGATGAGCTTCCCAAGTGGAGAAGCCTTGCAGTGTGCCAAGCTGTGCCCTGCCTGTGGGATTTGCAGACAAATGTGCAGCAGATGAAAGCCAAGCTGTACCTCCCCAGCCCTGGTTGCTGCCCTGGGTCCAGTCCCTGCCCTCAGCTGTCAGATCCACTGCTCAGCCCACCCACGCTGGCAGGAAGCATTTGGTGCAGCTCAACTCTGAACCTTGTCAGCTGGGATTGTTGTCAAGGGCACCACGCTGCAAGAGGCAGCTCAGCAGATTATTTACCTATTTCTCTAATTTTGAGTTGGGGACCATTGGAAGGGAAGCAATGCAGAAGGCCAGAGGAAGATTTTTTTTTTCTCCTGAATTGTTTAAAAAGGCAGGGTTGCTGAAATGTAAGAAGAGGTATGATATTAAGGAAAAGAGAGAAATCTGGCTAAAAAAGAACTTCTATCTCAGTTTTCACACTGATTTACTCAGGCGACCGCCCTCAGGCATCAGTGGCAATCTGGAATGAAGCAGCTGAAGGAGGAACTGCAGACAGGGCCTGCTGCAGCCTTTGGGTTTCCCCATGCAGATGGTGATGGGGTTTCATGTAGAAGCAGGCAGATTATGTATCCAAGTGTGAGTAGTCACTTTATTTAGGTTTGTCCTGCCAGGATGCTCCTGCTTTTGAGTATGGATGACATGCTTAGCTAAGACTCTTGCCTCCAGGTCTACCATTCACCAGGCTGTACCCTAATCACAGGCAGTCTTTGCTTTTTTTATCCACACATCTACTCTCTTTTACTGTTTTCTGTCAAAACCTGAAGTCTGGCCCACTCCCCACATGGCAAATCCCACCTTCTCTTTGCACTTTGTTATGAAGCAAATTAACCCCATTAAGGCAGCAGTTCTCTGAGGGACAGTGCTTGCAGAAGTCTCAGGATGTGTTTTACAGCATGATGTGCCACAGGTAATGGAGTTTTTGATGGTAACTACCCTACTCAAATTTTGGATGCCCATTTCCAAGCTGCTTTCTTTTTTGTTCTTGTTTCTGATTCTAACAATCCTGAAGCCTTAGAGAGACTTCCACCTTCTCACTCTCTTACCCCTGTCATCATTTAAATCACGGTAGGTTCACAGAAATAGCAAGATTTACTGGTTATTTTTTAACCTCCTAAATTTTCCCATTTGGGAAAGGCGACTCTGTTCACTGGAATTTGTTTCTGCAAAATATCAGTCACTCTAGTCCATGCCAACAAATTAGATTAGCTGTAAGAAGGGATTTTTTTACAATGAGAATACTGGCATAGGTTGCCCAGAGAGGTAGTGGATGCCCCATCCCTGGAAACATCCCAGGTCAGGTTGGATGAAGCTCTGAGCAAAAGGATCTAGTTGAAAATCCCTGCTCATTGCATGGGTTTGGACTAGATGACATTTAAATGTCCCTTCCAAACCAAACGATTCTATGGATAATTTTTTAGGGTAAAAGACTTTGACTCTGATTTCGCCAGCAGACTGTGCTGAGCTTATTTGTTGTGCAGGCCTTGGCTGTCAATACCAATCTGCACAAAGATTTGACTTGCACCAGTGACATTTCTGATGACTGTTTGTTTTGATATTATTAACTGACATTCCTGCATTTCTAAGTGGAAACATTCTTAAAACGCTTGAATGATCAGAAAATTTTGCTCAAGTAATCCTGAAACATAAATTGCCACTGTCAACATATGTCAAATTTGTCATTAGCACTTCCTGCTTCCAAAACTGTGCAAAGACTTTTGACCCAGGCCAATATACCATACCATGTGCATTCCCAAAGTAGGTAGCATGTACAGCAATTTCCTCTTCTGCGTGGAAGCAAGGTTGCAATGTGTGTAACTGGCCTGCAGTGACAGGACTTGGCAAGAAATCGATGTTTAGAGTAGCAATAATATTGCCAATGAAAGAAACTTTGTTAAATTGGCTCCAAAAGCAAAATGATGCACATGAATGTCTGAAATTTATACCATTTGTGTTTCCTCGAGAAGAAACTGAAATCAGCCATGATTTTCAGATTCTTATTTCATTTGGTCTTCCCTTCTCTAGTCTAACCCCTCTAGGAGTCCACGCTTCATGTGGCAATTGATTAAAACATTTTTCCTCAAGGAGAAGTAATAATAAAAGATTTCATCATCCAACTTCTGTTTAAAGACAATGGCACAAGAAGAAAATGCTCAGATCCAATGTCTGTAGCTACTGAGTACTATAAGGATTAATCTGAGAGGTTTGGAAGAATTTCCCCTAAAGCAGGAAAAGCTATCAAAAAGGCAATGTGTGAGGCAGAAAAAGAAAAAAAATCACTGAAGAGAAACCTGCATTTTTCTGTAATGTGTATAATGAGAATAGTTTTGAAAATACCGTTGATAGTTGTGTGTAGACTTGTTGCACACATTTATTACTGAAGAGTTATAAATTACACCCTTCTTTAGTTTTTCAGCCAGGCCTGGCTGTATGCTGAAAAGTTTCTTCCTAGGATTTAGAAAACTGTTTAGCACAGAAGTGATTTTTCCACTGTTTACTTCAAGTAACACATGATCCTATGAGAGATATTACTGATACAGAAGAAAGAAAAAAAACCAACAGAATTGTAAATAAATACCTTGTCTTAGATGAGGCTTTGAGGTAAAAGATACTTGGGTTATTCATACTACTGAGCATGTAAATCTTGTAGAACCTCCGTGATCCACACCATGGAAGGTTTTGTGTTGGGGACTGATTCTGTATCCCTTACACAGGAACAGCAGCCACTGCCCTCCAGATCCATAATTTGAAAGCTTTGATTTGTGCTCTTAGTCATAACTTGGAGGCCAGACTTGGAGGGGCAGGGTGTGTTGTTGTTGGGCTTGGGTTCTGCTCAGGTCCTACACAGCTTCTGTGAAGAGTGGACTTCTGAGAATGCCTGTGGTCTGAGACATTTCTTTGGATGCTGTTTGTCCTTCAGAGTTTTTGTCTCTGGCGAAGGCTGGACGAGGTGTTGCAGATGTGGCATCAGGTGTTGTGAAACTCAAGAGCTGACTCTGAGCCCTTGGCCTTTTTCCTGCTCAACTCAGACAGTAAAGACACCACCAGCGTGTGGTTTGGGCTTTTTCCCTCATCAGAAGTACGCTCTGTGCCAGTGACAGCACATCCAGGGTCCTTCTGGGATGCCCAAGGAGAAGACGTTTCCCATGTCCCTGGCTTTCCACTATACCCAGCCTTCAATTGTTTTATCTCCTAGCTTATGCCATGAGCCTGGGGAATGTTCATCTCTCTTTTCTCCAGGCTGGCCTACCAGGGGAGTAGGAAAACTATGAAAGAGGATGGATAGCCAGAAGTCCAACTCCTGGCACAGATCTCTTTAGCCTTTTCCCTGTACATGAACACGTAAAGAGCTTTGTCTGGAGACCTTGTGGCATAAATGTGAACATAAAAAGGGTATGTAAGGGTTGCCATCAAGTTTTTCAGCCGAAAAAGGGTGTCTTGGTGTCAACTGTCCTTGATGGAAGAGTGTGAGAGTCCTAAAAGTATTGTAAATATTTCCAGTGTGACCTGACAGGCATCCGCAGGAGTCCAGGATGCTGAGACGAGATTCTTTCTGGGATCTGGACAGTGATTCTTCTTTTTGTAATCTATTCAGGTTTGTTTCTAAAACACTTATCACACTCAACAAATACCTGTGAATTGATGAGGCTGTTCACAGACTCCTCCATTTAATGATTGTTTGCTAGTTTGTCACACAAGGCAGTCTAAATTTTGGGTTTGGCTTTGGGATTGCTTTTTTTTGCCTGATTTTTGCATCATTTACACTTTCTTAAGAAGCAGTTGAGAAGGTTGAAGAGATTTCAAGATGGCCACGCAAACACTTCTGGCGCAGAGTTTTCTCTGTAGACATATTTACACAATTATCCAGAAGTCCTTTGCATACCTTGAACATTTTTTCATGAACTTGAAAAGAAATTGAACTGCATTTTCCCAGGCAATGAATGAAGGGGCTACAAACAACATCAAAGGAAATATGTGTGTGGTTTATTCCTAAAGCATTGCAAATACTTCTTTTCTTTCCCCCTTTTTTTTTTTTTTTTTTTTTTTTTTTTTTTTTTTTTTTTTAACAGAATCCTCCCAGCTGTGTTCCTGCTAAATTCACTTAGAACCAAATAAGGCATATTTTGGGGCTATGTATTTTTCTGAGCATTTCACAGTTTTGGGGGGACATTACTTTAACATCTGGTTTTATTTCGTTGTTAATTCCTTTTCCTGACTCTGAAGATAAAATAGTCGGGAAAGTATGAATTCAAGGGTAGGATGTTTGTATGCTTTGAAAAAGCTCCATCTAGGTGTATACACTTTATCTCAGAACAAAACAATAAGAATAAAACTCTAAAGGCCATATAATTGATAAACAGAGATTTTACTTTCGTGTGCAAATATATTGTTCCTGAGATGAGAAGGGGGAAATATTAGAGGACTTGCAACCTGTACACAAAAAAAAGGTGTATGTGAGAGAAGGTCCTAGGGAAAACTGTTTCAAGAGTTAGTTGTGGGTTGTGACAACAGTGCTGAAGGAAAATATTTTTAAGTATAATATTCTGCTACACAGAATATTGTGCCATTTTCTCTGAAAAGTGCAATTCCTCCCTCAGTGGGAGAGATTATACAGAGATTTGCCAAAAGAGAAGCTGCAGGAACTATGGTATCTAAACCCACTAATATACTTTTTCTATGCTAATAATTTTTACTCTGAGATGTAGACCACAGTCAGATTTATTAGTTTAATATATATGTTTATTTATATTTATATAAAATTCCCCTTCACTCAGATTGACAGAGGAGTATTTCTAAACTTGGAGGATATCAGTGACAAAAGGAAGGCTGGAAGTGCTGCACAACACCACTGACTCCTGCATCCACAGAGACACTTCTGTTCTTGCTTTTCACAAGCTACCACTAAGTTTTTCAAAGGAACCTGGGAAGAAATAGTGACACCTTCTAGACTTTCTCATTTTGTTTGATTGTGTATCATTTTCCTTACAGGGAAAAGGACAGGAAAGAAACAGCATGAACTAATCAGTTAATTATGTATAAATGCAGAAAAATAGACTCTGAACCCTTTGTCCTTTATTAAATTTATTGTTTCCTTTGTCTTGTGCTTGTGCTAGCAACTTGAAGCTTTATTGGAAACATTCATAAAGTGTAGTGTCAAACTTCTGTCTCTTCATAGTCCTACTCTAGGATATTTATTCCTGGGACCAAACTGGGAAGTGGAATTTTATGGCGTTGGTAATGCACAAAGCTCATCAACAATTTGCTCCTCCCTTCAGAAGCTATCAAAAAATGTTTGATTTTTTTTTTCCCCCAGTTATCCAGTTTGGTTTTGTCACACTCTTTGTCGCCTCCTTCCCTCTGGCCCCTGTCTTTGCTCTTCTGAACAACATCATCGAGGTTCGTCTTGATGCAAAAAAATTTGTTACTGAGCTGAGGAGGCCAGACACAGTGAGAGAAAAAGATATAGGTGAGTAACAAAAGAGCATTGCAGTGAAGATAAGACCAAAAATACATTAAAAAAAAGATGAAAATTTATAATGAACCTATTAATAAGTTGATTTTTTTTTCACTTACAGGTATTTGGTATAACATTTTGAGTGTTATTGGAAAGCTTTCAGTGATCATTAATGTAAGTGTTTGGTTACACCAGTTTCTAACCATGATCTCGGGAGCTTATACTGTTCCTTCAATCTAATTTAAAATTCTTTATAATTTATTGTTTATAATCTTTATATTTTATTGTCCCATCATAATAATTTAAAAGTGCCATCTAATTTTCTCAATTGCTTAAATACAACAGAATACAGATATATTATGTTCATAGTGCTATATGTACTCCCTAAATAAAATTTCCTGTATATGCTTTAAGATGAAAAATCTCATGCCCTAAGACTTCAATCCTAATTGTTTCTAGTGGGTTTTTAAGCTACAGATCATAATCTCATAGAATCATATATGTTGGAAAATACTTTTAAGGTAATGGAATAATACCAGAGATATTAAAGATATCAACGCCCTTTAGAAAGGGAAGTGATTTTCACTACTGAAAGGAGAACTTGTGGAAAAGTGTCATGCAATTTCTTTAATGAAATAGCTCCCAGCACAACAGCACAGCACTCTAATGCCGCCAGAGGGACAGTGCTGTTTCACTTGGGTGCAGCATTGTTCACTCATGGCTCTCCAGTTTCCAGGATTTAAGATAGGAAATCTGTGGAACCCTACTCGTCCCCACAATCTCACTGTCAGGCACAGATTTCAGCTGTCCAGCACTGAGCCATGCTGGAGGAGAAAAACTCTGCAGCCTCTTGTTTTTCTCTGAGTACACTTTCCAGATTTATGGTCTTTGATTACTTTTTGTGTTGATCAAAGTCTGGAAATGTTTATTTCCTGGAGATTCCAATAATATATGAATTAGATACCTTTTCTTGAAAGAAATATAAATATGTGCATACCCATTTGAAAAAAAAATACTGAATGCCCAATTCTGCTTCTCCATCTGGATAATATTGACACAGAAAATTATTATTTACCAAAATTTAGTTTTAAAACATCATAGGATCGTAGAAAGGTTGGGCTTGGATGAGACATTAAAGACCATCTCATTCCAAGGCCCCTGCCAAGTGCAGGGACACCTTTCACTATCCCAGGTTGCTCAGAGCTGCATCCTACCTGGCCTGGAACACTGGAACTTCTTTCTGGCATTTCACAGTTGCAAAACAACTAGTGTTGGAAGGAACCTCTGGAGATCCCTTAGTTCCTTACATCATTATTGTCCAATATCCTGCTTAGAGCAGGGTCATGTAGAGCAGGTTTCTCAGGCCTCTGTCCAGTCAGGCTTTACTTATGTCTAGAAATGAAGACTCCACAAAATATCTGGGCAAATTACAATCACAGAATTACAGGATGGTTTGAGTTGGAAGGGACCTTAATTCTCACCTCAATCCAACCCTCTGCCATGGGCAGGGGCACCTTACACCAAGATCAGGTTGCTCCCAGCCCCATCCAACCTGGCCCGGAACACTGCCAGGGATGGGGCAGCCACAGCTGCTCTGGGCAACCTGTGCCAGGGCCCCACCACCCTCACAGAGAACAATTTCTTCCCAATATCCAATCTAACCCTCCGCTCTGTCAGTGTGAAGCCATTGCCCCTTGTCTTGTCACTCCAGGCCCTTGTCAAAAATCCCTCTCCAGGTCTCTTGGAGTCTCTTCAGGCAATGGAAGGGGCTCTAAAGTGTCCTCACAAATTCTCCTCTTTTCCAGGCTGAACAATCCCAATTCTTTTGGCCTGTCTTCACAGCACAGGGGCTCCAGCCCTCTGATCATCTTCCTGGCCTCCTCTGGACCTGCTCCAACAGGAGTGAGCCCAGAGCAGAAATCAAAGGATAGATATCAATATTATTAATATGATGTAGAGATTTCTGTGACTGGTTGCCTCCACAATTACAACAGTTTAATGGGATACCAGTCTCATGAGGTTTAACACCAGCATGAGATCCCCCTGTGTGAGATGTGTGAATCCTGATGGTGAGGGGAAAATGGACATTTACACTCAACAGTTCTGGTGTAACTACACCAAAATATAGCCCAAAATATACCAACTGGCTATTAGGTCTTGTTGTAGGTTTTTTAAAACTAGTGATAAACCTCCTAATGGCTCCAGAGATGAAAAGAATTGGAGAAATGGACATTGCATTAATTGCTTTTGCTACTTCCCCAGCTGAGCCTTCCCTTGAGAGGGAGAGACAGAGCAGGTTACTGTGCATTTATATGCAAATATTCTGTACCAATTCTGGCCATATAACTCTCCCTTCACCACCACTTTACATTTACCTGAACATGAACATTTTTTCCCTGAATTAATTAACCTGGAGACAGAGACTCACGATGCTGTGGTTTGTTTGTTTGCTTGCTTTTGTTTTTCCATCTCTCAGGCTTTTGTCATTGCTGTCACCTCCGATTTCATCCCACGCCTTATGTATCAATATGCATACAGCCAGGATGGAACCATGCATGGCTTCATCAATCACACCCTCTCATACTTCAATGTCAGCCAGCTCAAGGCTGGCACACAGCCAGAAAACTCCCTGTTTGCACAGGAGGTTTCATTCTGCAGGTAAAGTACTTGTAGGGGCAGTTCACACAGTCAAGGGAATTTCCTTGCCTCTGATGTCATTTTTCACAGTGGGAATTGGTAGAATTCACTCATATGGCCACATATTCAACAATATTCATGTGCTTTTGAAAATGTGGTTTTGGAAGTGCAGCTTTTAGAGAATTCTCACTGTGTAACAAGGTCTTTAAAAGGGCTTATTTCAGGGCATTAAAAGGCAAAAAAACCAATTTAGACAGACTTGATCCAAAAAAAAGCAAACTAACACTTTCTTTAGTGAAAGATATAGCTTTAATTAAAAATAATGATTTTTTTTTTTTAAATGGACACCCAGTAATCAGAACCAGGCTTTCTCTGTCTTTAATAAATTCAGTCCTTACTCACTGAGATATAAGTTTTCAATATATTTTTCCCATCTCTAAAACCTGCACCAGTTGCCATCTACATGTCTTATGTTTCAGATTCATCTTTTCAGATTGGGGAAATAAAGCTCAACTTCCTTTAAAATATGTCCCAAATGCCAGATACCTATCGAATAGTTCCAGTTTGCATGAGAAATCACTAATGTGGCTTAATCTTTCAAAGTAACTTTGTATTTTTGTAATAACATGCAGACATGCAGAAATTCAAAGAGCTGCTTTAAGGCATTACAACTCCCAGCTGTTCAAAACTGAACTTCTTTGGGTCAGTGTTATATTCAACAGCCTGTCTCACCTTCCTTTTTGACTGCCTTGAAACCACCCTGTGTTTGGTCTCTGCAATGGCACAAAATAATTATAAAAGTCCCTCTTCCATTTATTTAAGGAGAGCCTTAATATAGAGTGGTTTTCCCTCCGTTACTTTGATGTGCACTATATTTCACACTAATTTTAAGTGGGTTATGTATCTTGCCCAACTATAACCCACAAAAATGACACATCCCATTTTCTTCACGGGAAGCAGGGTAAACAGGGAGAGAAATCTGTCCTTCTCACTCTGGCAGGGCTGTTGGGATTGCCTTTGGAGGGCACCTACCTTCTCACCTTGACTACAGCACAGGATAGAAGAGTGCACTCCTAACTTTTTAAGCAACTTAAAAACATGTGAGCTCTGTTATTCTCCACTTCTGCTGCTGGGAGATGTTTGTTAGCAAAATATTCCCCATCAGAGAGTGCAGCATCTCCAGACTTTCAGATTTGTAAATCTGTGAAATGCTTTTCCACCCTCTCCTTCTTAGCACTTTTAAATTTTTTATCCCTAAATTCACTTGTGTTTTCCTTCAACAAGCGTCTTGATCCATTTCACTGTGATTTTGCTACTTTCACTATGCTGCTTTTTACCTTGTGTCAGCCACTACCCTTTGTTTATAGCTGTTTAAGTGCTGGTGTGTTTGGATATATGTGCATTAACAACAGGAGTGAAAGGCACTCCTTACATTAGCATGGTCCTACACAGCCAAATATTCAACAGAGCCCAAATACAAGGAATCACCTACACTGGGTACAAAAATGGTCCCTGCCTGATGATACCATCTAAGAGACTGAGAAGCAGAAAAAGATTAATGTTTGACCATGTGTTAGTCTGAGTGAGACAGAACTATGGGAGCATTTCTCTTCTGTTATCAGGAAACAATTGGGAAAAGATGTCAGCATCTACAAACACTGTTTCTCATTATTATCTGCCTCATTTGAATCTTATCAAAATCTCAGCATTGGACAGTAGTATCACTGTGATAAAATATGGGATCTCTAACTTGTGTCCCAAGAGACAGGCAACCAAACACTGCCCCTCAAGCTGGAAACAAAATCTGTATTTCTCTTTCTGGCAAATGCATTGGGAACAAGCTGACCTCTCTTATTCTTAGATTTCTGTGACCTCTGGAGATAAATGTGGTTGCAATGAGGCTGCATTTTGCTCCTTATGGGCACTGCCAGAGATTAAGGTATCTTAAAAATAACAAGCCAGAAACAACTCTGCCACTGAACATACAGAATACATTTTTCAAATACTTAGAGCAGCATTTTCTGCAGTGCTGTGAACTCTTTGGCACTGCTTCCAAATGAAGGTTGCTGTAAAGCTGTTCTGAGGCACAGTTTTAGTTGTAATTTTAATTTTTATTTCAGGGAAAAATTACATTTGTATAGCTGAAGGCAAATTAGAAGCAAATCTTGCTAAGATATGGGTTATTTTTGTCGGTTTTTCCCTTTTAGTTCTTGTAGCCTTGTATGATAATGGCCTACATACAAACCTGCTGGTCACATTGAAAAAAGGAAGCAGCAGATATAGAGTCGTTCAAGAGACTTTTCCTTTAATATGGGTCTTCTCTAACATTCAGCAATTTTAAAAAGTGTCTTTAAATTTATTTTCTTAATGTCATGAGATTAATCTCATCTATTCCTAATAATCAGTGGGGGATGCTAACATTTTTACCCTGACTAATTTTTACATACTCCTGCACTGCTGATTCTGTGATTCTGGATGTTTTCTTCAATTTTTTCTCAAAGACAGCTGAAGAAGGAAATTAAACAGATTGGCTTATTTGGACTGATTTGATGTTCCACCTGTATACATAGTTTGATATCTTTTTCCCATCACACAATAAACTTCTGAAATACATTAACATCTTTGTCTTAGCTCTGGCTTCAGTTCACATTTGTCCAAGTGTTGTGGGGTTCTCGCCCCCCAGTTTCTCTTCCCCTACAATTCTCTATTTTCAGTGCACATTCTTTATTCTTCCTTATAACTTTTCCGTGCTCTATTCTTCAACTACGTTGACCACTTCATATTCTTGTCCTTTTTCAGTGGAATTACAGTTGCTAGCTATTTTGGAAACACAATAGTCTTTGCAGCACTGTTTGGTTGCTGCTCCTACCATACCTGCTGAATCAAATATTTTAAGAGTGAAGCATTGAAAAGGTGAGGGAATTAGAGAGTCATAGAATATCCTGAGTTGGAAGGGAACCAAAAGGATCATCAAATCCTGACCCTGCACAGAAGACCCCAAAAATCACACCTGAGGATATTGTCCAAATGCTTCTTGAGCTGAAAAGATGGTCTTCGTAAAAAAGAAACTACCTGTAGAATCTAGGGGTTAGAAAAGGCCCTTTGCAGTCTTATGTGACAGAGAATAATTTTAAAAGGTGGTGGGGAGGAGGTCCAGCTACCTCATCTACAGCTCTGGCAACATTTTCCTTCACCATAAATCACTTGCTTGTGTTCTGTTGAGTGTAGGTTCAGGCATCACAAGCAGTGTGATTCCCAGCTGAGCAGGTGAAATTTCCAAGGGGTCTGATGTCCTGCAACACTTACATAGTTTGTGAAGTCCAGAATGCATTAAATGGAAAACCCACCACAGTTGGTGACCCTTCCAGGTGAACCTGGGCTCTGTTTCAAGACTGGGATTGATTTATAGTGATCAGCAAAGTCCACAAGAAACTCAGTGGTTTTCCTTGGCTTTGATGTTCAAGCAGATTAAGTTCAAGGGAACTGACTTTGGCCCTTGATGCAGCACTCTACAGATTTGAGCAACATGTGGGAGTCCAGAATGTCCAGAAAAGTACCAGAGGTGGGATCTGGCAGTGTAGAAACAGCACAGAAATCCTAAGAAAGGACCTGTGCATTCACTGCTGAGCAAAACTGTTGAGGGGCTAACATAGCCCAGGGAGTTCTTCCTTAAATTAAAATAGCCCCCAGTTTAAAGTGGTTCTCTGCTCCCTGTGGGCTGTACCTCGTGTCCTCTGTCTCCAGAAGCTGTAGCACAGAATCACATACAGCATTCCAGACTCAGTTTCTTGGGGGTGGGGAGCAGCAGGATGTAGGGGATGTGTGGATTGCAAATGTGTAATTTAACATGCAAAACCATGTGGGTAGAACCTGAAGGTGATTTTGGCAAGCGCACCTGCAAACTGAAGCTGACAGATTTTATATATGAACCTTCTCCATTATCCCCCAATGGAGGCTTTTGCACAGTCTAATGAATCTTACTGTCAGGACGGGTTTTGTGGTATTCAAAACAGATTTTCCCTTTCTTAATTTCATCCCATTACTCCTAGTCAAACACTGGGAACAGCACTAAATTATCCCTTTTAGTCCTAAGGGCACAATTTGCGCATGGTTATCATGTCCAACTGTGGCTGTTACTTTCCAAAGTGGAGCAATACATGTGCTGCTCTTTAATCTTCCCGATGAGTCAGCCTCCTCAACTCTTGTACTGTTCTCCTGAACTGCCTTCAATTTGTTGCTATCTTTTTCTTTGGATTCCTTTTTTTTATTTTTTTTTTCTTTCTTTCTTTTTTCCTCCCACCTCTGGAATCTGCACAGCTGAATGGCTGAATGCAGCATTCCAGGTGTGGATTTACCTGGGCTGTTCAGAGGAAAGGTAATTTCCCCCCAGCACCATTGTGACTCTTGTTGAAACACCCACAACTCATACACTGTCCTGCTGCCATATTTTAAACTTGTGCTAACTTGCTGGCTACTGCAAGCTCCAGGCTATTTCGACTTTCAAACACCATCCCTTCAAAGATCCTTCAAGTGTTTTATTTTTAATTATTTTCCATTTCCCCATATTATTCTCATTGCGTTTCCTGTCTCCATTTCTTATTGCCTTCTGTGTTTCCTGCTATATTCAAAACTTTCCAATTTAGGAGCATCTGTGATTTTTATTAGCCCGTTGTTTACTTCCAAATGATTGATGATAATACTAAAAGCAACAGTCTTTACACCAAACCACTAAGGCTCTGTTTTATCCTGTCCAAGGCTAGACAGTTAATTTAGGAAGTGCCTTTTCCATGGCTCCCCCTTTTGTTAATGCAAAGACAGGGATCACCAAAGCATGAGTCATATTTTATGTGGGCTGAATTATTCCCTAAATTAATCAAATTTTAGGTGAGATGAATGCAGGTTTATCTCCTTCAATCTGAAAATGCCTTGGGCTATCTCTCTGCTTTCACTTCAGCATTTTATTCCCTGTACATTGGTGTCAATTTACATTAAGAAAATAAAGGGGACTTCTGTCAATACTCTAAAATCCGGACATTTCCAATGTTAAAACAATGTTCTGATTTTGGTTACAACAGTGAAAACCAGACTAAGTGTGTTAAATTCAGCAGAGGTAGTCCAGCTCTAATTCTGAAGTTGTATTTCATAATAAGGGTTGAAGTAAGAACATCTGGAGGATTTGATTCTTTAGGGTTTGTGATTGGAAAATCATGTTAATCACAGCAACTGATGCTGGAACTGTGATAACTGAGCTGTCTCCATCTCCAGGTTCAAAGACTACAGAGAGCCACCTTGGTCCCCACACCAGTATGAACTTTCTAAGCAGTACTGGGCGGTCTTATCTGCTCGCTTGGCTTTTGTGATTTTATTTCAGGTAAGTCTGCTGAGTTGCTTCACTCTCAGTCACAGCAATATCATCATAAATGGATCCAAACGCATGTTCCAAAGCAGCCCATGTTCAATAGACATGGAAGGCAAGACGCAGAGCTTTCTTTAGCCCTTGGCCTCAGCAGTGATCTTCAAAATACCCCAGACTTTTGAAGGTAAAAGTGGACTCTGTCAACTTTCATACTCTCAGAGGCACCACTTGTAAAAATCACATAAATGCTGTGTAGGCTTGTTAACTGCTGTTCTTTATCCAAAGCAAGAAATAAATAGAAGTAATAAATCCTCCCAGGTTTTTTGCTATTTTCTTGAATTGAGATCAGTAAATAGTCTCCAGTGTGAGGATTTCATTAGCAAGGGATTTGCTATCATGGCTTGCCTTTCAAATGGCTTCCTTCTGCTCTCCTCCATGATCTGAGGTCCTTCCCCAGCCAAATTGAGCCCATCCCTCTTTTTCAAATGTGTCTTTCTTTTGTCCTTACCTGCCAAGTCTTCCCAAATGTTTCCGTGAATCTTGCCTGGTTTGCATTGCCCTCTTCTGCTTCTTTGCTGTACCTTCAGTAATTTTCCACCACTGGCTGCAAATCAGTTGAAAGCAAGTGGTTCTGCTGGGCTTCAAACCCTCTTCCTGCCCTGCCAGAGAACATTCCCTGGTTAATGAGCTCCGTTGTCTGGGATGTGGACAGAGAGTTCATGCTAGCAGCCCTGTCAGCCAACAGTTCTCACACATTTCCAGGCATTACACAACACAGCACTTCTCAAAGCATTATCATGGCAATACAACCCCTCAAAGCATTGCTTATCTGTAGATTTCACAAGCAAGCAAAACTTTTTGTCCAGTCTGCTTCCTGCTTGATGTTAGGAGCACCCCCTGTAATCACCTTGACACATGAGGCTTGGGGTTTTGGCCTGCACACTGTGGTTGTATAAAAACAATCCTGATTGTCAGTAGACAGAAGGATTTGAGGACAGAATGGCCATGAAGGTTGTCTGCTGTTTGCTTAAGCCACATTGGAAACACACAGGTATTTTTGCCTTGTGTTGTAGGATTTTTGATGGTATTGGAGGATGTCCTTATATTAATGGATTCTGAACTCAGTATCAAGAAATTGGATATTGAGCATGGGGCACCTTTGGATGCCTGTAAAGAGTAATGTTAGGTTAGCTACTAAGGCCATGGATTATTTGATGATTCCATGTCCTTTCCTATTTCAAACCAAACTGAAGCACTCTTTGTTTAATTCAGCCTCTACACTTAGGAGTAGCTGTGCACAAACCTGAACTGTTTCTTGAAATAAAACATTAATCAACTGCTTACTACCACACACCACCAGCAAAATGTGTTTGACATCTGTCTCATAGCTATAACAAAGGTTTGGTTTTGCTCCAGTGTGAGTATTTTTGATTTTTCATGCTTGCTTCATGTCTCTTGCTGTGCTTGCAGAACTTGGTGATGTTCCTCAGTGTTCTAGTTGACTGGATGATCCCTGACATCCCCAAGGACATCAGTGAACAGATCAAAAAGGAGAAGACGGTGCTTGTTGACTTCTTCCTGAAGGAAGAGCATGAGAAGCTGAAGCTGATCGAAAGCTTTATTGCACGTGACAAGCGGAAACACAGGAGTGGGACCAAGAGCAAAAGGACCAGGGCTGCCAGCTTCTCCCAGTGTCACCGCAGCCCCAAGGGCAGCTTCACTTCCTTCAGCTCACAGCACACCGTGGTGTGACTCCTGAGGGGAGGGAACAGCCTGTGCTTACTTCTGCTGACTGCGTGATGTGATTCTGAACCTGCAACAAGGGAGGGAGAGACAAAGGACAGGAAGGCTCTTTTGCTTCCTTAGAATCTCCAGATATGAGAGTCTCTGTTACAATTTAAATGCCCTCTGGGCAATTTCCAGATTTCATCAGTGTGAGATAAGGGCTATACTGGGGCTGTAGCTGGTTCTTGTGGTGTTGATGGATGTGAGTTGGGGAGCCATGAAGGAATTCTCCTGGCAGGAATTCTCCTAGTAACCATCCCTCCTCCTGCAGATGCCTGGTGGGGCATGGGGACACTCCTGCTTTAGTCTCTATCCTTGGGAAGGTTGGACTGATTGTGGGGAAGGACTGACCATGGGGAAGGACTGATCTTGGAAAAGGACTGACCTTGGAGAAGGACTGACCATGGAGAAGCGCACACACCTCATGGTCTCATTGGCTGTAGCTGCCAGTGGAGGGTTTCCAAACATGTGGAGTCTCAAGGAGTCTTTGTGCCTTCCTAACCTATCCTGCCACAAGGTGCAACCTCTGGAGGGCACTCAGGGCTCTGGGAGATGTGGGAACAGAAAGAATTTAAATCACTGGACGCTTGCAACTAGGATATATTGTGCTTTGCTTGGCAGGAGCTGGAATGCACGTGCTGGTGAGCAGGGAAACCATCAGCATGGCTGAAGCTGCCAGAACCAGGGAAGCTTCTTGGCACTTATTGTCCTGAACAAAAAACTAAAAACCAAACTTTGCATGTTTGATTCTCCTCTCCCTTAGACTTGGAATTCAGCCAGTGTCAAGAGGAATCACGCCACTGAACCACCAGTGCAAAGCTGAGGAGTGAGAGTGGAATCAAGCCCTGTAAATCATGTGGCATCTCCATGTACACTGCACGTAAAGTAACAAAAATTGCTGCTGTTGTGATTTACTGTAAAATAAAATATTTTGCAGAACTGCATTTTATTGGAAGATAAACATATTCACTAACAAGCTTTCACCTACAAGCATTTAAGGAATAAATTTATTCTGTCATGAATGAAAATTAAACTTTCTTAAAAAATCTGTTTCTTTTCCTCTAGATTCTTTCTCTAACCCAGCTTGAAATTTAGAGTCTGGACAAAAGGTTTCCTGCTTATTTTGTCTTCTCAACAATACTTTTAAAACCATAAAAAATGCAAACCAAAAGAAGTACTTCAGTTTCAGGCATTCTATTCAGGATTGCTCTTTTACATAATAATCTAATTTTATATATTACTGAAGCCTAAGATTTTACTAATGTCTTACATGAAAAGATTTTTTTCTGTGGCAACTTCTGGCAACATATTGGGAGATGCAAAAATAATTTCTTTTTTTCATTCAGTGCCCAAACTAAGGCACATCAGAATGGGAAAACTGTTTCAGGGTGGGCTAAAATGAAAAAAAAAAAAGTTCGGAGTTTCATTTTTAAAATTTGCTTTTGGGTTATTTATTCTTTCTATATAGAAATAGAATTTGAAAAGATAACATTGTTTGAACTAAAAATTGCAAATGTTTAACTTTATTGAAAAAAGTCAGTCCTCTCAAATGTTTTCCTCTTTTTCCCGGTCAAAACTCATTGTTTTGTTTTGTTTTGTTTTGTTTTGTTTTGTTTTGTTAGGTGATTGAATTTTTTTTGTTTGTTTATTTGTTTGCTTTTTTAAGACTTTGGCTCCGTCACGGAAATCTGTGACAGAGCTGAGACATAACCTTTGATTTCCCCCCTCTAAGTTCAACACTTAAATGAGGGAACAGTTTCTCCTTGAAAACAAATAGTCTCATTTTACTTTCAAAAGGCCAACAAAGCCCTTTTGGGGATTCCATGGTCTAATGTACTAAGATAATCAATATTAATAACATCTATTCCCTCTTTTACACCAAGAGGATGCTCTGCTGATGGATCTTGGGATTTGAAACTGTAGGGGCTTTGGAAGTATTTGTGTTTGTTCTTTGCAACTCTAAGCAACTCTAAGTTTTTTGAAATTCAATCAATTCTCTTCACTCCAAACAACCTCTGATGGGGAGAAAATATGTTTCTAAACAGTAGAAATATCAATCTTGTTTGTCATAATTCTTCCTCTCTTTTTTTCTGGGAAAGTGGGAGGGTGTGCAGAAATGGGTTTAGAAAGGGATTGCACGCAGGTTGCACGGCACCCTCTTTGCCAGTGTCTGGTTTGATGAAATACATTCAGAATTAAGGGTTTCCTTAAAATAGCACCATTTGGTACATTTTGTACATCCTCCCTCCACCCAGGAAATACCTTTTTAAAAACTGTGAGTCACTCCAAAGTAGTCAGAAAAATGTTATTCCAAAGTTGAGTGCATTAGGCTGTTGTTACACAGGATTTCCATAACAAGCAACTAAATGCTTGCCATGGTCCAAAAATGATAAAGTTTTTCTAGATTTCCTAGCACAAGGAACTAGAGAAGCCAGCAGGTGTATACTGGTGCTCTGCAGGTTCTCCTGAGGTTTATATATTTCACCCAAACCAGGCTGGGAAAGAGGCACGACGGCAATCCCGGCTGATGTCCAGATGGGATCTCCCCTGATACCACAAAAAGGACAGACAGCTCAATTATCTTTATCTCTGATACGTTTGCTGTTTCCCCCTTAAACCTGAGAGTTCCATTCACTGAGGATTCCTGCATGTTCGGTCCCTGACTCAGGTGCCCTCCCTGAGGATTGCACCCTTTGTTGCATTTCTATGGCAGCCTCTGGATTCTCCCGACACTGCTTCCCATCAGCTGCTGTAATTGTAGATCACTGATCAGGTATTCTGTTATTCTCAGTTTCCAGCTTATCTTTTTTGGACAAAGCCAGCCTTTATCTGCCCCCTTTTTATCAGTGGGACAATTGTAAGTCTACCCACAGAGCTCCCCCTTGCCATAAGTTGTGCCTCAGAAGCAGAGAATGGCTGTTCCAAGAGACAAGCATGGAGACCTCTCCATGGGGACCAAGGGAATAGGGATGCAAGTAGAGGCACAGAGGTAACAAAACCTGTGGGCTATTGTCACTCCTTGCTTTAGCAGCGAAAACCAGCTAAAATCTCTGCAGGGGAAAGGGGAAAAAAAGTAAGTGGAGAAGGAATTGCGTAGAAACTTAGTGCAGAATTTCATAGCCATTTTGGACCACTCCAGATATAAAGGGAAAACCCTAATTAAACAAGAAAACAAATGAAAATCAGCATGTCTGTGTGCATGAGTAGGTAACACTGTGCCGGGCCCTACACCTAGTCCCAAACCCCCAGATCCACACTCTAGGATCCATGGAGCCTCATCAATAGGAACATTTGAACCTGCACATCTAATCAGAACAGTGCAAATAGGGAACAACAAAAGAGAGGAATGGAATGGCTCTTATAAAGCCTTACCAGCTCCAGCTGGATGTGACCCTGTCGGGTCAGGCAATGTGAGGTGTGTTCACCTTCTGTCCAGCAGAAACTCCATGGATTTTGCTGCTCCATTTACCACAACTTCTCCCTTGAACTGGTGGTGCGGGTTAGAGTCAAACAGCTTTCAGGAGTTATTCAGGAGAAGAAATGGACCCAGATAGAAGGAGCTCCCTGCTCCAGAGTCACTCCATGCTCAAATGTCATTGGTTAGAGGATCTGTCTGATCCACACAGCCACGTGAACCCTCTCACTGTGCTTATCCTTAGTTTTAAAGGGGGCTTTCAAGAACTGAGTGAAGGTGTGGGAATGTTGGCCTTTTCTGTCATGTCTTCTTCATGCAGACCTGCCCACTTTTTTAATCATCAGCCCTAGATACCTTTTTTTGTAATGGGTGTCACTGGCTTTTCAGTCCTCATTTCAGGATATAGAAAACTTTGCTATCTACACCTTTCCTGCAACTCCAACATTCATGACACTCAAACCCTTTCTTTTTCCAAGAAGAAAAGGGTGACCTCTGTGGAAGTCTGCCTGTTAAATAATTGTCTGGAAATACCCAGTCCACCATGCACAATATTCACCACTGTTGGCAATAAACTCTGACTACTGCAATATAACATCTGTTGCTGCTCTGCAGTCTCACCCTTTAATTAACCACAGATGGTCTCTCTGTTCCCCGTCTGGTCTAATTATTTTGCTTTTGAAAAGAAAATATAAACCAGTTTTGTTTGTGAGCTGTTCTTGGTAGGTAAATTCCTACACACCTTGTACTGGGTAGGATGTCTTGTGTGTCCAGGAACATAAAATTTCAGATACAGTAGAATTGCACTGAAAGGTAGAGAGAGGATTTACACCTGAACTCCCAGTTCATATCTTGCAAGGGCCATCAGTCCACGGTTCATCTGAAAGGCCCACAGACAATGGAGGCTGAAGAATACTTTTAGCAAAAAACCGAGTACAGAGTCTAAATGCACCACATGTATCTCTTTCAAGGAAAGGTCTGCATGAGCTTTTTCCTAAATGTGTTTTAATCTGTCCTAAATCCCTCAGTACTACCAAAATTCTGAATATTCCCTGCAGTTCCCACCCTTTACCCATCATCTGCAAATGTATTCAATTATTAATTGACTATTCAATTATTAATGGCTGCATTAATTAACAGGGTGCCTTGCTGCCTCTTTCCCACCCCCAGTGGAATTGTTAAAATCAACCAGATTCCATAATAACTCCTGAGACAGGCTGATAATACTCTTTATTTGTGCATAATGATCTAATGAAATATTTTTATTTATGTGTATTTTCAGTTGCTTCTTGACACAATCCTGAGGCTTGATTTTTCTTGATTCTTAGGACTCTCACTAAAGACAACTCCTCTACTCACACTGTTTCCAAGCCACTCGTGGTTCCACAGACACAGCTTTCATGAGCAAAATGATTACTATCAAAGGACTATATGTGTCTCTAATGCAGCCACCTGAGGCGAGGCAGATTGAAAATCAGTGGAAGTCTTTCTTTTGGCTTCAGTATCCCTTTGAGCAGGGGATACTGAAAGCCTTTTTTTTTTTTTTTTCCCCTCTATGCAATTCTGTGTGCTGCTTTTAACCAGTTATGTAAAGAAATTGTGATAGCAGTGGAAAAATGTGCATCCCCAGCAAACTTCCATTGCTGTGGCCTTCAGTGAGCCCCACTGTGGCAAATGTGCACTGTCAGCAGTTTGGGATTTGACTCTGCATTTTCCAAAGATGGGATCACCCTCCAAAACTGACTGGCTGATTTTGTCTGCATTCATCCTGGTGTTAGGGCTGACTTTAGTGAACTTGATTTTCAGAACTGAGCTTCTTCCATGCGGGAAGGACTTAAGGCAGACACAACTTTGAGTCACTTTTGAAAGCTATCATCTTTGAATTTGAATAGATAAGGAATATTGATCCACCATCTGGTTAAATCCGTGCAGTTTATATCACAGATATCAAACCTTGTAGCAGGCTCCCTGTGAGTTCAGGGATGCAATTAACAGGGAAGAAATGTGATCCATCAGCTCAGAAAGGCTACTGCTGCCCTCCAATTGGACCATGCATTTTTGGGAAAGACAGTGAAAATTGTGCCTAGAACCAGAAGGAAGCTAGGTCCAAAGGTGGAAATGGGGCAAGGAGAGGAGCTCCATGAAGCTGGGAGGATAATGAGGGGCTCTGCACAATTTTTTGCTGGTGTATCAGAGCCTCCCAGTGTCATCTGCCAGTCCACAGCCTCATTCTTTGCTGGAGGAAACTGTTCCCTGCCTAAAGGGAAATTACAGGAAGAAATAACAGGAAGAAATCACAGCCCTACCAGAATCTGCCCCACAAGGTAAAGTCCATTTCTGGACTGAGTCCTGACTTCTCTGATGCACTTTAAGCAGAAAAGTCAGCAGAAATCCAGGCAAAAAGCTTGCACAAATACACAGAGGTCTTCTAACATTTTCTACCCAGCACTAAAACAGAGAGCCCTCTCCTCATGAGCTAATTCTTAAGAGGGTTATTTCCCCAGAGCTTTTCCAGTAGCCACTTTAAATAAGGGACAAACAAACATGACAATAATCTTCCATTCAGTCTTAGAGGTGTGGTTTAAGCTTTCTTCTGGCATTTAGTTTTTTAGTTTCTCTTCCATCTGTTACAAAGCTTTTTTTCAAATGATCATTATTTTTAACAAGACAGCTATAAATGACTTATACAATTCAAATCTCATCTAAATTTAACAAAACAGCCCCTGTTGATGCTGGAAGAGGGTTTTGACTTGTTTTTGTTGTTGTTTCGCTACATCTAATCTTTTGAGATTTGACAACATATTTTCATAAGAGTTTGAAAACACAGTAGGTCAGTAAGGACACAGCCCTATGAGGATATTTAGAGCTAGAATAGTATTCTTACTGCCAGGACTGATTAAGAGCCTGAAAAAAGGGAAGATTTAGTTTACAAAATGTGGATTTAGCTATAAAACTAAAATAAATCAACAGTAAAGACTGGATTAAGGAGTTTCTTTTTTCTGTCTTTTTTTTTTTTTTTCTGACAAGAATAAATAAATATACTCCTGACATGTTTTGTTCATTCCAATGACATATAGAACTGGTTCCAGTAGATGGAGCAAGAAAGCAGAAGGAAAGCAATGCCTCATACCCAGGGTGCTCCATCAGAGGAGGTGGGTATGGAGACATAGAGTCATTTAGGGTGGAAAAGAGTTTTATAATCATCACATCCAAAGTGTTCATGGGGCAGGACGTGAATTACACATGCATCCACAGAACAAGCCTCAGAGCATCAGAGGAGAAAGCACTCTGAAAGCTACTCCATGGCTTCAAGTTCAGTCAGGAGCACTCCTCACGTAACTGACACTGACAGAAGTTTTTCCTCGGAATTGGCTTAGTAGCTGAAGAAAAATAACTTGGGATTTTCTCCAAAGACAAGAAAATAGATTAATTATAACTGGCTTGTTATTCTCTTGGCTTTAGTGGAGATTAGGGCAGCTTAATCCTTCAGCAAAAGCTAATGCTGTGAAGAAGTATTAAAAGACGCAAGCTTTACATCTCCCATATGATCTCCAGCCTCTTATTTCTCACTGCCTGTCTCCTCTGACTCTGCATGTGCTGCATGTTGTATTGTTTATCAGCAGTTTGTGTGCCATGGCAGGGATCACGTGCCTTTCACAGCCACAAGCCAGCTGAGCCCCAGCTTCTGGGGGACACCACAGCACCTCAGGAGCCAAAATAAGGCCAAGCTCTTAATTTCGGATGAAATGACTTTTTAATTTTTTTTTTTCCTTTCCACCCAAGTTAACATCTTCAAAAAAACACAGAAAAACCCACCACCAAAACAAGACTCCCCTTGTTTTGGTGGAAATGAATGAGAAGAGGTCATGCTGAAATCAGTGATTATTTTTTTTTTTTCACCGGACCTATTTATCACAGAAGCCTCCGGCAGACGAGCAGCAACATCCGCGATGTCTGCATCCCGTCATCGTCCCAGGAAATCTGTGACACCCAGCTGAAGGGAAAAGGGAACATCTGGGAGCATGGCTCCTTCCTCTGCTCACACTTCCAGCCTCAGGGGAAGTCAGATATTTTTCTTCTTGCTTCTTCCCTAACTCCCAAAGCTGATGCTCAGCCCAGTGGGACTGTCTCCAAGCCCTGTGTGGTCACTCCCACTGGCAGGTATTTTACAGGCAATTTCCACAGGAGTTTTTTGACAGCAATAGTCTGCTTGGCTTCGCCTCCCAGCTTCATCTCTCTGTGATTTCCTGACTTTCTTTGCCAAAATAGGGCTGACCAAGCTATTCTGAAAATATGTGGTCAATTTCCTTTAAAAATCATATAGGAAAAAAACCCCAACCCCCAAGAAAATTATTGCAAAGACACTAAACTCCTTTAAAACTGCCTGCTTTTTAAAAGGCATTTTTGACAGAGACTGCGTGTCTGTGTTTTACTCTGTGTGGGACCTGACTGGGATGAAATGCTGGTGCTCGAACTTGCCTGCAAGGCTGCCTTGAAGCAGTGGCTGGGCAGGCTTTGATCAGTGATTCAGGTGGGGCACACACATCGTGGGAATCATGGATTCATGGAATGGGTCAGGTAGGAAGGGACCTTAAAGATCATCTCATCCCAGCCCCCTGATGGGGCAAAACTGATGTCTTCCAATGCCTGAAGGGACCCTCCAGGAAAGAGGGAGGGAGACTCTTGACAAGGGCCTGGAGTGACAGCACCAGGGGGAATGGCTGACAGAGAGGAGGGTTAGATTAGAAGTCAGGAAAGAATTGTTCCATCTGAGGGTGGGGAGGCCCTGGCACAAGTTTCCCAGAGAAGGTGTGGCTGCCCCATCCCTGGAAGTGTCCAAGGCCAGGTTGGATGGGGCTCTGAACAACCTGGGATGTGGAAGGTATAGGTGGTTCCTGTGCTGAAGTTCCCATCCCAGGGCC
Source organism: Chamaea fasciata (assembly GCF_029207755.1). Classification (NCBI taxonomy): domain Eukaryota; kingdom Metazoa; phylum Chordata; class Aves; order Passeriformes; family Sylviidae; genus Chamaea; species Chamaea fasciata. Next base: position 51,397,066 of record NW_027094090.1, read on the forward strand.
AGCAGCAAATCCATATAGGTGACTATTCTTTTATTCCCCTCCTTTCTGTGATATGTTTCTGGGGCAGCCTCAGCTTTTTAGGGTTCCCAGCCGTGGTTTGTAATGTCACGTCAGCCTTGCAGCAGCTTTGGCATGGGAGCATCTGTACCTGTGGTGCATTATGGACTGCAGTGGTTCTTCCTGTTGCATGTAACCCCAGCAGGTTTGTATGGTTCCCTAGTTTCTCTTTATTATGATAAAAAAAAAACCCAAAACCCCCAAAAAAACCTACTAGCTTTTCTACCCATTAATTCTCCCTTTTTGTGTTCAAAAGGATTGGCTCAACAAAAGAAGCCTTTTCTCAGATGTTCACTGCAGGTCTGCTGTGGTCCTGCAGCAGCTCAGCCATGAGCAGAGGGGGAGCTGAGCTGTGTGTCTGGAGCAGGGGGTACAGGGCAGCCAGAGGAAAGAGACAGGGATGTCCCCACCTGACAGCCCACGCTCCAGGTGTGTGTGCAGGTACACAACACTCATACACCCCAGGGGGAGGAGGAGGGTGGGCACCTGACATGAAGGGGCAAACCCAGCTCTCCTCTCCACTTTCTCTCCCTCCAATAAGAGGAGAAGAGATGGGAGTGATGAGAGCCGGGCCCAGGGAAGAAAGGGATCCAGAGAGCAGGAGGCTGTGCTCACACAGCATTTCACAGCTGTCCCCTGCCACTGCTCAGGCAACCACATGGACAAACAACCACACAGAGCCCTTTCCAAGCTGTACAGGACCAGGACCTCTGCCTGGGACTGGGGAAGCACAACAGTGAGGGAACGAAGTGTAGAGAGATGTCTGGCACTGGTAATTAGTCTCTATTTGCAGAGAATCTGTGTCTGGACTTAAACATTTTCCATTCCAAGCTGTCACAGAATTGCCCATGTCAGCCACTCAGGCATCACTGCCCTGCACAGCACATCCTTGCAGAGATGGTGTACCTCAAAGAAGCACAAGGGCAAAGAATTCTGCTCTGAATGTCTGTAAATAATTTTTAATTAACACCAACTCGGAAAAAAAAAAAGTGTTTTGCTTGCAGATGCTTTGTGATGGGAAAGGATGGGATTTGTTAAATAAATAATTCCTTTTGAATTAGTCACCAGGTCTAATTAGGAGATACCAAAGGGACAAGGAATTAGAAGAGCAAGTTTAAAGGAATATCTAGCTAAAACATAAGATAAAAGTAGTATTTGAAAATATCAAAATAAACAGCGTGTGTGAATGTTTTTCTTGGGATGAGCCAAGGGAAATATTTTCCTGGGATTTGGCCCATACAATATGCGACAGATGAAACCAATCTGGTTGTTCTTTTGAATGAATTACACAATTAGTGGATAAAGGATGCTCAAGCAAAGCCTGTGTGTCATTTGAGCAGCATTACCCTCCAAATCCTGATGTTTGGGTCCTACCTTATCCTATAATTGACTTCCTTTGTTGGTGGTGTGACTCCTTTGACTCCAAGGGGCTAATTTCACCTGTTTGAAAGAGGAAACTTCTCTTTGATTCCTGGTGAAAATTTTAGATGTTTCAGCTCTACTGGCAAGAAATCTGCACTTGCTGGGGGATTTTTCTGTTCCTTTTAAACAGAGATACAATTAACATCTCTAACCTGATCCCGGGAAAATCTATTAGTCACGGTCAAACCATCCGGGCAGCCCAGGGGATCCTCTGCCCTTGCAGTGCTGCTGCTAAGGGTTTCCTAATGCCTGCTGGGTTTTCATTCCAGCAGCTACACGTGGGTTCTCAGCACATGGAGAATGTTTGGATATGGAGACCAGACATCCCCCTTTGAGTGGCCACCTGCTCTGCCCTCTCAGCCTCCGGCACAAATCACCAAAGCAGAGGTGAGAGCAAACCCTTCAAGGTCCAATAAGAAATTCCAGATCCCATGCTGTCACTGCTGAGGCACACTCCACAACTGCTCCTGCTCCCTTCCTGTGTAAAACCTAGGGAAACTTCAGGGAGCTCTGACAGACAGCTCCAGCTCTGGAAACAAGACAAAACAACATGCAAAAGGTGAGATTTAAATTCCTGTTGTAGCACTTGGTGAGCATTAAATGCAGAAGATGCTCTGATACAATATTTGTACACAAGTTTGTATTAAAACACAGAATTTGCCTCTACCCACAGTACAATTTGCTAGAAACGTTAAACCTGAATTTCCCAACACTGTTCAGGAAGGATTTTTTTTTTTTTTTTTTTTAGTATGTGCTTGTGTGTGTCCCTGGTTTGTGTTATTCCCAGACTCAAAGCTACATGAAGCTGGGAGGAGCTTTGGGAGCCTGTATCAGCAACATATGAACTAAAGTTGTCATAAACCCACTGTAATCCCCCAAAACCACATGCATTAAAAAACAAACAAACAAACAAACAAACAAACAAACAAACAAACAACAAACCCCCCCCCCCCCCCCCAAAACCCCAAAACATACTGGAGATGAAGTCCAAATAATAAAATAGCAATAAAATACTGCTAACGTGAGAGCTTTGTTTCTGTCTCTGCCAAGGCAGACGAGGCTCAAAGGATAATTTGTGTTCAGCCTTTCCCAGCTGAGGCAGAAGCAGAGCTATCCTGCATTACTGAGATGAAGGAGGCAAAAAAGGGCACACTGGAGTTTCTCTTCCCTTCCCCTTTGCATATCTGCCTTATGTTATTCCTGGAATCCCGATGTCAGTGCATCTGAGGGAAGGATTTGGAGAGTGTTACCTGCTCAGCAGTACTGGGTGTTTGCAGGTGGGCTGGCAGGGCTGTTGTAAGTGGCCCTGGGGGACAGCACAATTTGTAGAATTATTCCATCTGTACATCTAAATACAGGGTTATCAGAGAGAAATACTAAAGGTTGATTGTTTCCTTCTCTGCCTTAAAAGTTTCTCTGTAATGTGTTGTGTATTCCCCACAAAAAAAAAAAAAAAAAGATTCAGAAATGGTGCTGAGCATTGCAGTGTGGGAAGGAAGTATTATCCAAGCCAGTCCTTGTGCTAGCTTGGGATGTCCTTTCAATATTAACACAGCTTGCTACAGAAATTAGGAAAAACTCTCCCTTTGCCATGAGTGATAAAAAATGAATCTACATCCCTCTCAGCTTTCAGAAATAGGCCTTTTAATCGTGACTAAATGCATGGCAGATATGTGATATCACATGGTAAGCAGTCAGAGGAAAATGTGGTACCTCTAGAGGGATGGGGTAGGTTATTTATTGGTTTATTTATTTCATTTGGTTTCTTACATACCACAGTTACCAGATGCATTCAAAGCTTTTTATGTCCTTTTTCCATTTCCCATCTCTGTCCTCTTTAGAATGGTACTCCCAGGATTTTAAGTAAATAGATAAGAGAAACAGGTTAAGCTTTTTGCACTGGTGGCATAAACCCTTCTTCATCTGCCAGTTGCTCCAGGGACGTTATTTATGGCCCTGATTGATACTATTGAAATTAAATACCAGGAGACCTTGTGTCTGGCTGCTGAAGTATGACAGGTAGCTCACTTTCCTCCTTTTCATTTAAAAAAAAAGGTTCTCCTTGGACCACGTCTGTCCCACAGAAATATGGCAGAGCTGAATTCCCAGATGTAAGTGTGCTGCCTCCATCCTGTCCCTGCTGACATTCAGCACTGGTTATCCAAGCTTTCATCTCTTCGTCTTTAAAACACTGCCATCTGTTGTTTCCAGACGGTTCAGTCTTCTGTTTATCCAAAACTTTGTTCCAGGCCATATGGAAAAAATATCTATTTTCAATTAACCATCATATTTTCTTAAAATATACTACAGCGATGAGAAAAAAAATAGGCCTTGCTTACGCAGAGCTGCTGGTGAAGGGAATGACATTTTATTACGCACTGGAGTTTCAAGATTTTGACCATGTGGCCATTCAGAACATTCAGATACCACAGAAGCTGCCAATTTTGCAACAACACAAACATGCCTGAATCATTTGAAAGTTTAAAAAAAAAAAAAATATATATATATATATATATATATATATTTCATTGATATTAGCACATTAATCAAGTCATTTCCACAGAACAGTTTTCTTAACAGGCCATTTTCAGAATTTTCCTTCTTCAGTCAGAAACTCTTCATAGAATCATAAAATGGTTTGGGTTGGAAGGGACCTTGAAGATCATCTCATTCCAAACCCCTGCCATGGGAAGGGACACCTTTCTCATTTCAGGTTACTCAGGATTCCATCCTGGCTCTTCCAGGTGAGTTTCCTCCCAAAATTCTCCTGTAGTTGTGCTGTGAGACCCCATCCTCACTATGTACCAGAGGGCAGTGAAAAAAAGAGACAATGAGGACACTGCCTTCAACTCAGAGCAGAAGTGAAGGAGGTAAAAAATGTCAGTAGAGGTACTCATCCAGGAATTCATTTCATTGAGATCAGTTACATCTTTTCTTTCCCAAACATGAGTTTCTGATAAAATCATTTTCAAAGCTAAAAAGTGAAGGGGATACCAGGCTTGGGCAGAAATAGATTTCTTCAGGACTAAAAAAGAAATAAATATAAAAGGATGTTATATTTAGGAACAGACTATGCTTGTCATTCCTCAGTTCAAAGGAATATTTAAAATGCGAAGTTGAGTTTCCATTCAAAGCCATCCTCTTTGAAGCAGGATAAAGGTCTGGCCTTCCATCCTTCAAACAACTGCAAGATTTTCTCCTCCTGAGTTACAGTCTTGTCCTCCCAACCACCCACAAGCAGCAGCCTCCCCCAGATACAGGCAGATTATGGCCCTGTAAAGTGACCCAAGTTGAAACTAAGGAGGGAAACAGGTGCCAGGTGGCCAGCACAGACTGGTACAGAACTGCCTGGGTCCCTTGAGCTGCCCCTCACCTCTAATTTACCAGCTGTCCATGTAGCCAGGGAGAGGAAGGAAACAAAAGGCAGTGGTGCAGATGTGGGAAATCCTGCAGGCAAGATCAAAATCTAACTGCATGCTAAGTGTATAGACAATATTAATGTGTGTTACATTTAATTAATCAGAGAATTAGCAAGCCCTAGCTGAACACTGGTTTCTTTCTGGTGGATAATTACAGGCTGCTTCTCAGCTTGAAACAGTGCCAGATATATTTTTTCCCCATTATTTGTAGTACTTCATCCAATTTTCATCCACTTGAGAGTGTTTAACTGCATATCCACCAGAGTTCCGGAAAGGAAAATTGTGTGAGTGCTGTGCAAAATGTGCTATCTTAGATGTAAGGCACGGACAATGCTGTATCTTCTCTTGCTTTTTTATATTACTTTATCTTTTTTGAATGATCAAAAGAATACCTGGCTAGGTGGACAGTTAGAATGATCTTAGGTTTTAGGCTTTCCAAAAAAACTTAAAACTAACTTAAAACTAAACACCCTCCTATAAAGCTCATCTCTGTGGGACCTTGTGCTTTTTATCAGCTCCTTTTACCTGTCAGGAGCTCATTCAGCCTTTTCCAAAACTACTTGTTTTAAAGGTCTTCAGCTTTTACATCTTAGTGCCAATGAAGTGGAGGTCCCCAAGTGATACTCCCACTCTTGGAACAATTTCTCACTTTTTCTCTGGCAGCAGTGATCTTCAGCTAGGAGTGTGTTGTGCTCACAAGCAAAGTCCTTGCACGAATCTAAAGCCAAGAAGCTTTTGGGATTACTGAAAAAGAAAATAGGGTTGTTTGTTTCTCTTGTAGAAAATTCTAGGTACAAGAATATGGTGCAGTCCTGGGTGCAAGAATCCCAGCCAGCTCCAAATGGAAGCACACAGATTTTGGGAACAACAAATGATTTTATCTCAGTGTTTATTTGGGAACAGCAGAGGGAAAGAAGCTGAGGCAGAGGCCCAAACTACGTTAGGAAAGCGGTCCTCTAGTGTCAGTAACATTTTGCACTGGAGCACAAACAGTGTGCTTCTTTAATGCAATAAGAATATATTTCCCCTAGCTCCAGTGACTAGAAAGAAGCATGACAGAATCAGCCTGTGATCTGACTTCCCTGTTTTCCCATGTGAAAAACTGCATATTGTGCTTGGGCTGCTCTGTGATTTTTGGGTGGTCTCTTCCTTTGAAGGGGAGAATTATCCTCCGAAATGATTATAGAGCCCCAGAGTGACCACTGCCCATGGAGGGGTCTATGGATGGACACATTTTCCTCGTGGCTCTGAGATGACAGAAAACACCCTGCTCCCTGAAGACACTCCTGCTGCTCTTAAGCATCAGCACAGATGTCACAGATGTCACAGGTGCCTCCAGATGGGTAGTGGAACCCACCTGTGAAACCACTGAAAACCATTGGCTCCAAAAGTGGAGCCACCCACTGTCAGGGTGCATCTTCACACTCAGGAAAGTCTTGTAGGAGAGATCCTAACTGTGCCTGCAGCTGGGCAGGGCTTACATCAGGCAGAACTTCTGATTCTGAAGATGTGTTGCCTGGAGGCCAGGAAATGCAGTGAGGTCTGTGTCACCTCCAATCCTCTGAAGATTTAATGCATTAAATATTTGCCAGTCTCTTGGTACAGACAGTTCATGAGCACATGCAGGACGGCAGAAAGAGCTGCACTGCCCCTAGGTCCTGTTCCTATTCCAATACATAAATTATTAATTCTCTCTTTGTCCTCATATATTCTTTCACCTCCTTTCATGACACAGCTTTGGTGACTACTACCAATCTTTTTACCTTGGCCCATCCCTGTTGGTGGTTGAGTCACTAAATTTCCATTGTCTGTGTGACACAAATAAACAAAGAATCTCCTCTAAAGGAGTTTTTCTCCAGGGCTCCTGTTGCACTCCTCTATGGTTTATATCTGAGAGAGTGGCATGGTAAGCACAGGCTCACACCTTGCTGTTATGAGAAGTGAGGAGAATCATCTGAGAATCATTTCACTCATCCCCATATGAACAAGTCCTGCTGCCCAGTGATGTTTTGGGCTGTTGGAAAGATCCTCATGGGTTTGTCTGATTTGTCACAAATCCTGTGCCCTTCTGTGGGGACAGCTGGGAGTGAGCTCAGCTCTGCTTGGCAAGACCAAATGGACAGAGTACATAAGGCAACAGAATTGAGTTGCTGGTCTCCTTTTTGCCCAAAAGTGCTTTAAATGGCATTTTCCAGTTTGAGTCAGCTGAGAGCTTCTTGGCAATGCTGCCCCAAGCTTAATTTTCCTGCCTTGCAGGCTAGAAGTTACAGAATGTCTGCTCCTGCCACAAGAAGAGAGAGAAAGGAAGATGAAGGAGGTGGGAGAAAGCAAAAAGGAGAAAAGCCCTGGAAGATTGGGGATTTGAGACCTAACACAACAGGGAATGTGAAATACATGGGAATGGTGAGCACTGTCTCTCTGTGTGGCTGATTCTCCTGCAGTAAATCCAGCTTGGCAGCAGAGATGGAAGGAGGAATTTTACTGATTGTCCAAAAATCTCCTTAGGAAACAGCCTAGGCAGCTTAATATTTTTATACACTTATCAGTCATTATCACTAGGTGCTACTGTGGTCACAAAGTGACTGAATGAATATGACATCTATTTGCTCCACAGATGTCTTAACCCAAGAGGTAAAAAATGGGCTTTGACAGACCCAAAGTAACAGACTCTCAGTGTCTTCATGGCTGTGGGAGCCATGGGCAAAGGAAAAAAAAACCAAAATGTTGAGATTTGGGGAAGTTTGAGAACCTGGCAATGAGAACTGGAACTTCTGAAGGTGGGACTGGTCCTGACCTTCTGCCCATCTTGAGAGAGGTATCAAAGCTGAGGTGTTTAAATGTCAATCTCATTCTGCTACTGGCAACACAAAAATAATTCCTGGACATGTCTTAGAACTTTGTGGGCGTTAATTGTGTGTTGAAACACACTATTGTTGAGTAAAGTCCCTTCTCATGAAATACTTCATGTCCTGTACTAATTTAAGATTACCTTTCTCCTATTTGAGTGTGTATGATGAGTGGAATTCATTGGTCAAGAACGTTGCTGAGGGAAATGAAATGTTAAGGGAAGACAGAGAAGCCCCACATTGAACTGAAGGAGGTTTTTTTTCTGACTGGTGCATCCTTGGTAGAATTTTTAGCTTAGTTACAGGACACACCATAACCATGCTTCATGGCAGTCTGAATGATACTGCACCAGACATTATAAAAGGCCAGTGTGATGAGAAAAGTTTGCAAACATGCAGGTCTCCTCTTTCCTTTCAAGGTAAAACTCATCCAAATATCTCAGATGCCAAAATTTGAATATGTTTGTGTTTCAAAATCTAAAATGCAACAAGAGAAAAACAAGGGTAAGTTTATGGTAATACCCATGTCCTCTTTCTGCTGCCACCTCAACGTACTGGTTGGTTATATTTTACCTAAATATATGAATTTGTGCTGAGAGTGATAAGCTGTTTGAAAATAAAATCCTCAAGCAGAGCTGGAAGTTAGGTAGAACCTATTTTTTTTACTGTAAATGCAATACATATCTGTGTGTGAGACAGGGGGATCAGCTGGGACTCAGAGACAGGCAGTGGTCTCAGAATACAGGAGAACTGTTCAGCAGAATGAACCATTCCTCTGAAGCCTTTTTCTGTGTCCTGTGACAAAAGGGTGCATTTGGGAATGATCGCTTCACAGTGCTACCCCCAAAGAGGCAGAACCTTGTCTGCAGCAGGATCAGCCCAGTGCTAGCAGGAGACACGGGCAGCCTTGTTCATCACCACTCTGCTGAGTAACCCTGTGGCCTCATCCTCATCACCCCATGTCATTCCCTTACCCTGCCTTGTGCTTTATCCCCTGGCACTTTGTTCTGGCTGCAATTAGGGTGTCAGCCTCTCAGGGCACTGACCACATCCCCTTATCTCTGAGGAGGCTTTTGTGACCTTAGCAGAGACAAATGGGAGACAATGACCTCTCTCATATCATTGCTTTGAATGATTTTGGCGGTGGCTCCCTTCTCATCTAGAGCACGTTTAATCATGCAATACATAGACTTCCATCTGGCTTGCATATCCTGAAAAAGCTGCCGAAATGGAATGGCTTTATACCTCAGCTGCATTCCATGCAAATGTTTTGTAAACTTTGGTAGACTGATTAAACTCGATCTCTCCCCTCTCCCTACCTCCATTATGGTGAGATCCAGTGGAATTTGCCTTGGATGAAACCAATGAACTTCAACACTGACTTCTTTATACTAAAGAAAAATTGAGCCCAGCAGAGAGGCGTGGGAGGTGAAGGTTTTATTCCTGGCCTGATCTCCTCTGTGACCTTGAGGAAGCTGCCTCACTGCAGCAGCTCCCATCCTATCTATACTTTTAGTATCCTGGCTGTTGAGGCTGGAAGTGCTTTTTGGGGGAAGGATTGTTTCTGCATGCTTATGAAGTGGCTAATCAGCCATCATCTTGTTGGGCATCTTAAAGCTCTTTTGTGACATCCCTAAAATAAGAAAGATTTCTTGATGGGAGAAACCTCTACATCTATAATAGAATTACTTGTCTTGTCACCTTCTACTGACAAGAGTAATAAATTCTATTATAGATGAGGAAGTGAAGGGACAAGCAGAAAAACAGCAAACCTGTGAGGCAGAGCTTACTGGCTGCCATAAGGTTAAAGTTACGTAAGTTTCACAGTCTCTGCACAAGCAATTCAGCTTGTAATTAGACTCTACATCAAAAACAAATCCCTAAACAATAAGCACACACACAAAACCTCAAACCAAAATGCCCCCCATTTTTTGGAAAACAGCTTTCTTTTTCTTTTTTCTTTTTTTTTACTATACTGGTGAAATGGATGTATTGGTCAGTGCCGCTAAGAAATCTAACTAAATATTGGCAATTTTTATTTTTTTTTCAGACATTTCTGTCACACATAGCAGCTATAGTTGGGATGGAGGAGGTTAATGCTTTTAATGCTTGGATCTTGCAGTTGATTTCAAAGGCAAAAATTAGCAGGGATCTGCACTCCTAATAGGATCTGCACCAGTTGTAAGCCTGGGGCCTCAGGGCAGAGCCATCAGCCAAGCCTGCTTAAACAGAGGTGGAGATCCCACTGCCTAACAGCCATGCAGTCAGAAAACATCTGTATTTTCAACTGAGCATCTAAAGCTGGTTGCCTGCCTTTTCAGAAACAGCCCCTAATCCTATTTATGACCCCGTGACTGACAGGCATCTGCATTCCAGACAAAGTACAGAAGAGTTCTCAATTACAGGAAATATGTAGAAAGTTGCAGCAGGTTATTTGCTCATTAGACTTCCCCCTCGGTGACTGTGGGAGTGTAAGGCATGTTGGTAAACCCTCCTGCTGCCCATCATTTGTCTGTCATAATGTGATCAGCCATTCATTCCTAATGAAAAGCTAATGCCTCGAGAGAATCCAAAGGTTGGAGTTCAGAGTGGCTTCTTAGGAAGATAAAAGAGGCAGAGCTAATTCTGAACGGATGTCATTTGTGTTTCCATGTGGCTGTGCCCGCTTTCATCTTTTTTTTAAACCTGTCCAGAGCTGCAGCCCTTCTCAGTGTTAAAGGATTTTTCGTGTCACTGAATTGCCTGATAAAGGGAAGCAGGAGACTCTCGTCTCTCTTGAAGTCTTTCTTTTGGGGAGGGGGAGAATTGTCTTCCAAAGGACCAGCTGATGCTTGTGCCAGGCTCTGTCTGCAGCAGCCATGTAGCCATGGCCAGACCTACCACAGCTCTTCTCAATTGTAGATCATCCTCTTCCCACTTCATGGGTGGAGGACTGAGATAGGAGGTGAAACATGACTCGGAAAATTTCATCCATCTTGGCACTGCTGTATCAAAATTCACTCCTGTTTCCCACTTTGGTGAGCTCTCATTACTGTTGTTTTTTACCTGTTGAAGGCATGAGCTAGAAGTAGTAATTTGGGGTCTTTCCACTACATTTCTAGGGGAAAAATAATGAGATTTACTTCCCCGTGCTGGGGAGAATGAGGCAGGCATGTTCCCATGGCCTCAATGCACTGCTTTGGCCTGAATTTCAAGAGGATTCATAATTGTCTTTTCCAGGTGGTCAGAGATTCATATTCAGCATTTACAAGAGATTGCAGTTTGGTTGCCTTTATTTTTCTATGCCAAATCAGCTCATGCCAGGGACAATTCTGTGATCCTGGTAATTGTCCCAGGATCCCACTGAGGTGATCATTATTACATTTAAAGAGTGCTGTACTGCGGATTCAATGTAGATGGATCTGTGTGCATCCTCAGACAAGACTGCTCTGACTGCTTGATGCTGCAGCAAAAATACAGTACATTTCTGATCCCTAGACAAGTCCAGGAGGTTGGGTAGTTCATGTGTGGGAGCAGTGGATAGTTCCCAGGGACAACCTGCAAGATGCAGAGAACTCAGGATAAACTGGAGATCATCCCAACCGATGGTGGGATCCTCCATGTCTACCCATGGTTGACAGCTCAGTGATGTTTTCAGTCCAAGTTATTTGCCCACCCCAAAGCATCACATCCAAAGGATCTGAGTTAATTCCAGGAAAATGTGTGCCCATTTCAGACATGAAAGACTGAAGGGAGGCACGACAGAGAGGAGCTGTGTGAGTGCATGTGCAAATAATAAGTGTCCCTTTCTCTGCCTCCCCTCACAGCACCCACTGCTCTGGAAGACTGGGCACCTTGACAAAATTTAACTCAAACAATCTTTTCTAGTTTGTCAGCATGTCCTTAAGTAAACCTTAAAACCACCACAGAGTTAGGCAAGAGAGGAAATAGCAAATCCTGACATCTCCTACACACGCAATGCCTGGAGCAACACACGGAGAAGAATTAGGGAGAAACAAAAACATCTTGAATTTCTCCTTGAAAGTGTTTGCCACAGCTCGGCTTTAGCGTGTGATAGAGGAGGTTATCAGCATCACAGGTCACTGTAGATGAAACTACTGCTTTATTGGCTGTAATTGAATGTTAGCAAACAATACAGTAATAATACAATTGACTTTTAATAGAAGTCTCCACATGATGCCATTCCACAATCCCTGAAATTTCAGCAGATTCAGGTGCAGATCACCAAAGAGACTCAGCATCAGAAAGTCCTAAAAAACTTGGCTTGAAAAGCAGGACAGGTAGAGGATGAGATGAAAAATTCAAATGTGTTTTGCTGTTGGGAAGCAGCCTTGGTGTGTCTAGCACCTGGGGCATTTGACTTAAAAAACATAGTGAGATTCTCTGCTTCAGGAGATATTCCCCACCTGCATCCCTCAGGTATCCTGTGCAGGGCCAGGACTTGAAATTCAAGGATCCTTGTTGGTCCCTTCCAACACAGTGCATTCTACGATGCTGTGAAAAATGTTCTCACTCTCTGTGGCTCACAACATTGTTTTATTAATTACTGTTTAATAAATAACTGTTCTTCTGAATATTTATAAAGAATTAAGAAGACTAACACCATTTTCCCTTCACTGCCTCCTCTCCTCATCGCTCTGACCCCGTTGCATGTGGCACTTTCAGTGGGATCCTTTTGGGTTGGGAAGAGGAGTAAAGAACTGGAGAGGAGTAAGGAACCCTTGTTTTCATATTTTGGTTGAAACCTGTATGTACTTCATGAGTTACTGGATGGAAACAAACCCCTCCATGAATAGTTTTTATTATCTGAATACTTTTTATTTTTGCCTCAGTGATGTCTCACACAATGAGTTTCCCAACTCAATAAAATGGTGTGGAAATTGTTTAATTACTTTGCTGCCACCTTGAGTCTTTTCCATTTAACAAATCAAAGTTTCATGTTTGTGGAGAGCCTCATACCCTGGATTTTAGTGTGGTCTCAGAGGTTTAAGGTGCTACTGCTGAACAGAAGAGAAGTATTGTGCACTCCAAGAGTTTACAGCCTGTCTGGCTGTCCCTGTGATGCCTTTCCTAACTAAGAACCAACAACTCATGAGGCTATACCCAGCTCATTTGAGATGTGGAATTGCAAAGGTTGTCCCTCAGTGTGCCTGGGGCTATTTGCTGACAAATGTAGATGATGTGACTTTGGTAAATCAGATGTGCCCGAAAGTACTCCAGGGACACACACATTAAAATGGCTCATGGAGTACAACTGCTTCTCTATGGTCAGTTAAAACAGCTCAATGTGGCATGAAACCTAAATAAAATTAAATTATTTCTTGTCTCTTGACCTGAACATATCAGAGCTTCAGATAACTATATATAGGCGATGGAAAAAAATCATTGCCTATAATGAACATTGTTTACAAAATTCTCTAAATAGGGCTATTTTCCATTGCCAAATATAGGCTCTTGAACGAAGCATGAAAGTCAAAAGCCCTGCAGAACTGCCTTCATCATCTCTGAAGGCAGGAACTGTCATGGCAATCCTTTGCGCTCTTCCTTGGCTTGCGGCTTCACCTCTACCTTACCAAACTGTCCTGGCCATCCAAGATTTGCACACTCATTTTTTGCTTTTCAGCCCAAAATACTTGTTTTGACTCCCTAAAGGCAGAAAGCAAAGAATATTAAGCAGAACTCTGATTGCAAGCCTTGACAGAGTAACTTCACAGTAACTTCACCTTAAAACTGAAGCATCTATGAATGCTTAGGACTTCTGTTGTTTTTTGAGATGATTTTGGCAGTTCTGAGCATGATCAGAAGGAGCCGAACACTCACTCTCTGTGCTGAATAAATAAACCTGTCCACAGTGATGTTACGGGGAGTCATTCCAATTACACTTTTAGTATCCACCGAAACCATGTCACGCCTTGGAAACAGAGGTATCCAAAAGCAATTGTCATGTGCGATTATGGTCATGATTGTTTTATAAATCTCCTGGGGAATGGGGAAAAGGATCCAAACTGGAGTGCTGAGAGTTGGAATAGGCGAAGTGAGAATGCATCTTTTGTTCTGATAAGAGTGCACATGATGGGGAGGCAGAAAAGTGACCTTTATGAGGGGTGGTGATACTGAGCTGGCTCCATTTCCCTGTCTGACAGGGAAACCACTGGCACTTTCCCATAAAATTCCAGGCATATTTAATTTTTTGTAAATAAATAAATTCCAGGTGAACTCCTAGTCCCCCTTACAAAAAATGTCAAGCTTACATGGATTTCCATCTTTAAAGAAAGCATAAATCCTTTTGTCTCATATTTGGAAAAAAAAAATCCTTATCACAGAGATGAAGAAGACTAAGACAAAAGAGGGGAAACAAAACTGAGACAAAATGACCTATAAAAAAGTAGAACTAATTTCACACATCTCCATTTCATAGAAAGGTATAGTACTCATAAAAAATAAGGAGATTGCTATTTCTGGCCAGCTTTTATAAGAAAACTTCTTCCACTCATTATAGGATTCCTCACAAAATTATGCATTTAATTTTGGAGAGAGACTCTTGAAAAGGGCCTGGAGTGACAGGACAAGGAAGAATGGCTTCAAATTGACAGAGAGTGGTTTTGAATTATATAACAGGAAGAAATTGTTCCCTGTGAGGGTGGTGAGGCCCTGGCACAGGTTGCCCAGAGCAGCTGTGGCTGTCCCATCCCTGGCAGTGTCCAAGGCCAGGTCGGATGGGGCTCTGAGCAACCTGGGAGAGTAGAAGGTGTCCCTGCCCAAGGGGGTTGGAATGAGATGATCCTTAAGGTCTCATCCAAACCATTCTGTGATTCTGTGATGATTCTGTATGATTTTTTGGGTAAACATGTGAAGCCCTTTTGCAAAAATTCCATTTCAAGTAGAAAATGAGGGGTTGAACTCTACCACATCTCCAGATACCATTTCAAACCTGTGAACAGCATTGCCACACATTGGTTTTGCACTGTGAGAAGCTAAACATTTGCCTAAATCTTCTTATAAGCAGAGCGTTAGAATCTTGTTTCAAATGACTCTTCTTTTTTTCCACCTCTTGAAATCATACCTTAGTGTTGGATTAAATAGAATACATGACTCTGACCCCAGTCCATTTAGGTAATAATGAAACTATTCTGGTATATTTTTGTTGCTGTTTCACGTGCCCTTCCTAATTTATTTGAAACATATGAGAGATAAAATGTTTGAGACACTCTAAAACTGGGACTATTTGTCAACTAAGACCTGACAGCAGGGAGGCCGGTGCCAAATTGGCAAACTAATGTCCAGGCTTCAACTGGACTTGAATTTTCCTAATTGCATGTGTTGCTAGCAGCTGACAAACAAGAACATATCCAGCAGTGTTTAAGCTCTGTGCCATCCGTTAACTTACTCTCATGAGCCTGTGTGTGCCCCCAGATACTTTTCCCTTCTATCAGATTATTGTAAGGGATGGATTTAAAATGCAGGTATGTGGGAACTTTGATGTGTGCCCTTGAAGAAAAACTCTTTCTTGTGGAATAAAATGCTGAAGAATGATGTTCTCTTGTCCCTCAGCCTCTTCCCTGCTCCAATCAAACATCAGGTGCAGCATGCAAGTGGGCAAACTGCTTGTGGGGAACTTCAGCTTCTCCACTTGGAGCTTCCTTCCTTTTTCCCAGCACTCATGGATGTGGGGCTCTGAGATCAGCCCCGCAGGTCTGAGAGCAGGGCTTTCCCTTTGGTCTCTGCATCTGGGCTGAGTTCTTGCTAAACCACTTGGGCTGTGGATGAGCAGCCAATCCATGATGCCCTGCCATGCATGAGGCAGCTGGGGGTTTCTCCTGCACAGAGCTGGGAATTACCAAGTTGGTTAGAGCAAGTGGCCGGGACGGAATGGACGCTGCCTTATCTAACTGATTGTACTTGGAATGGCTCCACGCTTCACAGTGCTTTACAGATGCTTTTTTTGAGGGAGTTTTAGCAAAAGCCAGCTACCAGAGGATAAGCTGTTTCTGAAGACATTTGGCTCTTGCTGCAAATTCACTTGCCAAAGAAAACTCTTAGTTCCAATTCTATGAGAACCCCTGGAAACATTTCTCCTGCTGTTGTCTGCTCCTCTCTGCTTTCTCAAGCAAGTGACTATTGTCTTCACTAGATAGGAAATCTCTTCCTTAGCCTCCTTTTTCTTCTATCAGGGCTGCTTCTTTCACTTCCCTGCTTTTCCTTTTGCAAATATTACAGGTTTCTGCTGCCAGCTGCTTTATCTTCTTCCTTATCGTGCTGCTTTTCAGCCAACAGCCTTTGCAGGAACCTATTTTACCTCTGGAAATCAGTGAAGAGGCAATTTCACATCATCTAAAACAGCTACCAGACAACTGTATGCTAAAGAGCACTTCCATTGTGTGCAGAGCCTTGTTGGAAACATCTCTGGCTGCAGGAAGTTCCACACCAGGGATCCTTATTATGTGGGGGGTACAAGCACCTAATGTGACATATGACAGCATTTGATACAAAAAAAAAAAAAAGATGATTTTTTAAAGCTCCAATACAGTAAAAAACCCAAATTAATATGTCTACACATATTCAAGGGAGCACAAATCCAGATTTTACACAATTAAACCAAACTTTAAAGCAGGCTATAAAGGGACTTGTTCTATCAAAGCATGGAATAGTCTTAATCTGCCCTCATGTCCAGGGACACACACACACTGTGAGTGGTTTCATGTTAAAGCAATGAAGAAGACTATTTTAAAACTTTTTCCCTTTCCAGCCAATAAATCTTTTGGTACCTAATTTTTTAAGAAGTGTGTCTGTGGAAAGGGCAGTCTGGCTCAGAAAGCAAAAGGTTTCAAACTCTCAGAAGTTCCATAACCCTGTTTATCTGCTCCCTCACCCAGAGATATTTAAAACAATCGCTGGAACATTTCCTGTCTGATTTTCTTATTCCTGCCTGGTAAATTCTTCCCACCTGTACAAATGCCTGACAAGGAGCATTTATTTTAATGGCAGGGCATAAAAAAGTCCCCTTAAGTGATTGCCTTCAAATTTCGATTATTAAGAAGTCTTCAGATGATAAACTTAGCCCCATTAATTGATTGCAGAATCCATGAACACTTACCCTCTTAGTAATGTTTGAAATGCATAATATTAAATGCAAAATTTGGGTTCCAGCTACCATATGTTCAACATCCATCACTAGACTTGATTTTCCTCATGGTTGTTCTTTGGTGTAGGATTCAGCCCATGGATCCCTTCTAATCTTACTCCAACATTGCTGCTGCCCCAGTGTGAATATAGTATAAGAAAAATCAGATTCAGGCCCAGATATTCATTAATAATCCAATGTTAAATTACATCTGAAGAGATTTCATGGCATGTCAATAGCATGCAATCAGTCATGGTAAAGACACACAATGAAAAAGCAACAATCCACATAAAACATGGAGTGGGAACTACTTCCACTAAGCAGGGGAGACTGGGGTCTGGTGTCACCATCACTGAGCTGACTGGAACAGAACAAATTAGTGCTGTAAGCAGGAGCAGAACGAGCTTCATGACATTTTCAGGACATTTCAATTAGTGGGGAAAAACCCCACCATGTTTCCTGAAACATGCTGCAGCAGATGAAACCTGCAGGACAGTTCCTCTGGTGCTAAGATGTTTGAGGGGGTCACAGCCCCCTGTGTCTGGAGGCAATCAAAGATGAGTGGTTAATGGGTTGTGTGCAAGTCCAAGTTATTGCATACACAGGGGTTTATTTGGTGACATGAATTTAATGAAGTTTTACAAAGTAAAATATCTCCAATATTGACCCTAATGTTGATTTCGTATTTGTGGAATAGAGCATAGAGTAAACTCAGTGCCAGGAGGAAAATGATGACATTAAGAAAACACTAAGATTAACTTTTCATCACAGGGGAAAAGATGAAAAGAACCCCAGGGTTTCAATTCTTTCAGCATTTAACTAGTCATTTGATCCAATATGAGCAAATAAATCCCATCAGCGCACCATATCTTTATTATTTTCCAGGAAGTTTGGAACAAGACGATCTTTAGGGTCCTTTCCAACCCAAACCACTCCACCATTTTATGATTCTATGAGTCTATGATTCTGTGATTCTGTGGTTCTGTGATGTAGAAGAGCTACTTCAGACCAAGCCTGAGCCCAAATTTGTTGCCTATTCATATCCTGTAACTGCAGAAATCCTCTCCCAACTGTCCCAATGCCATGATGCCACCTCTCACGACTGAAAAGGACCATCACGGGTGTTGTTTTGAGGACCATTGTGGTAGACAAAGGTCTGGAGACACCATAGAAGCTCCAACTGTCCTATGCAGCCATGCTGTGACAATCTTGGGCAGCAAAGCTAAGGGGAAACTCACTTTTGAAACCCCCTGATACTGATTTGGTGCCTTCAAAATCTCCTGTGACCTGTCACTGCGGTGTTTCTGCTCTCAAAGTAAAATATTTGACGCTGTAATTCAGTCATAGAGGAGAGGGGAGTTGTAAATCTGTAATTGGGGTTATTTTCACCTGTTTTGAGCAGTTCAAAGTGGTTTGGAATTGTTTCAATTAGATGGGCATCTATTGTGGGCATCATGCTGAAAAAGCAAACTAGAAATATCAGAGTGAATGCTTGAGCAATGTTTCTTGCAACTTGAGAATTATTTTTTGGTTTAGGGCGCATTTTGATTATTTCATTTTCTTTCCTCTCTGGACTTCTGGAACGTATCTTAGCAGTTTTCAGGGGCCAGAGTAACTCAACAGTGATGGCACATCACTCCTTCTGTGATGGAGCTGTCACAGGCACTGGAGCATCCCCTCCCTGGTAACTTCGTGCACGGCAGTAAATTGAGTCTTGCAGGCTCGTGCAGGGCTGCACAGACTGAAGTCCACAGCAGTTCTCACTTGCTTGCAGTTAAGGACATGCCTCAATATTTCCAGGACCAGGGCCTGCCTTCTCCCAGTGGGGAACTGTGCTCTTCCAGGGGCTTTTGCCCCAGTGTGCTTGTGGAAATCTGTCCCTTTAAGTCTTGCAAAGCTGAACTGCTCCAGTCTTCCTGTAGCCATTTTGCAAGTGCTGACGGCTGGGTGCCTGTTCTGGTTAGTACCTGTCCTGCTTTTCCACATGCCTCTCCTTCCACCTCCGCAGCTCACATGTGTGATGATCCAAAAAGGCTCACCCAGAGGTAAGTCTGGCTTTTCTTTTGTGTTTGATCATGGTGAAAATGCTGTAACACATCGTTTGTGGTATGAATGTCCATAGCTTTGAAAGATTGTCTCTGTTCTCTAGTACTGAAGAGCAGGATCTGTTCCAGGATGCAGCACACTGCCAGATTACACTGATTAAACAGACTTCTGAAGGCTCTTTCTCTTGCAATCTGCGGTAGCATTTTTGTTTTTCACTCTAGCTCAGGCAGCTTCACTCTCAGGGATAAATGATTAAAACAGGTGCCAGACAGGTGTCCTGTTTATTGCATAAATAAAGTTCATTTTGCAGTAGTCTTGGATTTGAAAATACAAGGCAGAAGTAGCAGCTTAAGGTAGTAAGAGGCATGGTAGCTGCAGGAAATGTGTCAAACAAATGTCAATTCTCAGACCTCTGTCATGCACTGAGTCACTAAACAGCAGCAGTGAATGTTGCCACCCTAGATGCATCCCATATTATGTCAGCTAAAAATCTGAATGCCACTGAATGGTTTAAAACTAGTTCCTGAAGAGTAATATATAATAATACTGTGATAATGAGGATACTGAAATAATAACTTTGGAATAATAAAGAGTAGTATTTGCAAGAAAAGGAAATAAATTTGGAAGCCCGATTCCCATCACAAACAAAAAGTTTTAATTGAAAGAGCTGACAGGCTTGCCTACAAAACAATATAACAGCAGGGGATCTACAGAGTCTTTTCTATGAATGTGGTTAGCCTGCAGGAAATTCATAAGTAAGCTCAGAAATCTACCCTTTTCTTCCGGAATGCCAACAGCTTATCCCAGGGAAAAATGTGAGTAGTGGCTATTACATCATAAAGCAGTCAGTTACACTGCAAGATGAGAGTCTTTTTCTGCTTTGTGCCTTTTCCAAGCTTTGCAGAGGATTTAAGAAGAGCTGTTCAAGACTATAAGACAGAAAACTGCAGAAGTTGTCCCTGTTCTGCATTTGTCATGTACCACAGTCTGAAAAAAAAAAAAGAAAATTTAAAAGCTGCAATAATGGGGAACACCGAGCTGGCAGAAAGGAGAGTGCAGGGATGCAGACAGAATCAGTTGCCTGCATCCTGTGCTGCTACAAAATGGGATGCTTGGGAAGTGCTGAGAATATTTTCAGCTCCTGAGCTTGAATCTTGTGACCTGTGATTCTTCTGTGGTAGTTTGAGTGTTCGCAGAACTCACTCTCAAGCAGAGGTGCTGCGGACAGATGAGAATTTAAACCCCTTGTAAGAGCCGTGGCAACGTCTTGCCTGCCTTGTGTGAGTTGTGCTTCTGAGCTGACATGCAGGACAGCTTTGCAATCCTGAATCGTGAATCTGAATTGTAGCACATTTCAGACTGTGCTCTGCCTCGGATCAGCCACTGCCCACACAGAATCACAGAATCCCAGGACGGGTCAGGCTGGAAGGGACCACAGGGAGTCTTCTGGTCCCATCTCTCTGCTCCAGCAGGGCCATCCCAGAGCACACGGCACAGGATTGTGTCCAGCTGGTTCTGGAATATCCCTGGTGAGGAGACTCCACACCCTCTCTGGACAATCTGTTCAGGGCTCTGCCCAGGGAAGAAGTTCTGCCTCATGTCCAGCTGGAACCTCCTGGGATCAGTCCCTGCCCGTTCCTCTGGTGCCATTGCTGGGCCCCCCAGAGCAGAGCCTGGGCCCTGCTCGGAGCCCTCCCTGCTCACAGGGACACCCAGGGCTGAGGGCCCCTCTCAGCTGGGGCTCCTCTCGAGGCTGGACAGCCCCAGCTCCCTCAGCCTTTCCCTGTCAGAGATGCTCCAGGCCCTAAATCATCTCTGCAGCCTCTGCTGACCCCGCTCCAGGAGCTCCCTGTCCCTCCTGTGCTGAGGAGCCCAGAGACGGACACAGCTCTCTCACAGGGCTGGGCAGAGGGGCAGGATTACTCCCTGACCTGCTGGCACTGCTCTCCCCAGTGCACCCCCAAACACCACTGACCTTCTTGGCCCCAGGGCACTGCTGGCTCATGGACAGCCACCGGAATCCTAAATGGCAGGGCCAGGTTTTGTCCTTGGAGTAGTGAAAATGGTTCAGCTGGACACTGGGGCAGAATGGGAGTGTTCATCCCCGCAGGATCTGACGTGCCCCTCGGTTTTACAAATCACTTCAAACACCATCAGCAACAGAGGCTACTTTCTCAGCCTCCTGCTTTTAGTGCAGGTGCCACAGGAAGATTTTTCCATGGACTTGCAGCCCAAATGTTGCCTTCACAGGCAGTTGAAAGCTCTGTCTGGTGCAGAAGAGATGCCTGTTCTCAAGTGCGTGCAAAAGTGTTTTGATGTGCTGCCTTCCTACTCCTTGGCTTGTGTTATGGGAACAACATCAATATAGTGGGAAATCCTTTTAAAACATCTAATATTTCATTGTTACTTTGAAGACTGCTGCCCTGGCCTGTGGGACAGAGCTGTGCTGCCATCTCAGAGGAATGTGACCCTGCCTTTCTCCACACGTAGCCTTCCTGGCTGAGGGCCTGTTCTGATCAAGCAGACGGTATCTTTCCATTCAACCACCTTTCACTCTACCACCGAGGAGAACTTTGTTCTGCCTTGCTGTCCAGCTGTTATTTTACAGCCCTGTGTTCCCAGATTAAGGAACTGGTTGTATTTTTAACTCCCAAAATGTCTTTCCCATTAGTGCTTTCCCACTTGATCTGCGTGGGTGGCCTGCAGCTCCTTGGCCCCAACTAATGCCTAACCTTAGTCTTCCAGAGCTGGTTGATCCTGTCACCTGCCCAGCCCAGCACTGGGTCATTATCTTGCACCCAATTCATCATCTCTATTGTCAACTGCACATTTAAAGATTGGCATTTTGTCCCCACTGCCAAACATCCAAAGGAGTTGCCTCTTCCCCCCGCTCCTTGCTCTCTCCCCTCCCTCATTTGAAGCCATTTGTCCTGGGATTTCCATTTCTGTCCTGTGAACCCTTTCATTTTTGGTCAGTGCTGACAGCTTTAACTTCATTTTCAGAGCCCACTCTTGTGCTGAAAGCACCTAGGACTTCCCCTTGACAGAATGTCTTAATTAAAATCCTGGATTTGTAGGTAGCCCATACTAGGGACAAGTCTTCCAGCCCATGGGAGGCTTCTGGAATTACAGAATATGTGCATAAAAAAAAGAAAAAAATAAAACTCACATGGGGTAAAAAGGAATCAATAACTATAAAAATGTATATTTACCTCCGATGAGAATTCTATTTTTTATTACTTTAAGGAAAAACTAATTCCATTAAGCGATAGATTCATGTTTTTTGGGCACTTGACTCCAACAGTCCCCAAAATCCCCCTCATTCAGCCCAACCCCCTTTCTCCTCATAGGTAGTTCCTATTTTTAGCCTGTCAGTGCATGTTGGACCTGGAGACAGATAAAGAGGTCTAAAAATAAGGTTGTGATCCTGACCAAAAATGAGTCTATATCCTCATTTTGTTCTTCTTTTTAAGTCTTTGATGGAATTCACCACTCTCTAAGACAGGGGTGTTCATCCTGAAGCATACAAGCTGTTTCCAGCTGGCCAAAAAATTCATCTCAAAGCCTGGTTTTGGCCACCTTTCCTTAGAGTCCCTCACATTTGAGTGACAGACTAATAAATTCATCTGGAGAACTAATAAGCACAGAACAAGAAATTAGCTGGGAGGGAAGAGAGATGTGAAAGCAAGTGTTAGTGCTGTCCTGACAACAGTTTGCCAGCTGCTGTGACACATATTGGTCCTTTTCTTTTAACACCTCTGGATCTCCACAGTGAAGGATCTCACCTACCCTGACATCGAGGATGACATTAAAAAGCATTTAAGTCTGTGTGTTTGCTCTAAATCTTCCATAAATTTTTGGAGCTGTCTAGCAAGGACTTGGAAAAGCATAGGACTTTATTGTAGCAAGTTGCTTAAGTCTTGGATGGGGTATATGGATGGAAGAAAGGATAAATTCAGATAAATACTTTTTTTGGGCATGTCACAAAAATATTCACCTGCAGTTGTAGCAGCCTTCAAGCAGGTATTGGAATAAGAGGTAGAAGGCAGGAGAAAGTAATCTCTAATTGTTACTTAAAAGATTTTCTGTTTCCTCAGCACCTTTTAGAAAGTGCTGCTGTCACTCCTCATTTGAAGGGAAGTGTCCGATTTGCCTTCAGACACTGAGGTGAGCACCTCAATCGCTGAGGTAGCCTCGATCACTTCACCCTAGGTCTAAAGCTGCTCCCTCAGTTATCCACAGAGTTACTTTTCCCTCCTGGCGTTCCCAGTTATCTCTGCATGTAACTGACTTCCCTTTGCCCAGCACCCCGTGCAAGCAATTGCATTCACATTCAAGTCCATTTGAATGACTTTTTGCAGGAAGAATTTGTGAAGTGTTGCCAAACGCTTTACTGCTAATTTTGTGTTTTGATTTCTAAAAACAATGAATGATCACTTTTATTTGGTGTGTTCTTTTCATTGCCCTATAAATCCATGGTGTTTTATTGACCATGGTTCAATTATCAAGCACATAACTCAAGACCCACTAGAAATTTTTTGAAGTTTTTTGAAAACTTCAATGGTCTTTGGATCAAGTCTTAAGTGCTTACAGATTATCTTTTGTACTTCTTTTACCCTTGGATTTTTAAGCAAAATTTATAGGATGGGAACTAAGAGGCTTGATCATATTATTGTTCCATTTGGGGTTATTTTAGTGAACAACTGTAAGTTCCAGGAATAAAATCACTAATGAACCTTATTATTACCCTGATCCCCAAAAACATTTGAGCATGTGTTGAGCTTTAAGCACGGGGTTAATCTCTACTAACTTCTTGACAGCTCTTTTTCCTTTAAAACTGGACATGAACTTAAGGGCTATTTTGGATCAAGACTTATGCAAGCAGTTAGAGTGAATTAAATCCACTTTAATGCAGACTGAGCTATGGAACTGGCTCTCAGTAAATCCTGAATGTGTTTGGTTTTTTTATTATTTTTTTGTGGGGGTTTTTTTGTTTGTTTGTTTGTTTGTTTGTTTGTTTGTTTTTCTTGAGAATGGATGTATGAACCACTTCTACAGGCAATATTAGCAGAGACCCACTAAATACTTTAAGCACAAAAATCTCCCTGACAGCAGAATTTCAGCTCAAGTTATTGTATTTTATTTTGTTGGGAAATTAATGGATTTTGCAAGTCAGAGGTGGATGAACCCTGTGGGGGAAAAAACCCCAATTACTGCTATTATCAAAGGTCAGCTGATTTTTTTCCCTAAGTTTGCAAACTTTTGGATTTTGTTTTTCCTAATTTTCTCCTAAAATTGTTCTCTTTTTTTAAGCTCCAGTTCTGGCTTTGAAGTGAATTTTTTGATATCAGCTTTTGTGTTGTTTTCTGTATTCACACCTCCTGAGCTGTAGCTCTTCACTCACGGAGCCTGCGCTGTTCCCACTGAGCATTGCTTGGGGCAATGGAATATTTAGTAAACACTTCATGGGAGAATGGATGACTTCAGGGCTGACAGAAGTGGACACTTCAGATTATGTTTTGGCACTGTAAAATCTCTGGTGTTTATGAAGATTTTATGGAAAAGCAGATGAAGAGATAAATCTCAAGGAAATTTTCCTAGCCACAAAGTCAAGCTGTATTTGCAAACTGAGCCATTACTGAAAGTTGGTAAAGGCTTCAAAATTCAGGATGTGATCCTTAATCAGGATCAATCATTTCAGTTTATTTCAGATTGTAGTTCTGGAATGTTTCTAATGCAGTAAAAGTTATCATGCTAATTATGCTCAGTAATACCTACTGAAAAATGCCTGGGAAAGCCAAAAACATGAAGCTTCTGGTGAACTAAAAAGAAACTCACTTGGAAACCACTGTTCAGCAGAACTGGGATCTTTGTCTTTGCTCCAAATAAACTGCTGTTGCCTAAAACAGTTTTGTTTCTGAACAAGAGTCTGCAGTGTGCATGTGCTACCTCCATCTCCCAGTTTTCTTGTGCCAGCAGTAGTTATGGATTGCAGAATTTAATTTTCAATGCCCGAACATCTAACTTTGATTTCTCGTCATTTTTACAAACAAAACCAAGCCACTGAAGTTCCATCTGAAGGAAGAATCAGAGTTGATTTTGAATTCTCTGCATTGTGGTTCTCAGGGAAGATTGCTTAGCTGGTGGCATGGGAAACCCTTGGGGTTTGCCTGGCGAGCTGCATTGAATAAGTCTGAGAGCTGCCAACAATACCCCTCTGAGCAGGGCAGATGTAATTTAAAGCATGGAAGTGTAGGTCCCTGTAATCTGTCACATTAAATAATTCCATCAGCAACCATCACGGAGCTTCACAGGCAGCAGCTACATGGCACACAGAAACTGAGTCTGAGCTCGTACAGAGCCCGCCACCTGCTTTCAAATGTCACGGATGTAATTCCAAGCTTTATTGTATCACTGAAAACTGGGACTAATCCCACTGAAGTCAGACATTAAACCTGCATGAGATCAGAATAAAGCTAAGTATTTATTAGTTGCATGTGTGACTTAGACACTTTACATTATTCACATAATTTTTTTCCTGTACATTCTGGATTCAAATGAACTGTTCAACAGCAAATACTGCTAAAAATCCCACCAGATTTTGCCTTTCATTTTGTGTGGACCAGGTTCAGACCATTGCAGCATTGCCTTGATATTTCTTAAAGGTGGTTTATGAAATGGCATTACAGATCCTTCTCTTTGACATCCCATGGAGGGAGATGAAGGGCATGCCATGGATCTGCCTCAGAAATGATGGAGTTGTCCTTGCGCTGCCTTGCTGACTGTTGTGAATAGAGAAGTGTGTTCTGCAGCTATTCTGTCACTGCTCTTCCTTTTTGTGCCACTGACACCCTTGAATCTCCCTGGGTATTCAGGAAAAGAGGGGAAGGAGCCACAGCGATTTCTGAGCTCCTCTCCTCAATCCAGTCTCACCTATTGAGGTGCCTTTCATTGTCACTCACATGCAAATTCTCCCTGCATCAGGGTCTCCGTCAGGAAACTTCACCATGTAACTTTGTACTGCAGGGAAAGTAGCTCACTGAAAAACTCTACTCAGTGAGAATTTTCCTCTTTTCTGCCTAAGTTCTATTCTCCAGCTCCCTCATATCCCTCTGAGAAAACTATAGGCAGCAAGGCCCTTTCTCAGAAACCCGTATCTTCCATTTCTGTGGAAAAAAAAAAAAGCCATGGGAGTTTGAGACAAAACTGTTCCCATGAGAACTCCCTCTTGCATAATTGCTGTTATCTGATTATGGTGGGAGAGGGGGTTTTATTCACCTTTACCCCCGCCTAGGACAAGTACCATGTCTCGATGCCAAGTCTCAGGAATCCAAGATTATTGACCTAGGGAATAAGTGCCTCTGAGTCAGATCCTGAGATCAGGAGGATCCTGAGGGCTGCATTTTATGTGTTTGAGGGATCTAGTTTTCAAGGAAGCCATGTAATAATAATTGCCCCATCCTTCTTCCCCTTCTCTTCCCATCAATTCTCCAGTTGACCAGATTCTTCCTCCTTAAGTCTTCAGACATGTGATAACATGGCATAGAAACTGTGAATGTGGCAGCTGAGCTCTCACTCTCTGCAGAAAAAAAAAATTCCTTCCTGGTAGTTTTATCCTTAGGACATAAACTCAGGGATCATGCTCTGACCTGAGTTTTGGCTTATCTATGGGCGTTATTCTGAATGCTCTGTCAGCAGTGTGGAAATGAGCAAATTTCTGTTTTCTGAACTTAATGGGAATCACATTGAGTAGATTCTTGCAATAACAAAGATTACAAAAATCATGCTCCATGTGAGCAGTGGGCTGTGTCATACAAATCTGACTCGAGATATTTGTAATAACTTGAAAAAAACTGTCATTCGATATTTTAAAACATATTTAATCTCTGAGCCTGAGAAACTGATTCTGTCATTTTCACACGTTTGTTTTCACTCTCTGCTGTACAAGTGTGGGACTTGCAAGTCTTACATTGTTCAGCAGCTTTGGAGCCATGTTTCTGCTTCATTATCCACAAAGACTCCACACCACAAACCACCATAAGCAGTAAGTTGAGGTGGTTATTTTACAAAGTGTGGTGTGTAAAACAAAACAAAGATTTGTATTAAAATTCCTCTCTGAGACACTGAGAACATAACTAAGAATCAGCAGAGGTTATTTGCAGTGCCAGACACAGTATTTTGCTGCATACTTCCATTTACAGGGTTCTTTTCTTTTGTAAATTTCTGCTAAATATATGTGTACTGGTCATACCAGACATTTCAAAACTTATTTTAAAACCTAAATCCCTGAAACTAGACAAAGTAATGAGCAATTTTTCTGAACTCACATTGAAAACTTGTCTTGTTTGGTGTGGTGGATAATGCTTCCAATGTGGGCTCCCCCTCATACATTCAGTGTGGATTGAGGACCTTCTGAGCCAAACTTTGCCCTCACTTAACAGCTTCATAGTCCTGAGTGCTGAAAACAGGTTCTGCACAGGGTAACCGAGAGCAAGGCTTCATCATTTGTGCTCAGCAAGCGTGGTTAATTCCTCATCAACACAGGGGGATTAACCCCAATTAATAGAGGTTCATTTTGCTCTTGAATTACTGCTACAGATGACCTAATGGTATTTATTTAACTCTTATCAGAGCACCCTTATCATCAGCCTTTCATCTGATGTTTCAGTTGAACAGCTGAATTCTCCCTCGCTTTGCGAAATCTCTGCAAGTTGTTTGCCACCCAACAGCTCCGACTCCCTGCATTTTTCAGCTCTTCCTTTGCTTTCCTCACACCTTCCATGGGGATATTTTTTCTTAGAGGGAAGGACCATGCTACCTGTCTCCTTAGCCTCCCCTAGCCGAGTTAGCTGGTCTGTCAATGACTCTGTCTGCTACCTGTGACACAGGTGAAGAGTGACAAAGTGCTGTGTTTTGGAGAGGGCCAACGCTGCAACCATAGCAGCCTTTTACAGAAGATACACCCAGATTCACACAAGGCATGTTTATGTGAACTGAGAAATCGTCCTCTTTCCAAAGGTCATCCCTGGAAGTGCTCAAGGACAGGTTGGATGTGGCTCTGAGAAACCTGGTCTAGTGGAAGGTGTCCCTGCCCATGTCAGAGGTGTTGGAATGAGATCATCTTTAAGGTCATTCCCAAAACCAATCATTACAGGATATCCTGGGCATCTGAACCCTTGGACATGCAGAAAGCAACCCTTGATCACCAGCCCTTGATCGTGCAACTCAAGACTGAAATCAGAGCAGGAGATGTGTGAAGGTGGATACAAAGATGGCACAGAGCTGCCTCACTCTCTCTTTGCTCCTTGGTTGTTGTTGTACACAGCCACTTCTCAATCAGCCTGGTCATGACCTCACCTATTGTGTGGGTAAGAACTCCAAAATAGGATCCTGTGATCAAAATGTCCGGAAACATGAGGTGGTGACATCAAAAGGCCAATTCCGTGATGAAAGTATGGCTTTCAGGTGCCGCTGGCTTCAAAGCTCAGCCCTAAAGCAAAGGAGAAATCTATATTTGGGCACATTCATGCAAAGCATTACCGCTCATCATCAGAGGTGCCAAAGTTATTCATCAGAGGTGCCAAAGCAGATAGAGATTACCAAAAACAAACAAACAAACAAACAAAAAACTCCAAACTCAACAGGACAAGAAAAAAAAAAGGAAAGGAAAGGAAAGAAAATTATCCAGCTCATGAATGTACTGAGCTTCAGGAACAAAAACACTTTTTTTTTTCTTTTTTCTTTTTTTTTTTTTTCCCCACAGAGATTAGCTAAATCATTAAACTAAGGATGTCATTGCTGAACTCTGCAATCACCTGCCCAGACCTGCAGGGACCCACAGTGGTAGCGAGTGGACGACTTTCTCGGGAAAGTTTTTTGCTATCCTCATATTGCTTGGTTTTTTTACACCACATCTGTGCTTGCTTTGTCATTCTGCCATCTGCTGTAACAAAATACAGACAAAGCATTTCAGAGAACAGCCCCTCCACACTTTAAAATGCTCCAAGCCAGAGCACAGTCTTTTACTTCTCACAAGCTATAGTGCTTATTATCCTATCCTAGTCCTCCTCCTCCTCTTCCTCCTCCTGCTGTCCCACATCCATGATGAATTACACACGCTGAGGAAGCATGGAGAGCACAGAATCCCATTGCTGTTGCCACAATGTTTCTATTAAATGAAACGAATGTTCCTGCACAAACACATTTGCCAAGAGGTCAGAGATAGCTGGTTGTTATCATGAAACTTTTAATTTTGAAACTCCCAATCAGGCTCGTTTCCTGTTTGGTATTGTCTGCAGATACACAATGCAAAAGCCTTGGGTTGCTAAAGAATCGAAATAACAGAGTATGAGCAGAGTGGTTTTGAGCACACACTGTAAAGTCCAGTCAAAGTTTCTTCCTGGTGCAGCCGCACAAATCTCTTGGTAGCAGTAAACTCTCTGCACAGACTTCATTCCTGAACATATGTTCAAAGGTGATAAAATAAATGCAGATGGTTTTCCAAAACCTCAGTGGAGCATTTTTTGCTGTTACTAAATGGACTGGAAAAAAACTAGGGGGAAAAAGCGGAGAAAATATAGTTTGACACAGACAGGCAATTTCAGAATAGCATTTGGTCATTTGGGAGAAAATCTAAATAAAATGTGTGTTTATAATGATCTATTGGCAAAACAATATTGAAAGAGCATCCGAGCTGCCTAATGGAAGTGATTTTTAGAATGCTTAAATTAAACTGGCGTTGAGAGCTGAATATTTTGTTTAATTACTCAACACGAACAAAAACAGAGTTGGATAGGAATTTTGAATTCATTGTGCCACGACCAAAGTCTACAATAAAACCATCCCCTGGCTACAGTGAAAAGAGAATTAGACCTTAACAAATTTATTACAGGCTTTGTTTACAAACTCTTTACAAAATTATACAGCATCTTATGCCTACACAGGATTTACAGGAATGCGTTACTGATGTATGGGATTGCTTTGCTCTCTGGTCGAGATCTGCAGGTTTTTCTTTGCTTGGGGCCTGATCCAGCTTCCACTGGAGAAGGTGAGATTTTTTTTTCTTCCCACTGATTTTAGTGGAAGCTGGATCAGATCCAGGGGGTAACACTTCCGCTCATTGTTTTCCTGGGGTGGGAAAGAGGCAGCCAGTCTAATAACCGTACACACCATGCTCCGTTCTCATGTCATGTGTTTCAGATGACAGGCATATTTACTCCAAGACATTTTTGCTGGCTGCTTGTAAAATACTTGTTAAAGTCAAGAGTCAAAGACTGGTTCCTGTGACTGGATTTACAGTGGAAAATGATAAATGGCTTTCTATGAACCTTTAAGGAATGAACCTCCCTTGATTTTTCTATGAGCAGAAATAAAGGCATTAGGATCAACTCCAATGTTGTTTACATTGTTATAAAGCTACATTTTCTTCCCTGTCTTCAACAGATCTTCTCTGGATTTACAGTGATGTAAACTAAAGCGACATCCACACTGCAGGAACAAGGTAGTTTCTGATTAGTGGGTTTCCACCAAGCTAAATTGGTCTTCTTACCTCCTCTTCTCACATGGAGATAGACCTATGTGGCACAATGAAACAAAAACATCTCTAAAGTTAATGATCCATAACTATATCAGCTCTCAGTTGCTCTCAGCATCTGCAAGCAATCTTTATTTGGGAACTCAGGGTGTAAAATCAAGCTTTTAATTTACAAAAAATCTGGTGGGGCAGAACTCTGAAAAATATGCTTATTCTCCCAAGCCAAAAAGGTTAGTTAAAACTTAAAATTTCCTACTGAGAAAAGTAGCAAAAGCTCTGTGGGGTTGGGGTTTTTTCTTTTTAGATTTTTTTGCCAAGAAATGAGAAATATCCTAATCAGATCTATCAGATACCAAATTCCTTGTTATATTACATCCTCTCATTTTAATGACTGCCTTGGTATTGAACCTCTGAAGTTGTTATTGCTTGAAGCAAAGTTAGGATTTAATGCTGCAAGGTGATGATATTTCCTGTGAGGTAACTACCCTGGCCTCATGCTGCAAATTGAGATGGTTCTCAAAAGGTTTGCTTCTGGCCTCCCCTGAAGAAAATACCCATGTGCTCCAACCTGGCTTTCTAAGACAGGACTGCTTCAGTGCTTGGCCTCAAGGCAACCTGTCCAGCTCCCTGGTGATTTTATGGTGTGCAGCACTCTCTGTAAGGGATTAGGAGAGACCGCACAGGCTGCTGCCTTTCATGGCCTGTTGCATGTTTGGAGCTGGTTTTCCAAGAGTGAAAGCTCCATGAGCAAAGGCATCCTGAAACTTAGTATTTGAGGGCTCTGATCCCATTTCCATTTGTGATACTGAACATGCTACAGCAGCAAAAACTGTAGCTGTGAAACCCTCAGAAAAAAAAAAAAAAAAACAAACCCCCAAAAAACCAGGGTAAAACTTTCTGAAACGCTGGTATTTCCCAGCCCTGGCTGTGGGTTGGATCTATCTGGACACAGATTACGTGCAGCTTAATCTGAATTCTGTTCCTAGCCATGAGCTCTCATTTGCTTCCTGGGAGTGGGATCCCATCCAGGGCATTGCACAGCTAATGTGTAATGGGACATCTCTTCAAGCAGTGTCATTATTCCTGTCCCCAGTGGAGCTACATGACAATCCAAAGAAGAGTTTGAGGTAAATACATGCTAGCACATTTGTCTGTCCTAAGCAACAACTCATATGGTTAACTGGGGAACTTCAGTATAACTACAGACTTCACGGATTTTAGCCACCATCCATTTCATGTTCCTGTGAAAGGTGACAGGTTTCTCAAGCAGTTCAACACATTTTTCCCCCCTGTGAATGATGGAGAATGGATTGCTGAGGAGAAGGAAACCTTTGTATGGGCGTGTGACTTTGATATCCATGCCAGGATATCATATCTTTCTTTACTACAATTCACAAGCCAAGGCCTCTTTTAAGGTTAAGACACCACCAGTTTTGTTTCTAATTTAAAAACTCAGACAGAGAAGAATGATCCAACAATGCAAGTAGAAGATAATTGATTCGTATGAGGAGGAAGAGGCTGATCACAACAAATCATCTTTTATGTATTATATTAAAGATCCACTTAGACCAGTTCTTGGCTTCAGCAAGTTTCGGCAACAAATATTTCAGATTTTTTTCATTTTTTTTCAATGATGCACTGGCAGCATTAGAAACAGTTGCAAAACAAATGTGCTTCCAAAACACAAATGGATGTTCCTGGATTACTAGCAGCCATTCTGAAATGCTAACAGAGGGAAAACGGTCATTTCACTGGCAAAACTGGCATAATACATAGAAAGTTTATTTTAGGGCTACCTGATACCTGAAAATTTGACATCATCTGCAGGCTACAACACGTATTTTGGTCCTTTTTTTTTTTTTTGGCGGTGAGCGGTCAACACTGCAGATCCATTTAAACATGAACGTATAGAGAAGGCAATATAAATATGTACACAACTCTTGGCATTGATCTGATTTTTAACAAGTTTACTAAATGACAGTCACTGGCTTGACAATACTGAATGAAAAATACTGATTTTACAGATTTTACAGGAAGGTTACGGTATGCTGCTGACAAGCAGTGTCACAAACATAGTCTAAAAAAACCCTGGAGTTGACCATGGCAGAGGCACACACCCTTTGCTCTTGTTTATTGAGAGAGAAAGCTTATATACTGTAGATTTGCTGTAGTTTAATAAATAAGGTCAACTTATAATATATATAAAACAATATAAACATTTATATGCTACATGCATATCATATAATTTAAAGTAATAATTTATATAGCAAAGAGATGCAGGTCTTATGTTCTTCCTATTTTCCTGGACAAGGCGCACACGCAGGAGGTGTCTATCCTTATCCACCTCCAGCCCACCAGTTTGTTGTTTTCTGAAGTCAGTGCTCTGACATAAGTTTGGGATGTCTTGCATTGGGAGTTCCAGTGCTTGTCATCAATGCCGCGGCAGCCATTTTTCACGGGCTTGGCCTCTTTACACCTCGTCTCGTAAAAGTATTGCTTAACCGGAGAGTTGCCTGTCTTAATTTCTCCCAGAACAGTCACCTGGTGTCCCCTGATGTCAATGGCGGAGGATTTGTCCGTGACCCACAAACTTTCACTGTCACAAACGGAGTATTCCCCCCGGTGGCCCCTGTGCTCCGCGTACCTCTTCCGCCGGGAGGTTCTGTTCACCACCACGGAATTCCCGATGTAATCCTCCATGAGGTACAGCGGCGGTGGCTCCAGAGGCGTGTTGTCACTCAGGAGGACTCGAGGCGAGTTGTAGCGTCTCTGCTGCCTCAAAAGATCTGTATCCACTGAGATAACTGGCTGGAAGTCTGATTTCACATTTTCCTCTCCATCCATGTCTTGCTGAGTGTCTGTTTTCTGCACCGTGTTTTGATAGTTTTCCTTAATGTCTACCATCTGCTTAGAAAGCTTGTTTTTTAAAATGTCTGCCTGGATGAGTTTAATAATAAGAGAATTTATCGAATCTTCTGGCAAACTCCTTTGATCCATGTTGGAAGACTGGATGCCACGAAGGTAAGCAAGAAATACCACATAAAACAAGATGGACATCACCTTGTTCACCTGTAAGATCTGCAAAGAAACAGAGAGTCAATGTTAAAACAGTCCAAGAGGGAGGTTTGCTAGAGGCTGTAGACATGAAAATTTGGATTATTTTAGTAAAATCTATGTCTTTAAAGATACATATATATTACATGTATATATATATATATATATACACATATACATCTATATTCTATAGAGATGTAGAAATACAGGCTGTGTGTTACTTTGAAGATGATATTTGTTATACTTTATAATGAGTGCAACTCTCTTCTGAATTCATTTTTTTCAATATTTCATCTGTATTTTAGGCCTTGCTTTTCCCCTTTCCATGCATAGTAGCATATGGATCAGTTAAGCCCTTTCTCTGCAGAAGTAGCTAGTTCTTGGGATGGTATGGCCAGGGCTTGGCAGCAGAGAGAGGCCAAGTGACTTCCACAGAGTTTATTCCACAGAGAAGTTTAGTTTCAAAATTGCAGGATCATGCAGAGTAGAAAACTGTTTCAATGTGTAAAATGGAAATGTTCTGACTTTGCTAATTGTTGTCAGGTTTTGTGTGCTGATATCTCGCAGACCCATCAAATTCATATCTACCAAATGGCTTCTGTTTAATGTTACCATAAGAAGGAAATCAATCCTCTGTTTCAATAGTGCTTTCCTTCTCTTTCTCTCTCTGGTAAGGGAAAGGGATCTTGAAGGCAAATGATGCAGTCAAGCAAAAGAGTGGTGATTAGGCCTCTATAATACATGTGGGGAATTCAGATGGACCCACAGACCATTTTATAGGGGTTGTTTTCAGGACTGGGGACAGGTTTTTTGGTAGTTTTTAAAGAAGTTTCTTCATTACATTTATATAAAGTGAAACAAAAATGACATCAATTAGAAATATTCAAGGATAGATTGAGGGCATCCCTCTCCCCACTATCTCCTAAAATGCAAAAATCTTGTTCAAAGATTGAGTATTGGAAAACCATTCCTATCTTTGTACTTTGTCATGCACTGCTCTATATGGCTTCCCATGGTCTCCTTCGAATTCTACCTTCTGTCCATATTCTAGAAGCTCATTTGTCACTTCTTTTGAAGCCTTTTTGTCATCTTGTTTTTGTAGCTGAGAGCCATGAGCAACTGCCCAGGGTAGAGGTTTTTCTCTTTGTATATTTGGACACCTGTATATTTGGTATTTGCATTTATATTTAAATGAAATCAATTTTCAACGTAAAAAATTAAGTCATAGATGCGAACCATTCACTTCAGAGCCCATCTGTTTATAGATTTGCTGCACAGGTAGTAGATTGAAGGAGAAAATACAAAACTCGTCTTAGAACACTCTCATAGTCTGTGATAAACCCTGACTGTAGTACTGCTTCAAGTGACTCAGGAAAGCCTTGAATTTGAGTTTCCTGCTCTTCAAACACATCCACCACATGTCAGAGACCTCTGGCACTCTGGGATGAAGGCACAGAGTCACAGACCGTGGGACAGATGGAGTTGGAAGGATCCTCAGGACATAATCTAGGCCAATCTCACTGCTCACAGGAGTATCAGCTAGGACAGCTTCCAGAGAGCTGTGCCTACTCAGGTTTGGAATATCTCCATGGATAGAGACTTCACAACTCTCTAAGACAACCCGTTCCAGTGTTTCACCACCCTTAAACTTAAAAAAAATACATTTCATTTGTCAGCAGTGTTTCCTATATCTTAATTTTTTCCCATTGCCTCTTGTCCTTTCATGGACACACCTGAGTAGAGCCTGGCTCCATTTTTATTAATCCCTCCTGTGAGGTGTTTCTACACTTCAGTAAAATCCTCCTGGGACTTCACTTCTGCAGCACGAACAGCCCCAGCTCTCTCACCTCTCCTCCTGGTACAGTTGTCCTAATCCTTAATGATTTTCATGGATTTGCTCCTGTACTAAGGAGCCCAGAACTGGACAAGGCACTCCAGATGTTCTTCACCAGTGCTGAGATGAGGGGAAGGATCCTCTCCCTCCTGAACAGAGAATTTTCCACTTTAAAAAAAAAAAATCACCATTTTCTGTTTAAGAGGGTGAACCATTTTCAGTTTCAGAAGGCAAAGGAAAAACAGAAGAAAAAAATCTTTTACTGTACAACCTTCTATCTACTCTAAATTAAACTCCTTTTTGCAAGATTGAGTCCCCACTTCACAGTTTGGAACTGCAGCAAAATTGGAGCTACCCTCTGTGGATGTGTGAGCTGTCCTTTTATGGACAAGAAATGTGTTTTCTCCATTCTCAGTTTGTCACAGTATGAGTTCACCTAAATCTAGACTGTTGCTTGCAGCAATGTTTTGCTTTTGGGGGGGCAGGGGGTGGAAAATCGAAGATGTTCAGTTACTATACAATTACTGTCATACCTGAATAAATACTAACTTAATGTAGATGGATCTCAGAGCCCAGACCTTTCTGGATAAAAAATTGCTGTGCAATTTTGCCTTCCCTCAGCACAGGATTTGCTTTTAAAAACAGTAAAAATATTATTAAACAGATGTCATTGAGCAGATTTCTCACAGCGCCCAGAATCCACACGCGGGGAGACACACGAGCCTACAAGACGGTGAGCAAATCTCTGACAAGGCTCAGCCCAAAAGCCAGAAGTATTATTCATGCCAACATGCAGCTGCATGCAGTCACTGCTCTGCTAAGTCTCAAAACTAAGTGGCACTAGCAAAATACACAAGTTGGAGTAGGTGATGAGGTGGGAAAAGTAAGGCTGGAGTTCCTGCAGGCTCTCTTTAATGTCACACTGCACACAGAAAGGACCTAAGAGTTGGAGAAGCTAAAATGAGCTATTTTTCTTCTCTGTGGAGGATCCCCATTAATGGGAAAAATGTTGAAAAGTATTTTCCTGAACTTCATGTGAAACATCTTATGGATTTGGTGGGAAAGATGTTAACTTTGAAATTCAACCTGTAGTTTGATTTATGCTTCACAAATTATTTGCTGCAAAAGTAAAAAAGTTTCAGAACAAATCTTTATATTTTTTCTGGGTGCAAAACTTTGACAGAAAACACAGAGACTGGTGAGATTACAGTTTCCAGGGAGTTCCTCCAACCTAGGAGGATCATAAGTGCTGTTCAGAAGTTCCAGTCCATGACTAAAAATTGTCAGGCGGTCCATGAAGTCCAGTACCTCAGAATGTGTCTAAAGCACTATTCTAGATAGGAGAAATGACTGTTATTGGAAAACTACAGCTGGTTTATGGCCTTGGCTGTAATCTGGTTATAAGACACATTAAAAGTATATTTGTTTGCAGGTCTGGGGAGTATTGTATTTGATGAATGGCTCTTTGCCCAAAATGGAATGCTGTGCCTGTCTGAACTACAGATAATTTGAAATTTATTTGGCATGTGTGTTGTTAAATCCATAAAAAGGAGAGGAAAATGTAAATAATTAAAATGTTTATCTTTTCATATTTTCAAAGCAAATAATTCTGGTGTTTCTGGCCATGCCTCCACTAGTTCCACAATGCAATTCACAAAGCAGAACAAGTGCTTACTCAGTGCAGACCAGCGAGTTAATTATCTATAGAAGGGACTTCGATTGGAGGCAAGGTTTTAGCATATGTGTCCTGTCTGAGAGAATACTGACTCGAATTCCAGGTTCCTGGGGGGCACAGGATTCTGTGGACCTCAGCAGAAGCTACTTCAGCACAAGCAACTTTTCCTTTGGCATTTTGGAGAATGGTATAAAAATCTCCCAGGAATTCAATCCTTCACATGACTTTTTCTCTTCTTTCATAGTTCTTTTTTTTTTTTTTTTTTTTTTTTTCCTTATTCAGATTATTCATTTCAGGTGGAAAGATTTTGCCAAAGATAATTTTTTCTTGGTAAGCTGATGTTAGTGAGATATTTTTGTTGTTCTTCATGGTTCTTCTTAGAATTTTCCACATATAAATTCCTGACAAAACTTCATTTTGGCTATGTTTGTGGCTGGCTTGCACTAAGCAAGTTTGACTTGGAGATTGCTGACATTTGTGGCTCAGAGAAGAAAAGCAAACAGCACAGAAAAGAAAAGCTCATGCATTGCAAAGCTGGTTGATCTCCCAGCTGTGGATTATTTTTACTCTGTTTTAATGGTTTGTATTCCTGCCTATCACTGCAGTTCTAGCAGGGTATTAATGCTGTCTGAGCTAGGTGGCTCAGGGAAGGTCTAAATTTAGGAGACATAAATAAGCTTATCTCTTCCTTTCATCGATAAATTCAATCCCTTATAAACTCTGGAAAACCACTTTCTGCTCTTTTCAGACTCACTACTTTGTGTAGTGGTGAAAAAACTTATTTTTGTTTGTGGTGATTTGTGTGTGTATAGCTTTATTCTGGTCAGTTTCTGAACATTCCACATAGGGAAAGAATGAAACATAATTTAAAATGTTCTGCAGAAAGCATGAAATCCTAGCACTGTGAGAGACTGCCCAAGTATTTACTTGCAAGTAATTGCTAAGAGGAACTGGAATAGAAGGAAGACTGACTGGTGAGTTTTACATTCAGCATTGTAATACCCCACATGATTTATGTAAGCCAGCTTGAAGTGTTTGGCACTTTCTAAAAAAATTTAGGAGCAGCTTCTGTTCTTCAGACTGAGCAACTAATGATCCTTTGTGGTGGCTGACAGCTTTTCCAGGCTTTTACCAAAGAGGAAAGTGTAATTATTGTCATTGTTTGCTGAGCACTGCTCCCACAACCTCCCAAGTCATGGATTGCCCCGTTGATTCCCTCTTCTTAATAACTGTTTTGGGAAGGAATGCAGCCCTCCTCCTCCGGGGTTTGGGGGATATGGGAAAGGTAAAGAACAAGAAAAGCATTCAGAACATTCAGAAAGGTGTGAATGTGAAATAACTGTGTCTGGAAGTTTGCACTGTGTTGCAGAATAGTAATCAACTGTTTGTACAATATGGATTTATGAAGGTAGATTGCTGCAGAGTGCTGAATGTCCTTGCAGACACTGTGACCCTCCTGAACACTTCCACTTCTCAGGATACTGAAATTTCAACACATACAGATTGAAGCTAACGCTTTCACAATATCCAGGCTCTCTAACAAACCAAAGAATTCAGAGACAAAATCAGTGATGGCAGCCCAAAGTGTTAACCCTCCCATCCTGAGGGGCAACCAAACTGGAACATGCAGTGTGGGGGTTTGAAACAAATCCTTCCCACTGGCACACTGGCAGGGGAGCGCAGTGACACATCTGAGGGGGACCCCACCAAAGTTTCTTCATCTCTGCAGCAGCTCAGAGGTATATTCATTAATTACTCAAGGCCATTTATAAAAGAGAAGACGCATCTGAGCACTGAGCCCCAGTAACCTCCAGTGAATGGTATATACCTAATTTCTTATGGAAATGGAGTTCAGCCCACAGAATCACTGACATTTCCTTTTCTTCTTCAAACGACTGGCTGAGCAAAGCACAGCAGGGCAGCAGCTCGCCTGAGCATGGAAAACTCCCCTGGCACTTTGAACCAACCCAGACACTTTGGGGGTGACCACGACCCTACTGGTCACTGGGGAAAGCTTTCCCAACTGTTGACACTTTCCTGAGGGACAGTTTTGTGACAGCACTTCTGCTGCAAGGAGCAGCCTGTGCCCTGAACTGTCAGATGAGCTGTGTAGACTCACACAGGTGATTGCAGTGGCAGGTGTGTACCTACATTTGATCCTTCCACAGATAGATCTGTATTTTTTTGGAGATAGGAGGAGGCTGCTGTACACATATCTGCCTGATTCCAAGAGAAAGGTCAGGAGCAGTTCCTCTGTGCTTACCTCACTCTTTGGAACAACTGCTGCTCCTCACACCTTGTGCACAGTTAATTCTTGTCAGGTTTGGCCTGGCACCTCCCACCCCCGCCACCGACACCAGGGCACTTGAGAGCTCCCTGGAGGCATTTGGCTCTCCCCAGCATCCTCTCACAATCCCACTGGGGGACTGGACTATTAATAATGTCCGCTGCAGTATCAGCCAACCCAGCTACATCCTCAGGTGTATAATCAGCTGTAGCAGGAGGCAGCCTTTTCTCAGTCACAATGAAGTCCTTTTCCATTCCAATCCCATCCCTCACGGATACTTTTGTGACATATTTACGTTTACACCTGTCTGTCTATGCCCCGACTGCTGTGGTATCATTTTGCATTAAGCAGCTGACTGATTATTCTGTGTATCGAAGAGGTCAAACGAGGGGTTTGAAGGCTGGGAACCCAATTTCCCTGGTGTGTTGGAAGAGTTTTGTCAAGTCAAAATGTCCGTTTGTTACTTTCTATATCTGCAAAGGAAGGAATTCTATGGAATGATTGTGGTGTTTTATTACTATAGGCATAGACCCTGACATCCTTTGGGTTCTTCCTCAAAGAGCTGGCTGCTTTTCCCCTACTGAGAGAGCAAAGGCTGGGAGAATTGGGATTGTTCAGCCTGGAGAAGAGAAGGCTTTGGGATGACATCACTGTGGCCTTGCAGTGCCTGAAGGGAACCCAAAGGAAAGATGGAGAGAGACTCTTGACAAGGGCCTGGAGTGACAGGACAAGGGAGAATGGCTTCACACTGACAGAGAGGAGGGTTAGATTGGATATTGGGAAGAAATTGTTCCCTGTGAGGGTGGTGAGGGCCTGGCACAGGTTTCCCAGAGCAACTGCGGCTGCCCCACCCCTGGAAGTGTTCCAGGCCAGGTTGGATGGGGCTGGGAGCAACCCAGGCTAGTGGAAGGTGTTCCTGCCCATGACAGGGGGTGGGACAAAGTGACCTTTAAGGTCTCTTCCAGCCCAGGCCATTCTGTGGTACTCACATCACTGATATTGGAGCAATCCATAAGTATTTCTTTTGGTTATCACTGACAAAGTACCAATACTGCCATTGTTCCCTTTTTAAAAGAGCAGAAACTGGAATACACAGAAATCAGCTGATATTTGCAAGGTGAGACAGATTGGGGTTTTCATGTTGCAGTGGCTGGATGAGGGAAGTCCACCTGTAATGTTGTTTGAAAGTTTTATCTATCAAGAAAAAGCATGAATTACAGGGAAATAAAAGCAATACCATCCTAGAGATAAAGCTATAGTGGGGTAAATAATTTCCACAAAAGCAGAAGTATTTCTTCATATTATTCACCGCGTAACTCTGAAAACTGCCCAAAGTACAAAGAAATCTAAATGTCATGTCCATAGCTGAATAAATAGCTTGACTTGACTGAACCTGTGCTAATTTTACAAAAAGCAGAAGATTTGCCCAGATCTTTGCACTTGCATATTTTTTTTTTCTCAGAATTAATTTGCAAACAGAATAGAAAGCTCCAGAAGTAAAACATGGTAGTGGATAATTTAAGCTGATAAACTGTGTGTTAGTTAATCTTTTCATTACTGTTTGTTAATTGCGGTAGGGCTGAGCAGCAAACAAATTAAATTTGCAGCTGAATTTGGAGGGGATGCAAACAGCAGTGAATGAAGAGAAATACAATCTCTGCTGGGGAGATGGCGAAATAAATTCTTGGCAGAAAATTACAAAATGAAAGCCGAAGTGGAAATTAAAAACTTGTGTGTTGGAGAAATATTGATATTGAGCAGTGATATACAGAGGGGATAAGAAACTTAGAAAGGAGTAATACCTGATCAGACCCAGGAATGATCTAAAACTTTGGGAAAGCACAGTATTTAATAAATACAAACACCAGGGCATTTCATTGCAGAGCTAGAAGGGAATTTCTGCTTCTTGTAGCACAGCAGTAAAATTGGGAAAACTGCTTGGAAATTGGAAGGTATTGCCACACAAAAAGAAAATCAGGAAAGAGAAGCAAAAATGACTGAAAGTGTTGCGAAACTGACCTTTGAGGAAATTACCTTGAAGGTGCAAGTATTTGCCCTGAGCTGGCAGAAAGGGCATGACAGAAAACCCAAGGCAAAGATCTGGACAGTGTAAGCACTGGGGAAACGGAACATTCGCTTTAGGGTGGGGCAAAGGAGTGCAATCAGGAAAACTGGGATTAAGCTGAGGAAAGGGAAGTTAGGCCGATCATCAAAAGCAGTTTTCAAGCTCTGCAAGATGTTTGTAACAAACCCAAAGCCACACCAAAGAGGCCTGGGTTTCGTGTTTCCTTGCAGCATGGAAACTCCATTTTAGTCTTTTCTTGAAATAGTTTGAAGATCCATTAACCTTTCAAGTCAACCTGGACCTACTTTGCCTCAACCAGGGCTGATTAATTGTTTTGTATTAAATCAGGCAGTAGTTGCAGTTCCTCTTATTTTTGTCAGAGAGATGCTTTGAGGGCTTAAGTTGTCCAAAATTAAAGCTGAGAGCAGCCTTCCAGATGAAACTCACTTCTTTCACCTCCCCACAATTCTGAGGGCTTAAAGCATGGCCTTGTAACAGATTGTCCTGATTGTTCTACTTAAATATGCCAGAGGTGTTTTGTTTAACTTGGTAGAAGAAGGAGAAAGGGCAGCACCTCTCAGATTATCCGAATTTTGTCCCTCTCCTGTTAGGCTATGAAAGAGCAGCCTCCTGGAGACCCTGTGATGCTGGAAGGTCAGACATATTTTTACTTTTACATTGCCACTGGACAACTCTTTTTTTTTTAGTATTTAAAAAAAAAAAAAAAACCAACAAAAAAACCCAAAAAACAACCCACAGAAAAAAGAAGACGTTTTAAACCACTATTTGTTAGTTTTTCTGATATTACAAAACTCAAAGGAAAAACTACTTTCAGCTTTGACTTTCAATATATCCTTATATTGCAGGATTTTACATTGAAAGCAAAAGGATTTCTGGGGTTTCTTGTTTCAGAAGCTGAAAACATCTTCTGTTGCTTTTAACGTCTTCTGATTTCCTTTTTCTTTTGTGAAGTAAGGAAAACAGTGAAACCAAACAAGGAAACAGAATAAAGCAGGGACTGCCAATTCAAAAGTGTTAGAGTCTCATTATGAAAAATCTTGTATTCCGAAGGCTGACTCATGGGTACAGACAAGACTTGCACCGACAAGGAAAAATAAATACAGGGAATATAGGGAATGCTAGTTAGAAATGAGGTGAGCTTTTGTTCGGGTAGAATTAAAATAGATCCTTAATTAAGCTGAGATATTTCTGTCATGAAATTTAAAAAAAAAGCATTTATTTGTTTTTCTGCCAGCTCTGCTGTTACCCTTGAACACAGATGTTTGCACTGAGGGTATAGGATCACTGAATCACAAAATCATTAAGGTTGGAAAAGACCTTTCAGGAGCACTGAGTCTAACTTGTGACTGACAACCACCATGTCATCCAGCCCAGAGCACTGAGTGCCACATCCCATCATTCCTTGGGCACCTCCAGGCCTGGGGACACCAAACCTCCCTGGAAGGCAGCCCCTTCCAGTGTTTAGATGGTTTAGAAGGAACAACATTGCTGCTCTGGAGTTTGTCCCAAGCTCTGAGCCTTGACAGGGAAGAGCCGCTTCATTTCACCCAAAACTGCACCTGTGTTTGCTTTTCCAAAGCCGGTGACTCCGGGTTTCCCTGAATCCATGCAGAAATACATCCACGGCCACTCTGTGAATCAAAGGCTGCTCTCTGAATTGCCTGTCTCTATTCCTCAAAGGTTCACAACCCCCCTGATAAAAAAACCAGTCCTGTTAGGCTCGCAGGTGCAATGTATCTGATGCAGCGTTCTTAAGAAAAGGACCCCAGGCCTGATCCAAATATTTTGAAACCACCACAGGAACTCAGTGAAATCAGCATTAATTGGACAAAGATTTGTACACTAAGGGAGGCAGGGCATGACAATGTTACCAAATACAGCAGCTGATGCTTGAACCTTATTTTAACATACACACAACATGCAACTGAATTGTTTCCATCAGAACTGTGGTGAGAAATTAGCATTGCTGTGCAAAATTAATACCTTTTCCATGCCCTTAGCACAGGTGCAGTAGCTCACTCACAGCCAGCTTAAAATGATGTTTTTAAATTCATTCTCAAAGAAAAAGGAGTCTTGTATTTCTGATAAAACAGGAAGGTTTTGGTGGGGGAAAAGGTCACAAGTTTGCTTCTTTGCAAAAGATGTCAGCCTTTTAAAAGAGTTTTGCACAGAAAGACCTCTTCTGTTCTGACCAGTTAAATCTGCTGGTAAATAGGAGACATCACCTCTACCAACAACTTCTCTCAGCTCTCCTAGAGCTGCTCTGAGGTGCAAAGTGAGGTCCTTGAGCCCTTTTAGTGGAGAAGAGC
Organism: Chamaea fasciata; assembly: GCF_029207755.1. Taxonomy (NCBI): domain Eukaryota; kingdom Metazoa; phylum Chordata; class Aves; order Passeriformes; family Sylviidae; genus Chamaea; species Chamaea fasciata. The sequence goes on from NW_027094090.1 coordinate 51,440,755, forward strand.
TCACAAATACAGTGTGTGCCTATGACAGGCTTGTGTTTTTTCCCATTGCATGTGAATCTTTCAAAAAAGCCATTGCCATTCAGAGCAAAAAAGTCATCCTGCTAATTTGCATTAGTTTATAGCAAATTGTTTACACATAGGCCTGTCCTGAGAGTAAGGACTGTTCTGGCAAATCCAGCTCCTCTGCATTTTTCTTCTGGTAGAAATCTGCCTGAAGAGGAGCTTTGCTTGGGAGTCCCCCAGTTCACCGGTGTGCATGTGGATGAAATTTCCTGCACTCAATTCTTCTCGAGATGTGGAAGTGTTCCAGTTTTAACTCTCAGTTCACACTTCGCCATGAGTTTGACTGTATTTGGGGATTCATGTTCAAGGGTGGCGAGAGTATTCTGGTCCCAGTCTAGCAGAATATCTGACTTTTGAGTTTGTGAGTCGCCCCACTGCAGTGCTGACTGCTCACACATTCAGCTCATGGTTGAATGCTCTGCTAATTTCCATCCAAAATGTCCAATAATTTGCAAAATAGGATGTCTAGAAGCCTTTCCAAAGTCAAGGCATGATTTCTGTGTTCTCCCACTGTACTAATGCAAGCTCTGCACCTCTGCCAGGGCCAAAACTCATCTGAAAATGGCCTTGGTTTTTGGAAACCATGGTGATTTCTCTTATCTTTCAATCCAGATGCCATTTTGCTGTTGATACACAATGCATTCCCTGCTCCCCCTTGCCAAAAATCCTTGAAAGGGGAATTTTAGAGCTGGGAGTATTTTTACACATGCTGTTCCTCACCAAGCATATGATCTCCAGATATTTGACAGAAAAGCCAAGTCTTATACTGGGTATGTGAAGGAGGCAAATGAGATGTGCCACAGCTGACCTCACCTCTCCTTACAGTCAGGAACTTGAATGGCTTTTTATAAATCCCTTCTTACTGAAGAAATTCTGGTTGTGAAAAGAATTATAGAAGGGCAGGATTGAAGTAATTCTCAGGGTATGAGAACCAGGAATGGAAAGAGTAATGTTTTAGCAGACTTTTGGTCGCCTCTTTTCAGATGCACACTTTATACATTTCACAAAAGGATCCTACTCAGAGGATCAAAATTCACAGAATCAGGGTCATGGAATGCTTTGGGTTGGAAAGGACCTCAAGGATCATCTAGTCCCAGCCTCTCTGCTAACAGAGGGTAAGAAAGGGCTGCTGCTGTTTTACAGTTTGGAAAGTGAAACCCAGACAGGTTGTGTGACTTTTCCTAAGTTAGGCAAGTCAAAGCTCACATGGGAAGAAAATGGGAGAGTGGGCCTTCAGACCTTTCTCTCATGGTGTCTGGGCTGGTCTAGGTTAGTTCTACACACTGGATTTGCCTTTTCCTTCAGCTTCTTTCCCGGACTCTGCTGGCCTTATCCAAAGCTGGCCAAAATCAGAAGTAATTCCATGCCATATTTCTTTCTGCTGAAGTGGTAAAAGAGGGAAATAGTCCTAACTCGAGTGAAGTCAGAAGTAACTGGGAAGCAAGCAGAGGGAAGAAAAAGGATGTGGAAAGCATCGCCAAAGGTGTCCATGGCTGGCTCATGCACAACATCTCAGGTGCCTTGAGGAATTAAGAATAACTTGGAATGAGCTTTAAGAAAGGATCAGGCCAATGTAAATCGGCTGTAACAGTTCAGTAGTTTTCCCCAGGAACTGACAAAACAATCAAGGGAAGATTTTTTAATTCTGCACATAGGAGAAGCCTGGTCCTAGACTTCAATTTGCACAGTAGAAATCCCTGATTAAAAAGGAGCCAAACACTGTTGTGCTTCAGGAAGTAGGAGAATTAGGGATGCTTACTTTGGATGATGGTGTAACTTTACAGCCTATATGAGGGGAGATGCACAGCTGCATCTCCCCAGGAGCAGGGAACTGAATATATTGTGAGTCAGTCACAGTTCCTCCCTATCTTCCCTCCACCACCACTTGCACTCCCTTTGCTCTGCTGCAAAAGTCAATTACTTCATCCTCATTTTTTTCTTTCCCCTTTTTTTTCTTTTTTTTTTTTTTTTTTCATGGAGCAGTTTACTCTCCCATGGTCCCAGCCAGCTCTTTTGGCGAGCAAGGAAGCAGAGTGGGGTGAAGCTTGGGCTCTCTGCACTTCTGTCATCTCAGCATCCCCTCTCCACCCACTTCCTCTCAGCAGGGAGTATTGGGTGAGCAGTCCCTGCTCCTCTGGCTGCAGGAGGAGTTGTTCTGAGCAAGCTGAGCTTGAATAGCCATGGGAGCAAAGCTGGGGAAGGGGGGGGGGAGGGGGACAATCCTCCCTGCCTTTTATATTCCTGACTAGGTACCAGCACTGGCAGTGTATGGTGAGTAGCAAGTGCCTCCTGTGCAAATTCTGAGGTGTTCAAATGCAATAGAATATTCCTAATGCTGGAAAACTGGGGAGCATATTCCCTGAGACCTGTGAAGGATCTTCCTAACCTGCTTGCAGTCTCTTACCAGAAAATATGGAAAGGAGCCCACTGCAAAAACAAAACAAAGCAATCACATCCTTAGGAACTTTGGGGAGGCAAACATATGGGGGAACATTTAGCAAAAGGTCAGAGGTCAGTCAATATCTTGGGATAACTGCATATGAAGGGGATAAAAAGTTCTCAGGCCTTTTTGACAGTGAGAACACAAAAAGCTTTGCTGAGCTACATGCAGGAGTAAAGGGCTCTTTCAATGGAAAGCAGATTTTCCTGTGCCTGGAACTGATGGGAAGCCTACACATATTCAGGAGATATCTCCTGTGCTATCCCAAGAAAAGACAAAACCACACAGAAGCCTCTTTTCTGTCTTGTGCTCCCACCATCCCAGCCTAAACCAACATCTCTGGGCTGAGAGCACCTCAAGCCTCAGAAATTTCTTCCTTGACAGTGTCATGAAGGCCTCTTTCTTGTCAGCATTTACATGAGGACACAGTTTGGGATGTCAGACCTCCAGCAGGGCTTTGATTGAGATATAGGGGAATGGAAATCAGAGGAGAACCTGGCAGGCCAAGCCTGGGGGATTCAGACTGTCTGGACCATGGAACTTGAGGGCATGTGCAGAAATTTGGTTTACAAGCAAAATACTTTGCTAGAGTTTTGCAGCAAAGATAAGACACATATTTTTAGACCGCTAGAAATTAGAGGAAAATTGAAAAGGACATTAATTCCCATTTAAAATTATTAAATGGTATTATGCTTGGAGACAGTTGTGTATATGCAGCTCTTAAGAATTAAAGCTTGAGGCCAAACTCTGCTTTTGGTCACGCAGAAAGCAGGCGACTGCAGACTGAGTTGCATGAAACTGAGGTCATAATCTGGCATAAAGTCTGAGCTGGCTTGGTTTTCTCTTCAGCTAATGTCAGTACTGGTAAGCTGTTATGAGGAAATCCAATAGGGAGTGGATCAGGTGTTAATGCTCACAATCAGCATGATTCCAAATAAACTGGAGGAATTTAAGAAACAATGCTGTGTCTTCTGCTTAAAAGTTGCTTGCATAGCCTTAAAATACTCTGTAGACTTAAAATAACTCTGCAGACTTGTGTGGTGCTGCTTCAGATTTACCTGGATGAAGAACGTGTGACTGTTTTTGGAAGATCTTTCCATGGCAGGTCTCTAACAATATTGAAAAATGGAATATACAAATATCTGAACAACAAGCTGGTAAAACAAAATTATCTTGTCCTCTTTTCTGTGCCCTATCACCAAGTTGAAGCTAAGATCAGCAGTTCATCAAATTCTTTCCTTTTCCTTAAATTTGGGAATAATATTGAGCTTAGACTGTGGAGCTGGTTGTTCTGGTTTACAGCTATGTGGAAGAAAAAAACAGCATTACTGCAAGAAAGGAGACTAGTTTGTCTACATTCAAGCAGAAGAAATGCCTTTAATGCAGGTATCACTCCACAAAAATCTATTGTAACTTCATTGCCTTCCTCCTAACCTGCAATTTTTGGCAGTGAAAACAGAGTTTTATACACAAAGATAATAAATGATTTCTCAAATTTGTTTCTAGCTGAAGAGAAATTTTCATACTACAGTAAAGTCTCAGGTTCAAGATTTGAAACTGGAGTTCTGGATTAGTGCTCAATATTTTCCTTCAGGAGACAGAATCTGAGATACCTAGCAGGGAGGCTGAGTAACAACTTGTTTGGTACCGAAAAGTCTTCACTAATAAAACTCCTTGTATAAGCAGAAGAGAATACAATAAAAATGGAGTTCTTTAAACCATTACTGTTGAACCTAAAGAACATAGCCCTTAAAATGTTAGTAGATCTTGTCCTTTGTGTTCTGGGAAGGCAAAATTGCAGCCCAGTGAAAATGAAACAAACCAAACCCCACAAACAGCATCATTAAGAAGGTGGAAAGAAGAATAAATAATGCTTATCTTTCGAAGCACAGGCAGTGGTTGACTCCCCTAAACAAATACACAAATAAATTGGAATTGTATTCCTTTTGAAGCTTCCATGGTTGTAAATTTCCTTATGGAGTGCCCTGTCATTTTCTTTCCTGAAAACATTCGTGCTCCCTGCTTTAGTTGTAACATGTTCCATATGTCACATCGCCTTTGTACGAAACAGTTCAGACTCAGCTCTCCTTTCATCCCCCTGACCTAATTTTAAGATCTAACTGCTGGGGAGGATTAATCTGGATCGGTTTGACCAGACCCTCCTATTTTATAAATGCCATTTAACACACCACAACTTTTTCCCCCCTTTTCCATAACAATAAGCCCAACCAAGTTGTTCTTTGTTATGTGTTGCTCTTATAAACTCCCTTAAATTCAACCTCTAATTGAACAGTGCTTTCTGACTCAGTTCATTATTGTACTGCTTGCTTTCATTCAAGTGAATTTTTAAAGTAATTCAACGCAGAAGCTTAATTATCTTCTTGTTTTCCTGGTTGGTATTCCCTGGAGTAAATGCCAAGGAGGATTTGTTTTTGCTGGTTTTTTTATGCTTTGCATACAACATAAACTTTTTGCTGCTCAAACACTTATTTTGATCTTATTTCTTGGAATAAATTGCATTTAGCTTCTTCACAAGCACTTTTTTTCCTTTATGCCTTCCCATCAGTCTTCTCTGTATGAAATGTATGTGCTTAAATATGGCCCAGATTGTTCAGCTCTTGGTGTTCCCTGTGCCTCACCTCTTTCTCTAACACTGGTTTAGACCAGAAGAAACTCCACTGCAGCTGATAAAGTGAAACTTGTGCAAACTAAGCACAAGTGACAAAAGAAGGGCCCCCTCTCTTTCTGATTCTGTTCTATCAATATTCACATTCTTCAAATATTCCAAACCATAACCCTGATGCAATGTCTTTTCAGTGGGTTAATCTGCTTGCTATCAGTTCAGATTCTGTTTGTTCTCATTGTGGGGAGAAAAAAAAAAAATCAACCCATTTTAAAAAAGGATCAGATAGAAAAGTTGCACCAGCTCAACCATGAAATTTTAACTGAGCCTGGATCAAATAGGCACTGGTGTAAAGCAGAATCAGGGACTGCAATATTAGGAAAAAAAAATTCTCCACAGAAAGGAATGAAAAACATTGGAACAGATTACTCGGGGAAGTAGTAGAGTCACCATCCCTGAAAGTGTTCAAAATACATGTGGATATGACACTTGAGGACACAGTTTAGTAGTGACCATGGAGGTTCTGGGTTACCAGTTGGATTTGGTGATCTCAGAGGCCTTTTCCAACCTTATCAACTCTATGATTCTGTGATTCCATGCTTCCTCTTGCCACTGACACAGCCACATGGGCAGGAGACTCTCTGAATCTGTCAGGGATGGATCTTCACTCCTTCAATATCCCTGTTCGTGGAAGGCAGCTCCATCTACCTATAAATGTTTGAGCCTCTGGTTGTTTCCAGGTGGACTCAATCTGACAAACACACTGTAGGCCCAGGCAAGATCTACACTAGTGTTTTTAATTTTGTTTTTTAAATAAAGATCTCTGTAAGACAGAGGTTTACCTGTTCAGAATGGATACAGATGTGCTGCTGCAAAGTCCTTGTGTTGTACAGCTTATGCTTGGGAAAGGGCATGGCTCTGGTGGTGGTGAAATCCCTTTTTTTTTTTTTCTTTGTTATGTCCTGTCATCCCATTAGAGCTTTTTTTGGCAGAGGCAACTGCCTGAATTGTGGCTCTAGACAACCCCTTTTGTTCTCTTCAGCTTCAGGAAACTTGAGATTTGTTATTTTTAGAGTATTTACTGTCATGATGTTCTCACCAGGCTGAACAGTGCTCCAGTGATTCCTGTTTTGCAGGTGAGAATCTTTCTGCCAAAGAGAGAAGCTGACCTGCCTGAGGTGCGTAGGAGGCCCGTGGTGTGACAGAGCTGGTCTACAAGAAGCCAGAGTAAGCAGAGGCCAGAGAAGCTTCTGGGTTTGGACCTGCTGGTTCTTGCAGCAGCACTCTTTCTTGAGTAGTACCAAAAATGAATTTTGTTCTGTGTTGTGACTCGTGGTTAGATTCCTCTGTTTCCTAAAAAATCAAACTGCAACCGAAACTCCTGCAGCAGTTCAGAGATGCCTAAATTTTTATGCTGCATGGATTGCCTGATACAGATGGCTGCAAGATTCTCTCTTTTGGCTGGACTTCCCTCAGGAGGAATAGCACTTCCATCCTTTCTCTCTGGCCATCTGGTGAAAGTTAAACACCTTGAGATCCTCTCTCAGCAGTGGCCAAGTTAAAAGTTAATTAGGAGGGACTTTGAGAAAGACACACAGGCTGTATCACCACATCAGACTCACATATTACAGAAATTGCTAGGAAATGGGTGAGATAGGCTACCGTGACATGAAGAAACACTTCTGGATTTTGCCCCATTATCTTTGTTGGAGCCTCTTGGCCTGTGCAGCACACAACAAGTGCTTCATTCCCTCTGCCACAGCCTCAGTTTCCCCCGGTGTCTCCTCTACCAAGAGCAACTATACAAAAATGTTCCTTTCCTCTCTGCCATCTCTGCACAACAGCTGACAGAACAAAGAAGAGCTGCAAAACATAGTCCCCCCACTTCACATGTTGTTAAGCAGGTACTTTCTTACCCCAGAGAAGTCCCTGAACACTTTAGCTCAGGTGGGCAAAGCAAATTGAACCAAACTCTCACAAAGCAATTGAGGTTTACATCTCTACTACAGTTTTTTTGCTTAGAGCCCTGCCAAGTTGAGGCGGTGTTATTTGAAGTGTACAGAAGAAATTGGTGTTACTTGTACTCGAATTTTTCTGCTTGCAATGAGTTGTAAAATGCTATAAATCACTGGAGCTTGTCTCAGATACAAAGAACCTAATTGGGATCTGAACCACTAATTAAAATTGAGAAGAGGCACTCAAAAGCCAAGGGAGTCTCAAAGAGATAAAAGTCATGAATCTGGCATGAAAAAACAGGAGTCAATGTCAAAAAATTTACAAGTTGACCATCTGAAAATATTTTGGGTTAAGTTGAACAGATCAAAACCAGCTTATTTTACTTGAACTTTAAAACAGATAAACAAACAAAAATATGTTTAGAAGTACAATTTTTTTAATTGGTTGAAATGAACAGGCCTTCCTTCCACATGGTTTGAATTTAATTGATTTGATTTTTCTGATTCAAATCTTTTTCAGGAATTTGGGAAGACTGGGATGTATGGTGTATTTATTACAAGGTGAAAATCTCATGTAATTTCTCTAGGAAGCCTATGACTTGAAGCATAATATCATTACAGTGGAATCATAAGATCTAACAATACTATCCACAAGATCTGAGGAACAAGGATTTAAAGGCCTCGAAAGTCCATTTTCTCTGATGATCCAAGCATCTAAATTTTGTCTAGAAGGCCAGATCTTCTGTAGTTTAGCAGCACTGAGTCATCCCACTGGCTTGTATCACTGTGAGGATCTGGCCCTGACCTGAAAATACTCCAATGCTTTGTGAAATGATCTCATTCAGTGAAAAAACAATGAACCTTGATTTTCAGCATGTGTTACACAGGAGCTGGGTTTTGGTTTGATGCCAGTACACTTTTTCACCAGTTCTGAGATTGGCAACTTAATTTCTTCTTGAGAAATTTATTTAAAAAATATCTCTTCTCTTCCCTCCTACCCATCTTTGCTCTTCTCTCAGCTGTCATCACTGTTTACAGTTTGAGTAAGTGAAAATATATATTTACAAGTACAGCTTACTGGAGTGTTTGCTGGTATAGACTGCCTGAGGGCATATCTGGGAATTGAGCTCCCATCTCCATCCAGAAATACACCCACTTCTCTTATCAGCCATGCCCCTTCCTGGCCCTGTTTTCTTAAGCTGGGTGTTCAACCTTTTCTCTTAGATTCTGAGCTTTTGTTTTGGAGGGAGGCTGGTGCCTTGCCTCCTGGCAGGACATGACTGCTGTCAGATCTCGAGCACCAAGTGATGCTCCCATGTCTCCCTGGCAGGGAAGGCCAACCCTCCTGCTCTTCCCAAGCATCTCCTGCTTGGACAACCTGCAGGCTGGATTAGCTGAGGTCACAGAGAAGTATTGTGTGCCTGCCCCGCAGCTGACTGGCTTCACCTCGTGCGGCCATGTGTGAAAGCAGACTTGGGAGAAGGTTTTGTTTTCAGCTGCAGCCTCATGCCGTGGCCCTTCTCCCGGCTGGACACGTGCCCACTGGACAATCCCACAGCATCCTGGTTGCCTGCCAGCCCCAGATGCCAGAAGCATGTCCCCAATTCCTCTCCCCTTAGGCGAGGAATTCTGCGGGGTCTTGTTTGCTACAACACGGAACAGTTGTGTCTCACACAGCTTGGGGGCAATGAGGCCAGATCCTGACCAAGGCTTCCAGATGTTATTGCAATAGCAATTAAAAATATATCATAACTAAGTGAATGATGTACAATACATTTAAAATTGTGCTTCTCAAACAGGTTTATAAAAATGTTACCAACACCCGTGGTCTTATCAGAACCAGGCTTCAGCATCATGCAGATTGTGTTTGTGGCATTCCAAGTGCTCAGGACTTAGAGTCCTGCTGAGACCAAGGAAAAGCTGATGGTTCTTGGTAATTTTGCAGGATTTCTCCTCAGAGGTCAGCTAGTCAGAAAGGAGTGTCCAGTGGTTAAGTCACTAACCTGTGTTCAGTTCCTAACTCCCCTGGGAATTGCCTTCATAAGTTTGGGAAAGACATTAAGGACTTGTTTATGCTGCTAAAATTAACTTAACTTTTTTTTTTATTTGTCCTGCAGCATTACTGATGAACACGTAGCTGCTACATGGTGCACCAGTAAAGACTAAACATGTTCATTTTAGTCTGAGGTGTGTTTGTTGAAGTTGATTCAGTAGCACAGTTGAAAGATGTTTGTTTTGCAATTAGAATGCATTTAGTGGTTCTGAGGTAAAAGAAGAACACGGCTTTTTAAAGCTGTTTTTCTACCTGTGAAATGGGAATGAAAGTAATTAATCCCAATGATGTTACTGAGATACTGTGATTACTGTAAAAACTGAGATGTTATATTTGTGGTGGGAGCTGCTGTGGGAGATGCAGATAACTCTGTACCCAAGGTTCCTTGGATTTATTCAAGTATGGGCAAAAATATATTTAGATATTTGTCTCAACTGCACATTTCACTCATCTGTGTCACAACAACTAAAAATAAAAACTAGGGAAAACTAGGTTTTTGCTGGCCATTATTTCCCCAGCTTGGAGAATATCTGTAATGAAGGTTTTTATGAACATAGCTGCAGGTGATGCTGCCAGACACAGACCTGGGAGACTCATGATTGATGCAGACAGTGATCAAGTGGTCTGTGGGTAGCTTGAACAGTGCTTGAGAAAGGTGTGCACCCACTCAGCCCTCACCTCCAGGAGGATAATGACAGTGTGTTTTGCTGATGTTTTAGTAGATCATAGGATCACAGAACCACAGAACTGCCTGGGTTGGAAGGCACCTTAAAGTTCATCTCATTCCAATCCTCTGCCATGGGCAGAGACACCTTCCACTTTTCCAGGTTGTTCAGAGCCCCCTCCAACCTGGCTTTCACATATTTTGGCTTGTCTATGTAAACCATGATACAAATTTTCCTAATAAAATTTATTCAGATGGTAACTTTTGATCTCAGGTCCTTATTTGGTTTTCCATAAAGCCACGCAGAATCAATTTTAGTTTTAAAAAAAAAAGTGACCCTCTTAATTCTCTGTAAGTGTTTACATGTGTAACCATAGAAACCTTGTGTGCTAACTCCCTTTGTTATCAATGTGAAGATGTTTGGAGTGGTCACAGTAATGAAGTGATGTTTTCTTGTGGATCCTCGCCTCCTACATGTAAAACCTCAGGGTGATGGCTTAGACAAGATCTTAGTTCAAGAAAGAACATAAATACGTTCAGTTCCTTTCAGTGAATCATCCTCCCCAGAAAAGAAAGGGAAAAAACCAGTATGATAGGAAGGATTTTCAAACTCTGATGGAAGTGCTCACCCCCTCAGTTGACAAAGATGTTTTGCTGCCTTTGCAGCTTTCAGGATGAATAACCAAAGAGCTCTCTAACACACTGAGAAGTAACAATGACTTAAAGCCCTCGTACTTTGATGGCCTTAAAAATGGATCAATATTTTTAGACAGGATAGGTACTTAAGGAGAATTAATGGGATGAGTGCATCCACCAGCTGGAAAAGTCCTGCTCCTACGTAGTCTGTCAAAGACGCAGCTTCCCTGGAATGTGGGATTGATAAAAAAAAGAATCCGGTCTTACATTCCCTAGGCAGATAAATAGGAACACTAAGGGATTTAGCACAGGCAGTCTGTGTAGAATTACCTTTTGCTGATAATTTTGTTCTGCAAAAAAAAAAAATGTCCCTTGGTTAGGGATGGAATCACTGCAATGTTTCAGCAAGTCCTCTCCTTTCCTTTTCACAACAAGTCCCACAGGAGAGCATGAAAATTGTATCTAGTTCCTGAAGTATGTCAGTGGAAAAAAAAAAAAACCCAACAAAAACAAACTTACCACCCTAAAAATGGACAAAGAGAAGTAAGTTACAAGTATGAATAGTGTTAAGTAGTCATAATTTCACTGATCCCAAAAGCAGACTGTCCTTGTTCTCCTGTCACACAGGTTATATGACATAATCAGAGCCTGTGATCCTGTGCTTTTCTCACTCTTTTATGACTTTTCTATTAGCCATTGGTTTGTAATTGACAGCCAGAAACATGAACCATCAAATGAATACTACTCAAACAAAAATAATTCCAATTAATGGGCCTCCATGCACTTTCTCAATATGATTTTAGCTATTTTCATTCTTCTAAGCAAACAGCTGTGTATTCTGCATGCAGCATATTTCAGGACCAGTCCAGCTTCACAAGAAGTTAGTGGGAGTCTGTCTGTCTGTCTTCTTTTGGAGAGATGGAATTGGACTGATAAAGCTGTGAGAAACACTGGGGAAACCTTTGGGAATGCTTACTCAGAATTACTTTATGAGTCAGGATGAAAATACACAATCCCTCTGGTATTCCCCAATCCTTCGTGTTTTCAGTAATACCAAATGCTAAGATACCGGAGACTGGAATTTATCCCCTAAACCCACCAAACCCACAGTGAGACCAAACAGTAGGGGCTCTCATGTCTCCACATCATTCATCTCAACTCTGTGTCAAGGATGCCTAAATTCTGGGAGGCAAGCAATGAGATTACTTGTGGCTCCTCCACCTTTTGCTCTCCAGTACTCCCAGGCATGACATCCAAGGTGGCACAGATCACCAGTTTGTGAACTTGAGCTATCCAGTGTGAATGGTCTTCTGCATCCCCAGGCTAAGCTCTAACTTCTGGTACTTCCAAATGCACAGCCTCATGTCGTTCCTGCTTTGAAAGCCTGGGAATGTGTATGAATCCAAAATCTTGACAGTCTATAGATATATGAAAACACTTTCAGCATTTTTTCCTTTACTCTTTAAAGCATCTCTTTTTTTCCTCCAGGGTTAATGTACTTGGATCATTTTTTTTTTTTTTTAAACCAGAATTCTCCCACGAAAATGGCAACTTTATGACTGTCTGTCACTCCTATTGGAGCTTGACTGTCTGCTGCAGTGTTTGACCCACTTGGCACCCTTAAATTGTGCAGCAGGGACTTCTGAAATAACAAATCAGGGTCCCATTTGCTTGACAGCCCCTGGTTGTGACTGAACCATCACAGTGCGGCACGGCAAGAAAAATGCTACTTTATATTTGAACCATCTGGAAGCAAGGACTTCAACAGACATGAATGAAAGTTTTCTCTTAAAGGAAACATGTAAATCGCTCCACACAGTTCATCTTTCAAAATAGTGCCCTGAGTAGGAAATCACAACCACTATGCCTTGAAAAGCTCAAAGAAAACAAGAAGAGCTAACAAAAAATGAAGTTAATTGAGGATGAGTAATGAAGGAACCCAATTTAAAAAATGGATGTAATTCTGCCATAAATAGATCATGCTAATCACCTATGTATAATACTTATATTTAACAATAAAAAACATTAATCCAAGTGCAAGCAGTCATAAAAACTAGTAACATTTTCATTAAAACCAGACTATGCTAGTCTTCCTGTCAAGCCCATTACACTGCATAAGTGTAATTAAATGAATTTCAGCAACTTTATACCTCCTAATTTTTTTTTTCTTTTGGTCTGGGTCTATTTAGTAAGCCAGCATCATTGCAACTGGTTCTTGTTTTTATAAACACAAATCCAACCCCCTAGAGGAGAAACTCTTTCTTAGAAACAATTTTCCAGTATTAATTTTTACCTGAAAATTCTGTTTTCCAGGATTTACTCTGTGTGCAGTGGCGGGTGGGCTCCTTTTTGTTGTTGTTGTTACACAGTGCATGGAAGAAGAGACATGGAGCTTCAAACTTCTGCTACACTCAGAAAGAAGAGAGGTGAAACAGATTTAATTGCCTGGATCCTGTGTTTTCAAAGGGTCCCTCATATTTTTTAAAGATCTACATTATCAACAATGATTATCAACCTTTTATTTTCTGCTAGAAGTGATTGCAGGAGGCTCGGTGAAATATGCCAAGGATGCTGTTCTCACATCCCAGCTCTGGGATCAAATGGATATTTCACCTTCTAAAGTGATTCCACCTTGCAGTTGAAAGATGCATTGTCTGGAAAGACCAAAGGCCATGGTGTGGTCTGTAGAAGTTTCTCTCAATGTTGGCAAATCTTCAGGTTTCCCATACAGTTTTGGGTGGGGTTTTGTTGTTGTTGTTGTTGTTGTTTTTTCCACGTTTCCTTCATTTGACTCCAGTTGGCACACCAATAAATTAGAGGCATCACGTCTAGGCCTCACAAATCCTAATAGCCATAAGGGCTGTATTTAATGAAGTAACTCCCACCTCAGCAGAACGAGACTGCTTTGACTACATTACCATGATAATCAACAATTAAGTTGGCATTTGCCAGCCATAACCACAGATGTCTTCCTTGGAAGTGTGGGAGAAACAGCACTAATGTCTAATACCACAGTGTGGGAACACTCGGCATGCAAGACCAGCACAAGGAAATGGAGCATTTGGCCATGCTCCTGGAAGATACTGTGATGGAAGTGACATAAATGTATAATTAGGAGAATCCATACATCAACAAGTGCTGCACCTGCTTTGCTGTAAAGGTGTTAGGGAAATCACAGTGCTTTTCATTGTTCTCCAGCCCTTCTGCTGTGGAGGTATCTGAGACAAACACAGCCCTGACTCTGACATTAAGAAGCCTGCTGAGAGGCCCTGCTTAGACTTTGATCTCTACGTGTACAATAAGCAGAGCCACCCCAGCAATGCGTTTGAGCAAAGAAGCACCTTTAAATCACTACAAGTCCAGTAGTAGTGCTCATGTTTGGCTTGTGCACGTCTTGCTCAGTTCCAGTACAGTAAGTTCAATAGGCCTGGAGCTGAACTGCAGCCCAGCCATTAATCAAAAACCCTATAAAATTGAGTTCCAGGAATGTATAAATGCATAATACAAATATGAGCTGTGAGATTTTTTCTGTAAACACTCCATCTCAGCAATGTTTCTTGTCTCCTCAAGCACTAGCCAGCATAGCTTGTTCTTGAATCCTATCTGTCTCAACATTTTACCTTGCTTTTGAGCCTGCTTTCCAGTTCACAGGCTTTGGGAAGTGGAGAGAGTAATAAAACTTCCAACATCCCGAAAGCCTATCTATTTTTTTTCCACAGGACAAGCAGGCCATGAACCCCTAGATCTGTGTTCAACTGTTTGCCTAATTTCTGGAATAAGATGGATGGGACCAGGTCCCTCCAACTCACATGCCAGCAGTCTGTCCATGAAATCTCATCAGTTCAGTATAAGCCCAAAATTCACAAAAATACTTAGGAATCTCTCCACTAACTTCATCTGGATTGGTCTATAGAGTTCTAATATCTTTGCTTTCAGAGAGGTCAGAAAAGAAATAGTACTTTTTGCTATCTCTGAAGGCAGGCTCTCTGTGTTTGTGCTTTCCTTTTGTATGAAAACTCTCCACTCCTCTCCTTCAGTCCTATTATGTGCTAAATCCCAACACTGGCTGTCACACATAAAAGGTTTTCCATTAGTTGCACCTCCTTCTGAGAACACTTGACCTACTGAAATGCTGCTGGGTGATTATTTTGGAGAGGGGTGAACATGGAGATCACTTTCTTTGCCTTCCAGAAGTGACCTGCGAAGGACTTTCCCAGTGAATTAATTTGTTTTCATGTACTCTGCAATGCTCTGTTGTGCCTTATCCAGACTATGATGGCATAAGCACATGTTGGTCTCTGACTGAAAAAGTCCTGTTAAGTGGAGGGAGGAGTTTTCTTGTAGGTGTTTGGGGTTTTTTTTTTAGTCTGCTTTTAATTTGGCATGTAAGCACACCTCAGTAATTCATAAAGCACTGAAGATATTAATTGTAGCCCAAGTAAATGGAGCCAATGCTTAATTTTTCATTTTTAAGTGCTGATGCAGAACACAATACTGCACATGCAGCTTACAAGGCTCCCACCACTAGCATTTGGACTCCATTTTAAGCCTATAAATCATATGCTAAGTATAGTGCTTGTTTGGGTCTGTTAAATATTTCCTTCTCGTTTGTTCTTATCAACATCCAGTAATGATATATACATATGTCATGCAAGACAGTAAATATGCAGACATTTCAAGGAAAAGTTCAGTGCCATATCTCTGCTGATTAATGCAGAAATGTTTGAAACTAGCATAAAAGCTAGGGCAATGATAACCTTTAGCAGAGCCCAGAGGAAAGAACACAGCAGATAAATGTGCACCTATGAGAAGCAGCAAAACTCATGTGCCACCCAGCCTTCATTTCAGGGACTCCAGAGAATTCTGTTCCTTAGTCCTGTTCACTCCCAGGTGTATTTCAGTCTGAGAGGCAGGAAATTGCATTTTCATCTTTATTCTTCCGCCAGCTGTAAGTTAAACCCATACTTGAAGGCTCTAGCAACAAATGCATTAAGAACAGGAATCTCCTGCCACTTTACTCATCAGTAATTTGAACTCTATCCTTCTATTTTTCATGGCTGTACCAGATGGAGGAGGAACCTTGCCTACATGATGCAGTTGTGAGAAGCAGCAGGTGAGGCTTTGCACGGTGCTGTTGGATCCAGCACTACCAAAAATGTAAAAGTATAGAGAGACCTCAATTGCCTCAACCTGAGGATGAAGCTGAGTGGTGCAATTGGAAGTAAGAGATCCTAAGATTCAGGAAAACATCAATGCGCTGTTCAGCAAACGTGTCTTAAGTTTCCAGCCAAATGCTGTTACTAATATAGCCTTGCTATAGAATGAGACCTGCACTCGTTCCTCTCTTTCTAAGTGAATGTTTCATGAGGAGAAAATTAAGAGGTGAGCCAAACCCTCAAGTGCTCAAGTGGCCAGAAAAGATTTTTGTCCCTTTTTGTCCCTCTTTACATGACAGTGCAGCAAGATAAGAACTTCTTGGATGAAGGACCAGGCAGGCAGGCAGGCACAGGGTGTCCTTCCAACAGAAACAGGTTTCTTAGAAAACATGAAATTTTCATCACTGGAGGCTGCTGAGAACAGGATAGACAGACATTTATTTACAGGGAAGAGCTTGTGAATAAGAAAATGGTGATCTCTGTATGATTCTGTGTGATTTTCTTGACTGAATCTTTTACTCTATGAGATTCCTAGGGCTGTCGCAAGAGGAGGGGGAGGTGTGCTTCATGTAAAAAAATGTATTTGTAAATTTATGGCAATAGATGACAAAACTTGCACAGAAACAATGTGATGTATTATTTCAAGTTTTGCATTAATGCCCATTTCTGAATTCATTGTCTTTCCAAACTCACTGGACAGCAAAAGATAAAAGATCTTTAAAAATCCCCCCAAACCTACCACCAAAACAACTGGCTGAAGTTTTTTAAAACTTTTTTCTTCCTTTGCTTATTTACGCCTCATTGTGTAAGAAAAACCCAGAATATGACACTGATTCTGTACCCGTGCTGTGTATGGGCAGAAATCCAGGTTTGTCAGCCTGTCAGGGAATGCATTTAGCCCTGAGCCTGTCTGTCTTACTAAAATTGTTATTGAGATCTGGTAAAAAACATATGCAACAATGGTTTCCAAGCTTCCATGAATAATTCTCTGTAACTGCGTATAATTACAATTATCATAAATATCCTCTGTTTATATAACACCTCAGTGGATCTGCTGGATTCTCTGTGGCCTCTATACATACAGTGCCATGAAATGCAAACATTGCCTCTTCCTAAACACTCCTTAACAAACACACTGTGCAAGCTGTGTGTGGAGGGAGAGACTAGCCAGGAATATTCCAGCCTGGGTTTATAAGGGAAGAGCACGGAATCTTTTATGTCTGCTTGAGATACAGTGGTGTAAGAACAGGAAAAAATCTGGTAAGAATCTCCCCAATACTCCAAAATTGATAGGAAACTGGAGTTATCTTGGAAAGGTAAAACTGGGGTGAGAATTAAGCACATTTTAAAAACACTCACAGGTAACAACACTAACTGGAAGCAACCCCTCTTTGCAGAGAGCCAGCTAAGCACTCTCATAGAAGTCTAGCACATAGCAGGTGTTGAAAATGGAAATGCAATTTCCCAGCTAGGCAGACATCCAATATTTATGAGCCAAGTCTGTGGAAATAGCAAACTGCCAATAGGGACAGAATAATTTAGCGGAAAATCAAGCAAGTTTTCCACTTCAAGAGATTTTGTCATTCACCTTGCGTCCTATCCTACTCCTACCAGTGTCTGAATGCATTGTCAGGTGCTGAAGAAAATCCTACAAGACACTAAAACAAAGAGATGGAAATCCTCATGGCTAGAGCTGATCACAGCAACGTAGGTACTTGGCAGAGCCAAGTGATGTATGGCTGAGAAAAAGAAAAAAAACACACACACACCTGACAGCGAAACCAACCTGCTGACTTGCAGCAGCACCTCTCACATTTCCTAGGCAAGCTTTTAAATCCAGATTAAGTGTTGCATTCACCTTTCGACAATGCCATAGTTTTGTCAGACAGGCTTAGAAACTTCTACCATGTTTGGGTGGAAATCTTTCATAAGCAACAAAAGCTGCTCTGAGATCTCTGGATCAGGGAAATGTGACCCTTGCACTCTTGGGCTGAGGTCAGAACCAGAACTACAGGAATAGAACGGCTCTGGAGAAGAAGGTCTTGGACACACCTCCTGCCCAGTCAAAATTTGAGGTACTTGGATTTTCCCTGTAGTTATGAGAGGAAGAATTGATAATTGCCAGACAGGGGGATCTGCGCCTGTCAACACTCCTAGCTCAAAAGTCAACTCCCAAATTTGCTCGAGAATTTCCTGTCTCCTTTTGATAAGTCTCCTGTCTCCTTTTGGCAGACTCTCTACACTGAACTGCCAAGCTATGCATAACAAACCATGTTTCATGGGTATTTGCACAAATTTGGAAACTGCTGGCACCACCACACATGGCCCAGATATCACTGGATCAATGCAGAGCATTGAGGTGTGGGGAACTGAATGAATATGTCAAAAATATTAAAATATTCAGTGAATTCCCCCTTTTCCTTCTGTCTGAAGCTGACTCTGTTACAAGACTGGGGAGGAGGCTGGACTAAGGCTGAGCTCTTCCCTAAGAGGAAGAAGAGCTTGAAGCTGGGTCTCTCTAAGGGTGAAATTCAGCTTTGAGAACTAGTTTTAAGTGAATTATGACAGCTCTGCTACCACCCCAGTGTGTTAGTTACTCAGGCAGACATGCCAAATAATCTCCATGAAGCAACTGCTTTTTTTGAGCTGGAGCTTATTCCTGGACAGTTTGTTGTAAGCACTTGGTCAGAGTCACAGCAAGACACTTTGAAGCCTGTTTTGGCAATTCTTCATCCTCCTTTCTCTCTTCTTTGAGCTCCTACCAGCTGCTGCAAGCAAAGATTCCTGCATCCTGAAAGATCTGCAGGGTCCCCTCTTGGAAAAGGGGAGCAGTTCTGCCATGTGTCTCTTTTGGTACTTGGTCCTGATCACCTTATTCCTAGTTTGGCTGGATATTCCAAAATGTCAGGCTGTATTGCCAAATGGGTGGAATGGGTTTGTCCCATCCTCTCCAAGACCCTCCATTTTCAAGACGTCCCCATACAGATACTTATTTTTACAAATTTACAATAACCACCCTCAGATCCAAGTCCAAAATCGCCTTAAAAGTGCATGAGCTTGAAGGAGTGATTATGGAAAGCAAACCAGAAAGGGGGACTGACTACTGACATTTTTTTTCTGTTAATGAAAAAATGTTTCTGTTCTCTCAAACTGTCCTTAATAATTTTTAGGTTTTTTTAAAGCAAAGGAATCATCTATAATCTGAAACTACATAGGTCAACATAAAAGGAATTTTTATGTGTAAATAGAAAGGTGGTTTGTATCAATGTGTCCACAAAATTTATATTGTGGTGCTTTGGAGACAGAGGCCAAAACAGCTTTCCACCTGATCCATGAAAAATTAAGTCTGTTTCAACTGAAATCCCTCAGAAATGTTCTGTTCATCTGAGGAAATCAGTCTATACCCCAAGAGCAGACTGTATAAATGGAAAAATAAAAAGAAATCTACTTGCACCCCAAAACAAACGAAACAGTGAATGAATGAGTGACTGAATAAAGAACTGAATGGATGTCAGAGACCTGTGCTGGGGTTCAGCAATGTGTTACTAATAAGACTCAGTGGAGGAGTATTTAAATGTGTAGTATCTGGGTTCTAGCAATGCATTACTAATTACAGCTCAAGGAATCTTCCTTAAAGCATTCATTCAAACTGGTTTGGGTGTGAATTCATTATGACACTGGCAGACCACTGCCCAACAGATTCCCACCCTGAGATATTTGCAGAGCAAGAGTTTAAAATGAAAACACATATCCCAGTGAGCTGATCCTAGTACAACCTGGCAATTCAAACACACATGGTAAAGCTGGTCTAATTATTTTTAAAGAATTTGAAGGGATTTTTTTGTGGCGAGCACTAGCTGTCTGTCACCTGGTATCTTCAGTGGAACTTGAAGATTCTCGCCTGATAAAAAGGCTGGACCTTTTTCTTTGAGGGGAAAAAAAAAAAAAAAAAACCCACAAAAAAAACCAAAAAAACCCCACCAACAACAACAAAAAAAACCCCAACAAAACAAAACAACCCACATACCCATGCCCAGTGAGAAGGGCTGCATTTTTCAGATGCACACCCTTCTACAACCAGGTGATGAAAGGAATTTACTCACTTAAAACTCTGTGTGACTGCAAGTTCCAGCTTGTGAAAGAGCCTGAAAGCTTTGGTCCCACTCTTCTCCTGTAGCATGATTATAACTCTCAGGAACTGCTGATCCCTCTGAAACAGCTGGACTGATCAGCAAGTCAGATAATTGCATTTCTTTTCCAGTATCAGGCCCTCACTATAAGCCTTTGAGTTTGCTGAGTTTACAGAAGCAGTAAGTAGGAGGATGTACAAACTGGGCTGTCAGCACTGAAGATCATAATGAACAAGTGCTTCCCTCACTGCAACATGCAATAAATAAAATTAAACTGGGCGATAGATT
This sequence comes from Chamaea fasciata, assembly GCF_029207755.1. NCBI lineage: Eukaryota > Metazoa > Chordata > Aves > Passeriformes > Sylviidae > Chamaea > Chamaea fasciata. Next base: position 51,460,763 of record NW_027094090.1, read on the forward strand.
GATCTTCCTTCTGGATAGAAAGGAAAGTTGTCTTTGAATTATTTCAGAGAGAGTAACCATCAGAAGACACAAAAATAAAAAAGAAATAAGATGTGTCTGCTTTTCTAGAATTTGCCGGCGTGGAGACAGTCTGGTCTGGCTCCCAGTTACTTCTAAATAAATGTTAAAAATCAGGTATGATAACAAAATAGATTTGAAAATATTTGTTGGAATGGAAATATTCTTTAGCCATGCAGTTATTGCTTTAGAATTGGGGATTGTTCAGCCTGGAGAAGTGATCTCATTGTGGCCTTCCAGGACCTGAAGGGAGCCTACAAGGAAAGATGGAGGGAGACTCTTGACAAGGGCCTGGAGTGACGGGACAAGGGGGAATGGCTTCACACTGACAGAGAGGAGGTTTAGATTGGATATCAGGAATAAATTGTCCCCTGAGAGGGTGCTGAGGCCCTAGCACACGTTTCCCAGAGATGCTGTGGCTGGCCCATCCCTGGAAGTGTGCTAGGTCAGGTTGGAAGGGGCTGGGAGCAACCTGGGCTAGTGGAAGGTGTCCCTGCCCATGGCAGGGGGTGGGGACAAGATGATCTTTAAGGTTCCTTCCTCTTAAGTTACTTTAAATCCACATTTTAGGCTGTAGATTAAAGTTTGGGATTTCTTTATTGTTGCAGGGGTTTTTTATTCTTATTTTTTACATGAAGAAAAACTTTTATTGCAAGGAAATTAGATACTGTCAAGAGCAAAAGAAGCACAGTTGAAGAAATGTTGACACAATTTTGATTGCGAAGAAGGAATTCTGAGGTGAAGACAACCATTGTACTAAATCTGTACAAACATCTAGAAGGGAACAGAGCAAGGGTCAGAGGACTAAAAGTCTTTCATGAAATGGGAAGGCAAGTAAACAAAACTGTTAAATCATCATCTGATTATGTAGATGGAGATGCAGTGCAGAAGTCTGATAAAGCAATTCTTTTTCTGTGCCTCTAAAGAACTTTGAAAAAAACCCCAACCTTGATTTTAACCATTAAAGATGGTTTCAATTTTAGTCTTTTTGAAAGAGGAATGCAGTGATGCCTTTTCCCTTAATTCCCTTTTTTTTTTGTCTTAGTTCTGTCTTACCCTCACCAAGGCACAGTGCATTGTAGAAGGAGAAAAATGAGAAAAAGAAGATCATATGTAAAGCACAAAGAGAGGAAAGATGATGATGAGAAAATAGAGATGCCAAAGGTCCTCAAAGAGCCTAACCTTTCCTGAAGTCAAACAGAAGGGATTCAAACAAGGATTTGCCTTCTCACAAAACTAAAGAATGCATTGAAAAAGGACATAAGCAGCAATAATTATGTCTTTTTTTCTTGGGGGCTTGGTCAGAGGTCATAGATTTATTTCATTATTATGGTATCAGGAGAAGAAGCGCAAAATGGTGGTAAAGAAATTTTTAAAAGTATCAGCATCATATAGAGGTGAAAAATAAATTGGGAGAAATCTCTTTTTACACAACATATTTGACTCTTTTTCATGAATTTTCAGGGGAGCTTGTGGACTTCTACTCAGATGGTGCTGTGGCACAGAAACATCAAACTGAAGGGAGAAAATACTACACATCCATGATTTATGTTTAGAGAGGGAAAAAAGGAAAAATTGCCAGGTTGCACAGCAGAAACAAAAAAATTGCATGTTCTGGAGGAAAAACAGAAGACAACCACAGCTGATGGGGTTACCAAACCACAAACCCATAGGAATATGCAGACACAGGAGATAATTGAGGACTACAGGCAAAATTTGACAAAAGGCAATCAGAGCCAACTTGTAAAAGCAGCATCAGGGATTGCATTATGAGTGGAAAAACAGCACCAGTTTACGCAGCTCTAGCTTTTGGAAAGATTTGTTTTGCAAAAGAGAAGCAAAATTGTTCTCCAAAAGATGGCAAAAGAAGGCTGAGGGTATTTACCAAGAAACTCAGTGTGCATGTATGTCTGAAGAAAAGAAGTATTGATTGGAACTGTAGGATAACTTTATATGTATATGTACATATATACATATTTACACACACACACACATATATATATATATACATATATATATACACACACATACACACACATATATATATATATACATATATATATACACACACACACACACACACACATATATATATATATATATACATATATATATGAGTATCACGGAACCACATAATGGTTTGGGTTGGAAGGGACCTTAAAAATCATCTCATTCCACCCCTCCTGCCATGAACAGATGGACAGGGACACCTTCCACTATCCCAGGTTGCTCCAAGACCCTTCCAACCTGGCCTGGAACACTTCTCGGGCTGGGGCAGCCACAGCTTCTCTGGGCAACCTGTGTCAGGGCCTCACCATCCTCACAGGGAGCAATTTCTTCCTAATATCAAACTTAAATTTCCCTTTTCAGTGTGAAGCCACTCCCCCTTGTCCTGTCACTCCAGGTTCCTTATTTGTATTTTTCGGGAGCTGTATTGTCAGTCTCATTAGTATGCAGATGAGAAATTATTTGCTCAAATGTCCTTCAGTAGAAAGCTTAATGCAGGAATAGCCACTTACATAATAATAAGATTAAAACCAAAGGTGCTGTCAAATCTCATAAATGAAATGTAAATAAAACATAATTATAAAAAGAAAATCTACTCAGACAAAGAACAAGACATCTTCAGTCTTGTTCAGTGTAGTTAGTGCACATATATATATGCACACATATATAAAATATATATGTATATATAAAATTATATTTACACACATAATTTTCAAGATTGAAAGCAAAAAAGTCAGTGATTCAGACACTCTCCAGAGACCAAACAGCACCATTTTGATTTTTGTGCTTCTGATTTCCCACCCAAAGGTGCTACATTTCCATTTCAAACTGTTATAAGAACAAGGTTCAAATTACCTATACATAAATTCAATTTAGCATAATATTAAAAGGTTATGACAGAGCTAATGGACTCTAAGTGAAATCCAGACTGCAGTGTTCAATGGAAGATAGGAAAGACCAAGGCAGACAATTTCCTGTGGCATAAGAAGTAAAACTTCAAATTAATTTCTTTCCTTTTTCTGTTCAGAACTGGAGTTTTCAAAATAGTTGAACAATTAGGTGACAAAAAATACAGAAAAAATGGCTTTGCAAAATCATTTATCTTTAGTGCAACTCAGCCCTTGTTGAGACAAGGTTTTGATGTTGATAATTGACAAAGCTGGGCTGGTGATGAACAAACTTGACACCTGGCTCTTTTCATACTGATCCTTCAGTCTTTCCAGATGGCAGAGTTTACTTCTGTTCCCATCTGTTCCTTTTCAGCAAGAAAATGGGAGGAAAACCCAAAATTGCTAAAACGTTTTATGGTTTTAGAAGTATCTTTGAGGTTCTTTTCAAGTCCTTTGCTCTGGACCACATTCCTGCGGAAGGATGGCGATGGCACCGGCGATTATTTGCCTCAGATCAAAGGTAGGATGCTGGGTTTCATTTTTCAGATTTGGTCTGACATAATTCATCTGGATGAGAATTTCATGGATGGAAAAATGGAAAGAGCTGGAGTCACCTTACCAACACCTTCTTGCAAAAAGAGAGGAGAAAACAAGCAAGGAAGCAAACAAACAAGAGCAGTATCAGACTGTGATTAGATAATTTTTGACAGGTCAGAGCAGAATTTTGGACAAAGCTCTGCTGGTTTGGATTTGGAAAACTGTTTCTACATTAAGAAAACTTTTTTTTTGTTTGTGTGTAGAAACAACCACTCATTTCCCTGGCTATTGGCAATAGTTCCTCTGTTGAGTTCTCAGGTCCTGACTCTGGTCTAAATTTCCACTGCCTCAAGATGAACTTATTCCCTAGGGAGCCATTAGGCTTCTTCCATGTAAGTGGGGTCAGAATTAGGCCTCTGTTAAGTTAGTTATCTCCAGAGCTAGCAACTGGATGTTCAAGAATGTTCAGCAAGAGGAAAATAGAAGCTGATGGATGCGAAAAGATGGGAAAAAATCAAAGTGAAATCCATCAATGGAAATCTGCCAGGTAATCAGGAAACAATTTTGGATGCCTCTTTGTAGTCTATAAGTGTCCATGTATTGCTATAAAAAATTAGTTAATTGGGACAAAAATTCAGAAAGCAATTAGAATAAACAAATCTCCCTAAATAGCCATAAATATTTAGGGTGTTTATGAATAAAAATGAAAATAACTGAATTTGTGGACCTGGCTGAAGGAAGGTTGTGGTGCACACGTGTACTCTGCTCTGGTAAGACCCCACCTGGGATATTGCATCCAGTTCTGGTGACCCCAACAGAAGAAGGACATGGAACTGTTGGAGTAAGTCCAGAGGAGGCCATGAAGTTGATCAGAGGACTGGAGCACCACCCCTATGGAGATGGGCTGAGAAAGCTGGGGGTGTACAGCCTGGGGAGGAAAAGGGTGTGGAGACCTCAGAGCACCTTCCAGTATCTGAAGGGGATACAGGGAAGTTGGAGAGGGACTTTTCATCACGAACTGTATTGACAGGGCAAGGGAGAATGGCTTCAAAAGGGAAGCCATTCCCCTTTGAAAAGGGAAATTGGGAAATTTAGGTTAGATATTAGGAAGAAATTCTCTCCTGTGAGGGTGGTGAGGCCCTGGCATAGGTTTCCCAGAGAAGCTGTGGGTGCCCCATCCCTGGCAATTTTCCAGGCCAGGTTGGATGTGGCTTGGAACAACCTGGTCTGGTGGAAGGTATCCCTGCCCATGACAGGGGGGTGAAACTGGATGGGTTTTGAGGTGCCTTCCAACCTAAGCCATTCTGTTCTTCCTGTAGAGGACCAGGAAGATTTCTGATTCCAGTCATCCTAAAGAATCATGTTGTCCTGGGGGAGCTGGAAAAAGGCTGTAGCTCAGTTCGTGCCTCACCAAGCAGTCTGAATACCTGAGTGGAGCCTCAGGGTGTTTGTATTTACCTGGTGGAGCAAGGGACTGTCCTCAGGGTGCTGGCTCATAAACTGCTGTCTCTGCTGCTCCACCAGAGCTGCTTTACACAGCAGGATGTCTTAACACCAGCCTGCAAAGTGTCCTTGGGCAGTTTGTCCCTGGAGAACTTTGCACTGCCATCAAAACAGAAATAAGGTTGCTAATAGGTTGGAGGATCTGAAGACTCTCCACAAGGAAAGGTGCAGGCCTAGTAATTTGTATGGAGTTACCTCCTGGAACACTGTCCAGGTTGCTGCCAGGCTGCAGATGACACACCCATCACCTTGAGGAAATGGTACTGAGCTTTTCACAGAGCCACAGAATTACTGAAGTTGGAAAAAACCTCCCGGATCATTGAGTCCAACCTGCGACCGATCTCCATCTTGTCACTCAGCCCAGAGCACCGAGTGACAGGCCCGGTAGTCCCTTGGAGACCTCCAGGGATGGGGACTCATGACCTCCCTGGGCAGCCCATTCCAATGCCTGCCCACCCTTTCCATGAAGCAACTCCTCCTGATGTCCAACCTGAACCTCCCCCGGTGCAGCCTGAGGCTGTTTCCTCTCATCCTGTCCCTTGTTCCCTGGGAGCAGAGCCCGACCCCCACCCGGCTGTCCGCTCCTGTCAGGGAGTTGTGCAGAGCCAGAAGGTCCCCCCTAAGCCTCCTTTTCTCCAGGCTGAGCCCCCACAGCTCCCTCAGCCCCTCCTGGTGCTCCAGCCCCTTCCCCAGCTCCGTTCCCTTCCCTGGACACGCTCCAGCCCCTCAATGTCTTTCTTGTCCTGAGGGCCCCAAAACTGGGCCCAGGACTCCACGTGTGGCCTCACCAGTGCAACCTTTCTTTTGAAAAAGAGCTCTTCTCCAAGAACAGGTTATTTATTAAAACTACTTCTGTTACTTTCAACAATGACACATTTTATTTTCACTTCTTTCTCAAAGAATGCCATCATAAAAAGATAATGGCTAGAATTTAACTAAGGAAAAAGTAAAATTGAAGCCAAACCACTCGTCTAAAATGGTCTCTTGCCAGCTGTCCTACTGCCACCCAGGGCTGTGTTGTTGCTAACAACTTGCCCATGGGAAGGCACTCAATCCTGTAGTAATGAATGGCACTCAAGCTGCATGGGGGATGGTATGAAAATTTTAAGTGGAGTGGTGGAAGCCCAGTCACTTGATGAATTTAAAATTAGACATGACAGAGCTTTGAAGAATATTCTATCTGGCTGGCTGGGATTTTACAGACACAGACCGTATTAGGAGATATTAGACTCTACTAGAGATGGATTTTTTTGGGTTTAATTCTCCAGCCCTGAGGAATTTCTCTTTGACTCCTAAGCCCAAGAGTCCCCTGTGAGGCAGAAGCATCATGCTCTTGTTTTCTCCAGCTCAATGTGCTTTACAGGCTTTGTCTTTGTAGCTCCAAGTACCAGTTCCCTGGTCTGTGGATGGCTGGTGGATGGGTCAACAAGGACACAGAGTTTTGAGTAAGGGAGAAGCCTGGAAGGTTTTTAAACTTTGGTGTCCACAGAGACTTAGTTGAGATTTATTAGAACCAGAAGGGAATGCTTGGTTTCTGAGGAACTGACAAATTCCAACCAAAAAACCCCCCAAAAAGTATTTGTTGCAATTTTTCCAATCAAAATACAACTTATCTAATATAGACATATTCTCTCCCCTTCTCTGATTTCTATGGCTCAACATACTAAAATGCTTTTCATATACTTTCATTGTTTAAAAAAATCCCCCCAAACAAATCCCAAGACACAAATTCAAAGTTGCAGCCTCACAAATTTTAGTAGGATTGCCTGGGTGCAACTGAGAGCAGAATTTTACCTGTAGTCAGGTGGGTTTCCATGTTTGCCCTGATCCTGTGTAAATCAAAAATGCACTGGGATCATTGGAAGTGCTGGTGTCAAACCAGAGTCAGGAAAGTCACAGTCTGAACCAGAGGTGCAAAGAAAGATTGAGGTAAACAAATGAACTCACTAAAGGACAACTAAACCAATAAGATTTGCTTAACAGTGGTTCACAGAACAGATGATGCTGAAAATTCAATTTTTATTTCAGAGGAAAGGGGAAAATGAGACCAACCTCTGACACAAAAAAAATAATAATAAAAAAAAATAAATAAAAAAAAATTAAACAGGAAGATTTCTTACTAGAGGAAAGAGGGGGGAAAAAAATCACTGGACTTTAAAAACATTTCTTTTTCCCCAAAACGCAAACTTTTCCAAGGGAGACCACTCCCTATCCTAGCAGATGTGAAAAGCAGCTATAGGCTTTAGCTTCCCAGGGCAAGATTTAACTTCATGAAGCTTTGTTTATTTTTGTTTTGTTTTACCAAAACAAAACAACAACAACGATAGCAAACTCCTCCCCAAACTCATCTTACAGTAGTATTAAACTGTTTTTATTTTCTCAGAGCTTGTGATGGTCTGTCTTTCAACAGAAAAACTAAACATATTTCCTGAGTGTTTTGGACTTAAAAAGGCATTTTGAACAGCAAGGAAACATAGAAAGGCAGTTTGAACATAGACATTTTCTCTGAGCAGAAAAAAAAGGCTCTGCCCGGATTAATTCATTAATTCATTTTGTATAAATAAATAAATACTTTTTTCTAAGTATATCTAGACCACATCTGGGAAGAAAGACATATTGAAGCAATATTTCCTAAAGGTGTCCCTATATGATGAGATGGTTTTCATCACTCTCATAAAGAGTTTTACTCTAAAAATCATAGAAACATAGAATGAGTTGTGTTGGAAGGGACCTCAAAATCATCTCAGTCTGAAAGCGTTCAAGAGTAAAGCTGAAGAAAAATGCAATGGGAGAAGGAATGGGCTGTAGATGGATAGAAAGAATGGAAAGGATAGAAAAAAATGCTATGTAGAAGGATGGAGATTTGCTAGACAAATGGGCAGAAAAGAAGAGATTCAGAGGAGAAAAGCCTAAGATAATATGTCTAGGAAAAATCAATTCAGAGCAACTGTTTTAAATGTTAGGGAGGAAGTTGGAAAGGTATAATATTGAAAATTAGCTAGCCATGATTTAAATAAGGAATTAGTGCTGGATTTATTAGATAGAAGTTTTTTTACAGTAGAAGGGAGACACAAAAGAGAAAAATAGTGAGTGCAAAAGATCAGTGTAATTGCAGAAGGCAGGCAAATAGAGGAAAGAGGTCTCCTGGTTTTGGAACATCAATTCTATTCCTGAATGCTCTTGTGCCACAAAGTTTTGGAGAAAATTGAGGGAAGTCAGAAAACTGAAAAAAACATAATTAAGAAATTGAAGAATATGCTTAGAGGAAAAAAATCATATTAACTCCGTAAGACAAGAATGAGCTTAAACAAAGAACAGCTTAAGTCAAATATGTAAGCTATATCTTTAGTAAACAATAACAGAGGAGAAAAGTTGCACGAGATTTTAAGGGATCTAAGTGGGATAACATGCAAATATAAATAAACAGCAAAGAAAAACCATCCTTTCAGGAAGATTTTTTTTATGCTATGGAGTTATCTGCATCATCCATTTGGAAAGCCAGCCATGTAAAGTCTGACTGTGCAAATTGTTTGAGAAATAAGTGGAGGAAATAGTTTTACCTCTCACAGGAGCTGAAAGCACTGAAGTGGGTAAATATTTTCTAACTTTTGAATGTACAAATTCAGGAAAGACCCCTCAGCACATGAAGTGATGTCTCTCTCTTAACAATTCTGATTTGGTCTCCATCAGATTTATGAGGTCTATATTTAACTCCTAAAAGCCAAAATATCTCATCTTGCTTTGGAGCAGAAACCAAATACTGCCCAAATCCAGTCTCTGGAGGGGACAAAAGCTGATTTTGTCTTGCAAGTGTGTCCATCTCCTGGGTGAGGCAGAAGTCACAGGAGACGATGTTGTATTCAAACTTGTATAACCACAGAGCTTTTCAAAAGAAGTGCCTGGGCTTAAATTTCGCACTCACAACCTGAATTCATGTAGAGTACAAAGCACTTTTTCCTTCTGCAGCTCTACAGTTCCCTGTGAGTTACCTCTGACAGTATCGATTCAGACTTTTGGCAAATGTGGTTGAATTTTTTGTAAAGCATTGCCTAGAAATATAAATTTTTGAATTAACTAGTTTCTCGCATGCTAACTCAGCTAATGTAAGATAAAACATAAAATCTATAGCAGGGTCAAACTCAAAACACTGGAATTTATTGCTGGAAGGTGTGAAAGAGCAACTGAGAAGAAGAACGTTTATTGCTGTGGTTCCATTATGGGCAACATGCACACTGGAAGCACAGGAAACGTTGGAGGAGCACTGCAAATCTTACCCTGTGGGTTGCAACCCTTCCAGAGTGTTTTCATCACCTCTGGTGCAGGTTTTTTAACAAGTAACACAAGTGGACTTTGCTCCACAGGATCTGCACATTTTCAAGGCTATGCAAGTGGTGACTCCCAGTGAGTCACGCTCTGCCTGATGGAAACGTGGAATACCCTGCCATCTTTCCATGTGCATCCAGATGCAACCAACAGGCTCCTTCTCTGAGCTTGAGAGGACAACCAGCAAACTCTCTTCTGACATGCACAGACACACAGCCTTCCCCCACTCAGCAGTGTCCTTGCTCACTCACGTATTCCCTCAGGTGGGAATTCCACACAAAAACCAAGAGGTCGAGCTGGGAAAGACCCTTCCTCATGTGTGTGAAGAGGTGGAGAGGAGACAGAGGCAGGGAAAGATTAGACAGGGAGGAGTAAATGGTCCTGCTGTGACCTTTCAAGTGCTTGCTGCCCTGAAGGAAAGGGCCACCTTTCCTGGCTTGCTTGTACCATGAGAAGGAGAGAAGGAGACTCTGAACTGAACTGGAAGCTTGAGTGAGGTTTAGTTTCTCGGGAAGTAAAATCTCCCTTGAGGCTTCCAGCAGAGGACTCCCATTCCCCTATGGACATAAGGCTCATGATACAATCAGGAACATAGCGGTGGATGTTCCTTCTAGCACTCATTTCACAACCTTGAAACTGCTCCATTTCCACCCTTAGCACTACTCCCTTCACACCCACGTCCCATCCCCTTAGAAAGCGACTGATTCCCGCATCCCCCACTGACAGATGCACCAAGAGTCTCCCACACTGGAGATGTCAACAACAGCTGCCATCCCCCTCTGTCATCCCTTCGCACTGGCTGCTCCTGGACACGACCAGGAGACACACACACATGGCCAGGCAAACATCTGCAGGGACACCCAGATGTTCCAGCCCCTTGCAAGCAGATTTCTCTGGCTGTGTCAGGGCTGCAAAGGATCCAGGCAGGCACAAATGCGCCACGTTCTCTGCACTGAGCACAGCTCATTTGCTCTTGCTGGCTTTGTTCCCATTCCTGCAACAATCCATGGATCCCTTTCTCTTTCCTCAGCCAGCTGACAGGTTGATGCCACTGTTTGATTTTTTATTTTCCTAGTGGAGGGAGCAGAGTGGTTCAGAGGCCAGGGGAGCACTGGTGGCAGTGGGCTGAGCAGGCTGTGGTGTGTGATTTCAGCCCAGCTGAATCCCAGTGTCTGAGACTGCATCTCCCCCTCATGGACAACTGCTTCACCATCCCCTCCACCCGCAGCCTGCCATGGTGGGAAGTTCACTCCCATCAGAGCAGAAAGGTGCTTCCCACAGACTGCAACCAGCTGCAAGAACTGCCAGGAAAAGTTATCCAGCTGGAGAGCTTGAACTGGACTCTGCAGAGGAAAACCAGTGTAAAAAACAGGACAATGGGTCCCCAACACAACCTATGGCTGCATGAACACTAATTGCTTATCATTTCACAGGCTGCTGGCTTTTATTTTAGCAGGAATTTGTCCTTGCAATGAACAGAAAAGGAGTCTAAGAACCGTGGTCCATGGGACTGATGTTATTTAAGGTCTGGACGTGGAGGCTTCAACCTTTAGATTGAGAGGTTCTGTGTGATCAGATTGACTTCTTCCAGTGCAAATCCCACAGGATTACTCACAATCTTCTCACCAGTTATGAGTGGAAACAAGGACTTTCCTACTCAGCATAGAAGAACTCGAAGTCCTAGGTGAGCCACACAAGTTGAAGGTGTTTTTAGACCAGATTTGAAGAACACCTGTTGTCAAAAAATGCAATTGTTTTGAAGGCAAATAAATTCCCAGCGCTTCTCTCTGACACCCAAGATGTATCCAATGTTTTCAACTGTCAACCAACTGCACATTAATCCAGCACTGCTTCAAGTCATGAAGAAAGCCAGTGCTTTCCTCTTTCCTTTAACTGACACCTGTAGTCCTTCTGTGTGTTTCAGCCCAATGGTTGTTCACCCAAGAGCACTGGTAACTTGTCCCAGAGAAACCTCTCTGCCCTTTTGTGAATACTGCTGTATTCAGAGGTTTCAATGTGTGAAAATAAGGTGCTTTGGTATGCTTCTGAATGAAGCTGTAGTGAAAATGAAGTATTGTAGTTAAATCTACTGGGATTGTCTAAGGATTATTCAGCAGATCTTCATAAAAACCTGGAAAAAACCTGTAGAGGAGAGCCTGCCTGCTGTGCAAGTCATGCAGAAGGCAGGTACATCTAGAGCACGTCGGGTCCTATCGCTACCCACGCACTAAACCATTTTCCCGGTTAGTCATCCTTTCCTACCCTCCTTCTCAATGCAAACATTGCTTTTCTTGCACTCACGAAACTCACCCCTGGTGCTGGCCTTACGTAAGTGATTTCGACATGGAGAGCTGTGCCATGAAGGCAGTGGACACGTGATGCTCCCCCGAGCCGCTGGTAGCCACGCTGTGCATCAGCATGGCCTCCTGGGTGGCTCTTAGGGACTTCCACACAGGCCTTCATCCCTCAAAGCAATCCAGGGCTCTTACACACCTCTCAAGGGTTTCAGCTTCCTTTGTCCTCGTCACCTGCAACTCTGCCAGTCCCACAAGCACAGCACCCACTGAACGTATTCACCCCTGGCCCTCACACAGAACCAGCATTCCATGTTTCCATGTACCTATCACCAGTGTCTGTATGGATTTACCTGTGCCCTTGCACTGAACTCCCAATCTGGTCTCCTGGTGCACTGTATACACCTAGGGCCCCGTGCACACTTAGCCTCCCTCACAGCAAGAGGCAAACAACAACGGATGGCTTAAGCCATCATAAACTTTTTCTCACTCCTCATCACTCTTCTTTCCCCCATAAGTGGTTTTCCTTCTCCCAGGTCCCACACCCAGGTCTGGAATCCTCACCTGTACTTCCCTCATTTCCTTTGAGCACGCTGTGTGCAAAAATCTCTCTTATCAGACACAACTTTTCCCTCCCTTCACCTTCTCTTGCACAGCCCTTGCAAGCAGACGGAGTCCGAGAGGTCCCATACCACTGTGTGTCAACCCACGCCTAGCTCCTCATCCCTTGTAACAGGAACTTTCAGTCCCATTCACTTCTACCTCACGCCCTACAGCTCCCAACTCCCCTCGCCTCCTCACACACTTCACACTTTACTTTTGACCTTAGCACAGCCATGTGGCTAATACGGCCCTCCAGGTAGTTTTTCCTCTCATTCCTTCTCCTCCCACCCCTTTATATCTTTAGTCATTTCTCCACCAGCACATTTATTCCATTCCCTCTTGCTGTTTCACTCAGCCAGTACCTACCACAGAGATATAAACACATTTGTTAACGTCTGTTGCAACAGAAAATCGCTCCTTTTTGTTTGTGTATGTTCTCCTCCTCCCACAGTCTTCCCATTATTCCTTACTTGCCGTTCCCTGCTCCAACTGCTTCCCCTTTAACTTATTGCCTGTTCTTTCCCTCTGTTGCTCATACTCCCCAGTAATGAGGCATCCCCTGTTCTGTTGAGCAAACCACTGCGCCTTTGCACCACTCCATCTCTTTGCCTACTACGAAACACACCCCCAAATTTCCCTTCACTCTCTGCTCTCTCACCCTGTAAACCTAAACCACCTCTGTCCTAGGCATTACAGAAAACAGAGCTCTTCATTTCATCTTCATTCATGCCTCCCGCATTCCTTAATTTTTCCTCATTCTCATGCTTCTCAACACCTGCAATGGCTTTATATCCTTGTTGCAGTTCATCCTGCCCCTGTGATTTTCATTCTCTTGAATTTCCTCACACCACTTGCCCATGTTTTTTTCCCCAGTTCTGTCTCTCCCTTGCAGGCAGGCAGCACACTCCAGCAGGCTTCCAGTCTCCTCTGAAATATCTCTAATCAGTTACCCCTTCACATAATTACAGGACCCTTTTCCCCTCACCACACCCTATCTCTATCCAGCTTGTTTTTCCCTCTGGGTTCCTGTTCTCAGCACGTTTCCATCACCATGCAAGCCTTGCCTTTCATACTCTGATACCTTCCTTGTAAATACATCCCCGTATCTATTTCTTGACAGAATCAAAGGTGTCTCCTTTTGACGCCCCCTACAAGCATCATGTAGCTGATTATTTTCCATACCTTTCTCCAAATAGCTAATAGTTCACATTTTAACTCCTCCTCCAAACATCCTTTGTGCTTTCACCTTTCTCCCTCCACTCCCACTCCATACCCAACCTCCCCCTTGCAGACCCTACCGTCCTTGTATGTCCCTTTCATATCCTCACCCAGCCTCCATCCTGTACCTTTTCCTATCTCTCCCGAGTGTTACTTCCTCCTGAGAGCTCCTAAACTTTCTGCGACCCACAAGGATCCTCTTTTTCCAGTTGATGTGCAGCAGTTTTCCTTTCCACCTGACCACCTTTGCATGTCTCACCTGCTATTATTACCCCAGTGCACAACAATAAACATGTAGCACTTTATTTCTGCTATGTAACACCTTCCGTGCAGTATTTATCTACCTTGATATGCACCATTTAATTTTTTGTTCCCTGAAGAGAAAAACACCCCAACCCACAGCAGAACAATACAAACAAAACCCCTTAAACCTACGTGTTTTGCATACCTCAACAAGTAGCACCCTTCTACACAAAGCACTCCCCTCCTGGCTCTGCTGGCACCTCCTCTTCTCCCCATGTTTTGGCTCCATCACCTGCAATCATGCCTGGATTTTGTCCCCCCACCGTGCTCACACATAGTGCCCCTGGTATTTACATGTGTATCTCAGACCAGTCTTTTTACTACCAGCAGCTGGGACCATGCTGAACTCTTCCATTCTCTGCTGCTTTTGTCTGGCAAGGCTTTTTTTTTTTTTTTTTTTTTCCTTGCATCCCATTTATAGGTGCTTCTGCCACTTCTCCACTTGCAAGCTTGCACGTATCAGGTATTTCAGTGCCTGAGAATGCCTCCCCTACTTGTGTGGATATTTTCCTGAAGGCACAATGCAAAGACAAAACTTTATATACCATTTCCACTCCTCAGGCAACAAATCACACGAGCCTGAGAGCAAATAGTGTTTTCTGAAAGGTTGTAGCTCACAACAATCATCTGGACCATACAACACACATCCTTATCTATTTAAAAATGGGGGAGGGGGACAAGCAATCCCCCTCACACACACACACACACTCACAGAGTAATCTCTAAATAACTGGTTTTGCAATATAGGAACCAGAGAATGTGCGCATAGCAGCCCTGTTCAATCCAAAATATCCATCCCTCCAGATACTGCATATTTATAGTTCGAGAGATAGGACCAGCACAGAGCTTTCCCGTTTATTTTAATGAAGGATTAAGAACTGATCAGAAAACTATCTGAACCATTCAAGGACTTTTTCCCCTCTTGGCTAAGAGCAGTTTGGTGTCTCCATAAGGACTCGCCAGTAACTGACGCTTTAAGCTGCATTTCAGCTGTTTAGATGAGAAACAGCTTTCTATTTTGCTCTCTAGATGTGCATCTCTGTTGATTAGTTGTGTGCTGCATTCCTAGAAGGCATTCACCAAACACTGGGAGCTGCAATGTAAGACTACTTTCCCTGCCATTCCAGGACAGAATGAGTGTATCTTTTTCACCTAGACACAGATGTGCAGGGAATCTTTTGATCTCCAGCTCTTCCCAGAGAATTTGGTGTTTGGGTTTGAGGAGAATGAGGATTGATTCAAAGGTCATGAACAGGGTTTCCAGTGTCTGGCACACACACAAAATATGAGAGCTCCAGTGAAGCTGGTTACCTGCAGCAGGAGAGGTCTAGAAATTTGGAATTTTGGCTTTGCTTGTCATGGGCTCTAACTTTGCCGGAGGGCGAGCATGCTGCATGTGCTGGGGCTGGTTCTTGCAATCCAGGGTCAAGATTTTCAGCCCCTTTTGTTATATCTGAACTTGCTGGTTTCCCTCTCAAGACAAAACAAAAAGTCTCCTTTGCTTTTGCCTCTTAAATCAGATTTCCTGTCGCACCTCGTATTTTTCCTCCGCCACTTTCTTTCCAGGGACCCGAACAACAGCATGAGGAGCAGGACGAGAGGGGAACCTCAGGACTGAAGCAAACTATAGGGCAAGTAGGGGTGAGGGAAAGGAGGAGGCACAATGGGAAAGGCAACATTTGGGACACATCCACTGCTTACAAGACCCCCACCTCCTCCCCACTATACTTCTTTAAAGGACCCCTCTCCCCCCCTCCCCTCCCCACCCTCTTAGGACCCTATTAGAAAACGTCAAATTTCCCTTACCGTGGTAGGAGTAACCATGGCATCCGTGTGAATGTTTCCAGAAAAGTCGACATGAAGAGAAAGGTGGATGTAAATACGTTCATTCAAAGTCCCAAAGTTGGTCTGCTTGGGTTGTGCAGAGTTGCTCTATGGGAGAGGAGCCTTAAACTCTGAGTCCCGTGAACATAATCTGCTCGATTATAACAAACCAGCTCAGCCAGATGGCTCTGTGCTCCGTGGATTAACCCCTTTATTGCCACACTCTGCCTTCCCTACCTACCATTTATAATAACCTTTGCCTGGCTGGGGAAATTCAGAGAATGAGGCATTTTTTTGAAAATGACAAAACCGTCGTAAAGGTCATTTTTCCCTCTGCAGGCTTTAAAAAAAACATTGCGTGCCTATTTTCTTTTTCTTTTTTTTTTTTTTTTAAATTTTTTTAATCCAATTAACGTTTTTATTCCTTTTCCTGGCAAAATCTCTTCATATTATTAAGAACAGTATTAGCACCAGGGAACATTTTAGAGAATTCTTTTGTTAAATCACCACCATCCCTTCCAGACTGCGAATCTCAGCAGACGAGTATTTTATTGCAGGAATGTCTCTGTGTTTGCACTCTAATGGTCCATCCACTCCCCCCTTCCCGCCCCTCTGTCCCCCACGCTCCCTCTGTCTCCCACATGCACACACTTTGCTCACTCTGCCAGCATGTGCTGCTATTCCTACCCCAGTTCACAAGTCACTACAGGACATGTCAAACAGGTGACATAAAGACACAGAGCTAAAGTGCTATAAGCCCCCCGCTCTCTCACTCTGACTTCTCTTTTAATTATTTTTTTTTTTCTCCAATTATTTGCAAACCTTTGACAAATTTATTTCTTCGGTCAGCATTTCTGTCACGGAAGTCGCCCGCCATGACATAAAAATAAGTGCTGGGAGAAGCACCCACTGTTAAGAACAGACCTTAGGATGGATTTGTGTACAGTTCCTCCTGTTTTGACTCGCAGATTCGTCCATTAAGGATGGCAAGTGCCAGAAACATGGGAAGTTCATCAGCAACCAGCAGCGACTGGTTCCCAAACTTTTTATTTAGAGAGATCGCTCACAGAGATGACTGATAAATTTAGCTGCATGCCTCCAAGTCTCCCTCTAAATTTACATGCTTAAGTCATCTTTCTTTTCTGTTTGATTTGAGCATAATTGAGCAAGTCATAACCATAAGAACTTGGTCATAGAAGATACGAGGTGACACTTTAAATCATAAGGATCATCAGATTGTTTCCTTAAGAATATTTTTACTAGCTCAATAAGTTTTTTCTTTTCCTGTTTAACCATGGAATTTTTTTCTCTTCCCCCTCCCTGTGTAAAGATAATTATGCCTCTCTTGCTGTCAGAGATTTGTACCATCTCCTTTAAGACATTCTAACCTACCTGGAAAGTTGTCACAGTTTTATTTAAATATTTAACACCATAGATTGAAATACAGATGGTGTTGCTTGCTGCAGTTGTCCTTTCTCTGAATTTTTTCAAGCATAAAATGGTCCCATTTAGGGGATCCCGCAATTTAAATGGTCCTGTTGAGAGGATTCTGCAATTTGTATCTGTCTCTTAAGTTCTGCCCAAATCACTTGTTGCCCAGATGGAGAACAAAAGTCATCTTCCACCACTGCCTTTCCACCACTGCCTCCTAAGAAAGCTGTATTAAAATTTGCTGCTCTGCCAATTAAAAAAAAAAAAAAAACAAAAACAAAACACAAAAAAACCCAAAAAACCCAAACAAAACCAACCAAACAAACAACCCCCCCCCAACCTCCTCAAACTTGAATAACTCTTATTCCAATGGTTTTTGTCTCACCCTGTTCCTGAATGCTGTTTCCATCTGATTTAGAGCTTTTTCAGCTAAGATGAGGAAACTTGGATAAATTCCTGTGCGTCCCCCACCCAGCCCAGGCACTGTAGTCAGATCTGAGAAATGCCTAAAATGTGACTCAGCTTTTAATCTCCTGAAGTAGACAAACAGTGCTAGGAATAAAAAACTTTCCTGTGGCTGGTGAATGAACGTTCCTCTGAAGGTAGGCAAAGGGTTAAGCCTCTGAAGGCAGCCCTAGCCCGGGAACCCGGGAACTTCACATTTGCAGCAGGGAAAGGAAAAAAGAAAAAAAAGAAAAAAAAAAAGAAAAAAAAAAAAAGGCAGCAAAAGAAGAAGTCTAGAAGCAAAAGTCCCGGGCAGAGGGGCTGCCTACGTCTGATGGGAGGCAAACCTCCCGGAGCTTGCACGAGTGGAGGGGTTTTGCACCGTGTCTGGGTCTGTGGGCAATCAGACGCCTTGTGATTTGAGATGTGACACCTTAATCTCGCCAAATATGTGCGCGCTGCAAAAAACGTTGTATGCAGCCTGTTTTCACGGCCAGGGAAAATGGAGACGTGTTTGGTCCTTGCCGTTTTCCAACCATTCCCCTACAGATGTTTCTGTTGTTCTGAAGCTGCTTCTTTCTAGGTATTTCTACATCTTCCGCTGTTGTTCTGGGAGTGGGATGGTTTTTTCCCTTCATGCTAACCCTTAGCATAGGTGGATTTCTTTTACACTTTAAGCAAGTTTCTGAATTTTTAATGAGAAGCAATCCAGATCCCAGATGGTCACCTTATTTTATCTGTTGCCCTTGGATGTGAGGTTCTGACATGGAAAAAAAAAAAGAAAAAAAAAAAAGAAAAAAAAAAAAAGAAAAAAAAAAGAAAAAGGTAAAATATTACTTTGAACATGTCCCTGTTCTGTCTTGAAGAATCTGAAACATTGCTCAAAGCATGCTGGAAAAAGTCATCTTTGAATTCTGGGGATTTTAATTGGGATAATTACAAGACATTGATCTGATTAATTAGGCACTTGACCAGACTTCAAAACGTGATATTTTGTATACTTTGAAGACATGTATTTTTCTCTACATATTAACAGATTCCGTTGTGATTTCTTTTGATGATAAAAAAATTGAATATTTATAGGGAAGATATGCTTGTGAGTATGCAAAGGCATTAAAATTTTATTGGGTTTAATGCATGCCTTGGGTTATTCTAAAAGCAGGGAGCATGTTTTATAATGGTTAGCTTTTGCAACAGCACCACTTTGTGGTTGAAATCCCAAACAGATCCCAAAAAGGGACTGTAGCGACATCATATGTGCCTCAGCAAGTCTGAGCAGTTCCCGTGGTGGTTGGTTTTAATATTCATTGACAAATGCACTTACCTGGGATGGAAATGTGTTCCTGACATATGGTCCTGTCTTTTTAAGAGGGTGAGTTTGAAGTAAAGGCGAGGAAGAAGAAGTGGGAGCAGAAGATTAGCTCTGAACATTTTGACCAACTGAAATCTTCAGTACAGGAGGCTGTTCACCTTTCAAATGCCAAAACCACTTTTGTTCTAATTTCCAGAATTTTATAAAGGGCCTGACAACCTCTCTAGAGGTTTTTGTTGTTGTTGTTTTTGTTGTTTGGTTGTTTTTTTTTTTTCTACTTGAAATGTGCTGCAAATGTTTTGTTGGAAGTAAAAAGGAATTCAACTTTTTATTTGGTGGAGATGGTGGTGGTAAATAATAGAAATTATTTATTTAAACATTATTTGAATATTGTTTTAAGAATACCAATGGTACTATTTCAGAACTGAAGGAATTTCTGAGACCTCATTGGCATCCTCACTTGTACTCAGGCTAGGCAAACCAGCAGTACTAGAAAGAAATTCCAAGCAAGATTCACAAAGAACTTCAAACTTGGTTGTGTTACACATTTCTTGGAAAGATGTCTTCTTAAAAATAATTGGGACAGCTCATAACAATTAATATGGTAGGTCAAAGATGACATAGTGTAAAATGTGTACCTAGAGCTATAGGCATGCCAGGAGGGAGGATGGGAATAATGCATGTAAATAAGCAGAAATTCTGGTCACACCCTGAAACCATTATTCTTCAGAGCTTTTCCTAAAAGAAAGGCATTTACAGAGTCAGCTTTTATGTAGTTGACCTTCAAACCTATTTCCTTGGAAGAGAATTAGCAGATTAAATGAGATTATAATTATAGAATTAATTAAAATAATATTCAGATGCATTGAAATGCTCCTAGTAAGTACAACTACAATCACTTTCTTGCATGAAAGATTTTACACACACAGCATTGCAATATTCAGACCAAAATTTTAATTGTTTTACAAATATTTTTCATGTCAAAGAAAATGTATTTATCTGTACTCCTATATCAAAACAAAGCTATATATTAAGAGATATACAAAAGGGGATTTACACTCTTCGGTGTGTAGCTGTGTTTTGGCAATAAAATTATGGATGATTACAAATCTCTCCAATGTACTAATGTGTTACATCACTTATCAGCTTAGCTCATATTTTGGATTTATGTAATATTTGTCTTTTTCTGATGGTATCCATTTTTTTTTTTCCAGACATGGTCTTTATTGCAGGAATAATTTAGAAACAAGGTTAGCTGATGATAGGCAACATTCTGGGAAAGAAAATATATTCCTTGTAATTATACGCACGCTTTGAACCCCTACCCATTTGTTATAATTCCAAATTAGCTGAAGAGAACTTGAATGACTATCAATAAGAAAAATGCTAAGGAAAAAAAATCAAATTGAAACCATCCGAAGAAATTTGGTTCTATTATTCATGCCAGAACTAAGAAAAGGTGCCTGCAGTTTTTAATGATGGAGGAAGAGGAGATCCGGAGTCACAGCACCATTCTTTTGTGAGGAAGATAAATTTCACACTGGGGCATATAAGGAGATAATATAAAGTGCTTGGTAAGATGTCAGCTGGGAAGCTGGGACTCAATTCTGACCATGTTCAAGTCAGAGAGGACCTGGAAAATGACAGAAGCAATGATGGAATGTGTCATGTAGTTTAAAATATGTTGAAAAACCCCAACAGAGCAAAGAAATCAGTCAGGACTCACAAGCCTGTAACTGACTCTGGGCAGGGCAAAGGAGATCTGGGCAGTTTCTTTCCCCCATTTCTCCCATGATTACATGACTTACACCGTTACAGAAACCAAATATGTTCAGGAACATCTTGTACTCAGGACACTGGCACAACTTTTGAAGAAATCTTCCCAGTGAAGGCCTTTGGGAAGTTTCCACTACATATTCATATGGCTTGTTTTGGGACACTGAATGTCTTCATGGGGAAATTTTCCCACAAGGACGTAAACCACAGTACTGCTTTTCCCTCCTCGACTGGTGCTTCTGCATCTTTCAGGTGCAGTGGAACTGTAATAGCTGGAGCAAGTTGAAGGAGGATGAAAGAAAGGACAACCAATTAATATATTTCGAAATAAAGATTAAAATAAATACAAGACAAGGAGTTCCAAACGGAAGGGGCTCAGAGCATTGCTGGTCTGGCATCTATTAGATCCAAGCAGGTTGCCCATCACTGAAATGAAAGGCTCAGTTCCACACCACACATCCAGGAAACGTGTCCTGACCTGTGTGTTTATTCCTACTCCTAGTGTCAAATACAGCTGCCCTTCTCAATGTTCACTACCAGAAGAAATAGAAAACAGAGCAAAGCAAAGTTGAATAGTGAAGCACTCTGTGAAAAGAGAAGCTCATGCACTTGCAAGTAGCCACAAAAGTTGGTGTAACAATGAGCAATGATATTTTGCATCAACTAATTTAGTCAACGTTCTTCTTTTTGTCAGCTGGAATAGAAAAAGTCTTGGTTGAAAGTAGAGCTGACAAGGTGTATTTAACTGCAGATGTCAGCTTTTTGAAGCCAGTGGGACATTACTCAGCCCTGCCTTGTATCTCCCGTAGTTAATATTTGTGTATTGTGTCCTTACAAGGCAATTTTATTTGAATTAAAGCAACTTTTATTCAAACCTTTTATCTGATGGATGCTGATGCCCATTTGGCTGAGCTTCTGCATTTTAGTTCCCTAAAACCTTGGTGTGAAATCACATCTGCTGTAGGAGGGGCAGGGCAGCAAACGTGGTATGGATCAGCCAAAAATTGAAAGTCCCATTCGAGCCAATGCAGATGTACAGACGGGGCATTTGAAACATTTCTGGGCCAAAGTGTGCTCTCTGTTCTCTGTCTGTCCTGGCCTATCTTTTTAAATATTTTTGTGGGTTTTTTAAAAATTTTTTTAAATTTTTTAATTTTTTTTTTTAATTTCTTAAGGAATTTCCCAAGCCTAGTACCTGTGTGTAACTAAGTAGTCTTTGAGAGCCTATAGGTAAAATATTTAATGCATCTTTCTATAGTATTAAGTTTAAGCTCACTGGGGTTGTCTGTGAGCTAATTAGGAAGTCCCTGGATTGATTTGGGACTCTTTCAAATGATGGTGTCCTCAGCAGCTTCCAGGCAGGCCTGGCAGCTGGACCATTCCAGTCCCATCCCCAGCGGGATACCCCTTCTCTCCTGCAGGTAAGACATGGATCAAGGGATCAAGGATGCACAACAGAGTCAAACTCACTCCTTAGGAGCTGTGTGAACAGGCAATGGAATCTTTTGCATACTCAAAGCCTTTTCTTTACCTCAATTCAAAGAAAAAGGTTACCTTTTTTTTTTTTTCGTTGCCATGCATATCTTTTTTTAAAACTAAGTAAACACACAAATGTTTTTTACCCACATTCCATTCTTCCCCAGTTTTATTTGGAAGAACAAATTCAGCCTGTTAGGGATCAAGCAGGATAAGAGAAAAAGCAAAGGGATGGAGGCTTTTAAAATTATAATTTCTTTTTAGTCTGAAAACTTTATGGCTTTTGACCCCATCTCTCATCATGAGAGTAATGGGTAAAAAAAAGAGACTGGATGGAAAAATCCAGCACGTTCTTTTGATTGAATCACACTACTGACACTTGAGGCTGATGGTGCTACAGACTGTCCATGCCTGGAGCTAAGTTTAGGCTAAATTCTTAGTTTATAAGGAACTCTTTTCCCTCTGAAGGAAGATCATGCCAAATTCTGTTCTGCTACATGCTCATGGCAAATCTCTCTCTTCCCAAATATCATCAACGTTTAACCCACGCCTGTGGTTGTGTAAAAGGTTCCTACTCACATGCTTTGCTGTCTGTCCCGTGTCTCATTCCAGTTCTGCAGCTGAGCCATTCCTTTATCAAGGACCAGAATAGCAACTGAGGTTTCTGCCCTGCAAGGGAGGAAAATGAAGAAATCACGCGTTGAGCAGAGGACACAGAGAGTGTTTATTGCAGGAAGATGGGGATGGTCACACAATCATCCCTGGCTGGCACAGCCTAATCTGTGAGTCATACAAGCTTGGTCACACAAGCAACAATAGGAAAATTTATGGGGCTTTAGGACTGTTATGAAGTTATGGCATGTATGTTCTCTCCAGTGCACATGCTGGGTTTGATTTTTATCTTTCCTTTAGCAGTTAATTCAACACTTCTTCCCTTTGCTGAGAAGTTCCTGCTAGAGGCAATTCCCCAGTATGGCTTTTCTCAGTAGCCAGCAGTGTTTGTTAAACACAGCCTCGGTCCCTGCAAGCTCTGCCTTTGATATAAAGCAAGATATCATTATGCTGTAGAATTGCTTGAAATGTGTGTAAGGAGTTGAATCGAAAGGTATTAAGGAGAGTTTTTGTGGCACTATTTATAGTCTAAGGAAGCATCTTGGCTATCTCTTAATTATCGTGGTCTCTGCCTAAATACTGCCTAAATATACTGAAGTGAATAAGATGAAATTTTTATCCTGAGAAGGTATAAAACTCATTTGCACAGCTACATCTTCTGAAATTAGAGATTATTCTTGCATCAAGGCAGAGTCTGTACTACAGTCAGACCTCAGCTGATAGAGACAGCTTTTTGGCTCTCATCAACTCCAAATAAAGCAAAACTCCATGAGTCCCTGATTTCTTTATGGAAATATGACTATACTGAGCTAGCCCCAGAATGTTAAACAAATAATCACTTGTTGAAATCTGTCCATATCAAACTCCACATCCTCAGGGATTAGCTCATTTTCTTCATTTTACCTTGATACCTGCCCTGTATCTTCCCTTAATTTTTGAAAAATTCCCTTTCTTTTATGCATGACTTTTATTTTGTAAAATACCTCAAAAAAAAGAAAAAATGGATGTTGCACTCTATCTAACAAGATGACAGATCTGAGGGTCTTACTGAGCCAGTAAAGTAAAAAAAATATCACAAAATCCTAAAAATGCCCAGCTAGAACCTACTAATTTCCTAGCATGCAACGCAGTTTTAAGTCCTCTCCAGACACAGAGGCTTTTGTCCTGTGATGTGATGCCTACAGCAAGTGGGGATTGTTTCACTTGGGAAAAACTGACCATGCAGCATGCCTTACTTTGCACTGAGAGAAATGCCACATGTCAGTTCTGCTGCAGTCTCAAGTTCTTTAAGACAATTTCCATGCTCCACCGTGTTTTTCCCACGGATTGGATCCTGAATCAGCTCTATAAAATGAAGAACATGCAAAATTTCTGTGTGATTTTCCTTGGACTGCTTGTTAAATGCAGTAGATGTGTCCCTGCTCACACAGAAATGACTTGTGCTGTTAGAACACCCCACAGAGACACTGCTGTGGAGCTTGGATAGGCATCAGTCCTTGGGTCAGTCTAATGGATGGCTGTGTGGGGTGCTCTGAAAGGGCTCCTAAACACTGGAATGGGCTGCCCAGGGAGGATGTGGGGTTCCCATCCCTGGAGATGTCCAAGAAATGCCTGGACGTGGCACTCAGTGCTCTGGTTTAATTGATGTAGTGGCATTGGGTCACAGGTTGGACTGGATGATCTTGGAGGTCTTTCCCAACCTCAGTGATGCTGTGACTCTGTGATTCTTTCTATAGGGCTGGTCTATCCTTTCAGCTGCTGTGCAGGCCACTGTCACTGACATCTTTTAACAGAAAATTCCACCTCCTTGTGCTCTGCACTCACAGCTTTGCACATATAACACCTGCTGTTTTATAATAACAGTCCTGGGGTTTGTGTGAAAAAAAAGTGGAGTAGTAGCATGTGGGAAGTGGGAAGCCAACAAGAAGACGAAGAAGGGATGGAAGAGCTGGTTGGGAAAGTAAATAGGACTGAAAGGAAAAAGAATACCTGCAGTCAGAGGAATTTAGAGAAACAAAGATAAAGCTTCTTGCAATCTGAAGTTATAAAATCACGTCAATATGCAGAGGAAGGTGAAAAGACAATGACTTTACCTCTTTTACAATGGCCTGAGGCACAATCGCTTTTGCAATTAGTTACCCTGCCACCTACTCAGGCCAGTTGTTAAAAGCTATAATTCAAGAGTCCTCTCTACTTAGAAATGCACCCAGAGTCCAGCTCTGACATGAAAACATAATCTTTTACCAATGCTCCCAGATTATCATCAACATTTGGTGCTGGTACTGGATGTTTCCAAATCTCAGGTGAGATTTTTTTTTGCTACCGTATTTTAACCAGAAAAAAAAAAAAGAAAACAACAAAAAAACCAACCAAACAAAAAAACCAACAAAGAACAAAAACAAAACCCAAAACCAACAACAACACCAAAAACCAAGACAGACCAAAAATAAAAACAAAAAAAACCAAAAAAAACCAACAAAAAAAACCAAACCCACACAAAAAAACCCCAAACAAAACCAAAAAAACCCCAACAATTTTGTCTCTGTGAAACCAAGAAGCAAATGAAAATATTTCAGTAATGTTTTACATAAGGAAAAGTTTCTACTACTGAAATTTCTACTTAAAAGATTATTTTGGTTTTGCAACTTTTGTACTCCAAAGGATTCAGTTTTTAAGGTCCACTTAAAGCCTTAAATGTTGTCAGATTAATCTGGATCAGATACTGAAACAGTGTTCAGTCACTATTTTAAGCTAAAAGACCAGAAAACTGAAATGAGAACACTATGCTATACAATACTTACCTTATATTTATGTACTTATTGCAAGAATTTTTGATTAACAGGTTTCTACCCAGTATGAAAATGTTAGCACCCTTTCATGACTCTGTTCTGGCTTGGTGCAGTGGAAATGATGCAGGAAATCTGATCCTGAATATTTTCTAATAACTTCTTCTGAAGGAGACCCACACAACTGGGCACTCCATAGCTAAGATTCAAGCAAAAAGTCCACTTTGCAACTTTGCAAACATGGATTAAGCACTGGAGCTGCTTCATTCTGGATGGATATGACTGAGACAACACAGGCAGAAAAACCTTGAGACATCACAGTTTACAGCTGAAGGGATGCACAAATGATCCTTTCTTCTTGTCTAGCTGTGAAGAGCCAAAATAATACTTTTTTTTTCTTTTTTTCTTTTTTTCTTTTTTTTGTTACTCCCCTGTGCCTTCCAATGTCATACACAGGGCAGGCAAGACTAACATTTGGTATCAGAGGTTAACATAACAAGAGTGGAAAAGCACACTTCAGCTCCCAGGGAAGTGGATAAACACTCTCTTCCCTCGCTGGCAGCTGCCTGCTCTGCTGGGAAATATCCCTGCTTTTGCTCTGGGTTAGCGGAGGAAAGACAGGGAGCAAAAAGGCCTTCTTCTTCTACTAGATATTATTATGAAAGTCTTTGTGAGTATGGAGGAGGTTTTACTGATCCTCTCCCTACTCTGTGAACAGCAGAGAGGTAAAATGATCCCTTTATCAGATTTTAGGCAGTCCAGAAACTCTCTTTGTGCTCCAGAGTTAAAACTCACTGAGAATAAAATTGCTTTGCACACAGCTGAAAACCAAATCAATAAAACTGGTGAACCCAATGTAATTTCTTCCTCATATTATATCTCCTCTCCATTACTAGAGTGATATAGAAGAGACCACAGCATAAACTGGACTCTTGCCTTGCACTACTTGTCTGAATTTCAATGAAAACCACTACATCTCTTTTCAGGAAGGAAAAAAGAGTTTTCTCCATGCTTTGTAGTTGTTCACTGGAGTAAGGAAAAAAAAAAAAGAAAGAAAATATACCCCCCCCAAAAAAATAAGCTAGATAAATAATAATATATGAGTTATGTTAAAACATTAAATATATTTTAAGCAGAATTGTCTCTTCTGGGTTGGTTTCACAATAATCAGGATCTCTCTTTCTCCCTTTTATCTACAATATTTCTGGGAGTTGTGGTTCAGGTTATCTCACAATACAAGCTTCCTATGCTGGCCAAATTAATTGCATTGACATATTAAAATTTAAGATCAACAAAAATGTTGGTGACAGACATCAGTGGGGTAAACTGTACCTCAGTTCAGTTCTTAGCAGTCTTAAAAGCATAACAGATGCTGATTTTCTTCCTCTAGTTTCTCATTATATGAATGAGAAATGGTAAGGAGTGATTTGTCTCTTTGAACAAATGTAAAGCAAATTTTACTAGTATTCACTTCATAAAGTCAAATATTCTCTTAAAATGTTACAAATAGTACTTCTGATCCATTTATCCATATAAATTAATTTGTATTCTATTTTAGCAACAGTTCCAAAATTTTGGGAGTTTTACCCTTAAAACATTTTGCAACTTCTGAAAAGCATTAATAAATTTACGATTTGAATCTTACTATTTGCCTCTTTTTATGCTCCTTTAAAATTGGATGTTTTCTTTTCCCTTAGCCCACAGATCTCTACATTCCATTCCTTGAAGCTTTTGCCTTTATCTTTCTTGGGGTTTTTCCCCCCCCTATCTAATTAAAACAAAATGACAAAACCTCAGGAGAGTGCTTGGAGGCATTAGAAGATGTTTTAGAAGAGTGCTAAGCTGTGTTAGATCAACAGCAGCTGTTTCTTTTGCTTCAGTGCAGCTACAAGAATTTATAGCATTAAAATTTACACCTTTTTCGCTTGCGTTCCCTGAATAAACAACTGGCTAAGCTTTTCCCTCCCTAAATACAATGACAAAATTTTACAAAGGAATTATTTTTTCATGGGAAATGAAGAAGCTAAGGATTCAATTAAAAGTGTACTGATTTATTACAGGTGAAGTTCTTTGCTCTTCCAGCGTGCTGGCCTCTGAACTCCTTTTCCTTAGTAGTCCCATGATTTTTGTCTTCTTTTAGTGCTGAGCAGGAGAGCTTAAATATTACCTGGCGTCTTTCAAAGGTTTATTTCTATTTCTATCACACCTTCCAGTGATGAAGAGATAGCAGCTGTTTGGCCCTCAACAAGTATTTATGTCTTTCAAAATAATAGATTTTTATAGAGAGTACTCATCGGCAGCATGTACATGTATACACCTCACTTGATATTAAAGCAAATACAGATAGATAGATATGTAACATATATACAGGGTTATTAAAGGCAATGTGCTTAAATCTAACTATTTTTTCTGTCTATAATATTTATATTCTTGGCTCTTCCCTGCACATTACCCATGCCTCAAGTTCACTGATCAGTGTGGGTAAGGAGACGCAAACATTCCAATTTTAAAAGAGAAGACACAGTCAAATAATCTGCAGCACATTGTTCCATGGGAAGGCTAAATTAGAAGCTGGGAGGAGCTGGGAAGTGTCATGGGATGGACAAAGGAAGGAGATAACACCGAATGGTTGGTCCCTGCTGCTGCTGGGGATGGTGCCAAAGCTCTCAAAAACATTCCTGTAGGATTCCTGCGGCACCTCGGAATTTCACCCAGCATGGGAGACAAGAGTGATCTGAGTGAATTAAAGAGGAACAAAACACCCCTGGCTGGCTGGGAGCTGGCAGCAGTCCCATCCATTGACTGCTGCCTGTGAGCAGGTTTGACTCGGAGCCTTCGCTGTTGTTGTTGGCACGGGGACGGAGCGGGAGCCGGCGAGCGCTCTGTGTAATCACCGCTCCGGCTTCCCAGCCCCAGATCGGTTTTCCATAAACAAACCACAGGCCCAGTCTTCCATGGAGGTCACTTCAGTCCTCTGTGGGGGTCACTTCACCCGGCTGCTGCTCTGCCCGTGGAAAGGTCCCTTGCCCCATTAAACCAGGGGTTTACAGTAATGAAATCACAACCAAACACTGCACAGATTTAACGGAAGGGCTCATCATCCTGCAGGACCAGCTCCGTCAGTAGCCAAAGTCAATCAAAGATCAAAACACAGGTTACTTCCAAAGGAGTTTCTCAATTTTCACCAGCATAGCCAAGAGGGGAGCCCATCCCTCTTTGGAGAGACTCTTCAAGATGTCTATGAGTGCTAAAAGTTAAAGACAGTGTAGGAACAAACTGTGGGAAGTGGGCTCAGAGGTTCTCTGTGGAAGCTCCAAGAAACTTGGTCCTCTCACTTGCCCAAAAAAGGTCAAGACTGTCCCAGCCCCTCATCTGTGTGGCCATAATCCTGAGACTGAGCCATTCTCACAGGACAAGAAGAAACAGCCTCAAGCTGCACTGGAGGATGTTGAGGTCAGACACCAGGGTGAATTTCTTCCTAGGAGATGATGATAAACACTGGGAGGAAGATGCTGGAGTCCCCATCCCTGGAGGTGTCCAAGGAATGCCTGGAGAGGCACTCAGTGCCATGGTCTGGTTGACACAGTGGGGATCAGTCACAGGTTGGACTCAATGAATTGGAATTGGAATTCTTTCCCAACCTCACTGATCTGGTGATTCTCTGTTTGAGGGTGAGTCCCCCACAGTTTTTTCCCTTAGGAAAAAAGAGAAGCAAAGTTATCCTTTAGGGAAGGCTTTTTTCTCTGTAAGTAAAGACTCCTAACAGGCAGCACAGGCTTTTCTGGGTTTGATTCATTGATCACAAATTATGCCCAAGGGAAATTTGACAAAAGGCACTCCAAGGTCATTCATGGTCAACCTGATGTGCAGATGTGGATTTCCAAATTTTGATCTGTGTGATTCTGCCTACCTTCTCCCAGCTATAAAGTAATAAAAGTAATAAAAATTCTTAATGCCTTTTTTTTTCTAAAAAACCAGCAAATAAGCAACATTTTTGCTGTAAATACATTAATTATGAATATTAATAAATATTAGTATTAATTAGCACTGAATCCACATATTTGTAAATGTAAAGGGATTAATAGTGCATTTATATTATTAAATTTATATTAAATAAGCACATTTGTCACATAAAAATATATTTAAATAATATTTATGCATTCACACATTCTTTCTTATAAATAAATAAATAACGAAATAAATATTTCTTTCGCAGCCTACTCTGTTATCTTTCTATGTGGTTAACAAGGGCAGAAACCTCTTTGTGTTATTTTACCCTATATCCACAGTCCTTAAACACTAGATACTAACTCAGTCTCTTTAAATTCCTAACACTATCCTGGTTTACAGTAGCAGAGGATCTCCCTTACTATATCCCTTAATTAAAAAAAAAAAAATCCCTAAAAACAAAACAATAAAACAAACCAAACCAAAACAAACAAATTCACCCCTCCAAAAAACCCCCAAACTCAATAAAGCCCCCCCCCCCAACAAAATCAAAATAAAAAAGATGGAGAAAAGTTGATATTTCCATGTTAATTGTAAAGAAAAAATGATGGACTGAATAATGCAAGGAAAATAGAAAAATTCAAAGCAAGTTGTCTGGATTTCACATGTCCAGGGGAGCTCAAGGATACTTGATCCTTTCTCTCCAAACTTTTTTAAAACAAAAGCAAAAAGCCCAAACCAGTAAAGAGAGAGAGATATCAAATGTGATTGGGAATGATGGTAAAATGATGATCAAGTATAGGATAAAATATTACAATGCTACCATGGTGTGTCTCATCTTTCAGGCCTCAGAACACAGGAAAACTGGTTATTAAACTTATTTTTTTTCAAAATTTAGGTTCTTAGTCTTGTTTTCCTAGGCGACTTCTACCTGTCTGGTAGTTTCACACCCATGTGAGGTTCCTGTGTATTTCCCACTGCTATTAAGTTGTGATATCCTGTATTTTTTTGTCCAAATCTGTGATTTCCTGTCCCAGCCTGTCTTAAAAAGAAAGATTTATATAATAAAGTTATTAAGATTTTCTTCTCTTCTGCAATTAATGACCTTGTCAAAGAAATGTATTAAAAATCCTTCTTCTTAAATTGTAAACTGAGTTAAAATGCATGCTTTTACAAGCCTGTTTTTTAGCAATTGTCTTTTAATTCTTTAGACTGGTGGGGTTTTTTTCCCACTCCTGTACTTTAGAAAGTTACATAAATTAACTGTGAATTAAGACATTCTAAAATTCATCTTCCTGCTATAACAGACACCCAGCTTGTCAGGGAAACTGGGAAATCAGCAGAGACAGTAATGACCATGGACGGGCAATTTCCATTCCCCTTTTTACAGAAAGAGTGTCAAATCTCCTTGTTCTGTGCTTGCAGAGGAGGTTTGTGTCTTCATTCATTTTATACTCAAGCACATGCAGACAAACCCTTGACTCCAATATTTCAAGAAAAAATGGAAAATATTTGAGGCCCAAAGAAGTCAAGATGGAGATTAATATCTTGGTGTTTTTAAAAACTCTTACAAAGCAGATTAAATTTCTTAATGTCCTACTCAGGAATCATCAATATTTGTGAGCTTGGCCTCATAAAAATTTAGGCTTAATTTGAAAATATATCTGATTATATTCTTCTAAGGGCTTCAGTTTCCCTCAGTCGTAAAATGGACTGTATTCTTATTTCCATTAAACTACAGTGCATGATGGTTAACTGGATTTCTAAATTTGTTACTGCAGAAGTCTGGGGATGTGCTCGAGGACAGAGATATCCTGTCTCAGGAAGTCTTTCCGAAATATGGTTTACCCAGACAAAACTTCTGTTTTCCATCCTTTGGGCTCAAATTTGGACTTTTTTGAATTTTTGGACACCCACTAATTCTAAGCTGCAGAGACAAGCACATTGAGAAGCATCCAGGTTAGGAAAGAAATGAGACATTAAAATTTCCCACACAGGAATTGCTGTCTGTTGTTCAACAGCCAGCCATGAGAATGTTTCATTTCACATTAATGTGTAAAGGGAGGATGGGGGTGAGGGGAGAGCTCACCATGGCATTTTTCTTCCATGGGGCTGGGAAATGGGGTACAGGAATGAAGGTTAAAGCTGAGACTCCAGAGCTAGGGAAGGAGCTGAGGGCCATCCCAGGGATGACAAGCTTCATGTGAGGCATTCTTCTCGTTGGGAAGACTTTGGCACACATTCCAGAGAGGCTTGAGCTGGAATTGGGACTTGGAAATATCACAGCCCCTCACACTTTGAGAGGGTACTTAAATCGACACATTGGCTCCCTTCCAGGAATATTACAGCATATTAGTAGAAAGGCAAGGATTTCCTTTCTAAGAAGTCATTGTAATTTTTGTAATTCAAGATGTAGCCAAAAATGGGCACAAAGTTGCAGTGTATAGCTGCAGCCCTTTATGACTCAGTTTTTCAAGCCATATCCAAACAGCGGGACAGGCTGCTGTCAGAACACGCTGGACTTTTTATCCAAGTCTCCCTATTTCTCTTGTCATAACATCCTGGACTCAAGGAGATGCTTGAAAGCCATTGTCAGCCGAGCCTCCCCTGTAGCTGGCACCTCATCCCTGTTCCCCTTCCAGCCAGGAGCCACAGAAAGCCTGCAGGTATCCACCTTCTTCCCTGACTTCTTTGCCACTGCTAACATTGACTCCCACCACTTGTTTCTGCCAACATGGGAGGTGAACTTAGGCAGCCCATAAATTTATGCTTCAGTGATTTCCTCTGCTTTGTAATTAGACTCCCATTCATTAAATAAATCAAATGCACGTGCTCTCTGCTGGCTCAGGAGTGGCAAAGCAGGTATGTGGAAAGCTTGCAGCACTCTCTCCTCTGCTCCCACAGCCAGGCTGCAGGGTCCCAGGAAAGGGAGGCATCCAGGATTTGTTCTGAGGGGATCTACTCCAACAATTCAATACCAACTTGCAGACACGTCACTGGTGTGATGCTTGCACGTGGAAAACCCTTTCATGAACTGCTGGTGGTTTAGGCAGCCATGGTGTAAAAGATGCAGTCATCACCATCTAGCTGCAGGAATTACCTTTCCAAATGGGAGTTAACAGAAGGGACAGTATTTATTCCCTGGCACAAAGCCCATTTGGTGAAGAAATGCCAGGATACCAGAGCAAGAAAGGAGCAGAGCATTCTTGTACACACACTGCCCTCTAAACGCATATTTATTTACAGAAAGGTTTAAACAGTGGCAGAAATATTATCAATAATTGCTATTTCTGAGCACATCTGTGGGAAGCTGACACTTTACATAGATTCCGCTCATATTTGAATAACAACCCCAGTCACTTGAACAGTGTCCAATAATTTCTTGGGCCAAGAAGCACTTCAGTCACTCTAAACTGAAAAATGTCACAGCACCACTTTTATGGGACCCTGTAGACTCCGATGCAAATCCTGTATTCTGAATCTTCACAGCTGCCAGTGGGACTGGGTTTTGAATATTCTTGGTTTAGTAACCTGGTGACACCATGACAATGCTGTTTCTAAATACCTCCAAACCATCCCTGGTAGAGGAATCGCTCACAGGATTAAGAATAATCAGAGAATTATGACAACAAAAAGCCCCTGCCAAACCCCTTGAGGCACTGTACAGTCTAGTTAGAAACAAACTAAAAGACAGTTAAAACCCCTTCATAACAAGCTCCTAAATCAAGTTGATAAAAGCAATTAAGTAAACAGCAGGAAGGGAGAGGAGTGATTAAACTGAAGGAAAACATTGGAACAAGAACCATGGATATAACCTAGACAATAATACATCCAGGCTGGAAGTTTGTTAAACATTCTGAAGTCTTCAAGGACATTCTTGCAACAGCTATTCAGCAGGAGTAAAGGGGAAGTGAGACAATAATCTGAGCAGATTTTGAGGTAGAATTCCATGGATCTTTGACTGGGATTGTACTATGTTTCCTTAGACTGCAGTAGTTAGGGCTTGGTGACCCTGTGAAATCCCGTTCCCTCTCCCGATGTTCTGAAGAAAGTAAGGGGGGAAAAAAAAAAAAAAAAGGCAAAAACCAGATGAAAAACTGCTCCAGAAGACAGGACTGAGAGTATAAGTGTGTATAAATATCCAAAGGGAGGGCTCAGAGCAGGGCTAAGGCTCTGCTCTGTGGGGCCCCAGGGGAACGGGCAGGAACTGATGCCCAGGAGGTTCCAGCTGGACATGAGGCAGAACTTCTTCCCTGGGCAGTGACCGAGACCTGAACAGATTGTCCAGAGAGGGTGTGGAGTCTCCTCACTGGGGATATTCTAGAACCAGCTGGACATAATCTTGTGCTGTTTGATCTGGGATAGCCCTGCAGGGAGGTGGGACAAGCTGATCCAACCTCACCCATTCTGTGATTTCTGTGGGATGGGGCAGTTTTGCCAGCCAGGCAAGAATGCTCCTGGAAGAACTGCTTGGAAATGAGACCCAGTGCTGACTCTGAACCCACTGTTACCTCTCTGTTGTGTCCTAGCTTGCTGGAAACTCTTCCTCTGAAGCCTCTCTGAATTGCATCCTTGGGAAACTCAGAGGGGCAATCCTGCCTGTCAGGCATCACCTTGGTCTTTACTCAGCTCTAATGCTGCAAATCCACCTTTTTTGATTTAATGGCTGCTCTGTGCATCTCACTTCCCTCCCACATCACTCTGCAGAGCTCTTTCCTTCAGCTCCTTCATCTGAGCCATTTTCTCCCTGTTGAAGGTCTCCTGTAAGAGACTCATTTATTGATATTGCTTAGTCTGCTAATTGCCCAGGAGGATCATCCATCTTCTCCTGCTGGGTGCTCAATTAGCCTGAATCTTAAGATTACATTTTTCCCCACATTCTCCCATCCTCCTTTTTCCTTCTGTGCCCTCGTCTTCTCCTCCCCCCTGCCCTGTGTCATCTTTCAGGAAGCAATATATTGTGCCCTTCATTTAAATCTCTGGCTTCAGGCCCATTTGGAAACTAAAATCCCCATTAGAAACAGAGACACAAATGATTAAACAAACCTTAAAATAGGACCAGGGTGTAGGAAAGTAATTAAATACTCCATAAACGCTGTAAAGCTGTAATGAAACTGCCATCCCATCGAGTTAGTGGCTTGTGGAAGGTGCTGCCCAGGGAAGAGTTCAATCCTGGAATTTGGCCATGGGCAGGAATTCCTGCTGGCTTGTTTGTCTGAAGCTGGAGGAACTCTTTGGCCAGTGCCACCATGGGCACGTGTAGGGCTCAGATCTCTTCATTACCATGATTTCCTGCCACAGAACAGCCAAAGTTCTTCTGGAGCTGTAGAGATTCACTTATCCACATGAGGGCTGTTGAGGGGAGATCTGCATTGTGTTGCTCTATACAAATTGCCTTTTAGAGAAGAGGCTTTACATGCCTCAAAACAATAAAATCACTGCTTGACATTCTAAGCAAAAGGCAGACATCTTGATAAAATATTCTGGAGATTTAGTCCTAATTTGCCTTTCCTGCTTTTAATTTTGTGGAGCATGTTGTTGTCTGAGTTATTGAACCCCATCTTGGCCCCATGCTTTTCAAGGATCAAGTGATTGTTAAAAGTATTGAACAGTTAATTGATCTTAAGGCCTACACCTCATAACAGCATCAAATCATGGTTCGCTCTGGCAGTTTTAATCTTTTTTCCTATCACAGCTGATGGAGACCAGGGACCAGGTTATGACTGAAAACCCCAAACCTGCTCTCAGCCTGCTCCAGTAGCACCACAATTGTGCAACTCTGACTGCATCAGGGCAAAACTTGAATCTACAAAAACTGAAAAGAGAATAATTCATTGAAATGAGATGTATTATACTAAAAGGAGGACAAAATTGGTTTGTTATACAACTTCTGATTCTTCTCTATACTTCTTATTTTTCTACCTATTATTATATGCTTAAAATAACACTTTTACTAATTTCCATTTAAACCAGAGTAAAAACTGCTTGATGTTCCTGCTTCTTTTAGTCTTTTTTGTCTCCCCAAATGAAAACCTTTGAAGCAGAGTGCAAGTGGAAAAATGTAAAACAGACGGGAAAAAAAGAGAAAAGCATCAGAAACTCAATTATTAAAATAGTCACAAAGTGTAGTGGTTTGAAAGCAAAACAAATGAGAGGCTCCAAGTCAGAGATACAATTTAATAGGAAAAAAGAAAAGAAAGTAAAATAAAATAGATGCAATAATACAAAAGACCACTGACAGAGTCAGAATACAACCTGAGCGTAGTGATGGAAGCAGTCCAGATGAGGTGGTCTTCCTGAAGCAGTGATCCTGTAGAAAGGTCTGGTAGCTCGGGTCCTCTGGGAATCCAGTGGGTAAGCGCCCCTCTGGTGTTCAGAGTCTCAGCTTATATCCAGGTTGGAATGCTTGGTTTCTCCCTCTGGGCAGAGCATCTCACAATGGGATGGTGAGTCATGTGATAAGGCCTGATGGGCCCATTAACAGGAGGTAGTCCAGGAGGGGGTTATCTGTGAGTCGTGTGGCAAAGGTGCTGATGGGCCCATTAACAGAAGATAAGCCAGAGTGGAGGAGGCAGGGAGCACTGCCTCACCTGGTTTCAACAGTTCATGAAGATGGTGATAGAATATACTTCAACCCAGGACACAAAGAAAATAACAGGATTGGCTTCTTAATTAGGTGATATTTCGTTGCAAGTTTGTTTGTAAGGAAATTACACCAATAATTGGGAAACAAGTACTTATGCAAAGTGTATCTCTGGAAAACCTTGGATATCTCTGGATAGCACAGCCAAAGTATCTTTGTGTGAGTAAAGATAAATCACTGCCTAAGTGCTCGCAAGCATTTGTACCTTTGCAAGTGTGAAATGGACACATGAGGTCAGTGAGGTCTGACGTTATATTTTGAGGTGTTTTTCACAAACTAAAGGAATAAATATTAATGGACTGACATTCTCTGAATAACTGACACGGCCTGGGAAATAGCTTCTAACACTAATTTTAGTCAATCAATTAAAATTTTTTAAATTTCTTTTTCCTTTCTTCTATTGCTTCTTGGTGTATTTTTAATTTCTTGCGACTTCCAATTGCACTTTAAGGACCCTAAAAGGGGCTCAGTTTGGCTTGAAAATGGAACTGTTTTTTATATAAGCCTTTCTGTTGCCTTATTTTGTATTCCTAACTCATTTGGCCAGCTCTAACTCACCCTGACTTCAGAGGTCATCTGGGGAATGGCTGCCAAGCCACGTCACATCACCTAGAATGTGACATGCAACCAAGTTCTTCCCATGCCTGTCCTCTCCCACAAACATCTTTTTTCTTTCTGGCATAGCTTCAAGATGCTGCTTTTATGCCAGCAAAGATTCCCTGTGCTAAAATGGGGTTTGCTCAGAATGATTTCTACAGTGCCAGCAGCATCAAATGACCTGAACCATTCCCAGCATCTTCCTTTAGTTTATTTGTTTTTATTTTTTAAGGCTTTTAACCTTCCTCCCAGTTTTGCACATGGATTTTTGTGTCTGCAGCTGTTTAGAACAGTACTTTTGCAGGTACAAAATGAACCTGCTGACCCTTAGATCCCTCTTTTTTCAGGAGACTGAGTTCTAGCTTAATTTATCTAAGCCCTGGTTAGTTTTTCATCTCCAAAAGATTTCTTATTTTTAATTGTGTACAATGATACTAGAAATACCAGATTCCTTACTTTTACACCTATCTTGGGTCTTTTATTAGAATTTGATGCTGAACATCAGTCACATCCCCTATCAAAAGGTGTTCTGATGGTTTGGCATAGCAGTGACTTTTCTTTTGCTACCTGTCTAAAATACAGTGCTACCTGTCTAAAATACAGCCTTTAAAATTGTGTTCTGAACTTCTGGTGTATCACTGTTAATTGTAACTTTATCTACTGAGGAAGCAATTTCCTGAATCACAACTTTACCTTGCAATAAGAATGTATTAGTGCTCCTTCTCTTGCAGGATGATTTAACCTGCTCTAAAAATCCTCTGATGACAGATATATAATGAGACAAGAGGATTTTTACCTAATAAGACATTTTTGTACAATTTTTCATGTTGGTTTTGAGAGATTAAATTAAATCTATAAAATGATAGATGTTATTCCTGAACAAATAAAATCTACCCTTTCTGAAACTGGGTAATCAGTCTTCAAGCATCAGTTAAGTCTAAAAGTTGGATTTTTGTTGAGAGACCTTAGATAATACATATTAATGAAACTAATTAATGATGTGCTAGGGGAGACCAAAGATCTGTCTGGCCCAGTGTACAGGGAAAGAATTAAGAAGGTGGATGTGTACAGTCATCTGTATTCTGAATTATTTTGCAATCATAAACAAAAGCTCCCACATCTAGAGCTCATACCTGTTTCATGGTGTTTAATATCTGCCTGGTCTCCAGGAATGTCTCTTGCAGCTTTTTAAGTGTCTTCCTATATTTAGTGTACATTATCTTCTGGGATAATGAAATGAAAAAGAATTTCCTATTTTTCATTTGAATGCTGCCTCTGGTGTTCCTGAGTGTGTGTTCTGCAGGAAATAATGAATGACCATTCCTCAGCCACTTCATTCACATCATTTGCTACTTTGCAGGCCTTCGTCATAGCTCTCTTCAGATATCCAAGCTGATGAGTTGTAGTCTGTTCAGCCTTATTACATGTGGAAGACTTTTCTTTTCCTGACCACCCCTGCCAGCCTTTTCCAGATCTGTCCTAGTCCTTGTGGAGCTCAGATACACTGTGGCAAAAACAAAGATTTCTCCTTCCTACTCAGTGCTCGCTTATGTTATCAAAACTCAGTGTCACTGAGGAATCTCACCTGAGCAAGAAATACCAGTCACACCAGATACCTCATGAGGTTCACCAAGACCAAGCTGGTGCTGCTCTTGGCTAGGGTAGAGTCCAGAAGAGGCCACAAAGTTGATAAGGGCTGAGAAAGTTGAGGCTGCCCCTCATTTTTCATGAGCATGAAATGGATATGCTTGCCCATGTGGAACGAAGAGCAGAAAAAAAAAATGAAACGAGTTATCAATTTGTATCTCCTTCCTGGGTATTCAGTGGTACGGCAGGAAGACAAGGAAAAGAAAATTACAGAGTCCTGACATTTGCTTGAACTGATCCTGCCACGTGGCTCCTGCACACTGAGGGACTTTGTGTGGGGGAGCAACATGATCCAAGTTTCCAGAAGTGCTAAGAAATAAGCACCAAAAAGCAGTGTAATTTTCACTCACAGAATTATTGCCTTTGTGCAGTTCAGGAGGCTGCAGGGAGCAGAAGGAGGGTTTCTTGTTTTGCTCTTTTGCCTGTGGCAAAACATTCCTCTATTAATTCATTGCTGTTTATAAAGTGGTTTGACTTTCTTGGATGAAAGGCATGACATAAGTGCTTGGTATTAGATGATTATTATTTATTTTTATTCCTTACTATTTTGCGGGCCAAGGACCTATTACAGGCCTCATAAAGTTTAGCACTTCAGCCTTTGTACTTCGAATTTAAAAAAAAAAGAAAAGAAAAAGCAGCTCAATCTCTGTAAGATTACAGAGCTGTCTACTATGTATTCCTCAGATAATTTATATTTAAAGGAAAAAACAGAAACAGAAAGCAAAGTGATCTCTCAATGGGGAAAAAATGGAATATTTTTAAAGAAAGAAGTCACTACTTGTCAGATTTTTCACTGCTCTAAATTGATGCAACCCCACTGATTTTGTTTGGGTAGTCTGTGGTTAACATTTTCACATCCAAACTCTAAGTTAATAAAACTTTCCATTGTACTTCCAATAAACTTTATTTGGGGCTTGAAGGCTATTGTCTATGTAACACAGACAAGCACTTAGAACATGGTGATGTGCAGGAATAAAGCTATGGGAACACATTAAACAAGTTCAGGCTAGCATCTTGGTTCTTGTAAATGAACTTTGCTCTTTGGAAGTCAGCGAGGTTATGCTGACTTAGGTCAAGTGAGTTTATAAAGCTGTCAATGTTATATTGTTATTCATAAATAACAATGTAATTTATGCACCAAGTTCATACCAAAATGAAAAATTGAAGAACCAGAGAAGTGATTAAAGGATATAATGGTTTCAGACTTCACGGGCATCGTTGTCATCTTCAACTAGCAAAATTTTTGTCATCCAATTACTCTTTTTTAGCTGATTGAAAGCATTTTTTCCCTGTCAGAGATGCTCTAGACCCTAAACCATTTCCACTGGATGCCCTAGAACATATTAATTTTGTTGCTGACTGGAGTTTTTCACATCCAAGCAGAGAAACTCATTTTCTCTTCCGGCAGAAAGTGTTTTCATTTTAAGACATCAGTGACATTATTTTCCTTTGGCTTCTGGATCAACCTCCAGCCTCTGAACTTTAGAGAAGAGTCATTCTTATAAGACACACGATGCAGCACACATCCTATTTGTTTGGCGATGCCTAAACTTATTTTACATCCTGCAGGGAAAACTGTGGTCAGCCTTGTCGGAGGAAGCTGCAAGGGAATGCTATTCTTAGCAGCATTTTTTCCCAGGCAAGCTTTCTAGGTAAGGTGGACAGCTCTTCTGGATTGTCAAAATCAAGTACAGGGCAAACTGAGCTCACAAAAACCAGCTTTGGCTGCACTCTCCCCCTGTTTATTGGGGGGTTTTTTTGACCAACCAAAGAAAGAAAACATTTACTCCAAACATTAAAAAAGCAACTCCTACATCACTGTGCCTAGGGAACAAGGAAAAAGCTTGCAAGCTGCTCTAAACAGCCCCAAATTCAGAAGAGTTTTGGTGCTATTAAACTTTCCTTTTAAACATGCATTTACTAAATATGTATAATTGTGATGTTTCATTCACTGAATAACACGAATTCCGTGTGTGGCTCCTAAATCCTGCAAACCCAGGGAGGTCTTACTGAGACCATCCCCACGTCTTCCACTGAGCTGAGTGGAAATGCCTTTTGTTATGTCTCCAAGGCAAATTCTCAATCTTAATAACATTTCTTGCTGCTACTGTACATGGTTCTTAAATGGTCTAAATTTTATAATCCTTTTTTTTTTCCAGTTTGGTTACAAATACAGACCAATCCTCTGAGAACTATAGGCAGTCTCAATTCCATATTTCCAATATGTAAAAATTTGTGAAAATATGTAAAAATAGAGTATAAATTTGTCAGGCTATGTACAGTATTGTGGCCAAAGTTTTCTTTTCACACAATGAATGGATTATGCTTAAACTGCACATAGAGGTTTTCCAAGGGGAGCTAATCCTAAACAGGTTTTCCCTAGGAAGAAGTGAAAACAAGGGTTTGTGGCAAAAGAGTTTTAATCATTCAATGCAGTCAGGACCTCTTTGTTTTTCAATAAGTCAATAGTAAATGCAGAATAATGCTTTATATTACCTGGGGCAAGTCACTGCACACATAGACCTGACCCACTCTTTTCACATGATCCCACACATTTTCCCATTGTTTTAAATCAGGTGTTGTGCCCCTAAAGTTAATCCAATGCCTTTCCCAGCCTACAGAGGATGATCAAAGCTAAAACTTCTAGGAATTAAAGAATCCATCCCATCTTACAGGCTTGTTTGAATTCTTTAATCTCATAAAGTACAGCTATGGTTTCTTGGTTGTATTTACAAGGAAAAATCTGGGCATGCTATATTCAAATTAGGAATAGAAATCTTAGACAAGAAAGAAATATGAAAAATAAAACATTGCACAGAGTCAGTGGGAATGTTTGAATATTTGAATGCCTGAATGTTTGTATGAGAGGAGCTATTAATTTTTCTGGCATGCTCCATGATGCTATGAACAAAACATCTCACAACCTGTGTTTGGAGAGATTTTATAGTCATATTTCTTGCCGATTTTATGGGGTTTTTTTCAGTGCCTTATGTGCCTTGTTCCCAATCAGACTCATTCAGTTTCCTGTAGATGTGACTCTAGCACCTCTCCTTTTGCCTTTCTTCACAAATTGTTTACCAAATTTGACTGACAGTCATCCTTAACTCCTCTCTCAGACTTTACTTCCTTTTGGTTGAAGGAGAATGTTGCCACTTTTCAGCACCTCCCAATTTACGCCAATCAGCATCACTGCATGCTTCCTTGTGGCAGTTTTTATTTCTTGAGTGAAGTTTTCTCTTGTGTTATACAGAGAAACAACAGGACTGGGGTGGGATAGCTCATAACTTGAGCTACTCTCTAGTGGTTAATGCAAATAATCAGGACATCAATAACAGCACTGGTGAAAGCTGGTAAAATGCTCCAAATTTTCTAGATTTTGACTGATTTTTCAAGGGCAGAGAAATCAATGGGAGAAACTATTTTTAACCAATCACACATTTGCCTGTATTTCATATTTCACATTTGAAAATGAAGAAAAGCCTGGAAAATTACTGCAAATCTCCACCATTGCTTTAAGCTACTATGGATATTTTATTGTCTGATAACACATGTTAACACTTGAAAAAACAGAATTTCTGTAGCCTCAATGCAATTCCCCTAACTTGCCATATCCAGTTTCTCTTCTCACCAACTCTTCTCTTCCACGCTTAGGATATTTCTTCAGGGTTGAGAATGGGAGCACTCAGCCTTTAGTGAGTATGTGAAAAATTGAGGTTTTGTTAAAATCCAGTTTGCAGGGCAGAATGAAAGGATTCAGGCAAAAGAAGTGCTAAGACATGTACAGCTAAACACAACAGGAGCTACCTGTGATGACTGTGAGCTCAGACATCAATGTTTTACATGGAAAATCCACAGTCTTTGCTTACTCTGTGTGCGGTTCATGAATAGCCAACATTCATGGCTGGCACTTAACTATAGAACAAAAATGTGGCCATCTCAGCACCAGTAATTCTATGGATCACTTTTTACATGGCCACGGAATTCTCTATTCCTGTTATGCTCCTGTCTCAGTTTACCCCCTCTGTGCTATCAAAGATGTTTTCACACACTGCTGCTCAAGTTTTGAGCTGGAAAAGAAGTAACCCAGAGTGATAGGTAGCCCTTCAGAGGGTCCTCAACAGGTTGGGGAGATGGGCAGAGAACTGTCTGAAATTTGGTAAAGGCAAATGCGGTGTCGTGTTTATTTGGAGAAATAATTCAATGCACCAGCACAGGCTGGGAGTGACCTGCTGCAAAGCTCCTCTGTGGAGAAGGACCTGGGGGTCCTGGTGGACAGCATGAGGCAGCAGCACCTGGGGGCCAAGAAGTCAGTGGAATCCTGATGTGCATTGGGAAGAGCAGTGCCAGCAGGTCAGGGAGTGATCCTGCCCCTCTGCTCAGCCCTGGGAGGCACATCTGGAGAGCTGTGTCCAGTCCTGGGCTCCTCAGCACAGGAGGGACAGGGAGCTCCTGGAGCGGGGCCAGCAGAGGCTGCAGAGATGATTTAGGGCCTGGAGCATCTCTGACAGGGAAAGGCTGAGGGAGCTGGGGCTGTCCAGCCTCGAGAGGAGCCCCAGCTGAGAGGGGCCCTCAGCCCTGGGTGTCCCTGTGAGCAGGGAGGGCTCCGAGCAGGGCCCGGGCTCTGCTCTGGGGGGCCCAGCAATGGCACCAGAGGAACGGGCAGGGACTGATCCCAGGAGGTTCC
Organism: Chamaea fasciata; assembly: GCF_029207755.1. Classification (NCBI taxonomy): domain Eukaryota; kingdom Metazoa; phylum Chordata; class Aves; order Passeriformes; family Sylviidae; genus Chamaea; species Chamaea fasciata. The sequence continues at coordinate 51,503,678 of NW_027094090.1, forward strand.
AGATGGACATGAGGCAGAACTTCTTCCCTGGGCAGTGACCGAGCCCTGAACAGATTGTCCAGAGAGGGTGTGGAGTCTCCTCACCAGGGATATTCCAGAACCAGCTGGTCACAATCCTGTGCCCTGTGCTCTGGGATGGCCCTGCTGGAGCAGGGAGGTGAGACCAGCTGTCCCACCATGGTCCCTTCAAACTTCAACCAGTTGGTGATTCTGTATGAAAACAGTGGATAGAAGGCATTTTACTGTCTGCTTCTGGCAGGATCCTTTCACCTACAGAATAAACTCCACAGGTACCTGTAACTCCAAGTTCTGTCCTTGGCTCTCTGAATTAACAAGCTACTACTGTGCTACATGCGCTGTTTTCTGAAGTACTGAGTCTGAGGACAGTCTTCAGTTCTGCCTTGCACTTGGCTGAACACGTAGTCAGACCACATTAAACACTAATCGTTAACAACCAGCACAAAAGCCAAACTCTGTTTGCAGAAATCTTCACTCAGCTTAAGGATAATGAATTTCCACTTAAGGGTGTAGTTGTGGTTTGTGTTAAGGAGGAAATTTACTATAGAAAAGCATGAGGAAGATGAAAGTCATCTTGTAAACAACCTTGTTAATGATTCATAGGTCGGCTTTTGCTAGATAGTTTTATGAAATAGTTGTTTGAAACAGTAACATAGCTGGCATCACACAGAGCAGCAGACCACATGAAACCTCAGCTCCAGTCTGTTAAGACAGTGAGTCAGAGAAGTTTGTGCAATGTGAGGGCTTCTGCTGAAATTTCTAGGCATCTGCCTCCCTGCCTCATTACAGCCTCTGAAAATTGCTGAAAGAAGCAATGACATAAAGCTACAGCAGTATTTTGAAGTGACAGAAATTTTTCCTGATGAAGGGAAGGCAGTGAAATTTATGGGCAAATTAAAAAGGAAAATTTGCATCCCACTGTGGAACACTAAATATTATTAGACACTTGGCGAAGACCATTGAGTAACATTTTAGCAGTAACAAAAGAAAAGAGTCATGTGAGAGAATCTGTACAAATCATAGGAAGTGGTTTCTTCACTGTTTGTGAGCTTCTATACATTGTAAACCTTGTTTTTGTGGAACTTAGAAAATTTGTAAGTCCACAGTTTGTAAAATAGTTCTTTCCTGGCTGATCAGAGTGCCCAGCAAACCCTGCAGAACGAGTCTTCTGGGATTAGGACTCTACCAATACTGAGCATGGAAAGACCAGAGGCACTTTCACATCAGCACACATGGCTATAACTATAAAATCGTCCAGAAATGTTGCCAGACCCTTTGCTGGCAGTCTGACTAAAGAAGATAAGCATTGTTCAAAAGGGTAAATACACCCATGGCTTTTCAAATCTAGACAAACCTCCTCAAATTTCCTGTTCCTTAACATGGCATCCATATTTTGTAGGGATTAGTTTTTGATATATATTTTGTTTCATGATGTTTTTCAGCTTTCATGGTGTAGATTGTACATTATGGCACATCACTGTCTTACTGGCATCCAGTCAATCCTAGATATTTAGGCAGTCCTTGTGATTAAAGGAACAGCACATCCAGGAATGTATTCATTCATCCCAGGAAAATGGGATAAGCTGTCTCTGTAGGTATCCTCCCCAGCAGATGCAGGAAAAGTCTTGGCAAATAGTGTGCCCCACATGCCTTACCCATACATGTGAAATTTTGTGAGATGAATGCAGTCTTGAATATGATTCTACTGATTATTTTAACAAGCTCATGGCAAGTGGAATATTGGACTCTTTTTATTTGGCAGCTTTTAGAGACATTGTTTTGTCAGATCAAAACATTACTCAGATTCTGAAATAAATTTTGGATCATGGAATGATTTTTAGGGATGGAAATTCTATTTTCTTGCCAGGATTCATAACAGGCAGAAGATAGGTCTTGGTGACTGTGAAGGTCTGGGTGACCTGGTGAAGGTCAAAGATGCAAACCACAAAAAAATGAAAGAGAACCAAGCATTAAGGTACCTTCTCCTAAATCATGTTGTCTTCCCCTAAATCCTGGTGTCTCTTCCACAGTCTTTCTCTTTCCTAAGAATTCCTTTTCTTCTCCTAACAATTAAATCAACTTCCTTCCTTCCTTCCTTCCTTCCTTCCTTCCTTCCTTCCTTCCTTCCTTCCTTCCTTCCTTCCTTCCTTCCTTCCTTCCTTCCTTCCTTCCTTCCTTCCTTCCTTCCTTCCTTCCTTCCTTCCTTCCTTTCCAATTAGCAGATGATTAAAAATATGAATTGTTGCATTTTTCCAGCTTCCAGCTGTCTAATCATTTTATGTAGGGGTTAATTCTGATTTCACACAGGTGTTGGACCAATATAATTGCACTGTTATTAGTTAATGCAGGCTTTTTGTGGAGGGAAAACCAGAATGATGGTTCCAAACCTTATTTTGAAATTGGAGTGGTTCCTTCCTCTACTTTTGCAGTAGTTCCAGATCAGCACCATTTTACTGAATTCTATTGAGCTATACTGTGTTGAGACTCAATGTCAGAATGTAAAACCAGTATTTAATGAAAAAAGCTCATTAGGAAAAATATCTTTCAGGTTTACAGAATGGCAATGTTGAAGACAGAAAATTTTCAGGTAATAGTCCTTCAAAGGAGAGTGATCAGAATCCATTAAATTCTTCAAAGACAGGTAGATTTAATAACTGTATAAGATATTCCAGTATTTTAAGGCAGATATGTGTATGCTTCAGAACCCCCCAATAAGTTTCAATATGATTTTTCTGATATGTCTTTAAAAAGAAGTGACGAATACTAAAAAATGCAACTTGAAATTCTTGTGGAGAAGAAATTGTGATACGGCTGTACAAATAAGGGGTCAGTACTGTGCTGAGCCCAGTTACATTTAATTGAAGATTCTTAAATAGACATCAATGAGGGTAAAAGGGTCAAAACCAAAGCAGTTACATGAGGGTAGATCACATTTTCCAAGGGAAACGGAAAGGAAATTTCTACAGGAAAGGGAACACTAAACCAGTCATAATAATAATTTTTTAAAAATATCAAATATGTTTTAATCCAAACTCAGGTAAGGGGTAGACCAATTTATCACTAGTAATCTAATTTTAAACTAAAGTTAAGAACCATATGCGGTGGAATTGGAAGTCCTGATGAAGACTGAAAAACCATAGTAATTTAGCACTAATGAACATCTTCTGTCTTTTCAGAGTAAGAATGCAAGGAAAGAGAAGGATTTAGAGCTGGTTGGAGTTACAACACTGAAAGTGAACAGATTGAAAATAAAATTCTCTTTTCTGCCACTCCTCACATTATCTAAGGACGTGATCAATCAGATACATGCAGCCATGATTATGAGACACTGCTGTGTGTGAGCATATTTAAGTCATCAATGAAATTGCCTCAAGAACTAAAATCCATATTGAAGATAAATACAAGGCTGGATCCTTGGGTCGCAGCTTCACAAAGATTTATGTGTGATTTAACTTTATGTACATGGGTAACCCCATTGATCTCTTTGAGACTGCCTACATATGTAAAATCAAGCAGAGTTTTAAATCTTGACTGAATTTTATCTTTAGATTATTATCTTAACGTCTGCACCAACCTGCAAAAGCAGCCTGATCCACATCAGGCTAAGTCTTTATTAATCTGACAACCGTTGGAGTAAGGCCTGTGTTTCTGTAGGTTTTTGGCTTAGTTTTGAGATTGGAATTAGTGAAAATAAACCTGAACTGTGCCAGATTTGTTTCCTACCAAAACCAGAAGTTGAAATTCTGGCGACTGTCTGAAGTGTGTGTAGAATTAATTGACTCTTTTATATCAAAGCCATTAGTCATTCTAAATTCTAGGCACTGGATTAAGTCTGAATTGTTCTCATCTCAGCCATCATATTGATCTCACAGTGGCAGTTTTTAGTTGAAGTGTGCAGTGTCCATCAGCTCCACTGTTACAGTGACAAGAAAACCTTGCAAGGACAGAGGATGTTTTTATTAGACCAACTGAAAAAGCTGCAGAAAAGGAAAGTGTAGAACTCAAATTTTTCATTGCAAAGGACTTTCCTTCTACCCAAGCAATTTTTACTCAAGTTTTCTTTCTCCAAAATTTCTTTTCTTTTTTTAGAAAAGGCCAAACATATGATCATGCCTTGTATTCAAAAGGTTTTTTCCAATGAGCTTTCTCAAACAAACAGAAAATAAAAAAAAAAACCCTGAACAAACCACAGAAAAATGTTACTTAATGGCACCATTGTTTCTCTCAAATTCATAAATTGCATATAAAATGTTATTATATAATATCTGAAGGTAAAATATTCTTGTCCAGTTAAACACAAAGGGTTTAAAACAAAAAAACTCTTTATATGGACATTAAGCAAATGAATAGATAACAGAAAATAATAATACATTAGTTCTAAGTTCTGTGATCTTGTGTCACCTGACTAACACCAATGGATTCCATGTTCTGCAGTGCAGTAAATCAGTGCAGAACTTGCCCCACACTCTCCAAGAATGCAGTGAATTGCTGGCACTACCAAATCCTCCTTAAAAAGGAAAAAAAAAATCTGAAAGTGAGCAGAGGAAAAAATGCAACCAATGAACACACTAAGTGCAGTGTTGTAAATGTCTTTTATCAAAGTCACCTACCTCAATATTTTATTTTTCACGGGAGTAATACAAAACCACATTACATAGGAGGGAGATTTGGCCTGTACTGCCAAAAACCCAGCCTCAGCCTGGTACCCTAACCCTGGCTCATGGGCCAAGTGCCATTATCTGGTTCTTTGTCTATGGGCTTGAACTTTCTTCCTCCCTGAAAAAGAGTGGCTGCATCCCTACTGAATGCAGTTTTAGGGCTATGAGCTTCCCTGAACCACTGCAAGGATAGCTGTCCCGAGCCAAAAGTGTGCCAGGGAGGAGACTTGCATGAAACACACACTGTAGAGGTTTGTAAGTCAGTGTTGGATTCTATTTCCTTACACAAATGTATAAATATTGTAATAAATGTGATAAATCAGGGTGCATGTGATTTTGGCACATAAGATTACATAACCCTAAATGCACGCTTTAAAAATGTGTCTTCCAAATTCAGAGATCTCACCCTTTATTTCAACACAGAAGGATTTTTTCTTAATGGAGGAACAGCTGATGTCTGAAGGTGATGGTCAGAGTATTCTGTTAAACACTGTGTTCACACAGACATGCTGATGGATGATTAGAAGAAGTGAAAGTGCTTTCTAATAAGGAGCAACTGGGCTAAAACAAAACCCATCAAAGGCAGATTAAACTGTGTGCTCTGTTTCAAGGCTCCTGCTCTGGCACAGCCATAGTGCTTTAAAAAGAGCACGGGAACATATTCTCTGCCAATGCCTTTCCATCAAAGTGAGGTCATGCACTGTCCAGAGAAAAGATTACGCACATAGCAGGGAATGTCACAGAGCCTCTCTGGGGTGGCAGAGCAGCCAGATGGAGCTTTGAGGTGCACTGGTGGGGCCACACTCAAATCCTGTGTCCAGTTCTGGGCCTGTCACTGCAAGCTGGACATTGAGGGGCTGGAGCGTGTCCAGGGAAGGGAACAGAGCTGGGGAAGGGGCTGGAGCACCAGGAGGGGCTGAGGGAGCTGTGGGGGATCAGCCTGGAGAAAAGGAGGCTCAGGGGGGACCTTCTGGCTCTGCACAACTCCCTGACAGGAGGGGACAGATTTGGGGGGGGGGGGAGGGGGGCAGGCTCTGCTCCCAGGGAACAAGGGACAGGATTACAGGAAACAGCCTCAAACTGTGCTAGGGGAGTTCAGGTTGAACGTCAGGAAGAATTTCATCATGGAAAGGGTGGTCAGGCATTGGAAGGGGCTGCCCAGGGAGGTGGTGAATCCCAATCCCTGGAGGTATGCGAGGAACTGCCAAACATGGCACTCAGTGCTCAGGTCTGGTTTACAAGGTGGGGATTGGTCACAGGTTGGGCTTGATGATCTTGGACATATTTTCCAGCCTTAATAATTCTGTGACTTGATGATCCTGTAAAGCTGCCAGCTGTGAGGATATTAATGCAGAAGGTGGGACTTGGGGCAATTTCTCCTAGCAAAACCCACTGCCAGCTCAGACAGGATGACCCATTCTGAAAGAAGTGCAGTCTCAACACCTAGTCAATCCTGTTCCAAAGTGTTTACTGAAGAAGCCAATCGTAGCCTGGAAAAGAGGCAAGCTTTGCCTCTGCAAAAGAATTGCAGCCTCAAGGCAAGGCTGATTCCACATGAGGACTGGCACTTACAATCAGCTGAGGTAGCACCTCCTACCTGAGGTGTCAACTTTGACATCCCTTTTAACATCCCTCTGATTCCTGTTCAGAAGCTGCCTTGGAAGGACTCTCTCTCTTTAGGTGAGCTGCAGGAGATGCAAGTTTCACCTCCTGTCCACATTCGTCTCACCAAAAACATCAGAGCAGATGGAAGTGATGGAAGAAATAATTATTTTGCATTTCATGTAGCAAAAGTCCAGCTATGGCTAATTTGACAGCGACTTTCACAAACCCACCAAAAACACCACAACTGATTTTACAGGGGAGATTTGAATTCATAGAAAGCTCAGCTATAGAGATTTGGGCATCATTTGCTTCTTAAAGGATCCAGTTGGAGAATTATGAATGTGCAGTGGGAGTGGTGACACTTGAGGGAAAAGGATAGGAACTATTACTAGGAAACTCTTGAGCTGTGTCCATGCAAGATAAGGAACTGACTGCCTTGAAAGAGAAGGAAAAGAGGAGGAAGAGAGTGGATATTCTTGCTACTCCCATTGCCTGTACATATGGATTCCACAGAAGGAAAAAAAGACCTGAAGGAATTTGGATTTGTAAGGCCTAGTGAAACACAGCTCTGACACCAAATATGTGGGAAAAGGGAGATTTGCCATGTGAAAGAGGAAGTCTTTAATTCTTGCCAAGGGGGAGGGGAACAAGAAATCTTGGGAGTTCTCAGTCCACAAGGATTAGTTTGTAACTATTTTGTGCTCCGTCAGTTTATCAAAACTGGAGTGTGTTTCCCAAGCAGAGAAAGGAGACAGCAAATTGGTGTTTGCGAGAAATCAATTACTTTCATTTCACGATACAACTCCAAGCAAAATAATTTTTTGTGTGTAAGTATTTAGTGTTACTGGGATGAAACAATTAATTAAGTTATATTTACTAAGAAGATGCAGCATCCTAGGGTTGTTGTGAATTTCCATATCCCATCTTTGGGTGATCAAATAAGAAGTAATTTAATTACTTTGAGAAGGTATTAAAGGGCAGTTCCTTGGACTTGTTCCCTGAAGTAACTTTGCAAACCATGATCTTTATTTTGTTTCTGCCATAAGGGTAAATGATATAACCTTGATTTTTCAGTCCAATTCTCTAACAGCTATTGTCTTGCTTTGTATGAACCTGCCTGAACTGATATCCACATAGTAATATTAGGAATATAAATCACTCATTTACCTTCAGGAAAGGAGAATGGGGCAGCCTGTGCTGCCTGCACGATGTGAAGGACTTGAGCCAGTCTGAAATCAGTGAGGCAGGGGAAGGCTTTTGTTTCATGTCTCATGCACGGGAGCGAGGGAGGTCGGATTCTTCCCCTTCCCAGCCTGCCAAGCAGCCAAAAATCGGATCCCCACGGGAGGGCTGGGTTGACACATCACGCTGTTAACAAAGGCTTCAAGGCAGCCCATCTGCTGCCACTGTCACGCTGCTGCTGTGACACAGCAGAGCTGCCAGGGAGTACACCTCACTCCTGGGCTCTCTATGGAGTCCTTGGGAATCAGAAGTGTGGTCCATTCAGAGGGGCTGGAATAGACTGTGGGAATGGGAAACCTGATGGATTTGGGGGCAGGGAGAATGTGAAGCTGCTTGGATTTTCTGGGAAAGTGTGCATGAAATCAATGGGCTGTTGTTGAGGGCGGGAGGGGTGGAAGGAGGAAGAATTTGTAATTCATGTATTTGTTCTCTGATAGGGAAATATAATACTGGTGGATTTGCTTTGGAGACAAAAAACCCCCCCCAAAACAACAACAACAACAACAACAAAACCAACAACAACAAAAAAAACCCACAAACAAACAAACAAAAAACCCCACCTATTTGAGAAGGTTACTTGCCTGACCAGAAAAATGATTGAGGGAACCCTGTTTTAAAAGAGCTGCATGCCTAAGCCTGAATTAATAAACTAGGAACTGCTGTTGAAATAATGCAAGGAATTTCTGAAGGAAAGACAGAGGGGACTTGGCAAAACTAGAAGGTAGGAAAAATTATCAATTAAATTATCAAGTTCAAAACAGATCAGAGATACTTCTGCTAATTTATTTCTCCTCTCTCTCTTTTTAAAAATCATTTTTTCTCAGGAATAAATGTTTAAGTGAAAATTTAATTGAAACTCTGTCAGTTCCTTGGTTTGGAAGGATGGAGATGAGGACTGGGTTTTGTTTATTTTGAAAATAAAATACATTGGATCTGAAAATTGACAAACAAGTTCTTGCTTCATTTTTCAGATGCATGAACACAGAAAGCATCCAGGTTGAGATCTCATAAATTTTCACAGTGTTTTCCACAGCTTGCTTTTGATGCCTGAGACTTCTCAATAGCTCTAAATGAAGAGAGAGGAAATGATAAAAATGTTCAAGTTATTTAACGTCTAAGACATAAAATCAATCTTTGGCTAGCTCAAATTCTATCCTGTCTATTCTTCTGCAGTATCATCACTGATGTCTAAATGATAGTGATGTCTTTGCTGATATAGTAAATGATAAGTCTTTGCTGTTTCTGCAGAGTGAATTAGCAGGGCATTTCAGTGATGCCAGCTGCAAGAATGAAATTTTGCTTTTCCTTTTACCTCTTTTGTCAATGTTCGTAAAAGTTTTACCCAAACTCTCTCTGGCCAATGGAAAACTTTTCCTTGGTTTCCTCTCACACCTGTACCCTCTAAATACTTCCTTTATAGCAAGAATTATAGTTTCTTTTTTGTTGCCATTTATTTCTAGAAAGCCTGAACAAATCAGGTTTTTTGTAGGAAAATGTGTGATAGTGCTTAGAGAGCAGAGGTTCCTTGGCTTAATTTTTGGTGGGGATAAGATTGATGTTAACAAAATGTTTGATGTCTGCTATTGTCCTTTCTCTTCATAATCCTAAAACCCTTTTCCAATTTCAGCTACATCTGGCAGATGACTTCAGTTTTCCAAGTTTGCAAATTTCAATAGATTGGTGACTGGGACAGAAGAAGATCAAACAAGTCTTTCCTGAGGGAAATTTGGAGCAGAAACTCAAATATATGATCAAAAACCAGAGCGGCGAGACAATGGAAGTGCTCAAGTTTTGAAACAAGGCTTGGCCAGAAATTGGTGTTCAGAGGAGAGTTCAGACACAAATCTGGAACATCAGGGTGTCAGGCTTCAGGTTTGTGCTAATCATGGGACAAAGAATGTGAAGAAAATGCAGTTCTTTTCCTGAATTTTCTAGACAACACTGGAATTCCCATACATCCCTTCACTTTTTTTCTGAATTCCATCTATTCATTCATTTGCCTAATGATCCCATACTTTTTCCTTTTTATTTATGAATGTTAAGTAAGAACTCACTTATTTTTTTTTTATTGCATCAAAATATAAATGTTGCCGGAATGAAGTAATTTGTACCAGAGATCACTTTATGGTCACCACTTATAACAAAAGATTAGAGAGTGCAAATGGTAAATATGGAGTGGTGAAAACAAATTTAGCTTCATATGCAAGGTTTTTTTTTTTCCTGTCTTTCCATCATTGTAAACATTTGTACAATTCCTCTTTTGGGACGGCAGCCTCTCATCTTTTGAACTTGCAAATTAAAAGAAAAAAAAAGAACAACCCAACAATTTTTAAGAGTCAAGGGGACAAATACAAGGTATGGAACAATCGAGTAGGCAGCAAATCTACAAAAGGGAATTTGTGAATCAGCAGATCCATCCTGATAAAAAAAGGAATCCCCTATAAATGATGGGTGCAACAGAAGGCATGGGAAGTAATAGCTCTTTCCCATATGGATAAAACCCCATCTGGGATCCTGTGTCCAGCTAAGTGCAGGTAACAGCTGGAGAAATGCCCCTTGCCAACTGGCAAAAACCCAGAGATGAACACCAAGAATTATTAGAGGTCCAGAAAACACAGCTTGTGAGACAAGAGCGAAGGAGCTGAGTTTGTTTAGTCTAGGGAAGGGAAGAATATGCAGAGACATGATAACAGCCACCAGGAACAGGACAAGACATGATGTGTTTGAATTACCTCAACAGAAAGAGGGTGGGAATTAAGGAAAAAAAAAAAAAAAGCTTTTTAATGGCAAGATAGTGAAAGGCTGGATTAGCTTGCTCTGAGAATTTGTGGAGGCTTAAAGAAAAATTTAGACAAACATTTGCCAGGTGAGTTATGAGACTGAAGTTTGCTTATATGTAACCCTGCCCAGGGTAGAAAAGTGGACTGGGTGACTTCTTAAAATCTGTGGCAGCCTACTTTTTAGTGGATTTTTTACCATTGCTTAAAATCATGATTTTGAATATTTAAAAGAAATTTAAAAGTGAATGGGGCCTAATCCTCTGTTTCTCACACACAGCTCTCCTCCTTATATACAAATCAATGCATTCCTTATCCTGACTATTATCCTGACTGTTCATTAATCTGAGAATTTCATGTTCAGAAACAAGTGACTTTAAAGACTATATTAGATTTAAAGTTTTCCCTTCATAGCAGCAATAAAATCTGCAAGATATATATTTTAAATACTTATCATTAGTATCTTAAAAATTGAATTATTCTATTAATACCTGGCTTAATAAGCTTTAAAGTAGCTTTATAAGTCTGACATTTTTATTCAAGATAGATTCTTCTGGGGTATATATTTGGTTGTATTTTCTAATGTGAAAATAATGCAGTGTTCTGTTACTGGTTTTTACTTTTTTTCTTTTTTTTTTCCTGTGTATAATAGATACAGATACAAAGTAGCTAATTAGACTTTGACTGAAATATCCCTTCGCTTTTATCAGTTTTAAATCTACTGACTTGGATTCAACTGCTTTCTATCTGCTTCTGAACTGTAGGTCAAAATAAACTAAACTTTGCATTATGCCAGTCCTTTCTGGTGCATCCCTTCTCATTCATCTCTCTCAAATCCTGCTATTCCCAGTCTGGCTTGTAGGTGTCCTACTGTCTGTTCGAGGGTCAAAATTGGCTGTTGGCTGGGTGTCTTTCAAGCAAGAAAATGTCCCACGCACTGAGAGGAGAGAGAGAGCTGAGGGGAGCATATTTGGAGCACCAGCAGAAGGGCAGATGGGTTTAACTTGAGTTTTTGGACAATTTGAGTCATCTAAGCACAAAAGAGTTACATGGAAAACAGATTGCATGGCATATTCTGGTATCTTAAACGTGACAGCAGCCGCCAACAGGTGGGAAAACTTTGCAAAATCATCTCAGGAGGATGATACAGAATAATCTGCTTCAAAAACTAGATTTCATCTTCCTTGTTAACAATCACAAATTGAAATGAAACTTGAAGAATACAATTTAGCAGTAGGAACAAGTAAAACTCTGAGGAGAAACAGAAGCAAGTGCTATACAGTGAAATATAATACCAGCTTAGTCTGGAAAAGAGAAACAAGCTACTGCAAAACTCTCGAAAAATTGGGTCTATCAAACCATGAAACATAAAGTGAATGTAGGTTTTAAAAGGTCTTATATTATTCTATTTGAATTGAGATGAAAAAGAGTAGTTCAGTGTTTTGGAGGAGTATGTGGGTGACAAGATTGTAATGAGCTATAAAACATGGATCTGTATCGGGTCACTGTGCTTCAGCACCTAACGGAACAAAAAATGTCATTTTCCCAGATGTACATTCTAAAGGTTTGCTTCCCTGCAAAAACATCTCTGTCAGCTCAGAAACAGAATTAATTATTTTTTAGTTAAACATGCCAGGAGTGGTTGTTCCTATCCTTTATCTGCTGTTGAGAAGTTCATCCAGGCTCAAAACATTTTTTTAAAATTTTTTTTTGGTCTAAATTTTGATGCATTGAATAAAGTTTGCCTTATTTTTCATGCAGAAATACGGAGATCATGGATTCCATGGTTCTGGTGTGTGGAACTGCCACTTGTTTTCATGGAGGTTTTTCAGTCGGTTTGGAAAGTGTTACTACAACAAACAGTGTTTGTTTTGATGGTCATTGATTTTGATGGCATAAAAATAATTTAGAGTCTATTAATGAGGACAACAGGTTGATTTTGTCCAGCCCACAGCTGGATAAAAACATCGTGTGCTGGGTGAATAACTGGCTCATAGGGTGGACACAAAGGGTGACAGTGACTGGGGTGACATCAGGCTGGAGACCTGTCACTGGTGGGGTTCTACAGGGCTCCATTTTAGGCCTGTGCTCTCATAAAGAACCTCATAAAGAACTTGGATGCAGGACTGGAAGGGATACTAAGTTCGTTTGCAGATGACCCTAAATTGGGAGGAGCTGTTGACTCCCTGGGAGGCAGAAGGGCCCTGCAGAGAGCCCTGGATAAATGACAGGGCTGGGCAATCACCAACTGTGTGAAGTTTAACAAAGACAAGGGCTGGATTCTGCACCTGGGACCAGGACAGCCCTGGATGTACAGACAGTCTGGGGAATAAGAGGCTGGAAAGCAACCCCAAGGAAAGGAAACTAAGGGTCCTGGTCGATGGCCAGCTGGTCATAAACCAACAGTTTATGACAGGCACATCCTCCTGGGCAGGCCAGGGAGGGGATTGTCCTGCTCTGCTCTGGGCTGGGGTGGCCTCATCTTGAATATTGTGTGTGGTTTTGGGCGGTGCAATATAAGAAGGACCTAAAGCTGTTAGAGAGTGTCCAAAGGAAGGTTTTGGAGATGTTGAAGGGCCTGAAGGGGAAGTCACATGAGGAGTGGCTGAGGGCATTTGGTCTGTTCAGCTGGAGAAGAGGAGACTGAGGCCAGAGCTCATTGTGCTCTTCAACACCCTCCTGAGGGAGCTGACCGGCAGGCCCTGATCTCTGATCTGTGTGACCAGGGACAGGACCCAGGGAACAGCTGGAGCTGTGTCAGGGGAGGGTTAGGGTGGTTATCAGGAGAAGGTTCGTCCCCCAGAGGGTTTTGGGCACTGAACAGGCTCCCCAGGGAGTGGTCATGGCCCCAAGGCTGCCAGAGCTCCAGGTTGGACAACGCTCTCAGGGATGCACAGGGTGGGAATGTTGGGGTGTCTGTGCAGAGTCAGGAGTTGGACTTGGTGGTCCTTGTGGGTCCCTTCCAACTCTGCATAGTCTATGATCCTACCATTTTGTAGCCCAGAGGCCACAGCAACTATCCAGGTGACCACAGGAGACAGAGCAGGGGACACAGCTTTGGTGTACTTCAATGCCACAGCTGTGCTGTCTGTCCCTCAAATATGTAAATGCGTATCACAATTTTAAGGATGGGATTTCTCATTTCTCCAAAGACAGAGAGATTTCTCCAGTGCAATTTTTATTCCAGTGTGCTTTTTTTTTTTTTTTTTTTTTGGTAAACCAACAGAACAAAACAAATGTTGAAGTCCCCAAGATGTTAATAAAAATGGAAATTCTTGTCTTCCTGTCAGCTCTAGCTGCTGCCTGGTACCAGTTTTGGGGAAGATGTTCATACAGCTTCAGGACATTAACAGCAGGGAATAACTTCACATTGGAAAGATTTTCATCATATGGCATCTGTGCATGTGTGGATGTTATTTGAAGACTTCTGTGACGTACAGCTCACCAAAAGCCATTTTCCACACTGGCAAAGATGACTACCCAAAGTATTGGCTTGTGCTGGCCAGTCGTGAAGTTGTCATGTAGTCTTGGGGGTTTGGTCAACTTGGAAAAGAAATTTCATTGCCACTGCTTGAAGAAAAATAAAAAGGAAAATAAACTACCATATTGTGACAAATTTCCTGCTGGCTATCGGTTTACTACATGAAACTGCAAAGTGACATCTAAGCTGTGATTTATTTTTATAAATTAAGAGCAGGCCCATTATGCCAGCCCCAAAACACTCTGGGTGTTTGCAACAGCCAATTACTGTGGAAACTGCTGAAACAAATAAATGTTTGGATAAGGATCTGGAACAAATGCCTCCATTTTTTAAAGAATTCTTGCAAAATATCACTAGACCAAGAAATCCCAACTGCTTCATCTGTTTGTTGCTACATCTATATCCTTCTCTGGAATTCTTTGCTACAGATCTACAAAGGAATAAATGAAAAACTGCTGTTCTCCCACTTAACCTATAGCAAGCAGCCTTTAAAACCAACTCATCTGTTACATTCCAGCCATATTTAGCTCTTTTTATCAGAGCTGTGTGGTAGGAAATGATCTGTGGGGGTTTTGAAAGACTGAAATATGAGGATATTCAAGTCCTGCTTTGAATCCAATATAATCCTGCACATGAACTTGTCCCATTGAAATCAGGTTCATAAAAGCATACCTGTACACACCCTTCCCAAAGTCAATTCTAAATGCCTCTGGTACTATAATCCTGCTTGATGGGGTAAATCCTGCTTTTCCAGGCAAAACCGGAGCATGGCAAGAGCCCACTGTCTTGACATTCTGTGTGATTCCCTTTCCAAATTGTGAGAATGGAATAAAATGTAAGAAAACAAGAAAAGAAGATTCATAGGAGGCACATAAATAAAACAGTGCATTTTAATACTTAAAAATTAATGGAGAAATACAAACAGACAATTTTACACAAAATGAAAGGGAGACTGAAGTATTAGACTGAAGTATTTGCTCTTTCAGAAGTTTCTAAAGTGGTGTTTGCTTTATGTAGATTCAAATAATGGAAGAGAGATGCTATTTTGTTAGCACATGACATCAAAGTCCACATACAACGTTATTTATGTGAGTTAATACCTTTCTTTTCACTGTTTAATATATTTATTAGCTCTGTCTATGTTTAGTTTAATATTATTACACACACACACAAATGTATTTTATCCTATTTACAGATGCAGCTTTTGTGGTTTTATTGCTGTAATAACAGCCTTCCCAAGCAATGAGGTTCCCAATCAATGTGCTATTTAACATGTTATCTATGTTCATGTTTCTCATTTCCAGATGCAAGGAAAAAAAAGCTTCTTGGTTCTGGGAATAGAACAGACATTTTCACTCAGCAAAGCACTGAAATTAGATTTATCCTCCTCCTTTTAATGTCTCCACTGCCTCTGATTAGGGCTGATTAGGGAGCAGCATACTGGTAATTAACATGTTTCTGTTTTTTAAAGATACACTTCTCATAAGAAGCATAAAAAACTATATATATTTTTAAATGAAGATATTTCAACATTTGAAATATGAAAGTTTATGAATGCATGTAATTTTTATTAGAAGTCCAAAACAGTAGAAACTCATCAATGTCCCTATCTTGAATATATAAAGTATAGAAATGCATATAAATCATCACAAATTAAAACTGAAGATCATCTAACAAGGCAAATCATGTTAATTAACAGTTATTATAGAAAAAAATCTTTCCTCTTGTTTATTTGTTTCACTGATTTATGCTTTTTTTTTTAGCTTTTTTTGCTAGAGGCTCCTGATGTGAGTGAATAGCACAATCCTGTGGTCTTCCTCACAGAAATGGTTCTAAAAGACATCCCAGAACCAGGGACTGTAAAAAAGATAGAAACCAAATTTAAAAGTGTTAGCAAAAATATTAGCATGACAAAATTAAAAAAAAAAAAAAAAGTATGCCATTTGAGGCAGAGTGGACAGAACGCTGAAGAGAACAGAGAGAGACATGAGAGAGCACTCATTTAAGTATGCTGGGTAGGAGATTCTTTATGATTAAGCCTTCTGGAACCAAGCTAAATTAAATATAACCTATCAATATAATGCATAAATAGAATGCAGAAATATAATGCAGAAATATAATTCATGAATATTAATTAAATACTCATTTTGGGACATTTTACATCCAGATCTCTTCAAGCACCACAAAGATATAGATGTGCTTCAGCCCATGTCGCACAGTAGGTGAGCAGTAATACCAGGAACAAACCCCACATTTGCTGGTAGGACCACACAGAATTAAGCCCAGGATGGATGGCTGAAATATCAGGCACCAAAGAATGATATAAGATCAAATGTACTTTTCCAGATGCTTTGCAAAATAAAATGGTGGGTTTTTTTCCTAGCACTCCAATCCCGTAAGCACTCTTTTGTTTTCAGTGCTTGGTGATACTGGGTTTCAGTTTGTGGTTTTGCTATTCTCCTTTTAAATGAAGTAAAGAAACATACACTAAATAAAATGAGGGGTGTAGTTGACCTCTAACATTTCATGAAAGGGCTTGTTATATCTACCACATTTAAATGAAAATCAGCTTTGGGTGGAGCAGTGAAATAAAAGACTTGACGGAACAAGGCAGTTGAATGGTAGAGTTTTCCTAGCAACAAACACTTCCCAAGGTAGCCCGAGATTATGGGACCAAATATTTAAGCAGACACTTTGCAGAAATCTAAATTCACTGGAAACTGTGCTTTACAACCTGATATGTCCTGGGCTGGTTTTATTCCTCTCCTTCCTTATTTTCTGATGCACATCTTGATTTCTGTGACACATGCACCTATCTACTACCAACCAACCTACACGGTTAATTATTCTACTTTCAAACACCCAGAGGGAACAACTCATGTATATATCAGCTTTGAAGATTGAAGCCCAAGCTAAAAAATAATGGGAATTGAAACACAGAACATTCTGGAATGTGTAGACTTTGTTTCCATTTCTACATCTCTCTCATGGCTCTTGATCTAACCTAGCTAAAAGAAGTCTCTCTTTCAGAAAGGTATTTACAATGATTTTGAAAATTAAGGTGGCTCCCAATCTGCCTGATATATCTGTAATATTTCCCAGGGTTGCACTTTGGAAACCTTTGAAATGAAGCAAAAATTCCTCCAAATGTTTATGTGCAAGATAATGCATGTAATGCAATTATGTGCATAATTTCACTGTATATATGCATTTAAAATATAAATGTGCAATACATATGTGACCAGTCCTCCTGGACCACAAAGAAAAATTCTGCTCAAGCTTAGATTTTCATCATTTAGACTTTCTTCTCTAACACTCCCATTGCTGCTTTTATTTCAGACTTGCTGTTCCACGTCCCAGGCTTTGCTTGCCCACGGCAAGAAAGGGTTTAGTCACCACCTATTGAATTTCAGATTGATTCACACTACCATTTTCAGCAGAATTACACTTGGAATGCTTTTGACCCATTAGTTTTAAATAGTACTTTTGTGGGAATTGTGCAGCTGGGGGAATACATCTGTGTCCAGCTATGATTTCCACTTGGGGTAGGGAAGATCCTTTTAGATGTTGCTGTTATTGTGAATTAAATTATTTACTGAGCATGTTTCAAAGTTCTGTGTCCATACTTGGCCCCTCCTCCAGAGAAGGAAGTGGGGAAAACAAACTATTGTAGAATGTTGAGAAAAATGACATTGCAATAGACATTAAAAATGTCATATGTCCTTCAGCTGCAAGTATTGAACTGTTAGAAAATGCTGGAGACTGAACAGAAAAAGAAACTTTGTCTTTTTTTCTTGAGGATACTGAGCAAAATCCACAGGTGATAGAGTTACAAGAATTATGAAGGAGACCAGAAATGCTCTTGAGCTTTTGCTTTATTTTTCTGTGCCTTATTGTTAACAGGGACTGCCCTAGGGATTCTAGGAATGGGCTGGTACATGTGTGTGAAGGTAAGTGGGTATCATCCTCCATTTATCTCACCCCTGGAAGTGTTCCAGGCCAGGCTGGACAGGGCTTGGAGCACCCTGGGATAGTGGAAGGTATCCCTGCCCATGGCAAGGGGCTGAATCCAGATTATCTTTGGGGCCCTGTAACCCTGGTTCATGCCTGAGATGTTTTGGTTTTCTGAAATTCCTTTCCCAGGGAATTTTCTGTAAACAAGAGACATGTTTCTGCAACTGCAAATTGTTTACATTCTTTCCCTAGGAGGGACTTCTTCTTGATGTCCCCCTGGTCTGACCAATGCAGTGAAGAGGTTTGTCTTTGCTTCACCAATCGAATTGGTCTGTGTTGAATAGTATAAAAAGGGAGACACATCCCAACAATAAAGGAGTCATTTTCAGCCTTCTGAAGTCAGAGTCTTTGTGTTGTTGTGGTGTACAATAGTGTCAGGGTCCCTTCCAACTCAGGCTATTCTATGGTTCTATGATTGTATAATTTAGTAAATATTTATTATTTCATATGGCATACAATCCTTAAATGCAGTAACTAGAAAAAACAACCAGTCCATTTGTGTGGTTCTTTCCTGTTTGAGGGAATTATCTGAGTAACCAATCCAGCAGGCCTAGGTCAGTGAGTCTTGAAAAGAAATAGGGTGTGGATGTCCCAAACACAGAAGTGATATCAGAGACAGGAACTGTATTGCTAAATTGGATATGAAGAGATTAAGAGGGACTGGCACTTGGCAAGCTTGCCTTTTTCAGATGGATCCTGGAGATCCATTTTCTGAACCTGCCCCCAAAAAGGGGAACAAAACAACTGGGTAGTGGCAGTCCCGTACTGCATGGCCACCTCCCTGCTCGCAGGGATTTAGAGATTTGTCAGTAAACCACCCATCACAACTTCACAGTCTCATTGAATGGGTGCTACAACTTCTACCCACAGTTTTTCCACCTGTCTGCCAGATCCTTTTTGTCTTCACACACACACATGACAGGGAAGGGAAGCTGTGGCAGAACCTTTATCCTACATGAGATTTTCCTGGGGTCCCATTTCAGTGCCAGTGGTAGAACTGGTAAAGTTTGCCAAGTTTCTCTGTAACTCCCAGATACCAAAGCAAGTGAGGTTGCTGATGAGTGACTTGCAAAATCCTAATCTGGCCTCTGACAGTAACACCCTGTGTGGCTTTCAGCAAGTCTCAACACCTTTCTGCTTCTGTCTTCCCATGGCTAAAATGTTTATTTGTCTGTCACAGCAGGTTTTTAGGGAAAATTCATAATTTGGCACATCACAGCAAATAGTGCTTTTCTGCAGTGAATTAAATAAATCAGTGAGATAAGGTGTCCCCTGAGAAGAGACTTGATGTCTAGGATCATTTTAGGGTTTATTACACATCAAAGTCTACATAAATAAATCAATTCAACACAGACAAGAGGAAAAATGGTCCTTAAAAGTGCAGTTCAAGAAACTGTTGCTGAGCATACATTAATAATCACTTAAGAACAACATCTCCACTTGGAAAAAGTAAAGTAATAATTGGGAGCATCATCTGGTCTAAGTTAGGTAAAACCTAACTCACAGCTGGCACAACTGAGAAGCTTTCAGTTAAGTGAATGAAAGAACATCCGTCACTACTTTTCCCAGAGCACTCTGCTCCCTTAAAACCAGCACAGGCAAATCCCCCAAAATATGCCACCTGTTCCTTAATTCCTGCAATAACAGAATTTGGGAGACGAAACTGGCCAGGCTTAGCCTGAGAATGGGATGCATATTTATGCATAAGAAATGTTGAATTATGACACCTGTTAAATTATGACACCTGACCTAGGAATGAACCTCCCAGTCTAGTGAAAGGTGTCCCTGCAGAGAGGCTGGAAAGAGATGATTCCTGTGGTCCCTTCCAACAAAGTCCATTCTATGATTCTATGATGCTATTAATATCCAAGCTCTTAATTTATATTTATATGGCCAGACACTGAGATCTTTTTGTCTCTGTGCTGTCATTACAGCTTCAGGAGCAACTGCATAATATGAAGAATATTCTGAACAAAACTGACACCAGGCTTGGAGGACTCCTTTAAGGATTACAGAGAGTTGAAAGGGTGATATTAATGTGGCAAGGGCATCTCACAAAGAAAGGGAATAATTCCTTGTTTCCCAGAATAGCCTAGAAATACATTTCTCCTCTAGGATGGAAAAGGCCAAGCTCTGCATTAGTAAAATGGCTACTATAAAAGGAGTAAGAGAGTAAAGGCATTGATTCCTTTACTCTGCAGCAATTCAAAACCAGATATATAAAAATATTAACGCGATTAAATGACGAGATATTGAGTAGTCCTGCAACATGGCAGAGTTCAGATTGTTTTATTGAGGAGGGGTTCGAGGCTTTTAGGACAACCTCTGGCAGCTTTTTCCAGCTGTGATGCCCCAATGTCCAGTCCTTCAGATAGACACGGATCAATTTTATGTCCACACTTCTGAAGGAACAATTCAGCACCTTCACAGCTGATGGATGACAGGACAGATCTGCCCACAGTAGAAAATGGCTCCATTTTCTGCAGCTCTTTGCAAGTGGTAATTAAATTGTGCAGCTCAGAATTAAAATTCATAGAATCACAGAAACTGAGGAAAGGAAAGAGCCACTAAGGTAATTTTTGTCCCTGCCCTTCCTTCTGCCAATGCTTTGTCCAGCACTTTGTAACCAATTTGAAAGGCTCTCTACTTACCCAGGGCTTTTAAGAGACCCTCGTTTGATTTATCCACAGGAGAAAATTATACCTTTTCTCCAGAGATGGACAATTTGCCTCATTCAAAGAGTTGTGTAATCAATTTCATTTACCAGTTCCAGCCCTTCGTTAACATGCGGCCACTGGGGCACTCGGGAAGGCAGGAAGTTAATGAGATTGAGGATGGGATCAGGAGGGTCTCCTGAATGCCTTGTTTTGTCCTGACAGCCCAGTAAATCTTGAGAGAGCCGAGTGCTTCTGAAGGGTGAAATAGCTTTGGAGATTCGTCTGAGTTGTATCCCTGTTCATCCAGCTGTGGGTTAGATGGGTTTGCTGCTTTACAGGGTCACCCGGGGTTCAGCAGGGCAGAGAGGAATGGTGATCCAAACTTCCTAAATGCTGCTGGGTATTCCCGGGGAAGGGCAGAGCACCTCACACTGGGGACTGAGGTGGGTTTTCAGTCCTCAGTTTCAGGTGGGGTAAATGCTGTCTGAGAGAGGCACTTCCCTTTCACATGGTATGGACATGAATTTTTGGACGTCTCTGGAAATTCATAGCCTAAGCCTGCAAAGCCTAAAGTGACTTTGCTCTTGCGTGAGCTCCTCCCACACCCCCGAGGCTTGTCTTAAAAATGTGTCTGAGGCCCCTATCAGGGTTTGTCAAACTGCTTCTCCCCAGGGGCTGGAGAGTGTCTTGCCCAAAAGACTAAATGTTTATCAACCTTTTTTTCTAATTGATATAAATCTTCTGTTTAAGACACAGGCCATAAATATAAACCCAGGCTTTCCCTGGGGATAAACTGCAATATTCTACAGCTGAATCTCTTTTGAAATAACTGGCACTGCCTGCAGTCAGAAATAGAAGATTGAACTGGGAGGGATACAAATATGATCTGATACAAACTTCCTAGGCCTGCCCAGATCCCCCTCGTACAGTTTGTCTGGAATTTTGACTCACCAGTTGCTTGACAAGGGTCCTGCTTTCCATGTGGTTGTCCCAATCTTGATCCTTATCTGGCTTAAATTGATGTTCCTGGTGACAATCAACAAGGGCTCATCTCCCCCCGCGCTGAGTGCCCTGCAGAAATCCCTAAACCCCCTGTGACTGGTGGAATCCAGAGCTGGAATGAGTTGGCTGTGCTGCAAAACCCCCCTGGTAAGACAAGTGCCATGGGTACAGCCCAGTTTGACCCTGGCATGGGGACATGACTCTCAGGATGGAGTGAACCTCTCCACCCAGCACTGCTGGTGACAGGGACACCAGGCAGGGTCCCTGGAGCCAGCTCTGGCATCCCTGAGCATCTCACATGGCCCACAAGGCTTCCTAAGTGGCCTATGGGCTATGGCCCTCAGCAGGATAAACATTTCTCCTCATCCCCTCAGGTGCTTAAAAATCATCTTCAGCTGATTTAGTCCCAATGGCACAAACATGGATCCATTCTGCTGATGCTTCTTTTCACATTCTTAGTGTGAGAACTTACATTGCTCCTAAAGAAAAAAAAAGAAAGAGAAAAGGAATGACTACACAAATACACATTTCAGGGATGTCCTAGATCTAAATGCAGTTGCAATGTTCAGAAAAGCCAAGCATAAAGACTCTGAGGATGATGATGATGGCAACAAGAAACCTGAACTTATTTTCCACTTTCTTTTCCATCCCATGCCAGCGGAAACACAGGCAATGAAAAAAAGTAATTTGATGAAGCAAAATATCTCAGTTCAATGCAGCATTATTTTCACACATTATACATGACCTTTGTTATCTTAGCAGAATTTTTATTTTGAATTTACTTCCTCTTGATTGTCTTTGTTCAGGACTATTTCAAATTCTGAGAGAATAAAAGTTTTACCATCGTAAAGCCTTGATGCGGTAATGGCTGACTAACTAAAATTATTCATGTAAATTTCCAAAGGAAGATTTCAGTGAAAAGAGAGAAAAATACTGGTCAAGAAGTACTTATTAAAGCGTTTTCCTGTTTCTGTTCAGCTCTCAGAAAGCACACAGGGCTCTCCTAAAGCAGAAATAAATCCATTTCCTACAGGAGCACCTCAAACTCCACCAGAACCATGCACATTCCTTTTAATTGCTGCTGACACCCAAATAATTTTTACTGCTGCAATTCTTCTGATCTTGATACAAAGCCCAGATTCAATCCTGGGCTTTAGGGCTGCCTTGGCTCTAGAGAAGCAGTAAGTAAAGAACTCTGTGTAGGGGTCTGAATGCCTCGAAAGCAGTTGCAGATTGGAATATCTTGCATTACATATAAATTCACACCTTTATGGGTCTGATCCAAGTCCAAGTCCTCTGCAGATTTGCTCATAAATACCGCAAAACCAGTGCTGTTTTTAAGGCAATGTAAGTGTCCTTCATGCCTGGCTTATAGCTTTTAAATGGCTTTTAACTTTACTCAGCCTGAAAATAGAATAATATCCTATGGGTGATTGTAAGAATTCTTCCCTGTAACTACCTTGAGAACTGCTCTGTGGCACATGACACTACAGGAGGTGTGAGGGTGATTAAGATGCCCTCCTGGGACGTTTGAGATAAGGGTTAAATGCTGTAGGACAAGACCACCTGCTTGGTCTTTATTTGGTGTCTATCACTGTCACTCTCTGCTTCTGATCTGAGGAAGGGGAAGAGCAGTTTGGGAAAACTCCAGTTCTGTATTGTTCTTGGATTTTTTTAAACAATTTTAATTAAATTCCTCTTTTCAGATTGAAAGGGGATCATTTGGCACAAAGAAATGTTTATTTAATGCCTAAAATCTTGCCAGACTCAGCTTAAAAGCTGACTTGCGTATTTTAGAAGGTTTTGGTCAGTAGAGTTTCTTTTTTCTTTCAGAGGAATGCTTTCACATTTATGCCATGGCTTGGAGAATGTTATCCAAATTTTAAAATCAGGTGCACCAGGGCAGGTACCTTGGTCCCCGATGAGAAGTCTCATGCAGACAGAGTGAGTACAAGCACAGCTCTGAGGGAGGAGGGTGGTGACAGTGGCACCACCCAGATTGCTGCTGCCAGGATGGTGACTCAGCTGAGTGACTGAGTCACAGTGTCTCCCTCCCCTTCCTCTGGCCAGGGAAGGTATTGATGTTCTGCTGGTGCCTTGGAGATGTAAATTGTAATATTCCCACCATGCTGCAGAAACCAAGGGAACAAGAGTTTCCGCGTCCTCACTGTCCATGTGGACTTGCTCTGGGCAGTCTGATCTGGGGGAAGAAAGAGGAAGCCTGACTAACAGCCAAGTGAGCTCTGGAATCAGAAACTAGTCAGTGCAGATTGCCTTTGGAGTCAGGGGAGGAGGCCAGGATCCTCCAGAGTGTGATTCAAGGCAGGAGGCTCCCGTGGAAGATATGAGTTTTTGTGGGAGTGGGGATGCCCTACCCTGGACGGAGATTCCATTCCAACGGACAGTCATGCCACATTCTGGCTGCTACTGGTTGAATCTTGGGAGTATTGATTGAAATCTCAGGATTAGTAGAGGCAAGCAGCAACTCCTACATTTTCGACAAGATCTAATTGCTTAGAAGAACATCCTGATTAGAGTCAGCAAATCAATATACAGCAATGTAGCTTAAATCGATAAGATAAGGCCCTGCCTGCTGAAAGATCTGCTCTCTGTCAGAAATTGGGAAATTCCCCCACTTAATGAGGTTTGAAAAATAGTGCCAGGCATTTCATCTGTGTTGAAAATGCCTAGGGAGGCATGTAGTCCTTCCTTCTGGTCTTTCCATAGCTTCCACTTCTCTTGTCACTCCTATGACTTTGTCTTTAAGTCTTCAGTCTTCTCTTTCCTGAATGAAGGATTTTGCCTGTATTCTTGATTGCTCTATCTGCACAACCAAACTGTCCAGGGTTTAAATAGAATGTAAAGGTTGCTTTGGTTTGCTCTGCTTTGATTTTTTTTTCTTAAAAATAAACAACCAAAAATCCAAACCAACCAACCAACCAAACAAACAAACAAACAAAACCCCAACAATTCTTTTTTCTTTGAATTATTTTCCTTAAGTCACAGAAAATCTTTTTGATGTTCACATATTGTACCATTTTTTCCTTTATTTTATACATCTGGGATTCTGGCTTCATCTTGAGTCTTCCTCTATTTTCTGGAATACTTTCTTTTGAATTGTAGCATTGTGGCATGAGATTCTGCCAATTCACCAGCCTGGCAGTATCATATAGCAGTCTGGGAATCAACACAGTGAATAATTCAAATGGTTATTGTTCATCACTACTTAGAATAGCAAACCTCCATTTTCAGATGCCTCAAAATCAATGGGAGATGGATTTCTTCTGTTGCCTAACAGATTAATAATCTTATCCAATTCATTTCCCGAGATACTAATTTTTAGTTCCTTGGCCAATTCCAGACTAAATTCCTTTCAGCAACTGAGTACAAAACCATCATGGTTTCCCCATCCCCAAGTTTTCCTGACACACAATAATAACAACTCTTGAAATGAAATATTCTGACAATGGCTAATGGCTAATGACAGTTTTGCTGCATGAATAAATTACAGAACCTGGGTTGCCCTTGGCTTGCACAATTCTCACCCCTTCCTGACTGCAGTGCCTACAAATGGCCTGGTCTTCCTCAGGAAATAGAAAAGAAAGATTCATAATTATGAATATTTATAATTATGTGTATATACACTTTTACATGAATTCTAAGATTATATGCTTATTGCAAGTCACTCGTCATTTTCTCTGAGGAATTTTGTAGAGGCTCATAGACGCAGTGAAAACTTGGGAAAAAGATACAAGAGCCAAGGACAAGGATAAACCTGATCTGATTTACCATTCATAGCCAAAGTGAAGGAAAAAAATAGGAAAAGTGGACATTTAACATGCTTTCTGCAGATGTCATATTTCTTCAGACTCGTGGTCAATCTTCACATTTATTTACAACCACAAAGTGGTGATGTTTCACAGTCTGTCATTAGGAAGAAGTTATCTTTATCAAGTGTTCTAATATATCATATTCATAGAACTGATTGTTATGATTTATTTTTTCACCAGCTGCTAAACACTTTCAATAGTTACTTTTCTGTGTGCTATCTGAGCCCTCGTTTTGATGAGAAAAAAGGTTGGCCTCAAGTCAGACTTCTCTAACATGGGCCAGGGTTTTACATTTCAGCTTGGTCATCCAGTGGAAAAGGGTGACTCATCTTCTAAAACAGAAAAAGAAATAACACTTGGATCTAGTTTGGATAGCCCCTATCCATTTACCCCACTAATATCTTTCCAGTTCCTCCAAGTACCTGAGATCATTAGTATCAAAGATATGTGCAAAAGAAAGTTTTGAAAGGTGGCAGAACAGAAAGAGGAAGAGTTGCAATCCCTATGGTGACAAGGTGCAGCTGTAGCATTATATAACTAAACCTTTTCTGCTGCTTACTGTTTCAGCTCAGTACTTTAGTGCTTCAGATCGTCCCCCCCAGATGTGAAAAGCCCAAGTGGAATTTCATTGTTTGCCCTACAGCATTTAACCAGATCCTGCAAGGGAGCCTGGGGTGGCCTTTCACTTTTCAGTTAGTTTAGAGATGCTGATGAAGGCACTCTCACAGAGAAGGAGTTTGAAAGCCCTCAGGCGAGGGTTGCTTCCTGCCCAGAGGTACCAGGCACCCCTGTAACTGCATTTTCAGCCTCCAGCGATCCTTTCACAGGGGTGAGTAGCTTCTGGAATCATCAGGAATCCTGGGGTGTGTTGCGAAGAGCATTGCCAGCAGGTCAGGGAGTGATCCTGCCCCTCTGCTCAGCTCTGTGTGGCACATCTGGAGAGCTGTGTCCATCTCTGGGCTCCTCAGCACAGGAGGGACAGGGAGCTCCTGGAGCGGGGCCAGCAGAGGCTGCAGAGATGATTTAGGGCCTGGAGCATCTCTGACAGGGAAAGGCTGAGGGAGCTGGGGCTGTCCAGCCTCGAGAGGAGCCCCAGCTGAGAGGGGCCTCAGCCCTGGGTGTCCCTGTGAGCAGGGAGGGCTCCGAGCAGGGCCCGGGCTCTGGTCCTCAGTACAAGAGGAACGGGCAGGAACTGATGGAATATACTCTGGTTTAGAGTCTTAAAATGTTTGACTCCATAACTGTTGCTGTTTCATAATGAATTAGATTGATTTTCCTCACTGTAACTGTTAAAAGATCCCCTCTGGTTTGAGAAGATGCCTGCGATACAGCAGTTCTGTCATACCAAAAAATGGTATTTTATGAATAGGAAATGATATATTGTCTCTCACTGCACTGATAGTTTTCCAAACTCTGCAATTTCTCAGCAAAAAGGGAGTTTGTGTCACAGTGACTGCAAAAATGTTGCACTGTTATTAAGTGCTACTTCCTCAGAACTGTCTCAAATCCCTCCAGTGAGAAGTAAATAGACATTTCCCATGATGACTCCCTTTTTTTTTAATAAGCTTTGAATGTCTCAGATATCTCACAACATTCACATGTCATGTGGATCTGCTCCTTAGGAACTACAGAATTTTACCTGGCTTAGCATGAGGACCAGAGGAAGTGAGCACGGAGAATTTTAGAAGAAAATATTCATTGCAACAAAGCATGATTTCAGATTCCTGTTCTTGCAGATCGCTGCTGCTGTTCTTGCAGATTACTAAAAATTGACAGTGTTATTACTTCTGCTGCTGAATAGGATAGAAGAACCATCAATGTCTCAGAGTTTGCAGGAAACAGCATTAGCAAAGACAGTGTCTAGAAAGTCTGTGCAACTTCAATAGTTTGTAGCCTCTAGAAGTACTTTCAGTGTTTATTTTCTAGTGACAAAACAAAACGTTTGCAAGGCAGCAAAAAGTGGAAGTACCTCAAAATTGCTGTCTTACAACAAGTTTGCCTTTGCTACCTGACTTGTTTGCCTTTTGCTCTCAACATTCTGTAACATTTTACACTTCCATCGTCCTGCATTTTCCAGACTGCTTGAATTTGTGCTCCATGTTTAAATGATTCTGTGGGACTGGAGAGGACCTATACTTGGACACAGCAACAGAGTAAAACACAGCAAAATCTTGAGTGCAGTCACACAAATATGAGCCTCTGATTTTCCTTTTAGTCTTGTTGCATACAAACAACGGATGAGCAAAAGAGATTTTCTGAGGGAAAAAAAAAAATCCAACAGTTACTGACATTTGAAATGGAGAAGGGAGGGTGCCAAGAGGATAGAGCCAGGCTGGTGGTGCTGAGCATAGGCACCAGAGGAATGGGCAGGAACTGATGCTCAGGAGGTTCCACCTGGACATGAGGCAGAACTTCTTCCCTGGGCAGTGACTGAGAACTGAACAGGAGAGGTTGTGGGGTCTCCTCACTGGGGATATTCCAGACCCCTCTGGACACAATCCTGTGCCCTGCGGTCTGGGATGGCCCTGCTGGAACAGGGAGGTGGGACAAGTGACCCACTGTGGTCCCCTCCAGCCTGGCCCATTCTAGGATTCTGGGAATATCCAACAAGCAGAAGGAGGCACTCACACCATCCCACTCCATTCTGCAGCTTGCTGTGCTTACAGATGATCCATTTTTTAAATTAAACAAATCAACAGTTGCTATCCTTTCAGGAAGTTGACCTCATTTCTCCTGTACCACTGTGATGGGCCTAAAGGAATGATTTGGATAGATGATGGATAGGGGTGAATTCTGAAGTCACTTGAAATCAAATGTGGCAAGGATTAAAAGCAGAACTGAACATATTATAACAAAATCGTCTTTTGGCCTCTTAGAAAACAGAAAATGTCACCTCATGCACTCTTGTGTGATTTAGCAAATGTGGATGAAGAAAGCAAAACCCTCCTTCAGTGCCAAGAGTTTAGGTAAAGACTGGGGTTTAAAAATTAGTCCAGTTGATAGGTGACTGAACTGAAAGGTCAGCTGCTAAGTTGAGTCTTTCCAGAGCTAAACCCGGGGAGCTTAGGGCTAATTGAAAATCTGTTTAACAAACATTGCTTGCAAGTTCTGTGTAGGGTCTCCAAGCCGGAGCAGCTGTACTTTGGTGAATTGTTTGAAAAGAGGAGGGGAGGAGGACAAATGAAGGAGTTAGGACAGGTACTGCAGCTGCTCCTTATGAACCTCATCAAACAGCAAACAGGAAATCAACAGACAAGTACATTCCAGGGGAAATTCAAAGTGGAAGTGATATTAGGAAGGCTAGACTGGCAGGTTCTGGCAAGTTGGGAGGGCAGTGCCAGAAAAGCAGTGGTGGCTGCAAAGCTCAAAGCTCAGGGACTTACCTCTTTCTTGCTTCCCTCCCCTCTTCCAGTTCCCCTCCTCAGGAGCAGTTCTTTTATTTCATCCATGAGAAATTGTTTGCTGGGATGCATTCACTTCCACAGATGGAAGGGAACAGGAACTGGCAGCGTTAAGTGGTAGGAGAGAAGCTGAGAATTTAAATAATCTGTGTGTTTCTCTGTGTAGATTACTGAGGGAAGAGAGTGACTTCTACTTGGGCTCGTGTCAATGGTAGCAATGGTCTGGAATGAGATGAAGATGCAGCAGTGGCACTTCATCTCACCTCACCCTTCCCTGGAGACACAAATTGCTCTTTTCAGGTGATTGAGGTCTCACTAAAGGTCCTGCAATACCTGAAAACTCTCCCCTGGGGTTCTCTGAGCCGCGGCTCAGCCTGCAGCGTTGGGAGACATTCTTCATGGGCTTGATGAAATGGGAAATACGCTCTGGGGCTGCAATAAAATGAAACTGTTTCCTGTTCTGCCTGTAAACATTCCATAGGAAATTGAGGCAGTTTTCACTGGAGACAAGGAAACTACCACCAGCCAGGAAAAGTTGCTTTAGCTGTGAAAAACAGCAAACGTCTCCTTACAGCAAATGCACTGAAATATACACTTTTATCCAGGGGTTGGAATTACACCCTTTTCTCAGAGAACAGCTGCATGTGCTGGTGGGAATGGTAAAATTTTGGCCTGGATCCAATTTGATAATGTTTACAGAAATATTCAAGGGTTTGGTTTGTTGGTTTTTGGTGGTTTTTTTGTTTGGTTTTTGTTTTTGTTTTTTTTTTTTTTTTTTGGTTGGTTTTTTTGTTTGTTTGTGGTTTGTTGGGGTTTTTTTGCTTCCTTTGAATATAAATTCTTCCAAAACAAAATTTGGTCACTGGCAGATCAGCCTTGCAAAGGTGCTGAGTACTCTGGCTGTGGTCCAAAAGTGCACTTAAGCCCGTGCTTAACTCTGAGGACGTAATTAGTCTTGCCAATTTCAGTGGGGCTGTTGACATGCTTAAAGTTAAGCATGTGACTAAGTCCACTGCTGCAAGAATGCTTAGTCCTTTGTAGGGTTAAGCCCAGCTCTGTGCTACACAAAAGATCTTTTGTTCAGCCTTGAATGGCGAGGACAGGCAATGGAAGGAATAAACACCGTTCTTTAAAATAAACATTGTGCTGATCACAGAGATAGCGCACACATTATTAACGCCGAGGCTGTCATCACATTTTATTAGCAGCATTTTAGCAGCACAAATGAGATGATTCACTCCTCTGAACCATGTCTCCATTATCTCTCTGTACCTGAAATGCCTGGCTGGTTTTGTTCCATGGTAACTCTGCAGCTGTTGGTGTTTGCATGGACCCCTGCGCGTCCTCAAGAGCAGCACTCTGAATACACCAAGAGAGCCAGTCCTGTGAGGAGCAGCTGAGGGAGCTGAGGGGCTCAGCCTGGAGAAAAGGAGGCTCGAGGAGGACTTTTACACTCTACAGCTCCCTGACAGGACGGTGCAACCGGGTGAGGTCAGGGTCTGCTCCCAGGGAGCAAGGGACAGCAGAAGAGGAAACGGCCTCAAGCTGCATCAGGTTGGACATCAGGAAGAATTTTGTCATGGAAAGGGTGGTTAAGCGCTACAACAGGCTGCCCAGGGAGGTGGTGGAGTCCGCATCCCTGGAGGTTTTCAAGAAATGACTCAGTGCTCTGGTCTGGTTGATAAGGTGGCGCTCAGTAAAAGGACGGACTCAATAATCTGGAAGGTCTTTAACAGCCTAAACGATGCTGTGATTCTGTGAAGTCAGCCCTGAGCAGGCTGCTGTGTCTGTCTGGTGCAGAGACACCGCACAGAGGCACTAACTGGCCTTGAGGAATGAAGTGACCTTGGCAGTGCCACAGCCACATCCCAGCATTGGGCTTCACTCATCCCTTGCACAGTGCTCCCACTTCTGGGGCTGTGCAGCTGTGAATGGCTGGATCAGATCACCCCATGTCTAGATCACAGAATTATAGAAAGATTTGCATTGCAAGGGACCTTAAAGTCCATCTCATTCCCAACCGCTGTCATGAGCAGGGGCACCTTCCTTTATCCCTTGCTCAGAGCCCCATCCAACTTGGCCTTGAACACTTCCAGGGATGTGTGCCCACACTCTGGGCAAGGGGCCCCTGAAGGCAAGGGCATCCCAGGTTCTTTCTATATATATATATAAAGCCTTATTTTAGAATAGCTTGCAATGGGAAGCAGGTTTGTAGCCATTTAAGTTATGGTTATCTATAGTAATACAGCAATGTAAAAGCATAAAAATAACACTTAAGCACCTCCACAAGTGGCAGATTGTTTTGAGTCATTATCCATTAACATTCCAGTCTCCCAGAAACCCGTGCCAGTGCCTCACCACCCTCACAGGGAAGAGTTCTTTTGTAATATCCAATCTAAACCTACTTTCCATCAGTCTGAAGCCACTGATGGAGGTCAGTGCACGCTCAGACAAAGAGTGTGAAAAATGGACAAGGGCACAGTGCTGTTATTTCAGATCCCACCATCCTGGCAAGCACTTAGTTAGGTTCTCCCAAAGCTGGAAGCTTGGACAGCTCGAAGCAATGAGGCCCACAGGATTTCCCTGCAGAGCTGCTCTCTGCAGGGAGGCCAGTGCAGTGAGGGACTGGTGGTGTGCATTTTTCATGGTGGAGCAAAGGGAATGTGAGTGTTTGCAGGCATTTTTCTCCCTAACATTCCCATTTTTGGTCACACAGTCCCAACTGAAACATAGCAGCAGCAGTGGTCAAGTATCAGAGGGAAAGGTAGTGGATGAACAGATTTTGCATGTTGTTGAGCTGTAATTGTTGAGGTCTGTAGAACTGAGTCGCTTAACTGTGCATATTAATAATTAAAATGAAGTGCTCTTAAAACATAATTAAGGAAAAAAAAAAGTCTGAAGCTTAAATAAATCATCTTCGCCTATTTACTCTTTATGCATTTTTCCATTCCAGATATTCTAAGCCTTAGCACTCTCTCCTATTTGGCCTTAGTTTTTAGTTTCTAGGGCATGGCTGCTTTTGAATTCTTTAGGTCTCTTAAATTTTATTTCATTTTTGGTCCTAACTACTTTTTAATGGTATTCCTATAGTTTTACTTTTTTCATTTGAAAACTGCAATTTTGACAATTACTAATTCCAAACAGGGGAAAATTATAGAAAATCAGCAGATTTCAGAAGACAAATCTGAATTTCAGTGGCCTAAGCAGCTGCCACTTCCTAGAGAAGGCCTTTCCAACAGAAAAATTTTGGGTTTAACAGCTGCAGAATAATGTATGAAGTTGTCCAACACAATCTTCACATTCAAAAGGACTCCAACAGGTCTTTGAGAACATATTTTTATTTCCATAGGGTCTGATGCAATTCTTACCCTGTCTGTAGGCAAGGTCTGCAGCTAATTTCTGCTCATAATTCACCAGAATTCAGCATCTTGGAAGGCACAGAGAAAGGCACAGAGAAAGGCACAGAGCATCTGTTCTGGCAGGTTAAAAGATTAATTTCTGAATACTAAAAATAACTTCTTTATAATTCTATCCCATTTTGCTTCCAAGGACCTGATGTTTGGCAAATTTTAATGAAGTGAATCTTGCAACACCTCAGTGAGGTCGATGTAAATATCATCCCCATTGACAGGTAAATGAAATTATAGCACAGATGAAGACAAAGGCCTGGATCCAGGAAGCATCCCATACAGACATGCATCCTCTCTTACAGGTGCTGTTGACAGCATCAGGGGACAATTTTTTCTGAAATAATTAAATCCAATCCAGAAGTCATTGCCCAGATACAAAAGCCCATTTTTGGCTTGAGGAAATAAGTAGACATTACTCATGGACAGCTCTGGAAACAGTTCTTACTCACTCACAACCAGGCAGAGTCCTGTGGAAGAAACTGAAAACAAGAACAGTTATGAAAGAACATTGTTTTTTTGACTATTCAAAATGTTTTTCCTTATAGACTGAAATGAAAGGACACACAAAATTCTTAATACCAAAAGAAAATGGAATTTCCGATCATTTTCCTCCTGGAAATTCTTGGTGATTCACATTCTTAACTCTTGGAAGGTTTTTTTGCAATTGTAGAAATAAGTTTGCAACAGAAAATAAAACTTTTCTTTCCAGGAAGTAAAAAAGGTTGGGCTTTAGATGGACAAAATAAAGCAAAGTAAACCCCTTGAAATTAATATTATTGGTTGGGTTTTTTTCTTTTCTTATAGGAACGAAAATATCTCCGTTGACTCTCTGTGTCCTTCAGACTCTGAGAAGAAAATATGTGAAACATATTTTATTCCTTGGCAGCCTCAGATGGTTTTAAGAATCCTTTTTATAATTATTTTTTAATTTGATAAGCTTTATTAAGCTGGCTATTCATCATTATCCAGTTGTTTAGAATATAATCAGTGGGGTGAAAAAACTTAAGGGGATGGAAAGACAAGAAAGGGTGAAACTGAGAACAAGACTGATTTTCCCCACCTTTAGCTGTCCTCACTTGGTTTAATCTCTCCGATGAGAGAGATGAATCACTCCCTCGAGGTGCTTGAGACAGAGCCCCACGTGAGCAGCTTGAGCCAGACATACAAATTTTCAGAGAGCTGATACTCAGTAGGACGAATCCTGCCCCAGTTCCTGCCTCTCTTCTTCCAGCTGGAATTGACAGCTCCGAAGGACAGTCAGCCCTATGGAACTTCAGTTCCCAGCCCAGGCAACTTTAAATGATTTGCATATTTAATAATAGCAAAGAGATACAAACCAGTTTACATGAATTATTGTGCTGTTTATTCATAACTCCATGTCTTGAATATGGATGGGTTGGTTGTAGATTCAACTTGGATGCAAGAGCAGCAGAAGTCCAGGGTGAAAGCCCACCAAGTTCAGCCTCTGGCCCATGGAAATGTAAATATCACATTCCATGGAAAACAGGTGAGAATCAAGTTAATCTCAAGTGACACTCCCCCAGGATACTCTTCCAGTCTCTGAAAACCAGCTTAAGGATTACCTGAGATAAAGGTGGTATCTTGGAGCCTGTTCACGTTTTGTCTACTTACATGGCTTTGATCACCTGAAAATAAATCCTGGCATGAATACAGCATTCCTTGCAGCCTGCACCTCCAGTTCCATGAGGGGCAGAATATAAGGGATGGCTGGAGTTCCTGATGACCAGTCTTGGCTGATTGAAATGTCACTCACCTGTGACCAGTGTACTTTGTGCAACATGGATTTCAACACAGGACAATTCAATTTCTCACTTTACTTGACCATGTTCTGAAGTAACTGTGAAGAGCTGAATGGACCAAAAGTACCTTGAGTTTGTAGTTCAAGGTTCATTATGTGGGGTAGGAGGAATTTGTAGTCCAAACACTCGCAGGAAAATGAGCAAACCAAAGTGGTTCTTCAAGAGAGCAAAATCAGGGCCTTATTTTTGTGTGAGTGCTTGAACACACGTGTGTCTATGGATGCACACAAAAGGTTAAGCAAGCCTTGAAGTAAATACACAGAAATCGTTTTCCTTTGTGAAAATCAGGGCCTTCTGATGTCTTCGCTTGAAAGAAAAGCATGATTTCTAGCTTGGACTAGAGATTCTTCACTTAGGGTTCCCTTGAAAGATGTGAGGAAAATTTCGGTGTAGACAATCCTAATAACAATGTTAAGAAAAGAAGAAAGAAGCACTACAACATCAGAGGAGAAGGAGAGAGAAGAGCTGATTAAGGGTATCATTTATAAAATAGCAATAATAACAAAAAAACCCACCAAACAAACAGTAGTGGTGGTGATGGTAGTGCTTTGCATTAAGATCCTTTTTATTCTCCTTCCAAAAAAAGAGATCTACTTCCTGACCTGCTAAGTTATTGGATGGAGCAGAAGTTGGCTACCTCATCCTATTCCGTGCAGGCAAGTCTCTTTTTTCAGGGGCTGCACTTTAGCACATGCTCAAGGCGAGCTTGCATCGCCATGTAAATATTTTGAATTCAACCATGTGCAGAAGCACATTCTTCAGTTACAATCTCAAGCATGTACCTTGGGGAAAAAAGCAGTAAAAAAATCACTTTGTCATTGAAGTCAGCAATTTTGACTCTGCTCAGGATTGGTTGGTATAAGCTGCCATTTAAAGTAGCATGTTTTCAGAGTAGAAGCGTATTTTATTATGTCCAAATCTATCATGAGGCCAAATTAATCTCTGACATACAATAGGGATGGCTCTGACCCACTGCATGTTTTTCCCTTGAAAATCAAAATGTAGCATCCAAATTTTTTTTTTAGCTCCGGGAAAACCAAGTAAATTGGTATCTTTTAATTTTACTGATTTAATTTATAAGTGACGTAAGCAGTGTATAGACAAACGGTGACCATAAACTATTAAAAACAGGTAAATTGTCAGACATACAAACAACAGACTTTCAGTTGTTCATTTGTCTACTGGCTACATAGAAAATAAACTTGGTGTAACTCTCCCCTCACTCCTGGGTTATACTTCTTACTGTGGCAAATCCTTTTTTAATCAATAAATATGAAGGCTAAATAGAGAAGAAGGTTTTGAGCAATGCAAACAAAAAAAAAGGCGTTGATTTAGGAAATCATATAGGCATGTATGTATGCAGTCCTGCTTAGAAGAACACACTGAGCTTCTCTGGATTTAATCCAAGCATAAATCCAGCAAAGCATATGCTTTAAAAACCTTGTCCTGGCTGGGCATGTGTTTTGGGTGAAATCAGCAGCATGTACATTAAATTTTCAGAGAGCAGATCCAACTAAAAAGAAGAGGAGAACTTGAAAGAGTTATCTGCAATTTTCACGAAGTTACAACAGTTTAATTTAAATTTATATTGTTCCCACACCTTGTAAATTGGCCTGTGCTTGAGTATGTCTGTAATAATTTGCTGAGGTAAATTGTAAATGGCTTTTATGTTTGAGATATTAAAGAACACTTTGCTTATTTGGGAGGTTTATTTGGCAGGGAAATAGTTTGATAGAAAATGTGTTATTTTACATTCAAAGAATACAAACCAGATTTCTGATGTATTGAAGGTGTTGGGACCAGGCCCTGCCATGACCTACAGTGGGACAGATGTAGGAGACTCCATGTGAGCAGAGAACAACCTCAAAAAATCCAAATATCTGGTGCCCGATAAAATCTGAATCCAAGCAGTTTTCTTGTCCAGCAAATGAATTTAATGTTGATTTAATGTGAGACTGGACAGACTGAAATCACATCCATCCTTGTGCTCCTCCTGTTATCACATCCACATCAGCCTATCCATTGTGGAGACCACATGGACAGAGGCATTGTGCTGAACATGAAGTCATGAAACAAGGCAGGATGTTGATTCCCAGTCATGGCAGAAAGCTCCAGAATTGAAATACGTCAAACAGAAAAAGCAGTCAGTGGTGGTCTTTAAATAAAGAGTTTGGACACAGTCCACCAGAGCATCTTTGTGGGACTAATCACTGGGGTTGTGGTAATTCTGGAGTTTGTTGAAATGAAATTTATGGGTAACTATCTATTAAAAGTACTGAGCCATAATGAATTCTTTCAGAATTTATCACAATAGCATTAATTAGGATACATTTTGTGGGCATTAGTGAAGCTCTCACAAGTATTTTCCAGATATTTGATCATAATTTAGCATTAGTCAGGCATGACTTAATGGACATCAAAGGCTTTATTCCCTTAAAAATCCCTTCTTGTTTGGTAAGTCCCACTGCTATTATATAATTTAATATTCATTTTCATGACACTAATCGTGTGGTATTGATTCAGATATTGTACATTACTATTGGGACTCCATTTTAATTCAGTGTTAGTGCAGCATTAAGATGTAAAACAAAAGTGTTGGCATTTTAAGTTAAAAGTCTGACTACAACATTTCCATTTGGTGGAATTCTGCTGCCCCCATTGTGTCAAGAAGTCAATCCAGATCTTCCTTAAGGCTGCAGATTTGTAAACAAATGTCACAACACCTTTTATTTTAGCAGCCAAAAGGATTTCTGAAGTATTTAGGGGTATGACAAGGCTCTCTGCAAAAGTAAAGGACCTTTACTTTACAACCAAAAAGTCACTGGGATATTTGACTTTGATTTCAGTGGCTACGAAACCACCTCCAAAGAATTTGCCACTTGTTGCAATATTGAAATATTGCCAACAAATATTGAAATGGTGTTGTTTCACCAAGGGTAGACTAAATTTAGACTTCTCTCTGCTGGACATTTTTTTCCTACAATTAAGTCACAAAGCAAATGCCCCAAGAGGAGAGAAAAAAGCACTTATTTTCCCCTTCCTTTATACCTGTGTGTTTCCCACCATGGCATTATCATGCCATAAAAGCAAAGGACAGAACCCTTGTTCTGAGCATAAAAATCTCCCATTACAGTGAAAATTCCAGACGTGTGTCTTTTAGGATAGTGTCCTTCTGATTTTTTTCCCTGAGCCTAGTGTGGTTCCAATGAAATCTATTAAAACACAGCTCTAAACTTCGATTTTCTGTACATCTGTTCATATATATTACTCAAGACTTTTCTTGTTTATTCCAGTCTGCTAAAATTTATGCTCATTGAGGCTTGCACATATTTTATTTTTAAGAAAAATGAGGTTTGGTTGCTTTAATTAGACTATAAGGAAGCTTTTTTAAAAACTGGTGGCCTTTTGCTGAGCTGTGGCCATGGTTATCCAGAGCAGCATATCATTAAATACACTTCTCCCCCATTCATTATCACTGTGAGATGCCCATGTTTAACTGTTTTTATTAAGGAGAGAAAACAATCATTTTGAAGATGCTGTGATCAGTGGGGAGAAGGGAAGAAGCCTTTTACATTGTCCAATTTTAAATTTGTTAACTTAGAATTTACTCCTAACTGGAAGCAGTGCTCAAGGTGATCAGACACTGAAGATGCTGAGAAATAGAGGAGTATTCAGATGCACGTATTTAAAATCCATTCAAATGGTACATCCAGAAAGCACACCCTTAAATTTAGGCAGCTATTATTTGTCTCTGGCAGAGAGAAAAAACAGAGGATAGAGGGAGGATACAGAAGAGAAGATGTGGAAGTGAAAGATAAATGGGAAAGAAAAATCTGCTTCTGTGTGCATGACAGGGACAAAATTCTGCACAGAATCTGCTTCTGTGTGTGGAACAAAGACAAAATTCTGCCCAGGACATTTCCAAAGTTGTTTCCAAAAGCATCAGTTCTAATAAAAAAGTGGAATCTGGGTCATTTCACTTCTGGGATAGAGGGCTCAGTCTAAGACTGGACATGCAAACAATGCTGAGCAGAGAAAGAAATCAGACAGCTGCTGGATGCCATATCTCTCCAGGTTCCCTCAGACCATCTCCACCTCTCTGCTAATGGAGATAACCTGACATGTTTGTGCACACTGGAACTTGTCACAGAATTCCACGATGATCCATCCCCACTTGTGCTTCCTGGAGGAGTTGCAGCCACTGAGATCAGATGCCACAGTATGGTGAGACCTCTCATTTGTGCCCCTCAAACCTGCTGAGAGCAGTGCAGAGCAAAACCTAGCAAGCAGCAGAGCATCTTAGCACCTCCCAGGAACAAAACTGCCATTGCTCTGCTTTACAGAGCAGAGTGAGGGGCTGAAATGAGAATTATTGTTAAAAGCTCTGGAAAGCATTTCTTAGAGGTATCTCTCAAGAAGTCTGGCAGCTTTGCAGCATCCAAAGCTGTATTATGTACGTCACAACTGCAAAATTCTCATATTTCATAGCCCAAACCCATGAACATTTAAGAATGTGAGTACGTAAAATTTAGGTTGAAACATTCAGCATAAAGAGTCTCCACAACATTCTTCTTCAGATATGCTTTTAAACTCAAGTACTGGGTTTGTGTTCTTGGTATTCCTAAAGATGTTAGTTTTTCTTGGAGGCTCAAAAATCTCCTGAGGTTTTTAGGTTAAATTTATGCATATGAGTTCAGCATTGTCATAAACATTTTGATAATAAAATCGCATGAAAACTGTAGTTCTGAACTGCACCACTTGGCCAGCCAGAGCAGTTCTCTTTTCTACTCCTGCCCAGTGCCAAATCTACAGAAAGATACTTATAAAATCCTACAGAGGAGGCTGAATAAGAAATCAGTGCCAGCTGGGTATGCTATGTTCCCTTTTGCTGCTATTTTGTCCTTCAGGGCTGCTCCTGTAGCTTAGCAAGAGCAAATAATGGTAAATTAAAGTCTTTATAGATACCATTAGAGATACAGATTGATCTTTTGCACTTAGGTTAGCTAAGGGAAACTTTTCTTGAACCTCAAAAGGCAGCCTGAAATATAAGTCAAGTCTGTGATAGGCATTGATAAAGCTTTGCTCTGTGCAGGGTGTCCTATAAAAAAGAAAAGGCCTGTATAGAAAATTTTAGGCATGCTTTGGCCACTTGCTTCAGGTGTTCTTACCCTGCTGCTGTTGGGAAATCCTGGCTTTTGAGGCCACGTGGTGAGCCATTGGTTTGCTGTAGGAGTGTGCCATTAATTTCTCAGGGCACAGGATTGTGTCCAGAGAGTTATGGAATATCCCTGGTGAGGAGACTCCACACCCTCTCTGGGCAATCTGTTCAGGGCTCTGCCCAGGGAAGTTCTGCCTCATGTCCACGTGGAGCCTCCTGGGCATCAGTTCCTGCCCGTTCCTCTGGTGCCATTGCTGGGCCCCCCGGAGCAGAGCCTGGGCCCTGCTCGGAGCCCTCCCTGCTCACAGGACACACAGGGCTTAGGGCCTCTCTACTTTTGAGTCTTCTGCAGTCCTTTCTTGGAGTGTTGTCATTTGACAGGAAACTTACTCCAGGCATTGGAACATCTCCAACAAAATATTCTTCAGCGGTTACACTCCAAACATAAGAATTGAAAATAAACCTTGGTAATCCTCACCCAAACATAGCACTGAGCAAGGGCCTTGCCAGACACTGGTTTTTGCTGGAGGTCTGGGCTTTCTTTTACTACAATTTCAGTGTACACAAAGCTTTCTATTCTGTTGAGAGTATAGAGCTCAGCAGGCTGATGGAATTAGCACTTTCTTTACCACCCCAGTCCATCACCAATACGCAGGACTGGCTTCCTCAAGCTTTACCATTTGATGAGTAGTTTAGCAGCAAGGAGCTTGTACAGCATTTGTCACTAATGAATTTCAAACCAAACCACGTCTGTTTCTGTATTATGTTCTCTAATTATCTCAATCTTGGTGTGGTTTAGGCTGGAGAAGCAGTTCCACAGCTGAGAACAAAGTAGCACAGACTGTTCTGCTTGGCAACATCTGGGAGCTCAGAGTAACATTACCTAAAGAGGGAACTGTTCAAACCTATTTATTGTTAGGCTTGTGGCACCATAACATCATGTTGGGCTTCCCAAAGCCACAAAATTTTTTCTTCAGATACTTTCAGTAGAAGCTACTTGAGGTCCTTCTTATTTGTTTTGGAAGGAGCCAGTGTTGGATCCTTCTGGGTACAGACAGACACTTGTCTCATGTTGTCACAAGTGAGTGTCACTCAGAGACTGTGCTTGCTATGTTCTGCTCACTGAAGAATGAATTTGGGGTTGGCCTGAAGTGATGCAGTGATTTTGGCAAAACTTTTCAGAAAATTTTTATAAGAGGAAGCTGTGTGAGTTGCTCAGGTGAAGCAAGGATCTTTATCTCTTTTTATGAGAACACCATTTTGGATGTGAGGGACCTTTGAGATGTGAAGAATTGGTTATCCTTGTCCTATTCCACATCTAAAGGCATTATCCATTTCCCGATTAAGTATATTCTGGTTTAGAGTGGTGGGAGAAGGTTCCTTTGCTGGTGCTGTTCATAAAAGGATCACTGCCCAAGACAGGGCTGTCCAAGACATGGGAAAGAGCAGCTGGAGCTTGGTGCGCTCCCTGTAGTGGTGGGGATACTCACCTGGAAAAGGGAATGCCCTGATTCTTGTCCCTCTGCAGTGATCACTTCAGCTTATTGTGAAAATGCTTCAGAAGTGAGACTGAAAACTGTCCAGGTCTGTCACACAGTTTGGAGGCCAGGGCATTCTGGGAGCTGGGGATTTGACACTTCTCCATGGGAGAAGGCAGTGAATCTAAATCTCTGGTACTTTGGGTAAGCAGCTTAAGCACTGGGTTAGGTACAAAGAATGGCATTTCTTTGTTATTTTTCAGTGTTACCTAATGAAGCTTTTCATTTCCAGAACTTTGCTTTTATTACAATTGTCAGAAATGAAAACAAAAATATTTCCATTGACTCATAATGACTTTTCTTCACAGAATCATAGAATATGCTGAGTAGGAAGGGATTTGCTTTTCTAAGAGAAAAAAGAAGAAAACACTTATGTTCAAGGCTAAGTGTTTTGTTTGTTTGGACTAAGAACTGAAAAGTTCATTATTTGCACAAAGTATTAACTGAGGGTAAGTGCTTAATGGGTTTCATAAAGATTTGAATATCATCTAAAGAGAAAGGAAATTGTAAGTACTTTGGAGGATTGGATCAGAATCCCAAATATCTTGATAAATTGGCAAACCAGTCCAAGGTAAACAAAAACATTCTCAGTAAAGCCAAGTGCAAAGTGATATAAATAAGAAGGATCAAATACATCTAAAGCAGAAGATAATTCCCAGGCAGAAGTGCTACCAAAAAAATATGGGGATAACTCTGACAGAGCATCTATGACATGAAGCTGTGACAAGAAGAAAAGATAAATCTCTCTAAATTATGCATTCAGAGGTCCTTCATTGACAGAAGGGCTGAGATTGAGTCCCCCTTCGTTTTTGAGCAGAGAATTAGGTTATCTATATATTAAAGAAGGGAGTGAGGAGTGTTTTACTTTCTTCACAATCAAGTGTGGCTACCGAAGGGATTGTTGAAGTTCTCACACTCCTTTATTTGTTTAATGTGATTTCTCAAGGCATCCAAGTCAATGTTGGTAAGAAATCAAAATGTCCTGGAGGGCCATGTTTGCTCATCACCACACACACAAACCCTTCCTGGGCCTTCCAATCCTGTGTAAGAGGTGCACAAGGAGGTGAAGCTTCTCTTCAAACCACCCACAACTGCAATTCCAGCCACCAAACTGCAAAATTGTCCTGGGGGTAGTGCTGCCATGGCATGGCATGAAATCCATGCAGTCACTCCAAGGCTTCTGTGGAGATCAGAAGTGATTTCCTCAGTGGACAGCCCACAGAGAGGAGGAACAGGGCATCTGACCACTGCAAATAGACTTAGTCAGAGTTGGTGGAGTAAGATTGAAGCAAACCATTTAGATCCCTACTAGTCTAAGAGACTTTTTCCTATTCTTTCTACTACTAATACACTGCTGCTTCTGTTTCCTATTACTTTGCGTTCCCTTTATATCACTTGAACAGTTCAAAGGGCCCATAAAACAAGTGTCAATAACCTTTATACTTTCTTAATCATGCCTTTATGTGTTCAGACTGCTTAAGAGGGCTGGGGGATAAATAAATAAGAAGGCCCAAGGTGTGAAATTAAATTCTGAACTGGGGAACAGAAAATATATGTGTCTGGTTTATAGCCGCCCCAAATGAAAAAAAATTCATCAGGATATGAATCTTCTGTATTTGGTACCAGGAATATATTGGAGTGGGGATGGGGGTGGGAAATGGGTGCTGAATTATCCCTCAGTTTTATCTGCTCTTCTCTATTCTGTATAAGGATTGTCAGGACTGCATTACAGCTGGGAGGTCTGGGCAAAAGTGACCCAAGAGACTCATCCTTGGATTTTCTCACTGGGCAACAGGTGTTATTTGTGTTCAGCAACAAGACTTCCTTAGTCCAGGCCACAAGAGGACACAGATAGTCTGAAAACTTACCTCTAAGCAAAGTCCATGAAGTAATTTGAGTTACAACTTAGAGGGAAATAAACCCTCTTAAAACTCAATGCCTTTCTCCCATACTGGGAGCAGGGCTGCCAAGATTTCTGCCCATTAAGGCTTTTTATGGGCAGTTTCTAAAGCCCTGAAAATAGGGATTTCCAAAGAAAATACTGACCCAGATGGAACAGCAGCAGTGCAAATGAGGCTGCAACAACACTGCTGGGTCCCATAAAGAAGCAGGAAAGCATTCACCTGGAATTCATGTTTGGCATCACATGCCCCCATCACACCACATCTTTCAGCATTTTGTGCTCAGTGCAAAGAGAATAAATTTGCCTCCTGGGCATCTCTAACATTTTCTGTGCCTGTTATCCTGGTGGCTTTCCTGAACTTTCCCAAAGACAATGGGCACGATCTTTATATTATTATTTGTTACAGATTGTAATTTTTTTCTGTTGGAGTAAATTTTAAATATTATAAAACTAAACAGATCTATGCATATCAAAATGAAACCTCAAGAAGTGAACCCAATTTGTTGTGGAGTGTGTGTTGCTCAACTCTGAAGGATGGAAGCAGAACTGGAAAACACTCCAGATTTCAAAATATCCTTTATTCCTGTGATCCTGGTTTAGCATCAAGGATTTTGGTCAATTAATGTGAATAGAGCATGCTGACAGATGCAGAACTCTGTACTGTGCTAATGTTTACCTCAGGCTAGTGGAGGAGGGAGAACTCACCTGACAGGGATGCAAATGCACCCCCGGCATAGCCATTCCTGTGGCCCACATGGGATATCAATGCCAATTAGCATGGGATTAATCAGTCACAGAGTGGCTTTGAAGTTAAGCATTTGTCAAGAGTAAAAAAGGGACTGAACACTTATATAATGAATCGTATAAAGATCAACAGCTACAGTTACATCAGGAAGAAGTGGGGGAAAGAAAAATCCTTCCAAGAGTTACTGGAAGGAAAAACAAAGCCTGATAGTTTAGAGTATAATCCCCCTTCCAAATGAAGCATAAAGGAACCAATTCCAGTTTGGTCATTAAGGTCCAATTAGCAACCTCCTGAAAATGAGCTGCCAAGTGCAGGGGCAAGAGAAAGGATACAGGGATGGCTGGGTTGGTGATCTAATGTGGTACTGCTCCTTTGCCATGCTGAGTGAACCTTTCAGGGACAGAAATTAGACTCTGCAAACTGCTCATACCATGGGACAATGCCACAACCAAACATGGTTTGGCTTTGCACTTCCAGAGGAGGTTGTAGCAAGGTGGGAGCTGGTCTCTTCTCCAAGGCAAGTAGTGACAGGGCAAGAGGAAATGGCCTCAGGATGCATAAGGGGAGGGTCAGGCTGGACATAAGGAGCAGTTTCTTCTTGGAACGGGTTGTGAAACATTGGAACAGGCTGTCCAGGTTGGAGTCCCCATCCCTGGTGGAGTTCAAGGAACCGCTGGATGTGGCACTCAGTGCTTTGGGCTGGTTGACATGGTGGGATTGGTCACAGGACTTGATGATCTCAGAAGTCTTTTCCAACCTCAGTGATTCTGTGATTCTCTGCCAAGTAATTTGCATAGAAAACAAGGAACTTATCTCCAGGGTGAGGAATTTATCTATGAAAAGGTATCCCCACAAAGCCTGGGCACACTGGAGCCCCAGGATCCTGGGCGTCCCTTCAGCTGGATCAACACTGGCACCAGGACTGGTGATCTCGCCTTTTTCCTTCCTTCCTTCCTTCCTTCCTTCCTTCCTTCCTTCCTTCCTTCCTTCCTTCCTTCCTTCCTTCCTTCCTTCCTTCCTTCCTTCCTTCCTTCCTTCCTTCCTTCCTTCCTTCCTTCCTTCCTTCCTTCCTTCCTTCCTTCCTTCCTTCCTTCCTTCCTTCCTTCCTTCCTTCCTTCCTTCCTTCCTTCCTTCCTTCCTTCCTTCCTTCCTTCCTTCCTTCCTTCCTTCCTTCCTTCCTTCCTTCCTTCCTTCCTTCCTTCCTTCCTTCCTTCCTTCCTTCCTTCCTTCCTTTCTTTTTCCCCCAGTTCGAACTCTCTCTCTCACTCTCTTCCCTCCTACCCCACACTTCTATTCCAGACCCACCACCACGTGCTTGTACTTGGAGATCAGGGACAAACTCACATAGATTTTCATGGCAGGTGAGTGATTTACCCATAAAACTTTATAACTTTCAGAGACCCTCTGACTTTTGTCATTCTTTTTTGACCACGAGCATCTGTGGATCTTAGGAGCTCCCTACCCCTTCAGGGAGGACACCACAGTGAGTCCTTGCTTAGTTTGCAGCACCTCCTCCTGAATGCTTCTCCTACACTCACTGAAGTGTCATGCAGAGCCCACTCTGGATGCTTTGCTTGTCCTCTTTTTCTTGTTTAAGAGGAGAAACGTCTTTTTACTGTCCTACTGCACCTTTTCA
Organism: Chamaea fasciata; assembly: GCF_029207755.1. Lineage (NCBI taxonomy): Eukaryota > Metazoa > Chordata > Aves > Passeriformes > Sylviidae > Chamaea > Chamaea fasciata. Next base: position 51,548,573 of record NW_027094090.1, read on the forward strand.
TTAACGTGAATATGGAGGGACAGCATGGTAGCAGCCATGTACCCTTTTAAATTTTTTTTTTTACTATATGCCACACACACTGCCTCTGTTTATGTAAAGTCTTGGTTTATTTTCATGTATTTATGAATTTTCTTAAATTTTCCCTATTGCCAAATGTATTTGCCAAAACAATGAGCAGAAAAGGTATTGTAATCATTCTGTCTTCTTTACAAAACAAATTTTCAGGGCATTTTTGGGTATATTAGATTATGGTCTCAAGAGGTAACAGAGAAGGTAAAGAAAAAGTTGAAGGAATTTTAAGAATCACAAGACAAATATAAAATTAGCCACAAACTCAGCAAGATGAAGGCTGGAAGGAAAACAATGCCTTTAAGCTTAGTTCCCTTTTATTGTTCCTGAATCCATCTTGAGAACTTGGGAAAGTATACTTTACAGGGGTACTCAAAGAAAACACATTAAGAACAATTCTTTTTATTTTGACAAAGAATTCCAAGAAGTCTTCAAAGGAACCTCATGAGAACTCTAACTATTAACTGGAAAAATTCAGCATTAAAGGCTTTCCCTGTAGGACTATGTCACTGAAACATTTTTTTCCTCATGTTTTCCATGAAAAGGAAGAATTCACATCTAGAAACACTGGTTAATGTAACAATAGTAGCAAGTTACAGTGTTGCAAACTGAGGAAATTAAACTTCCTTTTTAATGGGGAAGATTATTTCCTATAGCAAGGAAGAATAAGAATCTTTCCTGTAAGATTCTTATTTCTTAATGCACAGATGCACCAGGTGGGATTTTCCTGTCCTTATATAAGAGTGTATTTGGCTTTTTCTAATTCAGGCTTGTTTATAATTAACAATCATTAATTCTGGGCATGATTAAACTTATGTATCCCATTTCTCCAAATGAAAAAGTATGTGCATACCAAATATGTATTTAATTTTGAGCTGCCAGCATCTATGTTTGCACAAAATCTTGAGAGAAAATAGTCACATTTGCCTTTGTGATACGCAGGGCAAGAGTTGGAGCACCTGAACATATTCTCATGTGCAAATGAAAGCACACGCAGTGGCCTAAGGGACAGTGAGACAAACTGGAAAACTGAAGTACAACAGGTACAACAGTCAGTGGGGAGAGGGTAGGAAACGACAGCCCACTCCTTCTTCTTCAGGGAGCAAAGGGAAAGGAAACAACCTTCCAAAATTCTTCCCAAGGAGGAAAGAGAGAAATTTCTGGCTGCATTCAAGGCCCTGTGGGCAACAGGGAGGGGGAGATTCTGCCCTTTGCCTCCAGCCTTGGGCTCAACACAGGAAGGACAGGGAGCTGCTGGAGCCAGTCCAAAGCAGGGACACCAAGGGCATCAGAGGGATGGAGCAGTTCTGCTGTGAGGAAAGGCTGAGAGAATTGGGATTGTTCAGCCTGGAGAGGAGAAGGCTTTGGGGTGACCTGATTGTGGCCTTGCAGTACCTGAAGGGAGCCCAAAGGAAAGATGGAGAGAGACTCTTGACAAGGGCCTGGAGTGACAGGACAAGGAGGAATGGCTTCACACTGACAGAGAGGAGGGTTAGATTGGATATTGGGAAGAAATTGTTCCCTGTGAGGGTGGTGAGGCTCTGGCACAGGTTTCCCAGTGAAGCTGCGGCTGCCCCATCCCTGGCAGTGTCCAAGGCCAGGTTGGATGGGGCTGGGAGCAAGCTGGGACATTAGAAGGTGTCCCTGGGCATGGACACCTCCCCAGGTGACACATCTGTAGGCAAGGGCAGAGTTAGTCACTCTACATTTTTGGACCATGAAAATTATGCTAGGTCTTTTGTTACATATTTCTAGGTTTCAATGTGCACATATGAGTTATGCTAAGAAGGAATACAGGCTACGAAGGAATTGGCAGGAAGCAATACAATCCCATAATAAGCAGTATTGTATCATATCTCTGGAAAGTAGCATTACATTTGGAAAACATTAGAAGTTTGCTAGTGGGTATGAAGATTATTTTAGTATTTTGTTCTTCTGTTCAAAAATGCTCTAAAATTACAAATCTCATGATTTCTAGAGAAGACTATGTTTAGTGTTTTTGGAGCAATCCACTTAAGTGAGTTTAGTTTTAAGCCAAAGGAAATATGCCCTTATTTACACCCATTTGAGGTCTTCAGGTTCAGTGGACATTTACAAGTGGACAAAGGGGATAAATTTGTTGCGTGGCTGCTTTATCTAAATCCATGAACCAACCATCACATAACTGTGTCTTCCAGAGGAATCCATCCAGCCTGCACAGCTAAGATGTGGTAACCCACAGGAGGCAAAACCCTTGATGGGGCAGAGTAAAGCATAGCTTCAGGAGGCTACCTCAAGCCTGAGAACTGCAAATGACTTTGTTGTGGTTTAAAGCTGCATAACCACTCACTCTCCCCTATCCCACTGGGAAGGAAAAAAACCTGGAATGTGAAAGCCAGAAAGCTCATGAGTTGAGATAAGGACAGTTTAATAGGGAAAGCAAAAGCCAGGCAAGCCAGCAAAGCAAAACAAGGAATTAATTCACCCCTTCCCATAAGCAGGCAGGTGTTCAGCCATCCCCAGGAGAACAGGGCTACATCACACACACCTGGGGAAAAAAAAACATATGCCATCACTTCAAACATCTCCCACTTGCTTCTTCTCCCCCCATCTTTATAAGCTGAGCATGATGCCAAAGGGTCTGGAATGTCCCTTTGGCCAGTTGGGGTCACCTGGCCTGGCCATGTCCCCTCACAACTCGTTGTGCACCCTCCTCACTGATGGGGTGGGATGAGAAGCAGAAGAGGCCTCAATGCAGTGTAATCGCTGCTCAGCAAGAACTAAATCATCCCAGAGTTACCTGCCCTGCTCCCAGCACAATTCCCAAACACAGCTCCATGCCCTGTGAGGGAAGTTATCCCAGACAAAACCAGCACATCCCTCAACTTTGAGTTTCCACACATCTGCCAATAACAGCTCTAAAACTCTCCTGTGTCATGTGCATGATACTTGCATTGGAAGCCAGTTTAAACTCCAGGAACTAAAATGGACCCACCAGGATTTGGGTATTATGCCATATGATAAGCACTGATAACAGAATATATGGAGTCGCACTAATTCCAAGTTGCACTAATTCCACTTTTTCAGACTCATACAGTATCCACAAAATTCACACTTCCATTGCAATGCAATCTCATGGAAAGTCCCTGTACTTGTGGCAGAATATACCAACCTGTGTCATTATGTTCTTCATCGTCAGGATAATCCTCTTAAAACCTCTTTTTGCAAGTGATGGGTTTTTTTAATGGATTGTACATATTTTATTGGTGCAATAATCATCTTAGTTCTGAACATCTCATTCCTTCCATCAAAACCTGCGGGGTGGTTTCTGCAGACAATCCTCCTATTTCACCTGTATACACGTGTTTTGGGGAAATGAACGTTTTCAATAATTAATAGTAAATAAATTCATAGAATATCCTGAGTTGGAAGGGATCCACAAGGATCATTGAAGTCACACTCCTGGCCCTGCACAGTACAGCTCTTAGTTGTGCTGTTAAAGAGCACCTGGGTCTGGTATACATCTTTTTTAAGTGCATAAACAAGGATTGTATCTTTTCTATCTTTGAGTCTGGCCCTTATTTCCAGGGGTCAAAATTTCTCTTGTTTGGCATTTCTAGTCCTGCAGGTCCAGCTTCTCTGTCTCTCACTTATGACCCCTAAATTCTCTATTCCTGAGGGAAATGTCACAATATAACATAGAATAATTATGGTTGGAAAAGACCTCTAAGACGAGTGAGTCTGCCCACCAAACCATCACTGACCCATGTCCTCAGGGGCCACATTTGCATGGTTTTGAACGCATTTGGCCAGAGGGACAAATTTAGCTCTGGTAAAGATCACAAGGGTTTTATCTTGCACAAGAGCAGCAGCAGAGATTCTGCATTACACCTGATCCTAATTAGCCCCTTCCCCACACTGCCAGTGAGCTGATGTACTGGGAGTTTTCACAGTTTAGGGGGACACAGTCCCCATTACTCACTTCTCACCAGGGATCAATTCTACCAGCTCAGGCCCTGCATGTACAGGATGGAGGCGGAAGAGCTCAGTTACAGAAGCCTTGCAGCCCTGACCTACTCACAGTCTTTTTTCAGACAGAATTCTTGTATTCCTGCTTTCCTCAGGCACTGCCCTCTCCATAAAGGCAGCCCTGCTGCCTGGCCATCTGCGCTGCCACTGGCTGGGGACAACAGCAGCGTAGCAATCACCATGGTGGGGTTATCTGATAGCCATTAAATGTAATCCAGATTAGCAGAGCAAATACTTCTGAGTCTGCCTGATGGCTTAGCACTGCAAGACCAAACTGTGGCGAATCTGGAATTTGGTGCTGGCATTTTTGCCTTCACGCTCAGGTGCCACCTAAGTGCCCGGGTCGAAGGGAACTGGGAGGCAGCTGAAGTGACATTCTGGTCACCTAAAAGCAGTGTTTAGCTGAATATCTATGTGCACCCTGACCCTTTCAAAAGCAAGGTGAAACTCTCTTACACAGGGTTTGTATCTCCTGCTCTTTAAAGGAATACTTTTTTCATCTGCAGCATCTATGGATTTAAGCATTTTTTTTTGTTTCACCTCTCTGTGAGAGATCACAAAGCAGAGAGGGGCTGGACTGAGAAGATACTGTCTTTCCCCTTTTTCTATAAGATCAAGAAGGAGTTTTCACATGTTTAATTTAGACTGCAATTTCTTCTCCAGGCTTGTTATTCAGATGCTCAACCTGCGGAACAACAAGACAGACAATCAAAGATATATCTTGTTCCCAAATGCTAGAGATTAGCATGATTAATTGCATGGAGCCTGCTAACAGCTCACAAGTAACTTTTCTCTCGAAGCTCAGTCTTCTCACTAGCTGGAAGCAGAAAAAATGCATTTGTCACCTTGCAGAAGAATCCTTAGAGCAGAACACACAGATACTTTCTCCTGAAGGATCCCAAGTGCTGTAGAAGAAAGGCTGTCATGGCCCAACCTTTATCTTTGGCTGGTGCTGTGGTTCTGCTTGAGGACTGCTGTATTGGCACAGAGCTTGTTATCTCAGTGGAGTGAGAACGTGCTCTTCCCTCCTCAGAATTATCAGCCAGGGATCTCTTCAGTTGTGTTTTTATTCAGGGCATCTTCTCAGCCTTCAGAACCTTTCTTTTGGCTGCTGAGAGATCCTACCACCCAAGTACAAGGGAACATGATTAATGGGTTTGCACGTCAGCCTTCCATGTTCAGCCTGGGATGACAGGCTGGGATTTCCCACTGTTGCTAAACTGCTCTGGTTATGGACTTATTAAATTAACTTTTCCCACAAATCATGATAATTACATTTTCCATTTCGCTCCCCTGGTCAGCTCTCACACTTGCAGCTTTCTGAAAAGTCTTCTTGGACTGAGACAAAAAAGCAGGCAGCAGAAGTGAGGTGCTCCAATCCCAAAGAACCCTTAATTCCTTCGGAGTTCCCTGAGGAGCTTTGCCTCAGTTTTGAACCTCCTGAAAGACCAGGTGTTCGTGCATCCACGATGAGTGAGGGATGGCCAGGTATAAATGATGGAGACATCATACCCTCTAGTGGCAGGAATATCTGTCACTCCACCACCTTGGGGGAAGCATTCCAGGATTCTGAAGGCTCATAAGGGACAATCAGGTATGTGGTAAACATCACTTGAACTCTTGTGGAGCAATCCTTTATAATATATTGACATCTCAAGAATGAAATAGAAAGATTTGCCCAGAAAAATGAATGCCAAGTCCATGTCCTTAATATCATCAAGAGTCTCCTTTATTGCTAACTAGTTCAGGACAACATAAACCAGGAATAACTGTAGCAAAGGCACTTTTTGTTGTTATTTTCCCTATTTTTTCTCTTTTTTTTAAACTTTTGTTCTTAGTTAATCTCAGCTGCTAACCCATAATTGTCACTAATTGCATGAAATAATGCGGCTGCATATCAGGCACTTTCCATGCTTGTTTTTTATCAGCAGTATATCCTTCAGGGTTAGACAAAAAACAATCTGCAGGAAGCAAAGTATCCTAGGTTTTGGAATTATTAAAAATATAGACTTAAAAGTTGACTGAGAACAGGAAGAGTGTATTACCTGACATTTGAGCTCATATCCCTCTAGGTAGTTTTGTTCCTATACAACAACAGTTGCCTCAGCAAAGCCATGGGAGGGATAAGCATGTTCAGTTCATGCCTGCTCATATATAGGAGGTTGCAGAAAGCTGCTTACGTGTTTGCTTTTGAAAGTCTGGTGTTTGGGGTTTGCTCAGCTACTGGCCTAAGGGCAGGATGACATTCCTGTGGCATGTGCTTTCTTGAATTCCACATAATATGCTATATTTTTTCTTGCCTAAAACCAGAGGTAAAAAAAAAAAAAAAGGAAAACCCCTCAGACTTTAAGAAACAGTAAATGATAGCAGAAGATAATAGAGCTTTAACTGGGTTGTGCTCTGTGATGAAGCATATATTGTTTCTAAGGTTTGGCAGTGGAAAACCGGTGTAGTAACACATTTATTTACTGCAGTGCTGATCCAAATCAACATCCCATTTTCAGGTTCCCCATCAGATCATTCAAAGGGAAGGTCGTTGTATTTGAGCACTGCTGAGAGAGCTGACAGAGTCAGTTTTGTTGTTGTCACATGTCAGTCCATCCATTTCACTTTGCTGTCCTGCATGAACTAGTTAAGCCAGCATTTTGTAATTAATTAGACATGTCTGGCTAATTTCTGCTCTCTTCATTACAGAGATCCTCGGAAGAAGATTTACCAAAAGCTGATGATCAGTTTTGTTCCTTCTGCTCTTGCCATGAGCCAGAATGCTTCAGTGAACCCCATCACCACAGGCACACCACTCTGCACTAATTATTGCACAGCCACCCATGTGTCAACACTGACCAGTGGAGAATCCAGTAATTATAAAATAATTAAATAAAATAAACTTGCTTTTGCCATTTAAAAGTAGGACAAGATGTCCAGGTGTCTTCAGCCACAATCTTGTGTCCTTGTCAAAAGCCAGATTAACTAACATAAGAAATGCAGAGTTTTCAAAGATTTCTTTCCCAGAGCTGTGCTAATGGTCCAGTTGCAATCTTTGGCCTCGTGTGGCAGGCTGGGGACACACATCTGTGTGCCTGCCCTGTGCCATCCCACCGGGGAGCCAAGAGTTAAATCCCAGAAAAGACTCTGGCTTGTACAAACAAGGCTTAACATCTCTCCTAAGATGATAAGGGGTAATAATCATTGGGACATAATACAGACACTAATAAATGGCATCTGGGCAAAGACAAGAGATCCCTCATGGTGCCCTTTGTGGGGAAAAACTAAGAAGAGTTTTTGTTTTATTAGGCATCAGAGATTCTGCCCAGTTGAGCCTCAGGGCACAAAGCCAGTAGGAATCATGCTTCAGTAGTCCTACTGCTTGTGAAATGGCTAATTTCACAATATATTTGGAAATCCTTATTAAGGATAACATTGTTTACCCTCCTCTACAAGAAAAGTTCAAAATCCTCATTAAATGGTTATCATACACTGTCTGAAAAATAACAAAACTGAAAGCAAGGAGCAGGTCTGGCCATGTGTGTGTGATGTAAGGGAAAGAAAACAAATTCAGAGATTTGGACAAGAAGTAGAAGAGACATTAAGGAAAGAAAAACTCATCATGGAAAGAAGATCCCTAGAGAAGAGGAAAAAAGGATTGAGGACATCCACTGGCAGGGTTGAGTGATGTGGAAACACACAAGGGACAGGTGAGGTGTGAGAAATGAATATGGATGGAAAGACAGGGTATCAAGACCAAGAGAAAGGGCCTGGGTTTTAGATTTTAAGCTTGGCTGATGTAGTGGCACTGGAACTCTTTCTGCTTCAGAGAAAAGCTGTCAGCAGCTTAAAACCTTCTATGGTCCAAACTTCCCTGGCTTTTTGCGACTGGTAAAAAAAGAAACAGAATAGGCTACAGTTCAAAATGGCCTTTGGAGGTGTACTTGTTTTTCCAAGAAATGTGGGCATTACTCAAGTCCTGCACTTTTTTCAGATAGCAAACTAGAGCAGGCCCTGCTTTCTTTTTAGTTAGTAACAGTTATTCAGTTGATATTGAGGGACCTAGTCTGGAATGAGATAAAACACTGATGCTCCTCTTAGTAGCTACACTGGCCATAAAAACCATTTATAAGACAAATAAAACTCCCAGCAATCAGTGTCCTAGTTACCACCTCATGCTACTTCTTGGAATATCGTTAGAATAAACCGTATGACAAGAAAAACATCTGTAAAGAAGGGCAAAAATGCATCGTGGGCAGAAAGGAGTGAGGAAAATGTGTGAGAAACATCCACCAGACACCAGGTGAGAGCAGGAGGAGAGAGAGGCAGTGCTCCAGGCACCCAAGCAGAGATTCCCTGCAGCCCATGGAGAGGGCCACTCTGCTGATTGCCTAAATCCTGTGAACTAAGCCTCTTAATGAAAAGTTCCATTAGAAAATGAGAGTGAAATTATTTCAATTACTTCGAACCACAGCTTCTGGACTGATGAAGGTAAGGATTTATGCTCCTTTTCCAACCATTTCTTTTCTTCTCTTAGGGAAAGATATGTTCTTTCTTTAATTTTCTCTGAGTATTTAGCTACATTCTCTATGGCATTTCAGAAATCATTGGTAGATTTTTAAGACACTTTTGTGTCAGCACCAATTCTACTCCTCCCTTTATAATCAAAAAATCTGTTTTCTCTTCCAAGACCTTTTTCTTTCCCCTCAGAACCATTTGCTAAAATCTGTAATTTCTTCATCAAGGTGCTTTGACAAAGAAATTAATATCAGAATCTGGCTTAACAACGGTGTGGCCATCAGGAGCAGGACAGTGATTGTCCCTCTGTACTGGGCACTGATGAGACGACACTTGTGACCACTTCTGGGCCCATCACTACTAAATGACATTGAGTTCTTCACTGAAAGGATGGCCAGGCAGTGGAACGGGCTGTCCAGGGAGGTGGTGGAGTCCCCATCCATGAAGAAATGACTGGATGTGGCCTGCAGGGTTCTGGTTTAGCTGACAAGGTGGGGATTGGTCAAAACTTGGACTTGATGATTTTGGAGGTCTTTTCAAACCTTGATGATTCTGTGACAAATACAAGATTTACATATTTTCCTGTTGAATTCTATGTAGTGCTTTTACTCTTTACTCAGATTTATTTTCATGAGGTGGGTCTTTTTCCTCCTATCCTCTTTTTTATATTTTTTTTTCTTAATTCAGGAGCTAGTTTTAGAGACACAATTTTTATCAGATAAAATATTCTCTGCCAGGCTGGACTGGCCCTTTACACTGCCTCTTCAAAAGAAGTTTGTCAGAAAGAAGTGAACATGTGAGCCACACTACTCTGGGTATATCCCTCTTCCTTAGCCACAATAATATTATTTTCACCAGCGCCACTTCAGCAGGGAGATAAAGAGTTTCCAGGAACAGATAAAAGGGACAGCAGATTCCAAGCTGGAACAAAGAATAGCCTCCTTAATAGTCAGCTGATTTTCACTGGGTGTAACCTAGGCACTGGGATCCAGGGGAAGGGGAGTGTCAAATCGAGTATATTGGCTCCTGACAAGGCATTCCCGAAGTCTGGCTGGAGCTGGAAAAGCCCTGGCCTCCCACAGAGGATTCTATCACTTTGGGGAAAGATATCAGGGTCATTAACTTAATTTCCTGTGTTTTATTGAAATCAGTTCCACACTACAATCTTCAAGACAGGCGGACTGTGTTAAAGCAAAACAAAGCTAAACCCAGCAAGAACTCAATCTGATTCTGGATAAGAGGAGGCTTTATAAAGTATTAGAAAGAGAAAATAGTTTCCCTCAACATTTGTGTGCAACATGGGAATCCATCTATCTTTCATTAACTTACACAACTTTTTCCATTTGGAAATTTTTTTTCCTAGTTCTATTCTTGTTCCATCCTTTGTGTCCTGCATTACTCTCCTCCTTTTTTGCTTCCAGAGCTGCTTCTTCCCTGTTCCATTTTTCCATATTTTAGCAGCGCTGAGAAGCAGCCACACAGCACTGAACGGAAGAATATTTAGGGGCTATCAGTGGAGTTAATAGGGAACAGGTGGAAAATAATTAACATTAAAATAACAACAATCTGTCTAAGTCCGGGTTTTCCTGCATTTACAGCTGGATTAAATTGCGTTTCGCTCACTGAGAGGTAGCAGGGTCTGCTCTGCCCACCACTGGTTCTATTGAGAGATCTTCCTTTCCTGCAGGCAGTAAAATATCCAGGAAAGAGATCTTAGGGAACCAGTTTTTTTGCCTTATCTCATATGAGATATAAGACAACTACCCCATGTTAGAGAAGTCCAAAGAAAATTTGAAACATGTGGAAATGTTCAGCTAAGGGAAAATATAAGATGCTTCAAACATTTGAAAACTAATGAATTGTGTGAAGTAATTATATTGTTCATCATAGTCCCTAAAATAATGGTGGCAATCTAATGACGTTTAGATGCAGGAAGCTTCAAAGTGTCAAAAGCTCTAAAAAATAATGTAAGGCTAAAGTAAAGTGAGAAACTAAGAGGCAGAGAAACCAAAAATTTAATCAAATTCAGAAAAAGATTGAATACTCAAATGCATATTCATAACCACTTGAAAATACAACAAATATTGTGCCACCAAACAGACCAAGATGTTAATGGGAGAGGAGAGGAGAGGAGAGGAGAGGAGAGGAGAGGAGAGGAGAGGAGAGGAGAGGAGAGGAGAGGAGAGGAGAGGAGAGGAGAGGAGAGGAGAGGAGAGGAGAGGAGAGGAGAGGAGAGGAGAGGAGAGGAGAGGAGAGGAGAGGAGAGGAGAGGAGAGGAGAGGAGAGGAGAGGAGAGGAGAGGAGAGGAGAGGAGAGGAGAGGAGAGGAGAGGAGAGGAGAGGAGAGGAGGCTGGAAGGGCTAAAACCAAGAGAAAACAAAAGCTCCTCTATCCTAAAAGAAAAATAAAATTAAAAAATAAGAATCTCCTGAAGAAAAAAACAAAAAACCAAGAAAAAGTAATCTCTTCTAAAGGAGTTACTTTATTAAATCATTCCATACACAGCCTCTGCCAGACTTCACTCCCTTGTAGTAACATAAATAGAATGATTCACTTTCACTGAGTCAAGAGCTTGGAGATTGCCAGTAACCACTGTATTTCATGAGCTTTTCAAAGTCAGTAGGAAACAGCAAATTAAGGATCAGTTAAAGCTTTTATATACATGAGGCCAGCCACAGTATAGAGGAGGGATCACACATCCCTGCAATTGTGGTGGCTTCCAAACACACCACACTGAAGGAGAGCTCCAGTGGTTTGTGGAAAAGGATGTCTCCCCTCGTTCCCGTATGTAACACTCACACATTGCTCCTGCTGTGGCTTTGATCTGGTTTTTGCCTCCTTTCCCTCCGAAAAAATACTTTCTGGTTGTTGACAATGCCCGTCACATAAATTTCCACTCTTTCCCTGGACATTTACAGGTGCGTCAAGGGAGAAGGAAGGATTCTTCTAAAACTTTTCCCCATCTATTGCACCTCCACATAGCTCAATGCACAAAGTCCTTCAGAAGCTGGTATAGAATCACAAAATAATTTAGGTTGGAAAGACCTGTGGCCCCTGAGCATCATGAGTAAATACTGAATTCGAGTCCTTGCTCAGGGCTGTCCCCAGTAAATTTTGAACAGCTTCAAGGACAGAGACTTTATAACCAGCCTGGGTAAATGTTTCACTATTTGACCACTCCCATTGTCCTTTTATCTGATCGGACTTTCTTTAGTTTTAACAAGACTTGAGAAATGGGGGAAAAGGAAACAAATCCCTCTGTAGTTTCCAGATGTGCCGTTGGAAAGACCCCACGAAGATCCTGTTGATTTTGTTGATTTTCCATGCTAAATGAGACTCGTTTGACTTGGTTTTACTTTGCCTTCTCTACATGGCCCATCTTGACCCCTCTTAGCACCTGCAATGCCCCAATTTTGGGATAGAAGTGCTGTTGGCAATGCATCCATGTGCCAGAGCTGCTCTCCTGTGGGAGTCACTCCAGCCTTGGCTCTGAGGGCACAGCCTGCATTAAGAGTTGCTGGCTGTTCTCAATCCCTTCCCCAAGGGAGCAGGATTACAAGATTAGTTGATTACCCCGCTGCAGGAACTGGGAGTTTAGCAGGAATCCAGCAGTGGTCTGGCTGGCATCAGGGTTTACATACTACAGTCAGTTGTATGTGAAACCACTGCAAACTGTTTTCTTTATACCCTGCATTTACTAGAGCTCGATACAGATATTATGTTCTAGCCTTGGCATTGTTAATTTGAACCTTGACACTCTTCATTAAAATAAAAAGGATAAATCAAATCAGTTCTAGTGTACAGAACCCCAAATTTCAGTTTTCAAAGATGGAAAATAGTAAGAATCTATTTAACAGCAGCAGGGAAAAGTGTTTTAATGTGCACAGCTTTTGGGTTTTTTCTTAACTATTTGGCAATAGTTTAGCTATTCTGGATGTCCTGGCTTAGTAAGTCATTCTGGACAGGGGAAAGGTCTCAACACCATTAATACTGCTCAGAACAACTTAAATCAGGGAGGAATCCTCAAATCTGGTCATTTTCCTCCCTACGTTGGCTGCTCCTAAACATCCCCATGATGCTTGTACCAAACCAGGCTTCAGCAGAGCAACAGAGAGAGGAAGAATCAGCCAGCAGCAACTCAGGACCAGCTGCTGTGGGATTCCACCTCCATTTTCTCCACTGAGTAAAGCAAGTCTTTCCTGGGATGTGCTGTGACACAGGCACATTGAACTTGCTGCCTTTTCTGTTCCTTCTCTCAGCTCTTAACTCTCCACACGTGTAAATACAGAGAGATTTGCCCTTGGTTTCCAAACCACAGCAATTCTACAGAGTCCTTGATAGTTTTGAGAGGATTAGAAAGGCTGGGGAGTGCTGGAAAAAAGACCTCCTCGGGAGATTTGAAGATTGCAATGATTTCTGTCCAGACAAACCTTTCTGGGTTTGGTTTCCAGATGGGGAAATTTTGTCATTACTTTAAAAAAAAAAAAAAAAAAAAAAAAAAAAAAAAAAAAAGAGCACCAAGAAGCAAAATGTATTTATGAGAGGGTGAATAAAACTTTTTTTATTGTGCTGATGGGTAGAGCTGTCCTAACTCAACAGGAGGTGCTCAGAACTCCAAGCATTTAAAAATATTTTCCTTAGGAACATGTGGGACAAGGAGGTGAACTAGAGGAGAGTTCAGGCTTAGTCACCCCATTTTCTACCCCTCCTACAGGAGTCTGGGGACTCAGACCTTTTCCTTTCATCACTGAAAACAGTGCTTGGCAGAGATCCTGAAATCAACAAGAGGATGAGTCCCAGCTTTTAGAGCTGAGCAAACTTCTCTTAAGGTTAGAAAATAGATTTAGATTTGCTGAGTTTTTAAAATAGCTGTCATGAACAAAAAAAAAAATCCCAAACCACCAATATTTTATAGGACTTCAATTTGCTTCTTAAAAGCACTATTATTATCTCATTTTGAAACTCTCTTTTCCTATTTTTGATGTATTACAAAAAAGCTTTTCCACAGCAGTTTGTCAAATTTTAGAATTCATGTTTTTTTTTTCTCCAGGACATTTATAAAAATTACTTTTGGTCCAGGATTGTATGGTAAGATTAAGTTTGTTCTTAACTTACTAAGCTTTCTAATTTAACTTTTCTGGTATTATTTAAAGGCAGCTGAAATGGTAAAATTCAAACTTGACCTATATATCAGTCTTACTTTTCAAGCCAAATCTAAGAACATATATGAAATTATTTTGAAAGCTTGCCATTTTATTGTTTATTTTCTAAACATGTTTATTTAAACTTTTCCACTAATTCCCAAACTTTACCCCAGTCCCTAGATACGGAGATATCCACACTGCTGTCATTGCTATACTGTAAATTCTAGGAAAAAAACCTAGAAACTGAGGATTTAATATTCAAATATCAAACCAAGCAGCAAGAACTTGATGTATTGTATTGACAAATCCAACTAAATTTTTAAAACAGAAAAGAAATAAAATCATAAAATATGTAATGTTAGGTAATCAATCAAGAGTTCAAACAATATTTTTGCATGAAGGATGTGTTTCTGTTTACAAGTTTCTTGGGCAATACAGCTCTGGTCTAGTGAGCCTTAGTATAACCTCCATGACTTGGTTTTGTAGGATCTACAGCTTAAATTGGAATAGTTGAAAAATACTTCCTCCCCAAAGGGTATGAGGACCGTTTCTTCCTATTGTGTTTCTGAGTAGAAATCCTGATTTTAATTTGCTTTCAAATGCTTGGTGTTTTAACCAGCTGGAAAGAAACAAGAAGTACCCAGTGCCCTGCTCCTGAATTTTCAGCAGAATCTAGCAGAAAAAGTGTGAATATCCCCACTTGGTCCAAAAATATCTTAGTAGGTTTTTTTCAGATAAAAACTGAACAATTATTCAGACTTATTTAGAACAATAGCTTAAAATTTAAAAGTCTCTTATTTTGGAACAGCTCCAGATTTAACACCAACAGAGGAATAAAGCCAAGAGTTGTGCTTTCACATTTTCCCTCCTGATTAAGGTGTGTTCACTCCCATTCCTAAGACCTACTCACTCCGTTATGAAACTGGTATTGATCTGCCTCCAAAGCAGAAGCTAGTCCTGTGATTAGGAATTTCAGCATGATGAGGGGGATTGACAGGACTGATAGCAATCAGTTATTCACCCCTGGGTGAGGGAATTGGTAACAAGAGTGGCAAGTTAATGAAGAATTAAGTGTTGGATCTGAGATCTGGGAAAGATTTCTTCAGAGATTGTTAAAAAACATGGTATATATTTCCTCTGGCAGAAAAATCACCACCTGAGTTGAAGGAACATCAACAAGGAGGCTAAATCACATCTCCCACCTGCCAACTTTTCACTCACTGCCTCCCATCAAGTCAGCACAAAAGTATGTCCCCGCAAATGGATTGTGTTCAGTTTCTAAAATAAATAAACATGCAACCAAATGTCTTTGTCATATAAAACACAGCAGACTGACATGTCCACACCTGCTCCTGTGAGCAGTGCTTTACTCTGAGGACAGCAGGTCCTCCTCCAGGATGAGGGGGATCCAGGTTGGTGGCAGCCCAGTTGTGGTTTCCAGTTCCCATCTGGGATTTGGGGCAGAATTGAGATCTCAGGTTAAGACCTTTCACAGGTGTTCCTTGTGCCTAATGTCTCACGTACCTCTGAAACTCAGAATCACAGTATCACAGAATCACATAATCATAAAGTGTCATGGGTTGGAATGGACCTTAAAGATATTCCTGTTCCAACCCCCTGCCGTGGGCAGGGACACCTTCCACTAGCCCAAGTTTCTCAGAGCTCCATCCAGCCTGGCTTTGGACACTTCCAGGGATGGGGCAGACACAGCTTGTCTGGACAAATGTCCCTCTCCAGCTTCCCTGCAGCCCCTTCAGATATTGGGAGGTGCTGTGAGGTCTCCATGCATCCTTCCCTTCTCCAGGCTGAACAGCCCCAATTTTGCCAGCCTTCATAGGCAAGGTGTTCCAGTCCCCTTGTCACCTTTGTGGCCTCCGCTGGACTTCCTCCAACAGTTTCATGTCATAACTTATTCTGGTTCTGTACAAAATTTTCCAAACATATTCTGGTTTTTGTACACAAATTTCCAAACATAGGTTCTCCAGACTAAGCCTCTGAGCTGAGATGAGAAGTCATCTCCTTAATCAGTAGTGGATGTGTTCAAAAGGAGATTGACACCACAGGAGCCTTGTCTTTGGTACATGTAGTTCAAGATCTGACACTTGTTTGGCAAACAAAAGGTCCCCAAAAAGTGGATTTTTAGGGACTTTGACTCACATAGTTGGTGGGCCTCATCCTGCTTTAAATCAGCATAAAGATTTAACAACATTTTTCTTTATCTCACTTTGAAACATGAAGAAATGTGGCAAGGAGCAGAACAACTTCTAAAAGCAAAGACACGGATGCTCCTGGTGTCTAAGGACTAAATCCTGGGATTAGTGAGCCTAGCCTGCTCTGTTTCCAGGAGACAGTTCCTATCCTCTCCCTAAACAAGGAGGTATTAGTTCCCAGAGCCAAATTCCCAGAATTTGGGCTCCAAAGAGAGCACAGAGAGAAATCTGTCAAGACACTTGGCATAACACACACATAAGCATGGAAGTTCTTCTCACTTCAGCATATTCTGTTATTCATCATGAGGGGAAAAAAAAGAAGGCTGTTTTCAATGGCTCATACAGAATTTCTCTCACCTACACTAATGCATGTCACTCTCAAGCCTTCTTTAAATAAAGACAGAAGGAACACAGATATGCACAAAACAGTTCTGAGTTGGAAAGGCTGAGAGAACTGGAATTGTTTGGCCTGGAGAAAATAAGGATTCAGGGTGACCTCATTGTGTCCTTCCAGGATCTGAAAGGAACCTGTAGGAAGGATGGAGCGAGACCCTTGACAAGGGCCTGGAGTGACAGGACAAGGGGAAATGGCTTCACACTGACAGAGAGCAGGGTTAGATTGGATACTGGGAAGAAATTCTTCCCTGTGAGGGTGGGGAGGTCCTGGCACAGGCTGCCCAGAGCAGCGGTGGCTGCCCCATCCCTGGCAGTGTCCAAGGCCAGGTTGGATGGGGCACTGAGCAGCCTGGGATAATGGAAGGTGTCCCTGCCCATGGCAGGAGGGTGGAACTTGAAAGTTTTTTCCAACTCAAATCATTCACAAATCTATGACCTTCTGGAAGTGGTGTGTTAGTCTCAGCAGTTCAATCATCTTTTTCAACCAGTGTCTTCCCCTCTGCTTTTGTCACCTCTGCTCTACAGAACAGCTGTGAGATAGTATGAACAGGAACATAAGGTTTTAGCACTATTTTCCTAATCTCCCTTTATTAGAGCAAATCCCTGTATTCTCAGGGATTAGGGTCAGGCAAGGCCTGTTGAGCTCTCAGCCACACTGCTGCTGGCCCTGACACTAAGGCGTGGAATGGAGAGTAAAAAGAAATTCTTTGCACCCAAATCAGAGATCAGACATTAAATGGCTCAAAGTATCATATGCCAAAACCTCTTTAGTGCCTGATAAGCAGGTCCTATGTGTGCTGCCCTAGGGACAGCTGGTGATTTATCGTGATTATTTCAAGCTTCTTTTATAGAAACTCCAGGTTTCCTGAAGCAGAAATTTCTCCTCAGCAAAAAGACAGTGTAGCAGCACAGGCTCAGAAGACAAACACCAGAGAAAATAAACTATGCCCAGCAGCCACAACACAGAAACCTCTGGTTTGCTGGTTTTTTTATGTGCTGATAAGATAGAATCTTGCAACATTTTAAGTGTGAGAACCATGTGGGGATATGGGGATGATAGGTCTTCCCAAATGGAGGACACAGTAAGACCAGAGTGTGTTTTCCTGAGACAATCTGCCCTAAATTACAGTTTGAGTACCCGTCTGAGAGCAGATGATCAGATCAAGGAGGAATGAGGAGCAGCTGAATGGGTATTTTCTGTGTGGCTGGGTGGTCATCTGACCCCGGCTGGACACCAGGGTGCCCACCAAAGCTGCACTCTCACTCCCCTGCTCAACTGGACACTGGAGAGGAAATATAACAAAAAGCTCATGGGTTGAGATAAAGACAGGGAGAAATCAGTCACCAATTACTGTCCTGCGCAAAACAGACTCACCTTAGGGAAATCAGTTCAATTATGTACCAGTCAAATCAGAGTAGGATAACAAGAAGTAAAGCAAATCATAAAAACAACTTCTCCCCACCTCTCCCTCCTTCCTAGGCTCTACATCCTGCCCCTCAGTGGAGTAGGGAGGTGAGGAATGGGAGTTACGGTCAGTTCACCACATGGTTTCTGTTGCTCCTTCCCCCTCAAGGAGAGGAGTCCTTCCCCTGCTCCAGTGTGGGCTCCCTTTCCCTGGGGGACATGAACTTCTCCAGCATGAGTCCTTCCTGTGGTCTGCAGTTCCTCACTAACTGCTCCAGTGTGGGTCCTTCCCATGGGGGTCACTCCTTCAGGAACAGACTGCTTCAGCCTGGGTTTCTTCCACAGCGTCACAAGTGTGGCCAGCAAACCTGCTCTAGCCTGGGATCCTCTTTCCACAGGAATCCACTCCCACAGGGTCACAGCAGCCTTTGGGTATACCCCTGCTCCAGCACGGGCTGCTCCAGGGGCTGCAGGTGGATCTCTGTACTCCCGTGGGCTGCACCACGGGCTGCAGAGGAATCCCAGCTCCGGCGCCTCTGTTTCCTCCTCACTGCCCTGGGTGTCTGCAGGGATGTTCCTCTCGCATCTTCTCACTCCTCTCTTCTCTGGTCACAATTACCTCCGCTCAACACTTTTTTTTTACTTCTTTAAAAATGTGATTGCAGAGGTGTTCCTATTGTTCCTGATCTGCTCAGCCTTGGCCAATGGCACATCTGTCTTGGAGCTGCCTCTGCCTGGAATTGGTTATCTTGGACATGGGGGAAACTTCCAGCGGCTCCTCACAGAAGCCACCCCTGGCGCCCCCCTGCTACCAAAACTTGGCTATGCAAACCCTGTGCAGTGTGTGGGCCCCTGGAAGAGAATAAATATGACAGAGCCAAACTGTAATCAGCTTACTGGAGAATAAAGCAGATTTAACTCCATGAGATACAACCTGGGCTTGAAATAAAACACCTGTGCTGAAAGGAGGCTCTTCATGGAGCAGAAAACAAACAGATAAGCCTTGAAATTCTGTTATCCAGAGCTTTATTTCTTCCTTACTCATGGTAAGAACTAAAGATGGATTTTGCTCTACTCTCTTCTCCACGAGATGTCATCAGCTCTCTCCTGCCAAAGACAAACTCCTACCTACCCCTGGCTTCCAGTTCTTAAAAATACATACATTTTCAATGAAACAGGGACAGAAATCCAGAGCCTCCCTCTCCTGGGTGCCCTTATCACTAACATATGAGGTCATGTTTATACATCTTACCTCCCTCTCCTGAAGAACATTTAGGAAGACTGTCAAAAGGCCAGCTTCAGCAATGAAGCCCGTGCCAGAGTAAAAGGCAATGACATGAACCAGTGTATGGGACACTCTCCCAAAAGGGCTTGGAAGTTTAATCTTCCATATGCCTGGTGAGTGCCCTAAATTTTAATTTCCCAAATGGGAATCTAGGCCTGGAGATGTAGATGAAAATTAATATATCTCTAAAAAGGGAAGGAAGGAAGGAAGGAAGGAAGGAAGGAAGGAAGGAAGGAAGGAAGGAAGGAAGGAAGGAAGGAAGGAAGGAAGGAAGGAAGGAAGGAAGGAAGGAAGGAAGGAAGGAAGGAAGGAAGGAAGGAAGGAAGGAAGGAAGGAAGGAAGGAAGGAAGGAAGGAAGGAAGGAAGGAAGGAAGGAAGGAAGGAAGGAAGGAAGGAAGGAAGGAAGGAAGGACTGGTCACACACTCTTCAGCTGGGAGGACCATGCCCTCCCCCAGTGCAGTTCCAACATTGGGCAGTATCAGATATTGATTACCAGATGTTTTCTGGCCAGATGTTTCCTCCTCTTACTCCCAGCTTAGCAAACCCTCTAGCACACTTTTGGTGGAGCTGTTCTCCCTCATGAGACAGGGAAAGGAGTGAGGGCTTTTTAAGATAGACCTGTGATAAAGAAGTGTTCATCATAGAGTTCTGCAATTTCTCATGTATCTCTAATGAACTCACCTGTCCCAGGCTCACTAATCCATCTCCCTCAGGCTGCTCGGAGCCTGCCAGACCTCTGAGGAGCTTTCTGCAGCTGCCATATGGAAAAGAAAAAAGAAAAATTAAAGGAAAACAAAATACTTCTGTCTCTCAGTGAAAATTCCCTCAAAATAGAGCAGTCATCATTCACAAAAAAATCTGCCTGACAGAGCTCAAAATAAATACAATTTTAAGAACATCCCAACCCCCTAAGGTGTTCAAGGCCAAGCTGAATGAGGCTTGGGACAGCCTGGTGTAATAGAAGGTGGCCCTGCCATGGCAGGGGGTTGAGCTAAGTTGATTTTAAGGTCCCTCCCCGCTGAAACCATTCTTTGATTCAATGATTTGATAAATAAGAAGGGAAACTGACATGTGTCATCTCCTCCAGTCCTGGGCATACCCAAGGAGTTTGCTTTTAAAACTGAAACATGTTTGGGTCTCTAATTACTGGTTGGGGTTTTTTTGGGCCCTCACTGAACTCCAAAGAGCTGACTTCAGAAAACTTAAGGAAGTTTATAAACCTATGTTTTATAGGGTTAGTGATGCAACTAAAGGAAACAATTATAATATAAGAAATCATTAATATCTGTGGATGCTTTTAAAACTCTCCTGCATTTCTAAGCCATATTTCTGGTAAATATTCAAGGAAATACAGAATATTTGATGATAAAATGAAGGCTATATGGTGTATTAGCCTCTCTTAGAAACTTTCTGAATAATTTACAGTAAGTTGGCATGCCAGCCTCAATTATCCATTATCTCCAGTCTTTCCTATAGGTCATTGTGCTAATTGTCTTTTTACAGAAAAGAATTAGAGGATAACATTGAAATAATTTTTTTTTTCGACTTCAGGTCACAAAATTAATCCTCATTTTCATTAAGATTTTATCTTGCATTCCAGGATTGTGTTTGTATCGTATTTGGTTAGACATCACGTTGACGGTCAATAGTGTCAGGGATGCAAGTCCTGAAGGCATTTATTCCTATGAATACTGTGGACTTTTATTGATAACCTCCATGGAGGAAAGTAGGTAGTTCCTCTGAGCAAAACTGTGAACAGCTGACAGGTTTGTCATCAGGATTTGGGTGTGTCACAGCACAATGGGTTATTTATTTTTAGGTCTCACTCCTGTCCCACTCTCACCATCTTTAAAGAAAAATTTGCATTGACTAGAGCCAAAGAGATGAGATACTCACAGAATCACAGAACATCCTGAAGTGAAAAGGACCCACATGGGTCATCAAGTCCAACTCCTGGCCCTGCACACGGTACCCCAAAAATTTTTGATAAGGCTGGAAAACTAAATAAAATGTAGAGAGCATTTGAATCTGTGAGTTAATATCTAGACTTTCTGCCTAGATAAAACCACATCTCCTTTCACCTTTGAGTGATTTTCTCTCTGCTCTACTTTCTGCTCTCCCTACATCAGTCAAAATTACAATCTCTGATTTCCTGGTAACCCTTTCAATCCTTTATCTGCTTGAGAGCTTTTAATTACATTGCAAAGCTTACATTTTTGTCTCTCCATGTACATATTAGATAGAAACAGACCCCAAGATAATACTGCTTGAGATGTGGTGTTAACATGATAAGTACAATAATCTGACAAGTAGCTACAAAAGGTAGATAAGGGATGATGTGATTTTAGGAGCTCGTTGAAATGTCACAGTTTGTCATAACATTATGCATTTGAATAGCATAAGCAATTAGATCCTTAGCTAGTGTGGTATTTTCTGATTTATTCATTCCTCATTGTCCATGAAAGAAAGAGGTTTCAGAAGATAATTTAGAATCATACCACTACTTAAACCAGTGCATTGGGATATTTCTGTGACTGTTTCTGCTTCTAATCAATGAGAAATGGCACTTTGAACTTGTGAAAGTCTCTTTGACTGCACAAGAAGAATTCATGTGTAATACTGTAATGCTCAAGTGCCTTATGGGAACGAGGTAAATCTCAGCAAGTGATTTCCATCACAGCCTGAATATCCACATGGGCATAAAACATAAAACATCAAGCTTACAGCCCGATTGGAATGATATCTTTTCATTGCCATCATCTTCTTTAAAGCACCTTTCATCTGGCATTATGTTAGACAAAAAATTTGAAAGCAATGCTGATAATTGTGTCAGCGACAGAATTTAACCAAATACAGTTCACCCCCAATACAGAATTAAATTCCTATTTAAGACAGACATGTCCACCTTGGATCCATTTATCAAAAGTCTGGGGAGCCAGCTGAAATTAAATCAATGCCACACACTTTATGAGCACTGGCTGATGTCCAGAGAGCTAAAATGGCAGTGCAGAATTGGAAAGGCCCAAGCACATTGTTTATATGTGCTGGCTGAAATCCAAAATGGTTACAGTAAGTAGGAGAATAAAACATTGGGAACAGGGCCCTCTACTCCTCACTTGAGGCCAGCAAATGCAACACTTCAGTTGGGAAAAATGATCATTATGAAACACAGGCACATAAACCTCCAGAAACAGATCCTTTGTGATCCTGAGCACTCACACCTCGAAGGAGAGGGAGCAAGAGGCATGGATGCACTGCCAAATGGATCAATGGAACCAGGGGTTGGCTCTCCCCCCTGAACTGTGACTCTCAGATGAGACAGGATACTGATGGCTTCTCAAGGGGCTCTGCTGGGTTGCATTTGAATTTACATTCTGGAGGTTTGTGAGGGATGGTGTTTAGAAGGAATATCCCTGCTGTCTGAGGGGTCTGGAAGAAGTTATCTGCAGCCCTAATGCAGAGCTCCTCAAGTTCTTTTATTCACAGAACCATTTAGGATGGAAAAGACCTCCAAGATCGAGTCAGACAATCCCTCCCCAGCTTGCTTCCTAGTGTAACACACCTATAACAAGGTCATGGATCTCATGTGGCATTTCCAAAATGGGTTTTCTGGAATAAAAATAAGTTGCCAGGTGCATGGCTCTGTCATGTTTTCTGGCTGTGAAGTGCTGACAGTGCACAAAGAAAGGGGTGCAGGTAACGAAGGCTGCTTTCCGAAGGTGGGGAAACACAGGCCATTAGACACATCAAGATCCTTGAGATCTGCATCCTCATCTCAGAGAGGTTATCCCTAACTCCAGCTGAGTGCAGAACTAGCAGGGATCACACTGATTTTGTAGCCCTTAATTTATTTTTCATATTTATTTGTCACTGGGAATTATTGCCCAAAATCTTAAGAAGAGTTCTGGCTCAGAGAAATAGGATCAAGATCCCTTGGAAAATGTTAAGAGACTGGAAAGCATGTTCATATTGATTCGCAATAAACAAAACAAAACAGAACACCCAGGCATTGTTCATGAGACAGGAATTCTAAAATATTCCATTGGGGGAGTTTGATGGCTTGCTTTCTGCCCAGCTTGAAAGCTTTCAAGAATTTCTGCTTTCTCAATGCAGGAAAAAATCTGCAATAACTTACATCATAAAAGAAAAAGCAAAAACACCCTTTCAGGTTCCACTGTGAACCCAGAAACTTTGCCTCCTTGATCATCACTTTTTTTCTACCTTCTCACTTGTGCTCTGCTCCTTTACAGGCAGCATTGAAGTTCTTGCTTCTCTTTGATGAAAGTGAGAGTAATGGACCAGTACCTTCAAGGTAGTCTTCTGGGTAGCTACTGTTTGGATTTTCCAAAGAGAAAACAATATTCCAGTAAAATAGTCATTTTTCCCATACAGCATCATACAGTTGTTCAAAGACAGAGTTTTTTTCATCAGGAAAATAACCCTCCAATAAAGTCTGCTTCATCCCAAACAGTCTAGACAAGGGCTGCAATTAGCTTCTGGCCATTAGATGATTTACAGAAAATTCCCTCCCAAAACCTGACATGTAGAACTCAAACTCTTCAGATTTATTTAATACAGATGTTTTAAAGATGAACAAATGTAAATATCTCTGTGAACTGTGTGAACACTACCAATACTTTCGTATCTTAGTTTCAAAAGCTGCAATTCAGTTGTGTGCACACAAGAATCTGGTGCAACTTGAGACACTTGATGATACCAAATATATTCGCCTGAGCTGGACAGAAATGATACAGGGCTCATGGAAAACCTTCTGAAGCAGTAGATACAGACAAAAAAGGGTATCACAGAACAGCTCAGAATACATTACTTTCTTATATTTAGACAGCTGAGTAGGACCCCAAACCTGCATTCTAAATAGAGCTTTTAAGGTTTGATTTTTCAAATGTCTTGACCCACATGGGTATTTATGAGAATCTTGACAAAAAAAAAAAAAAAAAAAAAAAAAAAAAAAAAAAAAAAAACCAACCAACCAAACAAAAAACCACCAAAAAAACCACAACTGAAAGTAATTCCAGCTCATTGACTTAGAACCAAGAAGATGAATTTTTGTAAGGACAGTCTCCTGTGTAAGTGACTGCCTTTATCATTAATCTACAGGGACATCAGTGCAACGTTGGTGCCCACAGTGGCTTTGCAGAAGAGCAGTTCCATGGAGCAGTTGCTTAACATGATGCAGAGGGGAACTTGTACACACATTTGTGAATGTGGGAAGGAGATCCCACTCTCTTTTGGCAGTGTTGAAAAGAATAAAGGCTTATTTTGTTTCCAAAGAAAGGACATTTCTCTGGTTGCACACATGATACAGCAGTGATGAGTTAAGGGAAAGGACTGAATCCTCAAGGATCACTTTTCAGAACAAAGACAAACTTTTACTATCCCTCAGTATTACTAGTTGAATCTCAGGGTGTTGCTGAAGAAGACAGGCTCTGACAGCTGTGAGAGTGTATTGATCATTTGGCAAATTTCATAGTCTTACCTCTCACTAAAATAAAGGTAGGAACAGTAAATCAAGATCTGGATTTATAAAAGCAGCACTCAGACTGAATAGTAAAAACTGGTTTGGAATTCTTACAGGGTTTTACACTATTATGAAATTAGATTTGTGCCAAAGACACTAAAGTGTCAGTGTTTTTCTCCATTTGAAAAACCATTTTTACTTAAGCAAATAAGATAAAGAATATTTTATCTTTCTGGGAGAAATAGAGACTTAATAACGCACAGAGACAACAACGTACAGTTTGACCACTTTGAAAGAAAAATGGGTAAAGAGGAGGTATTGTGAGACTGCAAGAGAAGATTCCTGCATTTCACTGGAATGTTAGGAAAGTAGTTCTTCAGAAACATGCAGTGTCCTGGGGCAAGAACTGCTTGTGATACATGTGTGATGACAGCAGTTTGCTAGACCCAGATTAGAGGGAAATGTTCCAGCATGCAGAGACTTTAGGGCTCTAACACTACCAAAAGGACAGCAATGGCTCAACAGAGCAGAAATCTTAAGGGGAGATGTAGTCAGGGTTGAAGATATTCAGGGTACAGCTCAAGAAGTGGCGGAGGGAGAGCACATTTACATAAACAGATGGTACAAACTCATTGCACAGCCTCCTTTTTTTTTTACAGCTCCCACTTCTAAGCTGCCCTGCTTAACATCCCTGCCAGCCTGCACGGGGCAGCTGGGTTTGAGCTGCGACTGCCTGTCTCACACACACAGCTTGGCAGCCCACGGCAACTCGTGTGCTCAGCTCAGCTCCCAGGAGGAAAAGGGATGGTTCTCCTTCCCCGGCAAGTGTCACTGCAGCTGCCACCTCACCCGGGAGCTGGAAGGGCCATCTCCATCCACACCCTCTCCCTCACAGGAGTAGGGCAGCACCACCACTGCCACTTTTCTCAGCCTTGATTTACATCTCACAGCCTCTGGAAGAAAGTTTCTTCCCAGTACTTGTCTCATAGCTCATGGACATCTTCCATCCATCAGATGCTGCTGTGGGAAAAGGCAGATACTCTGTTACTCTGCAAACTTTTCAACACCATCTTCCTGTCTGATTCAGAGGCAAAACAGGGCCTTAAACATAAAACAGATCCTTTTTTTAACTGCTGCATTCTATGTCTGCCATCTTCTTTAGTGTTTGGAGAGTCACTCATGAGAAGCAGCTGAGGGAGCTGTGGGGGCTCAGCCTGGAGAAAAGGAGGCTCAGGGGGAACCTTCTGGCTCTGCACAACTCCCTGACAGGAGGGGACAGCTGGGGGGTCGGGCTCTGTTCCCAGGGAACAAGGGACAGGACAAGGGGAAATGGCCTCAAGCTGTGCCAGGGGAGGTTCAGGAAGAATTTCTTCACTGAAGGAGTTGTGAAGCACTGGAATGGGCTGCCCTGGGAGGTGGTTAAGTCACCACCTCTGGAGGTTGTTCCAGAAATGACTGGATGTGGCACCCAGTGCTCTGGTGTAGTTGACAGGGTGATGTTTGGTAAAAGGCTGGACTCGATGACCTTGGAGGTCTTTTTCAACCTTAATGATTCAGTGGAGCTCATGCCTTTGCTAAAATAAGTTCCCTTCCTCTATTATGGCAGCTTTGATGTGTTAACAGGTGTGCGTGGATACACTGACACCTTGCTCATGTCACATCCATTCCTGTCACCTTCCTGCCCACATAAAACTGAGAGAAACAGGCTGGCAGTGGTTGCACTCCCTGAGCTGGCCCAGAATGCTGAGGCATGAGGATCCAAGAAAAGGACAAGGAGATGTTTTCTCCTTCTTAGATTATCGTGACTGGAGAGCATGTGGACTGTTCTCCAGATGGAAAGATGGGCACTGCACGGAAAAAGAGACTTTAGACATTGAGCTTTCAGTGTTTGTTATTCATCACTTAATTTATACTGAAAATGAATCTGAGAGAGGGAAACCTTACTCAGCTTTTAGCGGAATTCATCCCCTTTAGAAAAATCATGAGATCACATAATATGTACCTCTAAAGGTTCCTAGAAAGGAAGACAAAATTTGATATGGCTGGCATTCTTGAGGTTTTAGACTGAAATAGAAAGGGGAAGAATAGGAAAGAATCCTGTGTCATCACACCTAGTCTCCTCCAGTTTGTGTCTTTGTACTTCATGAGGGAGAAAACACAGAAAAAACACATGTATACAGGTCCAATATTTTCAATGGCCCTTCTAAAATAGTAAATCCCTTCTTTGAGAGTAAAGGTTTGCTAAATATCCAAGAGCAAAAGAAGTCAGGCTTTGATTCATTCTGGGTTTGACACTTACATAACTTACTTTCTTCTTCCTGACTTGGTGTTTATAAGAAGAGACCACCCATGAAATCTGAGAATGTTGCAAAGATCACCCAGGCTCTTCTAAAAGCATCATCCCAGTGGGTGTGAGATGGAGTAAAATGATTCTGAGATATCAGTAGCAAAGAGAATTTCAGTCTAATGAGTAGCCAAAGGGAGTTTAAGTCTAACATGGATGCTGCAAATTCTGCTTGTAGAAAGGAAGTTAAAACTACCTAACCAAGACTATGGGGTGATTTATCTGCTCATCCCATTCTCCAGCAAGATGGATGTGCTAGGAGATGCCAGACTTCTTTATCTTTTCTTTTAAAACTTCTTTTAATACCATAACCAACACTTACAATGTTTTAAGTTGAACTGAACCTGTGATGAATGAACTCAAATACGAAACAAACCAAGACTCATTTTTACAGTTTCTGTAAGGAGGGACATGCTAAAGAATCCCTTGGTGAGTTGCTGCTCTCTACTGGGGAAAGGATGTACGAAAAGACTACCCACATGGCACATTCCCTGTGTTGCATGTTATCCCAGTCTTATCCATGAGCTGATGTACTAATTTTAAAGTGATCTTGACAGCAAATTCCCGAGTTAATCTGCTTAAATATTTTCCTACACGATGTCACATGCATATGCACCCCATCTTAAAATTTCAATAGATTAATATCCCAACTTACCTCTTCTCCTTCCCTCTCCCAAACACATTATCCTCATTTGTTGTTCCTTCCACCAACGTACCAGGCATGAAGTCCAGCTCAAAGTGCCTTGTCCAGCTCTCAGGGATGCGCCTGGTGCCTGTCACCAACTGCCAGCCTCATTTCTTCCACGGTGAAAAGATCTCATGCAGCTGTGACACCAGTTTGGGTAAACAGAAAACTTGTGGTCACAGAAGAAGGACTTTTCCTGGAATAACATGAAGCTATAACTTTGCCAGGGGATAAAAAGAAGTAAGAAAGTGTTCATAACACTTTATTCACTGCCAGCTACAAAATTCTTCCTTTCGTATTATTTTTCTTTTTTTTTTTTGGTTTATTTGTTTTCTTTTGTTGTCTTTTTCTTCTTTCCTCCAGCCTCCATTTTATCTCAATAGCTTTCTCAAATACACCAGTACCCCACAAGAGTATAAATGCTCAACAATACACTTTTTATTCTTTTCTTTTTTTTTTTTTTTTTTTTTTTTTTTTTTTTTTTTTTTTTTTTTTTTAATTCCAGTTTCGATTTTGCTTTCAACAGCTGAACCAAAACACTTCTTGCTGCAGGAGATTTTACACCAGGACATGCAGATAAACTTGAGGTGACTCCAACTGGTCTATCACCAGAAATGGAAGCTGGGGGAGACCTGAGCAGCTATGCGTAAGATAGCTCAAGTGTCCAAATAACCTTGGAACTGTTGATAAACCAATCAAGAATTTGTGAGGAATGATCAGATTAAAGGCTAATATTTAGGGCAGGAATCTTCTACAGGCCACCTGCTTGGGAAGAGGAAGCAGATGAAGCCCTCTTCAAGCAGGTAGAACAAGTCTTGAAGTCACGGGCTCTGAGACTTGCTGTGGATCATCAGAATCATCAATGTCCAACTCCTGGCCCTGCACATGACACCCCAAGAAACACACCATTATTATTTCCTCATGACTGCAGGAAGAAGACAGAGTTAGAGAGCACTTAAGCCAATTGTTCATGGGAATAGTTGAAGTGGCTATGATGGTGCCAAGGGAACCCTACAGTGTCACTGTAGAACTGGTACTTGGGCCTTCTTATATCTCCTTGTGCAGAAAACACCTTGCTTTCACTAAATGCAGACTTCTGACTTCAGGAAGGGCATGTTTGAGGACTCTTACAGGTATGACTTGAACAGTCAGCCCTCGTAAGGCCTCACCTTAGAGGTGGACCTTAGCTGTGTCCAGCTCTGGGCTCCTCAGGACAGGAGGGACAGGGAGCTCTTGGAGCAGGGTCAGCGGAGGCTGCAGAGATGATTTAGGGCCTGGAGCATCTCTGACAGGGAAAGGCTGAGGGAGCTGGGGCTGTCCAGCCTCGAGAGGAGCCCCAGCTGAGAGGGGCCCTCAGCCCTGGGTGTCCCTGTGAGCAGGGAGGGCTCCGAGCAGGGCTCGGGCTCTGCTCCGGGGGGCCCAGCAATGGCACCAGAGGAACGGGCAGGGACTGATCCCAGGAGGTTCCAGCTGGACATGAGGAAGAACTTCTTCCCTGGGCAGTGACCGAGCCCTGAACAGATTGTCCAGAGAGGGTGTGGAGTCTTCTCACTGGGGATATTCCAGAACCAGCTGGACACAATCCTGTGCTCTGGAATGGCCCTGCTGGAGCAGGGAGGTGGGATCAGCTGATCCACTGTGGTCTCTTCCAGCCTCAACCAGTCTGTGCTTCTGTGGTCAGACATTTCTCAGGTAACACCCTGAACAGGTTTCTGCTTTTCTTCTGGACTTGTTGAAAGTAAACAATGATTTCTTATCCTGCTTCCCCCATATGTGGAATGCAGGATGATGGAGAGTTCCAGCCTGAATGCATCACACATTTGTGAATCTTGGTACATACACACCAGCCTGCTATTGGTATCCTGACACATAAATCAGCTGGGCACCAGATGCAGTTTGGCTACATGAGAGAAGCAAAATCTGGGGCCAATTCTTTTAGGACACTGGAAAAAATCTTTGTGCAGATAGGTTATTAACATAGACTGCAAGTTGGTCTAACTAAAGAAACAATATTTACATGACCCATTCCTCTCCAGAGGTTTTATAAAGATCAGACACCACAAATAAAATCTAACGCTTCCCTAAGTAAGGAATATCACTTATAAGAATGATGGTAACTAAAAAGTTCTTTCCAGAAGTGCTTTTGAATTGAAATATATATCTAATGTGTATGTTAAATAACTAGAGTGCACATCTGGCTTGTGAGTGGGTATGTGCCTGAATTCCCACCCTCAGAAAGATCATAAACCCTGTAAAAGTTGTCAGGTCAAGCACTAAACAGACAGAAAATGTCAGAAATTAACTACATCCTGGATAACTGTAGCTCATCTCTTTTGATATTGAAATGTGATTAATTCTGGAACTGAGTGATCCTAGTCCTTTTTTATCTTCTCCTTTTAAAGCACTTCTCTCTCTGCATGCTCCAGGTGCTCTGGCTGCTCTGTATTTATTCACTGCCATCTTCCTCATTCACTTCTCATGCTGTGTGTGGCCTCAGGACACGCTTATCAAAATCCTGTTCTGAAGACAGAAGGCTTCATTTCCCCATGGGATTTCTTACAAGCAGCAAGCATAAATCACCTCCCTGAGTCCTTCATTGCCACAGTGAGGGAAGGGAAGGGAAAGATGGGCTTGACTGAGCATCTTGTACTCCTTCTACTTCCGCGCTGTGTCTGAAGGCTTCATGAACAGGAGCATTTATGCCCAAAAACATCCTTTACTGATGGGGGCAAGAAGAAGGTGTTAAAATAAGAACTGTTGCTCATGTGACAATTGAGTTTGAAAGCTCCACTTATTCAGGCTCCTTAGGAACATTAGCATGCTCTGTATAGGGTACCCTTGCAGCCACAAGGACCCAGAGTCCCACAAATCCAAAGTCGGGATGCAAAGCAACCCACAGCAGCACCTAGTGCTGGATCAGATTCCAGGCTGTGCCCTGGAAGATGGTGCTGCTGTAAAGCTCCTCAGACCCACCCATTGCACTGACAGCAGCCACTGGGAGTCAATCCCAAGTCTCATATTTGGCAGAAGGCAACCGAGCCTGTGTGTGTGTCCTTCCATGTCTTGCACACAATGTCTGCTCTAAAATTACCAAGGCAATAAAAGGGACATTTCATCAAAGGGCATTTTCCTGACGCTTGTGTGAGTCACCGCAGCCTAATCTCTGTTCCTGGAGCTCAGGGAGTGGAGGACAGCTGCAATAGTTTAGCATTTCTAGTGTGGACCATTGCATTTTGCCAGCAAACTGCAGGGCTGTGTGCTGGTGTGGCTCCTGGGTTCCCTTCCAGTTCCAGCAGGGAGTATTTTGTTGGCTTTAATTCCTGCAGCTAAGTCCAGTCCACTTGCTGCCTTTAGGTCTCCTTTCCCAGCTACTTCCAACTTCATCGTTTGCCTGCGGTCTTTTCCTTATAATGCCTGCTCCGTTTCTCCTGCTATATCCTCATTCTTTGTCACACATCTACTCAGTGCTCACCAAATTTACACCTACTTCTCCCAGTTTCTAATCCACAGATTCCTGAGGAAACTGGTGAATTCATGTTCTGAACCATTTATTAGAAGTTGTTTCTGTGTTTTTTAGGAAAAATCCTCCATTAAAAGCCAGCAACTCTCTTAGAAACCGCTCAGAACCCAGGTAACAAATGTGAGTGATTACTGTACAGGTAGAGAGGGGGCAGATAAAGCAATTTATCAGTTCAATCCACATTCATGGACAAGACCAACCTTATGCACAAAGAAGTAACATTTTGCCCCCTCTGGAATTTCTATCAGCTATAGTATGACAGGGATTTTCCCTGTAGTCTCTGCTTTTAAGTTACCAAATGCAAAAAGCTGTAAATTAGGAGCTTTTAAATGCCAGACTCTAAGAATTTATCAAACTGTGCCTTCTGTCTTCTGGACTGTTTTCAATATTTGAGGTTCATACCCATTATGCACTCTCACATGTTGAGTATATATTCCCCTTCTGTGCTGTATACACATTCCCAGTAAATTCTACACATTTGGGCAAAATTGCTTTGGTACAAAGGCACTACTTTTTGCAACATGGGATACACAGTGCCATTATCAGGTATTGGGATGGACCCGGGACTTAACAGGTAAGAAAACGAAAGCCTTCAAATTCCACCAGCTTCCAGGTTTAGGCTTATTCCAAGAGTTATCTATATGTGCCTATTCCAAGAGTTATCTATAATAAATTTTGACATTGGAAAAATAAATTGCAGGTATCTGATAGCTGAGACCTGTTCCTGTACTAACACATGTCTGCTCAAAGCAAAGGAGTTCACTGAAACCAAAGGAGTGATACCAAAAGGAGACCAAGATCCACTGATGATCCTGCACTGGTTTGGTACTTCAGAATGGATTGAAATAAGGAGCCAGCCACTGCAGTTGTCCAATTTTTTTTTTCTTTATTTCCCTGCTGTTCCCATGCTGAAGTCATTAAAGGCCAGAACCACTGCTTGATGTCTGACCTCAGAACAGTTCCCAGAACAACCAGCACATTGACCAAAGACATCAGCAAATCAACACCTACCCAGAAAGGAAAAAATGGACCACTGGAAATCTTTTCCTCTGTTTGGTGGTTTGACTCGGGCTTCAGGTAAGCGTTCCTTCCGAACAAACTCCAAAATCCTTTTCCAAAAGGAAAGCAACTAACCCTGTTTCTCCCCAGGGACACACACAAAACTTAAAACAAGGTTGTCTCCAGGGAAAGGAGTGGCTCTTTTGAAAGCAGTGATGGCTGTTTACAGGGGGCAGCTTGGTTCCAAAACTATACCACCCCTTGTACTGAGCAAAGTGATAGAATCTTGTTCAGGATTCAGTTTCTACAATTCAAGCCCTGCCCTCCAGGCACTCTGGGGTGTCACTTGGCATTTACCTGCAGTCAGACCTGGAAGCCAGCTCCCCAAAATTGTATTACTCTCACACACATGCAAACAAGCACACATTTCATTGCATTCCCAACACATTCTTTGCTTAACCTTACAATGACCCAAATCTCCACTGGGCTTCCAAAATTTGTTGTTTTCTCCAGTCTATCTCCATATCTACTCACAATCTTTCAGCACCCGCTTCGTCTACTCAAAGCAGAACTTAAAGTGAAGTTTATCTGCTTCCAAACCACTTTTTCTCCTGCCTCCTCAGGGTTCTGACAACAAGCAGCTCATTGTTTGTTATTATTACCTTGGCAGAGACTCTGCTGAGAGAGCTGCTGCTTTCAAAAATCTACTCAGTAGCGTGGTCTCCCAGGGCTGCACGTTGTCATATTTGCCAAGAATGCATATGAAAAGAATCCAACATTTATCACAAAGAGAGAATTTGCTTTGTTGTTGTTGTTTTTGTTTGGTTGGTTGGTTGGTTGGTTGGTTGGTTGGTTTTGTTTTTTATTTTCAGAAGTCCTCACAGTTAATAGCCTGAAGTGGTTTGGAAACCTGAGAAGCCGAAGTCCTGAAGACCTTTCTCCTGCTTTTTGGTAGAACGATGACAGGTATAGGCATGACTTGTTGGCTATGAGTGGAACTACACACAAAATTGCCATGAAAGATAGAAAAATCACCTGACAGGTGGATGGGCCTCATGCACAAGAAAATTGATAGTGTGGATGCAAAGTTGGTGTTCTTGAAAGTAAGAATTTGTATAGTCTAGCCGTGTATCTATCAGCTGTACCAGCGACACCTCTGATGTCTCATAGGGCTTTCTACTAGGAAGTAAGGAATTCAGTTTAATTCATTTCTAAGCATGAAGAGGTTTTAAAAACTAACCCATAGTTTAAAAAGTGGTTCACAAGGGAAAGTCAAAGAAGTAGAGAAAATTATAGACGAAATTGTTCCCTGTGAGGGTGGTGAGGCCCTGGCACAGGCTGCCCAGAGAAGCTGTGGATGCTCCATCCCTGAAAGTGTCCAAGGCCAGGTTGGATGGGGCTCTGAGCAACCTGGGCTAGTGGAAGGTGTCTCTGCCCATGGCAGGGGGTTGGAACTGGATGATCTTTAAGGTGCTTTCCAACCCACACCACTCTATGATTTTATGATTCTTCATTTCGCCTAGTGAATCACTTTGAAAGAAAAATAAATAATTCATTGCCTCAAAAGCCATGTCACTCTAGGTTAATCAATTCTTTCCTAGCATATAGCTAGCTGTGTTTTCCACCAAGGCAATTGCTTTCCACTGTCAAATCACACCAGGGAAATTTTTAATCCAAAACAACAACAGAGAACCTGGATTTTCCTGTTGATTAGTACAGTTAATTATCTAACAGAATGCAAATATTTGATTTTGTGACAGAACAGAAAACAAAAACAACACCTTAACTTCCCAATATGCAGTAGGAAAGAGATCCTATATGTGTGAATAGGCCTTTTTTGTATCTTTTATTGATGTTTTAACACCTGGAAAAGAAATGCTTCAAAGAGCCTTATTT
This sequence comes from Chamaea fasciata, assembly GCF_029207755.1. Lineage (NCBI taxonomy): Eukaryota > Metazoa > Chordata > Aves > Passeriformes > Sylviidae > Chamaea > Chamaea fasciata. The sequence goes on from NW_027094090.1 coordinate 51,582,516, forward strand.
GCACAGCAAAGGCCACCGTGGTGAAGCCTATAGGAGTGGTTGGGATAATGCTATCCTTGCCACAAAAGACAGACAGACAAAATCTCTAGAATTCTATCTATGTAAACTGATCCAGGCTTGACCCTCCTTTACACAAACTCTCAATCTTGCAACATGAAAGAACTTAAAAATAGGCATGAGAGTTTCACTGCCAGGACCCTAGGACTGGGCAAAAAGGGTCTCCGCTTGAATGTGACCCAAGATTCAGTGAATGGAGGTGTTTCTTTCACAACTGTCTGCAAATGTGTGTTTACACATCTCTCTTCAGGCAGCTGAGGGGTTTGCCAAGAGCTGGACATGCTCCCACAGGGCTTTAGCAGGGGCTTGATCAGATTCCATCAGATTCCTCAACTTTTCTCCAGTCTGATACTTGGCAGCTCTGTTGTGTTTGAATTTTCATCACCCTTACCTAAAGAAAAAGGTCCTGCTCTTAAAAGAATTTTCTGAAAACATTTTAGCCTTCCTGGAGTCTTCTTAGTTGTTTTTTTTTTTTCTAAGTGGCCCTGACAAAGAGCAGGGTTCTCATGGTGAGAATCAGCCACCAGGTCCCAGTGGGAATCCCACATTTAATTTACAACCACTCCCTGGCAGCCATAATCTGTCCCGTGCCAATCATACATGGCATTTCTGTGGGCCGCCATGCCCTGGTGTGCACAGGTCATTCAACCCCCTGAAAAGCACAGGAGTGGTCCATGGTTTCTGATCCTCTGCTCAGCCCTGATTTAGAAAGCTTTCAGGCACAGCCTGCTCAGATGCCTTCTTGGTTGTCCTCTTCCACTGGCCAGCAGCAGAGCAGCACTATTTTCTGGGCTGGCTCAGAGCACCATCCCATTGCCTGAGCGTGCTCTGGTGGGCTCACCCTGCTGAATTCACCACCAAAGCACTGGGTGGCCCATGCCTGGGGGTTCTGAGGTTTTCCGAGGGCCTGCACAAGCCTTGCCTGAGCAGGAACTGGAGGGCTTCCAAGGAACAGAGCAGGGCTGAGTACTAAAAGGGACATGACAACAAGATTTCAGGGATCAGGTTTCCTCTAGACTGACCCCAAAGGACTTTGTTCATTCTGGTTTGGATTAAGTAGTATTAAGAATTGCCCAACAGCCTAATCAGATAATGAGAAATAGCTCCAACATCACCTACACAGGCTCCCAAAAAATACTGGGGGCCCACTGGCATCCACCATGCATATAAATCACAGAATTACAGAATCACAGACACATTTGGGTTGGAAGAAACCTTAAAAACAATTTCATTTCAACCCTCCTGCCATGGGCAGGGGCATCGTCCACTAGCCCTGGTTACTCAGAGTTCCATCCAGCCTGGCCTGGAATAGTTCCAAGGATGCAGGGATGGGGAAGCCACAGCTTCTCTGGGAAACATGTGCCAGGGTCTCACCACCCTCACAGGGAAAAATTTCTTCCCATTATCCAATTTAACCCTGCTCTCTGTCAGTGTGAAGCCATTCCCCTCGTTCTGTCACTCCAGGTCCTTGTAAAAAAATCCCTCTCCGTCTTCCTTGTAGGCTCCCTTCAGGTACCCCAACCTCACTTAGATCAAAAAGAAGAAGGGGCATAAAGGGATACCCATGAGGAAGATTTAAGCATTTATCTCTGGGTTGTGGTTATGATTTGTGTTCCATAACTCTCTGAAAAGGACTGAAGACAGTCCCATCTCCTGCACTTTTTCCTAACACCTGGACTTTTGTAAATTTATATTTCTGATTTGTCCTGATTTGTATGAAGGCAAGAACAGTGTCTTTGAAAAAATTCCCATTTAAATAAAATCTTACTCCAAAATCTACATTAAAAGAAGTTATTTTCAAAACAGCTATGTCTCATTTGGAAAACAACCAGGGCTTTGAAAAGGTTTGACAGAATTGACTCGAACACCTTTTATAAAATGGATTTTTCTGCTGTAAATTCTGTACATATCAGAAATGAAGTTACTTTTCATTAAAAAAGTAAAACTCCATTTTCCCAAATTTTTCATTAAAAACTCCAAATTAACTAAAGTATTTATTATTTGACTTCGGATGAACTGAATCTCTTTTATTCTAGTATGTCAGTTTAAAATAACTCCAAGTACCATGCCCACAAATGTGATACACTTTAAAATGTTCCCTTGCTCCCCATACTCCTTTGCAGGTCTCTCTTGGGCCAAAACCCCTTTAATTTCCAGTTCATTTTCTAAGAAGGCTGAACGTTTGCATAGTTTTTGAATAGATGAGAGACAAAATCTCCTTTAGAAAATCCCTCAGCATCAAGAAACTGCTTTTTGGGGGGTTTTTTGGTGGTGTGTTTTGTTTTGTTTTGTTTTTGTTTTTGTTTTTTTTTTTTCACTATATTCAAAGGCATCTCTATATATAGAGAGATATACACTCTACATTTTACTTATGTCTAATTTCAGGCAGTGAAAATATTAGTTTTCTAAAACCTCTCCACATATTCAGGCCAAGGTCATTCCCTAAGCTGATCCACCAAAACACAACAAGGAAATCAGTTTTATATGAGAGATATGAGTGTCCCATTGCACAATACTGATGAGATGGCTGTGCTAACTCTTCAAACCTAATATCCAGGGTCATGGGCATGGAAACAAAAGCCAGTTATAGCACAAGTTTCTTTGGCTGGTGTTAAAAGCAACCAGTATAAAACTAACTTGAAAAGCTTTTAAACCTTTCTCAAATAAAGTGGCTATAAACTGACTCATTTTTTTTAAGTGCACCCCAGTTCATACCAGCTGCAACAAGGAGAACAGCTGGTCCTGCAGTTCTGAAGTCTGGGCTGGAAACACTTCTTTATTCCTAGTCAAAATCATGAAGTTAAAAGAGAAAATGGAAATAACCCATTAACAAAAGCAACCAGCAAGATAAAAGCCAGAATGAACTAAAGTTTTCTGAATATGAGCAAGTTTAGATTAAAGGCCAGTGAAATATGGAACCCAGCCCCATATAGATTTACCTGGCTCAGCTTGTGAAATGTCAGTGTAATAGGTTTCTGCTGGAAAGATAAGCAGGTCTGAAGAGAAGGTCTTAACAATGGGAACATTGTTAGAAAAGTTTTCTATTGTACACATATATTAGCTGCTATTGTCTTCCTTTATTAAGAAAATCTTGGATTTTGAGATTTCAAAAGCCCTATCAGTTAATCCTGTTCCATTTAGTCCATATATTAAACTACATTTTGAACAAAAGAAATCTAAATATACCTTGTGTTTTAACTGGAAAAAGCTTCTTAAAAGGTCCCAGCTAATTCTTGCTGCTAGATACAATAAGGCATAGAAAATTAATGCAGTGGGCATTTCCAGATTGTGAATCAGTTTTTTAGTGATAGGCATCAGTGAAATCCCCATCGTACTTCAAAGGCTGCGTGGAAAGCACTGGGTGTTTGTGTCAGGGAGAAGAGTTATTAGATCTGCTTACTCCTAACCAAACCACTGGAGAAGCACAAAAGGTGCACTTGGAGTCAGTCCCAGACAGAGGTAGAAAATCTCTTCTTACAACAACAGATTTGTATTCAGTCTATGCAGTACGGTATCAAGTGAGCTGGGCAAACCAGTGTGTCTGTTCCCCAAAACCATGCTTTTCTTTTCCACTTTTGTTGAGGAATTGCCTGCAGGAGGCCCATGTATTCCCATTTACTATGCCCTGAGAACAAAGGATCATTCTGCACGATGATGAACCCAGACTAGGCGTTGCTTGGCTTTCCATTTAAAGCAAATAAAAATAGGGAAGATGTTTATTACAACATCCACTGTAAAGTATTCCAATAAAGAGGCTTTAGGTGACAGAGCCTTTATCAGGTACTGATAAAATGTTTAATTACATCACCTTTCATAGCTGGAAGCAGATGAAAAATACTCCGGTGCATAACTTTGATCAGTCTGGAACTTAGTGTTCATTTTAACAAAGCAAACCGCTTGAGATAGCATAATTGACATTTCCAGCTATGTTACCTCTTCATTAATGATATTATATACTAATATATTGATAATATATGTATTTACATATATAAAATATATGATTCATACAATATCTCAACACAGTAGCAATGTATGGGCTATCACTGCATGCTGCTGCACAACATTTTTTAATAGCAAAATGAATCAGGTTTATTTAAATCAAGAGCCTTTAAATCAGTGACTTCATTCAACAACCTAAATCATATTTATGTAAATTACTGGTTAGATTTTATTTTATTTTTTAACATGGCCTTTATGAAGCATGCCAGTCTTGGTAAAAAAAATCTGTTCACATCTCAATTTCCATATTTTCCAAGTATGAAGACTTTAAATGTGAAATCTTCAGAATCTTGAAAGCTGGTTAACGACACTAAATAACATTTAAAGGTAACGAGTACTCTACTGCTTTTGAAATTAGAATACTTCGAAACGTCAAGAAAACAACAAGAGCCTTGCAAAAATCCAGCAACTAATTAGCATTTTTGGCCTCTCTCAGTTAGGCATGGAAATTTATTTATTTATCTATTTATCTATTTTTTATTTGATAACACCATAGTCCCTGGACATCACCATGCAACATCTTCTGCCTTCCCTTTGTCACTTCTGTAATTATCCAGTCCCATGATTTATTAGGTCCTTTGAAGTACCAGGGGTCAGAAAACTTGTGCCCAACTCCAATCTCTACTTCCAGAGCTAATATACTACATTTCCTTTCTTACCAGGAAAAAAGTACTTGAAAGTACTTAGTAGGAAAAAAAGAGCTTTTCAGGAGCAGCCCTTTTGTCACTCTGGCTGCTCTTACCAGCAGGTGGTTGTCTGGTCAGGGATAACATGACAGGAATAATCTGCAAAGAGGACACATCTTATTAAAGTTGTGGCCACCCACTTTGCTCCCTTACCTCATCTGGCTTCCCACACATCCTGCCTGCCAGTCCTTTATTGTGCTAACAGGAAAAAATAAGAAGCAAACATGAAACGGCAGGCATAGAATTTCCCTCTCGTCACAGGAGCCATAAAATTTAAATTTTCTGAGGTGGAACGAAGAGAAGGTCCCCATTACTAAGTTTGCAATTGGTTTTTACAGGGACTGCAATGAGAAGTTGAAATTCACCTTTCCCTTAAAAGACATAGACTTGTACTGAGCACTGATCATCATTTGTGTTTTTTCCTCATGAGCTGGAAAAGCACATTGTTCCGCTGCTTTTGGTTTCCCTGGTTACTTGAGCAAGTTTCTTCTTGAAGTTTTTATGGTTTGTGGCATCACATTACACAAACATGAGTTATTATTGATGCACCACAGCTTTGAGCCTCTGAGAATGATAAGTATAAAGAAAATCCCCTTTTGATGTAGCAGTTGCTGAAAATTCCTCCTGAGGTCACTCCTCTGAAGAACAGCTCTGTTCACAGCAAGGACAGACTTGTCAAGGGATATTGTTAATGCCTTGGATAGTTTATATGTAAATATTAATCGGTAGATCCTGCACAAGCAAGTGCACCACTAAGTTTCCATATGCTAATACTGAGTAATCCAGTGAGTCAGCACCAGCTGCAGAGACTTCTAGAGACTGGACACACTGGGTCCAGCACCATTTCCCCCCACCTCACAGCACTATTGCAAACTTCCAACAATTTTCACAATGAAGCTACGAAAAGTAGACCTTGTATCAGGTATCCACATCTGGGTTTTCTCAAAGTAATTGCATGTAGATGGACCAGGGGCAGAGGATTTAACTACAAAGCAGCACCCCATGTTTCAGAGGTGACAGCAAACACTCACCTTTGGTCCTTGAGACAATAATCAGCAGCAGTCTGTGTAACTTCAGCTGGAGATTGAAAAGGAGGGATTTAAGGAGTATGCCCAGTTTCCTGTACAACAGCACGATGCATATGTGTGCATAAATATCCTCATTAAAAGGCTGCGAGAATTGGGATTGTTCAGGCTTTGGGGTGACCTCAGTGTGGCCTTGCAGTATCTGAAGGGAGCCTACAGGAAAGATGGAGAGAGACTTTTGATAGGGGCTTGGAGTGTCAGGACAAGGGGGGATGGCTTCACACTGACAGAGTGGGTTTAGATTGGATATTGGGAAAAAAATTGTTCCTTGAGGGGGTGGTGAGGCCCTGGCACAGGTTTCCCAGAGAAGCTGTAGCTGCCCCATCCTTGGAAGTGTGCCAGGAGAGGCTGGATGGGGGTCTGAGCAACCTGGGCTAGTGGAAGATGTCCTTGCTCATGGCAAGGGTTTGGAAGTGGATGGGTTTTAAGGTTCCTTCCCACCCAAACCATTCTGTGATTCTATGGTTTGTACAAAAACATACTCACACATCTCAAAGTTCATCAGCCTCGGAAATCTGCATGAGCAGCCAACCCAGCAAAAGTGTCATTACACTCTTGAAGGAGTGCAGAAAAGAAATGCGTTGTCCCAGCTGTGTGCTTGCAGCTGTAAAACTCCAAAATCTGAATTCCAGGGATATTGCAGATATTGGATAGACTCTGTCAGACTGACCTTGCACAAAGAGCCATGGAGGTGGGAGGCAGGGGACAAACGACCTCCAGGATGAGGTGGAACCTCTTCCCTGTTTGTGGCCCTAAGGGCTGAGAGGTGTAGGACTGTGCGTGGCTTCAGAGCACACAGTCCCATGGCAACGGCAGCAAGAGGAGCTTTAATGAGAAAACTATTAAGTGCCTTTGACACCTATTAGTGAAACGATGATAAAAATAGTGCTAGGTCATGTGAAACTGCACGGAACAATGTTGTTTATACTCAGACAGTTGAAGCAACCAATGAACTGTGTGGTTTCAGCTGCTTGGCTTGTTTCAAGTGTGATGACCCTTAAAATAGACAAAAATAAATTTGTTGATACTGGGCACTAGACATCCTTCCAAGCCACAAATGCACCCCCTATATGTAACCTTCCTAAAGGGACAGAACTGAGGTTACGGATTTAGGTGCCTGCCGTTTTAGATGGCCAGTTTTGGAAATGATTGAAAAGCCACAGGGTCACACAAGTGATTTTTGGTGGAGCTCAGATTAGACTCAGGATGATTTGATATCTTAGAGCACCTCAGTTCAGTAATGGTTTCACTGGGATCATGATGTAAAACGCCAGTTGTTTTGGGGTTTGTTTTTTCTTTTTTTTGCTTCATTTGTTGTGGGGTTTGTCTGTTGTAATAATGTGGAGTTACCTTGCTTTCTATCAGGAGAGAGCATTTCTACTTAAGAATTGCTCACAAGAATGAAATCAATTTTTAAGAAGTCAAAAAGTATTTGCTCAAACAGATTTCACATTACACAAAATAAATTGGCTAATACTTTTATTCTGAACCTGGATTATCCTTCTAACCTGTTTTCCTGAAAGTACAGCTTCACCAGAATGCTAAATCATGGTATATAAATGTGCACATCAGATCTGAATAATATATCCATTTCAAAACCAGAAATAAACTTTTTCTTTCCTAAAGCACTTAAGGCATTTTTCCTAAATAAAAAACATCCTCTTAATATACTGTTAGACTAACATGTTTGGGATTCATTGTTTGTTTTGTTTGGTTTTTTATTAGATTTTATTTTGAAGGCTACTAATGCATGCCTGACCTCAAAAGGATATTTTCTTTAATTAGAAAATGCTCCTAGCTAGAAATGTCAAACCCTAGTTTCAAATAAGGAATGCCTAGTTAAACAAGCCAAAGAGAAAAATCTCTTAATCCATAACTACAATCATAACAGATATTTTACATAACCAAAAATGTACTTAAATCAAGGAATAGGGAATAATTTACTTGAAGTGAACCTGTAAAGGATAGTCTGACTGCTGTGCTTTAGCCGAAGGAGTCCTTACTCTGAAGAAAAGCAGCATATACATACAGGCAAAAAAAAAAAAAAAAAAAAAAAAAAAAAGAAAAAAAAAGTTTTAAAGTCTTCCAGTAGATCCCCACATAAATTGATTTTATTTAAAAAAAAATGGTGAACTCGGAATTAATGAGATAGCAGACACACATAATTCAATGTCCTGTTACAGCCATCACAGCCATCACAAAGGGATCTAAATTTTCTGACTTGCTTGGGCTGTCCAAGCTCAGTGTGGTTTATTTGCTGGTAAGAGGTGCTACTCGCTGGCTGTAATGAGAACAAGCAACTTCAATTGAGAACCACTGGGTCAATGACAAAGAACTTTCTGTGCTGCGAGGCTTTTACAGCCAAATGGGAGCTCTGGTTTAGGGGCAGAAACATCACACAGGCAGAGTCTTATGCTACCTCATAAACCCTAAAATCTTTGGGCAAGACAAGACAATTCCTCCCAGAATCCCACGAGAGAGTCTGAGACCTGGATGTGAGGGCAGGTCGTGGTAGGTGACTTTGAAAAAAGCATTGCTATTATTAATATGGGATAATAAATAGTTTTGCTAGGAAAGGTGTAGGGTTACATGGAAACAGGGAACAGCTGAATAGTATTAAATCAACAAAGCCAGCCTTGTGACTCCACCGGCCCTAATATTTGTGAACTTGTGTATCCTGGAGAAAACCTGGCGTTCTCTTCCCTTGCCTCGCCTGGATTTGGAACCCAGGCACCACCCCCATGCTTACCCCATCCACTTCCACCCCCTCAGCACAAGGTTAGAGCAGCAAAAATGTGTTTGATGGGCAGGCAGGCCAAGGATCGTGTTCCTTTTCACCCTCGGACTGCACTGTGACCTCTGAGAGCTTATTTAGATCTGTCCTTGGCTGTTCTCAGCCCCAAGTGGAGTTTCTCTGGCCCCCTATGGACCTTCAACCCTACTTTTCACATAAAATTATAGCATGCAGCCTGTTCTAGAAATAGCTAAGAGACTATAGACAAATAAATGGCAAGTATCTGCTTGAGAAAAAACAAGAATGACCAAACCCAGTGTTTTTCCTTTAAGGTGCAACATGGAATTTTAATACCACAGCTAAGCAGAAGGAGTAAACACTTTAAATATCTCTGCGAGTGCAACAAGGCTTCAAATATGCTTTCCCTGACAAGTTAATTCCAATTTATTAATTATGTCTATATCTTAATTGGCATTCACAGAAGTGAGTATAATTGACTGTGTCCACAGTCAGGCTTTATTAAATAGTGTATCACTGCGACTTCCATGGTCTCGGGGCTACACAGACCTGAGCTCCTCTCAGAGCTTTTCCTGGGGTCTCGTGGGAAGATCCTTCCTACCCCTCCAACTCCAGAGAGGAAAGGAGAGTGATTTAACCCCTGCAAAGCACTGAGCTCTTTGTGTCCAGCAATAGCATTGCTGGGCTTCTAACACAGCCATGGTCACATGAGGCATTTAAATGCACGATCAGCACCTGGGTTTAAGAAAAATCTGTGTCCCCTCCCTGCCTCTAGCATTTTGTTGGACATGAGCCCCCTCGGTAAAGACTTAATATGTTACAAGTCTTCAGTGATGCCTCTACATAAATAATTACACCATGAATTAAAAGGCTGGAAAACAAAAAATACAGACTATGAATAGTTAGTCACTTTGATGCCCCTTCATCCTGGAGCATTGGAAAAGTAATTCTTAGTGTTAGTTTTCACAGGGAAAATACTAAAAGTCCTTTTAGAACACAGGGAAACCACAATCAGTTTTCAGACAGACTTTCTAAAGCACAAAGTGAATCTTGTCATCAGTGAAATGTCTCTCCAGAGGAGTGAGCGTACCTGAGGACATTATTTCACCTAAACCATCCAGAAAGAATTTCAGGGTTTACTTTCCTATATACATGGAAAGAAGGTTTCTTTGTTTGGAGTTTGGGACGGGGGGAGATTGTGCTCTTTTTTGCCCCTTTTATATATCTAACATTTTTTTATAATTCAAACACAAATCTGAAAAAAGGCACAGAGTTTTTCACTGAGACACTGTCATCCCCCACTTTTCTCAGATTTGTTTGGATTTATGAGTGAGGCATTGTCTAGCCAGGAAACTACAGATACCAATTCAATCAGTTTAAAAACTGATACAGCAAAATCTTGGACTCACATCTGAGTAGGAAGCAGCTGCATTGTGTCAAGATCTCACTGACCTTTGTTATTTGTTAGCAGTGTCCTGGCCAAGTCCCTGCTTTCACAGCAGTGTCTGGGGAATGGCATGTGGGAGAATTTCTCACATGCTTCAGGGCAACTTCCACTGCTTCCACTTCCCTACAAGATGCACACAAAGAGGCAGAATTTCCCTGGAGTGCCTGAGAAGAGCAAGTGCATTCTGACCAATGCATGTGGTGGAGAAATCCTTCACAGAAGGGGCAACATCATCATAAAACTCTGCAGCTGACTGTGAAATGTTCATAGAGAAGCCTCAGAAAAATCCAAAAAACCCAAACCAACTAAAACAACCAACGAAACGAAGCATTATTTCAGCCCTTTGAAGGTGTGACCTTAGATAAATCATTGTTAACTTGAGATAAAATAAAACAAATGTCATTAAACTGGGACAGCATGAGATTAGCATTCATTTAATCACATCAATGCTGAGCTTGTTTCACCAGTCCAGTTTAAATCAGCATCACACAGACAAAGATCCAAAGTACTGTAAATTTACAGGTAGAAAAAGAAGTGCCCATTTGTCATAAAGAACATATTGTTGGGCCTCATCTGCACATAATCCTACACAGGTGAACTGAAAGGGTATTTTTAGATTAATTTATTTAGCTGTGGTATATTAATTTTGTTAGCTGTGGTATTATGTCCATAAATCTATGACCCGCATCTCATTTATTCTAATGTGGAGGGGTTTTTTGGGTTTTTTTTTTACACTTCTTGGCAATAAAAAGCAGTTCTGAAACAGGAAACAAGCACAATTGAGGTCAGTGAAATACCTCACGTGCCTACAGCACTTTCAACACCTCTTAGAGCTGGATAAAAGTGCAAAGTGACACAGAGCAGAGCACCACTGTGCTACACCCCATGTCCACACACATGGGCCTGGCCTGCTGGGGCTCAGAGGAGAAGCAGAGGATGGGTACAGCTGAAAGGGGGAGAACCAGGAAAATGTGCCAGGCTAGAAATTGTTCTCTCAACTAAGTAACAACTCCTGGAAATGGAGGAAGAGAGAAATGAGACAAAGCGTAATATATGGCATGTGACTCCTTCTACCTTTAAAAGGCAGGCCAGAGAAAGGATGTGCTCATCTTTTGCACTAAATCCCACATCTCAAGCATCTTTAGATAGGCTTGAACACCTTTCTGTGGTGCTCAGAAGACAAGTGTCCCATGGAGTTGTGGCTCAGCAGTCCTTGCATTCTCTGTAGGAAAACTTGATTTGTACAGTCCTAACTTTGCAGATGGGCCATGAGCACCTGGGATTCAGTTTGTGTCCATATTGTTGTAAAATGTTAAGCATAAAAGTATGTTATTAGCAGGAACAGTTTGTGGTAATTCGATGGTAAAACATCTTCAGCCAGGGCTACAAATGTACCTGCACTCCATGCTCAGGATAATGGGCAGACTGTTAAAAGGTTATATCTTTGACATTAAAAAAAACCCAGGTTGTTACGAGACAGAGCTTGAAAAGATGGTGCTAAACTCCGTGATCAAGCAACACACCAGGATATTTACATCTCCTCAGAGCAGACCAAAAAAGGGAACATAATTTTCACCAACATTTCTGTCCGATCTATTTTTTCCCACCGCCTCCTGTGTACTGTAACAATGCATTTGGGAAAGTAGGTGTTCATCCCATACCTCCTGATCAAATTTTGTTTACTGCCTTCTTTCCCAGACCTCAGATGAGTAATGGAGATGCCTTCAGCAGCCGTGAACAGCCGAGCGGGGGTGGTGACGGGGGCACCAGCGAAAGGACACGCAGGGCTGGCAGCCGTGCCCTCCAGGCCAGCAGCACATCCCACCCTGGCATTTACCTTTCATGGAGCTCAGCGCCCCATCTCCACCTTAGGAAGGAAATGGAATAGAGCAGGGATGGCCCAATCCCACTGGAGCACACCCAGGGCAGCAGCTGCTAAATCAGTTCTGAAAAGGAGCCAGTCAAAGGCAGGGGGAGGGAAAGAAGCACATCTTGGATCCTTGGGAAAAGGGAGCAGAGTGTGCCCTCTATGGCTCAGGCACCCTTGCCAGCCACGGGGCACAATTCAAGATTTCAAATTCAATGAAGAGCCCAGCCGGCCTCAGCATGAAGCTGCAGATGGCAGAGGCCAATGCCATCTGCCTGCAGCATGCTGGGGTTTCATGGCCTTCATTAGTGCATTAAACAGGATGGCTGAACCCTTTCCTTGAGCATCTCCCTTTTTGCAGTTCCTCTTTCACACCTCAATCCCATTTCTATCCAGGCTGCTGGATCAGCAGGTGAAATGCCCTTTAGCTGAGCCCGTAGCTGGAAACATCAACATAATGTAAAATCTACTGTTCTGACTGATTAGGTGATTTTAGTCACATAAAACAAGCTTAGTCATTTCAGAAAAAAAGTTAAAAACAACCACAACAGTGGGGCCTTGGCATGGTACTTTGTAGCATCAGAAGCCTCAGGGGAGGATCTTTAGAGAGTGAAAAGTGATTGGAGATGTTGGAAAAGGAAATGCTCCTTTTTTCCTCTGATGGATGATCCCAGCAGCACTGAACCATACACTGCTAGAGATGGAAGGAATTATTTTGTGTCAGATGAAGCATATTGATGACTTATTCTTAGTGTGAGAAAAGATCAAGAACTTAAAATTTTTCTGCACTCAGCTGTTAACAAAAACAATGCTTGCTGTAAAATAACTTGCAGTAGTGAGAACTAATTTACATACTAAATAGGGCTAAAAATGTGGGAACTGAAGTGATAAATATTATGGAACGTCCTTCTGGATTGACTAGCAATTCAGAAAAGGAAATTTCAGCCAATCTAAAAAGCCATCATGTTTCAAAAGGTGAATCCTATATGTCCTTCATCAAAAAATCCACAGAAAACTTTTGGTTTCTTGTACTGATTCATCCTTGACGCATTTCATTTAACACACTGGTTTGTTACAGTCAGACTTTATTCAGAATACAGTAATGATTTTTAAGAATGCTTTAGGATTTGAACTCTGTTTATGCAAAAAAAAGAATCAGTAACTGAGGTGCATTTACTTAACGTACCATCAAACTCACAATTTGCAGAGGAGTCAGACTATGTGTTCACATATGTTTTACTCTCCTTTACCTTGTGTGAACTTGATGTAGCTAGGAACCTAAATTAGCACTTTGTTTCTCGGTTAGCAAATTGATAGGAGTGACTCTATATCACTGTACTGCCGAAAGCTGCAAGTGATTAATCCTTTGATTCACTGCCTGGTATAACAGGGGCTGTGACAGTTCCCAAAACACATCTGTGTCTATTTTAGGAACAACAAGAGTGTATATGAAAAATGTATGGAGATGTAGAAGCATGGATAAGGAGCAGCAACCACTGACTGGACCATCAGCCACAATCCAGAACATGTCAAGGCCCTTACATTTGAAAATGTGGGTGAAAGAAAATGACTGTGCTGGTGTCAAGTGGTGCCCAGAGCTGGGGGCTGAGGCAGCTTCCGTAAATTCACCTCCTGTTTATCCCACTCCTTGTTTATTTTCAGAGCCTGCTTGGCTTGTGGCTGTGAGAGGGGATAGTAAAAAGGAGCTGCCAGGCTCAGTGAGGTTTTCCCAGCTGGCCCATGTGGAGGACAAGCAGGATAGCCAGGGGGAAGGGGAGAGCTGTAGGGATCTGCACCTCCTGGTTCACTGGGCACACCTTGGGCTGAGGGGCTACAGGGCAGCAAAAGTCACAGTCGCTGCATTGAAGGCTCAGCTGAAGACAGAAGATGGTACTCCTCTTTTCCAGGCCATTGTGCCACCAGCAAAGAGTGATTCCTGCTTTTTGAGCTTGGAAAGAGAAGCTTTTTTCCTTGAAGCAGTGACTCAACCAGCCTGGGCACTCCAAATAATGCCATCAGCACAAGGTGAGTCATGAACAGGTTGTGTCTGCTGACTGCCTGCCCCCAAAACGTACAAAGATGGCAAATCAAGGAATGAATCTTTCGTCTGATTTTAAGGAACCATTTGTATCTTTTTTCCTGTTTTGCTACAGGTTGGACTGTCCCCTGTTACCATTCTCCCTGACATTTTTGAAGTTCTAAGCATGTGTCTGAGCACACACAGATGAGCTCTTATGAAAAAGACATCTGTCACCATTTCCTAAATGTATAAGCTATGCAATTCCTGCTTGCAAAATTGCCAGGCATCTGGCAGGGAAAAGATCTGGCAAAGGCCATGCTGTACTCTGCAGGAGGATGTGAAATCACCTAAATACTACAGGGTCAAAAAGCAAGTAAATCGAGAGAGGTCACATCAACCATATCATATTCGATGCATAGAGACCCAGGAGTCTAAATTTGCTTCAGGTACTCTTGGGTAAACAAGTTTGGGTTTGATGTTAAAAATGTTTAATTAATTCAATCAATCATTTTGCTGAAAATGTTCCTGTCAAAGGTTTAGCATTAAATGGAAAAGTGTCTTCTCTAGAGATTAGTGTTTTACAGATCCGTCTTCATGCTCTGTTACTGTCATTACATGATTATTGACATGATTATATTGATTTGATGTCTTAGCTAAGGGACAGATCTCCCAGATTTCCCACTTAATTCATGGATTTTCAGACAATTGCAATTGTGACTGTTACTTGCTCAAATTAATGATTAGAATATCTGAACTTAGTGATATATGTCTGATTTTCAATGATTTTATAGATTAAGATGTAATTGAAAAAATAATAGTTACTTTCAGAGATATTTTTTACCATTTTGAATTGTCTTGGGCTTCTAGGGAAAGATCAGCAGAACAAAAGAGGCTGGGTTCAAAGCTTTTGCATCTCCCAAGAACAGTCTCAAGTACCTGTAGAGCTGTTCTGAGCTACCATCACCATCAGCCTTGCTGAGCCTTGTCATCAGTAAAGATCAAAGCAGCTTTTCTGAAAACTTCCAGGGAACTTCAGCACAAATCCTGTTCGTTTTTCCAGAACAAATGAAGTGTAGAATGTATTAAGTAGGCTTGTTTCACCCTCTTAAAAAGATTATGAGAAAGGGAAAGTTCATTTGAGAAGTAAACAGAACTACAAGACATGAAAAGTTCATTATTCCTTAGGGGGGTTTCTTTGTTTCATGCCATTGTGGTTGCAACTGTGTTTGAGACCTTTGGCTGAATTAATTATCCTTTAAAGTCTTTCCTGATAACAAAGCTACAAATTAAGAACCTTTTTTTGTACCAGATAAAGCTGTGCCACCTTTCTCAGTCCGGTGAGGCATCCACTACCAAACCTGGAGCCAAGTACCAAAGCTGAATCTGAAACTAGGAAATACTCAGGAGGACCTGCAAGACTGTAGCCAAAGACTGGAATAGCACTTGAGAAGACATGATGAAAAGCTGGAGATACCCTCAGGGTCTAAATTATTTAATTGGGTAGAGACAGGCAGCTCCTGAAGGTGACAGCTCTCCATAGGGTGCTGAACACAAGAGATCTCCAGGGAGGGAGATCAGTTTGAGCAGCTGGAGGTCTGATATGTCAAATCACACTGAGAAAAACAAAAGGAAACCCCACAGTTACCAAACCAAGCACAGAGAGTTCCTCTCAGTCCACAACACTGACGCTTCACTGTAACAAAACACTTAATCCTGTGAGTAAGGATTAGCACTGCACAGACCCTATCCAGAGAACTTGTTGCTAGAGATTGTTCAAAATTAATTGATTTCCTTGCATCAATGCTCTATGAGAATGATTTGTTTTGCTCCATGCACCTAAATTTTGCATGGAAATGTTTTGCACCAAGTAAACACAACTAAATTCTGATAACTTGGGGAAAGGCTTTCACTGGACCTGTGATTTAAAGAACTTTTTTTCTTTGCTACAGATGCAAAATGTTTTGGTTTAAAATACTGTTACTGGCAGCATACAGGACTTGTGAGGCCTTGATAGATTTCTTGGTTGTTCCATGTGCCTATATCCTCATATGAAAATGGGGATACCTGGCTAAACTGTGTAGTCCATAAATTGTGCACATATCCCCACAGTCTGTTCCTCTACACAGCCAAAGCCTGGGGACTGAAGTCCTTCCTCCTCCCCTTAAAATAAAAAATGAGGGACAACAAAGATTTCCAATCACAAAAATTATGGGGTTTGTTTAACTGTTACAACAACAACAACAACTGTAACAGAATGCAACTGCTTAAATGAGGAAAAGTTGTTTCTTTCCACCCAGCCCAAAGCTTGATTTCTGATGTGCCCTTGGTGTGTCGAGGTCCCTTGTCCCTTTTCCTGCCCTGGTTTAACCCCACCCTGCTGCTGCTCACTCACCCCCTCACCAGAGGAATCAGAAAGGTAGAAGTGAGGAAATTCATGGGTTGAGACAAAGACAGTTCAACAGGAAAAGCAAAAGCTGTGTGCACAAATAAAATAAAACAAGGAATTCTTTCACCACTCCCATGGGCAAGCAAGATGTTCTGGCACCTCCAGGAGGGCAGGGCTTCATCACACATATTTGGGAAGACAAAATGCCATCACCCTGAACATTTCCACCTTCCAACTCTATCCCTCCCTTTTATATACTGAGCATGATGTCAGATGATCTGAAATGTCCTTTGGTCAACTGGGATCACCTGTCCTGGCTGTGTCTCCTACCAACTCCCCAAGCACCCTCAACTTCTTCCACCAGCCTGACAGTAGGAAAAACAGGCAAGGTCTTGGGTCTGTGCAATCCCTACTCAGCAATAACAAAAACATTTCTGCATTATCACCCCTATGTTCAGCACAAATCCAAACCACAGCCTCATTCCAGCCATTAGGAATAAGATTAACCCTACCCCAGCCAAAACCAGCAGTGTTGCTTTAAAAATTCACAGAATAAAACACCAAGTTTATTAGAGGGATGAAACACCTCTCCTGTGAGAAAAGGCTGAGAGAATTGGGATTGTTCAGCCTGGAGAGGCGAAGGCTTTGGGGTGACCTCATTGTGTCTTTGCAGTGCCTGAAGGGAGCCCACAGGTAAGATGGAGAGAGACTCTTGACAAGGGCCTGGAGTGACAGGACAAGGAGGAATGGCTTCACACTGACAGAGAGGAGGGTTAGATTGCATATTGGGAAGAAATTCTTCCACTATCCCAGGTTGCTCAGAGCCCCATTCAACCTGGCCTGGAACACTTCCAGGGATGGGGCACCCACAGCTTCTCTGGGCAACCTGTGCCAGGGCCTCAGCACCCTCACAGGGAACAATTTCTTCCTCATATCCAATCTAAACCTCCCCTCTGTCAGTGTGAAGCCATTCCCCTTTGTCCTGTCACTACAGTTCCTTATGAAAATTCCCTCTCCTGCTTCCTTGGAGACCCCTTCAGATACAAAAAGGCTGCTCTGAGGTCTCCACACAATCCCCTTGCTACCCAAGTGTGGGCAGCACTCAACACCTGCAAGACATCAATGTAAGACTGATTTGTAAAGAAGCTTGGAAATCTCCACATTCCTTGCATCTGTCCAGAAAAAAAAAGAAAGAAAAAAAAAAAAAAAAAAAAAAAAAAAAAAAAAAAAAAAAAGAGAAAGTCTTGTCTTCCAAGAAGCTCTAAACAGATAATTAACCTTTAGTGAATTCTGAAGCATTTATATGGGGGGAAAATAAAAATCACATCATTCATGTGATCAGTGTGTCCTTCTTGCCTTCTCCCACTCCTGCTTTTTCCTCTTGTGTGTCCAAGAAATATTAACTCTTAATTAGTATTGGCCTACTACTCTACTCTTAGTAGACCACAATATTTCTGAAGAACTCCACAACACCAAGATAATTACATCTCCTTTGGCTAAGATGCAACTCAAAATGCAACTTTTTCAAGTGTGTAGTCACCATCCTTTACATTCAAGCAAAAGTTACTCATTACAACTCCTTGTGTATTACACCTGTGTTACACAGTACCTAGGAGCCCTGGGTGAAGCCTGTCAAAAACACATAAACATTTAACTGAGACACTAGAGGATTGGAAACCAAGCCCCTGTGCCTGTACAGAAAACTGAAACCCCTCAACATGCTGCTCTCAGGGTTTATCATCATTAAGTCACAACCAGGATGTCTCTTTGGATTCTTGAGATTGTAACCTGGCAAAAAGGCAGCTGAGGGGTGTTTGTTTGTTGTTTGGTTTGGTTTGGGTTGGGTTTTTTTGCTGTAGGAGCTGTAACCTCTCCTGCCTGTCTTCTAAAGCAAACCTCACAAATGAACCATGTCCAGCCATATGTTGAGAAAGGCATCATTTTGATGGTGACAGTCTCTGAGGTGAGTTGGTAATTGTGCCCCACTGTCAGTGGCAGACATCACACGGGCATTTTGTGCACTCCTGCATTCTTGGTTCTGAGCCAAACAACTGCTGGGAAAAGCCAGATAACAACCATGGCCTGCTGGAGGCTGAGGTGGAGTCTGGTACAAGTGCCTGGCAGCCTGGACATATTAAATGGGAAAAGAAGCCATCACTAAGCTCCAAAGTGAGAAAACAATTCCCATAAGGCCTAATAAAAGACGAAGAAATTAAAGGTCTACCAGAACAAATGAATTAGATAATGAAACTCTGGAACTAGATCAAAACTGGGAGGGGGAGGAGGGAGAAAATAGCAGAACTGAGATCAAATAACAGCTGTGGGATGCAAATCAGACAGAATATCCTCAAGTCAGGCCCAGAATGAGGCAGCATCTGGCAGAAGGAGAGAGAAGGGCAGTGAGAAACCAGAGGGAAAGGAATGCAGAGTTTGGGAAAGCTGGCTGGATGATGTTGCATAGCAGAGTCCACTGCACAGACAGAGTCAGGCTCCAGTGCACCCAGCACTTTTGGGAAACAGAAATTCAAACTTTCTTCCAGAGGAGAAAGACAAGGAAGAGAAAGGCAAGGAACTAATGAGATGTAAATCAACAAGACAACATCAGGAAACAAGGCTGGATATACCGTCAATATTCTCTGGGATAATATTTACACCCAGGAGGATCAAAGTTTTATAGTGAACTACATCAAACATGGCACACTGTAAATAGAGACTGATTTGCCTTAGAGTGTCATATTTGTTGTTGCAGCCTTTAAGCCTGATTCCTTTCCCATTAGCCAGTTTTGGGTAATTTCCATTACCCAGTTTTCCATTACCATTTCCCAGTTTTGAGGGAAAGCATCCAGGATCTGTTGCACCCAGAAGGTGTGTCCCTGATGATGGGAAGAGTCACAGGCCACATGCTCAGGAATTATTTACCAAAAAATATGTGGTCCCAGTTTCTTGAAGATACTCAGGTACCTCTTCAGGTGCATCACAGAAGCTCTTTCACAGGTTAGGCTTTCTAAATCCCATGGGCATTTTTAAGGAAATTAAGGCTGGGAGTGGTTAAATATTTTAACAAGGACTTTGGATAACAAACTACCTAAATTCCATTTAAAATTCTAATGCAAGGGTTGAAAGAGATGCCAATAACTTTTTAACACTGACTTTTTAACACTGGTAGAATAGATTGAACTTTTACACTTCTGCTAGGAGTTCTCTGTGTGTCCAGGATGAGCCAGAATAATCTTTAAACAGGATTTCCTAAGTCAATGAAGCTAACACAGATACAGCATAGCAGCTGGCATTATCTTTTCCTTTTCTCTCTAATTTCTCTCTGCCTATTTTTGTCCAAAGTCATCAGAAGAATAGAAGAAGATACCAGGAGAAAGAGAGGAATCCTGTCCTATCACAGCAGAAATGCGATGATTGACTTGAGATAACAAATGAGAACCTGCTGCAGTGAAAATTTAAAAAAAGTAAAATTCAGGGTTTGTAGCAAATACAGGTTTATTTTGCTCCATTGATGCAGTAATATTTATCTGAAGTACCATATTGTTTCTATTCCTTGTTTCAAACATCGTTATTTATTTGAATCAAATAACCACTACTCAGAATGAAGGTGGAATATGATTTTATGTTTAATGCTATAATTTTGTTCTTCCATAGACTGAAAATTGAAATTTCCAGCTAAGGGGATCAAAAGAGAAGAGAAGAATGAAGCAGCTGGTGAAAGAGGACAAAGTCTCTGCCTCAAGGGGTAAAAGCTGTGGCCTTCAGGAGACAAAACAAGCATTTAAATGAGAATTTAAAACTGCAGAGCACTGAGCACTAAAGCACTTGACTTTCAAAGCTGTCATATCAGACAAACCATACCTGTCATGTTACAGAATTAGATGTTTTGCAAAGTTAACAATTGGGCAATGGGCATAGGTGGTACTGATTTATCATGTGTATCTGTACTTGTCCTTTGTTATCAGCCTGTACAAATGCTCAAGGTCAATAACCTGCATCACAGGCTGGAAAAAAAAGAGAAAAAAAATGGGTATAATGAAGGGCATGGTGTGTACACCGAGTAAATGATCTCAGCAGTGATGTCTGAGTTCCCACAATTTTCCCACGCATTCATTGTCATTTCAGCATCAGACTGTCACAATTTGCTCTTACATTTGACACATCACAGCCTGGATATATGAGCTAGAATCTCACTTACATCTCTTACATATGGAGAGGGAACATTCCAAATGTCAGGGGATATATATATATGTATATATACACTCTAAATTGTTCTTTTTATGGTAGCAGCTCATGTGTCTCACCATCACCTTTTTGCGGCATGAGACACTGTGCATATTCTCATTGATTTAGTGTTGGAGACAAGACCTGTGCAATCTTCACTTCTTCATCTGCCACAATCTCCTCGCCGGGTCTTAAGTCACATATTCCCCTTGGTGCCTCAGCTTGTCCATCCAAAGAAATCAGTGGGACGAGGAAATGTGCAGCAAACACAACAGAGGCATTTCAGAGGTAAGGAGAGGAGGTTTACTCATGAGCTGGGGCAGCCCAGCATTAAATAAAAAGTTCTGCAACAGAATACCTTGCTCACAGAACAGGGGTGTAAAAGAGAGGTGCAGTAAATAAATATATGTGGTGGAAAACCTGATTAGGAAGGATAGTTGGTAAATAAATATATGTGTGGTGGAAAACATGATAAGAAAGGACACTTGGTAAGTTACTAAGGACATATTGGCTAATATGTCCTCCCTCATCAAGAAGAAATTCTGCTACCACATCAAAGTACTTAAGCACGGTCCTGGATAAAGAACTGGGTTCTCTTAGTCCTCTGTTATGCTTATTTCCTTTTCCTTCATGTGGAAATTTGTCTTCCTTCCACCGTTAGAGCTTCCTGAGGGCTGTGAACTTGAGTCAGAGCAAAAACGGTTGCAAAGAGCACAGTCTTTCTAGCAGGAAAACACCAGCACAGTTTGTGCAGTCACATGTCCTAAAGGACATATTAAATTTGCTGTTAAAGCTCTGAAAAATCTCTCTGACTGAAAGAAGAGAACCACCTTTGCCATGCGAAAATTGCGGGAGAACTACAGTGATAAACATTCTCTGTTTATTTGTTGGTTTTGTTTTTTGTTTGTTTGTTGGTTTTGTTTTTGTTTAGGGAGTCCCTATAATTGAACGAATATATCCTTTCCCCCCCTCCTTTGACCACCTTTGCTCCAGCATCGAGTCCTAGTGAAGATTTAAAGTGTAACATCACATAAAAAGAGAGAGAAGTCTAGGGTGGTAGGAGGAGGAGAAAAGGCAGGTGTGGCTTGACAAGTGATGAGGAAAGAGGCTTTCAGGACACAGACACTCGGGACAGCAAGGCTGACACCGTATCTCTGAGAAATAGAGGGAAATCCCACGCCAGGCAGGGAACAGCATTGCTGAGCCACTGGAGCGCACAGGAGCGAGCAGCAGGCATGCTGGCATTTCAGAACAGGCAGGCTGAAGTCATGAGAATGTGAAACACCATCTGAGAGCAGGCATTCTACACCAAATGCAAGGAAATCTCCATGGAATCAGCTCGGAGGCATGTCAGGAGCATGACCAGCAGGGCTGGCCCGAGTTCAAAAGGCTCAGCCCCGCATCACAAAAAACCTCCAAGTGCTGTCTGGCAGGTCAGCGTTCATTAGAATTCCATTACTCCCACCCACCCCTTTAATCCTGAAGAGGTGGCCTCCCCTAGCACCTACCAAGGTCACAAGAGCTCTGCATCCATGATACCCTTGTGAAGGGCTAGCTTGACAGACAAAACCAAAGGCTGCTTGCTGAAGGTGGTGCTGCAAATCAGTGCTGGACCCTGCAGGTTCAGAGAGTGGCTCTTTACTAACTCAGAGTTCTCTCACTGTTGTACAGGAAGGAGAATTGTTATTTCTTCCCTGTTACCTGAATGTTGTCACTGGGGAGCCTTCACAAACCAGTTGAAGTAAATTAACTGAGCCAGAAAAGTGGGCCCAGACAGCATCAGGACCACAGCAAAACACTGAGTGCTTTACAGCCACCATTTGAATAGAAAGGTGATTAAAACATTATCTAAATGAGAGGAAAACAAGTTCTTGGAGACAGCTCAACAGCAAATGAGGCTTTCTGAGCAGGTGGCATGGTATCTGATAAGACAAGGGAACAAGTAAGTCAATATGTGAGGCTAGATCTCCATAATCCATCCTAACAAAATGGAATACCCTTCCCAAAGCCTGAATCCCCATTCCTTCTTAATAGCAAATTCTTGCATTACTAACACTTTTGGAATAAGCTTCACAGCATAGCGTGTTTCTCCTAAAATGCTGGGCACTGATATAAAAATGCCACGTCACAAATTCAGCTTCTCCTGGATAAGCAGTAACTTGACACAGGAGAGCCCCACCATTTCAAAGAAATGCTTCAGACAAGAGGTGGCTGAAAATTCAAAGCAACTCTTTCTTAGGAGAAATAACTAAATAAACCTTCAAATACTCTTTTCATTCTCAGGCTGTAGAAAACTTTAAAAAGTGAGAGAGTGGAAAAGAACATTGAATTCACCTCCAGCAAAAGCAATCACAGTGGATTCTGGGAATATCTATTTAACTAACTCTTGCTCCTGGAGCTGCACAAAGCTTTCAGAGTATGAAGCCATAACTAGGGACTAGAAAAAGACATCTTCCACTCAGCACTAATGCCCAAGGCTTTATCTAGACTAATATAAACTTTGATTTCAAAAAAATTTTTTTGGACAAGCAACTCCTGCTAACGCATTGGGAGAGGATGACGTACCACATTCATTTCCTTGGATGTCCAACCCTCATCACTCAACCAAAGCTGTTCTGGTGCAAGACCCTGGGCATTCACCCTTCCTGCTGCTTCCTGTCTCAAAGAATGTTTTCTTGGGTACAGTGCTCTTAATTCCTGCTAATCAAAATGATGTTTTAAAAAAAACTCTGAAGAAAAATAAAAAACATACAAACAAAAAATATAATAAAAGTGGATTTGAATATGGAAAAGATGAGAGGAATTACATGCAGAGCCTGAAGTAGTCACCCTACAAATTGTTGCTTCATGAGCTGTCATTGATGCTGATGTTTTGCTTCTGACAGAAAGGGCATTGAAAAAATGAAGTGGTGTCAGTAGAACAGTTCAGCAATGATTTTAAACACAAATACAACCCCATGGTCAGATTCAGGCACAGCTGGGGATGTTTTCTATTTTTTGGAGATGGGCTGGGCTACCAGGATTCTGGTAAATATTTCCAGAGGGATAGAACTCAGTAATTGAATTGAAATATCAAGCAAATGAGGGACCACTGTGATCCAAGCCTTTTCCAGGCACCTTTTACAGGGAGGAACAACCATCCATGTAGACAGAGTGCAGGGACATGGGAGCACTGGGATAAACCCCCAAGCAGGAACATTGTCAATATTTTGAGAAGCTAGAACAGGATCTGTCTTTTCTCTGCTCTAACTACTGTGTGCCCTAGGCCTGTTAGTGCACAGGCATTTAAGTCACTGCACAGTTTTTGGGACAAGGAGGAATAAAAATGCTACAGAACTGCAGGAAATTGCTGGTTGCATAGTGGGCAGCCTTCTGTAAGCATACTGAAGACACGTTCTTCCCTGCAGGATTGCACACATGTGATTTAGTCAGTTTTGATAATTTTTGACACTTGGTGTCATTCAAACATACATTGCTTTAAAATCAAGGCAGGAGCTTTCTCAGATGTCTTATTGTTCACCCACAAGCTCCAGGCTCACTGCTGAGCATGGTTTCACAGCACAAGTTACAAAGAAAGTCAGGGCAGGTGTCTGAAGATTCATCCCTTTCCTGCCTTATTGACCCCAATTCTGTCACCCCCTATAATGAGACCACAGTTATGCCAATTGCCCTTTTTTCCTGTATAAAGGTATTTTCCTTTTCTTTTCTTCAGCCATGTTGGAGGCTGCCATTTGCATGATTCACCTGTTCTCAGCTCATCCTAGCTCCAGCAGTACAGTTTTTTCCTGAGATTGGGAGTGGAGAGGGATCTGTCTGAGCATAACTATCAGCAGACATAGTCTGTCAGCTAGAAAAGAGTTATAAAACCCAAAATGTCCTGTTCTTCTCCAGCAGAAGGGAGAAAAACAGAAAAACCATCTATTTATGGCTTCCAACTGAAAAGGTCAATGAAAATAATCCCATTTGCTTTCATGGATTTTGGAGGAGATCCACAGATCTTTATTTTTAGGTATGAAAGGATCTCTTGCTGGCTGCTTAAAATACACCATGACTGACTCCTCATCCACGAGACAATGCTCCTCCCTTGCCTTTGTTCCTCTTTGACAATCAAAGGTCCTTTTAAAGTTTTTTTTTCACAACACTCTTGTTTTCCCCACCACACACACTAAACACTTTGTTTATAGAAGTTTTCTGGAACAACATTTCTTCCTCTGCTCTGAGGAAAAAGGCTTCAGTGTCCCTTCCGAGAGCCCTCCCTTGTGTGGCTGAGCAGCTGAGCCTTTACCCCGTCCTCTGGCCATATTCCTGAGTGTCAGACTATCACAGAATCATGGAATCATGAAGGCTGGAAAAGACCTCCAAGATCATGAAGTTCAAACCTCATCACAGCCATGTACAGCAGCTGTAATGCACTCTGCAAACAACCATGTCTAAAAAAATTGCTCTCTTGCTCAGATTGCTCTCACTGGCAGCAATCTCCTTGGATTCCTTGGCTGGATCAAACCCACCAGATCAATTGCACTCCTAAAAAATGAGGGTCTGTTTTCTTTTCATTAACTATTCTGGGAATTTGTTTTGTACTGCAAACAATACAGAAAACAAACTTTATTCAAAAATTTCTTCCCATATAGAAGAATGTACTTTTCCATGCCAGTGTAAATAAGGTGTTGCTGTGGGAAGTCATCCTAGGCTTTAAATCTAATCCATATTTTGCCCACTGGGGCTATCTGGCCAAATGGAAATTAGACACCCTGGGACATGAGCCCCCAGGGCATCTCAGTAACAACAGAAAGGGTTTAAAGATTTGTCATAATTATGGTGAACAATAAATATCTGAGCAGAGTGGCAGATTTTTGTGGTATAGGGAGGGACCCCACTGGGAGCTGCCCATGATTGTATGTCCTATTTTTCCCTTTTTCAGTCTGAGCTCTTATGTGCATCAAGAATTTTTATGAATTAAATACCCTGTTTTGATTAAAACTGCACCAAAAGTGAAGGCACATCTTATCCTAAAGTAATTTATTCCATTCTGGTGGAAACGGATAAACCAAATATTAAAAAAAAACCAAAAAAACAAAAAAACTTAATAGGAAAAATATTACACAATGCACCAGGGTCTCATGACTGGAATAAAAATATCTTCAAGCATCCTTCCAACTGAATTGTGCTGTTTATGCTGTTAGCAGAGACAAGGGTTTAGTTTCCATGCTGCTCAGGGTCTGTGGATCAGCCTCATTTTCAACACTGGGTATCATTCTTAAGGAAATCTTTCTTGTACTGGAAATCTTTCTTTCTTGTACTGCCAAGCTGAAGTCAAACCAGTCTTCCAGCACTCCAGTATGTAAAAATGTGTATTTATTCTCCCATACGCTTTCTGTCGGACTGCATTCCTACAGCCTGAGAAAACAGTGCACAAGCTAAATCAAAGATAACCCAAAAATACTTTCATAATGAACCCTTAAAAATCTTTTACACTGGTGACTGGACTGAAAAATTCCCTTGCAATAAGAGTATCAATAAAAGTAATTCTTCCTGTTCTTATTGAAGACGTTCTGAGCTCTAACCAGTATTTCCTTGAGTTTTGAGTCATGTTTTACTCCTGATGGAAGGATCAGAGATGGAATTATGAGTGAGCAAGTCTTGACTGCTTTCAGGGATCTCAGCTACAAGTCAAGGGAGATAACTGAGTCTGCTCTGAAAGGTGATAGGACAGCTAGATGTTACACAGAGAGAAAAGGGATCTGTTCTGATTAAATGAGAACATCTGGTCGGCTTCCTGTGGGAAATTATTCTAATTTTAATAGCAATAAAAGCAATTCAATATATCTAGAAGGCAGACCCTTTAAAGAGCCAGACACTGTGTGTTGAAGGCTGGGGGTCAGTTCAAATGGAGATCAGTAGCAAAAGTCACTGTCAATGCCAGGGATCAAGACAAGATCCCAGCAACCTCCTGCCTGCTGGTTTGACTTTTTAATGATGTCCAGATCTATCTAATTTTACCTGTACTACACTTACAACACCGAGAGGCTGCCAAGGTCCCACTACTGGTGAACATTTGATGAAAAAACAGCAATTACATATGGACTGGTACTGCAACATTTCCTTTCAATAGGGTGGTGTTGCTTCTTTACAACATGGATGTCCCTGCCTTCCCGCTCCCACTGGGAAGTCCTCAGAGGGACTTGGAACTTCATCCATAAATAAGTTACACTGTAATTATATTATTTATATTTATGCCAGAACCCCTTAGAATGAAGGGAGCGTAAGAGAAGATTGGCTGTAATTGCCTGCTATTTGAATTGTTAATTATTATTGAATGGCTGCAGTCCACAGAAAGAGAAGTCATGTGAAAACAAGAAAAAAAATCAACAGGAAAGTTAGTCAAGAGGAAGAGATGTTCTTTCTAGCACACAGACATGACAACAAGGGACAATATGAACCGGAGCCATCTCAGACTGCCTGTGGGTGCCCTGCCAGTACTCAGAGCAAAAATAGGACTCATAACACCAACATCTGACTTTCAAGACTCAAGGCTGCAAAGGCTCCTGCTGGCAGCTGCAAAAAAGAATCAGAAATAAAAATAAATATTAGCTAAAGCGGAGGGGAAAACAAAGGAGAGTCTCAAGGACATTGAAATACTCCTGATGTCTGGGAGAAAAACTACTTATTTTGAAGAAGAACTTTCTGGCTTGTTGCAGAGTTGCAGAATTACCACCACTTACTAGCACCAGAGGTACCCAGACAGAAGAGAGAGGTGATCCCTGCTTCAAAAATAGAAGCATGGGCACATGCAAGTGAACAGATGGGAAAGGATTGTCGGGGCCTGCTTCATCTGCAGACATCCTGTGCCTGCTGCCAGGATCAATCCAGTTAAATACCTTTACAAAACAAAATAAAACAAAACACCAGCCCCCCAATAAACAAACAAATAAAGCCCAAACAAATAAGCTCCTTCCTGGAGCCATGCTTTTCTCTCAGGCTGTAGCAAAACAGATGTCACACTGCGGTGGCCATCAGGGACACTGGGTCTTCTCCACTCAGAAACATAAAAATTCTCAGGAGCATGGAGTCACTGATTGAAAAATCAAAACCACAAAGGGAATGGAAACAGGAAAATCTCCACAGAGTCCCCTACATAATCAAGCATAGCAAAGCAGCACAACAGGACTCTTGCTTAATTTCATGTCCCAGATATCCCATGATCATCATCCAACTCTTCAGCACCCTCCAAATCCCAAGTGTCCTGCTCTGGAACACAGGCCAGATCCTATCCCTGTTGGGTCAGTCCAAGTGACCCACAAAGGGCAGGACCTCCAGGCAACAAGGAGAGGGCCTTTGAACATCTGTGGGGTATGAAAATGACGAAAAAATTTTCTAATGGCAATAATTCCCTAGGGAATCTTTTAAATTTGTGTTCCCCCAGAGAGCTTTGAAGGCAAATAATCCCAAACCACATCCTCTGGCAAGCTATCACCTTTCTAAGTAAATAATTTTCCCTCAAAATGCCTTAGCACAAATTTTTCACTGCTGATGGGAGGGATGAGAGCTTGCACTCACTGAGCTGGAGTTGGAATCTTTGGTTTCTACCAGGTGGTGACATTCATCTGCCTAAAACAAAGTATCTTGATACTGTGCATTAGGATTAGAGGACTATCACCATGATCTAAAGACAGGGCTGGGTAATTTTATATTTCATGTCCTTCCCAGGGGCCCTCAGAGACTCTGGAGATGGAAAACCAATATAGCAGATACTTTGTGACTAACAAAGAGAAGAGACAAACAGCCCCCCAGAGCACACTGAATTCCTGATAAGAGGCAATAAATGGAGAAGGAACTTGAGGGACAGGCAGGAATTTTGAAGAGAGAGGCTACAAAAGAAAAAGTCTCCAATAAAAAAGGTATCAAACTCAAAGTGATTGTGAGCAGCAGGAAAGGCTGAATAACTTGCTGAATCTCATTTGTAATGTGATCTGAAGGACAAGTTGCCAAGTCCTATCAATGTGCTTAGGAAATATAGTCCTGCTTTTTATTCACATTCCTCCTATCCTTTCACAGATGAAAAGGGAACAGAAGGTATGACACCTGAGTAACATAAACAGGCTGAACAAGCTGCATCCCCTCTCCAAGAACCCTGATCTGAAAGGACAGTGAAAAATTAGGGCTTATATTTGTAACCAGTGTACTCAGAATGTGTCACCACAGATGGACTTGAAAAGACAGCAAATACTCCTAATATAGATCCTCCTTCTTCACCTACAGAGGATAAGATGCTTTCTGATTCCTTCACCTCCTTTTCCCTTCATGAAACCTGTTAGGAAAAAAATAATTCCTCACATTTCATCATCCCACAGACCTCTGTAAGTCTGTCAGATAGTGCTTCAGGTGACTCAGGCTGGAACAACAATAACAATCACTTGCTGGAAACCTCAGACATCCTTCTTGGGAGGCCACTGTCCTGGGACAACAGGCAACCCAGTCATATTTCTCCTCTAGATATGGCAAAATCCTGACCTGATCCAGAATTTTCAGTATAAGGACTTGCAGCCATAATGCAAAAATTTGGGCCAACAGACACAGCTGCCTGTGGCTCCAGCTGGGAAAGGGTTTCCTACCATAGTCACTATTTGGTATGGTGATTTTTACTGTTTTCTTCTCTGAATTAGGATAAAAATCCAAAGATTTCAAACTAAAGATATATTTTATAATTAATTAGTTAGAACAAAGTGGTTTCAAGCAGGGGAAAAAAAGCCCACAATGAAAAATGCTCAGAACTGTTAAATCTTAGTACAGACCATCTTAAAACTTTTAACTGATAATGTAGTTGAGTTTTTTCCAAAGTTAACTTTTCTGTAAACATTTGAGGATTTAAAATCAGCATTTTTCAGAAATAAGGACAGAGATCAGCAAATGTTTTCTAAAGTGTAGAGCTGCCATGTTAAACGTGGAAGCAATACGAAGTGCTTCTATTTAAGGATTATCATGACAGGTGCAGGTGAAACGTTTCAGAACAGAGTGAGAATGAGAAAAAACTAGAAATTTACATATTTATTTGTCAAAAAACAGCAAAACATTGTTGTTCATATTGCCTCCTATACAACTGTGGTGTTTTATTGTTAGGGGTTTTTTTCTTTGAAAGCTGCTTTTTAAAGGTCCCGCCAAGTAAAAAGTCTACAAAGATGATTTTTCTATGTTGTTTTAGACACAAAATCACCTTCATTTGAAATCATTGCTCACTCAGGTTCACCGTACTCCTTCCCTGGAGTCCTGGGAGCCATCTCCCATTTGGGAAAGTGTGGAGTGGGAAGGAAGAAAAATCACTCCACACTGAAGATGTGAGTTACACGTGAAGATCTTGAAGGACTCAGGAGCTCTACTTACTTCTGTATAATGTGTTCTACTTAAAAGTACGGTCTCACAAGGATTTCACTTACTTTTTTTTTTTTTTAATAATAAAATCATATTAAATGAAAAGACAGGCTTGACAAAGGTAGTGGAGAGTGCTGCTTTGCTTAACAGGCTGTGGCAAGCATTCAAATTCTGGTCTGAACTGTAGCAATCCTTTATGCTGTCAAGAGGTACAACTCCTCTCTGACAGAATGTACTGCAAATTTTATGAGAGAAAACCAAAGCCAATTCTTGTAACATCCATTAGAATTCCTCTCAGTCTGTCTGGGTGAGATCTGGAGGACTGCAAGTTTTCCAGCTATTTCTCCATGCTGGTAAATAGCAGTTTACTACTGTTTCCACCTTAAGAACTGGAGAAATTGTATCTGCCACTTTTAAATCATTAACCTCTGCAAAACTTTCCTGCTCCAGCATTTAGCAGAGAGAACTATCAAAAATATGTGTCTGACACTGTAATGAGAACTCAGTTGATGCTCCACCTAAAATCACACAGTGAAACATTGGTGCAGAACTCTGTGTACCTTGCTTAGTTGAGTGTGCAAGGAATACTGACCTTTACAATATTTTGCATTCATAAATGTCCCAGAATTAGGGTGTCTGCAAATCAAAGACAGAGGTGGAACTCAAAGTTGCAGGAGAGGTGGTTTGATGACCAGGAATTGGAATGATCTGAGAAGTGAAATGTTTCCATGAAAAGAAAGGAGCTCTCCTATGCTCTCCTAAGAAGCTGATAGGGTTATATATATAACCCTGAACTCCAGGTCTGTTTGGTATAAATAAAAGCTGTAATAGTCCTATATTTGAGGGCTCCTGGAAGCTCCCAGTTTAGGAAGCCCTGGTGAAGCCTCACCTGGAGAGCTGTGTTCAGCTCTGGACTCCTCAGGACAGGAGGGACAGGGAGCTCCTGGAGCGGGGCCAGCAGAAGCTGCAGAGATGATTTAGGGCCTGGAGCATCTCTGACAGGGAAAGGCTGAGGGAGCTGGGGCTGTCCAGCCTCGAGAGGAGCCCCAGCTGAGAGGGGCCCTCAGCCCTGGGTGTCCCTGTGAGCAGGGAGGGCTCCGAGCAGGGCCCGGGCTCTGCTCCGGGGTCCCAGCAATGGCACCAGAGGAACGGGCAGGGACTGATCCCAGGAGGTTCCAGCTGGACATGAGGAAGAACTTCTTCCCTGGGCAGTGACCAAGCCCTGAACAGATTGTCCAGAGAGGGTGTGGAGTCTCCTCACTGGGGATATTCCAGAACCATGTGGACACAATCCTGTGCCCCATGCTCTGGAATGGCCCTGAGGTGTGACCCACTGTGGTCCCTTCCAGCCTGACCCATCCTGGGATTCTGTGAAGCTGCCCAAACTGAGTATTTACACAGACATACAACTTGTTTTGCACGGAAATCCAGAAGCATTTTTTTGACTCCTCAATCTCTATCAAAGAAAAAAAAAAAGAAAAAAAGAAAAAGAAAGAAAGAAAGAAAGAAAGAAAGAAAGAAAGAAAGAACAACAAATCAAACCAAAACAAAAAGACCCAAAGAAAGTAAGACAAACAAAAACCCCAAACAAACAAAACCACAAACCCAACCAACCAAACAAAACAAACAAACAAAACCCCAAAAAAACCCCAAAAACCCCAAAGCAAACAAACCCAGAGAAAAGTAAAAGACCAGTAAACCAAAAGAAAAAGACCATGGATATATATAAACAAATAGCCTACTACAGTGTGGTGCCCTTTATATCCATTCATGGAATGGTTTTTTAAACTCAGAGTGCTGCAGAATCCTACTTCATCTACTTGATGTCTTGCATGAAAACAGAACCAGGTTAACATAGGGCAGATGGAGGAGGAAGAACATCTAGCAATGGTGAGCACCTTCACATGAATGGTTTTGCACCTGGAAAAAAAAAATCTCAAATTATTTTGGGGGAGGTTTCTCAAGCTAAAGGTGCTGCCTGTTTTCCCTGTCCTCTCTGAGGCTGACCTCGTGTAGAAGCCCAGAAGATAAAAGGACTAATGTGTGTGTTTCGAAGATGGATAATGAGATAGCTGTGGAGACAAGCAAGGATCGTGGGTATTGTGCTGTGAGACAGAACTTGACATCCTCCCCTCCCCTCCCCTCCCCTCCCCTCCCCTCTCCTCCCCTCTCCTCCCCTCTCCTCCCCTCTCCTCCCCTCTCCTCCCCTCTCCTCCCCTCTCCTCTCCTCTCCTCCCTCCTGTTTCCTTTCCTCCCCTCCTGCCCCTCTCTCTCTCGCTCCCCTCCCTCCCTCCCTCCCTCTCTCTCCCTCTCTCCCTCCTCCCTCCTTCCCTCTCTCCCGGCACCGGGAGATGGCGCCGGCTGCCCGCGCTACCGGTGGGTCCGCTGCTATCGCTGCTGCCGGGGGGTCCCGGCCCGCGGCAGCCCCGAGCCCAGGGCCGGGCTGGGAGCAGCAGTGCTGGCATCACCGCAGCCCTGGCACAGCCCTGGCATAGCCCTGGCACAGCCCTGGCACAGCCCTGGCACAGCCCGGCCCGCCTGCGGCGTCCCGGGACACCGGTGGCATCTCCCCCCGGCATGTCGGGACCCGCCAGGCGAGGCATCGCGAGCACCGGGGGCTGTGGTCGGAGATGTGCGCAGCGAAACCCCTCGCGTTCCTGCAGAAATCATCACCTTGAGCCCGCTGCGTGTTCCTAAGGCAGAATTTCCCCACGCTGCTGTAACACCGGCTCTTTCTCCTTGAGCCAAAGCCCCAAATCGGGTATATGAGGATTTATTTCCCCGCTTAAAACCCATCTGCCACCTTCCTCCGTTTTCCAGCAGAGGGTCTGAACCCGCTCCTCCTCCCCGCACCCCGGCCGTGCACGACCCCCGAGCCTGCGGTATAAGCCGTGGTATTTATGCCTGGCCAGCCACGCTCCGAGCCCTCAGGCCATCTTGTGCATCTGTCACCCGCTCCTAATCCTGCCCGAGCCGCCCAGCCTGCCTCCACATCTCCGCCACAGCTCCGGCATCTGCCTCTCGGCACAGGGATGCCCCGCACCCTCACGGCAGAGGCCGGCAGGGACGAGGCCAAAACCTCCCGCTGCCTCTCAGCCGTTTTAGGGGAACACACGGTGCACATCAGCCGGATCCTCTGGACATGGTGGTGTGAGGATCACGGCACAGGAGACGGCCCCAGACCGAGGTCAACATGGCTGGGTGGCCCTGCAGGTCCCCAGGCTGCAGCCTGAAGTAACTCCCCACTTTTCTCCCATTATCTGACCCCCTTTTTTAGCCTTGTCTTTGTTGCCCGTGGTGTGTAATAGACAAGGAGGGGGCTGCAAACCACAAAACCCAGCAGATTTGTTTCAAGCTGTGAGGAAAATTAAAGGCTTGGACTTCACTTCTCCAGGTTGAACAATCCCAATTCCCTCAGCCTTTCCTCACAGCAGAGCTGCTCCATCCCTCTGATTATCTTGGTGTCCCTGCTCTGGCCTGGCTCCAGCAGCTCCCTGTCCTTCCTATGCTGGGATCCCAGAGCTGCAGGCAGGTCTGCAGGTGAGGCAGAGAAGCAAAGAAGGTCAGGGGGACAGAACATATCTTAGTATGCAATAAGATAAAATAATATCTTAATAACAAGTTCTTAAGACATCCTTCACTTTTTATATCACATTAAATATTAATGTACTTGATTTTTTTTTTAAATCATTCCAGCTGCACTACTGCTTTTTTATACTAATATTGAATGAATTTTATTTTTTTACACTCATCAGAATGTGCCCAGCTGAGAGGAGATGATGCAGCCAGGCTGCATCCCGGAACCAGAGCAAATCGAAGGCCAGAGCCATGAAGGTGCCACAGGTCTGGATCAGGAAAGCTGGCTGGGGTTTCCACACAGCACAGACTTTGTGCATCTGGGAGCAAACCAAGCCATAAACTCACAGAGGTCACATATGCCTGGATCCCCATGGGCAATGCTTAACTGAGGCAAGGTTTGAAAATCAACCCCAAATACAAGCACATGCTCACCACTCACACCTTGGGATGGTGTAAAACCACAACAGGGTGGGTCAAGCCCTAGGGATCAAGGGCTGATTATTTAAGGAATGTAATAGAGTGAAAATGCCTCTTCATTCTAATGTGGAGGTCTAGGATTTCATGGCAAGACATGCATCATGTTCCCTGAGGGTTTCCTTCCTTTATACAAGCACTGTCAGGCAATCAGTACTGTCTGACAGGGATAAATAAAATAACCCCAAATTAGTTTCCTGTTTGTGCCTCAGCACAACAAACCACACACTTCTAGTAAAAAAGATTATTTTGGTAGGTTCAGGAAGAATATTTTTAAAAAGAAGTGTTTAAAGATATCAAGGCAAAGCAAATCTGTTCTCATCATTCTCATTCCCAGTTTATAGATACTTGGGTTCTCATCATTCCTCTCTCTGTTTTTTTAATTCAATTCAAAGAGCATGTATCACCCTATTTTAAAATCACCCCATTTTAAAAAAAGGTGATATTTATATCAATTTAACCTACTTTTCAGATATTTTGACAGAGGTTCTGGCTTAATGCAGACTGCTGCAGAAGGATTTTTTGTTTGCACAGAAAGAAATCTGCTTATGATAGGTTAAAACAAAGGAGATAGGTCAGACTAGTCTGACCAACTGCCCCTTTAATCAAATATAAGCTCAGTTTAAGGGATTTTTAAAAATGAGTTTATCCTGATCCCCAGGACAACTTGGCCCAAGAAATAGCATGCAATATCCTTTCTACAACACTCACCATTAACTACAATTTTAAATAACAAACTGGGTTATTAATATTACTGCCCACGTTAAACAATTTTCTGTCTTCTATTAAAAAAAAAAAAAAGCAAAACAAAACGTGTTCTCTTCTGTCTATCTCTTTCCAACACCATTGGCCTTCTAGTTTTGTGACTTGTTTTGCTCCCCAAGTTGGAGTTTCTTGCAAATAAGAATGTCCAGTTTCTGCTCTGAGAACCATTCCTGCATTTTTCCCCGCATTCATTTCCAGTGAGGAAACATGGGTCGCAGACTTTTTCAACAACTGGGAGCTGAAGGAGACAGGAGCAGGAGAGGGGCTGAAACTGGAGAGGGAAGAAGATTATTGCAGATAAAATGATTGAAAAACAGGAAAGAATTTGGCTGAACTGCAGATGTGTGGTCAATATTTGGACTCAATGACCTTGTGGGTCTTTTCCGACCTTAGTGATCCTCTGAAAGACTGAAAAGCAAGATCAAAAGGCAGAGAACAGCATGGAGGAAGAGGAAGACAGGTATCTTTAGCCTTTCACAGAATCACAGAAGTTTATTCCTAGTCAGTACTCAAGCTCTTCCTTAAAAGCTCTTCCATGTACTGGTGTAGCCAAGCTGTAAATGAGGATGTCCAAAAGAAAAAGATGGGGATTGTTTCTGGGAAGAGAAAGAGAGCAGTTGCTGTTGGATTTGGTACCAAGAAAAATCATGGCACACCATTCAATCCCTCAGTTAAAACAGAACCATTGCACCAGATCTGGAGAAGCTGTTTAATTTTGAGTATTATGAATGAAAAAAAAAAGGAAAAAGGGCCTATGTGAGCATTCATCTCTGTTCCAGTATTGTCTGGGTTTGTGTGCTAACACTGGATCCTGCTAAAACCTGCCTGAAGGTGGAGTGCTCAGGTACAGTTTGAATCCTTGGGATCAGCCAGAGCTCCAAGCTCTCAGGGACTCAGCACTCAAAGCCACTCTCACCCAGACAGTTTTTGAGTGAGAATTAGAATTTATATTAGATGTGCAGAAAACTGTGAGTGCAGAAGTTATCACAGAAAAGGCTGGTGAAGAAAAACAACAGCAACCTCCAGAAATGTGGGTCTGCCCCTAAACATACCACTTTCCCGAAGGAAAAATAAAAAGCTTGAGGAAAAGGGATACTTCCCATAAAGTTTATCATGCCTTTAATGAAGATGCAGGCCCCTACCTTACACTGACAGTGGCTTTCTCTCTGTTCTCTCACAACCATTTTATGTTTAGCTGTACTCACACTGTAATTTGCTGCTAAAAATCATAGTGATTAAGTAAATAAACAGATTTATCTGTTATGTGAGTTTCACTGACATCATGATCAAACTGACAGTGGGTTTAGATTGGAAATCAGGAAGAAATTGTTTCCTGTGAGGGTGGAGAGGTCCTGGCACAGGTTTCCCAGAGCAGCTGTGGCTGCCCCATCCCTGGCAGTGTCCAAGGCCAGGTTGGAAGGGGCTCTGAGAAAGCTGGGATAGTGGAAGGTGTCCCTGCCCATGGCAGAGAGGTGAAATTGGGTAATTTTTAAGGTTTCTTCAAACCTAGGTCATTCTATGATTCATTAAATCTCTTTTGCATGGTTTTTCTTCCTCAGAAGGACACAATTCCTGATGATCTCCATACACATCTACAGCATCAGTACAAAAAAATGACAAAGCCCTCACCTGAAATCACAAGATTGAGCCAGCATGTGCAGTTTTCAGAGCAATAAAGTCAGATTTGCTGCATCTCATGATATGCATGTGCATTATTTATCTTGGTTGAGATTCAACTCCTGCCCAGAATAAAAGTACTCAAAAAATTGGCCCAACATGGATGTAAGCATATCAGCTTTGATACTGGGCACTGGATTTTCCTAGAAATTAATCCTCCATTAAAGCAACAGATGGCCCTGTGTTGTTCCAGGGGCTCAGGGCACACATGAGGGGCTGGGTGACTGATGGACTTATGAATGACTGGGTCTGCATAAACCTTAAGTTGGATTAGTATAAGCTCGTGCATGTCAGAAATGGTTTGCAGTATTGACGTTTCATGTCAGCTTTGTGAATCCAGGCTCGTTTCAGCCCCACACAAGGCTGTGTCACGTGGAGGGGACAGCGTAGGAATATGTAGGAATAAACACATCCTGGCAGCTTTACTGACTGCTTGGATGCTCTCAGCCAGCTACAAATGAAGTTCCTGCTGATTCATCCTTTAAATCAGTGACAGCTACTTAATTAACAGGACCACAGCCAAGCTGCTTAGGACTAGCACTGACCCTTCTTAAGGAAAGGAAAGTTGTGCAGCACATTTTGAAGGGCACCTCCCAGCAAGCCCATGGCTCAGATTTTGCAAGAGCCAGGTGAGGAATGGTAACAGAGAGAAGCACAAGGCTGTGCCTGCACTTACAGAGCTGGACAGGACCATCTGAGCACAGGGGGCTCACAGCCCTCTCCTACCTGACTCCATGAGGCACAAAGATATTCCTTGGATAATGCCGTGACCTTCCACTGACTCCCACAACCAGAGTGTTGGCTGTTACCCAAATGCCTCCACAGTCCAAAGAGCAATTCAGGAATTAAAAAGGGTCTGTAACATGCTCTCCAAAGACCATGACAGCCTCTGCTATAGACAATCAAATCCTCCTCCCTTGCACACTATTAAACAGTTTTAACCTAAATGGTTCTTAAATGACAGGTGCAAAATCTGCCAGCTGCATTAAGTCCATGATTAAGGTACAAGTTATCCAGGCTCCAAAGATGTCTCACTGAGGGGCTGAAAAGCCATTCAGTCCTGGGGAAGCATCACAGGAAGGATGTGGAGCTGCTGGAGCCAGGCCGGAGAAGGGACACCAAGGGGGTCAGAGTGATGAAGAGCTCTTCTGGGAGGAAAGGCTGAGGGAATTGGGATTGTTCAGCCTAGAGAAGACTTTGGGGTGACCTCATTGTGGCTTTGCAGTGCCTGAAGGGAGCCCACAGGAAAGATGGAGAGAGACTCTTGACAAGGGCCTGGAGTGACAGGACAAGGGGGAATGGCTTCACACTGACAGAGAGGAGGGTTAGATTGGATGTTAGGAATAAACTTTTCTCTGTGAGGATGGTGAGGCCCTGGCACAGGTTTGCCAGAGCAGCTGTGGCTGCCCCATCCATCCCTGGCAGTGTCCAAGGCCAGGCTGGATGGAGCTCCGAGCAAGCTGGGCTAGTGGAAGGTGTCCCTGCCCATGGCAGGAGGGTGGAATGAGATGATCATTAAGGTCCCTTTCCAACCTGGGCCATTCTGTGATTCTAAACCTCACCTCATCTTACAGGCCTAAAAGGCCCCCATGTTCATGTGAAAGGTGTATACAGGCCAATAACGTGCATAAAAATCCCCCATCACTTGCAAAAGTCCTCCCAGTCCATTTCAGAAGCAGCTGTTCCAGGATGGATGGGGTCAATAAACATGGGGAAGAGGCCAGAGTGGCACAATGATGTTTGCCAGCAATGTGATTCTGCATTCAGCCAAACACTTGTCAAGATCAGTAAATGGGGCAAAAAGAGACGTTGTCTTGTTAAATTTATGACTGTGGATAGAATGAAAACAATTTGCTTCCAGATATTTTGATTCAGTCTTTTTAAAAAGCCTAATCTTTAAATACTTGTGCTTAGTATGGGTTTGAGAGAAGCTCTGATGATAGTAATAATAAAAAGAAAGAAACTACTAATTTTTAATGGACCAATGTTTGGATGTTCCTATACTTCATGAAGAAAAGCACAGAGTATCCCCTGCCTTACTCCCTACCTTTTTGTTCTCCTGTGCTTATAAGGCAAACAGGGGGATCTGAGGGAGAAGAGCACCTTTTCCCTTGCCATAAAACACAGAGTCACACTTCTTCCTCAGCTGGAAAAGCAAAAAACTTCCCTGTATCCTTTGCAACTCTCACAACTCCACATCATATTACTGCCCAAGAACAGAAGTCGGATTTTTTCCTTTTCCCCATAATCTATAAAACTCTATAAAATACTGGCCACAGGTGCACACTGAGCACTCCAGCACTACCAGCCTTGCTCTGAGCTTCTTCGCACCACATAAGGCTACAGGGTAACTTGCAATGGGTAAACTGCTGTGGGTAACTTGCAATGGGCCTTTCACCTCCCTGAAATTTGGGGGGAAAGAACACAGAGAATAGGGGGTTTTTGCCATTAAAAAGGGGGGGGAAGT
This sequence comes from Chamaea fasciata, assembly GCF_029207755.1. Taxonomy (NCBI): domain Eukaryota; kingdom Metazoa; phylum Chordata; class Aves; order Passeriformes; family Sylviidae; genus Chamaea; species Chamaea fasciata. The sequence continues at coordinate 51,621,364 of NW_027094090.1, forward strand.
GTAAGATGCCAGTTTACTGGAGACAAAGGAAACAAGCAAATTGATCCCATCTAAACTATCATAGAAGACTAATGCTGAAGGACATACAAGCACCATCAGAAGGCTAAAGCTAGTCATGCCAGAGGCCTGAAATAAACCTGGAGATCGAGGCAAAAGCTAATTCATTTGATGAACTGGCAGCAGAGTTTATTTTTCACTGCAAAGAAACTTGCCAGTGGCTGAACACAGACTGTCCCGCTGGCCAATGGCAACATCATTTGGCATGACAATAAGTTGTAGTTACCAAAGCAACAAAGGATCTCCAGAGCTGAACTCTGGCATCACACCAGTCCCATTGCTACAGGAACAGGGGACTGGGGGCTTGTCCATGCTATGTGACAGCTGACCCCTGACTTGCACAGGCCAAGACTCTGATTCCCTCATCCTGGATATCATCCTAGATTGACTTTTGTGCTGTTTGTAGATGAATATTTTAGGACACAGATAGTTACAGGCTACAGCTACAGGCCCTGCTAGCTGGATAACAAAATATACATATATTTTTTGAGTAAATGAAAGAGGAGATTGGGGAGGATTTTAATCAGCCCACAGAGATAAAAAGAATACAACTTTTTTTAAAGAATTGGTTATAGAAACACTTTGGTCTTTATTAACGGAATCTCATGCACTTCAGATATTCAGGATAGCAAAACCGCTCTGGAATGTTCAGCAGTGACTTTCTGCTGTTGTATACAATCTCCTTCACTCACGTCATTAAGACAAGAACATGGCATGCAATTTAGGAAGAAGAGCAAAGCAAAGAAACTTAATAGTCCACAAACAGTCCAGAGGCTGCAAATGATTTGGCTGGAGTATTTCGTGGATGTACATGTTACGCTGGAAGAAAATGAGACTCAGAAAAACCTACTGTGGTCAAAGAAGGAAATTCAGATAACAAACCTTCAATTATAGACTTCGCAGCAGATATCTATTCCTGCCTTTTCTGACTTGTCAGATTTCCTCCATGCTCAGCCTTCCAATTTTTTTTTATTCTACCTTCTAGGTATGGGGAAAGCTCCTGGTCATGAGGTGTAAATAGCATTCCATGTCTTTCCTGGTATATCTCTTTAAAACTTAGTCCCTGCTCTCTGCTTTCTAGACCAAGGAGAGACAGTTGGTGTTCCATGGCTGCTGCTCGTTATACTAATCTTAATCAGTTCACAGCTCCTGTGCAGCCCTCCTGGCAACTCATCTCTCCCTGGACATGCAGAGAGCTCTGGGGCAAGCAATATTTATTATCATATCAAAGCACTAAGCCTCCTATGATGGAGCTCGAATGTCTGGCATATCTACATGCTGTCAGATAAACAAGGAAATCATTTGATACAGCTTTTGTCACTGCCATTAAGTCATCTGAAAGGGGTTTGGTTTTGAAGAGCTCAGCAGCACAGTTCTGCTGTTGTCATCTTCTGGTTTTGTTTGCACAAAGTGCTCTGCATTGTTACATCAGAGGCACAGATGTTGTGCCACTGCTTTCGGTGGAGTCAGTCCCCACATACCCAAGAGCAGGTATTAGCAAATTTGAGTTTTATTCATTTGTTTGTAAGCTGGAATCTTGTATGGAAGTTTAAAAGTACATGCACACAGCAGAAAAAAAAGAGGCAGCCAGTGTTAGGAAGGCCAGACTTCGAGCTAGGACCAGGAAATCAAAGCCTGCTGGAAAATAAGATGTTTGTAAGTCTTGGCTTAAAAGGTTTCCCTTAAAGCCAGCTTTGCGGCATCCTGGTTTTGTGGCACGCAGCTTCAGCCTGACCTTTTCCCTTGCTTGGTTCAAGAGTCATGATTGCCAAGGGAGCATTTGCCCTGCAGCCACTCGTGTTCATTATGAGGCACTCATCAGCTCCTGAGCTGTGGTTGCCATCAGCTGATTGTCTGGCTAGGGGACAGTTTGCTCAGAGACGGGAGCATCCACTTCTCAAGAGCTCTGTCCGAGTTTCCCACAGAGTAGTGCTTCAAAAGAGACTGAGGTTCTGAGGCTCTCATCAACCAGTTGTCTTTTTGCCTGCTGGCATCAGTGGCCAATTCGCTGCTGAGCAAAGGAGCAGGTCCCCAGCTGTTCTGGACCTGTTCTGAGGGAGCAGCAGATACTCCCACTCACCTTACCTGGAACTGCAGGCACCATCCACCAAAAAAGTTTTACAGATGTGACTCTGCCTCTCTCCAGGAAAATCCAAAGCTGTCTGGTCACACTTAGAGGAGATTCACAGCACGCTTCAGAGCATAATTAAGTCAGACCTCGTTTTTCACAATGACCCGGGATTAGTCTCTGGTCAAAAATTCAAACTGTGACTCTCAGAAATTATCCTCTCTCTATATCTTTGGGTAACTAAGGGGTTAGAGGAAAAGGGCTGCCAGTATTCAATCCATAATGCTGATATTATACTTGGAGCACCTTCTAATGAGTGCAGGGCCTTCAAAACAGCTGTCATTTAGAAATGTACAGTCATCATTCAGTGCAGTGTTAAAAACTAGGCCCTTTAACCATTAGGTGCCTGTTGAGAAATGGAAAGTTTTGGTTCTGTTTGCATTTTGCTCACAAGAACCACTCTGCAGACTAATGAAATCCCTCCCATGTGCTATTGCTTAGGCTTTAAAAAACACTGCCAGGGCTACTTATTTTTTTATATTAAACAACATGTGTGACCTTACTGTGGACAGACTGAACCTTACACTGACTCTGTGCAGAGGATGACTTTTTCTCCCAATAAAAAGCCAAACCAGCACAGAGGGCAGAAATATCTTTTTTGCAACTAGGGATTCAGAACACAGGGTTGATGTGGCAGAAGGAGATGCAGAAGCAGCCACAGTATCAATGGATGGGAGATCCCAGTAGGATTCTTTTTTATTTAAAACCCAGAATTAAGGAAGGAAGGCTTTCTGAGAGCGAAGAGGACTCAAGTGGTACCTCCCCTAGCCTGAGGGTAAAACATGTGCCATTTGGCTTGAGATGAAATTTGCAGAAAGAGGACTCAGCCTCAGGGACACTGTGCTCATATGCAATGTTAGAAACAGAAAACTTTCTCTATCATGTCTGTTGTTGAACTTGCTCAATCCTGTGCTCGGTGACAACTTCCAGCTCTTGTGGTGGATTCTCTTAGCAATGTTTATCAAATCCATTCAACACTTTCCCTTTCTAGATTTTTTTACCAATTTGTTCTCTTTATCCCCTCCTCTTAGATTTCCTTTTCACCCTCTTGAAAGCAACACATTTATCATGACACTCATGTGATTTTTGCTGCCAGTGTACTCTGCTCCCTCTGTGTTGATGCCATTCAGACCATTTAGTTTGGGGGCCCAGTCTTCCCAGGTGTTCTCTGCAGGGACAGGGGGAATAAAGGCACCCCACAAACATTATTCAACCGCCCTGAGAACAGAACTTCCCCTGCATGTGCCTGTCTCTCTCAGCAGTGACTGAAGAGGGGTCAGAAGGACTGAAGACCTTCACAGGAGAGCAACAGGAACAGAGCTGCTCTGTGAAGGACAACAAGAAAACAAGGGCGACCATGAGATGGGCAGATGCAGCACCCACCTGGCCAGAGCACCATGCCCCAGGGCCTGAGCAGAGCAAGCAGAGATTGGTGATGGCAACATGCTCTTTTGATGGTGGAAACAAATCAAGACCAAGGTCAGCCCTGAAAATCCACTCTGCAGGAGGGGGTTGGGTGCTGGAACACCTCTAACACAGCCAAAGCCACATGTGGGTGCTCAGGCTTGGGCTCACAGAGGTCCTGGGGCAATGAGCAGAAGGTGCATGTGCAGAGGCTGCAGATCAGGGCAGCGAAAGCCTGTGTGGTGCCCAGGGTCAAACAGTAACCAAACACCACAGTCAGGGGCCCAGAGGTAGGTCCTGTGTGTATCAGCCAGCCTCACTTGCTGTCCCGTGTGCTGCAACAAAGCTTCCTGGGTGGATGGCCCTTGTGCTGTAAGCACAGTACACAGCAAACAAGTGGCAGAGCCCAGGAGCATCGCCCTGCAGCTGGGGTTCATCTGTGTGCAGCTGTGTAGTGGCTGTGCCTCTGCTCTGCCTCATGTCCCCTCTAGTCCTCAGTCACTGCCTGCACCAGTGGCTTTGATCTCAGCCCTGCCTCCTCGATGCTAAAAACCTGTGGGGGGTCACAGGATCACTAAGGTTGGAAAAGACCTCAAGGACCAATGAGTCCAACCTGTGTTCAAACACCACCATGTCTCCCAGCCCAGGGCACTGATTGCCACATCCAGTCATCTCTTGAACACCTCCAGGGATGGGGACGCTATGTCCTCCCTGGACAGCCTATTCCAGTGTCTAACAGTCCTTTCTGTGAACAAATTCTTTCTGATGTCCAACCTAAACCTCCCCTGGCACAGCTTCAGGCTGTTTCTTCCTGTCCCTTGTTCCCTGGGAGCAGAGCTCAACCCCCCCTGGCTGTCCCCTCCTGTCAGGGAGTTGTGCAGAGCCAGAAGGTCCTCCCTGAGCCTCCTTTTCTCCAGGCTGAGCCCCCACAGCTCCCTCAGCCCCTCCTGGTGCTCCAGCCCCTTCCCCAGCTCCGTTCCCTTTCCTGGACATACTCCAGCCCGTCAGTGTCCATGTTGCAGTGACAGGCCCAGAACTGGACACAGGATCTGAGGTGTGGCTCCAGCAGTGTCCAGCACAGGGGACAGTCACTGCCCTGGCCCTGCTGCCACACCATTCCAAGCCAGATGCCATTGGCCTCTTGTCTGTCTGGGCACGGCTCATGTTCAGCTGGTTGCCAACTAGTGCCCAAAACCACTGGATTCCTGTCTGACCCAAGAACCTTGGTTATCATCCCAGGTCCTCTCTGATGTTGTTAGGATCTGTGGGACTGTGCACTCGATGGGAGTGCTGCTCCCATCTGCCTCACCCTTGCTGCTCTCTGTCACAGGGCAGAAAAAAAAATGATTTCTGGAATTCTGGAAGTACCAAGCAAAGGTAATTGTGCTGGGGTTTTGTCACCCTGTCCCTGATTTTGACATCCACCTGTTCACATGGACACACACAGAGCTGCCACATCATCAGCACATTTCCACGACGCTGAGCACAATAATGTCAAACAAGTGAGTGTGAGGGTAGGAGCCAGGATCCTGTTTTATGGGAAATAGGAATCCTGGAGGAATAACTGAACTCCTGTGTGGGAGAGGTTCTCCTGCTGCTTCACAAGGAGAATCATAGTCTAATGATAAAACTCATTCTCTCTGCACTTTCTTTTCAGAATTACGTTTTGCTCACAAACCAAAGAACTACTTAATGGAGGATAATAACATTTCTCCTTTTTTTTTGCAATTTCCAGATACTTAAATTACACACTCATAAATCACTTCATACCCAGATAGAGTGGGTATTAGAAATGAAAGGACTCAGATTCCAGTAAAGCCTTCATTAAATTTGCCCATCTCAATTTCCCTCTGAAATGGATAGCAAAAATTACAGAAACAAAAAGAGCCCAGGTGATGGATTATAAAGAGAGGCATTGGCACAGATTATAAACCAACGGAAAATGGTCCTTTCAAAGCCACTGTGAGGTGACTGCCAAGGCATAAAATCAGAACATTGGTCACCCTTTTGTGACATTTTAAATTGGCTACTTCCATCACTTTCATTGACTTCAGGTGCCATCACCCCCATTGATTCACAAAGTCTCATTCATTCAGGGAATGAGGTTTGACTGCAAAAAGAACCACCTCAGAAGCAGATTAGTCAAGAGAATGTGCAGGAAATAACCACAGGAAGGAACAACCCAATAAAATGCAAAGGAAAACTACACTGCACACTGACTCTGGGTGTACAAAACTATGCAGGTCTAAGGGAGTTGCTGTTGACCACATGGGAGTCTTAACTCCCCTGAGACCATTAACTTTTGCATACACATTTGAGAAGGGAAGATTTATTTTTAAACAGTTTTAATCACTGACATTTGTTCAATTTTTATGATGAAAATGAGGAAGAGCAGAGAAAAGATTCCTAATATAGATGTTTTTCTATTAAAACTTTTCCCTCAAGATCTTCCATCCTGCCAACTGCTACTTTTCTAGCAATTAGTCCTAATGATTTTCCTAGCAGTAAAGGAAATCACTTCAAAATGTGTACATACAAAAGCATATGTAGTTAAAATATTTATAAACAATGTATTGTAGTAATTATTGCATATCATAAATATATACCAGTAACATAATGTGTATAAAAATATTATATGCAAAATCCCCAGAGGGAAAGGATAGAATTATTTTCCTTGTTTTTCAGTTCTTAGATTTCACATTTCACAATACAGATATGAGATAATTATGATAAAGAGTATTAGAGTATCTGGTAAAATTCCAACATATTTCCCATTCATTTCTTTGGGAAATATTAAAAATCACAACTAGGACAGCAAACAAAGAAACTTGCCATAAAGTGATGCATTTTAGAACTTAAGACTAAGATCAACTTTTCAATAGAATTTCAAAAGATCAACTTTTAATAGAAATTAAAATCATGTCATCTAAATTATTAAAAGTAAATAAAAACCAAAAAGGCAAAAGACAAATGTGTTTTCACATTCAGCCCAGTAAGACCAGACATGGGGTGTTCCAGAACCACACAAGGGGAAGATGAACCCAGACGTGTCTTTGCTTTTTTTTGAGCAAAAGTTAGCTTCTCTCTGCAGAGGTGATTTTCCCGGGCTGTATTCCTCCACAGACTCTGAAACTCCCAACATCTGGCTGCAAAATCAGAAGAGAATTACACAAACTTTCTTGGAAAGACTGCCAGACTTTGGGACTTGCTAAGGGTGGGCACTAGAATCCCTAAAATAAAACCTTCTGTGGCCAGAAAAGAAAAAGAAAAAAAAAAAAAAAGAAGGAATGAGAAGGGAGAAAGAGGGGAAACAGCAGCATAGTAAGAGAAATAAAAATAGATTCCCTCCAATTTTATTAAACCACATGCCTTAAGGTCTCTCCTCAGGACCAGCCTGACAGGGAGGCATTGGGAGAACACAGCTGGGGAATCACAATCCACATCCTTCTCCCTCAAAGTGATTTTATTTCCCTGGGACTGCCTGATGCTGGCCACCATCAGAGGCAGAAGTCTGGACTTGAAGAAGGTCATGTCTGAATGAATGTGGTGGATCTTGCACTCAGCCAAGTCCCTTACACACAGACAGGAGGGTGTAAATAGGCCCATTTTGCATTATTTTCGCCTTTCCTGCTCATTGTAGCAACAGCAGTGCAGCATCATTGGAACCTACAGGATGAGGTAAAACATTTCCATTGATAAAACCTCCAAATCCCCACCAGTATTAGCGTGGGAGATGGAGCCTCTTTGTCATGCTGTTCCATAGGGTGTTCTGCCAAGATGTTCCAGCTTAATGCCTCTGGTTAACTCCAAGGAAAATACGAGGATTACTGAACAGCAATGACAAGTGGCATTCACAGGGCACTGCCTCCTCTTCCCGACACTGCCCTTTCTAACCCACAAACACCTTGACCTTCACAAGTCTACTGGACTTGTCCTGGTCTACAGCAGCTAAGTCCTCTTAGGTGTTATTTAAATAGCAACAAAATCCCTTTCTTCACATTTTACATTTATCCCAACAGAAAGAAATCACAGCTGATTAAACAAAACAAAACAAAACAACAAAAACTACATGGAAATAAGCTAGGAGTTTCCCTATCCTCAAAACTTGACAATAAGCACATTTGAAACACTCGTGCTGTGGCTGGGAAGGAAAGAGTGGTTTAGCCAATATTTAAAGAAGTGTTTCAAATCTGAACAGAATAAAGAGAGTTTGTAGCCATGGTAACTTCCACAATCATTTATTAAAAAACTACAGTATCCCTGAAGATTTGTGACACGATGCAGCAACTGTGTCACATTGTGTAGGCTGATGCTATGTCTTGAAAGCCTGAATGACTTGATGCGACCTGGCATGATGCTATGGATATTTAAATTTTTTCAAGGGAAATTCCAGTTCTAGTGGTAGGTAGAAGGAAACAAATTTTCACATGGGGTTGGAACAGGACACAAACAAATGACAATAGTAAATAATTCCTTAAAGTTTGTGCACTTGCACAGTAATTTCACAAGATGGAGTGTTTTATTTTTTGGTAAATGTAAAGACACTATTACTATAAAAACGTATTAAAAATTCAAATTTAACCACTGGAAAGAGCTTATACTTTGGATTTTTTTTTACTATTTAGACAGTCACCTTCAGAACTTTGGAGTGCTCATTTAAAATGAGAGCATAAAATCTTTGTGCTTTGACATCTTTTTGTCCTGTTTTGAATGAAAAATAAGACTTGAAAATAATTTTTTGAGCATGTGATCTTGAAAAAATGATCCTTTCTGCCATCATTAGAGCTTCAGACACTGGCTCAGACTGTTCTTTTAATGTTCAGACCAGGCACAGTATGTGAGATCAGGTGATTGCCAACTGAAAAAGTGGATAAAATTCAGGACTGGTCTGACTCCAGTAGGAGAGGGAGAGGATTCCATGGGTTATTACACCCGTGCATTGCAATGAGACATCTCCAACAGAGAGGTAGTATTCCCAAAAGAGCATTTGTCACCACATCAGAGCAGGCATTGGCTTGGTGCAGAACACTTTCTCTCAACTTAGTATTTTGTGAGTTGTATGAGAATTATCAAGGAATGTGAGATAATTTGAAGCCAGTGTACATATTAATCAAATAGTGATGAAAACTAAAAGCATTGCTGCAGCACTCTGAGAAACAGCTTTCTCCCCCAAAACAGAGGTACATTAGTTTTAAGAGGACTGTTTTATAAGGGAGCTCCAAGAAACTCCCCTTGAAAACTGTCTTTCTAAGGGGAGTTGTAGAACTTTCTTTCCTAGCAAAAGTTTGACAAAATACATTTAGAAAAGCATTCTGAATGGAAGAGTCTTTCACTAGCTCTGAAAGAACAATGATTTATTCCTTGGAGAGGTATGACTTTGAGAGTGTGGATCTATCAAATAATGGTTAGGAAAGATCATCCACTGCAGTCCTGTTGGACTTGGTTCCAAAGGCCTCAGTTATCTCCATCATGTCCAGAGACATTATTCTCTCTGCCCCAGAGATAAGCTCCCTGCCTGTGCAATGTGTTATCTTCATTGCAAACAACAGGCTGCAGAGCCTGAGCAGCAGGAAATCACAATAAACTTTTATTTCTCTTATCTGGACAAGTTGCCTTGTCCCAGGTACCTGTCATCAGTGTCACTTGTGAATATTCAACGTAGCTCAACCCATATTTGTGCTCTGCACCACCACAGACTCGTGTATGACTGGTTGGAGAGTGGTGAATGAACTAAGAGGCCTTTTCTTCTTTCACAAACCTCAGTCACAGTGATTTCTCTCAGGACCTGCCAGAAAATGTTTAGATCACCCACTGGCAATAGGCTCTGCCTTAACTGTCTAAGCGCATGACCATTCCATAAACTACAGGCAGATTTCCACTCAATAGGCTTTAATAGCTAATATTTGCTTGGAGACCTTTTGTCTGCCCTCCACACGCAGGACCTGCTTCCTTTTGGAGATAAATCATAAAGAGATGTGCCATAACTGAGACAGAATCTGTCCATTTAAATTTCTTCTCTTCATCATCTGGAACTGTCTAGGACACACCACATGCTCATAGACACTGACAGACAGAGATCTGAAACCCAGAAGGATGAAGAGAGACTATTGGCCTGGCTGGGAAGGACCTTAATCATCTTGTCCCAACCTCCTGCCATGGGCAGGGACACCTTTCACAACCTAGCCTGAAACACTTCCAGGGATGAAGCAGCCACAGCTTCTCTGGGAAACCTGTGCCAGGGCCTCAGCACCCTCACAGGGAACAATGTCTTCCCAATATCCAATCTAACCCTCCTCTCTGTCCGTGTGAAGCCATTCCCCCTTGTCCTGTCACTCCAGGCCCTTGTCAAGAGTCTCTCTCCATCTTTCCTGTGGGCTCCCTTCAGGCACTGCAAGGCCACAATGAGGTCACCCCAAAGCCTTCTCTTCTCCAGGCTGAACAATCCCAATTCCCTCAGCCTTTCCTCCCAGCAGAGCTGCTCCATCCCTCTGATGCCCTTGGTGTCCCTGCTCTGGCCTGGCTCCAGCAGCTCCCTGTCCTTGCTGTGCTGGGCCCAGGGCTGGAGGCAGGTCTGCAGGGGGGGCTGAGCAGAGAGGGGCAGGAGGTGCAGAATCCCCTCCCTCCATCTACTGAATCCTCACCTACTGTGTGCTGAATCAACTCACTCACCTGACTGCAGTGCTGTTCCACTATTTAAAAACCAATTAACGTTTATTCTACTGTGTTTTGTTTGATCTGGTTTGAAACAAACAAACCAGTTCAGTTTTATGATATGCCCTTTGAGATGTTATTTTTCTTTGGAATCTAAATTTAAGCTAAATCAGTCACTGGTCCAACCAAGGACAAATATTTTTAAAGTGCTGCCAGCCATGCCTTTTAGCCTGCTGTCTCCCCTTTATAATTATTGATGTTGGCATTATACCAAGAACCCTTCTCTTGGTGTATCAATAGAGCTGTTTTTAATTTGACATTTTACTTGCTGAATAAAAAACTGGTCTCAGTCACGGCATCAGTTTCAGTGGGTGCTTTCAAGCAACAGAATCCACCATTTCTGTGTTTTAACAGCATTTTATTTTCCTGATATAATTTTGAAAATCATTCAATAATTCTCCACTAAATGATATCCTGGCATCAGGAGGTTATTTGCAATAGACCACATCACACTCAAAGGCCATGTCAGGTGCATGAAGGAAATCTCTTGGCACACCCTTATCACTGGGCTCATGAGAAGCTCCCGGTGCAGGGGAGTGCTGTCCATGCAGGAAACTACACCCTCCTGACCTTCAAACACTGCCAAACATTTTGGCCTCATAGCCCTGCTGTCTTCCTTTGGGCCTGCTCCACACCAGGCTGCTTCCAGATGCTGTGAATTACTGAACCCCGAGGAGAGTTGGGCTTTCAGTGTTGTTGTTATCTGAATGCACACCTTTAAGTGTCAATGGGATGGGAGAAATGTCTGGTTTTGTTTCATGTCTGGTGATGCAGTCTTTCTGCCACAGCCACCTTCAGGACATGAATTATTCACTAGAAATAATGAGAAGACTGGCACTCAATAAAAACTTGTCAGGTTTCCATTCCCATTCAGATGCTAACATTAGCTTTCATCTTGCAAATAATACATATTCAAATTGATTTGCTGACCTATTATTAGGCAAAGGAACTACAGGTCACAATAAGTTAATTTATGAAATCACTTAAGTGAAACCCTACACCTGCCTTTACCTTTCACCTCTGCAGAACATTAGCAGGCTGTATCACATATCATTGCAAATGTTTTTCATTAGAGTCATCAACAAAGCTGCCTAAAGTGAAGCGCAAGAGCTGGATTTAAGAAAAGCAAGTCTTAGTCAACTTAATTGCAAAGGCCCTTGAAACTGGGCTTTGCCATCTCAACACTAATTCCTGAGTCATGGTGGGTGCATGTGCATATTAGAACCCTGCTTTGAAGGCATTGCAATGCCTCATCATATCAAATATTGAAGAAACATGATCAGCTTGTGCTGCAGCATGGCACTGCCACCGAACTAACCAATTCCTCCTGTCACCTGTCTGTATTAAAATCAGGAGGCTGGAAACATGGGAAGTGTTTCTTTAAAATAATGACCACAACTTTCCTGAAGTTTACATGCTCATGTTCAGTCAATCTGTAAGGAAATATAAACAGGCTTCTGTGACCATAGAGACCTGCATACTCTCATTATTCCTGCACACATAGTGAAAAGTCAGAAATGTCTTTAGAAAAAAAGGCTGTCAAAATACAGCAGGAAATTTGCTCTGGTTTTCTTTAGCATAGCTTTCATATTTCCATTAAGTGGGTAGACAAGCAAGTACTGACAGTTTGCAAGAATTTGTAACTTCCCTTTCTGTTTCTAAATTTGTGGAGGGAAATTTGCCACTTTCCCCCTTTTAAGATTTTTACCTCCAGCTTTGGAAAGCTTCAAGTATAGAAATAGGGGTTTTTTTCCCCCTTTGTTCAAGGGAATTCCGTATATATATGTTTATATATATATATATATATATATATATACGGAATATATATATATATATATATATTATATATGTATGTGTATATATATATGTGTATATATATATATATATATATATATATATATGGGTTTTCATGCTTCTCCTTGAGTGGTGGACAGCTATTATTCACGAAAAAGGTTGGGATCATTTCCATGGTATTGAATATGGCACATTTATCAACAAAGTTACCTACACACTCCTCTTCTTCTTGATGTCTAGCCTGAACCTCCCCTGGAACAGCTTCAGGCTGTTTCCTCTCATCCTGTCCCTTGTTCCCCGGGAGCAGAGCCCAACCCGCCCCCCCCAGCTGTCCCCTCCTGTCAGGGAGTTGTGCAGAGCCAGAAGGTCCCCCCTGAGCCTCCTTTTCTCCAGGCTGAGCCCCCACAGCTCCCTCAGCCCCTCCTGGTGCTCCAGCCCCTTCCCCAGCTCCGTTCCCTTCCCTGGACATGCTCCAGCCCCTCAATGTCTTTCTTGTGCTGAGGTTCCCAGCGCTGCCCCAGGATCTGAGGTGTGGCCCCAGCAGTGCCCAGCACAGGGGACAGTCACTGCCCTGGCCCTGCTGCCACACCATGGCTGGCACAGCCCATGTGCCTTTGGCCTCTTGCCTACCTGGCCTGGGCCCATGGATCCAGCCTGTAAATCTCACAATAAATTTACACCCAATGATGACATTGCTGGTAGTGACCAAAAGACCAACAATACCAAGCTTTTCAGAAGCAGAAAGATCACTACTCACCTGTCCCATATTTGAAATATCTCTGAGTTACCTTTTGGCCTCTAAACTGTTACCTGATCTCCCATGGCACAATAACATGAAATGACTTGTACTTTGTGCTACCTCATCCTAAAGAATTCTGAGGGCTAATACATGACAGAGAAAGGCTCCTGTGTCCTCTCAGATCCACTGCTGCAGTCTCAGTGTCTCCTATCTACACTGCTTACTAATTCTCATAAAACAGAACAGAGAATAGAAAAAATTTGGGAGATAGAACTGCTCCTTTGGTGCTTCATTAGCAAGGACAGACTGCTTGCTGTTCACAAGGCAAATATAACCCTGAGGTTCCCTAATTTCTGGTTAGTTTTCTATTTCTTGATGCAAAGTTGAGTTTACTCTCCAATTTTAAAGGATTGCCAAGCCTGGAATGGGCTGTACAGAGGGTGGTAGAGTCCCCATCCCTGGAGGTGTTCAAGAAATGACAGGATGGGGCACTCAGTGCTCTGGTTTAGTTGACAATGTCAGAGGTTGGCCTTGATATCTTGGAGGTCTTTTCCAACCTCAGTGATTCCATGATTCTGTGGTTCTGCGGAGGGGACCTCAAGGACAGTTCTTTAAAAAAAGTCGCGTATCAAAATGCCGAACCAACTCAACAACAATCAAATTGCCAACCAAAACCCCCACCACTAACCCAAAACTCAGGAAACAGAGGAAAGTCTCACTCAGCAAAGTCTCCGTATGTAGGGTCACTGGAAGTCTGATGCGGTACTTGTCTATGATTAGATCAAACATTACGTGATAATAAATATATTAGACACAAGGTAATCCATATTTGACTGGTTTCTTCACATACATATTTTCTCTGACATTTTCTGCAAAATACACATTTAATTCTGAAAATCTTTGCTCTCAAGTAACTTGCCCTTTCAGATGGAAAATCTGCCTTCCTCACCCTAAAGTGAAGAACACTGGTAGTGAACCACAGTAGAACTTGCAGCAGTAGAACTTGCAGCAGAGACAACATTGCTTTGTCACAGTGCAGCCCAGATGAAACTGGGAAGGGAGGAGATGACTACAAAGAGGTTGCACAGCAAAGAACTGTTAAAACAAGCTGTTAATATTCTGGAAAAGCAATAGGCAATCTGCTGGCAAAGTACTTATCCATAAGAAGAGATATGATTTTCAGTGAATCTACTTGAAGTGATTTTTGTTGAATATTCTCTCCCAGGAGAAGAATTCACCCCGTCTCAACTCCTCTCCCCAAACCTTAATTTTCTGAAACATACAGGAAGATTAGTGCATAAAGGAGAGACCATCTGTCTCCTTTCATCACTAAACTAAAGATGGTTTCCTCTGTGCAGAAGATTGCAGCCCTTAAGATCTTGAGACTGTAAGAAGTTGTTATTTAAATGCCAGCAAGGCAGGAATCTAACAGGTCATTATTTCCTTTTAAAACGAGGGAGGGAAGTTGCATCATCAATCATTATCTCACATTATTTCAATCTTATCTCTTTTCTGGCTTTAACAGGCAACCTCAGGCACATGGCCAGCAGCATTCAGTTTCAACCCGGATTTTGTTTCCTTTTCCTCCTGGAATACCTGGGTGACTCCAGGTATTGAGACACGTTTTTAACAGACACACATGGGAAGCACTGAAAAAATCCTGTTGGAAGCAAATGTGTGTCTTGCATATACTAGTAACACTATTTGATATGGCTGTAGATGACGAGCTCTTTCCTTTGCATGGGATTGGCACTGTTAGAAAAGATAATTAACACAAACTCAGGAGCAAGTCTGCTTCTTGAGACTTGATGTTCCCAACCCTCACACTACTTAATTCCATCTAGAGAAAATAATGGGGTTTTGCCTCCTTGGATTGTCCCATTTTTATGGCCAACATGTTTTGTGGAGACAGGAAAGGCTTTTAAACATGGGCAAGCAGAAGCTGAAGCTGTCCCTCTCATAGATTGATTTCTGCAGCTGAGGACTTGAAGGTGCTCAATGCCTAAAGATTATGATTGAACCCATGTATCCAAGGTCCATTGAAATACATGATGCCACTATCTGGAATTCACTGCTTCAGCCCAGAAAATAATGTTCCTCTTCTTATCCATAGCTATCCTAGAACCACCAAAACTATTCTACACACTGAAACATTGCAAATTTGAAAAGCTACACCTGAGACCAACACACAATATATTTTTTTCTTCAAAATCCATCCAAATCAGGGGACTTGGAGGAAGAGAGAACAATATAAGTCCATGTGGGCCACAAAGGTCCACTTACAATTAGACCTGATTCCAGGCTAAAGTCTCAGAGGAAAATAAGCAGAACCATCTTACATTCCAGCTATTGCTACTGGGTACCCATTTTACAAAGTGAATTTGGCAACTATTTATAATAAATAAAAAACCTCAAAAATACCCCAAAACCAGAGTATCAGAGAGATATCAGCCCAGCTGTATGTTTAGCCTGACTGCAGGTTCCTTTCTCTACACTCAGCTGGATACTCTGAGAATGATGAGAACTTTTATGATTATGACTCTCCTGTGTGTTCTACACCTATTTCACTGAGGAATAAAAATGCTACAGGTCAGTCATTCTAGATTTCCTATCATGATGTTATCTGACTATAATGCCTCTTCCTAATATTTTTTTATATCCTGTACCCATGCAGATCTTCCTTTCAGTGGCATCCCACTCACAGAGTAGAGGACAATGTCTGTCATCCTCTTCTTTTTGTCTGCCTTTGTCATTGCATCCTCACAGTTTGCACCCTTACCAATTTATCTCCTGCACCCATTAGGTCCATATTCCCTCCTTTCCCTTTCAGACTAGTAATATTTTGACTATTTATCTCCCATGATTATACAGTACCTTCCTTCTCCAGCCCAAGGCTGCCCTCATGGTGGGAATTTCACCCTCACAGAGGAAACCAAATAAAAAAGCAGGCACATTGCCTTTGCCAAGAGTCACTTCTGCAGAGACCATTTGGAGGGCCCTGCTGTCCCACAGAACTTAAATTGGGACCTTTCAGCAGCTCGTGATTTTACTTGAAAGAGAAGAGAAAAAAAACCCAAAACCAGAGCTGTTGAGAGAAGTTTCCCAAGTGAAACTCAACTCTCAGAAGGCAAGGAGAGGAGGGAGGTTCTTTTTAAAAACATAAACTGCTATAAACTATAGCACTAAAAACTGCTGCTCTGGAATTGGGATATATTTAGTATGGATTCATCACTGAGAAGTAACTTCTCCTGGTATGTGAGCTATCTGTGAGCTTTGAAGCTGTCTTCACTAGACTCTACATAGGGGTAAACAGGCTGGCAAATCTCACTGTATACTTGCTCTTGCATGGGAAAATCCAATTTAATCCTTGGAATTTCAGCTTTTCCTCTTCTGCTCTTAGCCAGGCAGCTGCTTTTAGGAAAATCTTTCATCTTCAAGCAAGACAAGGAGCAAACAGTGTAGACTGCATGTGACCAGAAGCAAAATTTCTACTGCAAACACTGTCTGCTTTGAGCTGTTTCAGACAACCGATTCCTGCTAAAGAGTGTTGTAGGAGCAAAGGACAGTGGACAAGACAGAAAAGAATCAGAAATTAGAGGGCTAATTAGAAATCTAATAATAACTTTCTTTTTTTTTGGTTACATATTCTTCTAGAAGTTATTTCATAGTTTTCAAGTTTGAGGACCCCACGCAGGACAAAACACATCTCCTTTGGGAGATCAACTCAGCAAGCCAAGAACTTTACATTTGCAATATTTGCTTTCCATCTTTCAGTGCTCTGCTGGCTGTCAAAGCAATGCACATTTCATGGAGCATGAAGGGAATCACTGGAGAGAAAGGGGAAAGAGCCACTGAGGTCACTGATCCCGCAGCTGATGTGAGGGCAGATTTTGGGGTTGTCAGGTCAAGTTTTCTTCATATGGTGAGCGGTTCAATCTCTTTGGCCTGGAATCTTCTCCCACTCACCTGATGTGAACTGAGTGGACTTATCTAAAGACCATCACTTAAACTTCCCTAAGTGTGATGAATGAGGAAAAATGTCCTTACTTTTGCATTTTGATTAAGTGCAAGTTGGTGGTCTTTCACACTCATCTTGCATTTGCATATCATCAGATAAGTGTTAACTGGAGAACAGTCTAAATTGAAATCCTGTGTGGGGGAAAAAAACCCAAAAAGTCTTGTTGGGCCACCTTAAGAACCAGACGTTAGTAGGGAATAATGATCATTCAATCTTAGTTTCACAGCTAGAGATGGAAAGGTTAATTTCCTAAACTTCTGAGCAAATAAAGAACAATTCACAGAGACAGAGAAACTTCATGGGATACAATAATCTGACAAAGTACTCAATCAGAAAACGAAACAAAACAAAAACAAACAAACAAACAACAACAACAACAAAACCCCAAAACACCCCAAACCCCGTTTTTCTTATATTTTAAGAAGGATGAGTAGTTACAACCAAGAGGAAAGAAACATATTTTGAAGAATGTTAAGACGGGTGAGGGCAGAACATCTTACCAAATTTGCCAAAGCTCAAAGACTAGGTTTTTGGGAAAGCTGGAGCCTTGGAAGATGGGAGAGCCTACGTAAGAAATGTTTACTATCAGAGCTCTGCCCTGGTGCCATGCTGTTTTAACCTTAAACGACCTAATGGAATGAGATGCAATCATACCATTTTATCTTAATTTATGTATAGCAAAGGCATTTCTGTGCCTCATTTTGTGACCAAGGTAACTCCTCTGACTTGTTACAGCTCCAAATAACATGAGGTCCAAACTGGATCAATGCTACTGAAAGAAAATTGTATTATTTCCCTGAGTTATGTTCTGTGGTATCTGAGATATCAAAATAAAATTTCAAGTACTGATAAAAAAAATTAACCTCCATTAAGCTATTCTGGCAACAGAGAAACAAACACAAGGCCTGTAGCACCAGGATGAAGCACAACAGAGCTGTTACCTCAGTAGGGATTGTATTTTTTGTCCTATTTTTTATTCTTAACTCTCTAACAAGTATCAGCTGCTCCATAATTTTCTTCCTTGTATGACTGAACTGACAAACACACTTTGAGATATGAGCTCTAATTTCAGGTATATCTGGAAAGAAATGATGTCATTCCCAGAATGAGGATCAGAAATATAAAACTACGCTCCTCACAGATCATTCTTCATATTTCCACATCACTCTTCCAGCACAGGGCTGTGTTTAGTTTTCCACAGCTTCCAATGGATTGCTGGAGGTGTTTTGGGAGTACAAGGACAGAGAAAAGTTCACAAACAGGCTGATGGGGATCCTGGATGGAAGTCACAGACAGCTGACCACACACATCAGACCAGATCATCTCCACACTAGGATAAATCCACACTATATTTACTCTCAGTTTCTGTCTTGATCACCAATGTGGTTTTCTCAGCCTTTAACTCCTTGGAAAATGGGAAGTGTCGAATGGATTTTAAGTAAATTTGAGCTAGTGGAAAAAAAAAGAGAACAATGTTTTTCTGGATAACATGATTTACTGGAAACATCTCATCCAGAGCAGTAAACCTTTGTCTCACCTTCTTATCTGTTTTCTATGACCCTTACTACAAATAACATTCAGGGGTAAACATAATTTCCTATATGTTCTATTCATGGCACTCTTGTGTCATTTCAGCTAGGACAAAAATTGCTGACTTATAAAACATTTCAGTTTGAGCTTTCAAAATTTTCAGTTATTTTCATTAAGAACTTTTACTTCTAAGTTTTGGATAAAATATAGGAGAGGAAATAGAAAAAATAGAAATTCTTCCTTCTCAATTTTCACAGGTGTTGGAACAAGTGATCCTCTATAAACTACTCTTATACGTGAAACTACATCAGGAGAATGCCAAAGCTGTTTCTGAAAAGAGTTTGTGTTTTAAGTCCCACACACTGTGGTGTGCCTTACAATCATAAATTTAAGTTGGAACAGAGCTGAGATCTTTACACTATTTCTAGACTCTTTTAAAAAGTGGTTACCCTGATAATGTGGCCCTTGAGTGAAGCTGATTTATTGACATTTCTTTCAGAAAGATGGATGGAAATTTCCTGTGCATCCTGGAACTTTTTCACTTGAGATATTACCATCAGAATCCCGTTTAGAGATGTAACCATCACTTTAGTCAGGCCTTTTACTGAAAGGAAAAGGCTGATGAAATCAATTCACCCCATGAAAGAAAGATAACACTGTGTTGGCATCAGCCTGTTAAAATTCACTGGGATCAGTGGCTGTGGAATCAATTGGCCATGGAATCCCAGTCGGTGCAAATTTTCCTTCCTTCTCCTTCTCTTGCATGCTGGTATTCTGGGACTTAACAGAGACACATTTCCAGCACAAAGCAGACGGGATAACAGTGAAGAAGCAGAAATGGGGGTGATTTTAACTTCACCCCATGCTCATAACTTGGGAGGTTCAAGGTGGTCACTAAGGGGTGTTTTCACTGGCTGGACTTTGGGAGGTTCATGACACTCAATTCTTGGAGCTTCAGGGTTTGTCATTTTTCCAAAGTCATTCCCAATTACTTTCTTCCCTGCTGTACAAACTTCTTTCCCCAAACCTTTTATTCCTTCCTCATAAGGCTGTCAGCAGCCTATTCCTTTAGGAATTTTGTGCATTTATTTGCTCAGATGACTCTTTGGGACTCATTCCTACACAGAGAAAGGGGGGATGTGTAGCCTGGAAACAACTTCCATTTAATCAAAGCACCTTCCTCAGAATAGACTCCCTGTGTCCAACGGGAGAACAGAGAATATTCATACCTCATTCTCACATGATTCACCTGTTTATCAGCAATCCCATCTTCTTGGCCTCGAGCCATGGCAAAAGAATTTATTATTATTCCATGTCTCATCCATTCTCTTGCATGTGTTTCTGTTTTTCCTTGGACTATATCTCTCCAGAAGATGACTTTCCCTCGTGCCTATCCTCAAACTATGGGTACCATTAAAAAATGAACATTTGTTCACCACACAACCACATGCAAAGACCTTTCTAGGCTTGAATTTCATTTTTTGGAGGGTGGGTCAGGAGATTCTTTGCTAGATTTTATTCTTAAAACTTTCTTATATTGTGAATAAAGTAAGTTGCGAGGAGAAATTTTTATTCTGATTCATACCAGTGAAAAGACTGAGAATGGCAAAGCTCACCATGGAGTTCTTAAGTGTTCATCTCAGGGGAAGGGAAGTTTTACCAGCAATTCACATGGACAGAGCCAGGGAAGCCAGAGTTTTAGCTGTCACATTTATTCAGCTGCACTAGTCTGAATGGCCAGTTTTAAAAACTACCATTAACTGTTGCCTGTCCTTTTCTTTTTTCCATCAGCTCTTGCTCATACTCCTCACAGAAAACCTGATGATCAAAGTTAAGTGATAAAAGATGACTTTCTGCAGTGTGTTCTGCTGTATCAAAGTGCTTTAAATAGACCTTATTTAAAAAAGAAAAAAAAAAAGAAAATAATTTTTTTTTTCTTCCAGAATCTCAAACTTTGCCTAGTAAAATCCCAATTTAAGTGAAGAAAAGTTGGGACAGCTATGAATTCTTGGACTCATTCTCTTCATAGTTATTTGTATTTTGGAGGTTTTCAGTATGGGCTTTATTTGTGGCAATTTCCAAACGAGGCTGAGAAGGGAGTGCCAGTTTGGCAAAACAGTGGAAAAAGCTACTGAGAAAAATGTCCCTCACATTTAAAATCTTTACTCTTCAATCTATGTGTGCCTAACAAATACGTGCTGGCAGCAGCCTGTTTTTTGTCACATTAATGAAGCACAAAAAGATTGGAGAAATCAAGGAAAGCCAAAGCAAACCAGAAATTTCCCTTGGTGTGGTGCTGAGCCTGGGAATTCTTCTGCATAGCCAGGCAGTGCCAGTGGGACTCAGGGATGCATGATTGAGGATGAAGAAAGGCATTGGGAAGGCTCTGAAAGGAGAATTTTGTTCTCTAGTGCATCATTCTCATAGTCTAAGAACAAAGCGTACCTGAGCAAAGGTAGGAAGAAAGGATTTGCTCTTACTCCTTTTTTGCCTGTCAGCCTGAGCTGTGCAGGATCAATGAGAGAAAGAATTGAAAGAAACTTGCCCAGAGATGTTTCCGTGGCTGCTCCATCCCTGGAAATGTCCAAGGCCAGGTTAGATGGGGCTCTGAGCAACCTGGTAGAAAGTGTCCCCCATGGCAGAGGACTGGAACTGGATGGGGTTTAAGGTCCCTTCCAACCAAAGCCATTCCATGATTCTGTGAGACTTGTGGAATACCAAGGTATAGTATTCTAGCATTCAGGTGGTTTTGTGTGAATTCTGCACTGACAGATGAGATTTTTTTCCCCCCTCAGTCTTGTCTGTGACTTTCTGCTGAGGTGCTCACACAGATATCTTGGCTCCACACGGTTGCAGTGAGTTGTCCTGTTTGAGCCAATCCAAATGACTGGTTATCCTCCACAGAGGTTTGTAACCTCCACACAGCTGAGGGATGATAGCTGTGCTCCATTTATAAAACACTCCTTAGCCAACACCCAAACTGCACTGAGGCTGCTGCCACCCCTTCAGTCCCCTAAGGCTGCTCTGCTCATTCCTCACTCTCTGACACTTCTCCTTACTGGAGCATTAGAACCCCTGTTCAGATGTCCTGCAGGATGGCCTGTGGCAGAGAAAGGAGCACTCTGCTGTGCTTCCTAAGCAGGAAGAGAAGCAACTGCTCATTAGCTACTGGAGCACACATCTGTTCCCAGCTTCCACACTGGCATCCATCCCACTGACGGGCAGGAATGGGCCAGACCCCAGAGCAAGCAGAGGAAACTTAATTTGTGCCTTCTACCCCATCTTCTTCCCAAAAGCTACTTTGAGCTTTTTGCTCTTTAAGGACAGAAACTAAGGGCCCTTGACTCAGCCAGCACCTAGCATGGTTCAGTAAGGTCACAGAATCACAGAATGGTTTGGGTTGGAAATGATCTTAAAGACCACCTCATTCCAACCCCCTGGCCTAAGCAGGGACACCTTCCACCAGACCAGGGTGCTCAAGACACTTATTCCTTCCTTCCCCTGGTTGACAGAGAGGGGGTAAGGGGACACTCTCCCTAGATGACCCCTCAGCAGCAGCACTGATCCTGGCACTGCCAAAGAGACCACATTTTGGCTGGCCAAGTGCAGAAAAGCTCCCATGCAGCCACATTCCTCCCCACACATCAAGTTAGCCTGGCTCCAAACACCAGGTTCAACTCTGGCCTGAAAGGCACTTTTGAACCCAGAAGCACACCAGCACAGAGCTCCTCTGCCCTGGCTTTGTGGGTGAGGCAGGTTCAGGGCCAGGGTGAAAGACTACCTGAGATTGAAGCAGGATGCTCACTGCAGCACTGGACCTGTTAATCTCTGCTGCTAGGAAGATCACCCTGACCCTGTCTAGCATCAATTCAATATTTTCTTCCTTTGCCTTCTGCAAATTACGTAAGTGGGGGGCCCCTTGGAGGCAGAAAAGAGGGGCTGTGGTGGCAGCTGCTGCTCCCTAGGAGGGAAAGAAAAGGGAGCAGTGAGTGGAAAGGGACTGTCACAACCAGTGTGGCTTTGCTTCAAGTAAAGGCTCTCCAGCTGGGGCTGCGTGGGAGGGAGCAGATTCTGCCAGCAAGCAGAAAGGTGGAGGATTTGTTTTGATGTGGTTGTGCTGGCTTGTTTTTTTTTTTGTTTTTTTTTTTTTTTTTTTTTTTTTTTTTTTTTTTTTGTTGGTTTGTTTTTTAAACACGAGCTAATTTTATTTCTCCCGTGGCCCCCTCCTCATGTTGAGCTCTCCAAGGTAAGAGTTCACAGCTCGAGACACACAGGGCGTGTATCAACAGCCTCCAGCATTTTAAACTGACAACAAAGAATCCAACCAAAATATCACCTCTCTATCACCAACAAAACATTTTTGGTCATTATCAGATTTCTCATCTTATGACAGCTTTTATGTCCTATCCTTGTGTCCCACAGAGCCAAGTGTGTATGGGTCCACACATGAGAGACAGCAAAATGACAGCTGAGATCCTTTGAAAATTGTCAAACTCCAACCTGATTTCAATATGATGTTTTGGGGGAAAAGAATAATAAAAATACCCAAAGCAAATTGAACTCTTCATGCTTTTTTCCCACCCTCAGTTTGTCTGCACTCTGAGCAGGGTGAGAGCAGCTCTCTCAGAGCACATCACTAATATTTACTGCCTGCATCTGCTGTACTCAGGCAAAAACTGCTCCCAGCCCTGCCCCAGCCTCACATCCCCCAGTGCAGTTAATGTGCTGAGAGGCACTGTTTTGCCCTAGTAATCTTGTTTACACATGTTTCCGCTGCATTTTATTTTCTGCATGCCTGTGCTGCAATCTCATTTGCCAACCTGAAAGGTAAAAAACAAAATAGAACGAGCTACTAAGAACAAAAAAAAAAAAAAAAAAGAGAGAAAAGGCTCGCAGGAATGCCCCTGCTCGTCTCACGTAGGCAGGAATGTGCTTTTCCACCGCTGCCACGTGAGGAATGGCACTTCTGTGCTCAGTGTTCCCCGGGTCCCGCCTGAATTCCCGAGTGGGAGGCACAAAGCGCAGGGATTTGCGGGCAGTTAATTCAGATAATTGTATTTTCCTGCTTCCTGTGTAATGGAAACGCCGGAGCTCCGGGGGCAGAGGATTCCACGTGCGCTCGCCCGCCGTATGTAGTGCACCGTGTGCCTGCAGCTGCCCTCCTCTAGTCCCATCTGTTGGAAATTGATGTTGATTTTGCTCATCTTGCCTCCTGAAAACCCAGCAATAATAATGAATGAACTCGGCGTTCAGCAGAGTGTTGGCAGCAGAAACAGGCAGGCACATGCTCTGCAAGGTTCCTTTGCTGCAAATGCTCACAGGGGTATGGGACTGGATCCTGGGACTGAGAATCCTGTTCTAGACAGGTCTTTGCACCACCTTCACCTCGGTGGATTTCAGTCCATCACTCTTCTCACCATTAGGAGGCTTCTGTTGTGTTTCCCGACTACCTTGGACCTTTTTTCCTGTAACTACAGGCACAAAGCTCAATCACAGAGCTAGGCTCTGGTAAAGGGCAGTCAACTTCTAAGCAAAATCCCCTTTTCAGGCTGAAGATATTTTCACCTAAATTTAACCTTTTATTGCAAATTAAAAGTTGATAAATAGAATCAAAATGATTTGATTAGCCTAGCCTGAAACTCAAGCTTATTAAACCATGAACTTGCTTCCTGTGCTCTAATAGTGACAAGGAGAAGCTGGAAAGAAATTAACGAACATGCTTTCGGCAAAACAGCAGCAGCTCACCTAAATGAAAGAAGATGTCCTATTAATAGAAACCCTAATTATAAGCCAGCCCCAGCTGTTTGTTTACAGGAACATATCTTGTTTCTGTTTGGAAATGTCTAGATGTGTACACTATGCCTCCGAGATGTAAGAGGAATCAGGAGCTGTCATTTTGGGGTACATGAGAAAATAGAGCTCCACTCAGTTCAGTCATGGAGGTGTAGGTAAGTCAGACAAGTCAGCTGTCCCCAACACCACTGTCACCACTCGCAACCCTCAGGCTTTTCTCCCTGGAGGTCCTACTGCCCGTTCCCTGTGGTAAATAGCCCACAGCTTGAGTTTGTTCAGCCTTCATTCTATTTAAATGGGACAAATTTTGCAATTTGTGTGATTTAAAATCCTGAACAGAGGCTTGGCATACTGCATTAAATAGACAAGGATGAGAAATGTCCTTCTCTCTTTGCTTTGTAAACAGCTGTATTTGATGGAGTCTTACTTGCAGCAAGGACATTTTCCCAACACACTGAGAGTGATAGAAAATTTCCCACTGACTTCACTAAACCTTTGAGACCCAAAGGAATATTACAGCAGCAAAAAGCCAGCATTGTACAATGGCCTCAAGTTTCTCCTGGCAGTGAATGTCTTTTCCAAATAAAAAGCCAAAAAAAGCTGAATCTCCCCAAAGCAGGAGAGACATTGAATGGTTTCATGTCCTTGCTCTGAGGGACTTTAATGTCCGTGAATGCTCAGAGCGCTCAGAATTTTGATAAGTTCACTCTAAGATCAAAGCCTGTTTCCAGAGACTCAGAAATCTCCTCATTAAAGCCTCAGTCCTGCATCCATTTGTGCATCTGTTCACGTCAGTCAGGACTATGCCTCAACAGAGAACGGAGCACCTCACTGGATCTATCCAGCAAAAGAAGGTCAAGGGATTTGGAAGGAACGGGAAGATCCATGTGACAAGGATGAAGTCCTCCAGTCAAAGGCCTTAGGCTTGCATCAGCCCACAGATCCCCCAGGTCATGGTACTCTTTTCCATAAGAGGGTTAAAAAACCCCAACCAAACAAATTCCTTTAAAAAGTTTGTGATTCATAGAAACAAGTTTCATTTAAAAGCAGGTAAACTCTGAGGTGTTCCGTGAGCAAAAACCAGAAGAGCTCCATTAATGTCAAGGAAATGAGGCTGGTCCATGCCAGGTGAGAATCTGCCTGAAAGACTCTCACAAGGCAGGGCCAGGTCCTACAGCATCCAGTTCCAAGAGCTGCACAGGCAAGTACTGTCCTCACACAAACTTCTGGTGAAATGGGTGACACTCCACTGATTCATGTAATATCAGTTCTAAATTTAGCCATGGATGAGAACTGAAATATAGGACATAAGCCTTTATGGAGCAGGAAAATCTACCTTTCGAGTCCAAACAGACTTATGAAGAATTATTCCTGAGCTGAGCTTATCACTCACTGGTAATTTTTTCAACCATCTCAAATCCCACATCAGAAGAATTTCAGACTGTGACAGACAGATATAGATACAAATACAGATACAGAAGTAGATATAAATGTAGATTAACACATTTAAAATTATCAGTCATTATTACTCAGAAACTGTTATCACTGTCACACACACGTGATATGATTCTGAAGAATGGGGACATTATTTTATTGAGTTATAGATTGGGAAAAGGCATAAAGAATACAGGTAATGCACATATTTGAAATAACAATATAAACATAAACAGAAAAATGTTCAAGTCAAAGTCACATGAAAAATTAGACTACTCTTCAGATGCATTCTAGACTTGTATGTACAGCATTTTTAAGCTAAAAGTAGAAATATAAACTTCAGAGATGCAGCACATCTCAAGAATACAAAATAAATAAACATAGATGAGTGCCAATAATAGAAAGAGAACAAATACTTAAATCTTCTTCCAGAATGATGAGAAAGTTTGATATGTAAGAACCAAAGGAGAAGATGCCCAATCTATGACAAGAACTCAATTTATTTCCAAACAAAAGCTCAAATAATAAAATCTTGTGCCTGGGAGGGAGCCCCAAAGCATTTAAACTTTTCTCATTCTTGTTGTGGAGCTGAACAATTCCTCTATGAGAGAAAACTCGGAGCAGACCAGTGTTTCAGCAATCCCAGTGAAGAAATCCAGTTCTGGGGATGATGGGGACATCGCAGTTATTTATCCAGAAGGAAGTTTTTCAACAGCTTCCAACCCAAGATGACTTGAGAACAAGGAATTAGGCTGGCTTGGTTTCAGACTCTGCAGCAGTGTCTTCCTAATAGTCAGTGTCTGCAGGAGGAAGGCAATCAGGAGAGTGCAATGCAAAAAGCTGCAGTAATTAATGAGGAAAAACCAATAGGACACAAAATTATTATGACACACTGGACTCAAAATGATGGCTTAGGACAAAGTGGAAGGTTTCCCAAGGCAGGGGGTTGGAACTAGTGGATCTGTAAGGTGCCTTCCAACCCAGGCCATTCTAAGATTCTCTGAAAGATTCATCATTATTTCACTTTCCTTTCAAGAGTGTTACAATTAATTGAGTGACACTGAGCACCATCAGCGGTTTTCCTGCTGGAAGTTTCTCCCTCATCAATTTGTTTGCATAACCAAATATCCTAGAGAAAAAAACCAGCCCTGTTTCCACTCCCACAATCCTTGCAAATTAGATTTTTATGGTAGATTTTTCCTCTCCAGAAAAATAGGTCAGTTCCCCTGCAGTAATGCACACAATCTGAGGCCCACGTTTCTGCTTGGAATGAGCACACATGGAATGCAAGTGCCCCTCGGAGCTGGGCATCTGCACATGCCACCCTCTACTTCAACTGGTCAAGTGACTATTTGCAGATTTCCCCTGCCTTCAGAGCTGAAGCAAAGCCTAAATACTTAAGCCTTTTTCTACTTCCAATCTCCCTCTCTGAAAATATGGACCATAAATATCCTCTCCCAGGAGATTAATCCTGGAACCTTATTGGGCTTAAAGTTACGTTCAAACAATGTCCTAATAAAAACAAATAGTAAATAAAGTGCCTTCCAAGGACATCAAATCATGATTACAATGACTTCCATTTTTGTAGAACTTCCAAAATAAGTCTTTCTTTCTTTACGCGTTAGAAAATAAAAAAGACTTGGTACACGGGAATAAGTCAAATAGATGGAAATATAAAAAAAAAAAATAACAGGAGATTGCTTAAGAAGAGTATTTAAAACCAGAAAAGTTATTCCCAAGTAGCTTCCCAGGCAGCTTCTGTAAGACAAAATAGAAAAGAAAAAAGCAGACAAAAAAGGATTTTTCAGCTTAGTGGGATCGAAGAAGCTGGTTTCCATGGGGTCTGAAAGGGAGCAAGGAGTACTCTGACCCTGACTGCACACCTGAACCACATGATTTTACACACACACACACACACACACACACACACACACACACACACATAGCCCTTAAATCCAACACAATTGAATGGTGCCTTCTTTCAGCGTGTGTGCAAATCCTCCACTTTGTAAAGCAGCCCTGAAAGGGCAAAGGGGAGAGAGAGCCCTACAGATACTGGTTATTCACCCTGGGAGTCCTGCAGCATGGGGACCACACAGCCACCTCTCTGCCTGTCTCAGAAGGTCGTTCCCCAGTTTTGGTAAAATTTTAAAGTCTTGAAGGTGAACTTAAGCCTAAAGGTGACTTACATAAAAAACCAACAACAACAACAAGAACAGCAACAAACAAACAAACAAACAAACAAACAAAAGCAGCAAAGTGAAATCCTTTGGCAAGGTTTTGAACTGAATCTGTGTGAAATGAAATAAACAGTTCTCCCCACTCCAAAATACCAAAGGCAGTTTCTGTCAGAAGAGCTCCCCATGTGATAATCTGCAGTGAAGCCTCAGTGCCAGAGCTGGCACCCTTTGAAGTTAAAGGAAAAGCTCCTGCTGTCTTTATGGTGCCCAGATTCCTGACTGGATTGAAAAATACCAGAGTAAGAGGCTTCCTAAGTTCCTAAGAGCTCTCTGAAGATCACTGCCCAGTGATTAGAGGAGATGTCAAAGGGACTGGGTTAGAAACCTCACACTGGCTGAGCTGGATATGCTCCCTAGAAGGGATCCTGATTTTGTTGTGAGTGATCTCAGAACAAAGCTCAGCAAATCTGATGGCAGATTTGAGATGAAAAAGAGACATTCACATCTCAAAATAAAATATTTGGCTGCTTTTTTAACATTTTATTTTACCAATTCCACTTTTCCTGCTATTTTTCCCCTACTGATTTATGTTAGCTGGAATTAAATTTGAATTTTATGTGGGTTTTTCATGGTGTTTTCGTACTCTTCTCCTTTCTTTTCTCCTTTTGAAGGAAGAAGGAGACAGAGGGAAAAAAAGAAGGTTGGAAAATGAAAGGGACTTTACTCATTAAAATTTTGAAAAAATTATTTTTTTTGCAGCTGATGTCAAATTAACTGAAATTGATGTTTTCATGTAAACATGAAAAATACCAATGTGGCATTTTGACACCCTTTGATTGCATATTTTCTGCAGCAGCAATTTCTTGATTAAGAATTTTCAGCCAACTTAAAGGCACGAGAATTAGGAGTCCCTGCAATCTGGCATCCTGAGCCATAATCTTTGTGAGTAGCACAGAGGGATCTGTTCTGTGCAGCAGAGCATCTACACTACAGCAGAGTGGTGCCTGTAATACAAGCGAGGATAACACAGGGCAAGAGATTAATATTCTGCATCACACTGGGCTCTGTTATTTTTATCCTGCTGTTTCCTTCACTCACCATCTCATGACTCACACCCTCCCCACACTGGAATTTCTGCCTGGGTCTCGTGGCTCACTGGTGTGTTAGGGAAGACGTGGAGAGCCAACTGGAGAGCGCCGCTCCTGCTGGAGCTCCAGGTCGCTCTGGAAAACACAGAGAAGCAACAGAATTTACTGGTCTGTCACATACCTGCGCTGGCTGTTGCAGCCTCCTTAGCAAACTGTCTGCAGCACTTGTGAGGGTTGCAGTTCTTCCTTGTTTTTACAGCCTTAGTGACATGTCTGAATGCAAGTCCCAGTTCTGGACAATCTCACGGAAAGCTGGCATGGCCTTTAGTAAAAGTACAGGGTTCAGTCTGTGAGGTGAGAAAGGGCTCTTGAGAGACAGGTGAATGTAATTCAAGGTGAGTAAAAAAGCTGCTCCTTACACATTTCTTGGTTATCACCTCAGGGGCATGGTCCTCGATGCCACACTAGGCAGACTATGCAGGGTCAATGCTTCCTAAGGCCAAACCACAGTTCCCTGATGTGGGATGGGAAGGCCAGGTCACAGGAGGAATTAGATTACTAATTGCACATATAGCTACTGTGATCCAAAATGCAGAACATCTAAACCCCAGCACAGTCTGCTGCTGTAGAATCCTGCACTCACACTTCCCAGTGGATTCAGTTTCCCAAGTGTCTGGACTCTGGTTTCTCTTTAAATCCAGAAGTAACACAGAGTTTGCTAGTTAGGAACCTCAATTCTACCTCCTCCCAGAAATGACGCTGATCAGAGGAAGCATAATTATTTTCTCTTATTTCTCATTGAGTGGTAAGAGCCCCTGCTCAAGAATCTCAATTCCCTCCTTTCCCTGTATCTGAACTTCCATCTCCATCTTCCTGAGGGCATTTCCTAACCAGTCAGAAGCAAAGAGCACAGAAGGTTCACTCTTTATATGAACAAGCAAATATTCTCTAGGCTAGAGGGAGTACTTCAAGCAGCAATTGGACACCATATCACCTTTCAAAAAATATATTCATACCAGAAAATAACGGATAAATCTCACTCTAGATGTTTCCTCCTCTTTTGCCCTGCCACTTTCAAAAATGAACTTCATTGAAAGGTATCTAAGAACACTTGTCCACAGAATATTTACATCTTGCAAAAAAAAAGGTGTTTATCTGGGGTAAGGGGAATAAAATCCTAACTCAGGTATGAAAATTCCACTCAGTAGCACGATTTCCCTCATGCAGGTACTGAAGCAATGGGCTCTCCAGGCCCTTAGAGTGTATCTGGCCAAAGTAATCCCCCTTTTTGCTGAGAAGGTAGGTGGGAGTCAGCTTGGTTCTGGAATCAGTTTAGCAGAAGGATCACTTGCAATCCATTGTGTTTTTCCAGCTTTCACAGGAAAACTTAGCAAATGACATCAAACAGCCATTTCTCACAAGCTTTTAGATCCTCTGGCCTCCTGCTTTTTCTTTTTGCTCCCATCTGGCTCTTCAGGTAACACTGGAAAACATAAAGCATGTTTTATTTCTGTGGATGTTTTGTTCTCCAGATTTGTCCCGGGGCAAACTTCCTACTCTGTCACATCAGCTCAAGTCCTTCACATGGAATGCTGATGATGACTCAGAACAGTCAATGAGCCTTGTGTTGGTGAAACAGCCTCATCCAGCAGAGACTTTGTTGCTCAGAACCCAAACACCAGCTCAAGCCAAGTCACATGCTCTGCCCTCTCCTCTTGTCCCTCCCCAATATAACTGGCTGCCTGGGGGGGGGGGAGTGGGGGGCGGGCGCAGATGTGCATGATGGAGCAGGAAGGCTGATGGCTTGCACATCCACAACCATCCAAATGTCAGATCTCCCCCGAATCCAAAGGGCAGAAGCTTCCCTCAGTCCACCCTCAGTCTAGAAATGTGACCTCAACACAACAGTCATGCCCTTCCTCTCAGACAATTCCTCCAGCTGGAGGATGATCAATGTGAGTGCCCCAGGAGAGGCTGAGGAGGATGTGATTACTGACCTGAAGTAAAGCCTGTGCACACTGCGGGAGGAGCTTCCACTAAAATCTCTTCCACTGGAGTCAGCACCTCAGGACAACAAATGCTGCTGCAGTTTGAAAGATGATTACCGAAAAAAAAAATAAAAAAAGCTAAAGGGAATTGGAGCAGCCAGAGAAAATCTTGTTAATGCAGCAGTGTCCTGCTGTGAGCTTTCTGTTTAAATGAGAGGGTCCTCAGTACTACTGAGTTAAACAAGTTTTTGCTGTCAAACACCTGTCAGCAGTCCTTTAGAGTAAGGTTTGTCCAGAGCTGCAATCTCCTGTTCTGGACCTGTCCTTGTCTGCAGCTGTTCTAAGCGGACTCCATGAATCAAGAGGAACCTTTTCCACATCTTACTTCTCAGTTCTGTCTTATCACCTGAGGTGCACAAAAGGTCAGGAAAAGACATAAAAATATCTCAAAGAGGGTGTCAAGAGGATGATGCCAGGCTCTCTTCAGTGGTGCTCAACGACAGGATGAGTAGCCATGGCCATGAACTAAACACAAGAAGTTCCACCTCAGCATGAGGAAGAATTACTTTCCACTGAAGGTGGCAGAGCACTGGAACAGCTGCCCAGGGAGGGCCTGGAGTTCCCCTTCTGGAGACATTCCAAACCTCCCTGGGTGTGTTCCTATGTCACCTGCTCTGGGTGACCGTGCCTGGGCAGGGGGGTTGGACTGGATGAGCTTCAGAGGTCTCTTCCAGCCCTAAGGATTCAGCGAAAGCAATCACTCAGAACAGTGAGGAAATAACTTGCGAAGAGCAGCTTTCCATTCACGTGGAGTTGGTCTCTGCACTTCCTCCCACCCTTCTCCAAACACAAGGAAAGGAAGATGCAGGGACACTTTTGTCAACTGGAACATGGGATAGAGCAAAGCGAGGGACTTTCTCCATGAACTGTTTTTTTTCTGGAGGATGTTAGGGGCTTGGAAGACATGTCTTCATGAAAATATTCCTGATTCAATCCAGAGTTCTCTGCCAAAGGTTTCCTAAATCATATGAGAGATGAGCTCTTTGCCACCTCTCACGGGCAGTAACTTGCACTTCCTACAAGCCGGAGCAGGGTGGTTCATTTTTTAATATTCCAGAAAAAAAAATAAAACTAGTGTGATTTCCTTCTAGTGATTCAGAAGAAAGAGTTGCAATCCAGAGAGTAAACTAAATACTAAAATGTACATAATCAGTATAATTTCCACAGGACAATGATCAAAATCGCCTCACATCTGTACACTGCATTCCTGGAACTCAGTCTTCATGGCAAATGGATGCCTACCATTGGATAAAAAATGTCATCTGGCACTGAAAACAACAAAGAAGGATGGTAGTTCCTCACTCAGAGCATCACTGAAAAAATACTTAAAAGTATTGATGTAAGATTAAAGCCTTTAAAATAAAACCACATCATTAAAAAGCAGGAATTTTGCCTTGAACATTGAGTGTCACCAGTTTCATGACAAGTTTATAGTTCTATATTTGGAACAAGAATTAATAGGAAAGGAATCTGAAAAACCCAAACATCACTACTTGATATCTCATCATGAGAAATGTGTGAGATATTTCTCCATCTCACAAAGAGTTTCTCTCCTAAGAGGAAAGGTTCACAGTTTGCTTTTTCAAGAAACTGTAAGTTTTGTACTTTCTAGTATTAACTGATTTATGCAAATTTTATACTTATCCTGTCCATGAATTAATGAGTTGCCAATCTTGCTGTATTTTAAGTCAGATAAGCACCAGATGGAGAGCAGACTTGCTTAATAAGGGGTTTTATCAAAGGAGTTATTAAGCAAATATACATCTGAAATCCAGTGTCAATACTGACAAGTCTAACAAACTTTCCTAAGGAATTAGCTGTTTCTGTGGTGGCTGGATTCAGTTGTAAGTTCTTGGCAGAGATCAGTATCCTCTACTTGAACCGCGCTGTCCAAAATGTCTAAACTGAGCCCTGAGCTCAGTTCTGACCCCCGTGAGTCAGTGACACCACACCAAGTGTCTTCCACTGCATCAGGACTGTGACTTACTGGTTTTGAGTCAGACCCTGGCAATTACCTGAAGTGCACCCTTTGGCTGCCATGGCAAGGCCTAGATTAACTCTTTCACCTCCAGCTTAATTAGACCAGCCTTGGTATGTTCAGCAGTACTAGAGCAGCTGTCTGTGGCATTGCCTTTTCCCTGTTCCTGCTCCTACACAGGCTCTCTGAGCACAGACTTTTTCCTCTGTGAACTGGGAATGTAGACCAGGAGCACCTTCCCATCAGAAAAACACAGGCTTTTACTGAAATGACTCCCTTCATGAAATGCAGCATCAGATCAAGTTTGCCTGTGACAAAGGCAAATTTCGACTGGCACAAGGCAGTGTTGAGTCTGACAGTGTGTGACTTCCACAGGTGTTGCTAGAGCCTGTGGGAGGTGTTGCTGTGACTCATGGAGGCTGGCAGAACTAACAGGGCAGCTTGGTGAGACAGTCCTGTTAATGATTCTGCTGGTTGTACAAGGAACCAGGCCATTCACAAACTGAAAAGGAACAAAAGATGTTTCAGGAGAGGGCATGGGAGCAGCCACAGCTTCTTTGGGCAACCTGTGCCAGGGCCTCAGCACCCTCACAGGCAACAATTTCGTTCTCATATCCAATCTAAACCTACTTTGTGACAGTGTGAAGCCATTGCTCCTTGTCCTGTCACTGCATTTGTAAAAAATCCCTCTCCACCTTTGTCCCTTCAGGTACTGGAAGGGATTTGTTCCTGTGAAGGCTGCACCTGCTTAAAGAAAGACTGAATGTCTCCGCTTGGTGAGTGACACACCTGGTGTAATCA
Source organism: Chamaea fasciata (assembly GCF_029207755.1). NCBI lineage: Eukaryota > Metazoa > Chordata > Aves > Passeriformes > Sylviidae > Chamaea > Chamaea fasciata. Next base: position 51,655,067 of record NW_027094090.1, read on the forward strand.
TGGGAGAACACCTGGCAAGGCTCCCTAGTGCTTGTGTTCCACTGAATATTTAAATTTTCTTTGCAAAGATAGAAATGAGATAGAATAGTCTGCAAATGCTCAATTCATTTCCAGTAGGTAGGAAAAAAAGAATGTTGAGATTCTTCGGAGAAAGAGGAAGAAGCTGGATGAACAGAGAGCAAAATGGCCAGTAAAACTTGCAGCTGCATAACGTGTAAGAAAAAAACTCTCATGTGCATCACAGAGATCTAAATTTTTGTCTGTGTTCTGAAAAAAACACGTTCTGGGTATTTATAGTGATGCTGGTTAAAAAAAAGCCAGCCCAAATTTAAATCTGAATCAGCCTGACACTTAACCAACAATGAATATTCAAAAGACCTGGCTGCCACCACTTAGAATTCAGAGACAGTGCTCTAAATTCTACCTGTGAGACCACCAGTGAAGACTTTCTCTACCTGCAAAGTGAAGGCTTGAGTTCACTACGCAGGGTGCAGTCACAGCTGTAAGAGTGACAGGGTGCAGGAGAAAAAACAGAGTAAAAGTGAAAATATCATCTTTACAGTAATCTGTGGATCAGCCCGTTTTAGAATCCAGCTTTAGGTGCTGGGAGCTTAAAACTGAATAAGAAGCCTTATAGGAGGTGTGTGAATGATCCACAACAGAAAATTTAAAAGCAGGAAAAGGAGTTTCTTTTTAACAAAAGATGTAACGAGGCTATGGAATTCAGTGACACAGGCAATCAGAGGAGCCAAAAACTTAATTGGATTCCAAAGGGCCAGGACATTGAAGGGAATATCCAGATTAACTACAGAAAATAAAAACATGGAATAGGTTGCTATTCCAGCTATTTTAGTAAGTACTAATCCCGTGATCTTATTGCATCCCGTGATGCAATAAGAGGTCTTTGCACATCAGTTCAGCAATTGCAACCACCCAGGTAAGTTTTCTTAAGGAAAGTGCAAAAGTCCCCTTTGCCTAGAATTGTTCCCACCTTCTCCAGCTCCATTTTTCCCACCTTAAGCATTATGGACTGACAGTAATGCCCAGCCTTATATAAGAGACCACATTCCAATCCTCTTGCCATAGGCAGGGACCTTCCACTAGCCCAGGTTGCTCAGAGCCCCATCCAGCCTGGCCTGGAACACTTCCAGAAATGGAGCAGCCACAGCTGCTCTGGGAAATCTGTGCCAGGGCCTCCCCACCCTCACAGGGAACAATTTCTTCCTGATATCCAATCTAACCCTCCTCTCTGTCAGTGTGAGGCCATTCTCCCCAGTCCTGTCACTCCAGGCCCTTGTCAAGAGTCTCTCTCCATCTTTCCTGCGGGCTCCCTTCAGGTCCTGGAAAGCCACAATGAGGTCACCCCAATCCTTCTTTTCTCCAGACTGAACAACCCCAATTCTCTCAGCCTTTTTGTGTGGGTATTTATCATCCCCATCCTGGATTGATCCCAGGGGTTAGTGCACTGCAGCTAAGAATGGTAAAGGCTTTTTCATCCCTTATAGGATTAAGTTACTCTTCATTCAATGCCTATGAAATTTGTTACGACATAACTGGTATTGAGGAACACAGGTCACCCTCAATGCCACCTGTACTTCACTGTGGGTGATACTGATGGCCCTCAACACCCACAGGGGATGAAAGGAATGCAGCACATCAAAAAAAAAAAAATGTCGCCCGGCAGCTTGTTGAAATGTTCCCTTTGTGGACAGCAAATTATTGGAGATGGCATCTCTGTTTGCAATGACTTCAGTGTCCTCCCTGAATTCTGGGATTACTTTTAAAAAGGGGGACTGTCTACCTAGGAAAAAGCCATGTTTGTCCTGGTTAGTCCCTCTACAGCCATTCTCCTTTAAAATAGTAAAGATTACATTTGTTTTAGTATTCCAAAGTGGACTGAGTTACACATAAGTCAGGCCTACCCTTATTCCAGATATGATTATCTACGAAGGAGTGTGCAACAGTTTGAGCCATTGTAATTAAGAACTATTTTTTTCTGATCCCATTAACATTACACTTCCCAAGTATTCCCATGTAGGTGAACCCTTAGAGATTTAGAAATAAACCTCTCCAATCTCTGGTCATTCTCTAGGAAAGAAAAATTGCTGTAAATTCTTGCCTGCAAAATCTGAAGAGCCACAGTAATGTCCCTTTTACATGCACTGCATTTTCCCCAAACAAATGTAGCAGGGGCAAAATAGGTCAAAATCCTGCAACAGGAATTACAAGATGATTTTCACAACATACATATGTTGTGTCAAACCCCAGAGACACTTCTGTGCCCAAACACCTTTTGATTTATCACCTAGGGTATAACAAAAGGTAAGGCTCAGTTATTGCAGATTTTGCCTTTTCCTTTTTTATATTTTCTCTTTTTTTTCCTTTTTTTTTTTTTTTTTTTCTTTCTGGAAAATATGCTTTTGTAAGATATTTCTTGCTTTTAGCCTATGTGCTTATAGCATTATTTTGAAAAGCCACTGGGCAGATGGTCCCCAAATGTGAGTTAATAACTTGTAGGTAGCTTTTGGGGAAGCTTTTTGAAATCCCTTCATGCAAAATGATTTCACAAACTGCCTGCATGCCATTCTTTGGCTATTTGAACAGACTATTTCAAAATGTTCAAGAGAAAAAAATGGCAGATTATGTCCCGTTTGTTTTGCAGCAGGCTGCTACACTTATTTTACCATGGTGAAAGAACATAAAGAGAAAATAAAACACATACATAGCTTTCACTGAAGATTTTTCTAGACCTGGAAGCAATGACAGGCTTCAGGGTGAGGATGTTTGGGCCTCTGCCTCTCTTCTGCAACAGTTCTTACCTTTCAAAATCAGCTTGCTCTTTGAGAGAGTAGCACAGGCTGAGTGTTCAACAATCATGAGTCAGACTTCACAGCATCACAAGATTAATGTAAAAATTGGATTTCAAACAGGAGGTTGTTCCTGTTCACCACTGGTTTGGTGGAGATTCCATGTGCCTTGCATGATATAAAGTTAAAAGTGTTGTAAGTGTCTGGTCTGGTGAGCATTTCATCACTGGTTTTGAACAGATTTCACCAGAAATCCATCACTGACAAAATTCTGCAGCCTTACTTAACAATGGCAGCACATCAAGTGCCTTCTGATCCTCACCCAGATTTGCCTGTCTGTGAACCAATCAAGTATGACTGCCCTCTCTCCAAGGTGATTCATAGCTTTAGAAAATAGAACAAAAAAAATAGAGTATTTTCAGTTGGAAAGGCTCAACTGTCTGAGCACTCCTCTCCCAGTGTATATTGTTGCATATTTGTTGTTACATTTCACCCCATGGCTCACAGTCCCATGCTCCAACCTCTCAAGGCCTCCTGGCCCTGTAGAGAGTCAACGGCACCTCCCAGTTTGGTGCCACCAGCAAATTTCTCACGGTGTGTTTGACTCCTGCATCCAGGTCACTGAAATATAATTGAACAGGACTGGCCCTAGACTTGGCCCTAGACTTGAAGAAACAAGGCCCAAGTTATAAAAAACCATGAGCTCGAGCCCCAAGCTGACACTTCTGATACTTACAGCATTTGGTATTTTTTCCTGAAGCACAGCAAACCCTCCCATCATAAAGGACCAGGAAATGACACTTCCTTCAGGGGCCAAAGTTTTGAGAACAAAGGACAGCTCTGAGAAGCACTTTCCTTTCAGAAATCACATTGCTAATATATATGTACCTATATTTTGTTTTTTAAACACCCAGCTGCTTCACTGCTCACAGAGAGCCAACACGTGAGGTCTACGAGCCACGTTTTATATGGAATCTCTGGTAGGGTCTCATCCAGAGAATCCATGATGAGCATAGCCTAAGAATGTACACAAAGATCCATTCTTCTTGCAAACCCTTCCCAGGTAAAGCCTTCCCTCTCTTCCTCCTGCCCCTCCAAACTCACCACTGCTGTGCAGCAGAAAAGGACACGAGCTTTAAGCTCAAGGTTTTCTTTCCCCAACCTTGAAGGAAGGAAGGAAGGAAGGAAGGAAGGAAGGAAGGAAGGAAGGAAGGAAGGAAGGAAGGAAGGAAGGAAGGAAGGAAGGAAGGAACTCTGCCTCAAGATACAAGGCACTGTTTGCCTTATTTCTAAGCACAATTCTGCTTCTTGCTGTTACCCTGTAAATCCCATCTAATTAGCATTTGCAGCACTTCAGAGAAGTCTATGAACATACCAAGGTCTCTCCTGTGTTCATAGAGCAACCGTTTAGGGCAAGTCATGCCACAGCTTTTGCCTAAGAGAAGCAGTTTTAATTCCAGTCTTTCTTTCCCCCAAGCAGCCAGCTACCTTTCCAAAAGCCGTAAAAAGAAGTAATCTTCTTCAAGGTCAGTGTCCTTTTGCCAAAGTTGGTTGGAAATGGCTATCGAGTTCAAAAGCTACTGATGAACAAAGGAGTGACTGAAAAACCACCAAACCCTTCTCCAGCCTGAACCCAGTCCAGTGCTCTCTGCAGAGCTGATATGAACCTATTTCTGCCCCACACAGCCAACCATGTGCGAAAATAGCTGTACCTAAACTTCGTACTGAGGCCAGCACTAAGCCACGGTGTCCCTGTGTGGGGAATCATCCCCAGCACAAGCCAACCCTGGGAGCTCTGAGGGGGCCAGAACATGTGCTCCATGGCACGTACTGGCATCACCAGCAGCCCCACTGAGGGTGCATTCAACTCCTGCATCCAGCTGGTTGATAAATATGTTGAAGATGATGGTTCAATAAGGTGCACCAGGCACAGCCCCATCCACTCAGCCTGGAGTATGGAAACCAGCAGGGAGATGGTGATGAGGCAGAGCCTGCTGAGCCTGCAGAAGAGAGAGAGGGAGGGGAGAAGGATGGTGTGCACAAAAGCACCCTGCCACTGTCTGATGGCTGATGTGCCCACCAAAGCCGGAGGAGAGCCGTGCTGGCTCTCTGGAGCACCGAGCCAGGGGCAGCTCAGCACATCCTGATGCTCCTGGGCAGTAGGGCAGGCTCAGCACAGAGCTCTGCTGGAGCTCCAGGACCCCACCAGTCCCTGAGCCCAGTGCAGAGCACCAGCTCCAGGCTCCTGGTGAGATCCAGAGCCAGCAGCTCAGCTGGGCTGGCTTTAGCCCTGGCTGCAGACAAAGTTGCTCTGCTCCCAGCGAGCTGATGCTGCAGCCTCAGAGCCCTGTGCCAGCCCTGCTCGCTCAGTGTGAGCCTACGACCTGCTAACAAGGCATTTGCTCTGATGAGGCAGCAAACGGGAGCCCCCTACAAAGCCCATAAAAACTGCTGACATTCACAGCACCGTGAATCAGCTGCACTCATCCTCCAAATTCCACCGGCTCGAATTAGAAAGCTGCAGGTTTGGTTCGCTGCAAACCAGCTCAGCTCTAAGCTGCCTTGTCCCAGTCATGTCAGCACCAAACTGGAAGGAACAGCCACAGGCCAGGCAGATTTGTCTGCACCACTTCACAGTTAAACCTTGGAAAATCTATTTTTTTGCCAGGAACTTCTGCTGTCGCTGTACCTCCCTTTGGGAAAGATGCTAATTGGCTGTTTGTCATCTGATCAGAAAGGGGAATTGAGTATTGCCTGGCTGAGTCACTGCCTGCTGAAATTCACTCCTGCCCTCTCTTTAAATTGAGAAGACATGTCTGGCACACACCTGAGCAAGACACTTTGTAAGTGAGGCTTCTTTTCAGTACAGGTACCTGGCTCACGGTTCCCATCCAACAGAGACTAAAACTTTACAAAATCAGCCATTGGCAGCACTCCCAGGATATTTTTCCATTTGCACATATTTCTAAAAATGTCAATGGCAGTCTAACCATTCTCATCTGGGGAGCCTGACATGAGATGTACATTAGCCCGGGAAAAAAATACCCAAATTGCAAGCCCCTTCTAAAAAGGAAAACAAATTCCAAGTATGTTACACTGGCTCCTGCCTCTGGGCTCTCTGCAAATGAGAGGAGGAAATTTTACAGTGTGATTTTACACCCATGGCAATTCAATCAGAAAATCAGACGAGGGAATGGGGGTGGGTTTTACCGGGATGAGAAGGGGATGATATGCGACATTTCTGTTCAGTCCTGACTTCCTGTTTGTTAGGGTTTGCTACCCAACAGCAGACAAAAAAAAAGTCCCAGGCAGGACCTTAAGAGCCACGTGCAGTCCTGGAATGAAACCCAGACAGCTGAACAACACTGCATCTGGCTGTGGGAGAGCTTCCCTAGGGAGAAAGCATTTTGGCTTGAGCATTTTGTTCCAGTCATCAGCCTCTGATTATTTTCTCTTCCAAATTCGGACCCTTCACACCCCTCCCCAGCATCACCTGCCTTGCCTGAGAGACAAGTGCATGCAGGACATGCCAAGCTGCCTTCTGGCCATGCTGAGTCCAGGCAAGAAAATTATTGTTTCCACACTCTGCCCATAACACATGCTGTCAGCATTCACTCACTTTTAAGAGAGATCTCCGTTTAATTTGGGCTGTCAGGAGTCAAGGAAAACAAAGGATGTGACTGCAGACCTCAAGTCCATCTGAGCAGGACTCCTGGAATGGAGTCCAGTTGATTTCATTAGGACTGATCCACAGCTAAAGAGTGAACAGAGTGCAGGGCATGCTTCTGAGATATTTAAAATATGTATTTCCATGAATGCTGCAAAAATGACAACTGCTCTCCCTCTGGAAAATAATTAGAAAGCCCTCCTCCCCTTACTGGCTCTGATGATGATTGCATCTGCTCACCTCCAGGATGTATTTGGCACCTGAATGACACTTTTGCTTTCTTGCAAATCCTCATGTTTTCCACATGTCCATTTTCACTATGTGTCCTGTCTCTAAATATTAACTCACAACAAACAGAGTTTTCACTGATAACCCTGACACAAAAAGTTCCACCACGTTTTCCCAGGAGGTGCATGTCAGCATTCCAACCTCCACATTCTGGTGGCCTTTTCTTTATGACACCCACACTAAACCATGTGCCCACTCATCTGCTGAAGGAAAAATCCCAGCAACCTGTCCTTAGTTGCCCCTTCAGAGGGATTTACTTCTCATCCCCTTCTTGGGGTGGTTGACAGCATTAACATCTTAAATTATTGTAGTTAGAGCTGTCAAGACCCATGGATTACAGAAAAGATTTTAAGTGGAAGTTTAGTTCTAGACATGCACCCTTTCTTCTCCCTCTGACTGAATTTAACTCATGTTCCATTACCTGGGGACCTCTGGCATGTAGGCTCAGCTTGAAGCCACAGAAGAATTCTAGTGCTGGTCCACTTTCTGCGTGTGCTGAGCGCTCCATGGTTTCTTCAGCACTAGAATGCAGTGTGTCCTCTCTCTCTCTCTCTCTCTCTCTTTTTTTTTTTTTTTTTTTTTTACAGTCATTTCCTGGTGCATCCTGCTGGATAGCAAGACCAGGGGATATGCTCGGCCACCAGGGCCTCAACTGGAATTCTAAGCAGAGTTAGAAGATGCAGAGACTGAAAAAAAAGTACAGCCTCCACTAGGGCCAGGCAAACAGGAAAATCAGCCAAAAGCCAAAGCAACAGTATCCCCCTCCCACTGTCAGATCCACTTCTGCTCCTCTGTGTGCAGCTGGAAGAGTGTGTGATTTTTAGTTTGAGTTGCATATAGATGAGTGCAGGTGGAAGCAGAATTAGATGAGAACAGATTTTGGCAGGAATAACCGTTCTCAGTGAATAGAGACTGATTATTGTTTAAGAATGTGCCGACAGGGGGAAATGTGTAAAGCTCTTAAGATACCCTAAAAATTGCCTGAGGGTAAGAGGCATCAAAGCAGGGCTGTATCTCCACTTGCCACCTCAAGAGTTTGAGGGAATGTTCCCAAGCAATTAATCACAATCAACCACACTTAAAGGGTCCTCCTAGTCACGCTGGTAAGTCTGTACCCAAGCACTCTCTCCCAAAATACTTCCTAGGCACGATGTGGGAATGAGCAGAGGCCAGAAAGGGAGCCCAGTGGGCTGAGTGCCGAACACCTTGTTTCAGAGCAAGCCTCTGGCAGCAGGAGCACAGCCTGTGTCCTGCCAGCTGGCCTCAGTGCAGGGAATGGTCCTGGGCACATTTCGTTTTCTAATATAGATGCAGTCAGGACGTCTATGAGAATTTGTATCTCCCCCTCAGTGAATATCCAGCTTCCTTTTTAAGAACAGAGCTACCCCATTTTCCACTAGCAAGAAGCAGTGCAAATGCTGTTTTGAAATGTCCAGCGTTTCCAAGCCTTCCAGAGAGATTTCTCTTTGGTGCTCCAGAATTCTGCACTTCTCAGCCTCTGCTCCTTTGTAAGTGTGTATCACTGACATGAAAATACTCTGGGAGACAAGTGGGAAAGGGGAATCTGACCAAAATTTTGTTGGTTACTGGAATTTACTCTGCCTGCCTTACATCCACACTTCAGCACATTCTCCTAAATGCAAGTACCTGTATCCTTTCAAGGCACTGAGCAGACTTTTAAAACATGATCCTGAGAGATTCTGTGCAGGTATTTTGCCCATTGGCTGAAATCCAGAGACAACCGTAGGAGCCACCATCCTGTTCTGTCAAATGCTCTGATATCTCAGCTGTGGATTCCTGCTCTTCCCTTCGCTTCCTCTTTGGCTCAAGAACACTGTCTCCTTCAAAGCACAGAGGCTAAGCTTAAGCCAGAGGGCATTTCTTCCCAGAACAAGCTTTGTCACCCTCCAGACTCCCTGTTTCTTTGCACCATTCTCTTGCTTAATAAACCACCATGTATTTTCATAATAACTTTCCTTTAAACAGCCCCCTTGTGTAGCACTACCTTGAAAATTACTGTGTTTGCTGAACTGAGCAAATTTGCTCTGCAAATTCATGTTAAATGAATCACATTCAATCACACCCCATTAGATTTTCAAATCATTTTAAACAGAACAGAAAAAAAAATTATAAGGCTATGTTGCTTAAATAATTCAAATAATTTTTCACCTTTCCAATCACAGGCATTTCTACCTATAATTAGGCAGCAAGGAGGAAGAGGTTTGAAATGTGTTGAACTTGCTTGAGAGAATTAAGTATGGTATAATATAACTAACCTCTACTAACTGAAGGAAGCAAAGCAAGCCCTGGTATGGAATTTGTGATATTTTCTGGGGGAAATACTACATGCTAGGACACCAACACTGGCGTGAAACCATGCAAAGGAAGAAATTCTACCTGCTCCTTTTACACACCAGACCCTTAGACCAGTATCTATTTAAATCACATATTTTCCTCCAGCATCTTCATGGAAACATCAACCCTGACATGAGTGTTTATTACCAGGTGTATAGTCATGAGAAGAGCTTCAAGGTTTCATTGCACTCCTGGCCCACAGGAGTGAGGAAACCACCATTCCTGGCCAGGGTTGGACATGGGATTTGAGAGAAAAGACTTTATATTTCAACATTTATGTCTAAATGGTTTTTTTTTTTGTCAGAAAACTAGAGGTCAGAGTAACCACTGTCTTGAGAGGGAAATTATTACCTGTTCCCATCCAAGGTGGCTTCTCCAGCAACATTCTTTCGAATGTCAATTTCAACACAACCACAGCTGTTTTCCACAAAATTGCAAATGACAATCTCCATGGCACACCGCAGTTGAAGCATAGAAATAAGATATATATTTATTTTTTCTCTTATTCCTGTCAATCAAGGGTTAAAACCTACACTGATTTATTTGGAAACATCCCCCTGATGACTGTGAATTATTTATACAGAAGACAGTTTGCAGATGGCTTTTGGTAAATTCTAAATTCTATCTGGAAAATTATTAATTCTGCAATAACCATAAAGACTGTGTGCTAGGAAGCCCAAGCTCTAAGAAAAAAAAAAAATGTAGCCATCTAGGAGGGATATTCATTTTACTATTAGATGAGGTTATTTCTGGGGCACAAAAAGCTACTCTGGGCAACCTGTGCCAGGGCCTCACCACCCTCACAGGGAAAAAATTCTGCCTAATATCCAATCTAAACCCACTTTCTGTCAGTTTGAAGTCTTCTTGTTCTTTAAACAAGTTAGTGTTTCTCTTCAAAACTTCTAATTCTAATTAATTCCTCAGTCATATCATTATCACCTTTAATTTTTTTTCCTATTCCAGTTAACATAAAAGCTTTTATTTCGTATCATTTCAATGGTTACTATAACCACATTTCTCACAATATTTCATCATACAAATATTAATTATGTTCTGGTCAATGGTCCCACAGAGTTACTGGAGAATTTCCATGTTTATTCCTCCTGTGAGCTGACACACTGATATCAGGTGGCAGGACCCAGGTCCACTGTAGAGTATCAGCACCCTGAGGTCCCAAATTTAGGCCAGAGAATCCGAACTTTAACAAGCTGACCAGGAGAACTGGGAACCAGTTAATGCATACAGAAAGAAAGTTAAAAACAAACAAACAAACAAAAACAACAAACAAACAAACCCCCCCCCCCCCACAACAAACTACAAACCAACCAACCAAAACGTAAACATTACCGAACTTACAAAAAGACTAAATGGCACAATTAAAAAAAAAAATATTTAGTGGTGCTGTATATAGCAAAAGTCATGGCAGAATGATGTTGGAACAATGATTTTAATCTGTCATAGGCTATATTATTCTAAAGACCTTTTCTATTTCTTTTTTTTTTGGACATTTGTAGCTATGGAGTGAAGCTGGTGGTCACAAAGTGACATGGCTAACGCTGAACCAAAGGCAGGCAGATGCTGCTAGAGCTTCATCTCCCAGTTTCCTTGCTGCCCCTCTGTCCTGCACGGGATCAGCCTTGTTATTCCTGAGGCTTCCCCCACACCCTGCCTGCCACACAACATTCCCATCCCACTGCTGGCCAAGTGGCAAGGCCAAAGTCTTGATGAGGTGCTTAAAGCCCCCCTTCTGTAACTCCATAAATATGGCAGCAACCACCCTGAGGTCCCTGCCAAATTCCACTCCCGTTCATGGCATCTTGCTACATGTCTGGATCGGATGTCAGCAAGGAAGCTCGTCCCTCACCACGGCTCAGTGGCACTGTCACATACCACTGAACACTCTCCTCATTTGACCTCAGCACCAGCTTCACTGACACTGACCAGGAAGGAGAATTTTCTCACAGGAAAGGTTGTCAGGCATTGGAGTGAGCTGCCTAGGGAGATGGTGGAATCATCATCCTTGAAGGGGTTCAAGAAGCAACTGGATGTGACACTCAGTGCTCTGGTTCAGTTGACAAAGTGGTCACAGATTGGACTCACTGACCTTGGAGGTCTTTTCCAACCTCAGTGATCCTACGATAGGTTTCAGAGGAGCCAGACTTTTTGTACACACATGCATCTCCCACTGAGAGTGCCCTGACATGTGCTTTGTTCCCTAATGGGAGGTGACGGGCAGTGCCTGGAGAATGGCTCAGTGCCCTGCAACTCAAGAACCCTGCCAGCACCACCTCCCCCAGAGCAGCAGTGTCTGCAGCTGGAGAAGCCAGGGAACAGCCAGCAGGAGTGCCACGTTCTCCTTACAGAGCCCAAATGAAGAGAGCACACAAAAGAGGGATTTGTTTGTCCCCTCTGTGTTCAGTGACCCCACACCAGATGGGTCATGGTGCACAGCTGCTGGCATCCAGTCCTTGCCTGCAGAGCCACCCAGAGCCATGCAAGAGACCACAGGGGGAATCTTTTTCTTCCCTGAGATCCACATTTTAGACCTCCCAGTCCAGCCAAGCCCACTCCTATTTGTTCCTCTCTGAGCCCCTGTCCCTTTGACAGGCTTAAGTCTTCCCTTCCACAGCCTTTTCTTTGCCCTGCCTGTACACAGAGCATGGTGCAATTGTTCACAGAGCTCCGGGAGATGAATGGCGTTATATAACTGCTTGTTACTGTTTTCTCGTTTTTTAGGATGATGGAAAAGTAAAAGGGAAATGTGGACTCCCCTTGGGGCCAGGCTAGAGCAAACTAAACTTACATCTCCGGTGAACCAAATGAACATTCACTTCAGCACCCCCAAGAATGCATTTTAGTGCACAGTGTCCCATGTGAGAGGACAAGGCGTTAATAGCTACAGTATGTGTGGGGTGAGGCAGCTTCTCTGTTGCAGCTCCTAGCCAAAAGAGTTTACAAAAAAGTGTTGGTTTGTTGATTGGCTGGGCTTATTTGGGTTTTTTTATGTCTGCAATGATTTACTATTCTTTAAGCTCTGCTATCCTGATGCTTTTGATAACGCAAATAGGTCTGATTCAGCCTGCTGTTCATTCCAGGTCAGCTAACATAAAATGAATAAGGGTTAGGATGTATTTCCTTCTTGTGATGGTCCTGGAAGAGAAAACTCTCTTCCTGTCTCACATTTCCAGGAGCCTTCTTGGAAGGGTTCAGTTCTCTTTCACTCTCTTCTGGATTGGTACATTATGTGACTGTGCCATGTACCCACATATTTGCCCCAAAATCCAAGGGGAACCAGTGGCTCCAAGGTTTCAGCCCAATTTATAACTCGTATTTAAATAACCATCTGAGAATCAAAGAATACCCCAAGCTGGAAGGGACCCACAAGGAGCATCCAAATCTAACTCATGATTTCAAACCTCAAAATCATAAAGATCAGTGCATCTAAAACACCTGATGAAAATTGTGTTGGTTTAAGCATGTGTCCATACTAAATGCTCTGTTGAACTGGGTTCTAACCATGTTCCTGGTCACATTACTCAATGTTTGGCAGCACAAAATCTCATTAGAAAGCAAATCCTTGACTGTCCTATAAGCAAATAGAAATTATGTATTTATTTGTAAAGGTGTCAAAAGTGAATTTGCCTGAACTGTACTTAACAACTGTTTAGAAACCCAAGCCAAGCAAACATTTTTAACCATACTTTGAGAATGATTTGTTTTCTTTTTAATGGAAAGTTCTGTTGATTTGTTACAGAAAAACACAGATATTGAAACAGAAGGTTGAATCTAATTTCCTGTCAGATGAGTGAGCTCAGGCAGCTCCAGGAAGAGAAGGCAGCACTTGAACTTGTACTTTCAGGAGGAGAGAACCAGTTCAGTGAAAGCAACAAAAGGACACATGGTGGGAAGGAGAAAAGTAAAAAAGCAGGGAGGAAGACCAGACCTTCCCTTGGTGTCACCAAGATCATCTTGACCCATGCCCCATAGCCCTGATCTGCTTTCACCTACATCAGCTTGCTGCAATTACTACAGAGATGTAATCCCGATCCCTAAAATCCTTACACAGGATTCCAAACAAGTGGCAGTGTGGACACAGTGCCCCTGCTCTGAGGAGCCAACAGCCCAATCAACACAAAACATAGCTGAAGACCAAACTCTGGTGGTCAGGAAGGTGAGGGTAGTAGTTTGAGAAAGACCACCCCAAAACTTTATCCTGAAAGACTAACTGCACTTATCCAGGTGCTTATTCAGGCGAGTCAGATGGATGTGATCACAGAGAGCAAATCAAAGCACTTGTCTGAGCAAAAAGCCTTACTCTAAATCCGTCAATGGTGTAGATCTCAGCACGTGCAGTGGAGTTACACCACTTATTTGTTTCATCTGAGATTCAGCCTCACCAAAGAGCCGATTCTGCACTTCCCCCTGGTGCAACAACTCCCATCAAAGCAAACTGGAGATCTCCCTGAGTCTGGAGTGCAGCTGCACTGGGCGCTTTTCCTGTCAGACTTGTTTCAGACAGCTCCTCAGCACACTACAGCCTTATTCCCCATCTCCATAAACAAGCAAACCAACCAAGAAACCAACATCTAAAATTGTAAAATTAATGTGAAAGATGCTGTTCTCTATTATGAGATTCAAATTTCTTCCCCTCAGCCCCGGGTTTCGGGCTGAGCACTCTGTTCATGAAAAGTATGACTTGCTTGGAACTTATTTTACTCACTAGGAAGGAAGAAATCATGCATTTGGGCAGTATTATTAAAGAGCATGGTCAGGAACAGGAAAGCAGCATTTGTGTCTGGGAGAATGTCAGAGCACTGCTCTGCAAAGCTGATCTCAATTTATCTCAGGACACAGATGAGGTACTTGAATAAATTATAATCCCAACTGAGCACTTATTTATATTAGAAAATTTGTTAGAAACAAACCTTGAGCAATGTTGCCAATCAAGCCTTCTCTCCTCTGCTACTCTTGCCGTGCCACAGGATGTGGGAAAGGCATGGAACATCCTTCAGCAAATAAACAGAAGCTGGAGGGGGAAACAGAGATGTCCTTTGCAGGAGAAATGGTAAGAAAGCTCCTTGAGCTAAAGGAGCAACTTTGTGTCAGTCTTCTGTAAGCTGCAATCTTGATACTGTGTCACTCGTCTCTCAACAACACCTCAACTGTAAAATCCACAGCGCTGAGAAGGTTTTGTTTGGAAATAAAAGAAACCAGGGGTGTGTTTTGATGAGAAGATGGTGCTTTCCATCTGTGTCCAGCCATGCGATGGTTATTTAAGCAGCACAGCATGCCACGTTCGACTCCTGAAGTGCCATCCACTCCCGGTCTGAGATAACTAAAACCAGAGAACTCTGTACACAAATGGTGTGTGCATACATAAAGGTGACTGATACACACGCTCAAGGAATCTGGAGCACACGATAAAAACAGTTTTGCAGATATTGCACTCAGTAGACTACTTTCTCATTGTGCCTATCCATTCCTTCATGTTTTTGATGTGTTGTGCACTTGAAAATCTGCTCAGATCACTTTCGATCTGTTGTGCACTGGATTGAAACCAGTAACAGCAGACAGCGTATTTTTTTCCTTTTCGACTCAAAAATATAACAAAGGTATAAAACTGTAAAACCACAAAAAAAAAAAAAAAAAAAAAAAAAAAAAAAAAAAAAAAAAAGAGAAAAAGAAAAAAAAAGCTGCACGTACTTTTTTGAGTGGGGTCAGTAAGCACATGACTGAATTACTCAGAAATTCTGAAACAGAAAGGTAACTAATAAAATCATTTATAAAGAAGTATATCTACAATATTTAATAATTTAAGGCTCACAAGAAACTAAGATATCAATGACAAACAGAAGTTTTCTGCTCTAGGGTTCAAAGCACCAAATTCACTTCACATACAAGATAACCAGATCTGTACTGATCACTAGTGGAAAACTCAGAAAGTGCTGATCTGCTAATGTTCCTAGTGCTTTAATGATATCATATTTCACAGGAATAAGAAATCTCCTTTCAACCATAAATACAGTCATACAGATACAAAATATATCTGAATAATTTTAATTTGAAACTACAGTACAAAACCCCTCCACCTCCCCCCTCCCATCCCCAATGCATTCATTCTTCACACACACATCCCCCCAGTTCTTTATACTAAACTTGGAGCAACTGAATTGGTTACAAATTACCCATTTAAAACCAATGACCATTTGCTAAAATAAGTTTCTACAAATTAGATTTTTCACTGTCATAATTTGCCAGTTCCTGCATCATGGAGCGTAGCTTATTCTTAGTCTATTTTAAAAATAGGTGACCCTTTGTGTCATGGAAAAGAACATAAAAACATGTATTCCTGGAGGACTGCTCAGGACAGTGATCAATTTATAAAATACAGCCTGACTTAAAAAACTAATTGGTACTAAAAGAATAATTAATAGTAGCAAGTTTCTGACACCAGAAAATCCTTCTGCCCGTCTGAACTCTGTCTCCTCTCCTCACAGGTCTGTTTCCCTATTGGTGTCCAGACAGAGAGCATAGAGAGACTTTCTGAGATCTACATTACTTTTTGCCTTGATATTTGCTTTCTCTAAGGAGCTGGTGCCACTGTTGAACTCCTCACTGTTTTCCAAGTGCACAACAGATTTGTTCAGAGAGTTTTTACTGGGTCTTCTTTTCAGTTCTCCCCCTGCAGTGCTGCCCTGAGCACTGCTGTGTTCATCTTTGAGGATAGACTGCTCTTCGTGGTCAGTCTCCCGGTGGTAGAAGTAGTTGAAGTTGGACACAATGACAGGGACAGGCAGGGCAATGGTGAGCACACCCGCAATGGCACACAAGGAGCCCACAATCTTGCCCCCCACAGTGACAGGTCTCATGTCCCCATAGCCCACAGTAGTCATGGTTACCACTGCCCACCAGAAAGCATCAGGGATGCTGGAGAAATGAGACTCGGGGTCATCAGCCTCAGCAAAGTAGACAGCGCTGGAGAAAAGGATCACCCCGATGAAGAGGAAAAAGATGAGGAGGCCCAGCTCCCTCATGCTGGCTTTCAAAGTCTGTCCCAAGATCTGCAGCCCCTTGGAGTGCCTGGAGAGCTTGAAGATCCTGAAGACTCTGACCAGGCGGATGACTCTGAGGATGGCCAGGGACATGGCTTGCTGCTGGCCCCCACCCCCATTGCTACCGCCAGCCCCGGGCTGCTGCTGCTCATGGGCCAGCTCGGTGCCCAAGGTGATAAAGTAGGGGATGATGGCCACGATGTCGATGATGTTCATGATGTTGCGGGAGAACTCGGGCTTGCTGGGGCAGGCGAAGAAGCGCACAAGGAGCTCGAAGGTGAACCAGATCACACAGGTGGTCTCGATGATGAAGAAGGGGTCAGCCAGGCTGCTGGGCGGTTGCATGGGTGGGGAGTCCCCGGGCGTGCCATTCAAACCTCCACCTTGTGGGGGCAGGGGTACGGGGAGCTCCCTCTCGTCCCTGAACTCGGGCAGGGTCTCCAGGCAGAAGGTGATGATGGAGATGAGGATGACCAGCACGGAGACGATGGCGATGGCCCGGGCTGAGCTGGAGCTCTCGGGGTACTCAAAGATGAGCCAGACCTGGCGCTGGAACTCATTGCGGGGCAGGGGCTTCTCCTCCTCTTTGATGAAGCCCTCGTCCTCCCGGAAGCGCTCCATGGCCTCCTCACCCAGCTGGTAGAAGCGGATCTCGTCGGCGAAGACGTCGATGGAGACATTGACGGGCCGGCGGAGCTTGCCCCCGGACTGGTAGAAGTAGAGGATGCCGTCGAAGCTGGGTCGGTTGCGGTCGAAGAAGTACTCGTTGCGGAGCGGGTCGAAGTAGCGAATGCGCTTGTCGGGGTCCCCCAGCAGCGTGTCGGGGAACTGGTTGAGGGTGCCCAGCTGTGTCTCGAAGCGCAGCCCCGAGATGTTGATCAGCACCCGCTGGTGGTGCATGGCGCCCGGGTTGGCCGCCGCCGCCTCCTCCTCCTCGTCGCCCGCCGCCGCCATGGCCATGCCCCGCCGGTGTCCCCCCTCTTCGGGCGGCCCCATGTCCGCGGCGGGGCGCGGGGCGCGGGGCGGCGGCCGCGGCGGCGGCGCGGGGGCTGCGCGGGGCTCCGTCGGCCGCTCGTCGGGGCCGCCCGCGCCGCCGCCGCCGCCGCCTCCTGCGCGGGGACCCGGCGGGGTCCGCTCCCGCTCCTCGTCCCCCGCGGGCGGCGGCGGCGGCGGGCCGCTCTCCTTGCCGTCGCTCAGCTGCGGCGAGCCGGCGAGGTGCAGCAAGTTGCCCCGCCAGCGCGCCCGGCTGCCGGCGGCCGCGGCATCGTCGCCGCCCGCGATGGCCGTGGTGCCGCCGTTCTCCAGAGTCACTAGCGCGATCTCCATGGGCAGCAGCGGCGGCGGCGGCGGCGGCGGCGGGAGGCAGGCGCGTCTGAGGCGGCGGGCATGCTGCGCTCGCCGCGCCGCTGCCGCCGCCGGCCACCTCCGGGCGGCCGCGCTGCCCTGCCCTGCCCTGCCCTTCCTTGCTCTGCCCTGCCCTGCCCTGCCCTGCCCGACCCGCCTCCCCTCACTGCGCCGCCGAGCGCGGCCGAGCGCGGCCCGGGGGAGCTGCCCGGGGACCCGGATATGAACGAGCGATCATTATATTATGGTCGCTTGACGTCAAAGAGGATCCCTCCTGCTCCGCGCCCCCGCGCAGGCAGCGGCAGCATCCCCCTGGGAGCCGGGATGCCGCATCCCCCCGCGCCCCGCCCCGCCGAGGGGCTGCGCGCCGGGGCGCGGACGGACTCGGGCAGCGGGGCCCGGCCGGAGGGATGCCCACAGGTGCCCGGGCGGGGGATGCGCGGTCGGGGCACCGCTCCGGAGGTGCGGCAGGCCGGGTGTCAGCAGTGCCTGCGGCCGGGCAGGGGGCTGGGGCTGCCCTCCGGGCCGCGGGGCACAGCGCTCTCCGCCCCGCAGTTCGCGCCCCCGCCGCGCCGGGGGATTACGGAGGGGCCCCCACGCGTGGATTTGCTGGCAGCGAGCGCTTCTGGCTGTAAAACCCCCGCTCACCTCTAATGAAAATCAGAACTGAAAGCCCCGGGGATTGCTGGCGCCTTTTGGCGTGTGTCCCCCGCTCCCCATTCCCCAGCGGAATAAGAACAAAGGAAGGGATTGGGTATTTTTTTTTTTTTTTCCGCTTTGCGTTTGCTCTCCCCGCTCCTGGTCCCTCGAGTTTATCGCTGAATTAGTGCGGCTCCAAAAGGTGCTTCCCAAGCCAGCAAACGACATTTCTGCCGTGCTACTTTCACGTTAACATTTGCAAATTCTTTCCCATTGATACATTCTCAAACCCACATCCAAGGCTGAAACATTTCAGTAGATGCACATTTTATTAGAGAGAAGCAAGCAGCTTTACACAATGACTTCAATGACAGTTCAGTATACAGTCAATGCTAAGATCTTACTTTCTATATTCAAGCCATGAACTCATCCATTCTATTCAAGGTCTGCAGGGAAATACACTAAATATGTATATCATTACTGTAGGATTAGAACCTGTAGGTATAGATACACACTCCAGTCTTGTGGAGTTTCTGGTTTTCTAACAAAATTGAGTGTGATCATTTTGCCTTCCAGCTGGCATCACAGTGACATTTTTTCCTAAGCCCTTATGTTACTACTCAGAGCTCCATCAAACACTTCACCTTGATTCACTGGGATTAGTGGCTTTCCCTTAATTTAAAACATTACTTCTGTGTATGAAATATGCCCAAAGATATTAACAACAGTGCCAAAATAGAAAACCATAATTGTATTAAATGGTTTCTGTAAGTGGTGGCTTGCTTTTTATCTCCGAGAACTGAGCACAGAACTGCCAACCTGTTTTGCCACTGTGCCAGTGAAGAACCACTTTACTCACACAAGTAATTTCTAGAAGCAAAATTATGTAGAAGGTAAGTTCTTCTTTGAAAATAATGGCCCTTTGATTTACAGTTATTTAATGGACTAACATATTAAACCTGCAAAATGTAGGATAACAGCCTTTGGGACTAGAAAAACCCATGATAAACATACACACCACAGACACACCTGTGCACCCCAACAAAGAGTTGCTGATCTGCTACCAATGCATATCAGGGATTTCAACCAAAAAAGGGCTTGCACACTCGAAAACTATTCTGGTTTTCCAACTCTGTCAGCTCCTGTAATGCAAGGCATTCTCCCTCCAAACATTGTCTCAGGAATAACCATTTATTTCAGGAGAAAACATCCTCAGACACCTGTGATGGTGGGCACCACTCAGAGCAGAATAAAGTGTACAGAGGAGCAGTTACTTGCTGCCTCTCAGACAGTTGTATCCATTCTGACATTCCTTCATCAATAGCAGGGAATGCCTGGCAGGGACCATGCTGAATTTAACTTTTAGTTTAAGTCTCTAGCCTTCCTAAGTATCAAGTTGCAGTGTTCACATCCTGAATTTGAAGCCAGGTGGGCTTATGCTAAAGTGCAATGAAAAAGAAAGACTTGCCCAAATTTACTTGGATGAAAGCCTTGCAGAAAACCCTATGGAGAAAATGTACTAGATTAATTGATGGATCAGACAAATACAGCTGCTTGCACAGCATTTGAGTAACTTGTAGCTACTTTCTTTGCAGCTTTAAAAGGTCTGAGAATCTATTACAGAGTCTGTATGTGTGGGTACAAAAGAAGAGCAGAGAAAAGGGAAAGAGAAAGTGGGAGGATCATGTTAAAGGGGAAGAAACACCTACTCCAAGCAGGGAATTTTTAAAGGACAATTTTTATTTAATAGCCTTCATTTTTTCAGCCCAGTGTAAATACCCTGAACACTCTCTTGAAAAGCAGCAGAAAGCCAAGGTACTGGAGAGAAAGGATAACATGCAGACTAGGGAAGAACAGTGCTAAGATGTGCTACTAACGTTTTAACCAGGCACTCCCTGAAAAGAATTTATTTGTCCATGTACTTTTGATTTAGCCAGAAGTGATTTCTATCCTGAGCACAGAAAATCAGTCCTTTACACTCCAGCACATCCACAACAAAACCTAGCATTCATTGCAGATCCCACTAGGCCATTCCATAGCAGGTGTAGCTGCTGGGAGCTGTCCTTCAGTGTCCCACAGTGAGATGAAAGACCCATCCCGTGGAGAGGTCCCGCATGCTGAGAAATGACCCATGGGGTTGGTCTGCAGGGGCTGCATTCACCTACCCACACCCAAACACACTCATGCACACACTACACTCCCTGGTACCCTGACCAAGGACACCTTGGGGATATCTAGTCTCCTCAGAAATACTACCTCTTGGGCCATCCCTGTCACTGATAGGGAGTTGCAGCACCACAAAAATAAAAATGCGATGCTGAGAGGTGAAAAGAGGCACACCAAGCTCTTGAGGCTGTTCACAGCCCTCCTTCTCCTCAGTGCTGATAGCCCTCCATTTGTCTCCCTCAGCACATTTTGTGGGTACAGGGACCCCAGGGTGACACGGGTGACTCCTTTTTTCCTTTTCCATGTGTTGACTAAATAATGGCGAGGTTGTGGCAGATGGTGAGGAAATCATCTGAAGCTGAGAGGAAACGGAAAGGGTTAAAGGCAAATCCGTGCCTCCGCCACTTGGTTAATTCCTCGGCAGCCTGATCCCGTGTTGAGATGATTCAGGCCAGAGAGAGGCACTGCCACAGCCCCTAGGAGAGACCCTAGAGAAAAAGACTCGTATTTCCTGTCCAGGAGGATTAAGTACAAGGCCATTGACAAATCACAGTAAACATCTGGATGCGAGCACTCCATCTATCAAGCCCTAATCCACGAGGCTATTCATTAATGAATTCAGCACATTCACACTGTTCTATATATAGGACTGCCTGATCTTTTTAAATGTTTGGCTTCTAGGTGGTTTACATTTGTATCAACAGATTTTTATTTTTTGGGCGAAGCAATCTACTGCACTCTGCTTTTGCTTGTTTAATTGTTTAGAGTAATTCTTTTGCCTTAAAAAAAAAAAGCCATATTTTCTGATAGTATATAAAAAATCCAATAGCTAAAACCCAACCATGTCCCTGCATTTTATATTGCTTTGCAATTTTAAGCCCAAGTTCCTCTGGAAACTTTCCATCACAGAGGGATGGAAAAAACATTAAATAGTAATTGATTTTCTTTTCTGTATTTTGTTTTGATTAAAATGAGAATCCCTCTCATTTATCTTCAGACAGAAAGTAAGCACTGAGTAAATGGTCTGGTTAATTCAAAAGTAATTTGATCAGAACATCCATAATTTACATTGACTGGAACAGCAGGAAAGATGCTGAGCACTAGCAGATATCAAGCTTATTCATTTCAGCAGCCTACTTACACTATGCTTTACATCTTGTTCATGTAAACCACTCCACTCGACAAATGTCTAATGACCCATTTTTTATAAGGGGGGGACTCACACACCACTGTGCCCTCAAGAGTCATCTGTTAAGATTGAATAACATTCCAGCCTACTCCCAGCAAACATGGCTGTGGAGTCCAGCATGTTGTTTTCCACAGAACTGAGCCAGCCTCCTTGCAGAGGAATCTGCAGCCTTTGTCACTGATAGTGGTAGAAGCAGCATTTGGCCCAGAAGGTTCTCACAATACCAGCTGTGACAGGGTATTTTCAATTCATCCTCAAAACTTTGGACTCTACCAGACAGCATGAGCCATCTGAGCTTGCAATTTGTAATTTCCCTCCCCGTTTGACTTCCAGTGCTTTGCTGTGGTGTAATCTTTAATTCCAGGGACTTGATCTTAGAGGGGAAATCCCATTCAGTGCCTTTATTCACTGTTAAATTCCAGGAGCATATTACAGTGCTCTCAGGTTTTTTGTCACAATAGAGTGGCCCAGGTGGACAGTTCCACTTGGGATAACCCAATTTTATAACAGGAGAATGAAGACAAGCAAATGCAATCTGAAGGAGCAACCTGCAGAGCCACCCAGCGATACCACTGCAGTTTTTTCTTCACTGCCAGTGCAAATACCCTCACAAGTGAATTCTGCTTGCATCAATACTTCTGTAACAGCTGTGCTCCATGCCAGTGTCTGTTCCTGTATGGAAAGTGTGGTGTTTCCGGGCAAACTCGGTCCCTCCTTTCAGTCAACTGAAAAGACTTCATTTTTATCCTATGCCATCAAAGTCACACCCACAAAAAGCTCTTACTCTTTCAAGATCAGGCCACTCACTCAGGCTGTGAGGAAGAGGAACAGGAATAAATCAACGGTTTCATGTCTAGAACAAATGATGACAGCAATGTCTGATTCAGGTGATCAGTCACTTCAAGCTGTCAGGTGACAGATTTGCACTTTCATGTTTCGTTACCACCTATGTGGCCAGTGACACTCCAGAATCCATTTCTCTGTCAGACACAGACACAAATTAAGCTGCAAAGGCTGCCTTAAAAAAAGCTAAATGGCGTGTTTACAAATCCGTGTATTTTAAGAGTGGAAAAGTATTGAGTAATCTCATTCAGATTCCGTGCTCGTTTCTAATTTTTAAGCTATCATGAATCAAAGAAAAGCAAAATACATGATGCTTATTCTGGTATAAAATTATGAGTGAACTTAGTTACTACATTCTGAAAACATTAAAGTGAGGGGAAACTGAGGTTGAAACCTACTCAAGTATAGGAAAAAGAGCATTAGATTGCTTTGTGAGCCAGCTGCAGGAAATGCTCTACCACGAAACTAGAGAGCCAAATGTACTGATGGCTTAAGCAGAAGAGGGCCGTAAATGAATCATTAGGTGGACAGGAGTAATGAAACGGCTTTATTTGCACTGAGTCTTCAGCTCTGGAGATTCCCCAGGGGAAACCCTCCACATGAATCTGTTAGATACACAGCAGATCCTGTTTTCCTGTCTTTCCAAACAAACGGAGGAATGAAGGACCCACCCAGGGATTTGCTAGTTAAAATTCTGACAGAACTCCAGTATGCGAAAGTATCACTATTTATTTATTAATTAGCACGGAAAAATATTTGACAGGAAGAAAACCAACTAGCAGAGATGCAGTGATCCTCATACTCACCAGTGACAATCAGAAGAGAGACTGCTCAAATCAAGGGAAGGACATTTATGATGTGTCCTTGTGACAGTGTGAAAAAGTCCTTTGTGGCTGTGTGTGAAGGGGAGAAGGGTGAGGAAAGGCAGAATATTGTTTTATCTTCCACATGTGTGTGGAGGGGCTGAAGGAAAGGTTTGGTGTATGAACACAGAGCACTGAGGAACAAGCTGAATTAATTTTTTGTAGCCACTTGACTCCCGGTTGGTGTAGGGCACACAGGTCTTCTGGCGTACATCCATTTGCTAGGTTCAGGCTAGCTCTAGTCCTCTGGACATTCCCAGTGGAGTTGGACTCCTTTATATTTAAAGTGGATTTGGCTTGGCAATGGCAATGCACCGTGTCACTACTTCCAACCCTCTCCTTCAACACCTTTGTATTTCACAAAATACCACTACTCCATAATATCTGTTTTAATCAACTGAGCAGGATTCAATCAATAATTACCATTTTGTAGTTTAATTAGGATTTTCAAAGCACTACCACATCAAAACTTTAACAGTATTTAACAGTCTGCAGATTAATATAAGTGCCAAAAACTAGTTGTAATTCATTTAGGAGCAAAAAAGAGAAGCCAGTTAGTGATGTCTTAAAATCAATGGAGTGATGCAGCTTTGCACTATCCAATGAATTGATTTTATACATTTTGTAATAATTCTCATACAATTAGGTAGTGGAGGTGGTTGCTTATGGTGTTGTTAAACTCTTTATGTTTGACAAGAAGCAAAATTCTAAAGTAACAGTATTAAAAATAATAACGAATTGGAGGAAAAAAGTTATGAATAGGAAACATCAGTCTATTCTTTCTAGTTCAATTATGGCATGTATAAGGAGAAGTACCAAGTATCTTCATGCATTAAAATCCTCTATTGGTATGAGAGTAACCAAAGGGAAATAAGAATTCCAGAAAATGGGACATGGTGACTCTTACTGCACTAGTTTCTTACTAGGGTGAAGGTGCTAATAATGCCTTCTTTAGCTACAGGACAGTGAAGACACCTGTCCAGCCAGAAAACCTAATGTCCAATTTTCTTGCTGCTTATACTGATATGAAGTTAAACCATCAGGACCACCCCAGTCCAAGTAGGAGCTTCCTTGTCAAGACAGGGTGGGATGCAGTGCACAGGTGAGTGCATCCTGCAGTCCCTGGGGACTCCTGGCTGCTGCTGCTACCTGGACATTGATTTCTAGGCTGGAGGCACATGATCCTGTCTGACCTACAACACCAAGCTGAGATAGTTTTGTGAATGCAAACAAACCCTCTACAGCCTAAGCAATGAGGCAGGGAGTTGTAGCTGCCTGATAGACCTTGAACACTGAGTTAAAGATGGAAGGAAAAAAGACCTTATCTGTCAAATGTCCCAAAGCCTGCTATGCTGGTGACTACTTGGCTTAGCTTGGCCTCAGCTTAATTAAGTGTGCTCCTCAATTCCTTAATCCCTGAGTTTACATCATTCATTTCTTCTCCCTAACCTGGGATACTTGAAGGCAGGACATGAGCCTCACACACACTCCTCAGATCCATTTTCTTCCTGAAACCATGCAATAAGCAGCAGAAAACATGCACATTCATCAGACTGTGCTCTCTGTCCTCCTTGATTTCCTTTAAGTCAGCTTTTCCCGCTTTCCCCTAATGTAGGTCCGATAGTAGAAGCGTAGGAAGAGAGCCAGGAGGCTGAGGATGTAGAGGAAGACTGCAGTGTTGAAGCCATCAGGGAATGGGCACTCTGTGAAGAGGTTGTAGGAAGAATGAGCAGCAATGGCCACAAACTGGCACTGGAAGAGGTGGAAAAAAGAGTGTCTTGGTTTGCAATATGTAACCAAAAATGTGTATTCTATTTCCATCTGTTGAAACCTATTGGGGAGGTGTTTTTCTTTATCTCTTGTATAACCCATTCCTCTTAACTCCAGGGTGGGGAGGGGGTGGGTGTCTTCTGTTAATGGGCCAGTGGTTAAAACCATGTGGAGCAATGTTCCTTATCGCTTTCACAACCTATCCTCCCTCCGGGGGATATCTGCTGTTAATGGGCCATTAAGGCTCACCACATGACTGGTACAATTACATCATCCCATTGTGAGATGCTCCACCCAGTGGGAGAAGCCAACCATTCCTACCTAAATAAAAACTGGGAGTCAAAAACACCAAGGCAACCTGTCTTCCACTGGGCTCCAGAGGAAGACCAGACCCATCTCACCATCACTGGATCCTTCTACAGGATCATCTCTACTCCAACAGAACCACACGTGTTACTCCAGGAGGATTTATTTGGACTGCTTCCAACACCCTGACCAACAGGGTGTCTGGTTGTATCTCTGACTCTGTCAAGGTTTTCTAGGATTTTTGTTTGTTTACTTGCTTGGTTTTTTTGTACTACTGCATTTGTATTTTTTAATATTCCTAATAAAAAACCTGGTTTTCCTATTCCCATATCTTTGCCTGAAAGCCCTTAATTGCAAAATGATAATAATTTGGAGGGAGAGGGTTTGCATTCTCCATTCCAAGGGGAGCTCTGGCTTTCCCTGGCAGATACCTGTCTTTCCAAACCAAGACAAAGAGGCAGCCAGATTAGGGAACCTACACGAGATACACCTCAGCTGCCCATTGAGACTATCACAGCTGTCACAACATCTCAGCAATGTTCTCAACCCAAAGGATCACCTGCTTGCCTCTCCTGACATCCCTGGAAACCTGCCTTCCAAGCCCAGCAGTGTTTTCCCACCAGGAAAGATGCCCATCAAACCTGGAGGTTTAACCAATCCAGCCTCTCCTGCCCTTGGCCCATTTCTCTGCCACAGTGCAGTAACTGAGAGGATGGAATATGGAAACTGAAGGTGGGAGATTCTGCTTCCTCAGTGGTAAGCAGGTTATTATACCCATAATTATTTTGATTTGTATTTTAGCTTGCAGAGAGGAACTACAGATACTATCTTTATTAATTTAAACATTAAACATTAATCCTTTTTTTTGTATTTTACTAAGTCACCTGTCTCCATACCCTGAAGCAATGAGTTCTACCTACCAAAAAGCTATTAAATATTTTTTTTCCTGTGCTATAATTTGCATTACAAATACCTTTTCACTTCATGCAATGCTTTCTCGTTCTGCTTTGCCATGCAGGCCAAGTGAGAATTCTGGAGCAGCCTTCACTGCACCACTATTTTACACATATTGTCTTCCCTTGTAACCACATACTTTTGGTTTGCAAAGCCTCTCTTTGAGTGGAAAAATGTCTCCTACAACCATTGTCCTTGTCTGGACTGTTGCATTTATGCTGTATCTTTAAAAAAACACAGGACTTTCTGGATTTGTAACTTCATCAGAGATGAGGGAAAGAAAATCCAAAGGGATTTTCTAGAGAAAGAGTAAAATTCACATATTTCTCTTTAACTCGCCCGTTTGCCTGCAGTTAGAAACACCTTTCCTTTCTGAAGGAACTGAATCAAGGCTCCCCAGTCTGCTGCCCTACTGAAAATCCAAAGTTTCCCTGAATTACTGTTCCCCACCTCTCCACATCAAGCTCTGTTTTCAGTGCTCCATATGCAACATAAAAAGGAGGAATCCAACTGCTGATTTTTCTCTTCCCATTACAGGGCTGTGGATAATTAGTTTAATGGGGGTCACTGAAGGCCTCCAATAGTCTTGTGAAAGCAGCATTTGGAGCAGGTCACCCATGGCTTCACCTCTCGGAGTGGCACATGAGGGCACCTGGGGACATGCTGCTCTCTGTGGGCAGCACACAGAGATTGGGTCAGTAAGGTGACAGACAGCAGGGGCCATCACACCTGGCGCATGGGAGGGCAGGGAAGAACACTTGGAGCTAGTTACCATCTGCAGGATGGTCAGGTAACGCTTCCACCACAGGTACCGGTGCATCCGCGGTCCCAGGCTGGCCAGGGCGTAGTAGCCATACATGAAGATGTGGACAAAGGAGTTCAACATCCCAATAAAGAAGGCTGAGGAGTGAAGAAGGGAGGGTGAACAAGGCACATGACCCATTCCAGGCTAATACTGTGAAGCCAATAATACTAACAAGCTAATACTCACAGCCACTATGATGATGCTTCCAAAATACATCACATCCACCCCGTCTGTGAACATTCCACCCGGCTCTGCCATGGAAGCACATCACCTTCTCCCTTCCTTCAGCAGCCAAAATCATTGGATGGGTTGGGCCAGAAGGGACCTTAAAGGCCACTGGCTCCAACCCCCAGGGCACATCTCCCACTAGAGTTGCCCAAAGCCCCATCTAATCTCGCCTTGAACTGACAGGGTTTGGGCATCCACAAAATACCCATCCCATATCAAGTGTTCAGAGACAGAGAAGAGCTTCAAAGGAAGAGGAGAGACTTTGATCATCTGACCTAAGCATTTCACACCATTCTGGTGTCAAGGCCCTGTAGCCAAAGTGACTTCCCAAAAAAGAATGCCTCAGCATCATGTATAGGGCCTTCCTAGAGTGGCTTAGTACCCAGATGCTTCTCTTCCAGTTGAGCAAAAAGGGGGAGTGTTCTGGATACAGCCCATAAATGGGCACAGCCAGAGCTGGAAACAGCCAGAACCTGGATTGCTGCCCCAGGGCCTCTGAATTGGGAGTGAGGGAGCACTGCTCTGCAAGGAGATATACAGAGAACTCCTGTAGGATTTTTTTTTTTCTGTTTGGACCCACTCTGATGGCACACTCTCATTTTGGATGAGGCAGTGAACATGACAGCCTAAATAGCCCCAAGAGCTGAGCAGATGGGGTCATCTGAAATGCCCATGGTTTTCTCACCTTTGGAAGTAGGTGAGCTTCCTACCTGCCAGTCAGCCCATCTGCACTGATAATGCTACCTCCACAGCCCAAAAAAGCCATGAGAAACACAAGGTTCTCTTGCAGCAGCATTTCTTACAGGCATACCTTGTCCTCCAGGCACGTATTTGACCCCTGACCACCAGTTGAAGAGCATAGAGCCATGATGGTACACGTGCAGAAAAGTCACCTGCTCTTGTTTCTTGCGCAGAATTAAGAAAACCTGAAAGAAGCCAGGCAAAGGAAAACCTTGAGTTGATGTGCTTAGACCAACATTTCACTGTAAAAAGTTATAAAAATAGCTGATGATGAGTCTGAATCTCCCAAACCCATTTCCTCTGCTGTTGACAAAAACTGGTGAAATGCAATAGAACTTATAGGGGAAACTAGAAGATAGAATTCCTTCCACAAAGGCCCAAATATTTTTATGTCTGGATTCAGGGCCCAAAGTCCAAAGAGGACACATCTGAGACTCTGGCTGAGCTTCCATACAGTTCACAGCTGCTTGGGTCTGCTCCTTTTCAGGACATAGGTTGTATATTTACTGCTACCAGACAATAACCCCCAGAAAAACCACTGTGTTAAATGGCCAAACCCTCCTGGAATTTGCATTAGTAAAGAGAATTGTTTTGCCAGATGAAAATGTGTCAGGTCACTGCATTTCACCATGCATATGCATACACACACACACACACACACACACACACACGAAAAAGTGAATCTGCTTTTCAGGCACTCAGGACTGGCAAAAAGCTGCTTTTGTTGCTGATGCAAACAGAGAAGGGATTGGCCAAACCGCTGGCAATAGGCCTAGGAAGGATCCACATGTTTATTTACATTTCAGTGGATTGTCAACTTCAGCCCCAAAGAGATGTGAAGTTTCAGGCTAGGACACAGCTTTCTTCTGCTGGCCAAGCAGAGGCCTTGTCCAGTCACTTAGTTCATTTACAGTGCAGAGGGAGACATGAAGACAAGCTACAAACAGGGGGACTTTTAATTTCCTCAGGACACAAACCTGTAGTGCACAGCTCCAGGATAATCCATGGCAGCAGAGATGCCAGGACTTGTCCACTTGCAGCTCCTTTTCTGCACCACTGTTAATCAGCCAGCCAGGCAATAGCAGAACGCATGTGGCACCAGCAGCTAAAATTTTGGGGGCCCACCTGGCAGCAGCCAGCGTTAAAGCCTCTCCCCTAGCATGGTGCCCAGCCTCAGGAAGGCTGCTGGGGAGGGAGTGTGTGCAGCCAAGGGATGGAGACAGGCAGCGAATCAATACAGGATCAACCCAGGACACCAGTTCTGGAACGCTGCCCCTTTCTGACAAGGAAGTATCTGTTTCCAGCCCTGGTCCCGCTGAGGAGCTGAGTCCTTACCGTATCCAGCAGCTCGATGACTTTGGAGAAGAAGAACCACCAACACACTCTTGCCATCTGCTGGGCAGCACAAGGCACGGCGTTTAGAGCTTTACCCAAAATTAACACATTTTCAACCACGCTGTATCCCTGCCCGCCCAGGGTCTGCAGAAACGGGGGAAAATTAGGGGATTCCGGTTGTGCTTTTTTTTTTTTTTTTAAATTTTGTTGTTGTTGTTGTTGTTGTTTTTTGTGGGTTTTTTTTTGTTTGTTTGTTTTTTTGGCCCAGATGGCAAGACTCTGAAAAACTGAAAAGATAATGTGATGCTTGCATCTGTTCAAAGCAAGGCACTGTAACTCCAAATTCAAAGAGAAAAAAAACTCATGCAGCATTTTTGGAAGGCTGATGCTGGTGGGACCCAACACCCTGTGATGACCAAGGCATAGTTTTAGCCAAATCCCTCTGCTAAAAGAAGGGTTGAGTAAGGTTTCTGT
This sequence comes from Chamaea fasciata, assembly GCF_029207755.1. Lineage (NCBI taxonomy): Eukaryota > Metazoa > Chordata > Aves > Passeriformes > Sylviidae > Chamaea > Chamaea fasciata. The sequence goes on from NW_027094090.1 coordinate 51,684,893, forward strand.
CATGCAAGGAAGAGGATATAAAAATTGGTTTTCTTGTGATCACCCAGAATCCTTATAATCCATGTGAAGAATGGATTTTTATTTCAGAATGAACTTTTATTTCAGAGGTGATTTGCAATATTGATACTTCAGCTGGGAAGATTATTCTCTCTGCAGTGATCAAAGAGCAAACTTAGATGGCTGGGTTGACTTAAATGATTAATTTTAGAGAACTAAAGCAAAGTGCACTAACTGTTGAAGCAGACGATTTAATGGAACAGATTTACAGGCAACAACAAACTGGAGTCAACACCTTCTTAGCCATGCAAATTGCTATTTATGAACAAGAGAATCCGCATAGCCATGGGAGGGCAGGGCCTAAGGCAAGCTTTCTCCAGAACTGTACCCTCATTCCCAGCTCACTCCGGCTGTAATCCACTGGCTGGCACAGGTAGCTGTAGTTGGCCAAAACTGAAGTGACCAGAAACTGAAACAAACAAAAAACAAATAGAAATCAATTTTCTGTTCAATGCCATCTGTTCCAAAAAAGATGGACATATTAATGCTAAGGTAGTAGGGTCTCAGTCTAACAGTCACTGACAGAAAATTCATGAACAAATAGTAAAAACCTGAAACAAAGTACTTCACATTCTGGTTGGAATCTTAAAAAGCAAATTTGGCCTGGGAAGATTTGTAACTCTTTGTGTAATCACTGGAGGGCTCAAAACTACTTCAGCAGGAATAGTGAATTCTAGGTTTCTGAGTCTCTCTGCGAGACTCTGTTCTCCTTTGCAAAGACCCCAGGCTGTTCTGTTTTGGTTGGTTGCATTTGTCTGCTCACTGGAAAGCCAAAAACTGGACCAAGGAACCAGTATAACTGAACAATCAAGCACAGAAAAGCAATTTTCACACCTGTCCTGAGATGGAGCAGCATTTGTTAAAAAACAACCAAAAGCAATTTGTGTTAATGTAACCCTTGTGATACAAATTAAATGGCATATTTGTTGGCATCAAAATGTTTTTGAAACCTATTTGGCCATGTTTTCTCAAAGAGTTTTCAGTGGCTTACATAAACTAGGGGGGACAGGCTTGTGGAAAGGCTTATGCATTAAGAACAAGCAGAAAAAAATGGTTTTTACACTCTCAGCAGCAGGAAGACAGAGAGTGCTTGGCACTCCAGGAGATAGCTACCAACTTTGGAAAATCAGAGAATGTAAAGGGGTTGGAAGGGACCTTAAAGATCAGCTGGTCCCAACCCCCTGCCTTGGGCAGGGACACCTTCCACTAGACCAGTGATTCTCACCTCAGAGATGGATCCATCACCAGCCAACCTCGAGGCGAAATGAGGCCGTTCCACAGCCTCCACACACTCTCTGCCTAATGGGGAGATCTCAACTTGCAATTCATTCATTCTCAGACTGAGAAATGGGAGGAAATCAAGTACAGCAGGACAATACTCTTCCTCTTGTGGCCAAAACACGGACCTGTCCAAGACAGCTCCCACTCCCTTCAACAGAGCCCGTCAGCAAAAGCTGTTCAAACCCTGGAATCTGGAGGCTCTGGAATTCAAACCCTTCCCAGGTGCTTACCTAAGAGCCAATCCTGCCTCCTCACCTCATAGAACATGTAGCTGGATAATGCCACCATGGCCAGGTTGTAGGCGAGCAGCGGAGCCCGCAGCTCCAGCCGCTGCCGCTGCCGCATGCAGGACGGCCCCAGGGCCACCATCAAGAGGTAGGAGGTGAAGACCAGGGTGACAGGAACTGGGGAGTAGACCAGTGGCCACGGATCTGTCCTTGGATCTGGAAAGCAAAACACACAGCCACAGCTGGCACGTCCACACAGCGCAGGGCGGATATATTTAATTGTATTTAATCACTTCCCTTCCGTGCACTCGCTGGCAGAAAGAAAATTGGTGTCTCTGTGTCTTTGAAAAGCTGCACCTCAGTCCTTCAGCTCTGACTCTGCCAAAAGGCTTTAGCACAAAGGTTTTAGCCCAGGTTTTGGGTATGGACTGCAGTACTGGAAGGCAGATCTTTCCTGGGATGAGCTGGAGCCCTCCCTGGGCAAAAGGAGCAATCCCAGACACTGTGCAGGGAGGCACAGGAGCAGCCAAAGCAATAGTGGCTCCTCAGGAGTGTAAATCTTTACAGCTAAATAACAAAAGTGTTTCAATCACTGGTGTTACTTCCTTACAATCCTTAGGACATCTGAAGTTCTCCACTCCTTCATTTGTATACCTATTCATAGAGTGGACTCTCTTAAAAAGCATGAATTTAATGGGAAAAGTCAAAACACTTACCCCTGCTGAAACAGCTGTTCAGTCCTACAGTAAAGGGAAATTCAACAGCTTTTCTGTCATGCCACCTCTCCCTAATCCTGCTATCACCCAGGATATGTTATATCAGCAAAAACAACCCAGGTGCCATTCATGCTTTCCTTTCCTGTTCCCAGTGTGATCACTGCTCTGCCAAACTTCCTCATCTTTTAATAAATGCCATACCAGTCTGGACAACTCTGTTAATCCCCATCCCTTCTAAACCTCCCAGTTTTTTATGATGGCTGTTATGGGCTGTGTCAGGACCTCTTTGATATTCCATTTCTGGATTTAACAGTTTGTCGAAAGTCCTGAATCCAAATTTACACTCTCTTGTGAAATTCAAGTCCTGAAACATTTACAGTCTGAGCATTATGCCCCATGTCCTCCTCCTGCCAAAGCCATCATGCAAGCCTGCTGTTCTACCTTCATGGCATTCTGTGACTTTTCTTTACCTCCAGAGATACAACAGAGCCCTCTGGGACCAAACTGAGCCTCTGTCTACTGAAGATCTGATGTCTCCTCACAGCAAAGTGTCAAATATCAAGCACCGAGGAGTAGTTACTGCCAATAGTCTATTTGATAATAGGTTTTACTGGCATCACAGAGTTTAAACCCCAAAGTATTAACTCTTTGGTCAACTAAGCTTTCCCATGACACATGAATATGCATTTAAAAAAAATCACTTCCTTTAGAACTACAGACTTAACAGGCAATCCCGAGCATTTATCGCTCCTGGTCTTGTCAGAGCCCACTGGGAAATCCCCCATCCTTTCATTCCTTACCGTGATCCAACTGGAGGGTCAATGAGATATGTTTCAAGACTTAAGGGAAGTTTGTGATCATGGAGACGGAAAAGTGGAAATCTGCCTAGTGAAGAAAAGGACTGCATTCCTTCTAAGTTTGGTTTTCATGATCATGCTACTCATGCAGAAACTGCCATTTTAGACAGCATCTGTACCTACCTCCACTTTCAAGAACCCAGTTGTAGAATTCCTGAGTTTTCTGCCAAGTTGAAGCCATCTCAAGTTCTGGAAAGAAATTAACTTGACTGAGTCTAGAATGAGGAGGCTCTTTAGACAAAGGCTCAGGACTACAGCTAATGAAAGGACAATAGTTAGCTTTCTAAAAATTTAACTTTTAGACCAGGATTAAAGTCTCCTTTAAAAAAGGAAGAAAGAGAACCCCCCTTGCAAGGATTAGCAACTTAACTTCCAGATTTGATTTACATAAAAATTTAGATAACTTATTATTTAATTTCCAGATTATGATATTTCATGGAGGTTTCACCTCTAAAAAATGCCCTGAGCAGCTGCATGTGATCTGCCAGAGCCAGGAGGGAACTGCCAGTTCCGTTGGGAAATCAGTCACGTGGTATTTTTTCCTAAAGCAGTGAGGGCACACACCAGATGTCATAACTGCATCCCTCTGCAGGTATTATTGGATATTCCCAGCGCTGGAAGGCAGCTAGGGATTCATTCAGCACTGCTGCAACTCCAGAGGTGTTAACAGAGCTCGTTATTTGGTTTTCTGAGGCCTCAGTTTATACATGAATTTTGTTTTATCTTGTACAGATTCTGCAATACAGTATATAAAGTAGAATTATCATACATATTATGATGATCCTCCTCTTCTTTTCTTTCAGCAGTTTTCGAAGGCATTTGAAAGTTCTCCTAGAAAACACTTTTCTGCAGTTAGTTTCAATAGCCTGAGCTACCTGATCCAGTTCTCTCCATTAGCAAATACACAGGACCAGCTTCCTCCCAGTTCCATCTCCTGCTGGCATTGAGAAAATCACATTTTCTCTTTTGACTCCTCCTCACAGACTGACGCCCAACATCGTGTCGGTGGCAGACACCCCCAAATTTCTCTCCTGCAGTTAATCCTTGCAGTCAACCCCCTTTTTAGGGGTGTTCCTCTGACACAAAGCCCGAGACCCCTGGGAGGTGTCACACCCATTCTGACACAGAGCCACACGCCGTTGTAATCCGGGTGGCCTCTGCCAGCACCCAGATTAGTCGGTGATTATCAGCTGGCTCAGAGTCAATACCGCAGGGATTCCACACGGTTACATGCCCCCAAACAATCCACAAGCATTCTAGCTCACTCTACTTCCCCTCCTTCCCCCCCAGACCGCCGGGAAAAGCCAGGAAGGAGGAGCAGACTCACCGCAGCTGGCTCCGAGCATCCCTTTCTCCAGGAGTGTCCCCAGCCGGGCGCGGCGCAGGTAGAGCCGCAGGACAAGGAGCTGCAGGCTGCGCTCAGCTTTCCTCTCCGCAAGGGAGGTGAGTACATCACCTGCTAGGTCTTCCACAGCCGTGGTGGGTCTTCATGCCTTCTTCTTCAGTCTCTCTCTCAGCGGCGCCCACCCAAACCCCGCCGCCAGCCGCAGGCACCGTAGGGCTGTCGCGCAACTTTGCCCGAGTTAGAGGTTACATCACATAGTCCTGCCCCGCCCTCTCCTGCCTCTCCCCACACGGTTTATCAGATCAGGGGACTGGAAAGAAGCGGAAAATGAATGCCGAAGAGGTCTGGGATTCCACAGGAGTGAACCACTGACCTTTAGTGCCACGTTCGGGAGCCCGGCCAAGTGGGAAGCGGGCCAGCATTTCTTCTGCAGGTTTCTTCAGGACATGCCACGACAGCCTTGCAGATAGTGAAAGACGAGGGATCGCGGCTGGAAACCAGCCTGTTTGGAGCACTCCTTCAGACCAGCACGAGGGGCTGTCAGCAAGCCTTTTGTGTGCTCAAAATAGGCCCAGAGCACCAAATGAGGGGGCAGAGAACAGTGGGGACAGTCGCTAGCTCGCTAGCTCGCTCACTCACTCACTCACAGAACACAGGGAAAACTTAGCTAGAGTCAACCCCTCATATCCGGCCTGTGTCCCTGGGGGAGTCACATTTACCGTTTTTAATGAGACAGGAAAATATTTGGAGGGGTGTGACAGTGATACCAAGTGATCTCCAGCTACAGCATCAAGGGAAAATGCAGAGATCTGCAGTGATTCAGTCCCATGTGGGGGTACCAATGCAGAACCAGGACCCTGGACCCCCAGCCTCCAAGAAACAGCTCCCAGCCAAATGATGAGGTTCAACTTGGTCACCTGGGGTCACCTGGGGTGTGGATACGTCCTCTTCCCCATGGGCACAGATGATTAGCAAACTTATTAGCAAATAAAACACAGGGTAGCACCATTTCTTGTATCATTGCATTGTGTCTGTCACCAGATCCATGACAAACTTTTCTGAAGGGCAAAGCACCAAAGATCAGCTTTTCAAAGCAGCTTTAGGAATTAGGCATATCATGTGCTGGGAGTTTCTCATTGGAACACATCACGTGCTAATGCTGCTGGACAGCCACTGTGTTTCTGTGATTTATGGAAACCATGAGAGAATTTAAATGTATATTTTTGGGACAGGTGATTTAGGATGAAGGTTTTGAATTTAGGGTTTCAGGGGCTTAGAAGGGAAATTTAGTTTAGAAGAGGGTTTGACCGAGCTTTGGTGTCATATGGGGTTTTTTGCTGACCCAGGGTCAGGGAGACAATTATAGTGAACTTTACAATTACAGTGAGCTTTACAATCATAGTGATCTTTAGACACTTTTTTAAAATTTTTTTTTTAAGAGCTTCCTCTAAAGACCTTTCCTTGAAGTCTTCTAATTGCTCGTGAACCAGCAGGTTTAATTTCTATATTTTTAGTGCCCCAGTCCTAAAAAAGGTTCAATCAAATCATTCATCAATTCTCTCTGTGTGAATCCCTGGAAATGATAAATCAGACCAGTCCTTTCTATCTGTCACTTGTAGATGGGACTATATTTTATTATCTCTATCTGGTAAATTAAGTAATGTTTGTTGAGCTATTTATATTGATGTATAAGGCTCAGAATTACAGACACAAAACTTTTCCATCAAATGTTTTTCACCCTGGTGAAAAAAAAATCACCTGCAGTGAATTTCCACAAATTTCATTTGGGGCAAACTATTTCCTTGTTCACATAAACTGGATTTTAATTTATTTTTTTAATATTATGAAACATATTTTATTTTTCAAAACATTCCCTGTTCCTGAAGTATTCTCAGTGGTGCTGTTGCAGATGTTCACTGGCATGTCTGGCAGATGGAGAGATGTCATCGGTGATGTGGTACTTTTACACTCCAGGAATGGGTGTACTTTGATGAATGTCAGTACAACTGTGAGGGGAGCTCTGTAGGGACCCCACACAAAAGCCTCAGGGCTTTCACTTTCAGCAAGAACTCGGTAGAAAAATAACCCCCAACATTGCTCCTTCACTGAAATAGTATTAGGGCAGCTCCGAATGCCAAAATGAATTGGTTTTTCATTCAGTGACTCGGCAAGAAAAAAGGGATATGAATAACAGGCACAGTAATAAGGAACTCAGTTATGTAGAGTGTGTGACAGCTCAGACAACTCCATCAGAGATTAAAAAATATTTTAACTAATGAAAAACCTGGCTATCTCCAACACAGTTTAGAGGTGATTGCCACAATATCAGTATCAATAGCAAATACCAGCAGTAAAACAATTCTGAGGGGTTCTAGACTGTGCAGCTTTTGCTCTCTGGTCCTATGATTGCTGTTGCTTCCAACCAGAGCTGTACTAAAAGCACAAATTACCAAAGGAGACCTGTTTTAATGCTTGAGAGAGAGAAGAAGCAGGGGGCCACTCTCATCTGGATACAGAGGCTATGTCATGGTGCTGCCCTGAGCACCACAGCAGAGACTTGACAGATCACAGAATCACAGAATGGTTTGGGTTGGGAGGAGCCTTAAAGATCATCCAGTTCCAACCCCCCTGCCATGGGCAGGGACACCTTTCACCATTCCAGGTTGCTCAGGGCCTCACCATTCTCACAAGAAACAATTTCTTCCCAGGATCCAATCTAACCCTCCTCTCTGTCAGTGTGAAGCCATTTCCCCTGGTCCTGTCACTCCAGGCCCTTGTCAAGAGTCTCTCTCCATCTTTCCTGTGGGCTCCCTTCAGGTCCTGGAAGGCCACAATGAGGTCACCCCAAAGCCTGCTCTTCCCCAGGGAGAAGAACAAGTTGATCTTTAAGGTCCCTTCCAACCCATTCTGTGATTCTCTGATCCCTTCTGGAGCAGAACACACCTTCAAGTAATATCACCAACCTGCTCAAATCAACAAAACACCAAATAATAGCAGCAGGAAAAAGCTGGGTCAAAGAATATCAAACCACTTAAGGCACCACAGCCTTAAGGCTACCAGCACACAAAGATTTGATGTGGCCAGATACCTTCTCAAATTTGCACACACCTGGCCCTTGGAACTCCTGAATGGCACCAAATTCACTTCCTATGCAATTCAAGTGGACCAAACTGCTCAAGTGTTTGATGCATGCAGATATTCAGATGCTGTGCTTTATATGCAGATAATAAAAATTACTGGTAACTTATGTATGGAACTGGCTTCAGTGAGAGGTAAATACCAGAGCTGAGGATGCCACAGAACTGGAACGAAGATGACAAACCCACAAATCTCTTACTCAGCTCATATCTACATCTTCACTCTTGTTACACAAGCTGCTAATAGGATAACCCATTTATGAGTCAGGAGAAGTTCAAATACTGTCAACACTTCCAGCAGATGATGCACTACCTTGCTCCTTGGCAAGAGTGTGCTCCAGAGCAAGCTCTGAAATGGTATGTTTGTGAATGTATTACCAAGGGAGGTTCATGTCATCTCCCCTTAGAAATTCACGCTTTTTAACAACCACCTCAGCTCTCAATTGCTTGCAACAGAAATAAATGACAGCTGGTTTTATGAGTACTCTCTCAACAATGGGGAGCACAATAATAGATGTTTTTACAGCAATAGAATTTCCCACAGAATAATAATTGAATGGCTGAGTTAGTTTTGCTAATATGCAATTACCAGCTTATATATGTTTCTGGGGAAATATAGTGGTTTCAGGTGACAATCATCCATCACTAAAACACTGTGAAGACCTCACCCAGCTTTTCAGCACATTTGGGTCTAGTCCACAAAGCTCTTGTGCATGGAAAAATCCAAACACACATCTATTTAGAGCAAAAAGAAGCCCTTAAGGGGCACAGTGAAGCAGTTGAAGATGCTTCTGGCACAGGGATTCTGTTTCTTGATTGCCTCGCTTATGCACCATGCAAGCAATTGCACAGACCTTGAAAGGTTTAGAAGAAATTACAGGAAGGGATTTTTGGCAGAGGTACTGAGCAGCCTGTCTCTGTGCATAGGACTGGGAGATTGCATCAACTCTCGTGTAAATTATAGTCTTAAACCTCGGTATTTTAATTTTACCAGCATAGATTTTTCAGTTTAATTAATCCGTGGGGGTCTCAGAAAAGTCATTCAGCCTCTACATGCCTCAGTTCCCAGGGCTGTAAAGGAGAAGGAAACCTTCACTCCCACAGGAGTGTGGTGAAGGTGACCTGCAGTGAGTGGAGAGCCAAATCTGCCATGTTCCACCCATCACGGTGCCAACTAGGGTACTTCTGCTCTGGGGCTGCTGTCTTTGTGACTTTGGGCCAGTAATTTCAGATGTGAATCATCAAACAAAAGCCCTAAATTTAGGTGTCTACACCTAATGGACTTCTTCAAGGCTAAAGGGAGTTCTAAGGGCTGATCCAGTTGTCCACACAGAGGAATGTGCTGACATTCAGGTTGCCCCAAGGTATCTCACCTGAGCTCCCACTGTTCTGGTAGGCAAAGGATTCCTGCAAGTTCTGTGAGATCCATGCGGATATCAGAGCCATCTTAAGGCATCTCCAGTGGCACTGGACACCTACCTATGTAGGTAGGCATCTGAATTGAGTTCTCTTTGCTTCTAGACCCACCTTTTATCAGCCTTGCCCACTTACTTGACCAGTTCTTTGAAATAAGAACCTTCTCTCATGATGTGATTTTGTGACCAGTCTTGGGGGTGGGAGCCTGAGACAGCCCTGTCTCCAAAAATGCATTCCCAAGTAACTCCTAGGCCTAGAGAACTCAGAAACCTTTGACTTTCATGTCAAATCTGCTATCTTTTTAGCATGTCTTGAATCAGTGTTATTTCAAAGTTGTGACTGGCAAGGAGAAGGGACTTAATGCTGATCCCAAACATCATCCAAAAACCTCCCAGAAATGAGCTTAAAATTATGAATTGATCAATTGGGTAATAACGACCTCTTACAAAAAAACCCCAAACAAACAAACAAACCAGAAACCAAACCTTAGGCATCATGGTAGCAACAAGGTTTTTATGCCAAGATCTTGGAGTGAGTGAGAAAAGGAGTGAGAAGCCAAAAGAAAGAGAAGGTGCTTTCATTTAGGCATCCAAGGGATGCCAGGAATATTGTCCTAGTCCTAGACCTCTACAAAGAATACAGAATGAACTTGATTGTCCAAGGGCTCCAATAGAGAGGATCTCCAAACTCAGACCTCATGGCATTTCCAATATGCTGGAGCCACGGGTAGAGCACAGATTTAATTCCTGCTATAATTAGTGCAGTGCCCATGTAATGAGAGTACAGTGCTGATGACTGCTGTCTCTAGTTTTCCTATCTAAAATCAAGGGAATACAGAATCTCCAGATACCTGTCTCTTGGTGATACTTAAATGTTCAGTGCTTCTGAGAACTTTCCTCTTCCATTTCACTCCCACACAAACCCACCAACAGCACTGAGCTGAGAAATTAATTCTGACCAGCTGCTCCTGTTGAAGGGAGAGTACATAACAGAACTTGCCACTGAACATCCACTGCCATTGGAGAAGGGATTGTTTTTCCTTTTTTTTTTTTTTTGTCCCTCTAGTTTCTGATATTTCTCCACTCTGTACACTCAGCTGATCAAACATGCCAGTTATACCAGATGCTACTTAAAAAGCTGAAGAGAGACATTAAATGGTGCACAAATGTTGTGCAGGCCACTTGCAAATGTCTGGGGTTCACGCTATAGGAAAGAGGATGCTCTTGTAATTGAAATGCTGCTGTTGAAAGAAAATAATGTGCATTTTTTAAATCAGATGCTCTGAATTACCACACGAACATCTGTCAGCTTCATGGGGATTCTGGAAGTCTAAGACAACTCTTTTTTTTTTTTTTTTTTTTTTTTTTTTTTTGGTTTGTTTGTTTGTTTGTTTTTTTGCCTGGCCAATTCCCATATCATTCTCCCTCTGCAAAGATGTGCCCACCAAATTAAACTTCCCTGGATTCCTCTGTGATGGTACCGTGCTTTCATCCCCTTTCTGTTCCTGCCCTACACCTGGAGAAAACCCCCCACAGAAATTAATATAGCTCCTTTCATCATCAAACCTTTCACCCTAATTATGCCTGAAAATCACTGACATGTGGTGGTCAACCAGACCCTGATGTGTTCCCAACCCTTTCCACTTCACCTTTTATTCCCATTTTGCCTGCTCCTGCCATTCTCCTGCCCATGCCTGCAAAGCACTGGATCGTGTCTCACATGCAGATTGCAGGCTCTGCAGACTCTGATTCCCTGTGCAGTAACTACCAAAGTATTTATGGCAGCAATAAAAACTGAGGATGCAAAATCCTCTTTCCTCCTCTAATGATCTGGTACATCTGCTCCCAGTGATCTGGAAGCCAAATAGAGCAGATATTTATAGGAGCCAGAAAATGAGCAGTTCAACTTTCCAACTTCCAATGGTGGATTTTGGAGCCAATAGGCAGCACAGAGTGTTCTGATCTCTGTCCTCTAAAGCAATTACTGTGTGGAGAACAGCAGACACCTTCCTGAAATTGCCTTATATTTACAATAGCAAAAAAGACTCAGTTTTGTCCTGGTCCATCCTGAATCTCTATCTATGTGTGAAATAGAAGATTTAGCCTTCAGTTAGAGCAGCTCATGACAAAAGACAGTGACATGAAATCCTTACTGAGGCAACAAACTCCTCCATGCAGAAAAAAAAAGGCAACATCCCTACTGGGCAGGACTTGGCTGGATTTTAGGTATTGCTCTCAAAGTGATGAACACTCTGTTCATGTCCTCAAGGCCAGGTTTTGCTCAGGGGATCTCAGCAACCTGGTCTAGTGGAAGGTGTCCCTGCCCAAGGCAAGGGATGGGAACTGGATGATCTTTAAGGTCCCTTCCAACCCAAATCATTTTGGGATTCTTTGAAAACAGCGTGGGTGATTCACTGGAGAAAAACTGCCATTCCCCTTCCAGTTATTGCAGAAAAAGAATGTGGTTAGGACTCCTCCAGTTCAGGTTCCTTGGGGCTGTGTTGAATCCGTCAATAATAATAGAAGGGCCATACACAGTCAAACAGCTGCAGAGCTACATCATAAAAGTGACGTGACTCCTTTGCAATTCCCCGAGGCATTATGAGGTTTAATTACTGTTTTACTCTTAGGGATCTTTACAGAAAGGCAATCTGTTCATGGTACAAACTGTTAGTATCATTGCTGCTGCTGCTGGCAAGTACAGTCCTGGTAAAGGTGGCAACAAATGAGCCAGTGTATCATGCAGGAATTCCCTCTCCTCCTGTTTTCCATTTCCCTGCAACTGCATTACATACTAGGGAAAGTTAACCTGGCCTAGAGGCAGAGGTCTTGTCCTAATTCCAGGCTACAGGCCAAATCCTGAGGGATGATGTGGGCTAGCTCACTGTACTTCAATAGACTTCATCCTCCCTTTTTATCTTGACCACTGTGAGAAGTTTGGAACTGATCCATTTGGGATTGGGCATGCTCCTCTGGTTTGTGGGTTTGTCCTTGTTGCCCTACAGTGCTTTGAGACACAATCTTTTACACACCAGTGTGGGAAAAACACAGCGACAGAGTATTCTTTGAGCTTGAAGGCAATAAACCACCCCTCTGAGAGGAAAACACTGATGTCTGCCACAGGAGACACAGTGGAGTACAGAGCAGGCACTGACCTTGGAAAGAAAGCCTGGCTCTGAGTATGCAGGTCACATACCCCTGTCTCATCTGTTAAAGAAAATGGAGGGTGTACAATCTGTCTTCATCTGTCTTACAGCAGATGAAGGAAACCTTTTAATGACTTTCTGTCGGGAGGAGATTTAGACAATTAAAATATGATATAATGACTCTGTAGCTAGCAAGGCCCAAACTAATGATATAAAGAAAGCAGACAGAAGAAAAAGGGGCCTCCTTTTGCAAAAAAAAGTCTACATGGCTCATGGGCTTCCTTAAGACTACTGAGATTGTGCACTGAAATTAGGATAATTTGCAGAGCCGCAGGCTGATAGTTCCATCTCTGTGCTAAGTAGGTAAGGAAGAAGATTTAAAGAGAGATTTGGAGGTTTCCTGCGGCCCCTTGCAAAAGCATCTCCAAAAGCATGCATTTAGGACTCTGCTGAGTGCCAGCACAGGCAGTCACTGGGCTGGTCTGTGCAGTGCCAGAATTGCCCTTCACACCATTCACCAACAGATCCCTCCCATCTGCTTACAAAAGTGTTTGCTTCAGGATCTCACAGCCTCACCTACCCAGCCCCTTCCCCAGGAGCAATGTCTCAGCCAAAAAACAGCTGCCACCAGTACAAGGTGTTGAGAGAAGGGCGTCATGTCACGCCTGAGAACTTGCAGTGGTACCCTGGGGAGCTGGTGACACTCCCTCAGCACTGTGGGAGGGGTCCAGCAAGGTTTCCACCCCATGAATGGCAGTGATCTCTCAAAAAGAGGACAGACCAGCTGTGGCCCTAAATTAATAGAATAACCCACCCCTCACCCCATCCCTGGCACTACCAGGAAATCACTTCTGTTGGGGCTCTTATACCTCAGTTAAATGGATTATCAGAGATATCCTGCAGATCCCAGGCAAATATTCATTTTCTCTGAGTTACCTGGAAATCAGCCATAGATGCCAGGGCTCAGCTGTGGACTAGGGACTTATGACAGTTATTTTATTATCTGATTTTGGTTTTTTTGCTGTGTAGCCATGAGTCTTTAGCCATGTCTCAGGCATCACAGTCTCTTCTATACTTGGGAACATTTAACAGCTGCAATAAATCTGTTTAAAAAGTTGATTTAGCAATAGAATCATAGACTCTCTTGGATTGTAAGATCATTTGGTCCAACTCCTGGCATTGCACAGACACCCCAATAATCCCACCCTGCCCCTGAGAGTGTTGACCAAATGGTCCTGGAGCTTTGGCAGCCTTGGGGCCGTGACCATTCCCTGGGGAGCCTGTTCAGTGCCCCAGCACCCTCTAGGGGAAGAACCTTTTCCTGGTATCCACCCTAACCCTCCCCACAGCTCCAGCCATTCCCTGGGTCCTGTTCTTGTTCACACAGAGCAGAGCTCAGGGCCTGCCCCTCCTCTTCCTCTCCTGAGGGAGCTGCAGAACTGCTGTGAGGTCTCACTCAGGATGCCCTGCAACTGTACTATTGTGCTGAATTTTTTTTTTTTTTTTTTTTTTTTTCCTGTGGATCATGAGAGGGAATGTTTGAGAAATTTTGGCACGATTTGTACCAAAATACATCCCCTGGACAGGACTGGAAAGTGTAAATCATTATGGCCTGGGTTGGAAGCAGGCTTAAAGATCACCCAGTTCCATCAGCCTTGCCATGGGCAGGGACACTTTCTGCTAGAACAGGTCCCTTCCATAGATCCAAGAGAGGGCCTAAAGATGCTTAAGCCAAAGATGATGTATCCTAAAGGAATCATTCACTTCCAAATATGATGTTCCAATTTGAATGCCACCCTCAACAGAATTTTACCCTCTTCTGCCATCACTTTTTCCATGGTCTTTGTCCACAGAGATTTTGATGATCTTAAGCTTTCCTCCACAGCTCTTTAGTCCCCAGATATACAGCATTTCATTTGAGCTTTTCTGAAGCCTTTCAAATTTGCCTGCTTCTCCACCAAAATGCAGCGACCAGTGACCAAACCCTGTTTTCCAATTAAAAAACCTAAGGGGGAAAAAAACCTTCAACCACTTCTGACACTTCTCCCTTTTTTTTTTTTTTTTACTTATAGTACTCCTCTCCACAGTGTTAACTTCCTTAAAAATGTAGTAAAATGCTGAGATTTTTGAGAAGCATAAGTTTGCATCATATTTATCTCAGAAATGAAGAGTTTGAGAGTATTATTAGTAATCTTAGTGAAAAACTGCAATTAAAAAACGAAAACAAACAAACCCGGAAAATCAAAGCCAAATCACCAAACAACCCTGTGGGAATTGCCTAGTCATTGCCTTATACTTGGTGCAAAAGAAATAAATTTGTGCTGAGTAAATCAAATGTTAAATGCTGCGAGATCAGCCCTGGCAGGAGGAAATGCTCCTTTTGTAAGGGCTGAAAGGAGGATGCTCCTGGACAACTCTCACCCGAATCTGTCAAGGAGGTGACAGCAAACACCAGGCTTTGAGATGGACTGGCAGAGTCCTGTGCCCACACAGACTGGGCAGAAAAAGAGGTGCTAAAGCTGGAGCTCAGGCAGGTGTAGTGTGGCGTGGTTGTAACCTGCCAGACTCACCGTATTCTACCTCTTTTGGCTGCTGCGATTAATTAATTAATTGAGCAAGACTAGGGCTATGCACCATGTGCTTTTCTCTTTTTTTTAAACTCATTTTTAAAAAAAAGGTTTACTTTCTCTTTTTTTTTTTTTTTTTTTTTTTCAGATTAACAGAGAATTGTCACTGACATCTCTGACCTCTGCTGAATTTCCATTTCCCTCAGGTGAGCAAACTACAAGGCCAAATCTATAAACAGAAAGCATTATGTAATTTATTAAGACTGGAATTCAGTACCATCAGGAACTGTTACAGTTAGGATGGATCCTAAGCTATATATTTTTTTTAAAATTTCTACCACTAGAGGCCTGTAATGTGCTGCACATTTGGAAAAATCCACATTATGTCAGTGGCACAAGAGTATCATGAGTACAAATCTGCACCATGATTGTAAAGAAGCTTCTTTGTTTTTAATTTCAGCTTCTGAAGACGTCTTTCTGCCAATGGAAGAACAAGTTCAAATAAGCAAATTTTCAGCAGTTTAATAAGAGAAAACACTTAATAAGCAAATAATTTAATATTTATGAATATGAGCAACTTTCCTCAGCTCTCTTTAAGACCCTTGGACTGACCTCATGTGTAACATTGCTTAGATTGGGATTTACTGAATAGACACCCAGCTAGCTGGTTTCAAGTTAGGAATAAATAGAAATTTAGGAATAAATATTCACATCTAGCATGTTTGTGGGTTTGTTTTTTTTTGTGGGTTTGTCATTTTTTGTTTGTTTGTTTGTTTTTTTGGTTTTTTTTTTTGTTTTTTTTTTTTGATAGGATAGCACATCTGTCATCTTCACTGGTGTTGATGGTCTGGAAAAAGTACCTCACCCATGCATGAAGGCTTCATCCTTTCAGAAAAAATACTTTTTTATTCTAAAGTAGCCATAAGAGATGGATATTTCCAAAACAATAGTCCTGTTTGTATCATGTTGGGGGGCTTGTTTTGGTTTGGTTATCTTTCTTATTGATTTGGCCACCTGATCACTCCGCTTTGCCCTGATTTGTAAATTTCCTGCATGTATAGAGACAACTTTTCTGTGGATTTCAGAGTAACCCCTGAGATCTGTCTGTAAGTGAATTTCTGTGGGTAAAAGCAAGCTGAGCACTCAGACTGATGATTTTCTACTCCTGACACACCCCCCAGTCCAGGTCTAGTAGTTACTCTCATACAAGCTGGCCATAGGTCCATGGGCAGAGCCACTGACATTTCCCAATATTCATTTCAGAGCTGCTGCTTCATTCTGAAGAGCACATTTCTTTACATGTCACCACACAGCTCTCACTGGAGGTGTTTGCAGAGGAAGGCAAGAGATGGCAGCAGAAATTGCTTCCTGGGATGAGATTCATCTCACCTAAGTTTACCCACCTGAAAGTTAGATGTGTTCAGCAAACCCACAGACTCTGGAGACAAACCAGTGTTATTGGGAGGTGAATCACTGTGCCTGTCAGCTCTACCATGAATCACCAGTTAGCAGTGCCTTGGTTTTCTACTGACAAAATAAAGAGCCCAGAAGAGCCCAGACAATTAACCGAGACTTTATGTCTGAGTGTCATCGTTCAAATAAGGGAAAATATCCCTTTAGCTGCCCCCAGTGCTGGGTATTGATGGCAGTACTGGAAATATAGCATCTGTGAAGTTCCTGGCTGTGCCTCTGTGAGGTAATTTCTCTGTGTGGGACATGAAGCAAGCGAAGTCGAGTGCAAAGAACTGGAGATGCTTTGATTTGCTGGTGCTGCCTCCCCCAGTGCTGTGAGTGCTGAGAGACTACATACAACATGAGGGAGTCAGCCAGAGCCCCGTGGCCAGTTCTCTGACAGCCACTGATGGCACAGGGCTGTGACATCCCCACAGGAGGTGCTGTGCTTTCCTGCCCTGCCCTGCCCTTCCCGCGCTGGGGCACTGCCACCCTCCTCCTCTGCGCCCAGAACTGGGAATCACTGCAGAGCCCGAGCGCAGCAAGGCAGCGAAAAAGCAAGGGGAGGAGGCGTTTTGGAGGTGGAAGCGCTTCCCTTGCCACCCAAGCCAAAGCCTGAAGGTGACTCATCCTCCTCTGCACTCTCTCTCGCACAGCTCCTTCATGCGCTGTTCTTCCCTTCCTTCCCCTGCCTCTCCCTCCCCGTAGAGGTGATCCAAAAAGTCCTTCTTTCCCCAGAAGCTGCTCCTTTTATTTTTTTTTTTCTGCTTGGTCACTGGTGTATCCAGCCCTATTTTTATGCCTTGCTTCAGGCACTGCACGAGTCTTTAGGCGTTTATTGCAGAACAGGGCAGCAAATCTGACACCCTTGGTGAAATAAGCATTCCAAGTCTGGGGCTCAGCAGGTATAAACTCATGTGGCTACAGAGAAAATATGACCCTCAGTCCTCCCTTCGTCTCTTGGGACAGAAAATGAAAAAATGCCCCTGGGTGAAGACTTTGAAAGCAGACTGGTTTAAACTGGGCACAGCTTTGCTGATTTTTAAGACTGTGCTGCTTCTAATTCACACCAGCATGGGAATGTTCGATAACAGCCTTATTGTGCGCTTCAGCGCCCAGCAAAACCCATCTTCCCACACACAGAAAGGAGGTGTCTGCTAAAATTAAACGTCATCCTCGCTGGCATTGTAACACGCTGAATTTTCCTGCTGAAATGTGGCATGTGGAAGAGCTGATAAACAAATCGGCCGGGCTGAGGCTTCAAGCAGGGGAAGGCAGTAAAGAAGAATTATGCTGCCTCTCCCCAGCTGTAGAACTGGGGCTGTAACTCTGCAACAGAGACCATCTGAGCCTCTGTGTCTCTGGCACACTCATCGTAACAAAGCAGAAATGCCAGAGGACTCAGTGACCCTGGGAAGATGTTCAGCTTCTCCCTGCAGGAAACTCTCACCATGGGAAGCCAGCATTCCCTTTTTGGGGTTGATAAAGGATACACGCACCCCTGGAGTCATCAGGGAAGGGTTCCCTCTGCTCCTCCTCATGGCTACATCAGTAAGCTGATGCAAACGTTTCAGAAAACTACATGGGAAATACAGAAGCATCCATCTCATCCTAGATCAAGATCAAATCCTTAAGCCTGGCTGAGGCTGCCCTTTAGGCAAACAGCTTGGCTTTGCACACAGGAGACAAGGAGACAGGCTGCCTCAGCTGTCCTCAGCAGGTGTGGTTGGTCTGATGTCAGGGGACACCAGCTGAGGCCTTTCTCCTGGGCCATACATTTTACCAGGGCCATGCTATTGCACATGAAGCAGTCACTCAACTGCTGTAATTAACAAAAAGCAAAAATGAGCCTTCTGGCAACAGAGGTAGAACACCTCAGTGTGACTCAATTACAAATTGTTCTTCTTCCTCAAAAAACATGAGGAACTATCAGAAAAAAAGGGGGGTGATAACCATCCAGCAATCAGGGCTGGGGATGAGATCCACTCCCCAAATTTCATATTCAGCACCAACTCCCCAATGAGCAGCTTGCTCTAGCCCTTCTGGAAAGTCCTTACCTTCTCATGCAAGATGGATATTCACACCAATATCCTTTAGACAAGTTCAAACCACCAAAGAAATATATACAGTATCACCTTCTCTGATCCTGTTACACCTTCGTTGGGAGGGAAGGTGTTCCTCCTGTCTCACTGGAGACTGCAAGGTTAAGCATTTGTGCTCTGGAGACTTCTCCTCGTTCCTCAGTCTTTCTACAACACACCAAGAATTTAATGTTGAGCTTATGAGTGGCTTCTAAATTAGGATTTTAACACAGATGATGAAAACACCTGGACTCACAGAACCCCAGAATGGGTCAGGCTGGAAGGGACCACCAGTGGATCATCTGGTCCCACCTCCCTTCTCCAGCAGGGCCATCCCAAAGCACAGGGCACAGCATTATGTCCAGATGGTTCTGGAATATCCCCAGTGAGGAGACTCCACACCCTCTCTGGACAATCTGTTCAGGGCTCGGTCACTGCCCAGGGAAGAAGTTCTGCCTCATGTCCTGCTGGAACCTCCTGGGATCAGTCCCTGCCCATTCCTCCGGTGCCATTGCTGGGCCCCCCGGAGCAGAGCCTGGGCCCTGCTCGGAGCCCTCCCTGCTCACAGGGACACCCAGGGATGAGGTATGGGTTGGAAAGGGCCTTAAAGATCACCTAGTTCCAACCCGCTGCCACGGGCAGGGACACCTTCATCTACCCCAGGTTGTTCCCAGCTCCATCCAGCCTGGCCTTGGAACACTTCCAGGATGGGGCAGCCACAGCTGCTCTGGGCAACCTGTCCCAGGACTTCCCCACCCTCACAGAAAACAATGTCTTCCCAATATCCAATCTAACCCTCCTCTCTGTCAGTGTGAAGCCATTCCCCCTTGTCCTGTCACTCCAGGCCCTTGTCAAGAGTCTCTCTCCATCTTCCCTGTGGGCTCCCTTCAGGCACTGCAAAGCCACAAATGAGGTCCCCCCAAAGCCTTCTCCTCTCCAGGCTGAACAATCCCAATTCCCTCAGCCTTTCTTCCCAGCAGAGCTGCTCCATCCCTCTGATGCCCTTGGTGTCCCTGCTCTGGCCTGGCTCCAGCAGCTCCCTGTCCTTCCTGTGCTGGGATCCCAGAGCTGCAGGCAGGTCTGCAGGTGGAGCTGAGCAGAGAGGGGCAGAGGAGCAGAATCCCCTCCCTGTGACCTGCTGGAGTCCATGCAATAAAACATATGGACCCTGGAAAAAATGCCAAGCTTCATTTCCTGCCTTCATTTCAATTTCTTAGCTTATGGATGTAACTAAGAGACAATTCTCCTTAAGCTGATGGAAGTTCTGCCACTACCAGCATTCTGTTCAGCACACACCCTCAGACATGGTACAGCTATTGAACACATAAAACAGAGATGCCCTGCATGCAAACACAGCTTCTGTCTTTTCTGGAAATGGAAGCCTGCACAGGGAAGTGACGGCACTCCCACCACAGTGGCACCCTTCCTGTTCCCATCCGGGAGCAGGGTGGGAAGCAGAGATTGAGCATCCTGCTCCCATAATCCTGCTCCCAGCCCACTCAGCAAAGTCACTGAGGCAAAAGGCTTGGATGCAGGACAAGGGGAAGGTGGGGAGAAAGGAATGTTCCTTCTGGCTTTCAAAACTAAACACCAGATTTAGAATCATGAGCAGCTTATACGTTTGGTTTGAGCCAGGTTCAAGGCAGACAGGTGCTAGGTCAGCAGCCTCTGCAGTGCTGTCAATGCCTTTCACTCCTGACCTGCACTTCCTTAACACTTTGGCATGTGGGGACTGCTCTGGCATCCACCTCACTTGAAATCTGCTGCCCACACCCTCAGGAAACAGCTGTGTCCTTTGGGACCCTCATTCCCCCTTTTTCCCCGGTTCACAGAGAAGAAAATGACTGCAAGAACAGAATGGAATAGAATAGAATTGAATAAAACATTTCAGTTGGAAGGGACCCACAATAATCATCCAGTCCAACAACCAGAGCACTTCAGGGCTGACCAAAGGTTAAGGACATTGTCCAAACACCTCTCAAACAATGACAGACCTGGGACATTGACCACCCCTTCAGGAAACCTGGTCCAGTGTCTCACCACTCCCTTGGTAAAGAAATGCTTCCCAACGTCCAGTCAAAAAATCACACAGGACAGGGGAATATCCTGCATTCTCTGCTACTGCAGAAACAGAGAACTGGGAAAAGGAAGGATAAATGTCCCCAGAAACCTTTCACTGAGAAACAGACTTGGATATTTGAGCTATAGCTGCTGTTGTGCCATCGTTCATGCTGATATTTGTTGTTGTGATCAACTATCAAATTCAGGTAAGGAAACTCTCAAGTAAAGGCTGAATGAAGACCAGTAATTTCTCATCTTTCCTTTTTTTTTTTTTTTTTTTTAATTTTTTTTTTTCGTTTTTTGGTTTTTTTTGGTTTTTTTATATGCATATTTGAGGGGACGATGGCATAAAAATGACTGCTTTCTTTCCTTTCAACCCTTTTACCAATCTGGGATTTCTGCCACTTGGCTAAGCAGACTTAGAATTTTTTTCAGTAACAAATAGGATTTAGCTGAAGCTGCTCGAGTGAGCTAGGCATGAGGATCTAGAAACGAAAGACTGGTTGTTACTGTGAAAGCTGTTATTACTTCAGTATCTGACCCTGATTGTGCTGGCCCTCAATTTCTTTTGAGAAATGACAGTACATGACATCCAGGCCTCATGGATTTCTATCAGTATCTGGGAAGAGACCTGCTGCACTTACAAACTAAAGTCTATTCAGTCTGTTCCTCTCCCAGAAAAATAACCCCTACCCCCCAAAATACTGCACAACAAGATCTTCTGGGACTTCCATGCATTTGTAGAGGATGTGTGTATGCTGAGAGGGAATCCTGCCTGTTGTTGCCATCTCAAACGCACAGGAAACATTTCTTTTGAGGATATGAACCCTTCTGTTGCAATTCTCCACACATAGGAGGTGGCAGGATTTCCTCTAAGAAGAAATGAAAGTCCTTGCATGCCCCCACACTGATCTATCCTTCAGGATTCCCATAAGGACTTGGAGCAGCTTATTTGTCATTTGTTATTCAAACTCAAGGGGATTTTTAATGTGAAAAAAGTCCTTTAAATGAGACATTCGAGTGCATCCCATGAGGGCTGCTCTAAGATGCAGACTATCAGTCAGTACAGCTATTTGATTTCAGAACTTTGACCCAGAGATTGACATTTTTTATAGTGTTTTTTGGAATTCTATGAAAAGCCAGGGGGGGTGGAAAATTGCTCTTTTAAAATCTTCTGCATGATGCCACAGCACTCAGAGTGAGAGACTCACCAATATTTATGACTCCAGGGTCAGCACTGCTAATTGAGTTAATTGAGGCTGTGCTGATTTGCACCGTCAGAGAACATGACCTCAAAATGTTGCATTTAAATTCATTTTCCCCATGCTTCCAGAGTTCTAGTGAGAGACAAACTGCCTCCCCCTCAGGAGTCATAGGGTCGGGGGGTATATAAAATAAGAGAAGAGCTGTTTGACTCTCCTATTAGGGGCAGGGAATGAGGAGAGAATATAGATGGAGAGAGTGTGTTTGTCAAAGATGAGCAGGAAGGGGATGGAGATCTGCTGATGCTGACAGTATTTCCATGATCTCCATACCTCCCCTGCAGCATCCCACTAATCCCACCCCTACCAAGGCACCCTTTTCTCCAAATGGAGCACTTTGGGACCCTGCTGTGGTTTCTGTGCCAGAGCAGAAGTCACACACCAGTTCTGCTGTAGCAAGCAGGGATCCTCTTTGCTGTGCATCTCTGCAGGACCCAACCCAGCAACTCTGACAGTTTGTCCCTAGAGACTGACCACCTCCTGCCCTGCTTCAGACACAGAACCTTCTGGCCATCCCACTTCCGCAGGGGCTTCTTGCTGGCAGCCCATCCCTCCAACTGCTCTGCATCAAACCCAGTTAATGCCCTGCACAGAGCCCTGTAACTCAGGTGAACTCTGGTTCACCCTGTCACTGCTATCTGCTTACACCTCAGCTGCCTCCTCCAAATGATGGCTCCTGACCTGGTAATTTAAGCTTGGTCTCTCTTCACATGATCATATCATTCCTAGAAACTGCAGTTGGCTTTGTAATGGAGCAGGTCCTCTGTGCAGGTCCAAGGGCGCTTTCTAGGATGCTGTGGTGATCCTCACAAGTTCCCCTGTACTCCAGGTGTCCTCTGAGGCATCACCAAATGTCACCTGGCTTGGATGCAGAGTGCTGTGCACACCATGGATTTTCTGAGTTTCCATACCAATAAACCACTTGCTCATTCCTCTTGCTGGCTGTTGTTCATGAGAAGTATGAAAACTGCAAGCCAAAATTACAAGCAATTATAAGCTGCTGTCCTTATGTGATTTCCATGAAAAGAGCATAGGAGAACTTCTAGTGGAAGGTGTCCCTGCTCATGGCCAGGGGGCTGGGACAAAATGATCTTTAAGGTCCTTCCCAGCCCAAACCATTCCATGAGCTTTATGATCTTTGGGGCAAAACCTTACGGGCACAGGAAAGAGCTGTCTCCTTCTCTGCAGAAATGGAGGTGCAGGATGCCTTCCCCTTTGCAAGAGGAGATGGAAGTTTGTGGAGCTGAAGGTATATAATGGACAAGGGATTTTCCACCCCTCAGTCCCTGGAATGAGCTCTGCTGAGAGAGGCCAACTTGAACTGCTGCCTGAATGCTACAGAAACAAACTGGCCAAGCTGGCAGCTGCTGAACCACCGGTAGTCACACTCCCAGAATGGCCATCAGCTGCCACTTTGACAGGAATCCAGCATTGTTTGGTGGCCTTTACCTTAGGGGACAGATATTCCTCACATTAGAGAGAGCAATTTAAGCTTTCAGAACTGTGTCTATATGTTTATTACTTTTTTTTTTTTTGGCATTCAAGAATTATTCCTGTCACAGCTCAGACTCTGACTCAACTTAATTAGCATTGGAAAGGTCATCTCACAGAAACTTATGTATATGAAGGACAGGAAATCTTACACACTTTCCTTCCCTTCCTTGCTCCAGAAGGAAAAGTTTAAAAATTTCTATGTTTGTGCCTGCATCTGGTCCTGTGCAGGGCCAGGAGTTGGACTTGATGTTCCTTGTGGGTCCCTTCTAACTCAGGGTATTCTGAGATTCTGTGAGATGACATTATATTAGCTATGACTGCTCAATTTTACCTTTATTCGTAGCCAGCAGAGAAACTTTCCAAAACAGTGCTTCTGCTCTTTTTCTATGGCTATGAAATATGTTTGGAAAAGAGTGGAAACACTGAATTAGCTGGGAATTCTGGCTCTCAGGCACTGTGCTCCTGGACATATCACATTTAGTAATGTGCATTTAACAGTATGTCGTTAAGATGGTGTTGAGTTGGTTTCACCCTCATAAATCACACATCTCACTGCATGACCCAACTGGATTGCTCCAATTTTGTTTCAATAATATTTTATGGACTAGGTCAAGTTAACAGGCTAATTCTCATGCAGTTCATGCCTACAAGTACAGCTTTGCCTGTTATTTCTATGTCTCATCCAGCAGCTCTCGGATTCTTTTCGAGATGGCAAAAGTGAAGTAACTATAATCCATTGTTATCTGTGTTTCTGCTAACAACAAAAATCATCATGGGTTTGCTGTCCATAATGCACCTGACCATCCTTCCTGCAGCAAAGGTGCTGTAGAAGTGTTCCACCTCATTATTCAAGGTTTTAGTCCGGCATTAAAAACTAACTTCTAGCTGGGAAAACTCACTCTTAATATCCAATCTAAACCTCCTCTCTGTCAGTGTGAAGCCATTCCCCCTTGTCCTGTCACTCCAGGCCCTTGTCAAGAGTCTCTCTCCATCTTCCCTGTGGGCTCCCTTCAGGTCCTGGAAGGCAGCAAGTTGTGTGGATGTTGAGGGCTGCAAAAGGACAGTGGAAGAGAACCAGACATGCAATTTTGCAGGCACAGCCTCAAGCCACTGGTTTCCACACCATGACATGATAGCTAGTGAATGCAACAGTCCTCCAGGGTCCTGGCTCTGGAAAACTGGAGCTGACCCTCACTGTTTGGTCTAAGGCTCACACAGCCCCATTTTTCACTCCCCCCTTCCCCTAGAAACCAGTGTTTTCCTAATGGCCTGTGCAACACTTTGCACAGTTTCTGCCCTTTGTTCCCTATAGGGACTGGTGTTAATCTGGTGGTTCTCACAGTCTCTGCCAGTGCCTGTCCTCTGCCTTAAGGATAAATTCGATGCACATTTCAAGAATTGCTCATGCAGTACAAGTTATTCCAGCAGATTCTAACATGAGGGAGGAACCACTGAGAACAGCATGGAGCCGGTGGGAGGCGTTGCTTGGAGAAAGTCCAGGACCAGAGCAGCAGACCCAGGGAGGAGAAAGCTTCAGAACAGTCCAGAGAGCAGAGCCAGAGGCAATCTGTGTGTGGCAGCATCGTGCATCTCCACAGGAACGGTGTGATGGGGTCAGTGAGCGACATCTGAGACACTGCAGAGCAGTGCTTTGAAGCACAGGGTCTCTCTCCTCTGTGCTGGCTTTCCTTCACTGCCTCATCTCATGACCACGGTTACATCCAGAAGCTACCAGCAACATCTTCGCCCCAAAACACCATTTTTGCACCTGTTTCCACCAGCACTCCACTGGATTTCAGCAAGACTGCTGAAAGGAGAGAGAAAACCACTGGAAACTATTAACCTTTGTGGTCTGGGGGTGCATCTTATCCTGTGTGTAAGCACAGCCAGGTTGTACTCACAGCAATCCACAGCTCTCCTGGGGCTAAACCTCTTCTCAGTGTCTGCTGAGCTGGTGCTCACCTATAACTCAGGATCAGATGGAGGTGTGGGGGTAGTGACACACGCTTGGAGGCACTTCCAGTCACAAACATTCAAAAGAAAATTCAGAGGAGCCCCCTGAAGCAGAGCAGTCACTGCAAATGCCACCTCCCTGCCATCATGGAGCATGTTCAAAGCATGGGGGTTTCCAGAGGTCAGGGACACAGCAGCAAAAACAAGGCAAAGATAATCTGCTGGGTATTAGTGAAAGGATATGGGTAATAAAAGGTCAGCTAGTTCAGGAGAAGACCCTTTGATGTTTCAGATCTGCCTGACATCTGAGAAGTCTGGTGCCTTCCAGAGCTGGCTGCAGGAGCTACTGTTTTTCTCAGGCTCTTTTCTCCGTGCCTGTGGCAAGCAAAGCAAGGACATACTCAGCACTGTCTGGCTTGGAAATGCTGTTTTTTGGAATGAGGGAACTCCAAGTCCTTACAGGATTAGTTCTAGGAAGACGTTTTAAACAGAAAAGGCCCAGAGTTCATTTCCATTCCTGTTCCCACATTGCCCAACCATTATGTCCCCTTCCTTAGGTTTGGCCTAGGGCTGTCATCCAAGAACATGGATTCAAAACAGGCTTCTACTGCCCTGCCTCCTTAGTTCTTCTTCTGCCACATGGCAACTACCACATGTCCAGCCTTGCTAAGGGGGTGAAATGCCAGAGGGCTTTTGCTGGAGTCTGCATGTGGCTTCAAACTGGAAGAATGTGGGTTTAGGTTGGATATCAGGAAGAAATTCTTCTCTGTGAGGGTGGTGAGGCTCTGGCACAGGTTGCCCAGAGAAGCCGTGGCTGCCCCATCCCTGGCAGTGTCCAAGGCCAGGTTGGATGGGGCTCTGAGCAAGCTGGGATAGCGGAAAGTGTCCCTGCCCATAGCAGGGGATTGGCATGAGATGATCTTCAAGGTCCCTTCCAACCCAGGCCATTCTAGGATTCCATGATGATTCTCTGTGGATCATAACTGAGAAACAAACAGTGCCAACCAGCTCAGGAGCTGTGTCCTTCAGATGGGAGGTCTGGAGCAAAACCTGTCCAGTCCTGCTTTTTGGACCTGTAGCACAGCTTTACTGTTGCTAAGCAAGTCAAAACTCTAGCTTCAAGACCTCAGGGCCACAGCTAAACCAGCAGCCTGAAACCTGACCTGGATTTATTCAGTGAGCATGTTTTCCTATGCCCAGGGTATGACTGTGCTTGGCTGTGGGGATGGCACAAGGAGCACAGATCTGATTGCACAGTTAATCCTTTATTATAGAGGTACTTGCTGGCTTCTCAGCTGGTAGGAGGGAGGGAGAGAGACAGATGAAGCCCTGACATTTTGTCTGCACAGAACTAGAGACCTGGACTTTCCCAGAGAGGAAATGCTGCTGGATACTGCCGAAAAAAGGGCTTTGCTGTGCTCAGGTTTCCCTGACTTAGATCTCTTTGGAGCTGCTGCTACAAAATGTCTCCTACCCACAGAGCTCTTGGTAACATTTTCCTCATGGTTCCCAAGCTCCTCTGTCTCCACAGAGAACAAAAGAACTTTGCAAGACAAATGCATCCTCACCTCAGCCAGCTGCATCAATCCCGAGCTTTTTGTAAAGCAAATCCTTTCTGAGGAGCTCCACTTGGAGCTCCACTGCCTCGTTCCTGCAGGCTGAGCTCTCCGGGGCTGGGACTGCATCGGGGCTCAGCCCAGCTCAGGTCACTCCATGCGCAGCACCAGCATCTGCAAAGTCATCGAGACTTGGCTGCGGTGCGCGGTGCCGAGCTGGAGCACAGCTCGCGGGCACTGCGCATTCCTGCCGGCAGGAACAGGCACCGGGAGCACGGACAGCCTCACCCCGACCTTACCAAGCCTGGCAGAGAGAGGGGGAAAGGAAACCAGGCTCTCTGGGAGTGGGGCATAACCTTTCACAGTATCCACTTCAAATTCCCCACTCGCTCTGCCCCCTCTTCCTCCTGTCCGCTGGAGGACAGGAGAGGTTACTGGATCACCTGGTCACGTCCAGCTGTCGTCATGCCCCTGACAACTGCGGGTTAATTATGGGAAGTGGATTTGGCCCAGCTCCAGAAGCCAAGGACTCAGCTCTGGTATCCAATCATTTATTTTCCCAACAACTCAGGAACACTAAGCCTCTGCAACTCCAAACAGCTCTGGGCTGCTCAGACTACTGGACCAGTTCTTCAGAGATGACTGTTCTTGGTTTTCAAGAAACAACGTCACCTTCTAGGATATTTCAGGTAGAAACTTCTGAGCAGAGCTGCTCACTATAAAATAATGAGCACACAATCCTGAAAAATGAGCTGCAATGATGTTTTATACAGCCAAAAAGGAAGGGAGGAGAAGAAAACACTAATTAATCTGGATGCACCCACAGTGTCACTATTGCACTGGTAACTACGCCAAGCCTGTACATTTCTTTAAAAAGCAAAAAGAGGATAAGTTCTTTAATCCTACACCTCTTCTAATTCAAACCAGGCTGAAAGGGATGACTGTCTAGCTGTGTGAAGCCATTTCACACATCTGTAACTCACACCTCTTGTGTCTATGAAGCTCTCATGCTTACATAAGAGAGAGGGATGAAAATCTCCGAAGTGACAGCTCAAGAGAAGAGCTTACTTTCCCCCCTTATTCCAACACAGAGGAATCTGTGTTGGAATCTGCTAAACTGGGGACAACTTCCACTTGAGCAATGCTGTTCTTACAGGTCAGGGCTGATTCCTTGCTCTGAGGAGACAGAAGGCTCCACATCAATGAGCTGCACACTCCCCACAGCTGGCAAAGGAACAAGGAGCTCAGGAGGTCCATGACACTATTTGACAAAAGAGCTGGAGAAAGTCATCCCTGCTGTGAGCACAGACACCATTCCTGCTGCAGGAAGTGGAACACTAGGGCAGACTTTCTAGGGACACAAGGATTAGCTGGGACAGATAAAAACTGCAGTAACAGAAAATGAAATACAAGGCATTCCTTGCAAATTTAATTCTCCTCTTTGTGATGCATGGCCTTTTCATTTGCCGGGCTGGCGCTGTCACCAAGGTCAATGCAAGTGTGCTGTCAACTGCAGGAAATTGGTGGGAAAGTGAGCATTTCTGAATGTCCCCAGCATTCCTGATGGCCTCTGCAAAATTGCACTGGGCTTCATTCTCTTGTCACAAGTCCCACTTGTACAGCTAAATCATTTTTTTTCTATTTAGGGAAGAGAAGACACCTCCATTAATCTGGTCTGCCTCAACTCCCAACCAACAGACACTCTCCCATTCTGTGCTAAGATAGAGGGTCTGCTGGAATTTTAGAAGGGATAAGAACATCACTGGTTCTCCCCTCCTAAAAGCACCTCAGCAGCTGAGATTATTTATTCCTTACAGTCCAATTCTCACCCTAAATGGCAGAGCTGGCCCAGCCAGAGCAGTACCCATTCTCCATTAGAGCTGTGCCAAAAGCTGTGCAGGCAGCTGTGGAACAAAAATAAGGTTCCAGAAGAGAACACTGGTAAAATATCACTTCTGAGACCAGTCAGTTCTGTGAAATGTGAGAACATTGCTATTGCATCGTCTGCCAGCACCACAGCACTGCAGAAATCCTCCTCTCTGAAGAGAATGGGTGGGCTCCACCATCTGTCTCCCAAGCACTGCAGAGAGCACAACAACTCCCTCTGCACATGCTCTGGCACGCAGCAGCAGCCAGTGATGTCCCCAGCTCTGGCTCCGAGTGGGCAGATGCGAGCAAATAGGATTTATCAATTCATCACTGTGTTGCCTTTAGCTTTGACTTGGTACAACTGCACTGAATTCCACTGAGCTAAGCTGGAGTAATACCTCAGGAAACCTGCTGCTCCTTCCCACACCCACACTCACACATGCCCCATTCCAACCACAGCTTTCACCCCACGGACAGGTGGGTTTGGGAAGCAAACTCTTTTAAGAATGAAGCACTGGCAGAGCAGACAGCTTGAGGAAAATTTCTTTCTCAGTGAAGCCACCTCTGAAATGGACTGGGGAACCAGTGCATCAAAGACCAGTGATAACACTCAGCACCTAGAGAATGATTTTTATTCCCAGAACTCATTTCATCTCCTAGCAGAGGGCAGGAAGTGTCACTTGTAGTTATTGAATGGGGCAAGGATGGCAAACAACAGGGTCCATGTTCCCCATCTCCCAGACAGGCTGTTCCACTGCCTTATAGACACTGTAATTATTTCTGAAAAGCGGCATTCAGCCGGGTCAAAGGACATGAGAGTTGGCCACCAGGTCATCTTCTCTCCGTCAAACCCATCCCAATGTAATGTGAGTGGAGGATGTCAAAGATGTCACATCTACCAAAGCTGCTGACTTTTCTCTTAGCAACCCTGACAGTTGCCAGGAAACGACGCCTTGCTGTAACTATGGTGACACAGGGGACCAAAGCCACACACCACACAACACCCACGTGTCAGGGAAGGGGAGAAATGCTCACCCTGGCTCTCCCCATCACTTCACAGGTGAGGAAAGCCTCCACTCAAGCCACAGAAATACCAGCAGTGTAAATAGGAGCAGGGTTCCTGCCACCTCTGGTCTAGAAAGGGGTTTGGCCACCTGTCCAGGTCACCAACTGGTTTGGTATTGCACTGCTTCCTGCCAGCACCCAGAGGGTGTTGCTGGAGAGCAACATGAATCCCAAAGGAAGGTCTCAAAGGTGGCAGAGATGTGTCAAGTGATCCAGAAACACCATCACTAAAACCCACCAAACAGAAAAGGGAAGAAAAGCACAATTCTTTGTCTCACTGGATGACACCACCACCTATTCTACAAGAAGAAAGAACAGGGAAAGGACAGTGTTTACTTGGCACACTTCAGATCTCAAACAGTGCCACATAAAGCAGCAGGCCTGTGTAAGTACCAGCTCCTTTTGAGGGGTCCAGTCAGGCTATGGAAGATGGTGAGGGCTACAGTGAAGGGCCTGGAGGTGAAGACACAAAAGGGGTGGCTGATGTCACTTGGTCTGTTCAGCTGGACAAGAGCAGACTGAGGCCAGAGTTCACAGCAGTTCTGCAGCTTCCTCACAAGGAGGAGGGGCAGGCCCTGAGCTCTGCTCTGTGTGACCAGGGACAGGACCCGAGGGAATGGCTGGAGCTGTGTCAGGGGAAGGTTAGGGTGGATTTTAGGAAAAGGTTCTTCCCCCACAGGGTGCTGGGGCACAGAATAGGCTCCCCAAGGACTGGTGACAGCCCCAAGGCTGCCAGAGCTCCAGGAGCATTTGGACAACACTCTCAGGGATGCACAGTGTGGGATTGTTGGGATGTCTGTGCAGGACCAGGAGTTGGACTCAATGATCCTTGTGGGTCCCTTCCAGCTCAGTGGACTCTGTGATTCTATGACTGCAAGAACCAAGACCCAACAGAAGCAAAGACAGACACACAGCCTGCTGAAGGATCACACAGTGATTGTCTGCCCAGCCCAGGAGTTGCAGTTTTACAGTGTGCCACCACTTCAGCACAGAAAAAGGACAGGATTCCAGCCCCTTGCAAAGAATGTGAAGGAGGTTTCCTGTACCTCCCCCAGCCTGTTCCTGACCCCTGACACTGCAAACCTATGGCCTTATACAGAACAGGTACAGGATTCCAGCTCTGACTTTGCCAATGTGTTAACTCTGCCTTTTCCTGCCTCAGGAGACACCAAGTGTCAGCCCAGATAGAGCCTTTTGGAAGAACAAACTACCTGCGTCAGCTAAATGAGAGCCTTGACACCAACACAGATTTCTGTCCCCTCTTAATAGAAGCTGGGTTTCCTTTCCTTGCTACAGAGGAAGACAAAAGGCCTTAGATTTTTATCTCCTGGCCTAAAATTGGTTGAGCACTCCAAAGACAAAGTAGGTGGAATTGAAGATGGATGGGAAGACTGACGTATTCCCTCTCCCCCATCCCCAGCCTCTGTGGAGGGAAGCCAAGAGGAGCAGGGTGTTCCAGCTGAAGAGGTGGTGCAAAGTCCTTCCCTCCTGCAGAGGGAACAGCAGGGAATATTCTGCTCTCACTCCACACAAAACATCACAGCTCCTCACCACATCCCACCTAGCAGGTGAGGGCAGAAGATACCAGTCTTTCAGAGCTGCCACTTTGTCACACATCATATCCAGGAGGATTAGTTCAGTAAGGGCAGATACTAAGCTCTGATCATCGTATACCAAGGGTACAGATTACTGCAATATGAGCCATGGGAAAAAAAAAAAAAAAAAGACTTGAAAACCAGCTGACAACAAATCAAGCCAAAACGTTTTTCTCAGAATGGGTACTGATAGAGAGAAAAAAAAAATCACTTTTCTTTTTTTCACCAGTTCAGAAGCTGATTAGAAATATTTTGCTCCAAACTCTCAGCAGAAAATACAGTCAGAAGATTTTCTGAAAGATGTAAACACAAAGGAGGCACTCGATCTCTTGGTGTCATCCCTTTGTGTTCCACAGACTCCAATTTCATCTATTCGCTTCTTCATTACACACAGTGAATGATATTGAGCTAAAGCTTCTACTTCCTGAAAACCGTCCAGTTTTGAGAACATCAAGAGGTGGTGATGCTTCCCTTGATGATGTCCTCCAGGGAATAACCACTGGATTCACAACAGACCCTCATTTTCTGCTCTCTTACACACCAGTGACAAACTCTAGATCACCTGGAGGGCACAGACATGCACCCATGCCATCCAGCACATATTACCAAAATTATTAGCACATTTTAGAGACAACCATCACTGGAGCCATTTATTATTTATCCAGCTCTGGAAGGTTATCAGCTCCCAGCTGAGATCATCAGAGACATTCTTCTTCCTCTATCCTATCTGATTGAAGAGCAATGGAAATCCTGTCTGGGCTTTCTGACTGTGGGAATTGTGCCAGTTTGACCTCCCTTGGTGCTTCCAACAACCCTGTTTATGTAACCACAGAGCCATCCCCTGCCCTGGAGCGGTTGGCCAGAAGGCTGATGGGTAGTCTGGAATTACAGTAAATTTAGATATGAGGTATGGCTTCTGTTAGGAATTGGGAGTACCTTCTTGCAGCTGACATAAGCAGGCCTGCATGTGAGGTTTACAAAGCACAATACTGCAGGTCATCAGGGAAATCAAAGGCTGGGACTTTCAGGAGAGAATAGGAACAAAGATCCAGCTTGAAGTCTATGGGAAAGAATTTGCTGCTTCTCCTTGGTGGGTCTCAGCCCAAACAGACAAACCCAATATTTAGCTGGAAGCTTCAAATCCCAACCAGGGAGCAGTGGAACTGGCATTTAGATGATGATTTGAGCTTGCTCTGATACTTAAGGCAGTCTTGGTAAGGAAAAAACCTCTTAGTGAGAAAAATTCTTGAACAGATTCCCTGTGATTCACTGTGTACCTTGCTCCATCTGTTTCCCTTAATATCCAATGTAGCTACACATTAAGCTCACATTTTAAGAATGAATGATGAAGGCTGTAGCCAGCATTATAGTCTGCAGTGAAAAGGCTCCATAAGGCTAAGCTAAAAGAAGTTAACACTTCTAAGTGGTGTCTTTCAGTGTAAACCTGTCAAACCCTCCCAGCAGTACAACCCTGGAACACTAACCTGCTTTAATATGCAAGAAGTTGTGGCAACTGCTTCTGATGGGTTGGCTTTTTTTTTTTTTTTTTTTCTCCTCTCTTTATTTTCCCCAACATTTATTTCCTATTTTTGATGTGAATCTCAAGCCAGGGTCTCTCAGTCTCTGGGAGGTTCTGTGAAAGCAGTGCTCATCTTTTTCTGGTTTGAGTTGGCCAGTGCAAGCCAGGATTGACACAAATTGTAGGGAAGGAGTTGCTGAGATGCTTTGTAGCACAGCACAGCCTTCAGGGGAGGTTTTAGCAGGGGCAGAAACTTGCAGGAGGTGTTTTTAATGCCCCCCTCTGCTACGTAAGAGGGAAATGCTTCCAGCACAGCCTGCCCACCCTGTCTCCTCCAGCCTGCTTCTTTACCTCACACATGTCCAGCTGAACTTCCAGCTAGGATGGAAGGGAATTCTGTGACATTCAGGTATTTTGTAAAAAAAAAAAAACAAAACAAAAAAACAAAACCAAAAAAAAAAAAACAAAACAAAAAAAAAAAACCAACAACCCAGGAAAATGAAAACCCCCGAAAAACCAAAACCCCCGCGTTTTTAGGTGGTTAAATCAAGAATAGGGCTCAGTCTTCATTTTCACTGCAAAGATCCTGTCCACAATACTGTGTGTTTCTCACCAATTCAGGGCAATGGAGCACAATGGAAAAATCACATAGAGAAATAATCATATTGGGATCTTCATGGGTTGGCAGTGAAAGGTAACAGATGGCCTACAAGAAGGATGGAGAGGGACTTTTTACATGGGCCTGGAATGACAAGACAAGAGGGACTGGCTTCCTACTGACACAGAGCAGGTTTAGATTGGATATTGGGAAGAAATTGTTCCCTGTGAGGGTGGTGAGGCCCTGGCACAGGTTTCCCAGAGAAGCTGTGGCTGCCCCATCCCTGGAAGTGTTCTAGACCAGGTTAGATGGAGCTGGGAGCAACCTGGGATAGTGGAAGGTGTCCCTGCCCATGGCAGGGGCTGGAATGAGACGATCTTTTATGTCCATTCTATGGCCAAATTGTGCTCTCCCTTTTCTATCTCCAAGTTATATTTGGAATAAGCTGGATTTTACAAAGTTCCAGCTTTGTATTATTAAGCAAAACATCATTGTTCCATTGGATCTGCCACACAAACAAACTCCCTCCAAGCAAGTTCTTATTCTCATCGATATCTGTGGTGTGGTTAA
This sequence comes from Chamaea fasciata, assembly GCF_029207755.1. Lineage (NCBI taxonomy): Eukaryota > Metazoa > Chordata > Aves > Passeriformes > Sylviidae > Chamaea > Chamaea fasciata. The sequence continues at coordinate 51,718,716 of NW_027094090.1, forward strand.
TCACGGTGAGGTTCATCCCTCTGAACTTCAGGCATTTGATGTGGCTGTCCTAGCTTCCAGAGGTCATGAACAGAACCAGAGACTTCCAGGATGCACCACACCTCCATCAGAATGTGGACCGCTCCCTACACCAGGCAACTCTGGCTCTGTTCCTGGATATCATTGAGAGGGTTGAGATATCTTGCTCAGAATTATGTCTAGGTCTTTGCTGTTGACGTTTACACATAAATGAAGTAAATCCTGTTCCAGTTGCCTCTGAAATTGTAAAGGAACAGTCCAATCAGCTTTGCATCCATGAAGTTATAATTTAATGGTTAATATAACATGGACAGATATCCCTGGCTCTCTGGAGATTTAGGAATTTAAGGCTCTATTTAGGGCATTTCATATCTTCCCTGTCTAATGCCCATGTCAAGAAAAAAATCAAATTGCCAGGATCAAACACTTCATAACGATTTGTCCAGGAGAAAGGATTTCTACGTATTCAGTTTAAATTAGTGTCACTATTAGGCTGCTATTCCTTTAGCCCAACTCTTGTCACACAATGCAATTATTGTTTTGGCAGCATCTTCCCTGAAACTTGAACCAACGAAGTACCCAGAGCCTGGAGCAGGGCCTGATATCTGCGTGCCATCTCGTCATAGCTGCTGGATATTGATTATCAGGTAATTACCCAATTGACATCCTCCCAGTTTTATTGTCTTGTTAAGGAGTTTATCATAAGATCTGTCAGACAATCCAAAAAGACTTCATTAGCATAACACTGATAATTGAAGACTTTGGATGCGTAATAAAATACAAGACAGAAATTTCTTATCACTCCTTCTTCCTACTTCCCCCCTGGCATGACAAAGCACAGTAGATGATGACGATGATGCCTTGCAAATCTTTTTCCCTTCTCCACCACAGAGACTCTATCTGATTTTATCTAATTTTGATAAGGAAAAAAATTGCTCAAAATAAAGGTGGAAATCAGAAGAGACAGCCTTGTTTACCGGTACTCTGGAAGTCAATCCAAACAAGTCTTTCTGTAGTCTTGGGATGTATCAACCAGAAAGATTAACCTCTTTGCAGAACTACCGTGCAAGTACAGGTGCTTTTTTTCTTTCTCATCTCCAGGAAGGGATGGTATCACACAAATCCTACTCAGAAATTTCAAATTAAATTTGAACCCATCTGGTTTGGGGATGATCACCTTTCAGAGCTCCATAAGAGCATTTCACTTGTTGGAGTCAATATTCCCATACAAGCAACACTCTGGTTCAGCTTTGTGGAATAACCTCAGCCAGGTGTGATTCAGTCCAATTTATAAAGGAAAATAATTGAATCTACCCACTCAGAGCACAACAGGGCACAAACTTTTGATGAGAGTCACCAAGAAATCTTTGGAAACTTTTCCCTTTGATTTCTTTGAACAGAACAAAATAAAATCAGCAATGTACTTGGAGCAACCTTGAGCTAGAAGGGAGGAAAAGATTTCCAAAGCTCTCAGGGTACAAATGAAAAACCAGCAAGCTCTGATTCTCTAAAGCAAGACAAAAATAACATGACAAGATGCTCTACAGAGTGAAACAAAGGCATAAAGACTTATCACTGGAAAGGTGATGCCAGATATAGAGTACTATGCTAGTAAAAGTCAGGCAATGCAGATTTGATTGTCTTCCTTGGAATAAAACTATTTTTTTTTAATTACTACCCCTGAACATGCTGCAAGAAATAGGTATATCCATGTAAAAAACCCTATATATGAGAATCTAATAATTTAAGGAAAATTTAGCACATAAATACACCCTTCACTTATAAAAGAGGAAGGTCTCAAAAGCAGGGTAATTCTTTGTCCCACTCCTCCCAAAAATGAAACAGATATTTCCCAGGTGAACTGTTGCGTCTTCAAAAAACTTCTGACTGGACAGTAATACACCAAGAAAAAAAATAGTAGCTGAACTACTATTCAGTGAACTACTGTTTACTACACTACTATCGTAAAACCTTTTTTTTTTTTTTTAAATTAGTTACAGGAAAATGAACAAGAAATAAATGGCCTTTGAAGGCATCCTTACTTTCACTAAGACATATGGCACCTTGCTTTGTTATTTTCTATTTGAATTCCATCTAGTGAAGACCAAAATGGCTTTACATGCAGGTGTCAGTTCAGAATACAGGGTCTTAAATAAGGTCAAGGTACTTTCAGATCCTCAAAGGCACATAACTCTCAACCAATTAGCTCCAAGCAATCTTTAAGCAATCTAAGAGACTTTGGAGTCTTCATAGACCACTTGGATAGTTTGAAATTTAAACCATTTGGTCTTGCCCTGGATTTTATCCTCTTGGATGCTTGAAACACTTTCGAAGACCAATCCAACTGATGGAATTGATGCCTTTAAAGACTCAAAGGGCAATAGAGCCACTGGACTTTCAGAAATGCATCTTTTCTTTATTCTGTACAAGAGCTGCCTACCCAGGGACCAGGGGCAGCAGCAAAAGTCCTATTCCCACAGACTGGGATAAGAACAGGAATGATTATTATTAGACAGAGAGATTATCTCCCTGTATAGGAACAGTGGGTTTGACTAAGACAAACCCTGATTCTTCCTGATGCTTTTAGTCCAAGGTAAAGAGCTTTGATCTAACCCTGAAAGGGAATGGGCAAAACTAAAGAACCTAATTGTGACCTTTCAGTGCTTGAAGGGAGGCTGCAGGAAAAACTGAGAGATTATTTACAACAAATTGCACTCCCAGCCCAGCTCCTGCAGGGCAGAGTTCTGGTGCAGGAGAAGTACAGGGAGTCACAGCCTTCCAAACCAACAAGAGAAACCACAGGTAGATCATATCTTGCTTTCTTCCCCAGCCTCCAGAAGCCTTCCCTGGAAGTGAAAGACTGACTCCTTCCAATCCCTTTCTGCAAGGTGCCTTTGAAAGCTGGATGTCAAATCCTCCCCCTTCCTGCCAAATAGAGACATTTTCAGAAGTCAGATTCTCTTTCCTGACTCTTGTATGTGTTTATCCTGCTTACAGGATGATGTTCGGCTCCCCATATTTCTTCCCCTCTAGCTGGCCTGTCATCCAAGGGTGTGATTAGTTCATCAAAAGAATGAAGGGTAGTCCAACCTGCCTGAAGAGAGGTGATGGAAAATAGAGTCCTTGCTAACAAGAGCAGCAGGACAAGGGTCACATATTGGTAGAAGTGATGAAAGCTCCTGCAGGTCTGTTTAGTGTGGCTGTTGCTATGAGAGTGAAGAGATTTGCTGGCCCTGAAGCAGAGAGAGGACACAGATGCTGTTTTGTTCTGTATCAGTTACAGATTCTGGTCACTTGTGTAAGTTAATACTCTCCCAACTTCTTTTAGGCTCATTACAGCTCTTCTTCTGTTACAGCTTGGCAGCACAGTTCTGTCTCTCTTTCCACAGGGAGAACATGCTGCCTTCTGCCTCTAACAGGCACGTGGTGGCAAAGGGCAGATTTTAATCTCTGAATCTGCACTGGTTGTTCAAACTCAGGTTTATTATCTGTGTGGAAGAGAAAGACAACAATCTCAGGAGTGCTCTCTCATTCAGAGCCAGTCTAAGGCTCTTTCTGTGCTGATGAGAAAATATCTTTGCACCAGTATTCTCAGCAGGGTCATGCTGGGCCATCTCCAGCTATTTTCTGCTGAAAACAATAATGCATAAATAGGGAAGGAAATAAGGACTTGATTCTCTCTATCCAGGTGAAACAAAATGATTGTAACTGTATAAAACAGGTGAGTTCCTGGTGTTGTTAAACTCCCTTTTGAAAGTTTGCTCCTACCACAATTAGACTTTGGCTGTTGTTTTTCAGGGCAACAACAGCAGAATCATTGCCCAGAGCATTGCTTCAGAAATTAATTCTATTTCAGGGATGGTGACAGATTTTGAAAAAGCCAAGCAAACAACAAGCTGAAGTACTGCCCATACTGTGCAGTGCTGTGAGTGCCATATTAAACACATGTTAAATCAGTTGTAATGAAGGGGAAATGGTAGAAACACACGTTCTGCCTCCCTGTTCAGCTCTTGCAGCACTCAAGGGCTACATCCAGAGCTAAACCTCCAGTACAAGACAGAAGCCACCACTCCAAGGACATATGGAAGATGAGCACCTCTGCTTCATTATCCACTCAAGGACCCTTTCACTTCCAAGGGAATGTTAGATGAAGGAGGAATTTGTAAGCAAGAACATGCAGAACCTCAAGTCAGGTGCACAGGAGAGAGAAAGAGTCACTGGGAAAGAATAAAAATCTTTAGCCACTCATTGATGGGTCCACCAAGGATCATCAGGCACAGCTTTGGAGAGGAATTTGTAACTGATAAGAAGGAGGAAACAAGAGGAACAGGACAACTGAGGATATCTGAGGTGGGCCTGAGGGACTGAACTTAAGGAACGTTTAATGGGTCAGGGCAAAACCAGAGGGAAGGGAAAAATAGGACATAAAAGGGTATAAAGAAGGGTCAGTCTGTTGTGATTTTGGTTTGAAGTTTTTGGCTAATGCACAATTTATGTGGTGGTTTCATGTTTGTTGAATTTTGTTTATTAACTGGGAGATAGGATTTTGGGAGAAAAAGGTGAAACAGGCTTAACTTAAAAGTAAAAACAGATAGATTTTATTAACATACACTAAGGAAAGAGAAAAAAAAAAGAGACATTTAAACACTTTTCTTTACCTCAAACTACTCCTTTTTTCACTCAACACAGAGAGAAAATTCTGATTTTTAGTCAGTTGTTATTATTTAAACATAATTTTGCACTACTTTGGTAGAGGAGTCTTTCTAGAGTTTATGGAGAACACACCACAAGAAAAGGTCTGGTGGCTCTTAATGGCACAAATCTGCAACTGTCTGGAATTTTGCAGATGCTGTGCAGTCTTACTCATATAACAGTTTTTCAAGCGGCTTATGGGCTTCTGCATGTTTGAGGTATCAATTGAAGAATGCTTTTTTAGTATAAAACAAGGATTCTCTTCTTTTATTTTTAAAATTATCTCTATCTCAAAAGTAATAGAGACTTCTTTTTATGTTCAGGAGCGGGGGTTTAATCACTTCTTTTTCAGAATTATTTTTGTCTCAAAAGCTGAGACCTCTTTATTTTTAATTAGGAGCCGGAGACATACTTTATTTAATTAAATTTCATTTCTCAGTATACACAATTCTTTGGCTAGAACTTGCATCTTTCTAAACAGCATGGTGATAGTTTATTTCTCTATAATTCACATTCAGAGAAGTCTGGTCAAAAATGTCTACCTCCTCCATTTTTTTTTTTTTCCAATAGTCTTTATCAGGTTTTTTTGCTGACTTTGTTTCAATGCTGTTTTTCTACATTTCAAATCACTCTGTCTTCCATGGAGGATGGAAAAGGGTTAATGTCTTTGCCCACAGTCTTTTTTTTTCTCTTCTCTAGCTGATTCTTGGAACTTCAAGGCTGCAGGTGATTGGGGGGCGGGGTGGGGGTGGGGAAGGAGGAGAAGGAGCATGCTCAGGAATGCTGATGGATGGCCCTCCTCTACTCCATGTCTGATTTAAAGCAACTTAAACTTGGATCAAGTCCCTGGAGCTCTGGAGAAAAGTTCTCAAGACTGAGTCTCCAAAGGCGTGTACAACACTCCTACCCTTCAGCCAAGCTGTCAATTTATGCTAAAACTTTCTTAAAAAAAAAAAAAATCCTTCACATTTATACTAAACCACCGCACAGTCAAATGTAACCTCTCACTGATCAGTGTATTTGGCTCAGCGAGCCTGCCCCCAGTCAATACAGTCCATCCTATATTTTTATTAAAGCCTCTTAAAAAGGTATTTTAAAATATTTTAACGCCTTTTGCTGTCTTTCTGTACAATTTCACAGTCTACCCCATGTGTGGGAATGCTCTAAGGACGAGGTGCCAGCTACTGGGGACAGAAGCTGACACAAACCAAACACAAAGCATTTTGGAAAGGTTAAGCAGGGTGAAATGTCTCTCTGTTTTCTAACCTCAAACTGACTTTTTTGCAACTTGAATTTTCCCTCAAAAATTTTATTTTTCAAATGCTCTCTTGTGACAATTGCTGAAGCAACTCTCAACAAATTATATGCTTAAATACAAAATGTTTCACGTTGTAAAGATTGCATTTAAGGATAAAATAGATAGTCTTTTGGGCCAACCCTAGACAGCAGCTGTTGTTTTCTATAAGATGGTCTGTATATATTCTATAGATATAAGTACAGACACACTGATGCAGCAGTTAAAAAAAAAAAAAAAAGGCAAAACAGCAAAACAGAAAATTATAATAAAGGTAATACCACATTCTAAATTTTTCTGAGTCCTTATTACAAGGCAAATTATCTCTCCTGAGCACCAGTGGGAAAGGCAACAAGTTTCTCCCATCAACACATTACAGCAGGAATGGTTTAGCAGCAGATCCTCAGTTCCTGGATCTCTGTTGAGAGTTTCCTGATTTGAACACCCTTCAGTCAAGAAAGAGAAAAAAATATCTCTCCACAGATATGGCTTTATCGAGGCATAATCCCTAACAAAGTAAAAGCCTTGATTTCACAAGGGAAGCAGATAAGGAAGCAATGCCCAGAAGGGGTTTAAACAGAGGGGCCCCTTTTCCCTTTTATATTGTGCATTTCTGGCCAGAGAAACAGGTGCAGAAGTTCCTGAAAACTGGAGTCCATATGGTTTTCTCATCACCACCTAACTCCACCCCACCCTCATTTTGTACTTCTTTCATGAAGCCAACCCTTTAGCTTCTCTAAAATTTGTAGCCATAATTTTCTGTTCTGAGATCTTGTGGAGACAGGAAACCTTCAGAGGCAATCATACGCTAATGCCAGCATCAATCAGCAACCACATTAGGCAACAAAACCTCTTCCAATATGTCAATACAATAAACAGTGATCAAATTCCACTCAGTGCAGGCCATGGACCCTTGGCTGTACTTCCTCATGATTTTTACATGACAACTGCTTAAATTTACGGGAACTCTCCTGCCCTGTTTCTAAAGCAAGGAGTCAAAGAACTGTGAGCATTCAACTAAATAAGCAGGGAAGACAATTCTCTCCCTTCCCAGGGAGAAATGCACAGCCATATCATCTACAAAATGGATAAATGTCATTTCTGGGTTGCTTGAATTTTAACCCAAATCCAGTGGCAGGCAGAGTCCGTTGTGGTAGAACAATGCCTATGCTTTGCTGTGATCAAGATCTCTCAGATTCATTTCAGACATGGCTGAAATGGACTTTTTTGGAGGCGGAAAAAAGCTGCCTGTAAGTGAAAAAGCACATTCTAGGAGCTGCACACCCAGTGCTCCCTGCAAGTCCCGTAGTGCAGGGCACGAGCCAGTCCACCACAACTTCTGGAGCTACGTATTCCCTTCAGGAGCTCCTCTTGCTCTGTCCTTCAGAAATCCAGCATCCCCTGAATCCTGGGGCGGGAGGTGGAACTTCATGATGGAACAGTATGTCATTTTGGCTGCTTAAGTACAAATCTCATTTATTTTGGAGGCAGGTTTTCCACAGAGATGACGGCTGTGCTGACACTAAGATTATAATACCTGCAATCCATACCCTTCAGGAACCTTAACCAATGTCCCAGGTATCCTATTGGAATCTGACCTATATAATGCCAGTGGCTCTATCGTAAGTCACTAACCTTTTCTCAGCCTTTTCTTTAACCTGTTTACCAGCATACCCCACAATTCTAGTTTCCTCCAGTGACATGAGGAAGTTTCTCTAGGATGCCATCAGCATTCCCTACTCTACAGAGCCCAGGAACTGCAGTAGTGGCATATTTCTTGCATTAAAGAAAAAGGAGAGCTCAGACAGCTAAATTCTCTAAAGCTATCTCCACAGACTCAGCACAGCATTTTTTATTTCAGAAGTAAATACTCTAAAATCCAATTTTGTCTCCTACCAACGCTTCTATGCAATATTAATATGCATAACAGATTTTCCTAGTATTGCTTCCAGTTCTTATCTTCCCTACCACTGCACTTTTTCTTTATAGAGTTATTGCTTATAGTGGAGAAACCTCTGCCACATAGGGCCTAAAAAATAATGTTTTGATTCCCAAAGACCTTTTGGTAATATGGTAATGCAAACAATAAAGACAAAATTTCCCTGTGGAGCTTTTCAATGCAGTATTCCCCAGCCAAGAACTTACACCATAACTCTCTTTTTCCTAATGCTGGTATTCAGGAGAAAACACAGAAATGACAGAATTTAAAGCAAAACACAGATGATGCAGACATTTGTCACACGGCCCTTCTATATGTTTGTTACACTTTCTCATCCTACTTTTCTTCTTGCCAGCCTAACTAATTTGCTTTGAAATTCTTCCTTCTGCTGGAATCTGTAGCACGAATCTTGATTGTTTTTAGAACAAACCATGCTCAGTTCATTTTAAAAATAACAGTTTCTGTCCCACAAGAGCTTAGAACCCATCCCCACCGTCTGCAAACTGCAGGAAAACTTCACTTCACTTCACTTCACTTCACTTCACTTCACTTCACTTCACTTCACTTCACTTCGTCTCTTCCAACATTCCCATTCTGTGTTACTGCAGCATTTTTTGTGGGATTTCTCAGAAATTCCTGCCCCACCATCACGCACATAGCTCTGCAGTGCCTGCACATTCCTTGAGCATTCCTATTTACTTCATGGCATCTCCCAGTCACTCCCCAGCATTCCCTCACAGCCCACCTCCTCTGGAGACAATAAAACCCTCACTGCCATGCACTGAGCTGCTTCATCTTGCCAGGGAATGTGGGAAAAAGGACAGGGTCGGTTAGGAACTAAAGTGGAACAGAGCACTGAAAAAGCCAATGTCACATTTCAAAAACTGACGCTCTCTCCAAACATAATTTCTGGGTATGTAAATGATTTTAAATACATCAAAGAGCTTGATGTTAACCCCCATCAAGGGGCAGGAGACCCAGTCCAAAGCTATAGTGAACTCAGAGGTTTCTACACTAAAGTTCCTCTCAGTTCCTTCTCCAGGAGATGATGTCAGTGCTGTTGGACAGGTGGATTACATGCAAAGGCTGCAGGCCAGGGTTTGCTCATCCTCTGATTTTGTCTCAGCATTCTGCTCTGAAACAACGTCAGCTGGCTCAGGGCTTGCAGGTGCCATGGGGGGCAGGCAGGTGAGCCCAACTCACCTTAACTCACCCACCCTCCTCCCAAAATCCTGAGCTTTATGCTGATTTGGAAACAAAACCAGCTCACAGAATAGGTCAGGTTAGAAGGGCCCACAGTGGTTGGTTTGTTTGTTTTGTAAACAGCTAATTCAGGAGTTCTCTAAAGTTTATGATAAGGATATCCTGATAGTTATCGGATAAATTTTGTTTAAAGCAGTATTATTGGCTGGACTGGAATTGAGCTCCTGTGCATTTCTACCTCTACTTTTAGCAATGTTTTTGGATTTTCTTAAGAAGGACTCCACTGTTTTGGATTTGAAATGTAGGAGTCCATAGACTTTAAAGAAGGAGGATACATGAATTATAGCAGGACTCATAAACGTTCAGTGCTGAGTGACTCAAAAATGGGGAGGAAGGGGGTGCAGGTGGAGCACCAACACACTTTTAAAGGCTCAGAGAGAACACAGTACAGTTTTTCTGTTAATGGCTAGCACTTATCCATGGTATTTAGAGCATAAATAGGATCTAAAGAGTAGCCAATAATGTCTAGCACTGCTAGAATCAGTTACATTCATGGTGCAAAACAGACCAGTGGAAGGACATTCATCACTCTATAGGTAAATTTAGCATATGAGGATGCCTATCCTAAACCCTAGGACAGTACCTGGGTACTGGCCTGGCCTTCCAGAGATCTGGAATTTGATGCTGCCCTTTAAGTTGACAGGACTCCTGTGATTTTCAGTTTCAGGATACTAGAGTGACGCCACCAGGGTGCTTTTAGGTCAGGATACTGAGAATTGTATGGAATCCTCCTCCCCCTTGCCATTTTCCAGTCCTTCCCACTTCAGAGGGAAGCTTTGATCCAACAAGGATCACAGGCAAAAGGCTGGTGAAATCCCAGATGGAAGAAAGCCAGCACAATTAGACACAATCCTGCTTTGTAATTCACGATGTTTTCCCTAAGTAAATTATGGCTAATTTGATATACCAGGAAACACAGCTGATGCTTTTGAAGAAAAAAAAGCCCTTCTGTTAATGAAGACACAGCACTACAGGCCACAGAAAGATTAGGCCATGCTTAAGGACCAGCAATATTAATGGATTATTAGAGCAGCTGAATTTGCCCCAGGACCACATCTTCTTTGATAGGTGCACAAGCCAAGCAGGCATCACAAGGGATGTGAATGGACAGACAGCAAAAGTAGTAGAGAAGGAAATTTCTGTTTGAAGACAAAGATAAATGAGTGATATGACTGTTAGCAGCATATTATGGTTACCCATCAAAAATTTATGAAGAAATAGAAGTCATGCCACCAGCATAGACAAATATCAGAGAATAGGTAAATTTGGGAGGGACCATAGTGAGTCATCTAGTCCCACCTCTGTGTTCAAGCATGGTCAAAAATATACAGCCTAGATGGCAAGAACAAGAGAAGCTTGAGCAAAGACCACGTCTCAAACAGTGCTTCAGACCTTTTAAATGTTGCTTTTAAGACTCTGTGCTTTTGGGCACAAACCTTGCAGCTTCAAAATAAAAAAAAATTGCACACACACACACACTTCCAGTCTCGGGATAACTTTTCAAAACCCAGCACTCCACTTAGCTGGAGTTTGTGGAAGATGATTTTTGAAGAGGCAGCTTGTGTCCCCTCACTACAGACCAAATGTTCCACTCTTTCCTCATCCAAATTTGAGATAGAGATGAATTCATCTTCCTTACTCCCTGTTGTGTAGAACAGGTTGTTCACTGAGTGGAAAAGCCTTCTGGAGTCTTTATTAGGGAAAAATAAGGGACAGAAGCTGACAATTAATAACAGTAAACTCCTGGAGTGACAATACTGTGGCTCATCCTCCAAGTTATTACTTTCCCACCCCCCATACAGATCTAAAATTCATGCTTTTCTGTTTGTGCTTGTGCTTTCCATCTGTTGCAAAGACAGCAAGAAGGAATATTCCACATGCATTTCTCCCACCATGGAAGAGACATGAGAGGAGCTGATATTCCTATATTGTTGTGCAGCAGCATCCAAAGGCTTCCCTTCAGATCAATATCTGCTGGTTGGGATCTCTGTCAGTGCAGAGGACTTCAAGACCATGCTGTTTACATCTTCAGGCAAAAGCAAACTGTAAATGTCTGTAAAAAACACTCTTGGATTTAAAATATAAGCATTAAAATTCTTAAGACTTCTGAGTGATGCAGAAGTGGGGACAACTGGACAGAAGGAGAGACTTGGGCTCTTTCTCAGATAAGACATTCCAACCAACCCTCAGTACCTCTCCTTCCACACTTGTTTCCTACCTCTGTGCATCAGTGGGGGACAACAGCGTTCCTTGTTAGGTAAAAAAAAAAAAAAACCCTTTTAATTTATTCCATAACACAGGAGCTTCCTTTTCCTTAAGGCAGAGAGAACAAGAAAAAAAACACCAACAAAACAAACCACCCAAGCAGCTTCACAGCAGTTATTGATACACCTTGAACAGTGTGAGCTTAGAGGATAAATGTTAAGTTTATTTTCACTGGTTATGTAAGAAGCAAAACCCTGAACACTCCAATAGGGAAAACAGTGGAAACCCAGTGATGCAAGTATGTGGGAAGCACATGAGCCACAGAGCCTGGGAATCTGCTGAGCCCACCTCCATCCCTCTAATCCCCTTGGTGTCCCTGCTCTGGATTGGCTCCAGCAGCTCCCTGTCCTTCCTGTTCTGGGCCCAGGGCTAGAGGCAGCTCTGCTGTGAGGAAAGGCTGAGGGAATTTGGATTGTTCAGCCTGGAGAAGAGAAGGCTTTGGGGGGACATCATTGTGCCCTGGTAGTGCCTGAAGGGAGCCCACAGGAAGGATGGAGAGAGAGTCTTGACAAGGGCCTGGAGCGACAGGAAAAGGGGGAATGGCTTCACACGGACAGAGAGGAGGGTTAGATTGGATATTGGGAAGACACTGTTCCTTGTGAGGGTGCTGAGGCCCTGGCACAGGTTTGCCAGAGAAGTTGTGGCTGCCCCATCCCATGGCAAGGGGTTGGAATGAGATGGTCTTTAAGGTCCCTTCCAATCCAGGCCATTTTGTGATTCTGTGAATGTTAAAGAAATACTGATTTTCTGTAGGGGCACTGAAAATGTTGGGGAAGTGGGTGCCTGCACCCATATGTTGTGCATGCTTTAGGAGATAGGGACTGACTGCACTAAATCTACTTGCTGTGAGCTCATTTTACATCACCAGAAAACCCAGCAGATTTTGTTTGTCACATACAGGGGCATCCCTCTGGTTGCCCAATCACATCCAGCTCTTACACATCAAGAACTCAGATTAACCTTTGTGGCTGTGATGGTGCATATGGACTACAGTACCCCAGACACATTTTCTTAATGTCCTCCCAACCCTTAGTTACAAGATTATTGCAAGCAATTATTCTAATGCCTTCATTTTTGTGAGGCCACCTCACACACAGAAGCCACCAGCAGAACTTGGTGGTTACCAGGCTCAGTGCTCCAGAGGGCAAGAGAAAAAAATAACCCTACAGAAGGCTAGAAAGCCAAATTGCTCATTAACAGGCAGCAGAACAACCCCTTCTATCCAATTGCTCAAAGATACAACCCCTCCATTCCATACACAAACTAGCCCACATCTACACTCACACATTCATTCCTCCTCAGGCACTAAGATATATTTTGCTCTTGTGGGTGCTTGTTACTACTAAGTTGCAAAGCATTAGTGGACTTTCCTCCCACCTCCCTATCTTTGACAAAAATACTGTTTTGTTTTTTTTTTAAAGAAGTGCTCTTTTCCACCTCAATCTGGTGTATTTTTGATAAAGCACGTAGCTCAGCCTTCTTATTTTTTAACTTGATAGACTCATTTCCATGGAGATCTCTGGAAGGCCAGAGAACAGAACCATCACACTACCCCCTTCTGTCATCCCCACTTGAGTCTACAGTGCTTTTTTCCACATTTTCTTTTCAGCCTCTCTCTCTTGTGGCACTTGTGCTTGACTAGAAGCTCATGTTTACCACTACAGCACTCCTGACTCATGCAAAATGTGAGATCCAACATTAACACAATTCATGAGAAGGGAAACAGAGAACAGAGAAAACGATGTTTTCACCCTCTCCATCTCACCACCCACACTGTCCCAGGTCCTTCTGTGGCCCCAGCTGAAGGAGTAACTGAGCACTTCAGTGCCCATCATTTGGTGGATCTATCCCTTAAAAAACCCCATACAGGAGTGTATTCATTTATCTATTTAAGTTAGCAATGAACCATCAAGCACAAGAGCCAAACTCTGATATTTATACAGAGACTAAAACATTTTAAAATATACTTAAAACCTGAAAGATGATTCTAAAATACCACTACAGCAATTGAATCACAGGCTCTTCTGCAGATGTTTCAAATATTGTGCTCTAGAGCATCCCAGGTACTTCATGGGTCATCTGAGCCTGCTCAAAGGCACTGGCATTCCTCACAAGGCTGAAAATCTGCATCAGACCTGTACTTAATCTCTCATAGATTTTAGAAACTAGGGGTTGGATTTACCCTGGTTATCTCCTGTGATTTATGTGCTCACTGAACAACCCAGCCAGTGATCTGAACTCTCATTACAGTCACTGGGGTCAAACTGGTATTTCTGCAGCATGATCCACTTACTGTCTGGTCAACATTGAAGGCTGTGCATGAATCACACCCAGCAATTCCTTTTCCTCTCAACTGACTGTAAAGAACCAGAGCAAGCCAAACGCAGCACTCATAGTCTAGGAAGGAGATCATCCCTTGCTCTGGGCAACCTGTTTCAGTGGGAGGTGTCCCTGCTCATGGCAGGGGCACTGGAATGAGATGATCTTTAAGGTCCCTTCCAAACCAGGCCATTCCATGATTTTATTATAAAGTAATGTTAATTGCTGCAATAGTTGAGTGCTAATTCGTAGCCTCACCCCCCTCACCCCCCCATTACCATTCACAGTAATGCACAGATGGCATTCACAGGGCATACAAAAATGGAACCCCCAAAACTGGAACCCCCAAAACCTGAATAGTACAGTGAAGGGATACAGAAATTGCTTCAGAGACTCTCTGAGAAAAATATAAACAAGATTAATGCTTTCTCTGTTATTTGTTCTCCCAACAACAGAATCAATGTGACTCTGCTGTGCTGGCCAACTCAGATCCTCAGGTATTGTATATTAGCCAGATAAATACAAATATATCTACAAATAACTTCCTACCCACATTGCAGCTCTGACTGCTTCTGTAACTCTGAGTTTTTGGGGTTTTTTTTTTTTTTTTTTTTTTTTTTTTTTTTTTTTTGGCAGACTCCAAGAAGCCAGTTAATGTCACCAAATGCTTTCACAAATTGTTTTAACAAGCTGGATTCTGATCTATTAAAGGCTTAAAAAGGTAGATAGGCAGCAGGAAGGAGAAGTGGATTGTGGTGCTGCTGAAAAACACTACTGAAAGCAAAAAAGGGAAAAACACAGAGCAAAGAGTTTGATGATGCAACCAGCAAATGAGTCTTCAGCCAGGTTGTGTAGGAGGATATAACAACCTAATCAGCTCTGAAAATTGGAAACACCAGAAAGATCCTAAACCATACCCACCACTATCTACATCGTGCAGCATTACACAGGCAGACTCTCCAGTGAAGAAGAATAATGACCATCTCCAGGCATTTGGGATTCTCACAGGACAGACACGGGATGAAGAATTAAAATGGGAATCTACAACTAAAACTGATGAATTTAAGTGTAAAAGTGGCACAAATGTCAACAAAAATGTCCCAATAGTAACGTGTGGAAAACAGCCTCTTGAGAGGTATATAAAATAATATAAAAAGCATTCTACAAAGCAGTCTTTTCTTAAAATGAAGAAAAGAAGTTTAAAGAGGTGTCTAATGCAGGGCTATAGCTCATGTTATTTATAAAGTGGTGATTCCTGTCCTTTTTTCCAGTATATTCCTGAACTTTATTTTTCATCAGTGACAACAGCAGAGTGAGTGGTACAGGAGTCCCTTCAGGTTTCTGTTCTGCAGAACTGTACGGAGAAATTGCAGAGTTAAATGCAGTCACCATCAGCAGAAGCAAATCAGACTTTGTGTCAATACACAGAGAAGAAACTAAGGGGGTTATTTTCACTACTGATCACAGAAAGGCTGAAGTTATCAGGGACCTCTGGAGGTCACCTGGTCCAACCCCCTGCTCAGGTAGGGCCAGCCACAGCTGCCTGCCCAGAACTATGACCAGTCAGCTTTGGAATATCTCCAAGGATGAAAACCCCAAAACTTCCCTGGGCCAGGGTCCTATGCCAGGGTTCAGCCACTTGAACAAAACCCCAAGCAAACAAAAACCCAACCAAACAACAACCAAAGAACCAGTTTACATTCTAGTTTGTGCCCATTGCCTTTGGTCCTGTGGCTGGGCGCCATGGAAAAAAGCCTGACTGCATCTTATTTACCTGCTCCCATCAGCTAATTCTACACCTTGGCAAGATCCCCTTGAGATCTCTCAAGAGTTACAGCACTCTTAGCTTTTCCTTACAGCAGAAATGCTCCAGTCCCTTCATGAGACTCTTCCGAACGCATCCATGTCTTTCATTTACTGGGCTCCCAGCAGATAAGACAATACTCCAGGTATGGCCTCACCAGGGCTAAACAGAGGGGTAGGATCACCTCTTTGACTTGCTGACAATGATCCTCCTAACACAGCTCAGGATACTTTTAACTTTCTTTGCTACCTGAATATGCTTGGCTCACATCCATGCTGGACCACCCAGGTCCTCTCCTGCCAAGCTGCTTCCCAGTCACTCAGTCCCCAGCAAACACTGCTGCCTCTTCCTCCCCAGGTCCACAGGACTTTGCACTCCTCCTTCCTGAGCTCCAGGAGGTTCCTGCCACCCATTTCTCCAGCCTGCCCAGGCTTCCCTGGATGGCAGCACAGCCCCCAAGGGCACCAGCCCAGTGGACTGCAAGTTCTCTCTCTGCTGTGGGAATACTCTGCCCATCATCCAGATCACTAATGAGGTTGTTGGACAAGATTAGACCCAGTTATTGGCTCCATTTAGACTTTGTGCCACTGACAATCCCTTCAGACTGTTCTCTGTCTTCTTGTTTACCTGTGTTCCTTCTGTGAGGAACACAGTATTAAAAGCTTTACTGAAATCCAGGTGGACAATGTCCACTGCTGTCCCCCCCTCATCCACCAACCCACTCATTTCATCACAGAAGGCTGACTGGCTTGGTTAAGCATGACATTCCTTTAGTAAACCTATGCAGCTTCCGCTTGGTCACCTTCCTGTGCCTGGAAATACCTCGCAGGGTGAGTAGTTCCATCCCTTTCTCCACAGATCAAGGTGAACGTGACCAGCCTGTAGTTTTCTGGGCTCTACCTTCTTGCCTGCTCATGGAAGGGAGTGGGAAGAGCATAAGGATACTCTTTTCAAGAAAAGGAAGCTGATAAGTGTGTGGCATCCACCCTGTGTTCCAAAGGAGGGAATGTTAGATCCAGCCATATCCTCAGCAACATTCCACTGGTAATTTGAGGACTTTAGTGCCATCTAAATAATCTGCTTCAGCTTGAACTTCCCCAAAGTGACTATTTTTTCCTCCACAAGAACAAAACCATCTGAAACAGGCATCCAGCAGCCCTCAGGAAAACAAGGAACTTTACATGCTGATAAGAACACATTATGGTAGGGCAACATACAAACAAAAAAAAGTACCTAAAAAGTTGATTAATTAAGAAAAGGTATCTTCCAGCTAAAAGCAATGTCTTTTTTGAAAGCAGATGGTCTAGAGTCTGAAATAAAATCAGACTTCCCCCGACTGCCTTCATCCCCCATTACTTGATTAATTCTCCTCAAAGCATTTGGATGTAACTGAACTCCAACCGTTGAATCAGCTACAAAATAAACATGGCTTGTTGTCCTTAGGCTGAGCTGCTGCATCTTGAAATAGTATTCCTGTCAAAGTTTAAGTCTATTCAGTGCAAGAATTATTAATAACTCCTTTTATTAAGATTCTTTTGGTTGAACTGTTTGGGCTCAGCTAAAAATGGTTTTGTTTGGTAAGAAGATATTCTGGAAGAAGCAGTGTTCTATCAGTTGAGGAGAAAAAACAGAGAAAACAAAGAAAAATAAATTATCATCAGTTTGTGTTTTAATTGCTGCTATTAACAAGCCAGAATTACAGAATGAGACAGGTTTGGGGTTTGGTTGGTTTTTTGGGGGAGTTTTTTTATTTCTACGTCCACACCAAAAATATGCTTTAAATACTTTTCTTGGGTACCTGAATTAGCAGATGGTATCAGCCTAAATGATGCATTTCTTCAAGTCTACCTGGAAATGTGCACACAATCTGTTGCTGCTGGGCAAATATTCATTATTTGCAAGGTGCAGCTATAACCAATGGCACAGCAATTTCTGCAGCACTATTGATCACCAGCAGAGATGACACTTCATGCACCAAGTGCTGCCTTGTTTTCTGTCTGCACCAGAACAATGCCACTCAGCATTATCTAACTGGGCACCTGACTGGTAGCAAGAAAGGCTGGTTAATCATTTTTATTCCAAAGCACATTTTAATAGGAAAGGACACTGCATTAAGTCCTTCCAGTGGAAAACCTTCTTCATGGAAGAACCTTCATCAATATCAAGTTTCACCTTTCACATAACTCACTGCAAATCTGTCTTGTGTACCAGAACAACTTTCACCTTTACTGGTAAGCACCTAAAGCTTCATTCACTTCTTCAGGAGAGAAGTAACTCTCAAAACTAGTAGTCGGGACTTGCATAAAGCTCAATTACCTGAGGGGCTGACACTACTCCTGGGATTCAGGAGGTTCCCAATAATTTATCCGTGGAAAAGCTGTGTGCCATCAACAGAACAGAGAGCAACATCCTACTCACTTAAACACATCCCTGCAGCTGCACAGAAAGCAAGCAGCAAACCAAAAATTGCCTCTGAAATGTATTCACACTGACTGCAAACCCAACATTTCCAAGAAAGCCTTGATTAAGTCCTGGAGACAAGCCAGACATAAAATGAAGCACTTCTACGAAAATTATAGTCACTGATTTGTTTCTATCGGCTGCAAAGTTGTTTGTTTAAAAACGTTTCATTGCCACCACACATTTCAAGTAAACAGGTACACAAAGCTTTAGGATTTCATCCTTTCCCCTTCTCTCCCTATTTCCTTCCTACCACCCCCAGTCCTTAAGCTTCTCTCACCAGCTTGCAAATGGTACCTCCTTCTACCACTGAGGTCACCCCAAAGCCTTCTCTTCTCCAGGCTGACCAATCCCAATTCCCTCAGCTTTTCCTCAGAGCAGAGCTGCTCCATCCCTCTTATCATCTTGGTGTCCCTGCTCTGGTTCAGCACTGAAAGCAGAGGGAAGTGGTGACTTGAACTGCCTGGCCGCAGCATTTCAGAAGGGGTTGATTTTCCTGCCTGGTGACTACACACCACATCTGCTACATCAGTTAGTTTATCATGGGGATTTTGTTTGCCTGCTTTTTGGGCAAAAGAATAAAACATTTTCTTGAGCAAGAAAAACCACTCAGTACAGTCTTCAAAAATGGGTAGTTTTAAGCCAATTCAATTTAATTCATAATTCATCCTCATTGATGATACAAGGAGTCTGTCTAAGCAAGTGCATGCTAGTGAAAAAGTCAAATGACTACAATGAATCACTTAACACATGTGCAGTGGGGAAAGCATTCCTAGGGTAGTTATTCCTCTTTTGTTAAAGCTAAGTGAGCACAAACTCCATACTAGCACATACACGCCCTGCCAAGATCTCAGTCACCTTTAGAATCACAGAATAGAACCACAGGATCATTAATATTGGAAAAGATGCCCAAAATCCCCAAGTACAACCTTTGAACAATCCCTACCTTGTCACCTAAAGCTTTAAGTGCCACATCCAGTTGTTTCTTGGACACCTCCAGGGATGGAGACTTCACCACTTCCTTGGGCAGCCCCTTCCAATGCCTGACCACCCTTTCTGTGAAGAAATTCTTCCAGATGTCCAACCTGAACCTCCCCTGGCACAGCTTGAGACCATTTCCCCTTGTCCTGTCCCTTGTTCCCTGGGAGCAGAGCCCGACCCCCCCCCCCAGCTGTCCCCTCCTGTCAGGGAGTTGTGCAGAGCCAGAAGGTCCCCCCTGAGCCTCCTTTTCTCCAGGCTGAGCCCCCACAGCTCCCTCAGCCCCTCCTGGTGCTCCAGCCCCTTCCCCAGCTCCGTTCCCTTCCCTGGACATGCTCCATCCCCTTAATGTCCATCTCACAGTGAGGGGCCCAGAACTGGACACAGGATTAGAGGTGTGGCCTCACCAGTGCCGAGACAGTCACTGCCCTGGCCCTGCTGCACACCATGGCTGATCCAAGCCAGGTGCCATTGGCCTCTTGCCCGCCTGGGCACAGCTGGCTCAAGTTCAGCCACTGTCACCAGCCACTGTCACAGGAGAATGCTGTGGGAGACCCATGTGAGACCCAGTTACCACTTAAAGGACTGGGCCTCACTTTCTGCCCAGCCCGTAATTTTGGATTCCCCGTTCTTCTCCCACTCCCTCATTTTTCACCAGCACCACCAATCTTGCAGCTCCATGGTGACTGCATCCACAGGCTGATGAAGCTGAAAGCTGAGTTTTGAGCCAAGCTCAGGGAGCTGATGTGAGTCACAGCACAGCTTCCAGAACACCCAAGTAGATTTGGGCCTGTTGGGAGCATTAGCTGAGCACAGGCAGAGGAGCTGCTCCTTTTGGCAGCACATCACACACAATTCAGTCAGGGTGAGCTGGCTGTGAAGCCACATTCCCAGGCAAACACTTCTTTTACCTCAGATCCAACAGCTGCAGCCACAGAGCAAAATCCATGGAGCCAACAGGTTGCAAAGCTCCCTGGCCTAAGGACCGAGTTTTCATTTATCTTTGTACAGCCCCCAGAACCAAAAGGCACCTCAGCTCAAGTGACATTCTTGATCTAGCTCAGCTTTCAAACTTCAAACTGTTGCAATCCTTTCTCCTAGATTCATGCTGATCATGTGACATCAGAGTCCAGCTCTTGCTTCCCTGCAGAAAACAGACATATGTTTTATGAGCTTTTTTCACTCCTAAGCATACCCTGTCCCCAATAACCAAGATCTTGGTTCTTTTCCCTCTGAACCCTATCAGGGCTTTCTGCCATCTGCTGTGTCTGTGACAGATGCTTGTATAACTGACAGATCAAGCTAAATATAAGATATCAACACCCCCGTATGCTCCAAACATTCCAAGTTTAGTACTCCTATTCTAAGTCGGACCTAAATATAGCAAGGTAAACCAAAAACATCTTTTATGTTGAAGTATTCCTAAGATTTATGACACCTCAACACAAGTCCTCCAAAGCTTAGCAGGGAAGGGAGGGGACAACATCTCCTGAGGGTGTTATTTGGAGATTTAAAGCATCATTGCCAAGGCTGTAGCAAAGCCTTCCCCCACAGGAGGATACTCTGCTCTGAAGCAGCACAGCTTAGCATTTGCCACCATGGCTACAAACCCAGAGTGCCATAGAAGCTCCCTGACGGACACCAGCACCCAGCAGGCAACACCAGCCCAGCCCAGGAGGGGACTGACACATTTTTTACTCCTCATTTTGCTCAGCAGAGGAAAACTGCCCTCTTTTCCAGGGACCAACGTGGGTAGAAAAGCTGTCCTCTTCCCCCCACCAAAGCCACAAGGCTCCCATGTCTTAAGGAACACTGAAATCAAGGAACAGGGACCCTTTTGCAGGCTGAAGAATACCCAGCAGCACAGGAACTGCTGTCTCTGGAGAGCTTTTCACCTTGGAGTAACTCACAGCACTTCATGCACTCCAAGTAGCCACCATTTCACCCACCCCAGAAATCCAGGTACCCACAGCTGCTGAGGCAGGCTGTTGGGGGAAAAACACTTTAAATGTGGAAGTAGAACACACCACTGAGCAAACAGCATCAGAAAGGAAGGAGAGGCACATTTAAATAAGGAAATACACAGTGGTCACAATGAACTTCAGCCAGCTACTCTGTCTTGAGAGATCTGTTGACCACAAGGAGCCAAAACTGTCTGTTTTTTTGTCTCAAAAACACATTGATAACACAAATATTACACTGTTGCACCACTGCGGTGCCAAGATGCACTCACAGTGCATCTGATGAACCAGAGATACAAATAACACAACTTCTTCCTTCCGAGTTTCACTCGGGAATCTCCTGGTTGGGCACTGTTTATGTGACAGTACAAATTGTTTTGTGAATTAAAGTGCAACCTAAACTTTTCGCACTGTTCTTGAAGTCCTGCTTACAGCAAACAAACCTGTCTCTTCTGACTTTGCATTTCATTTCCACTGAAGACAGCGACTGAGCTTTGGGTGACTTCAGAGCAGAGCCCAAAGAGTTTAGGCTAAAAACCTAAATACTGTGCACCAGCAATGAGAAAATCCTCTCTCACCTACCAGTTCCTAAAACATAAAGAACTGGCTGAATGAAGCAGGGAGGACATTGTGCCTCTAAACATAAGAGTTCTATCTCTTATGACAGGTCCCCCTCCTGCATTTTGATATAAGTTAACAAGCACAAAGTTGTCCATACCCCATTTCTACAAGTACTCTTGTGCTCAAAACAGCCAAAGCTAGTGACAGCACAAATCCAAAATCCACCCAGGAGAGCAAAAGACAAGACTAGGCACAAGCACACCTACAACACGAGTCAGACTGAGCCTGGTGCCTCCAGCCAGAGCTGACAGGGAACTATCAGTCTGTATCAGGTGTGCTTCAGGAGCCTGAGGTGATCAGGTAAATTAAGTCCCATTAGTACCCCCAGGATCATGACACCAAGAGCAGAAGGGCAGCTGCAAATTGTACATGAAAACACAGTGAATTTTCCACATGGGTGGGCAGAATTCCTGCCTCATGCTCACACATCCCAACCTTCAGAGAGCTGAGAGCCATGGAATACAAACCCTGGGCTGAAGCAGTTGGCACAAGCAAGGCACAGCCTCTCTCTCTACCCAGCATGACTGGATAATGCACAGCCCTGAAGTCCTCAGCATTCCCCTGTCCCTGGCAGATCCCACAGTGTGACCTTTTTCCTGCTTCATTCCTGGCACAGGAAGGACAGGAAAGGTGATTTCTGAGCTCCAGCCTGCGGCTCTCAGAACAATCTGTGATGTCTTGCTCTCTCCCCTGTCCCTTTTTACTCATGTAGCACCTATTCTCAACACAGGAGTGTGTAAGAGACGGTCCGAAGATCCCTCATCTGCCTCACAACCATCGTCAAGGACAGAGACTGAAACCCCTAAAAGGGACTTGAAAATCTCAACACAGGAGTTCTGGCCTGGCTGAGGTGGGATGTTGGCCAAGTGCTGCCTGCAGCTGTGTTCGATGGAAAAACCCAGCACCCATATCGGAACATCAGAACCTGAGCAGAAACAATGGGCAAGTCACGGTGAAGTGACCGCGCCTGCTGACCTGTATTGGTTGACACTGTACCTGCTGACGACCAACTTGTTCTGAGTTCTCTGAATGAACACACTGCAATGATTTCCCCCACCTGTTTGGCCAACTGCCTGTCACTTCGGAGAGGACTATAAAAACCCTGGAGACCCCCGCTCACTTTTGAGATCTCCCCACTGGAGAAGATCGCGTCTATGGGCATCTTCAAAAGCCTCGAGGACTCGACCTTCCATGTTGGTAGCTATAATCCCCTTCCCCTCTTTTCTGTTTTTCTTACTATTCTCTTTTTCTCTCCCTACTATCGAATTTGTTGGCACTAAATAAAGGTCCATTTGTGATTGAGTAAACTGAGTTTGTCCCCCGCTGTGTCTTTCGTGCTCTGAGATCCCTAAAACGAACCATCACGAACCCCGCTTGTGTGAGCGGATCGTGACATTAAATAATGGCTGGAATTGAGGGAGTTTGGGCTGGGATAATTCTCTTCACAGGAGCTATTATGGGGCTATGTCTGGGATTTTTGCTGGAAACTGTGGATAACACTGGGATGGTTTAGTTCTTGCTGAGCAGAGCTTGCACAGAGCAAAGGTCTTTGTTTCTCACCAGTCAGGGAGCTGGGAGTGCACCAGGAGTTGGGAGGGGACACAGCTGGGACAGCTGATCCCCACTGACCAAAGGGACTGCTCATACCACAGTACACATGAGGAGGAGGAGGAGGAAGTGGGGATGTTGGCAGTGATGGTGTTTGTTTTCCCAAGCCACCGTTACAAGTGATGGAGCCCTGCTTTCCTGCAGGGAGCTGAACCATGGGCAGTGGTGAATGAATTCCATGTTTTGCTTTGCTTGCAGCCCACGAGTTTTCTCACTTTCACCTTCTGATTCTCTCCCCCATTGCTCCACAGGGCAGTGAGTGGCTGTGTGGGGCTCAGCTGCCAGCTGAGGCCAAACCATGACAAAAGGTCATCTAGACCAACCTCCTGCTCAGAGCAGCACCACCATCAATGCTATACCAGGTCACCTGCAGCTTCATCCAGCCAAATCCTGGACATTTCAAAGGCTGGAGTTGCCCAACAGCTCTCCAGATGACTCATTCTACTGCTAAACTAACCACATGGTGACTTTTAGGTTTTTTCTCATGCTCATTCTGAACTTCAGTAATCTCACTGGAGACCTCACATGGGGATTTCTCTCCAATTTAATGTCTTCCCCCTTTCAGATAACTCCCAGCCTTATCCACTGAACTCCCACACTAACACATGCTGCCTTGCCCTTACATTTTCAAAGGTTTATATAGGACATACAGCTGTAAAGTTCCTGTTAAATATGACCTAATTTAGTTCCAAGTTTAGCATTACCAGGACATTATCAGGGGTGGGAATTTCACGGGCTTGTGACTGTGCAGCCATGTGATTTTATGAAATAGCATTCAAGTGCTACATTTTCAGTAAGGCACTCCAGAGGAGAATATTTACAGGGGATCACTGTTTTCTGGGGTTTCTAGGGTCCCGAAAGTTACCGAGCACCATTTGGCTGTCTCACACCAACACAAATTTGTGATTCTATTTCAGGCCTGCCTGCATCCCAGAATGCTCACAGTGCTGTCAGACACCTTGAGCATTATTTCAAAAGCATCACAAGAGAGACCATGAAAAAGGTCAAGAGATCTGAGTCCCAGGAGTACCAAGTGCAATACCAGCCCTTCCAAATATGAAAGAAGCAAGCTGGGCAAATCCTGCCTCTACATTCTCAATGGAAGACAAAAAATCAAAGGCAGCCTGCAAACTGTGAGGCTCTAACTGCCTTTTGTCACACTGTGCAGCTCCCTTTGAAGCCAGCAGGACCACAGGAGAAAACACCTCTGAGACGTTGCAGTGGTTCTTGAAGCATTGTTTTGCTTTAGAGCGAAAAAACCCGAAAAAACCTGGAACCATAAAATCCATGATGGATTGTGCATTCTGACAGAAGAACAAAATGAATGGGCAAAGCAAAAGGATGCAGGAGATGCAGTGCAGGCAATGCTCAGCACAGCACTTAACAGCGCTTTGAAAATTACTCTTGAAATATAATTTGGACATAATAAATGGAATTGTATCAGAGAGCATCAACACCTTGGAGGTGATAAGAGCTCCTTCATTACATCTGTGTAAATACCTGGATTTCGAAGGAGGGAAGCAATAGAAATCAGAATGGAAAGGAGCAGCCTAGAAAACCCAAAGAGTAATGACAAAAGTGGATTCTTCATTGACCAGGACATCAATGCTAAAGGAGAGCCATGCTCTTCAGAACAATCTGGCATAATCAGGCAATGAAAAACTGGATGAACCCTGTCACCTGACATGGTCAAGCTGCCTAAATCCTCTTCAGGGTTTCTCTGTGTGGGGAAATGAGAGAGTGGGCAGAGAGCCCCACTTTGTCAGGGAGCTACAGAAACAGCTTTACAGCCACATCACAAATGAAGTGCCCAGAAGTCAGTGAAGTAATTTAAGCTAAAGCTTCTCTGCAGACATAAGGTCCATGTCTACACCGTGCCTTAAATAGCACAGAGTATGGATTCTCCAGCTGGCCCCATGCAGAGAACTGCACAGAGAGAGAGAGACCATGCCTGAAATTATTGCACTGATTTCTGGGATCATCTTTATTGCAAATGTAGAAGGAACCTTGAATTCCATTCAAGTGTGACAAAAAGTACTTCAAGGGCTCTGTTCATGAAGAAATTATTTCTGCCCTAATTTTACTCTCTCTTTTGCTTTCAGAGGTCTGCCCAGTCTCTCCCAGACAAAATGTTACATCAAGTCGAGGTAAAAAAGCCAAGGGGAGTGATAGACACCTGCCATGCACTTGGGAAGAACCAAGGAGAAGAGTGAGGAATTAACTGTCACTACAAGGAAAAGTCACAGGAAAAAGAAAATGTAGGATGTCACATTTTCCATTGATTAAACCCTTTCTGAAGATGTTTGAATGGCAACACGGATTGCTGAGGATTTTTGCCTCTCATATAAAACTCAGAAAAAGATCCATGCTCAAAGGACTGGATTTGTATCTTTCAGATGTATTAATCAAGAGTTACTCTGAGATAAGATTAAAATGCTCTCTAGAATGGGCAAGAAGTTCATTGAGCAGCAAATTTCTTTAGGCCTAATCACTATGCTGATGGGATTCCCATTACTAGAAACTTATGGTTACAATCCATGTAAGCCCTGAAAAAGATCAAAATATTAATCATTTTGTCTGGCCGAAAATTATCCATCAAAGCCTTGTTCAGCCAAAATATGGGATAAAAATTGTGTTATCTTTTCTATAAAACACTGATGTTCAGAGAGCCTCTGAAGACTCTGGGATTTCTGTTGACCCCCCAGTGAGTTCTGTTCTCTCTACGTGACAAGTTCTGCTCTCTCCCCCACAGCAAGCAGAGAAAGATGTAGCTGAACTTGAGCTGTGGCAGGTGGTACCCTTTGGAAAAACTGAGCCTGTGCTGCAGCAGCTCTACACAACCCCCCTTTTTGGCAGCAAAAGAGTCAGTTTCACACGTAATGATTTACTAAATCAGGGAGCTCACTAGAATGAAGTCTGCTAAATGTGTGAGCAGTTTTTTCAGTTCCCTTTTGCCCCCCAAAAACAAGAAAGTATTTGTCCATAGAAGACCTTTTTGTTGTTGTTGTTTGGGGATTTTTTTTTCTTCTTTTTGGACAGCCAAATATTTTTATCTGCCACCAAGAGAACTCTTGGATGTATTGCTGAAAAATTACAGAAAAAAGAGAAATCTTCTACTTCAAATCATGTTTCTGCATATTTGAAAATCTTTTCAGCTTTTCTTTTTTTTTTTTTTCTAGCTGAGAGATTTTTATATTGTTGCAAGTAATTAAACTGAGGAAAGTGAAAGTTCCTCTCTCTTCTCCTTCAGCTGGTGGTTTGTGAAAACATCACTAGTTCCAGAATATTCTTTAGGCCAAAGTTTCATGTCTCTTCCATCTGACAAGCAGGGAAATGTGCTTTGTTCTGTGACACACCAGCTTTGTGTGACTCCAGACCTCCTTATTTTCCCTGATTCTTACCCCAAAACTTCTGCAGCTGGACAAAATCCAACACCCCTCCTTTTACTCCTCAGGAAATCAGACTTCGGGTCAGAAAGTTCCCTAAACCAGAAGAATCTAAGCATCTTTTTTCTTTCTTTCTTTCTTTTTTTTTTTTTTTTTTCCTTTCTTTCCCCTGATTCTGCAGAAACTGTTAGTGCAAGATGAGGACCCCCAGCCTATGACTTTGTCCATGTTTTTTTCATAGACAATGATTGACCAGAATGGGGATATGAGTGATTTGTAGCAGTGCATTTCAGCCCAGTGTCTGTCCTTTGTGCCTGGATTGTTACAGTGGCAGCATCTGTTTCACACTGCCATCAAATCACAGTGATGTTTCCACTCTCTCCTCAGGCTATGATGAATGTAATTTTCCAATGTTTGCCTGAATCCCACACAGCACTAATCAGCAATTATCAAAAGCAGCAAACACAAATAATTAAGATATTTCCACAGCATGCAGGCACAGTCTTCTCTGGGATCTGTGCCTCACACTGCCATGGCTAGAAATGTCTGTAACCACCCATGAGAAGCCCCGAGGGGAAAGGCAGCTTCATCTCCATGTCTTGACCCCAACTCATGCCAAACAGTGTGGATGAGGCATCCAAGTGATTTTCTTTTTTCAGAGGAAATAAGGGGCTTAAAAGTGACACCCTCTGTTCCATGATTATCCTTGTAAACATGGGGAAGCCCAACCAGGGGATGTAACAGCATCAAGTACCTTCAGCATCTGACATGATTATAGCTGCTATGGCAGATCAGCCAGTGCCCTTCATCCCCTCACTTCCAATTTCTCCCAAATACAGCTCAAACCCAAGAGATTTCAATCTCCCTTGTATTGACAGCTTGTTTCTCAGTCACATCTCCCTGTTTGCCCCTGTCTGGGCTCCTTAGCCAGCCTCCATTTCTGTAAGGCACTGCAGCCAGGGGCTCCTACCAAGCTTTGACGTGGATGATTTATTTTTGCTAATGTGTAAAATTTCCTCCCGCTACAATTAGAGGGATACTAAATAAGCACGCTTATATATTCAAGTGTACTTATCTCAAATTCCCAGGAATAATCAGTGGATCTGTATGAGCATGCTGAATGGGTGGGAATGCTTGCTGAAAAGCCTACACGCCCAGCTCCCCTCTCCTCTCTACAGCTTATTTTTGCTGCTGAAATCACCATTCCAATTTGGAGCTGCTGTAAAGTGGAAGAGCTTAGAGGAAATCAGTGGACCTACAGCAGTTCCCATGACCCAAGATCTTTTAATCATACCCCGTTACAAACCCAGCAGGTTTGATTTGATCACTGGTCTACCAAAACTCCAGACCTGAGAACCTCTCTTCCCAGAATGTGCATCTTATTTAAATCTCTGCTTTGATCTCTATGTGTGTAAATCTGCACAGAACTGACTCCATTCAAGTGAACTGAATCAGCAGCAGCTCAAACAGGTGTGCTCCATGTGAATTATTCCTTAAGGAGCAGAAAACATGAAAGATTTTGCCTCCATGTTCTGCATTTTGGTTCTTGCCTTGATCAAGCCCTTTTAACCATAGAAAGAAAGAGAGAGAGAGAGAGAGAGAGAGTCTTGTGTATTTGTATATAGATATCAAGGGTATTTCTCATTTCTATAACTACCTGTTTAACTTTTGAAACAAATGCTGACCATTACATTTTAGGTTTTAAAGCAAATTCTACGTACCAGAAACCAGGCTGCACAGGAGAATATATCTATAAGGTGATTTAGATGACCATACATTTAAATTCTCCAGGGTTTCTGTGCCTTCTGCAGCATCCAGTGCTAGAGGACAGCCAACAGGGCTGCCAGCCTGGGACAAACTCTAAGCTCCTTATCTGGCATGGATCTGCAGGGATGGGCCTCCAAGTGCCTCTGGATTCACAGTTCCTCGTGATCACACTGCCCCACTTGTGATCACACATCCCACAGAGATGATCAAAGGACTGGGAACATCTACCATATGCTCCAGGAGAGGCTGGGAGAGCTGGGACTGTTCCTGGAGAAGGGAAGACTCAGGAGGGCTCCTCCAATGTGGATAAATCTCTGATGGCGCAGGGTGCAAAGAAGACAGAGCCAGACTCTTGTCGGCAGTACCCAGTGACAGGCCAAGAGTCAACGGGCACAAACTGAACAGCAAAGAATTTCACAGAAACATAAGAAAAACACTGGTTTTGAGTGCGAAGGTGATTGAACAGTGGAACACAATTCTCAGAGAGGTTGTGACATCTCCATCTTTGGAGCTATTCAAAACCTGACTGCACATGGTCCTTTGCAACCGACTCCAGGAGACCCTACTTGGGGCACAGAGGTTGGACTAGAAAATCACCAGATTTCCTACACACTCAGCATTTCTGTGACTGTGCAACTGCTGAGCAAGAAAACGACAATTTTCAGTATCTGGTCCAACAAAAATGAAAGCATCACCTGACAACTGCAATTACTTGTTAAAGAGTGCAAAGATGAAGTATTTACAGGTACCATCCATTCTGAAATTGGGAACACAAGGAATGATGAGGGAAAGGGTGGGGAGGGAGGCAAGGGGACAGGAGGGCAAGGACCAGGATGCCCTGCACTTTAACTACTCTTTAAACTGTAACATTTCTTCACCCTCCTAAGACGACAGAAGTGACTCCATGAGCCACAGACTAAGATGTCCATGTGGTCAGAGCTGCAGGACAAGTACCACATTCCTTGGAGAGCTGTGGAGAAGGGGAGAACTGGGAGAGGTCTCCAACTTACCCCCCATTGTGATTCTGTTCCAAAGACCAAAGTTCAGGCAACCACACAGACCCCAAAGAACTTCCATGTGCCCTGGAGTCCAGGACACCAAGAATTCCCTCTGCCTCGACACCCAAGGACATTGCAGAGTTGGGTACTGATGAAGGCAGTGTTGGTACTCAGATTTTCTCAGAGCAAATTGTCATGTGTGTTGGACAATGAATTTGTAGATGTGGCTTTTTTTTTTTTTTTTTTTTAATGCAGCTATTTATCCTGAAGAACGGGAAGGCTCAAACAATTACTTGGAAGGCTGGAACTTGCTTACAGTATCAATGGATTATAATGTCCCCTCACCATATTTATGAGCAGAGAGACATTCACCAAACCCATTTCCTAGCAGACCCATAAACTTGCTGCTTCTACTGAGCTTCACATCATGTGACTCAACAGAAATCATAAAAGAAAGAGTGCAGCAAAGGGTGAATCAGTCTTCTATGCATGCAATAAAAAATATTGCCTGGAAAAGTTTAAACAAATGGAAATAGCAACACCTTTTTATGTTTCAGTTTCCCCATCAGTGACAATCTCATCTTCCACAGAGATGTTGCTCACACAGGTTGTAAATAAAATGAGTCAGAGAGCTTTTCTCCCATTTATCCACAAAACACCTGCCTCGCTCCAGATGTTACTGAATGGAAATAATCAGAGAGGGCTTTGTTTTAAACACTAATCACCAAGATTATATTTTAAAAAATAAAAATGCTTGGCTTTAGTCATGTTTTTGGTGTAGTCACATTCTGGGATCAAGGGCTCCATTTTACTTGGTGCTTCACACCAGCAGTTCCTGTATTGAGTGGGGACAAAGCACAGGAATTTTATCTGGACTAACCACAGAACATCATTCAAGCAACAGCATCTACTGCCTTCCCACATGTCATTGTTAATGTAATTCCTGCTCAGTAACATATTAAGAGGTGCTGAACTCCACAGGAATTTAGGGCACTTGGAAAGATCCGCTTGGAAATGCACGGGGACTCACAGACAAATGCCCTCAATTGCTCCCTGCTGCCATAAGCGGCTTTTGTACTACAATTTCATGGCTGTTTCGTGCTCATTCACTTCACACTGGTAATCTCACAGGGCCACTGGCTTCTCCAGAACCCATCCCATTTAAACCAGCTGA
This sequence comes from Chamaea fasciata, assembly GCF_029207755.1. Taxonomy (NCBI): domain Eukaryota; kingdom Metazoa; phylum Chordata; class Aves; order Passeriformes; family Sylviidae; genus Chamaea; species Chamaea fasciata. Next base: position 51,749,263 of record NW_027094090.1, read on the forward strand.
GCATCTAAGTGGTCCTTAGTCTCCTTTCCTGCTACAAAGACCTTCTTCATTCCCTCCCGTGGCATCATCCTGTAAGGAGTGACAGAAAAAGGGGAAACGGCTTCACACTGACAGAGAGGAGGGTTAGATTTGATCTGAGGAAGAAATTCTTCCCTGTGAGGGTGGTGAGGCCCTGGCACAGGTTTCCCAGAGGAGCTGTGGCTGCCCTATCCCTGGAAGTGTTCAAGATCAGGTTGGATGGGGCTCTGGGCAACCTGGGCTAGTGGAAGGTGTCCCTGCCCATGGCAAGGAGATGGTCTTTAAGGTCCCTTCCAGCTCAAACCATTCTACCATTTGATGGTCCTCCCCCACCCTGAAACAAACAGAAAAACATCCCCTGGGATGTATCTAATAACTCTCTGTGTGATGTAGAGGAGTCAGTCACATCGTACCAGCCAGCCATGGTGCTCTGAAAAGATTCAGCTGTTTTAATTGCTTTGTCATCATCAGTGCTCATCAGTGTTTCACCATGAAGAGTAAGAAGTCCTGAAGCTGGGTGTAAGTTTTGCTGCAATTCACACTTAAATTGAGGAGACTCACCTCCAAAGTGCACGTAGATTATGTTTGTAGAAAAAGAAATTCTGGTGTGTGTTTTGAACCATGCTCTGCACAAAGTGAGATACACAAGCAGACTTAAAGTATCACAGCAGAGATTTACTGTGAGAGAAATAAAGACTTCATTCCCTTACACTTCCAGATAATATTTATCTACAGGAGGTTTTAGGTTCTCTTGTAAAAGCAAATAAAGCCTGGAGCATATTAACTTCCACTACAGTAAATCATATTTTCTGATACTGCTACAGTGGCTTTATTACAGGAGTGTTAAAAAGTTCTGAAGAAAAGTAGGAATTAACAAGTTTGCTTGCTCTGCAGATGTCTCCATGAAAGCTGACCTTTTCCATGTATCTTAAATAGTATAAAATTAATTCTCCATCTTTCACTCATGTTTTTCATAAACTGTTCCACATTAAGTTCAAATCTATGCACAATAAAAGAGAACAATTTAAATCTTCACTAAAACAGCAAAACAGGCAAAATAAAGGATGCTCATGTCTTTATTTCATTGCCTTAAATTTTATTATCTTAAAGCATAGGCCCTGTGTGATCACAGAACACTTTCCAGTCACAGAACACCCAACAGATGAAAATATATTTGGTGTCACTTTAACACATCCTTCCTTTTAAAGAGGTGGGTTTGTTCCTATTTATTGTACTACAGTGGAAACTGATAGACAAGATTCTTTCTTTCTGGCCAAATGGAAGCTCTTATTTATGTAAAACTTAATCAGATGTGAATAGGAAAGGAAGACCCTGCTGGTTAGTTCAGAAGAAATGAGTTATGCTGACCTGCACCAGGGCATTTTTCATTTTACATAGGTGCAATGAACTGCACAAATGCAGTCAGTGAAATCTCTGTTCATACATTCTTCATGTTCATTATGGTACCCAAGTCATAGGAGCAAGAACTGAGTAATTACCAAAAAGAGACACAGAAATCAAAAGACCAACACTCCCCCACTCTGCTACCTGTCTGCCAGTCCCAAAAGTTCCAGCCAGGATGTGAGGTTGTGCGGACACACACTGATCTGTTCTGAGCTACTCTCTGTGTTGGGGGATTTCAGCAGCTTTTTGAAGGTGTCACAAATGGGTGAGATCACAGACACCTGCAGGCCAGGAGAAGCACATCCCAGTCCTGTCAGACAGAATGCAGGCTTTGAATATTCATTAGCAATAGTGGCTCTATACCCACTTTCCATTTGCTACCTTTAATTAATAATTGAAGGTATTGAATCCCATCATTTCTGACTGCTGTTCAGGATCCCCAATAAATTGATACGCTGGATTAACACAGCACAGCCTGAGCATCCCCAGACCCTTGAGTGATCCAAGGAACTGACACAAAAGCTCCCTTCCCATTTCCGAAACTCCTGAGACAGAACATGGTTTCTCTCTAACACTGAAATGCTACCAAAGGATGAGAGCAGCACATGAAATATTCACAGGGCAAACAGACAGAGAGCCAAAGCAGACCAGAGCAGAACTCCAGACCTGCCCAGACACCAGGAAGGCTTCACAGTTTGCAATGACACTGAGATCTTATTGCATCCCTCATCCCAAGTGCTGACAAGGTTCTGTGCTGGAGATCAACTCAGCCTTACCCCAGGAGGACCAAAGCAGTGGGTTCAAAATCTCCACACCAAACATACAGACTTGCTGAAGACTCAGCGAAAACTTCACACAAACTGTGTGTTTTTGACAGATTGGCCACAGGACAAAAAAAAAAAAAAAAAAAAAAAAAAAAAGGGGGAATGGTCTGGTTCATGCCACCTTTATGTCTCAAACACAGGAGGATAAATAAAAGCATAAAGGAAAAGGGTGCAAAATGTTAAGAGCCAAAATGCCAGAAGCCAATGTGGCATGAAGTCCACAGGAAAACATTAACCCATCATGATTTATTGCACAAATTTGTTCAAGACAAGGAAGTTTGTGTCAGAGCAGTTTGTATCACAGGCAAGAAGATTTCCTATTTGGTGTTTGGAGCTTTAAAGTTAATCCATCCTTCTGTTGAATTAAAGCAACCAACCAGGGTGACTTTGCGGTCTCAGCTGAGTGGGGCAACACCCAGTTCCAGCTGCATCCCTACACTCCAGTGACCAGTTGTAGATGTTATCCCAGAAGTGCACAGCCCTCTGGACACCACCCTGTCACTGTACAAACCCAGCAGCTGCTCCTGCAGTACTCACACCTTACCCTCTTCAGGATTTAAATATTAAATACCACAAGAGTTTAAAGCCTCGTTAACAGCAAATATTTTTTCTCTTGGAATGCCAGCCATTTTTTTTTCATCTAAATAATCCTAACAAGGGTATGTACCCTAAGTAGCAAGATCCTTTTTTATTTCTCCTTCTAACTTTACAAATTCTGTCAAAAAAAAAAACCAAAAACAACAAACCAACAACCAAAAAACTACAACTGAAACAACCAAACTTACTGATACTAATTGAAGCTGCAGGTGTCAGGGCAGAGTGAAACAAGCATATCCATGAGTATTTCAGGAACATTTGCGAGTGATTTATTTGCATTAAAAACTACAACAGCCAAAATCCAGAAAATCAGGTTTGTTTGGCTAGATAGAAAAGCACCTAAGGGGAGCTACATCCCTGAAAGATGGAACTGGCTTTTTTTGGGCTGAAGATGAATACTGGAACACACTGAAAACAGAACAGAAGACTCAAAGAAGAAAGCAAAGATACATCTAAACACCTACCATTGCCTGAGGATTCCACTTGAAGGCAGGACTCTGTTTCCAGTCTCAGCTCCCACCATCAATCCAGAGTGTGTCATGACCCAGCTGCTACAGGAAACTAGAAAATCCTTCATTCAGAGTTTAGTGCAAAATTCTGCATGCAGATTTGTGTTCAGAATAGCCAAACAGCAATGAGTTAAACATTCAATAAATTAAAAACCTTTTTTTCCCCCTCCCTAACCTGAAAAAAAGTAGCTAAAGTCTTTGTGTGTTCTCAGCATTCATGACAAAAGAGCTGGAAGATCCATCTAGGTATCAGCCTAGGAGATGTGGGACTCTAAAGGCCCCTTCTCCTGCACCTGCACTGCAGCAAAATTCTTATGTGAGCTGAAAACAGGTGAGGGAGATGAGGAGGGTGACCCATGAAATGGACCTGTCCTTGACCTGTCCTCCTCCTAAGGATCAACCAGTGCTTTTTCTGCAGCTTTCCCTGTCACAACTGCAGGCTCGCCTGCTCCAAAGCCAAATGTGCTGCTGCTCCTACCTAGTGAGAGGAGGTCACCAAATATACAATCTACAATTACAGTTTCTTCTGCTAGCTGTAAAAGGTTTCTATTCAAGAGTCGCAATTGTCTTCTCGTTGGAATAAAATGTGAGGTATTTTAGGAAGCTCTTAGAGAAGCTGAGTGGATTGAAGCATTGTTGTGCTAATTAAAGCTTCTTTGATTTTCCAAAGCTTCATCTAACACTCTGTGAAGTGAGCATTTTTATAGCAAGGGCAGCCATGGGAGGTAATGCAACTCCAAAAGTACCTGGTAGAAGCCTTGAGCACAGAATGTTTCTCATCTTCTTTTCTCCACAGACTGAAAAAGAGCACGAAATCGTGGTGTTTTACAGCCTTCTGAGAGAAAAAGACACAACCCTGTTTACTCCTGTGGGCTCTGGGTTACCTCAAGAGCCTGTGTTTGGCTGTGGCAGGCCAGAGCAGCTGCTCTCGGGGACAGCCCTGAGTCAGATGTCTGACCTGCTTTGGCAGCCAGACCATCTGACTTAAACTGCCAGCCCTGAAGGCACCTGCTCCAGATGCTGCAGAGGATGGGAAACACTTTAACTCTGGGGAAGGGTGCACCCATCAGAAAAGTTTGGTTTTGCTTTCAGAGCTAGAAGTTGTTTTACAGTTTGGAGAGGTTTTAGGATTCTTATTCATTGAAGAATAAAGACCTGGTTTCTGCATGGCAAGAGAATGTATATTCACACCTGGGATCCGTAGGATTCCATAAAACAATTGTTTTGTAGCCATTAATCAAACAGTACAGGAAAACTGACCAACTTCCAAGATTACTGCCAGATAAATTTATGTTGAAATAATCAATATTAGACAAAGAAGGTAAGAGGAAAATAGCATCTTGTTACTGAATGTACTCGGTCCTTCTCTGTATTGAAAATCTGCTGAATTATTGCTCTTCTTAGAACACACTTGCCAGAGCAGCTGAAGAAGAAAGGAGCTTATTCCATGGATCTTCATGTCTGTTACCTAAGCTATAACTGCAGAGACATTTTTTCCCCTCAGTGTAGGATGCTTTAGAGAGAACCTATACAGGAGGTGGCTTGGTGTAACCGGAGGAAGGACTCAACATACAACCTTATTGTAAATTTATGATGTATAAAATACAACCTAGGAGGATTTGCATTTTGAGGTAAAAACCCCACACATTTACTTTTGAGATTAAGTAAGGAATTAACACAGACATTCAACTAACCCAGTACACAGTGTTGGTTGGTTGGATTTTGTTGGTTTTGGTTTGGTTTATTTTTTTTTCTTTTTTTTTTTTGGGGGGGGGGGGGTGGGGGTTTGTTTGTTTGTTTGTTTTTAATGGAGTGATTTTAGTGGGCAAAATCATGTTCCTTGGTCCTGAAGGAACAAAGTTTCAACGGGAAATAACAGGAACTTTGCTAAGAGCAAATGGGAGAAGATTGCTAATGCAGAGATGATAAACAAGCTTTTTTTTGTTTGGGTTGGGTTTTTTTAAACACAAGAAAGAGAAGAGAGAAGCAATGAGACTTTAGACACACCTAGAGCCAGCAAAACTCAATGGCAGTGATCCCCCCCCTTGACCACCACAAAGCAGCCAACAACAAACAGCTTGGACCAGACCCATTTAAGATCACTGCAAATCCCTACTGACAGCCCAACAAAAACTATTTCAGACAGTTTGTAAGTGACATTCAATCAACTGACTAAACACTCAAAGCCACCGATGAACAAAGGTTTCATTGACAAAAGCTTTTCTTGACCAAGAAGGCAAAACAAGTCAGGCAACAAAATCACAGGACAGGCCACATAGAATGTTCTGGTTCATGTAAGGTTGGGATACTTTCACTTCATTTCACCAATGTGTGATCAGCCCTCTGTGTGCATCCCACTGTTGGAAACTTCCCCCATCTCCTGAAAAGCTCATCTCTAGGTGGACTCCCAACACAGGACAGCTTTGGCACAAAATAATGAGCATTTTTGTCATTGCCTCCTTTGCGTACAACACAACACTGGGACACGGCACGTGTGGCTCTGCATGAAACACGCCTTGATAAAGCAATTTTCCACAAAAAACAACATCAAGTCACTTGGATTTACTGACATCCAACCCAACCCAAAGCCCATGGCTGGTCACACAGTGGTTTGAAACCTGGTTACAAGTCTGCACTTAGATGATAATGCTAATTAACAGCCACAAATCTTTGGAGGGTGCAATCGGTGTCCATGGCCAGTAGGTTTAACCCAGTTCTGAGTTTTGGTGGGACTGAGTGATGTCTCAGAAGTGAGGGCAGCACAGTTTGGCCCCAGAACATTATTCAGGGCTAGGTACAAAGCCTGCAGAAGCCAAACCTTGGGATTAATTGCACTGTAAAGCTTGAGTTGACATTTACAAGCCTCTCAAAGCCCACAGCCACATTTCCCACTCACTGCATTGCCACTACTTACACCACTCAGTAGGAAAACCATCAATAAAGCAACCATTCATTTCAGACAGAACTGGCCAATAGTGACAGCTAAGAAACCAGACTCCAGAAAATAACCAGACAGAATAAACCTGGGTAAGATCCTTAAAAATTATCTTTAATTGATGCCAAGTATGAACAGATGAACGAGTACAGAAGCAGGTAAAACTGCATAGATGAAAACTATGCATTTCAAATAGTTCAAGAACTCATAACATCAGATGTTCTAAAAATGGTAAGTCAAACAATTTCACTACTTGGAAGTAAAATGAGCTGTAATGTGACAATGAAGTACATACTTGACCCAAAGTATAAGCGATTGGTAAATGGTGGAAATAAGTACAGCTGTGTCAGCTTAAATGGTTTGTTGCCCTGATGGTGCACTTTCATATGGAGACTATTCAGTTTATATATTTCACATTGGCAATATTTGATCTTGAAAGTCAGAGGTATGTCTGAGAGGCCATTTACAGTTCTATTGACAGCTGTTATTTATTCATTTCAAACCGACATACTGCAAAACCCCCATGTTTTACATGTAAAGGAATGGAAAAAAAAAAAAGATTTAGTCGTAGCAGGTTATAGGTAAGGGTTTTCTGAATTTAGTCATAAAAATATCATTTTTACTTTTGTACAAAAGTAAAATATACATTTGATCCCAATTACATTATAGAAATGTCACTGAAACAATAACATGGATCAAAGACTGATGCACCTAAAGGAACTGAATGCAGTGTCTTCATTTCATTATAGAAACTAGAAATGGAAGATGATTTCTTTTTATATATAACTTGTAGTGACATTTGCTAGAGCCTGTGAACAGGTGAAATATACAGAATTACATAGATATTAACAGAAACCTTGAGACAAATTTCAGTTAAGACCTCAGTTTCATTTTATTTCCTTTGAAAATATCAAAGCATGCTATGCCTTGACAGCATAAATTGTTGACCTCACCGGTGGCAAGTTCACAAGTACTGAGTGAAACTGTAGAACACCCTGAAGTTTCTTTTTTTTTTTTTCTTTTTTGTTTTTTTTGCAGATACAAATACTGACACCTTTAAGAATACTTGATAAGCGTTTCAGGAAAAAGAAATTCCCTACACCTGATTAAGTAAATCCAGAACAACAGAAAACAGAAAAAGAAACTCAGCCTGAATTAAGTCCAACCAAAATTGAAGTGTAGATCCCTGGTTAAAGCATCTCAGAAGAGTAGCCTGTTCCAGACTTGCAGGAGGCAGGTCTGGGACAAACTTGCCCTGCTGTGCAATTGCAAGGACAGCTTTCCAGTTCCATCCAGCTCTGCAGCTACAGAGGCTAAATCACACCTTGAAGCTGACTCTGCATCCCTGTGAGTATGAAATTACTCTGAGGATCACTGGCATCAGGCTGCTGGAAGCCTAGAGGATCAGACCATTCCTGGAAAAGCTGCAGTACCTCCCTCTTCTTCAGGTTAGGGGAAAAGATTAATCCAGAATGGCACCCCTCAAGCAACAGTTATCAAGGTAGCATTTGGAATGGAATACATCCTCTCCGTGTATTGCATATGTATGCAGAAGATTTTGTTCTAAAATATACCTTTCTTTCCACCTTTTTCTAATAAATTTCAGATGTTCCTGACCTAGTATTGGTTGTGTTTTGTTTAATAAATGCGCATATAAGAAACTGCACTGTTCAAGTGTGGACTATGGAAAAGTGAAACTCGCCTTCAGTTCCTTAAAATCAGCAGGTTTTGAGGTTACACTTGGGCTTCAGCTCTCTCATACCAGAAACTAACTTCCGGTACTTCTGCCTAATGAAAACGATTGTCCCTTAGTAAAGAAAAAACCATGTCAATACAAGTTGCCACTGCTCCTGTTGCCAGTTGGGGCTGCTGCAGCCTCTAATGAATGATACACAGCTGGTTTGCTAAGAAGGGTCTGATCCCTGAAATCTCTGCGTGAGCAAAAACCACTGCTGCAAACAAGAGGACTTTGGTGGCTGAATTTTTTCTGTCTCCAGTGCTTTGTTCTGTCTCACAAGTGCTTGTCCAGGCGACTAACGGTACATCAGGCTAGCATGTGTGCAGTTTTGTAAAGTGGAAATTAATTTCCTTGGGCCACAATTGTTTTCAGCTCCCCTGAAGGCAGCAGGGTGGATTTTCCTCACAAAGGTGTAAACCAGGAACAAAGGGAGAGACTCACCAGAACTGGCACCAGGATCAAGCATTGACTTTCCCCTCAGTGAGCCAGGCTGTGAATCTGCAGCACTCGTCTACCAAGAGTTTTGGTGCACGTGGGCACCCCCTGCACAGTGGGGTCACTTCCAGTATATCCAGTGATTACTACAGGCTTATCTGTCTGAATGGACTTGTGAGGCAGATGAGGTAAACTGCATTAAGCCCCATTGTGTTCGGAATTAAAGCAGCCTTAATTCAATTCAGGTTACTTCCCTTTCAAAAAGAATGACTCCAAATCAGATTAAGGCTGCTTTAATACTGCAACAGAATGTCCATGCTGGGCTTTAAAGCAGTTTAACAAATCTACTTTAAATGCACACCTTTCGTTAATTTGGATTAGCTTTCCTGAAGTCCCTGGTGGAGATAAGGCTCAGGAGACCCCATGCAGGGAATCTGCATGGGTTTGTTAGGTTGCTGTTATCTCACAGCCTGGCTTACTGCACCCTAACTTCCTCATGAAGGTGACTAAATCCAGTTCATGGCCTGTGCTGGAGCAGCCACACAGAGGGTTTGAGCTGTCAGCAGTCTTGCAGCAACCCCTTGGTTCTGTGAAGGAACAGGGTACAGTGTCCTTCATTTCCACTCTGACCTTGCTCCTCTGCCTCTCCCTAGTGCTCTAGAGCTAAGTATGGTAGAACCAGATGGGGAATTTTGGCAGGGATACCAGCCTATGGGATTCCTGCCCGCTGACTCTCTGCTTCATTCCTGCCTCTGCACTGCAGTGCACTGCTGCCTTGCCCTTGCCAGGTAAATTCCCTCATCCCTTTCCCTGAGTGGATGAAGGAAAAGCTGCACAGGACCAGCTAAGAAGCACAGAGAAGCACAGAGCAGGGGGTGGTAGAGAGGGCTCGAGGAATGACTCCTTCTGCTGGAAAAGCTGCCTTCCCCTCATCAAATTAAAATCTGCCATATCCACTGCGCTCCCTAGCCAGCATTTCTTCCAGGAGATCCCTACCAAAGGAATTCTCTTGACTCTTTCAGAGAAGCACTACACAGGCCATCAGCTCATTTCCAGTCCTCTTCCAGTTACATAAAAAAACCCTTAGAGTCCATGTGTGGCAAAAAGAAACATAAGGGCCAAAAGAAAAAAAGAGATATAAAAAGAAAAGAAAGAAAGAAAGAAAGAAAGAAAGAAAGAAAGAAAGAAAGAAATAAAAAAGGATGCTTTCTGATAAGAACAGGCAGTTTGTTAAGTGCACCTTCAGGCCCACAAAGACATTTCAGCACTCCTGTGTAAAGGGAGTAAGAACCTTGTTTTTGTTGTTTATTTTTTTGTGTCAAACTTGTTGAAAATGCATGCCTATGCTACATGAGGTTAATTCCTGTACTCCATATGGTTTGAGATCCTTTGCAGTGAGCTATAAATGGACAAAGCAACATTCAGGCTCCCCAAACCACGAGTTCTTATAGTCCGTCCCGGTCTCCTGACAAAGAATCGCTGCATGCAGCACTCTTCTCTGTGCATAAGCAGAATGATCATTCCTCTGCACGTTAAATTAAGGTGTGCACACCCAGCTGGGGAAGAAGGTACCCAAGTGAGGCCTCATCTCCCAAATGCATCCTTCTGATCATGGGTCCCATAGCACTGAACTGATTATTGCTGTTTAGTTTAGTCAGATGGTGATTTTATAAGCTGAGTGCAGCATTCAAGTCCATTTTGACATCAGAAGTCATATCCTACGATTCAAGAGTTTGGGAAGATCAGGATCACTGGAATTTAAGGGGGAGAGAGGTGTACAGTGGGCAAGGGCATGAGCAGGGGACAGGAAAGAGGCTTTACAGCATCTGCTTAGAGGATGTAATGCCCTGTTTCATCTGATGCTTTGCACTTCTTGCAGGAGTTAGAGCTCCGTCAGTTCTTGATCTTTCTCATCACTAAGATTCACAGAAGTCAGTGAGAAATAAAGTCAAGTTTTCCTGGAAACCTGGCTGGTCAAGCTTGTGCGTAACTGCAGAGTTAGGGTTGGTTTTTAGCTCTAAGTGCCTCGATTTTATTTTATATATACATGTGTCTGCACATGTATGGAACACGCACAAGAGCAGACATACATATATATATATATTTATACACATATATACATATATCAGAAAGATAGGGGAGGAAAGGATCTGTACAGTGTGGAAGGAGATGTGTTCAACAGCAGTTGGCCAAATGCTAAGTGCAGAATGAAGATCCTCAACTTTGTCCATTTGAAAATTTAAGATTAGTGCCTACGTTCCTTCAGATCAAAGGTTGTTATCTTCCAGGGCCTAGCAGTCGGTTGGCATGTTGCAGAAGATACCTTCTCCTAGCATTGCTTCCCTCGCCAGGAAATGATGGAAGTAGAGTAAGATCAGGGACCAGGAAGAAGAACATGGCTCAAAGGCTGTGATGGGATCTAAGATCTGAAAGGGGATGGAGAAGACAGGGATGGGAGGGCCCTGAAAAGCCTTTCCCATCTACCTGCTGGGGAATCTAAGGGAAAGAAGAGCACAGTCCTCCAGTCTGGTTGCCTGACTGGGTGATGCCAGGGCTCCTATTCCTCCTGCTCCCTGCTCTGCAGGGACAAGCTGCCAAAAAGCCACCTCAGGAAAGGGCAGGCAGATACAGTGATGGCAGTGATGCCTCTATGAACAACCTGGGAAACCTGAAGCCTTGCATGTTCACAACTATGAGATATTTGGCAGAAGCCAATGCAGAGCCCTGCAGCATCAGACTGCCTGGGGAAGGGAAGTATTCCAAGGGCACTAGTGGTCTCTTCCTGCCTCTTCTGCATCCCTCTTACTCACACTTGATCTTTCTGTCCCTAAACCCTTCTGTGCTGTGCCAGTAGACAGCACAGGACACTCCTGACAGTAGACTGACCCCCTGTCCTTTCCCTTGGTGTCTCTGATCCACTCAGTTCCTGGAGGCACTTTCAGCAGTTTTGGGGGGTGTAAGATAAAGGCACTGCGCAACTCTCTCAATCAATCTGCTGAGTCTCTTCAGTGAGTTTTGGGGGGGATACAAAAAAGTCTCAACTGATGACTGCAAAAGAAACCAGCTGCTGCAATTTGGATGCATATAATAGATAAATTTCATTTACATTCTGAGAATGCACCAAAAAGCATGCATCTGCACCTTTCATCTATAGAGGATACTAGGTTTTTAGGTGTTGCTATATATAACTCGACTTCTTAATATTCCATATAGCTTTCCCTTTAAGGGATAGGATATGTTCCTTTCTGACAATGCCTGGACAAAAGCCAACACATTTCCCTGAGCAATGCAGGAAAACAATCAGGTTTCTCTAATCAGTTAATTCAGGCCCTCAGTCTATCAAGCGCAATTTTTTTATTATTTTTATTGTTATCATTATTGTTGTTATTATTATCATCATTAGTAGTAGTAGTATCATTGACTTCATGCACTAATTAATTCAAGTTACACTTTAATCAAATAGGCCATAATGCTGAATATTTGAACATGCTTTGATCTCCAAAAGTTATTGTTCCCATTTGACTAACATACGCACTTAAATACAGTACTTTAAATTACTAGTCAACGATTTAATAAATTAAGGAGTGCACTTCTGGTGAATGCAAATCAAAAAGAAAAAGAAGAGAAACAAAAAAAGAGAGGAGGAAGGACCTATTTTTAGAAGATTCAGTTCAAACGAAAGCTTATCCGCTATTGTCTGAGGTAACGTTTCAAGCATGCGATCATAAAATAAATAGTATCAAATTCAAACATGCTTATATTAAACTCCATTGTGCTATCTTGCAACAGAGGGGCTTAAAGTTTTGTATCCAGTTCCAAACGGGGACGGGGGGAAAAGTGTGTTTCTATCATCTGCATGTGAGACAACTTAGCAGCATTGCAGATGTTTTGTCTTCAGTTTTGTTTGTTATTCCCCTTTTAGGATATTTCTTCTACAGACAGCAAAAGAGACCAGGCTTAAGAAGGTTTTTTAATAAGGTGGTGTGTGGATCTGTAGATTGGAAGGATGGAATCTTTCACAGAGGGGGCGGAAGGAAAATTTGCACTCCTTCATAAACACCACGGCAAATGCTCGCCGCAGGTTTTGGCTGATCTTTTTTTACTATTATTATCTGATGCACTTTCTTGCAACTGTGCAGTTTTGCAGAATATTTTTAATGGAATCCATGCATATGCTTAATAGCTCTAAAAACTGTCTTGCTTAGTTTAAGATAACTTTATCCAAAAAGAAAAAAAAATAACAAAGAAAAAGGAGATAGGAGAGGAAAAGTTTAGCATCATAATGGCTTAAAACTAAACTAGTTCAAATGATTATCATTTGCCAGGTGGAAAATGTTTTTTTGAAAATAAACAAAACTTTATCTTTCATGGATCCTGGAAGCTTCTTTATCGCAGAGCAAAGATTTGCAATGCAACAATGCATTTACGAGGTAAATAAAGCATTCAAAGACTATCAGTAAAGCATCTACAAAGTGTGACTGTGTCACTAAAGTCTTCAAGCTGTGAGTGGGGATTTTGTTTTGTTTCTGTTTTTTTTTGTTTACACATCAGTCAGCAGCTTGCTTTTATTAACGCAGTTTTGGTTGGCTACAGTGCAGTTGCCAGTTCTGAGATTAGCCTCTCTAAAATTGTCTATGCTATTATTCATATCCTCTTCGATTTCCATGTACTCAGATTTGCTGATTGTGGAGGAGCTGCGGCGACTGAGATCACTGTCAGATGCTAAATTAGGGGAGCTAACATGAAGTAACTGAGCCTGTTCTTCCCCTTCTGTTTCTCGGTGGTAGAAGTAGTTGAAGTTGGACACGATGACAGGTACAGGCAGGGCAATTGTCAGCACACCAGCGATGGCACACAAGGAGCCTACGATTTTGCCTCCAATTGTCACAGGGTACATGTCACCATAGCCCACAGTGGTCATGGATACCACCGCCCACCAGAAAGCATCAGGGATACTTGTGAAATGAGACTCAGGTTCTTCAGCCTCAGCAAAATATACCGCACTAGAGAACAAAATCACCCCAATGAAGAGGAAGAAGATTAGTAAACCTAGCTCTCTCATACTTGCTTTGAGGGTCTGTCCCAAAATCTGGAGGCCCTTAGAGTGCCGGGAGAGTTTGAAGATTCGAAAGACTCTTACCAGTCTGATGACTCTGAGGATGGCCAAGGAGGTGGCCTGCTCTCCTTTCTGAGTCCCCTCCCGCTCGGCCATCTCCGTGCCCAGGGTGATGAAGTAAGGGATGATGGCCACAATGTCAATGAAGTTCATTATGTTCTTGAAGAAATCAGTCTTGCTAGGGCAAGCAAAGAAGCGCACCACCAGCTCAAAGGAGAACCAGATGATGCACAGAGTCTCCACAACAAAGAAGGGATCTGTGAAGATGTTTGATTTGTAGACCTGGGTGGTGTTGTCAGTGCGGTGCACTGTGTACTCCTTGTCCTCCTTCAGCTCAGGTAATGTCTCGAGGCAGAAGATCACGATGGAGATGAGGATCACCATGACAGACACTATGGCAATAACCCTTGCTGGCCCAGAGCTCTCTGGGTACTCAAAGAGGAGCCACACTTGGCGCTGGTACTCCCCCTCCGGCAAGGGTCTCTCCTCATCTTTAATGAACCCTTCATCTTCCCGGAACTTCTCCATGGCCTCCTCGCCCAGCTCATAAAACTTGATCTCCTCAGAGAACATGTCCAGGGGGACATTGACAGGCCGGCGCAGCCGCCCCCCGGACTGGTAGTAGTAGAGGATGGCGTCAAAGCTGGGCCGGTTGCGGTCAAAGAAGTACTCGTTGCGCAAGGGGTCAAAGTAGCGCATGCGCTTCTTGGGGTTGCCCAGCAGCGTGTTGGGGAACTGGGCTAATGTCTTCAGCTGCGTCTCGAAGCGCAGTCCCGCAATGTTTATCACCACGCGCTCACAGCACTCGTGGTCGTCATGGGCAGCGGGCTGGTAGCTATCCTGGGGGTGGCCAGGTAGCGCGGAAGTCTCGTCCATGTTCTCTCCAGCCATCACGGTCATGGTGGCACGCAGGAAAGGGGACCAGGGGGCAGGGGAGAAGTGAGGGAAAGGGAGGAGGAGGAGGAGGATGGAGGAGCACAGAGAGACCCAGGGCGGTTCAAGGGTGGAGGAGTTGAGGTGGGATGGGGAGCTTGAGGAAGGGGTGGATGTGGAGCCTAAAGGATGGAAAGACCCAAAAGGAGAAAAGAGAGGCGGGATGAAGGGAGAGGCATCAGGGATGACGGGAGGGTGAAGAAAGAGGGAAGAAGTACCTTTAGGGGGGGCAGAGGGCAGGTAAGGTGAGGGGTCCTGTCCCCCAAACCGGGAGGCTGAAGGTCTATGGAGTGCACCCCCAGGCTGGGGCTCCCCTCCCCAGCCGTCTCCTTTAGCCTTTAACTCGATCCGTCCACTTTTCTCGCCGGCTTGACCATCGCTGCAGCTGCTGTCACGAAGCTACCACACACACACACACGCACACACACGCACATACACATAAAATAAATAAATAAATATAGAAATAAATATATAAATCACGGGCCGGCTGGGAGGCGAGTCCTTGCAATGCCAACTCAGCAAATTTCCATCACCTGCCTCTTCCTTCCCCCCCACCATTACCACTGCCCCGGTCCTCTCCTCTTTTGCGCTAGGGAGGAAAATACTCTGCTTTGAAGGCATAAAGCTCACTTGCAGGATGGAGGCTGCCAGGGAGGAGAGAAACAGAATAAACCAGCCCCCAAACCGCTCCACATACAAACACACACACTCAGGCGCAATGGATTGGCTTTCACACCAGCAGGAACATCCCGTTCTGCCCACTACGGCAGCACATGCGGAGTTCTACGCGTCCCTATACATCCCCGGACATGCACCAAGGCCTCCGAGGCAGGAAGGTGCCCCGAACTCCTCGGGAGGGCTTCCCGGGCAACTTCAGCGGGGTCAGCTCCTGCAAGGAGTCTCCCAAGCACCGCGCTCCCCACTGTGGAGATTTAGCTGAGCACTGACAACTTCATCACACCAACTTGGGGGGGGGGGGGCCCTGGGGGGGCGGAATTAGGAGAGGGAGAGCAAAGCATCTCCTCCCCTGCTTTGCAGCAGCTAAAGGTAACTGAGAGAGAGAGACAAGGGGAGGGAGGTCGACATCCCAGACCCAAACCGTCCAAAATCGAGTGTAACAGCGGCAGGGAGAAGGGGCTTTTCCTTACCTGCTCCGGGTGAGACGCGCCGCTCAGGAGTAGGACCCAGTGCCGGAATGCGTCAAGTCGCCTTGCAGCAGCATCCAAAAAAAACCAAACCAAAACAAAAACCGCAGCGGCAAACTTAACCCTCCTCCTCCTCCTCTTGCGCCCCTCTTTATAACACAGCGATCGCTTTACAGGGCTGCCTGCGAGACACTGAAATATTCATACACTGTCTTAGGCTGCACCAAGGGCGAGTGGGTTTAATTAGTTTCTGCTGAGAACCGCAGTGGGGGGTGGGGGGTGTGCGTGGAAAAGAGCGCAAAGTACCTTTTCCAAAAGGCTTGAGTTAGTCAGGAAAATCAAGGAGTCCTAGATAGCTGCTGGCTCTCCAGCTCTCTTCCCTTAGGACAGCTGGAAAAGGAGCCGGGCGCTGGGCAGCGGCGGCGGGGGAGATGTCAGAGCGCCGCAGCCCTGCAGCCGCATCCCCGGAGTCGGTCTTGGCTCGTCCCGGCAGCAGCAGCAGCGTTGGAGGCAGGAGGAGGCAGGAGCTGGACGCGTGCGACAGGAGCGAGAGGGCTGCTGAATGCATAAGAGCGAGGAGCAAACTCGAGCCATTTCTTGACGCTGCAGTATCAGCAGAAACCTGAGAGCTGTTTGGTGCAGCTCGGGGATCGGGAGGGCGGGGGAGCCGGGGGCCGGGGCCGGCGGAGGAGGGAGGGATGCGCGCTGCCCCCGGGCCGGCCGCCCCCGCACGCTGCGCGCCGCGCCCCCGACGCAATGCGGGCGGCCCCGGGATGGGGCTGCGGGATGGGGCTGCGGGAGCCAGCGGGATCCCGGGCAGCCGGCAGGGGAGGCACGGGCGGCCCGGACAGGTGCGCCCAGCAGCCGCTTCCCGACTCGCAGAGGGACCGCTGGACAGCGCTTCATTCCCCGCAGGGTCCCCCGCAGCACCTGCGGCGGAGCGGGGCCGTACATCCCGCACGGAGCGGAGCCGCACATCCCTCACGGACCCCGGCTGCGGCCCCGGAGGGCGGCGGCTGCGCCCGCAGTGCCCGGAACCCCCTGGCCCCGGCCCCCGGCCCGCCGCGGTAATGAACGGGGCTGCGCATTCGGAGCCTCCTGGACACGCTGGTGGAGGCTAAATCCCCAGCGGAGTGGCTGGAATTGGGAGGGTTAATCGTCAGGCAGGGACAGTGTCCTTTTCAGGCTGCTTTATCCCACCGAATTCGTTTAATTGATGAATCACATAACTTCGAGATGGAAAAGACCCATTATGCCATCAGCTGGCCTCCCCTGCCAGCACAGGATTGTTCCCCACAGTATATGATCACTCGCATTATATAAAAGCCTGCTGCTCACTTTGTCAGAGCGGCAGCGGTGATCAAATACAACCCGTGCCTGTGTAATTTGAAGCACTCCAGAGCTAAGTAACACCAAGTCCGTGTTTAACAGACCTGGTCTCATTAGCTTTCCACTGCATAATACATTATCTGCACTTAAGATCACCACCTTGGCGGTCCAAAAATACTTAACCACCTGACCTCGCTGGTGGTTTCTGTATCTTCTTCCCTCCCCTTTACTTATGCCCATGTTTTGGTATTTGGGGTGAGGGGTTTTTTTGTTTGTTTTTGGTTTTTTAATGGTGTTCTGGTTTCTTTTTATTTTTTTTTTTTACAAGAATAAAAAACGTTCTAAAATCCTCTATCCCTGGCAGTGCTGCAATCACAGGTAGTTACCATGCTGCATTCACCAGCCCTGTGGAAACATAAGTACAAAGAAACAAACAGATTTCCTGTCTAGCCTGGTACAAGGGTGGGGTTTGCTGTTGTTTGTTTTGGGCTTTTTTTTAGTATCACATTTGCTGAAGGTTTTGTGAGAAACTTCTGGTGAAGTTGTGAGCAAAAGAAAGTCTCTTTCTGCCACTCCCGGGTGAAACAATCAAAACACAAAACAAAAAGAGAGGATCTTCCTCCAGTGAAAAATAAAGCGGTTTTTTGACCGAAGTTCAGCAGCTCATCATCAGCACCCAGCCCTGGACCCTGCAGTCCTGGACCCTGCAAAAACTTAATTCCCACCCTCCCCCCCCCCCCCCAAAAAAAAAAAAAAAAAAGAAAAAAATTTAAAAAAAGAGGCTGTCCCATCACCTAAACTAACCAGGCTGTTTTTCAAGCCCTTGAGAAACTCAGTGACAGCCTTTGAGTCAACATCTTCTAATGGCAGTGGATGCCATGGCTGGGTGACACAGCTGCCTGCAGAGTGTTCCAGGAGCTGTGCAGAAGGAGATCTGTGAGTGAGCGCTCCCCTGCCTCTGCTGCAGCTCTTTGTCCCCCTGTCCCAGCCCAAAGGATGCTCAGGGGTGGCTGATCATGCAGATCTGACAAGCAGAGGCCCGAGTTCACGGTGCTGCTCTGCCCTTGCCTTCCTGCAGGATTGCAGGCAAGGCTATACATTCTGCTTTTGCATCTGGAAAACAGGACTTAAAAGTGCTTCCTCTGCCTGTCACAGCTCCTTAGGCTGCTGGTTTCTGAGAGCTGCCTTAGCACAGCAGAACCCAAATCCTCATTGGGAGCTGTGTGCACACCAGGCACAGAAAAAAAAAAAAAAAAAAAAAAAAAAAAAAAAAAAGGGAGTGATTGCAACCTTTGTTTTTCCATTGCATCGAAAGAACAAACTGAGATATTGCTCTCCCCCCTCCTCATTTTGAATAGCTTTGAACTGTGGGGTTTCTCTTTGCAATCCAACTACCATTACTGACAAGCAGTCATGCTGGAAGGGAGGGATCTTTCTAAGTGGGCTATTAGCCATAGGGTCAATAAAATCTTGTTAAAGTACACAGACTAATGAGCAGTGTAACTAGGGCTTGCAAGAAGGTCATATGTTACACATTATAGTGCTAAGTAGCTTCACTTAAATGTTGAGGAATGGAAGGAGAATCCAGCTTGCTTCCAAATTTAAAGTCAGGGTGCTGCTATTTGCTATCTTCTCTATTAAAGAAAGTGGCCAGCAGCAGTCGAACTGGTAATTCCCCCCAAAGAGTCACACTGAGAAGTTCTCTTCAGGAACAAATTTTTTTTCATAGGGAAACTAAAAATTGCAAAAAACTTGGCATTTTTTTTTGTGGTGGGAAGTCTGGTAGTACTGTTGTAATGAGAAAGAACAGCATTTTTCTTCATTTTTTTGTTTTTGTTTTTGTTTTAGAAAGAAAGAACCGAGTTGTTGATTAAAAGTCCTTGTATGTTGTGAGGATTACAAAAAAAATTGTATTGAATGAATGTGAATCTGAAACAGGATTTAAAAATAAGCATTGGTTTTACACAGTGAAACAGGCTTTAAAAACTGTCACCAGGGAACCTGGAAACTCCTGATTGAAATCAGTGGATGCAGAAGCACAGTGGATTTCTGAGCATGGCATCATTCTTGTGAGTGTTTTGAGTGACCCCCAAAATTTCCTCACCTGAAAGAGACATTTTGTGTGATAAAAACCGTTGTGAAATCCAATGGCAAAGGATGTCCTGATTTTTTGAACACTATGGATCCCCATAGGCACTGTAATCCCAGTCCATCTAAGACTGGAAAGCAACCTGGAAACATAGCTCCATTTTGAGCTGCCTAAAGCCACCAATGAGTTGTGCAGGTGTCATTACACACCTCATTTAATGGCCTTGGGAGGCAGAGGATAAAGTGAGATGTTCTGGCCCAGATTTGTTGTGCAGAGGCTCATAGCAGAGGATATTTTAAAGCCAGTGGACAGTTGCAAACTCCCGATGAGTTGCCATTCTGGTTCATGACATGGAAAGAGTCAAGAGATGGAACCAAAGGTGGGCTTGTGGTGTTGACAGTTGGGTTTTCTTCCTTGAGGGGGACAAAGAATCCTTTAAAAGCTTTTAATCTTTTAACACTGATTTATGAGCCTTGCTAATATCCTTCAGTATTAGTAGGCATTTTTGTGACCGGGATAATCAAATCTCATGCTTCAAAGAACTGGTAGCTGATGGCAGATGACAATGACTTTGGTTCCCTCTTGTTATATCATTTCATTTTTTGTCCTGTTCCCTTTTAAAGCCTTAAATATGGGCCCTCTGTGATCAAAAAAGCCAAGGAGTAGATCCAGTCCTGTTGCTACACAGAGGGAAGAGGAGAGCTTGGGAGTTATCCCTGTAAAGAAGGAAGCAGAAACTGCCCTCACTCATATGATAGCTGTGCCATTAGGACCAGCCTGGAGAGAAAAGATGTCCCTGCCTTGGCCTCTCTATCCCGCATCAGTGGGTTGGAAAGGCGCAAAGTGTGGCAATAGAAGAATGGCTGGGCAGGGAAGAACAGAAAATGTTCTATATTAGGTTGGGGTTGAGCTTTCTTCTGTCCTCCTCAAAAGCAGCTGTATAATCAGAAATGGAAACAAGGTGCCAATCCACCCCCGAGCATATTCAAAATTTTAACACACAGGATTTTTTTCTTAACGGAAGCCACTTGTGGCTTCCCATAATTAGATGACTTATTATGAGATCTTATAAAAACACCACTGCAAGAATATATTTATCAAGACTGCTGCTGGCCACCAAGTGCAGAGAGTGACCTTTCCCTGGGTCATGAGGGGTGAGCACCACACGAAGCACCACTGTCAGAGAAGGGAATACCTGAGGAGGACAGAGCACCACCAGAACAGGTATGTTCCTGTAAAATCCCAAAAACAGTCCTTGTAGTGGATCATTGCAATACACAACCAAGAAGTCAGATTTGGGAAGTCTGAGTTTGCTCCTGTGTGAGTTCATTTGCAGGATGATTCCACCCTATAAAAAAAGATTCTGACACATATCTGAACAAAGTCTCACCTCATATGGCATCAGGCCCCCCAGGAGCGAAACAGAAAGTGGTGGTGTTTTTGAAACAACAAGCCTTGTTATAAAGCCGTAAGCTTGAGGCTGAGTGGTGATGAACGACAGGATCACATAATCATAGAATGGTTTGGGTTGGAAGGGACCTTGATGATCATCCCATTCCACGCCCCTGCCATCGGCAGAGACATCTTCCACTAGCCCAGGTTGCTTCCAGCCCCATCCAACTTGGCCTTGGACACTGCCAGGGATGGGGCAGCCACAGCTACTATGGGAAACCTGTGCCACGGTCTCACCACCCTCACAAGGAACAATTTTTTCCTCAGATCCAATCTAACCCTGCACTCTGTCAGTGTGAAGCCATTCCCCCTTGTTCTGTCACTCCAGGCCCTTGTCAAGAGTCTCTCTCCATCTTTTTTGGAGACTCCCTTCAGGCACTGGAATGCTGCAATGAGGTCACCCCAAAACCTTCTCTTCTCCAGGCTGAGCAAACACACTTAGTGGAATTCTCTAAGAGAACAAAGTGTGCCTTAGGAACTCAAGGCATAACAGGATACTCCCAGTGCTCAAAAAATCTACCTATATTGCCACAGGCATAATCACAGCTACCCTAAAAATCAGAGTTGGGTTTAGCCCTAGCTGAGCTGCAAGGTCACCTGCAACAGAATTCCAGGAACACTCGTAAATAGCAACATTAGACTGCAGCAATGGGACTTAGAGTTCATAGCAGAGGATATTTTAAGGCCAGTGGACAGTTGCAAGCTCCTGAGGAGTTGCCATGAAATATGGCACATTATCACTTGGTATGATAAAGGACACTCAGAAAGACCATCCGTCACTGAGAAAGCCATGTGGAGGGAGGAGTCCTCATGGGCCTCTTTTAGCCTTCCCAAAAAATGTTGCCTTATTGTTTAAGCAGGCTGGTGCCTACCTCAAAAGCTGACTGCAGACTTGAAATTCAGGCTACCACTGTTGGCATTCTCACTGTTTCTGAGGGAAAATTCCAGAAAAGGAGAGATGTAAAGGAGAGATGTGAAGAGACCTACAGAGAAAGGAGCAAAGTGTACACCAGTGGCAGTGAAAAAGAAAAACAAGAGGTATCTGCATAAAATGAGAATCTACACTGATGCCAAACCAGTGTCTACAAGATTGAAGTCACCAGTCTCCAGCAGTAATAGAAGTCAGGCTCAATTAAGTGTGTCAAATTCAGAAATATTCAGTGTTTTCTATGAGTCAGGGCAGCATCTTACACTGGATTCATGATTGTCTTTATCACACCTGGCAGAATGTGAATGCTGGGATCCTGATCATGTGTGCTTCCAGCAGAAACTAAGACACGCAGTGGAAGGATTCCCAGGCACCATGGAAGTGGCTGAGGACAGTTTCCACTGGAACTAGAAGTATTGAAGGAGAAGGAGCCCCAGCCATGATTCCAGATCCTCAGAACAGCGTATTAGACTGAATGCAGATAAGCTGAAGCTTTCAGAGAAAAGTGACCTTTCAGAGAAAAGTGACATGTATGAATTCTTCAATGTTTCTCAGTGTTTCCAATTCTGCCTCAAAAACCTTAGAGCCATGAAGGAAATGTCCAGAGCAAAAGTGTTGAAGGATTTCTAGTAGTTCATAGAGGAGGTAAACTACTAGATTCTTCTTTTTGCCCTCCTGCCTCTCAGGACACAAGAATTATTGAAGAAGTTATCACACGGAGACAAGATTTGGCAGTAGTCAGGGCTCCACGTGATAGGGTAAAGGCAATCCAGCACAGGGAGCCAGTCCCAAATTGCTATAAACCCCTGGAAGAGACAGAGCCACAGGAAGCTTGGACCTTGCTGCAAAGTCAGCACCTGGAGCACTTCCTGGTGGAGCCCTGACACCAGCGGGATAGAGCCAGATAAACAAGGTGCTGCTGCTCCTGCACGGGGGGAGGGACAATCCCAGTGTCACTTTGGGGCATGGCAGGAAGATGCAGCATGAGCTCCAGCACAAGGAGAGCATACTGAGGAACTGCTGAGGGCTCAGAGAAGCTGTCTGGGTGCCATGATAAAGGTGTGAAATCACTTTGTGTCCAGAGTGTGCAGCTCTGCTGGGAGGAAGAAGCAGCGCAGGCACTGCCCGTCTCGTTACTAGGCAAAGGATTGAGTGTTTGTGTCTCTCTGTGTGTGCACATGTGCAAAATGGGATTTTATTTAAAGCAGTAATCCCTGAGGATATAAGAGCTGCCATCGGGAAATTAATAACTTCATACCTAGGGATAGAGGGTGCTTTACTGGAGCCAGACTATTCTACTGGCCAGGCACCAATGTGAACTGTAGAGCATGGTCAGGGTGAGCACTGATCACTTGGGATCTTCCTGCCATTCCAGGACACCTTTGCAAATGGCTGTCTTTAAGGGAAGGAGACGGTTGGTTGGCTTTCTGGGAGCTGGCTCTGGAGGAAGCTCTGGCAAAAGTTGATCAGGAGTGGAGCAGTGCCTTCCCACGGTCTGACAGGCCTTGCATGCCCTGCTCTGACACGGCTCGTAGCACTCTGCAGCAGAATTTGTGCCATTCAGCACTTCACAGGCCAGATTTGAGCACCAGATGTCTTGCCATGAGTATCAAAAATGAACAAGAGCAAGACCGAACAAAGTTAGCAGCATAAACAGTGCAGGGACTGATAGTCAAAACAAGGCAATCAGGAAAATGATCCTTACCTGCCTCAGCTGGGACCCAGCAAAGCTTTTTCCCTAAGACTAAACAGGGAATGACCGATGCCTCTACTGAAGGAAATGTGTGGAGGAGGGTGGGTGGCAGTCCAGCAGCCAGGCTTTAGCAGCAGTTACACCAAACAAGACACTCCCAATAAATAAATGGAGAAAACAGAAGGTCATTTGCATCTGCTGCTCAGAGTGGAGCAGATGTGAAGACAGACAGAGAGCAGCAGCACAGGTAAGGCCAAAGGAAAGCAGCTGCAGCCTGGCAGGGATCATTGGTGGCAGCTACAGTGGCAGGAGAGTGCTAAAGGAAGGCCAGAGGTAACTGCAGGGCTGGGAGAAATGTCATGACACGGCCTGAGCAGAGACCAAATCAGAAAGCATCAGCACCAAGGTGTTTGTGCAGCAGAGCCACAGCGGCAGGAAATGGGGTAACTTAAAAGATATGAGGGCAATCAAAAGCCAGGCAATAAGGGGGTCCTTATCTCTTGGAGGAACTCAGGATCTTCAGCCCCAGCTCTAAAGCCTGCCTTTCACACAAAGGCAGAAAATGCTGAGCAGGTAGTTCAAATGTCTGTGGCAGAGGGTTGGAAATGCTCCCTGCTACTGTTGTCCTTCCCTGATGAAAATTCCCAGTTCAGGTTGCTTTGCAGAGCTGCTTTGGCAGCAGGGCTTCCTCACGCTTTATTTTCAGCTTGCAGGAGAGACAAAAATGCTTAACAGGGTGTGTTTCAAACATATACTTGCCTTAGAGTCCAAATTTAGAGTTACAGTTGCATGTTCTCTTTCGGGAACAGGGTTCTTGCTGACCTGCCTGCCCAGAATGCTTCTTGTCTGCTGGAGAGACAGCTCAATTGAAGCAGAAGCAATTATTTACAGAAAAAGAAAGAACATGAGTAAACAAAAACACCGGCGGCTACTGCATATTAAAGTGAAAGACCCAGATGCTTTGAAGCCTTGTCCCCAAGTGATTTTAAGTGCTTCAGAATAATTCTAAGTCTTACCCAAAAGGAAGGCAGTGAGGCACCCCTCAGACACTCCCAGGCCATCAATGTCCCATCTTTTCTGTGCTTTGGGCACTGCTGTTGTTCCAGCTTCTCAGTCTTGCATTTTGTGTCTTGTCCTACTTTATATCTGGGCCAGGGTCTGTTCTGAACTCAAGAAGTTTGTGACCTATTCCCTTTCTGGAGCCTCTTCTGTGCTGGCTGTGGCAGAAAGGGATGGTCTGCTTCCTGTTGGTTGTATTCCTTAAGTGCTTTGTTAGATTGTATCTCTTGAGTTTTGAGCACCTCTTTTTATGATTTATTTTCACTTGAAGTCTCAAAATCAAGTCTCACGGTGTTTAAAATGCCACTGAGTGCTTCGGGAGCACATTGCAGCAGGGCCATTACACTTCAGACAAATCTCTCCCTCCCTATGTGGCAACTTGCTGATCTATTTACAAATTGCTTGTCTTTAGAATTTCTAAAGCTTTTGTCCTGTTATGTCCCGCTTTTCAAATCTTTGTGCATTATGTAGGAAAAGAGAAAGGACAATCAGCAGCCTTTGCCTCCTGTCTGTGTCCAATTGCCTCAAGGCAACAGTGAGTGAGTTAATATTCAACAATTACAGCAGTATTTTCTGACTTCAGCAGTGTCTAAGGACTGATCCCAGGATAATGATCCCATTGTACTGTGTAGCAGAGAAATACATTGATAGTGTGAGGCATGCCAGGAAGGGCCTTTCAACAAGGGACAGGCAGCAGTGAGCCCGGCAAGATGGATGTCGTAGGGCAAACATAACAGCACAGGGCAAAACGCCTTGCCAGCAGCTACTTCCAAATGTTCTGCTAATAACAGTGTGTGTAAGAGGTGAAGACACACACTCGGATGCTCCAAATCTGAGCCAGAGTATCAGACCACTCTTCCCCCCAGTCTTACCAAATATCTGCTTTTCCTACACCCTGATGTGTGCTTTGGAACAGGTAATCACTGTCAAAGCCACATCCCCAAACCTTTGGCAGAGATCTCAGCCTCTGGGATGTGTGGCAGGAGCCAGCAAAGCCTGCTCGTGGAAGTATGCTGTCTGCCTGAAACCTCTAGGTGATCCATGTTTGATCATTTGGATTCAGAGCCTGTCCTAATCACAGTCTTTGATTTCCCCCATTCTTACTGATACCGTTTAAAAACATAAACTGATTGTTGTTCTTAAAAGCATAAACTGTTTTACAGTTTAAAAACAAGAGGTGGTGTTTGCCTCTGCCCTCACAAGCCAACATCTTACCTATGGAAATTGCCATGGCCTGGGTGAAGTGAAAGGAATCCCGCCTACCTGCAAGGAGAGGTAATACCCAACCATCCAGGCCTCCAGTGTCCTGGCATGTTTTACACGCAGTAAAATCATCCCTTTTCTCCTGTGAATGAATATGGAATTATTTAGAGTTCCCAAACTATGGATGGATTTCCATAGTTGTGAAAATTTTATGAAAATTTTATCTAGACCTGCCTGAGGTCACTGTGTGTTGTTCAATGAAGCCAATTTCCTACAACAGCAAAGCAGTAGAAAAGTAATTATGATGTTTTGTTTGATTGATAAAAAGAGATAGAAATCTAATCACTAAGAAGCAATATCAGGTATCTTCATCTGCAAAAATATTTCTGTGTTTGAGTATCTTGTATTGTGGGGAAAAGGCAGAGATTGAAAATACATTAAATACAGCAGCTAAAGATGGTGAATGGCTAGAGAAAAAAAAAAAAAGAAAATGTGTAAAAATAATGTATTTCAACATGAACCAAATCCTTCTTTAATTGGTCTCTGCAATTTATTAAATTTGTCACAAATCATGAGTGGTTTCAGGTTATCCCCAGCTGTGGACTTTTAGAATTAACCTTGTTAAAAGAATGATCACCCTTCTAAAACACAGGCATCTGTGACTGTGCCTATCTCATTGGATTGCTACCAGCTGGAAAATCAGAGCGTGGAGCAGAACTCTGACCTTTGTGCTGCAAAATCGGAGGAAACAATCAACTGAAGGAGATAAAGGGTACCAGTACCAGGAGGTACTGTACCAGTACCTCCTCATTAAGGAGGAACTGGTACAGAAATCAAATTCACTTGTGCAAAGATTCACTTTCCCAGCCAGCCCACCGAGGCAAAGAACTCCACCTATTCAGCCAGCCGCAGAGAGGATCTGGGAATTTTAACTCGGAGCATTAAATTAATCAGAGCACTGCTAGGACCTGGCACAGCAGGGGTTGCAGGGCCCATTTGCTGTGGAATCCTGTTTGTGAAAGAGCTGTAGGAGCAGACCAGGCTGCTCTTTCATTCTAGCCAGGGAAACAACAAAGACATCAGTGACATTAGCGCTGAGTAAACACAGAACAATCAAAGGAGCTATTTCCTCACATAATATGAAAGTCACCACTGTATTGAGGACAAGCACAAGTCATATGTTCCTCTTAAGTCCTACTTAATCCCTGCTCTGAGGATTTAAAGGACATTCAAGTGATTCATAAACCCTGTGTGTGTTGTCTGCACAAGAATGATTTTTACCCATCACCGAGACAGTGAGCCATGGGAAAGTCTGCAGTGGGTCTCATCAGTGGAATGATGCTGCTGTGTTCAGGAAGGCCTGGCTAAGGCTCTGTCTCACTTGCAGCTGTAGCTTTAATATCTGACATCCTGATAATCCAAACTTATGGTTTATGGTGTGCCTCGATTCCCCACAGGGTTCTGCAAGTAATGTATGTGTCTTACCGGCATCATTACATGTCTGGCTGGGAAAGCAAGTCAAGGAGGAGCTTTGCATCAAGCACAAGCCAGTAATAAAGGCAGGAGGTCTCTTCTGGCAGTTTATTGATTTGAGCTAGCATGACCAACTTCCTGTTTTCTAAAAAAAATAATAAAAAGGGATAGAAAAATATCTGCTTGTTTTCAGAGAATATGTCCAGCTGGAAAATGGGCTGAAATCAGCAAGATGGTGCCTAAATGTTGCTGCATTTTGAAGGTAACAACCAAACTGTGAAAGATGGCTTCAGATACATTTTGCACAGTGTGTGTGAATTTATTTTGCTTAGTTTTTTGGTTTATCCCTCGTTGTGGTGATCTGTTCTTGTTCCTCTTGCATATTTTTTTTGCAGGTTCCTTGGCAGTGTCCCCTGCATCTATCACAGCTCCGTTCTGCAGCACGCAGCGGAAAGGAGATTATTCAGATCTATAGTTCTGTCAAATGACACTCCTTAAGATACTGTGTAAGCTTAAAAAGGTGAATTTATGCTCTGGGTTTTATACCTCTTTGTGCCTGAGGTACTTTGGTGTATAAAAATCTTTCAGTAAAAGCAAATAAACACGTACACCCATCACTTGCTGGGGCCATGAGTTCTGAGAGGTCTTTTGTAGGGGGACTGATACCTTCATACCTCCTTTCTTAAAAGGAAAAAGAAATTTTAGACAGACTATTTACAGGGGCCTGGAGTGACTGAATGAAAACTTCACACTGACACAGAGCAGGGTTAGACTGGATATGAGGAAAAAATTCTGTGAGGGTGGTGAGGCCCTGGGACAGGCTGCCCAGAGCAGTTGTGGCTGTCCCATCCCTGGCAGTGTTCCAGACCAGGTTGAATGGGGCTGGGAGCAACTTGGGATAGTGGAAGGTGTCCCTGCCCATGACAGGGGTTGGAATTGGGTGATCTTTAAGGTCTCTTCCAATCCCCGTCATTCTATGAGTCAATGAAATTCAAACACCTTGCAAGAAGCAGAGAAAAATTGGCATTGAAAAAGTATTGGAGACAAACTCTGGACAGGGTAATCTTTTTTTTTCATCCACAGAATGAATTCTAAAACTTAGATAAAGTTCTAGGTGTTGGATGCTAGTCCCAGAACCCTGGTTCTCACTTGTGACCCTCAGCAGCAGCAGTGTTAGCTTGGTCCACACACTTTTCTTCCCCTTCCCATCTTTCATCTTGCCTTTCCTGTGTTGACTGTAGTCTCTGTGGAGCAAGAGTTTGCATGTCCATGTGATAGCTAATTCAGGTGGCCTCGATCCTGTGCCAGTAGAAAAATATAAAAATCTCCAGTTAGACCCTCAGCAACACAGCTGGAAAGTTGGAGAGGGAGCAACAGTACCGTTTGTTCCTAATGGAGCATGACCTCTGGCTCTGTCCAGCTTTGATCACTAAAGAAAAGAAAGCTTTCCCAGGTCCTTTCACACTGCTTCCCCTGCTGTGCTGTTCTTTTTTGCTCCTAGATGGTTCCCCAGCTGCAGCAGGAACTCCCAGCTCTCTGTTCCTGCTGGGGGGAAATGGTGCTCCCTGCCAGCAGAGGTGTCCTGGATGCAGTTATAAACCAAAGGGATCTCCTGTGGCATGAGGAATATTGCATTTATTCTGGGTCTTTAGCGAGAACTGGTGATCCAAAGCTTGCTGGCCCCACTGCAGCCCTCCTTTCCTTCAAAACCCCTCACAAGTTCTCTCCTATAAATCCATCTTCCATGCTGGAACACCTTTGGCTTTGCAGCAGATGGCAATGCAGCACTGCCCGCTGCCAAGATGAGCCAGTTCATTTTTCCATCGTCTGCATCTTACTATGAAGCAGCAGAAAAAGAGGGAAAAAAACCCTCACTTGGCAGCTGATATGTTGCAGTCTATCTCCTGTTGTGGGCTCTCAGCAATATGAGCACATTGATTCAAATAGCTGAGGAATAAGCAAACTGAGAAGTCCAGAGACAGCTGGCCCTTGCTGACATGGTGGACAGTCCTGAAGACAATCCACAGAGTCACCTAAAATTCTCGCCTCAGATTCCTAAACAGCTCAGATTTTCCCCTGCTTTTCCCACGGGAGGGGCAGAGAATGTCCCCCAGGTGCAGCATTGAAGTGGAACATTTTCTTGGCATTGCACCTTTCCTATCTGTTCTCTCCACCCACTTTCATCACATTGTGTCTCAGCATTAGCCTGGCTTTTGGGTATGTGATGCTGCGGAATTAAAAACTTGAGGTTTTAGCAGATTAGTCCAATCAACTTACAGCTGTCACAAAAACAAAAGCAACCTTCAAGTGGTGAACCAGGTATCACAGTAAGGAATGCACATGATACCCATGGGTAGATTTAGTTAAATTAAAAATATCCATTTTATTTCTCATTTCCTCTATGTGGTTTTAATCATTCCAATAAAGGCAAATCAAGAGCTTTCAACTTGCTAAGGCCCACACTAAGTTAAAACTCATATTTTATGAAGGAAGAATTTTCCATTTTCCTATGTTTTGGAGCTAAGTAGCATTTTCCATGGGCCACTGAATGTCTTCAAAACAACAGCTGAAGCTTTGTAAATACAAGCACAGCCTTCCTTTTCCCTCTGAAACTCTGAATCTCCCTTAGAAAATAAACAGAGATGGACACTTCAAGATGATGATTCCTGCTCCAAGACCTGAAGAATTTTGCAGAAATCTCTCTTCCTGCTCTTCTGCCTTGGTGCTGTGGCAGAAATGAGCTGTGGAGCCAGACTCAAGCTCTTGGTGCAGTGCAAAGCCATGGCTTCTGATCGATTCGCTCCTCACTGAGGATGCCGAAAGAGTGAAGAAAGAGGGTCAGGAAGTTCAGATACAGCCTCAAGGAGCAGTCTCCAGCAGCAGGTAAGTGAGCAGTACTAAAAGATAGAGAGCATCATCATTTTCCAGGGAGCTTGACAAAGTTTTCAAAGAACACAGCATTTCTGATACCACGTAGAGGAAATGCAATGCTCTGTTGTAAATCAAATTAGGCAAGAGACACCAACATTTCAACATCCCCCCAAAAAAAGTTAATGCATTCAAAACAAACGAACAACAGGAAAAAGAAAGGGATATGAAAACATCATAGCTAAAATGTGCCTTTCATCTTCTTGTGTCAGGATCTGAATTATTACAGATCAGCAGTGTGCTATTCTGCTGCATACTTGTGAAACATCCATAAGAAATTTTTGGTTTGTCTTGAAAACAAAACAAAACAAAAGAAAAAAAAATGCAAACTATTTCAGCTAAGTCCAAGGGATCATTTTGTATTTCCAAATGCACAGGAAAAGTCACTTGCAGACAAAATTACCTTTCCCAGCCCAGTGGCATTCATTTAGGCTCTGCAGTGTTTCTGCTGAGCTGTGCTGGAGTTTTGACTCATGTAAATCAGGATTTTCATGCCTGTGCTTGTCTGTGCAACAGAAATATCAGGCAGTAGTGTGTACCTAGAAAAAACTGACCTAGCTGAGAAGTTTAAGTTGATTATCTAGGAGTACAAACCTGAGAAATTAAGAAAAGGGAGTGTTTTCCTGCGCTGCTTTTACTATGGGTAAAGCAAGAGCAGAAATTCAGGGTGGACAGCTGGAGGTGCATTCCAAAGCACAGCAGAGTCCAACAGCATTTTATTTTCCTGAGTTGCAAGAACCTGCTGGACATGGAAGTCCCTGCATGTGTGGACACAAGCATTGGCCATCTGGATATAGACAAAAAGACAGTGCAAATTGCAGAACAGGCATCAGTAATGGTGTCTTAGACAAGACTCAGTCAACCAGGAAAGTGTGGACAGAAATCTGATGGTTAATTCTAAAGATTTATCTACTCAGTGCATCAAAGGTTGGCACAGTTCAGATACCTCAGATCCTTGGAGACAGGTATTTTCCTAAATTGGTTTTCAGACACTGAACTTCTGTCTCCAGCTACTATTTTGCTGTTGTGGGGTTTTTCCCCCTTCTTAAATCTGTTATCCCAGAGGTGCTGCTGTTATCCCTGATGGGTTCAGCCTTGGCCAGTGGCAGGTCCATCCTGGAGACCCCTGGAATTGGCTCTGTTGGACATGGGAGAAGCTTCCAGCAGCTTGTCACCCCTGCTACCAAAACTGTGCCCTGCAAACCCAGTGCACCCCAAAATGAAAATAACCACAGTGAAATGTTATGTATTTTTCTCAAACCTCCTCTGTGTATTTTGCAGGCTTAAATGAAGCTGATTTTAGAATATTACCTGTTCAAGGTAAAGCTAGGAATAACTTCCTTGCCAGAAGCAATTCGTGCTAAGTGTATTCTTTGAATGCAGGCCTGGCCTTTAGGGATCTGCTTGTATGATGCAAATGTGCAAAGATGGATGTGGAAATAGTAAAAATCCTTTCACACAGGCTCTTCATTTGAGCTTTCTTGTCCATAGAGAGCAGGAGTGCAAAGTTCAGTGGCCTAGACTTAAATTGTACCTTGGAGTATTTTGCCATGTTACATTTTCTTTCTGGAGTATTTTGCCATGTTACATTTTCTTTCTGACTTTCCCAAGTAGATGTTATATATCGAAATATGATCTCAAACAGGCTTATTTGCTTCAAAGTGTTACCTTTTACTAGCCAGGATTTCTTCATAATTTTCTGTCTAAACCTGCTCTTGGTCAGTGTGAAGCCATTGAAAGTCATCCCAGGGCATCCTACTCTAGAGAGGATTACAAAATATGTCATATAACGTTTATCCAGTCACAGCCAAAATAACACACTTTAATTCACAAGGCAACTCACAGCACCACTGTGGGATGACACAAAAGTGGTGAAGATCGTAACTACAAAAAATTCCTACTGGTTTTCTAGGAGAGGGAACATGAAGAAGCACTATTTACAAGGGCATGGAGTGACAGGATGAGGGGGAATGGCTTCACGCTGATAGAGAGGAGGTTTAGATTGGATATGAGGAAGAAATTGTTTCCTGTGAGCGTGGTGAGGCCCAGTTTGCCCAGAGAAGCTGTGGCTGCCCCATCCCTGGCAGTGATCCAGGCCAGGTTGGATGGGGCTCTGAGCAGGGGGTTGGAAGTGGATGATATTTAAAATTCATTCCAGCCATTCTGTGATTCTGGGAAAGTGGTTCCAGGTGGTCAAACCACATCTGCCCACCACCCCCTCAAGCCATAATTTGAATGAAACAACACAAGCCAAACATTGCTTTAGCCTTTTGCTCTTTGGATAATATTACCAGCTCTCCCCAGCTTGAGTGTAAGGAGCTTAGCTCTGCAGCATTATTGTGACTAATCTCATCAGAGACTGCTGTGGTAGCCAGGCTCCCCTAAGACAGACAATGGGGAGGATCTCAGGGAATAAGGGAAAGGCAGATGGGGAAGCCCTGCATAAATCAAAGAATATGAAATAAACATTCAAGAGCTCAATGAAAATCCCACATTAAAAAGAAACAAAAAACAAACAAACAAAAAACCTACCAAAAAAAAAAAAAACCAAAAAAAAAAAAACCACAAAAAACCCCCAAAGTCTAGTCTCAGGCTGTTTTGCACCTAAAAATATCAAATCCCATTTCTGCTTTTTGATAGACTGAGGGAATGTAGATCTGTATCAGAAGAATCTAAAGTGGGCACGAACCTATATGGGACATTTCTTGCTGAACTTTCCATGAGTTTGAAATCCATTTTACACTTCAGAAGTGCTACGTTAGTAGTGGCAAGTTCACCAAATAATGTGAGTCTGTCATCCTGAAAATTAGTTTATCCTCAACCTCAAGGCACCAAAGTTACCTCAGGAAAAGTTACCTTTCTTTTTACTTTCTTTCTGTCATGAAAAAAAGAAAAAAATCACCTGGCTGGAAATAATAGGATGATAAGAGAGGATGTCTGGCTTTGACTGTGATGAAGACCCAAAAAACTAGGACATTTCAGGTTTTCCTGTGGTTTCCAACAGAGACCAAGGAAGAAATTTGCGCCATAGAAAGGGCCAAAAGGATAAATCTAGCCCAGTAGGATAGATGGGAAGAGACCCTGGGCAAGGTTGTGAACTTCCAAGAGAGAAAAGTGTATTGCTGGGAATCTTCTGTAACTGTTCTGTGGCTACAAGCTTCCAGAGTCATGTAAAATGTGCTTTCTCCAGTGATTTTGATTATTTGTGTGCTAGGAAATCACCTGTTAAGGCAGCATTTTCTTAAACAAAAAAAAAAAAAAAAAAAAAAAAACCCAAACAGCAAAACCACAATCTCATGGAAAACTTGGGCTCCTGGAAGTATGTAGGCACTGAAAAATGATAGTCATGAAGATTGGGCAAAATCACATCATGATCTCAATCCACAGATGGGCCTAACCTTTGTCAGATCTGTTGCAAGGCATGTCAGAAGAACAGGGAGAGCTGGCTTGGAAAACATAAAATTTCCTGAAAGAACACGTTTATCCACTCATATCCACCCATCCCTCCATTCTTTGATTTAGTTCACACCCTGACAAGACATGCTTCCAGTTTCCCTTCTTTGTCCCCCTCCCCACATCAATCTAGGCAAATACTGGACATGATAATTATAGGAAGCTCTTAAATCCCAATAAATGCTACCAAACTGGCTACTCAGAGGCTTCCATGCCATCGACTTTTTAACACAGTAATGATGATTAGACTGTATTGCATCTGAGTACTTTTAGAGGTTTACCCTTTGATTAGACTTAGGGAGAAGGGAGAAATACTGTTCAGAAATGGGAAGGAGATATTTCAGCTTGGAAAGAGGTTATGTTTTCAAATTTTGACTTTCAGAGCAGTGGAAGAATAATAAACTTGTAGAGGTTCCTGGTTTTAGGCTCTGGGTTTTTTTTAGTGACAGAGAAATGATGCTTCTGTTGTTGCTGCTGCTGCTGCAGAATAGAAAGATCTCCAGGCAGCAAAACTAAATGGTGCCTTTTGTGAGATGTGCTGGAAAGAAGGTCTCTGAGTAAGTTCTGAATCATGAGAAATTTGAGATTCAGAAGGCATTTCCCTCAGAGAAAGCATCTGAGCTCTGTGAGTTCAGGCCAGAAGAGGAACTAGTTTGTGCTTCCTAAACTTTATGGTGCAGGGAGCTGCATGACTTTCCTGGCCAAGGTGGGATAGAGAGAGGAGGCAGGTAGGACTGAGATAACTCTGAGGCAATGCCTGGCCAACATGCAGCTGGAGGGTGGGAAGTGCTACATTCCGGGTTTTGTTTCCACTTCCCCCTACCCTGGTTCTGATTTTGCTCTTGGTGGTGAAAACCTTGGGCATTTCCACTGGCGATGCTGGCTGATGGAATTTAGGCACAACCATGAGTAGCAAGCCGAGCTTTTGGCCCTTTTGCAAGTACAGCCTAAGAAACTGAGCTCATGTTGCAGGACATGTGTTAGCCAGTGATAAACTAAGTTTCCACAGCCCTGGCTGTTCCAGAGCCCTCACAGCAGCAGAGCCACAGGATGAGGAGGGAAACACACAAGATAAGTGAACATTTGGCAGTCCAATGGATGAAAGGTGGGGAAGGGATCCTGGCACATGGTGAGTTAAGAAAAAAGGAAGTCAAGAGTCAAGAAAAAATCAAGGAAGGGTTGATACAACTGCACATGAGAGGAGTATACTCTGGGTGGAGAAGGGTTGCAGGGGACCAGCAGCATCGAAGGGGCTACAAAATCTTTAGAGGGCTGTGGGTGAGTACAGTGAAGCAAGGTTCATCAGACCCTTCTCCTGATTCCAATAAGTGGCTCTTACAGAATCTGGATATCAACAAATACATCAGAACCAGGTGATTCACTCCGTTTTGGGTGCTGTAAGTGCCGTGAAGTTCTGTGTTCAGCAAACAGTGATTCATGAAGGATGAGTAAGGCCCAGCAGTCTGTGGCAAGAGCAGTGGAAACCTGCCAAGGCCACGGCAGCCCGTGTGTTCTCTGTGTCACAGGACTGCAGTGACATGCCAGTCCCTTCTCCTCCTTGTTTTCTATTGAAGTTTGTCCAGACTCCTGGCCATAATCAAGGCCCATTGGATGCCCAGATCAGTTTGTATCAAGACACAGCTTCTGGCTCTGGGTAGAATTGCTTCTGAAGGGCAAAAAATAAAAAATATAATCAGTACTGTAGCTCTTGGTAGAAATTGAGGCTCTGGTTCTGCGTGACACTGAGGAGGGAACAACGAGACTTTAGACAACAACCACCGTTTCTTTCTAGGAACAGCAATATCAGGTGACTACAAATGTGTATGAGAGGGACCAAATGAAAGAAGCCAAAGATATGTCAGCTGAGGAGGAAATCAGCTGAAAGGGCCAGACTTTGTTTCTTCAGCAAACTGCAATTCAAAGGCTTGAGCAGTGAGTATATGAAAAGGTAGATTTTGATATTGAGGCTATTTTATATTCTTGCTGATTGGTCTGTGAAAAGAATGTTTATGTTTCTACTGCTTTGAAATGTTTTATACCTTCCAGCCTATGTTTATTTTTTGCTTGTATCTCTGCTCGCTTCCACTGACACTGAATATACATTGACAAATAGCTGTCTTTATAAATTCCAGCATCTCCCTCTGTGGAAAACTCCCAGAGCAGGACATGGCAGCTGTTTAGCAGCACAGAACGCTCCTGTGCACCACTGCAGGGTATGAAGGAGTGCAGATTCCCATATTCCATTGCCATTGCAAGATGAAAGCTTAGATACTTAGGGTATAATTAACCACACTGAATTTGAGCAGTAAGCTAAGATTAATGGTCCTACAACACTTGAGAAAAGTGTAATTGATCTCTTCGAGAGCATGAGTGATTAGGAGATGGGTTAGTGTCACTGGGAAAGGTAGTGCTATCAACACCACAGTGTCCACTAACACTGTTCACAGGGCACTCCTTCACCCAGCCTAATGAAATGGATGTGCTTCATCTCCCACATTTGCCAGCACCTTATAAAAATGGACCTAGGCTGATTCCATTGCCTTTTGTGTTGGTCACAAACAGAGGAACTGCTCAAATAGGGATTCATACAACTCAAAAAATCCATTTCCTGTTCCTCCCTAAGTCAGATAATGCTGCTGTCCCCATTTCATTACACCTGAGTCCAAGCTGCAGTAAATTGCCTCAAACACCAGGAATTGATGTGGTGCTGCATCCAAGGTAACAAAGCCTGAGGCACTGAGGATGTGGCAAACTGAAATCCAAGAATGACAGAATTCACAGAATGGTTTGGGTTGGAAATGGCCTTAAAGGTCATCTAGTGTCACCCCCTGCAGTGGGCAAGGTCACTTTCCACTATCCCAGGTTGCTCTCAGCCCCATCCAGCCTGGTCTGGTACAGTTCCAGGGATCCAGGGGCAGCCACAGCTGCTCTGGGAAACCTGTGCCAGGGCCTCACCACCCTCACAGGGAATAATTTCTTCCCAATATCCAATCTAAACCTCCTCTCTGTCAGTGTGAAGCCATTGCCCCTTGTCCTGTCACTCCAGGCCCTTGTCAAGAGTCTCTCTCCATCTTTTTTGGAGGCTCCCATTGGGCACTGCTGCAATGAGGTCCCCTCAAAGCCTTCTCTTCCCCAGGCTGAACAATCCCAATTCCCTCAGCCTTTCCTCCCAGCAGAGCTGCTCCATCCCTCTGATGCCCTTGGTGTCCCTGCTCTGGCCTGGCTCCAGCAGCTCCCTGTCCTTGCTGTGCTGGGCCCAGGGCTGGATGCAGCCCTGCAGGGGGGGTCTCTGTTAATGTGAACTTACAGACCTAATCCCACGATGGGACTCCATCATGGGAGAATCCACCTCTGGAAATGAGAGGGAAAGAACAGTAAAAAAATTTTGTCTGATCAGATTTATCTTCCAGAGTTACCAGAGTTATCTTCCAGAAAAAGTTCTGGGGAAGAGCTGTTCAACTGCAAACCTTTTCTTCCCAGTAAAACCAAACTTAACCAAAAAAAGTCAAACAAAACAAACCAAAAAGTTTATGTAAGGATGGAAATCTTTCTCTTTTCCACTTCCATTCACGGATTGATTTTAATTCATTACCTTGTCTACCCCATCATACAAACTAAATCAAACAATGAATGATCTTTCTAATTGCATGCCCTTTCTTAAAGCAGATGTGAGCCTAAATTTCCTTCTCAACAACTGGTTATATTTCTCCTTGAGCTTTTTACTGTAGAACAGAAATAGATCTTATCTGACTCCAAAGGGATTGTTAGCAATGAGCAGATTAGAAGGAAAACAGATGCAGGGGCAGAAGAGATGTAGTTCTGCTCGTATTTTTAATCAGATCTAGATGTTGTCCCCGAGTTAAGAAATGAAACACTGCAGCCAGGGTGGGCCTACCCAGGGCTGAGTATGTGTTTAAACTGCTTCTGCAGAGAGGTGTCATTTCCAACAGGCAGAAGCTTTGAGCCACTCAAGTACACAGAAGAAACAATCCCATGAAGGACAGTTTCTCCTCAACATCCATCATCCTGCTGCCCTTGGATTTTGAGAAACTTTTGAAAAGGATGTGTCTTTCAGCAGGTGAACCCCTTGTTTCTCTGGTGTCACATGCACACCTGAATACCTTTCTTAGAAAGGTAAGTGATATTCTTCACTTCTCTAAGAACAGAAATTTAATTTTGCAGCCAAATGAAGGCAGCTGGATCCCAGCCACTGTCTGCCCATGCTGTTAGAAATTCCTCTGAAGTCCCCAGTGTAATGCAGAGTGGTTCACAATGTGAAGAATCCACACAAAACTCTCACTCAGAGCCCAGTGAGTCGCAGCTGGGAAGGATTTTGGCCCCCTCGTATCTGTCTCCACCTTCCCCGTGCCGAGCTAAAGCACCAGGCATTAAGATGCTGAGTCAAAATATAGCATTTCCTGCAGAGCTCTGGTTGAGAGGCATTTGAAAAATGACAGTGCAGACTAAAACTCATGTTTTCTTCATGGCAAAGAGAGGAAGAGGAAAAAATTATTTTCAAGGACAGAGTACTGCTTGGGTCATCTAGTCAGCAGCAGAAACTTGTTAACAGGACAATGAACACCAAATATACCAGTATTTGGGTATCCCTGAATATTTGTGTTTTCACTTTTAAGCCTCAAGGAAAGCTCATGACCTTGCAGTTGCACATCCCTGTGGCAGAGAATCCTGTCCACTAATTGTTGCATTAAACCTGCATCTTGCCTTGAGAACAACTCACATTAAATATCAGGACAGGGATTAGGAAGGTGCAGGCTAGTAATTTGCCAATTTAGCAATAGCTGAACTTAAGTTTAATCCTGGGTATGCCAGCCCATCACATTCTGGGCTGGAAAATGTTCTGTTTAATACATTTTTCCTTTGTTTGCCCACCAGCACTTGAAATCTTACTAAGGCAGCATTTTTTTTACAGTTCATTTCTCTGCTACAAAAATATTTTTAAACAGGCAGTTAAGCAGTATAAGACCACAGCTGGACACCACTAATCTTCATATAAACAAGCAGAACCCCTTTGTTTTCCATCAGTGCTGCATCCATATCAAATGTGTGTCTGGTCATGTTCCCAGCATAAGTGCTCACCTTTCCTTCACCAGCCCACTAGAAAGAGGAAAGGGGAATTTGCCATCCTCTCTGGATGACAACTGCAATTTTGAAGTTTCACACCTAGAGCTGAGAGTTTGATTTTGAGAAGAACCACAATAATGAACAAGGCAAACACTGCAATGGTGAAAAGGGAAGTTGCGGCCAGCTCAAAACACTTTATCTAATCCAGTGTGACACATGAGACACCTCTTGTCTTTATGGCACTTTAATTGTTGACAGTGAATTGTTGACTGATTTAATTTCAGTTTGAAGAAGCTTTTTGAGATGCCCTCAGTGCGGGGTGTTTTCAGGATAGTTAACTTTGCTATTGCGTCAGTTACATTGAGACAGGCAAAAAATAGCTTTAAAAATGAAAATATAAGTCCTATCCAGCAAAGAAAGCAGCTGTTCAAGTTTGGCTTCTTTCTTGATGTATATTTAGTCAAATGCACTGAGCCTGCAAGGGACCAAAAATAAAATATCTATAGTATGGCTTTCTGCACCCCCACATCCCCAAAATCCCAGCAGCTCACAGATATACAAAACCAGCCTCAAATCTAAGCAGCAGGGTCTCCACTAGAATATATTTGCCTAGCTCAGCAGCTGGACTCTTATTTAACACAAACCAATATCCAAAACCTGGAGAAAGCTGCTACAAGATAGCTCTGTGCTCTGCCATCCCCACAAGTGCATGGAAGAAGCCTGGAAGTCCCAGTGTTCTCAGATGGCCACAGTTCTGAGTATTTAATCATGCCAAAACTCACTTAGCCCTTGAAATCAGACAAGATCAAGCTTATGAAGTGTGGGAAGCTCCTCCAGCATTCACTCAGTGGCAATTTACTGTAACTCCAGTAATGAGTTCCTCCCATGAGGCACTTGCATATCTGCAGCACTATTTCCTGAGGCTGTCATGTCATTAATTTCCAGTGTTTATAGGCCAGTGGAGCTCCTGGATTTGCTGTGTGTAAAGGCTGGGAGATTCTAATGCATCTGCTGCGGTGCAGAGCACAGGTATTAAACCTCTTCAGAGGGAGGAGTTCGAAACAGAGGACACCCTTAGAATTGGGAATACAAGAATATGAACCCATTTGCTTTCAAAATATTATTTAAGCCCAAAGGTAAACATTTGCTCATCAAAATTAGGTTTTTAGCTTGGATTTTCAAACCCCCTCTAAGACAAATCAGACAGAGGAAATTTTCTTGTATTCCCCCAACCTGAGTTAAAAATTTTCATTTTGAACCTTTTCAATCTGAGTAACTCTGAAAAAAACACTGCTATTTGTTGTTGCTGTAATGAAACATTTTGTTCCAAATTGGAGCAATCTCTCTCTTTTCTCTCCTTTTTTCCTTCTTTTTTTCTTTTTTTTTCATTTAAAGTAAATTTTAAAGCCTGAGTAGATTTTTTTCTTTTACCTACCAAGTTTTTTTAATCAACCATGTAAACAAAGAATGTAGTATTCCATCACCTCTTCTATGAGGAGATACAAAGAGATTTTAAGGCATCAGCAATGTGCCTGTAAAACTCTGGATTCTGACCAGAGGAGGGAAGATGCTGAAGGCAAGGCAGAAGGTTAAACAGTAGAGTAAGCAGCATGTCAGGAAATGCAGAGAAAAGTGTCATTTATTTTTATCCAGAAGCCTTTTCGCTTGATAGAACTGAAGAACCCCATTTTTTAGGAGGTACCTATAAGACTTGCAGACTCAAAGTAATTTCATCTAAATTTTAAGCCACAAAAAAAGCATATTTCCATTTAGGTGTGTGTGTCTGGTGGAGGGATGGAACACATGGGAGTGGCCCTGCCTTGGCAGGAGGGTTGGACTGGGTGATCTCCATAGGCCCCTTCCAACCCAGACAGTTCTGTGATTCTGTGACCATAAATTATGCTATAGGATTTGGACCACAGCAAGAATTTATCACCAGAAAATTCCTCAAGAAGTGTAAGAAGTCCTTAGAGAACATGTGATGATGTAACTGCTGTTTAATAGCTTTCTTATTGTTGTTCTCTGTATTCCCTCCTTTGTGAATCACAGTTTTAGTTCTTGAAGGTCATATTTTTTTTTATT
The DNA here is from genome assembly GCF_029207755.1 of Chamaea fasciata. Lineage (NCBI taxonomy): Eukaryota > Metazoa > Chordata > Aves > Passeriformes > Sylviidae > Chamaea > Chamaea fasciata. The sequence continues at coordinate 51,789,688 of NW_027094090.1, forward strand.
TTAGAGTTCTCTTTAAAATAATTACCTTTTTTTGCTCTCACAAAAAAAAAAAGAAAGAAAAAAAAAAAAATAAAAAAAAAATTTTGATTTATACCTACATACTCCTCTGAGGCAGTTTTGACTTTTAAAGCTTTGAATATTTTGCCTTTCCATAAAGTTAAGGTAGCAGGTCATTTATCTGTTGATTCCTAACACAGCTGTAAGGCAGTGAACTTTTAATATATTGGTTTGAGGTAGCAACCAGGCAGGCCAGATGAGTCCCTACCTAAATATCCTACAATCCAAGAAGGTAGAGGGAATGTTTTATGGGAAAATGAGACATGGATTGATCACACGCAACATGGGATACACACCTGAATGCTGGACATATCAGCCTGTCTCTGCCTTGGCTATCAGCACACAACAGCTGTGGTAAAAGGATTTGATCCTCCCTTCCTTAAGTCCCAGTGCTAGGATCCTGTAGCTCTTTTAAAATAACTGTCCAAATTAAAAAATAAAAAATAGAAAATATAAAACAGGCAGTGCTGGCTGGAAATCAACTGGAAAGACAAAATATTTGTGGAATAGAATTTTTTAACAGAATATGACTTTCCTTATACCTGCAGCTCTGCTCTCAACCTCTGCAGTCCTCTGAGCCTTAGAAATGTCTGCTTTTCAGGGAGATTGGACAATACACAACTTTTAGTTGTACCCTTTGCCATCTTCCACAGGCACTGTGCCAGACAAATGAAAGTCATTAGCCTCCTTTCCAGTCATGCTCACTTGGAGGCTGAGCTCAACCACCCACCTACTCCCCAGCCCTTGTCAGCTGGTGATTTTTTACCTTTTCTCTCATCATTCTGCCGTTCCCAACATCCCATTAAACCCTGCCTGTGTGTCTGCTGCCTTGCTTTTGCCCAAGAAACCTAAGCGCTTCAAGCCCTGATAAGTGAATTTAACCTTCAGCATGAACATCAAGTCTCACATGACTCAGGCACACAATTAAGCTTTGCAAGATAAGGGGCCAATTAATTTAATTGCCAAACAGAAAGAGGGAACTCCTACTCAGGTTTGCCTGAAATCATGTTGTTAATTAATAATTTATTTATTTGCCATTTTACTTTGAAATCAGGAGGTAATGGAAATGTGAAAAATAGCTCCCTGTTTCTCCCTTTAAATTTTGATTTTCCAGGTCAAATGGAAGCCTTTCTTTTAGTACATGTGGGAGGGAAAAAAAAACCCCAAACTTTCTGATGTTTCAGATAGAATTTTAAAGGCTCTACTTTTACTTTAATCAAGAATAGTGGGATTAAACAACAATTAATACATTATCCTCTATCATGAGACCTTTGCACTAAACGTGATCGTGATAACAAATTGTTCTGTGGAAAAATGTTCCGAAATTGGGTGGATTTGGCTAACCCTACTGGAGATGTGTTTATTAGTGACTGAGTCAGGATTCTGATAACCAGGAGGATTTAAAACATACCTGATTTTAAGGGGAGCATTTCAATGAATATATGTAATGTCTGCTCAAATGGTGAAGGTTAAAAAATTGCATAATAAGCATTTGACTAATCCACACATCTAAATCTGGTTCTCAAAAGGAATGTTTCTAAATTTTTTTCCCCCAGATTCCCCCACGAATTTACTCAGGCTTTTTGCAAAATTTGTGTGGTGGAATAAATGTTAGTATTTTTCCCTGTAAGATGACCTGAGTTGGCCAGAAGTTCTCCAAAAGTCAGTTTTGCTCAAAAGCAAAAATGTTATTATTTCTTCAAAATACATTTTTCCCAGCTTTATTTAAAGTCATTCTCTTGACACTGAAGATATTTTTAATGTACAAATATCGTTTTATCATGAAATTCAATGTGGAAATGGTCCAGCACTCATTCACTACTTCTGACCTGGAGCAGTGAAGAACCATACTTAATAACATATTTTCTATCTATCTAGTAACAGTTTCTGCAGCATCTTCTGGGATATTAACACCCAGAGCAGAAGGAACACAGTCAACGGAGCAAATCCTTCCAACTCTATAGATTCATTGCAGTCTCATCAGCTGCTTTCTTATCCAACATAAAATGCAGGAACAAATGTGCCTATCCTCAAGACACATCTTAGGAATTTTAAAGCTTTCCAACAATGAACACAGAATCACAAAATTATTTGGGTTGGAAGGAACCTTGAAGATCAGCCAGTTCCAATTGCCTGCCATGGGCAAGGACACCTTCCACTGGACCAGGTTTGGAGCTTCAACCAGCTTGGGACACTGCCAGGGATGGGGCAGCCACAGCTTCTCAGGGCAATTTGTGCCAGGGCCTCACCACCCTCACAGGGAAGAATTTCTTCCCAATATCCAATCTAAACCTCCTCTCTGTCAGTGTGAAGCCATTCCCCTTGTCCTGACACTCCAGGCTCTTGTCAAGAGTCTCTTTCCATCTTTTTTGGAGGCTCCCATTGGGCACTGGAATGCTGCAATGATGTCCCCCCAAAGCCTTCTCCTCTCCAGGCTGAACAATCCCAATTCCCTCAGCCTTTCCACCCAGCAGAGCTGCTCCATCCCTCTGATGCCCTTGGTGTCCCTGCTCTGGCCTGGCTCCAGCAGCTCCCTGTCCTTGCTGTGCGGGAATCCCAGGGCTGCAGGCAGCCCTGCAGGTGGGGCTGAGCAGGAAGGGGCAGAGGGGCAGAATCCCCTCCCTCACAGGATAGAGAATGGTAGAAAAGAGCAGTCCAGCAGGTAGGGCTCCTCCCAAGGGGGATTTCCCCAGTGAGGGAATCTGTGGTCTCTCCCTCTCTGGGAAATGCCCAAATGCAGTCCCAGGATGAGAAAGGAGAGACTGGGCATACTCATGGGCACTTTGTTTCTCTGGGAGATGGAGCAGCATTCAAGGTTCTGAGTGACAATTAGGAAAAAGGCTCTGCAGCAGGATACAGGACAGGGATAAGTTAGTCATGAGCACAGATGAAGAGTAATCCTGCATTAGTCACACCACAGATAATAAGAGCTGGAAAATGATGACATGTGAGCCTCATGTTAAACCCACTTATGCTTAATTCTCTGTGCTGAATATAAATTGTTCTAAAGAACAACGCATTCCTCTACAGAACAATTCTTCACATCATGGCACTAACATCTCTGTCATCTTGATTTAGGCCATTTAAATGTCAGTAAGACAAGTTAACACTGCCTAAGGGCAGCTCTGTCCCATGCACCAGAAATCTTGTTCTATCATTTTCTGTTTTTCTGTAGTGCCTCATGAAAAGATGCAACTTTCGCACGCAGGGGTGGATTTGCAGTGGGATTACTGGGAAGAGGGATGGTGAATCCCTTTTCTCCTCTGTATTCCTCCCCAGTGCAGTAGGAAATATAAAGAATTAAGATCTAATGTTACTTGGTGTATCTCTGCCACCACCCTGGCCGTGCTGTAGCCAGCCTGCCATGTGGAAATGTTTCCCTTCCACCCATTCCAGCCCTGAATGCCTTGCTTCTCCAAAGGTGTGTTTCTATGTCCCAAAAAAAACCCAAATGAAAAGGATGATGAGGGAGCACAAGTCAAGTTTTCCATATGAACACAAGCAGCCCATCTGCCTTGCAACCACTTTGAATGCCAAAAGATCCACAATTTCTACCATCAGACAGGATTATTAGATATTAAAAGCACAGAAAATATCATAAGCCACAGAATCACTGAATCAATGAGGTTGGAAAAGACTTCCAAGGTCATCGAGTCCGACCTTTGACCAGTGCAACATTTGACCATGCTAGTCACAGAGAAACTGGCTTTTGAAGGACAGAATATTCCTGAGGGAAAGGGGAGCTACTGTGTTGCTTTCTGAGGATGCAAGTTCAACATAAAAAGCTATAATGAATTTTTCTTTTGGCAAAAGTGGGTGTAGAGCCTGACAGCAATAAAACCCCCGAGGTGAAATTTGAAAATGTTAGCAGATTATTAGCAGTGTATTAAAAAAAAATGTGCAGAAAGTTTCAGTGCTAAATTAATGAAGTGCTGGCCTCTCAACCCCTTGCAGCCTGTTTGAAGAGAGGCTCTGAACCTCCTGCCACAAGGTCCCCTCACCTGAAGCCATGGGGTTGTATGGTGCAGATAATACTCAACCAGGTGCCTCCTACCTGCTGAAGTTCCAGGTTTGTCCCACCTGCAGGGGCTCAAAGGCACCTTTGACGGAGAATTAAAATGAATTTTATAAACGAATTTTATAAACAAACAACCTTTGGGTCCTGGGGGAGCTGTACCTACTCCTGCAGCTTTCTCTAAAGGTAATGTGTAGCCAGAGACTCACAGGAAATATATTATACCCATTCTGCTGGAGACTGAACTTCTGAAGCATTTTTTCCTAATGACTTTGTGTGTTTGTCCTTGAAGAACAACAACTTTGGTGGGGGGGGGCAGGGCAGGGAGGAGAAGAAAAAAATGTTTTCTGAGGATGCTGCAATAAAATTATCACTGGCACCAGTTGGTGCAGCAGTTTTACATTCAGGCTGGGTTAGGAAGTCTTTTGTTCTTGCCTCTGGTTTGCATGTCTTGTTTACACAGGGCAGTTAATGCAAATAAAAGGACTAACCACCACTACCAAGCAGCTGTAACAGATAGCACAGTGAGTATGGGATGGATTGTGTTACAGCAGGGAAGGGGGATTTGTAGTTCTGTGTTATACTAGGATGCTGCTTTCCCATACGGGGAGCAAATTCTTCAGTGGTTAAATTGAAGCAGGGATCTAATTTATTTGTACTGAATAACTCCTTCTGCCCCCAACCTGGAGCACCCTCTCCCTGGGAACAAGGCAGACTGAAGGTGTTCATCTCCTAGTACCAATGCCTGGGTATGTCAAGCACCTTAGCAGGAGGTTTCAAAGGCATTTCCCTACTGCAGAGCACTGATAGAACTCCTGCCTCTGAGGTTTTTTACATTCTCATGGAAATAAAATTGCTGTGACTGACACAGCAGCATCCATCCCTTCCCTGCACCCCCTGCCCCACAAGCTTCAACGTTGCCATCTTTCCTTTGCATACCCTGGATTTCACTTTGAGGTCTTCCTCTGAGTCCTAGGCTCTTCATTTAAACATACAATGAGCTCTGCACACTCCCTCTCTTGTCTGCTCCCTCCTCTCTCAATCTGTTCTCACCCTCAGCCCTTCCCTTCCACTTCACTGTGTTTTTATTTACCCAGACTCACTTTCCTCCATCCCCCACTCTGCTGCAGACCCTCCTAATGTGTCTCCCGGCTTCCACTTTCTGGTTCCATCAGTTTGGCTTGCACTCTTAGCATCCCTTCCTTCCTCCTTCTCAGAGTTACCTTTGATATGCCTTGGATCCCCCTTTCTCATGACCTTTAAGCTTTCCCACACCAATATCTGGTATCCAACAGGTGCCCCCCTGCCATCTCCAGGCATGTCAAACATCAGGCATCCCTGTGAAGGTTCTGAATCTCCAAGCAGGAAACCCAGAACAGTGTTGTATGAACTGAGTTCTCTCCAAAAGCATGTCTGGTACCTCGGTATCTGGGCTCTGTTTTGCTTCTTCAAAGACTTGAGAGTCAAGCTTTGCAATCGAGCCACAACAAGGCTAATCCTGTATTTTTCTTGCACTGTTTGCTTGGTGCCAACAGGGTCTCTATAATTTGCAGTGAGGAGCCCAGGTGTGGATCTATCTGAGACATGGCCAAAATATTGGAACATGCCCTGTGCTGCTGCATAACATGGGTTTAACTTTCAGTGTCTTCTGAGGGAAAAGCTATAGAAGAGTTTAATTCTCTTTGCTAAAGGGTTTTTGTCCTTTTCTGTCATCCCTCTGTGTTACTAATGTGTCTTTCATTAATATCTTCTCTCACAAATACTTCCTTTTCATTTCCTCAATTCCCTTTCTTCCTCCCAGCCAATTTACAAACCCTGTGGGGATGGCAGGCCTGTGTGGGAATGGCTTCGCACTGACAGAGAGCAGGTTTAGATTGGACATGAGGAAGAAATTGTTCCCTGTGACGCTGGTGAGGCCCTAGCACAGGTTGCCCAGAGCAGCTGTGGCTGCCTCATTCCTGGAAATGTCCAAGGCCAGGTTGGATGGGGCTCTGAGCAAGCTGGGCTAGTGGAAGGTGTCCCTGCTGTGGCAGGGGGTTGGAACTGGATGATCTCCAAGATCCTTTCCAACCTAAACCATTCCATGACTCTATGGAGGGGTCAGGGAGGCAGTGTCCAGTTTTGCAATGAGGTCACTACAGGCAAAGCTGGAAATTTAACCAGTCCCTGATAGGATTGGGCTGATTCCCACTGGGTTTGTTTCTCAGGAGACACCCAGTCTGGGTTTGGTCACTCTGTCTGCAAACACAGCTTTAGCTCTTAAACCCTAGTCTTCTTCCCAGCACAGATATGAAATCCAGCAGATAAAAACTGGGATCTTCTCCCTGTGCCTTCCCCAATAAAAGAGGAATTTCTATGCCCTGCAGAAGGCTTCTTCAGAAGATGGCTGGTCTGTGTGTGCTGCTTGCTGTTCATTTAACTGCCCAGGCTGCAATAAGTCCTAGTTTGTGTTGTTTGTTAAGTAATTTTCAGCAAAAGTTTTGCTATAAAATATCGCCATGGCAAAAAGAAACCTTTCATGGCAATGTTTTCATTCAGTGAAAATTCTGGGGATGCAGAATTCTGGGTCCAGGAGGAACCCTGATAAAAAGTGGTGTCAAAGAGTCCATTTTCCTTGTGTGTAGTAAGTGGGTTTATCTCTCAACACCTGGATTAGGCAGGGAACTTCATCCTTAGTCTCCTGTCTCTTCTTTACTTGAGCAAAGCCACATCCAAAGGGATTTTTCTAACCAGGGCAGGTATTTCACAGTTTTCCCTGCTAGAGTGTATCTAACCTGCATAAATACTTAAACACTTGCTGAGAGAGGAGAGCGTTTTGCAAGAGATTGATCTGACAGTGCTGCTGTTCAGGCGTTCACACAGGATGTGGGAAACTGAAGTTCAGGTCCGTGCCTCAATGAATATTTAATTATTTATGGAAAGCAGAGCAGCTGCAGTAGGGAGGAGTGAGACACAGTAATGCCTCTGGAGTTGGGGCACTTATAGGGCATGTTGGAGGGGGCAGAGCAAGATCTCATCCCCAGCTCTCCCACATTCCTGGTGACTGTCTCAGCCATGGTTGGCTCACTTGCTCTGTTAGCTAAGAAGAAACCTTCAGAGCTTGCCTCTGTCCCACTGCAAAAGTTTTAAAACCTCTGTGTAGTATAAATTACTCCAGTTCTGGCATTTTTCAGTTTTTCAAACCTCTGTTTTTCAGTGTTAATATTCTTTTACGCTGTACAAATATTTAAAATGCAAATTAAAATATTTTAGTCTCCCTTGTGACTTCTCAAGGAAGCAGTCTGAATAGTTTGCTGTATTATCAGCCTGGATTCCAGGGCCTACTGGTTTGGGCTCCTGAGTACTTTTGTGGCTGAGGAAAAAAATAAAAATGGGGTTAATAGGGTTTATATTTGGTTTGGACAGTCATAAGGCTTGAGGTCAGGCTTGCAGAAGCAATTTCCGTAGACTAACACTCCCAAGCTGTGTCTTATAAAGTCCTTAAGGATCAGGAGAGGAGGTTGTAAAAATAAAACACCCACTCTGAAGAAATATGAATATTATGTTCTCAGGCCTCACCACAGAGGTATTGGCTTATCACCTACAGGCACTCCTCATGGAGTCCAGGAGCTCAGGCTCACTGTTCCACAAAAAGTCCACATGCAGAGGAAGGAGTGGACATTATGTGGCAGGTGGGGTGAACTTTTGAATTTCATGGTGTCTCTGGACTTTCTTCCCAATCCTTTACTCTCCTTCAGTTTGTCACCCCCTTTTGATGCATGCTGTTTGCACCAGGTCAGAGAATTTATGATGTGAAATCCCAAAGCTTCATCCTTGCTTATGTTCACACAGTCATCCCATGTCATTTTTGCTTGTCTACTGTAATCCTCAGTGTGGACTTTAGGCCTGTCAGATCTAACTTTGCAGCTCATCCCCTCAAATACAGATGTCCCTGGCTGCTGACTTCAGCAAACACTGGTTCTCTTCAAAGCTACCACTGTCTAAATGCCTTCAAAACCATAAAATTCTCCTTAGAGCAAACGGGTTGTGCATATTCATATCACTGCTTCCTCATCTTCCAGCTTACTGAAATCCTCTTTAACTTAGCAAGGAGTGTAACACTGAAGGTGTTGTTATCCATCAGGGGCTCTTAGCAGACAGGGATAGCTCTCCTTCGAGGCAGGAAAAGGGCACGAGTGAGAAATTGCACCCAAACTTCCCATCTGGTCAGTGACTGGGGCAGCTCTTGCTCAAAGGAGCTAAAGAGGGGCCCAGATCTGATAGACTGCTCCTAAACAGGAGATGACTGCCTGCAGACTGGAGCTAGGACTAATTAGGAGAGGTCAGTTCTATGCCAGTTCTTTCCTAGTACAGGCAGCGACCTTCCAGCTCCCAGGGATGCTCCCAGACACATGCAGATTTAATGCAACAGACACAGCCTTATTGCTAAATCCAGCAGGATGAAGGACCTCACTTTTATCTTACTCAATTCAGAAAACCTCCAGCTTGTGGGGAAGGGTAAGATATGTCCTATTTCGCTGCTTTGTGAAAGGCCATTTAGCAATAAACATGTAGCAGAGGAGGTAAAATTTGTTGCACAATCCATCACCCTGACCTTTGCAGGAAATAAAACTCTGCTTTGGAGCTCATCAACAACAACTCATGGCGTGATTTACTGCTGGGGCTCCCTAATTTTATGCTAATGTAACTCTATTGATTTCTGCACATTTGCAGTGGTATTACATGGGAGGAACACAAAAATAAACAGAGCACTCAGTGTGATGAGGGGACTGTGTGACAGAGAGCTTGCCTGTGTTTCCCAATTTTATCATCTGGCCTAATGAAAGCCACTACTTCTCCATGCATCCCTCAATGCCATCAGTCCTAGCACCATGTTAGTTAAAAAAAGTGATAAATTACCTTCTCTTACTGCTGTCTGGATCTAAAGCTATTTGTGAATTACTGCCAGTAGGTATTTAAAGAGAAAAAAATAAGAAGAAATTAAAATCAATTCAGCAAATCCCTCTAAGTATTACAAACAAAGGAAGATTTGTAAATGACCTGTGCTCAACATATCTGTTACCAACAGGGATGACAGTGTTTGGCAGTATTTTTCCAGTTGATTTATAACCACCCTGGAGAGCAGGGAAAGTTGGCTGAAAATCTTGTGCTGCCACTTATTTTTCTATTTGTTTGTTGATTATTTTTTTGTCTCTGCACTGAGCACAAATGTTCTCTTTTGGGGTGCTTCTCTGATTTTTTGTTCGTGCTGCAGAAGGAAAACCATAAATCTCTTGACAGCTGCTATTCTGGCTTATCAAAGACTTGCTTAAAACACATTAGAGTCAAAGAAAGGCTGCTGTGCAGCAGACACAGGACAATGGGGTGAAAAATGATGTAAAAACAACTTCTTTGCAAAGCAAAGTTTAGAAAGCAGAGTTTAGTGTGAAGCAGAAAAAGACATACACGTTAATATGACCATATGACTGGGAATAAGGAGCACAAGGATTCTTCTTGCTAGGAAGAAATAAATCCATGGGGCATCCTCAGGTGGAAGAGTGTATTCATTACATTTCTGGCAGTGGATCCTCAGTAGCATAGAGAATCGGAGTCTCATTTTTTGAGAGAACAAGCTTTGTACCTCACACTTTGTTCAGAAGCCTGCTTTGGTCTCAGTGTCTGTCTTCTGACACCTGCATGGATTCATTTCCACCACAAGCTCCTGTGTACACCTTCTTTCAGGATGATGCCTGTCAAAACAAAGCCATGAATTCAACCACTGGCACTTTTCTCTCTCTGTGGTCTTATCTCTAATGCAAACTAGAAATGAAAGCTACGCATTTTTTTAAAGGAAGTTTCTGGATTTTGACAAAATATGGAATAAGGAATATGGCTAGGGTAAAATGATTCTCCACAGAGCAGAAGAGGAGCTAATTAAATGCTACGAGGATGGAATAATCGTACTACTAAATTTTTAGGGAATAGTAGGCAAACACTAACACCATTTCCATGCAAGCTCAGAAGACCAAACAGGAAAATGATCAAGGGTTACCGAATTTAACTGACCAAGGCCAAAATCTGAGATTTCAACAGGAGGATGTTCATTCACGGCAGTAAGGGATGGACCTGCAGTACCAGAAGCTGTTTGGATTCAGCTGACAGCAGCTCTGAGTTACAGATTAGTTGGTGGTCATAAAATGGGTCAAGAACATTCATTCATTCATTCATTCATTCATTCATTCATTCATTCCTGGGGACACAAAGGAATATTTTCCTTACCCTGCATCCATCAACTCAGTCTCAAACTGGTGAGGCACAGGCATGGTTACCCAGACACGGGGAAAATTCAGGGAACAAGGAAGAAGAGCTTTACCTAGGTATCCCATCCTAGCTTCCAGTTAGCCTTAGAACTGCCTGCAAAGGACCTTGTCTCTTGCCTTTCACCCAAGGTGCTGCCTGTGGAATATTTAGTTCCACAGTTGGGTTGGTACTCCAATACACAGACACACACATACTCTTGGTGCACTTCCAAGGGTTTTCTGGTCTGCTAGAGCATGAAGGGGAAGTAAATAGCACACACAAGCTGCTTTCCCACTTCAAGCAGAGAGGATCCGACTCCCAGACCCCAACAGCAGAGTGTGGCTAGTCCCTTGAAGCCAAACATCCCCTCAGCCAAGCTGGTCCCATTGCTTGCTGCTCTCCAGCATTATCAGTGAATAATATCACTCATATCAGCCACCAAGTCCTTCAGATTCCACTGCAAGATGTGGCAGACAGTAAGATGGTACCCACGAAAGTAAAATGAACCCCAGAACTCTGCCTCTGGGGGCTGTGACAGGAGTAGGGGCATGGGACTGCCCTTTTTCTCAGACTGGGAGGGAAGGAGCGATGAGCACAGGGGAGCAGCTGCAGGAATCCCAGGCTGTGCTTCCCATTTCTTAAAATGCCTGGGAGACGATCAGGAGTGAGTCTGAGGGCTGGGGGAGCAGGGGGATTTGGGACAGGAGGCCTTTGGTGTTGGTGTGGGAAGCACAGGCGCCGTGCAGCCGTGAATCCAGGGCTGACAGCAGGCATGGCAGGACTGTCACGTTCCTCACTCTGCCTGGAATTACCTCACTAACAGCATCTTTTCCACAAAAGCTCTTTCACACCTTCTACAAATGTGTAAAAGTAAACAAACACCCACTACGGGTAAAAAAACTCTGCCAGTGTAAGAAACCTCGAGCAGTTTTTTTTTAAGCTGAGGAAACGTGCACAAAGATTGTGCTGGCTTGTTAAGGTGTATGTGCATGAGGATTTTGTGACCTGCTCCTATTTTTCACAGGACTTATCCTGGCTTCCCATAGGTTTGCACAGGTATATTGCAAAATATTCCTTTTACTCCCTTCAAAGGGAAACATTTTTTTCTTCAGCAGTATTTGCTCTACAGTGGGTTGAGCTCATTCCTCATGTCTCTGCAAAACTGAATGGAGAATTACACAGGATTGTGTTTGGGTATCTGCTGAGATTTGGGGGGTACAGAGGCATATCCATAGGGTGAACAAAATTCCATTGTTCCTTTGATTCATTTCCAACCACTGAGAGTAAGGCAGTTAAACATGTGAACTCAAATGGGATTTTAATACAAATTTTCCACTGAAAATTTCCATGGCTTAAAATCAGGTATTTCTTAAAACAGTAACGTGCAATAAAGAACAATATGTGCCCCCTGCCACTAACCAAAAATCAAAATCTGCAAAAACCTGTGTGTTTTCAACAACTTAAATGCTGTGAGCCCTTGGATCCAATGCAAGCACGAAGAACTTCGGTTTGCCTCCTGTTCTTCAGGGCATTTCTATCTGAGTGTAAGAGCTCAGTGGGAATTAGAACATGAAATAACATGAGAGAAAGCTCAGTGCATCAAGGTCTACGTATATTCCAATAAATGGTAGAGAAACTGTTGCCATAAGAAAGTTCATCTGCCTTGCAGCTGGACAAGAAAACAAGGGATAAAGATTTTTTCATAACTCCAAAAAGGTCCTTTGCTACAGAAACAGCTCAGGCTGATGCTGAGGTGATGAGGGCTAAAGGGTTTGGTGAAGTCATGCACAGGAGCACCACCTGCACATGATTGTTGTATCTCTGCTACTCTGCACTGCAGAAAACCATAAAATCACAGAAAGATTTGCACTGGAAGGGATCTTAAAGATCATCCAGTTCCAATCCCCTGCCATGGGCAGGGACACCTTTCACTAGCCCAGGTTGCTCTGAGCTGCATCCAGCCTGGCCTGGGACACTTCCTGCCATGGGATGGAGCAGCCACATCTGCTCTGGGAAACCTGTGCCAGCACCTCACCAGCATCACAGGGAACAATTTCTTCCCAATATCCAATCTAAACCTCCTCTCTGTCAGTGTGAAGCCATTCCCCCTTGTCCTGTCACTCCAGGCCCTTGTCAAGAGTCTCTCTCCATCTTTTTTGGAGGCTCCCATTGGGCACTGGAATGCTGCAATGAGGTCCCCCCAAAGCCTTCTCTTCCCCAGGCTGAACAATCCCAATTCCCTCAGCCTTTCCTCCCAGCAGAGCTGCTCCATCCCTCTGATGCCCTTGGTGTCCCTGCTCTGGCCTGGCTCCAGCAGCTCCCTGTCCTTGCTGTGCTGGGCCCAGGGCTGGGTGCAGCCCTGCAGGGGGGGTCTCAGCAGAGCGGGGCAGAGGGGCAGAATCCTCCCCTCACTCAGAGTCTCTGCACATTACTCCTACTGATGGTCTTAGCAGTGTTAAATGTGGGCTTGGGAGTCATCTGCATGAGCTCCTCAGACCTGTGTGGCAGCAGAAATCTCACAAGAAATAACCAGTCATTGCTTTGTGAAGGGCTGGTTGCAAATACAGGCCTGGCACGATGGGTGCTGACAAGGGCACTCCATGGAGCCAGGGCCTTGCTTTCTCCAACAAACTGTCAAGCTAAGGGCAAGATGCATAAAATCACTGCTTCTAAAAGGAGATGTAAGCCTCCAGAAACAGAAAGTAGAGCCATGCTCCCAAAGACTTTGCCAGTCTTCTCTGGGAGCAATTCTGATATAAACCCACTCACAAGCACAAAGAGTAAGAACTGCTTCTTTTGCAGGGGGAGAGACCCCTTCCTTTCTCAGAGAGAAGCAGAAAGGGTGGAAGCTGTTTAAGAAAATATCTTTCTTGCATTTCAGGATTCTGGAGAACACTGGAGCTGTGGCAGTGTTTTGGGTATTAAAATGCAGGTGTAAGGAAAAAAAAGAAATGTTTGTTTCATCTAGATATGGAGTGTAGAATAATTATTTGTCCCCCTGTCTTCCTATGTCACACAGATGCAGGCAGTGGGAAGAGTTTTGCTGATGGAACTCTCAGGTGCCACCGTGTTTACCTCAGAGTAGATGTGTGCAGGTGTTTTAGAACTGTCCCTGTCTGAGGGGGATATTCAACTGAGCTGTTTGAACTGGTTTAAGAGCGGGCAAATTTCATAACTCCCACCTTGCAAACAAAGATGTGAGACCAAACTGAAGAATTTCTGGTTCAGGTAACAGAGGAGGCACCATTCATTCACACTTTACAGTCCCCTATGTCACTACTGACTTGGAAAAAACAGTAGCTAATCAAAGTGTGGCTTCACTTGAGACACTGCTCCATGCACCTTTCCATCCTGTGGATTAAATTTCCTTGTGAAGCCACCAGAGGATTGCAAGGGCCTTTGCTAGGAAAACTGGAGCATTAGCATGTGACCTGGGGAATATATCATCACTGAAACGATTGTAATGGTCACTTTTTTAACCTCAGGGAGGGACAAGGCATATTTAATATGGCACTTGGCTATGCCCAGGAACCAGGAGGACATCCCTGTCCTGGGGGCACCAGGCCCAGCATGGCCAGCCAGGCCAGGGAGGGACTGTCCTGCTCTGGGTTGGGGCAGCCTCACCTTGAGTGCTGGGGAAGCTTTGGGTGCCGCAATAGTAGAAAGGTCTAAAGCTATTACAGAGCAGTGTCAGGGGAGCATTAGGTTGGATTCAAGAAGAGGTTCTTCCCCCAGAGGGTGGCCAGACACTGAACAGGCTCTTCCAGGAAGTGGTCAAGCACAAAGCCAGACAGAACTCAAGAAGTGTTTGGAAAACAATCTCAGGCACATGGTAGTTCTTTGGCTGTCCTGTGCAGGGCCAGGAGTTGGAATGGATGATCTTTGTGGTTCCTTTCCAGTTCAGGACATTCCATGATTCTATGAAACTTCTCCCAGTGAGTCTTCAGCAGTTAACAACATGGGATGACTCCTCCATTCCCATTTATAGCCTAATACCCAGAATCTTTCTAGCACTAAGTGGTTACCACTGTGTCATGCAGGCCCAGATTACAGTAGCTCTTCCAGGAAAGAGAAAGCTGATGTCAGAACAGTGAGAAGACTTTTGGTTTCTCCAAAGGCTACAATGAGTTAAGTAGGTGCAGCATTCCCATTTCCACACACAGATGGGAAGATGGAGCCAGTTCCATGCAGATGGTGAGCTGTGCAAACAAGAAGTTCCTGTTCTGCATCAGCCTGCTGATGTGCCTCCTGCCAGAGGGCATCTTCAGGCTGAGCACTGCCAGTTTCCAGCCCAGGCACTTCCCCCATTCCTCCAGCACTGCTTGTACAAACAGAGAGAAGGCACTGCATCCCACCATCCCTCCTCTGCTCCTTCAGGCCTGGGGAAGCAGGAAATCTACACATTTATCACTCAGAAAGGCACTTTGGTGACAGTGGAAAATATTACACACTGCCATAAAAATAGTCATGTCTCCTACCCAACAACAGCATTATTTCAATGTGATGGATGCCTTAAACCAAATAAAGTTACTTTCAGAGGCAAACCTCGACCTTCAGGGCTCTTTATTAGATATGTAGAGCTTCATCCACTGGGGCTCTTAAGCAGCTGTTTAAACATGCAGAGTCTTAACAATGTCCGCGATGCTCCTGATGTGTTTCAAGCACTCTTTGCTGGATCCATGCCCATAAAACAGCTCTGGTGCCCTTAAGCACGGAGGTGTTTAACAGCCCAGGTGCCACACAGTGGAAGTGGTCACCAATCCTGTCACTCAAAGGGAGATGAAGGCATGTTTTGAGCCAGGTTCAAATAGTACTGGTTTTTCATCAGTTTCAGCAGGGCTACTTCCACCCCAAATATTAAGACCAGCTTCACAGGGTTGTGCCTTCTCCCAAAAGCTTAGTTATTGTTCATGTATTATTCACATATTCAGCCAAGAGAAATTCACAATGCAGAGTCTATTTTAGCCCTAGTCTTGGAAGGGGTCTGCTGTAGCTGGCATTATTATAGTTATGAAATTCCAGCTGCACATCTGAACAAAGTACCAATGACAATTTTCAATCTCCATGGAATGCCTACTAGTGATGTTCCAAAACATTCTCCTCAGACTGCCTGTGTAGTTCATTCTTCTTTCTATTCATTCTTACATCTCTGACCAGTGAAAACATGGACACCATAATATTTACCCAACCTCATTTGCCATCTCAGCTGGGGAGAGGCTGAGCTCAAGATGCCAACCAGGCCTGTGGCAGTGCCTATACTGCAGTCTGGCTGTTTGGGTTGGGTCTGCAGATGCAGGAAATCCAGGCAGTTCTGGCTCCTGCAGCCCAGTGACACAGCTGATCACCAGCCAACACTGCTTCAGACAAGCAGGAGCTCTCTCTTGGCTCCGTTGGCCATCATTGGGATCTCCATGGCTCAGAGCAGTTGCTTAATCATGGACATCTGATGCCATCTGAGGCTAACGAGGATCTGCCTGCTCTGACTTTCAGCTCCTGCTGCAGGAGAGTGCCACAGTCCATGCTGTAGTTCCTCAAGCACCTCTGGGATACCCTAGGAAGCTCATTGCTTATTTATTTCAGACCTTGTTGCTGTAGAAGAGTTGGTTGTGTCAAGAACCAGAGGTTTTTGCTCAGTGCTCTTAAGGGAGAGGGGTCTAGTGGGACACATTTATCACTGACATTGACACAATCCAGAGTGGTGTTTGCTTTGAAACCAAAAATCCTGTACCAAGAACACCATTGCTTATGAGAGTTATTAGTCAAGCTACAATTTTAAACTTTGTGAATTAAGTAATCTATTATAAAAAATAAAGTTTAGTGGTCAGAGAGTTGAAAGAAGCAGAATATTTGAAGTCAGTTATTCAAAACATCCAAAGGAAGTCCATTTTAAAGGTATTGATGAGACTATTTCTCCCAGACCACCAAGCATCTGAGACATTCAGATATGCAGAAACAGAATAGACTGCAATTTATTTACCTGATCTATGCAGGCTAACGTAACTGGGGTTTTAAGTAATAATTTATTGATAGCCACGTATTTGTGAGCACTATATAATCCCCTGAGATTGTGGCATATTTCTTCAGACACAAGGAGTCAGAGAGTTAAGACAATCTGAGAGCAGAGAGGATGCAATCACAACGATTTTTTCACATGATTTTTGCAAAGCAATATAGAAAACACTAAAATAACAAGATCATTGGTTTTCTACAACAGTGCAGTCACTGCCCCTGGGTGTAGGACTGACCTCTGGAAAGAATTTTTGATTTGCTGTAGCTCGGTTTCTCCAGTGGAAAATGGCCACTGTGCTGCCACAAACAAGAAGTGCTGTGTGAATTAAGCTGCTGATGTGTTGTCTCTGGGTCTGTTTACAGCTGATGAGGGTTGTTGGCACGGCAGATTTGTGTGGGTCAGGCAGGCATTCTGTTTTCCATACAGTGCTGGAATGCTGGTGTGCAGAGGTGGCTGCGTGGGTTGGCAATTATGGTGCTGTTGACTCTGATCCATCCATGATGGCATCCTTTGTACACAGTTCTGAAGGAAGCCCTTGTCAGGCTTGTTATCATCTGGGCAGAGTCATTCCCAGCGCAGAGCCAGCCCGGGTGAACAGACAGACCCAGGGAGGGGATGTTGGGGAGCAGTGCCGTGGAAAGGGACCTGGGACTCCTGGACTGGGGCCAGTCAAACATGAGCCAGCAGTGGCCTGGACCCAGGACGGACATCCCTGTCCTGGGGGCATCAGGCCCAGCATGGCCGACCAGGCCAGAGAGGGATTGTCCCACTCTGCTCTGAGCTGGGACGGCCTCACCTCAAGTGCCAGGGCAGTTTTGGGCGCCACAACATAAGAAAGATCTAAAGCTGTTAGAGAGTGTCCAGAGGAGGGACATGGGGATGGTGAAGGGCCTGGACGTGAAGCCACATGAGAAGCAGCTGAGGGCACTTGGTCTGTTCAGCTGGAGGAGACTGAGGGGAGACCTCACCTGGGGAAGAAGAGAGGCAGACCCTGGGCAGGACCAGGGACAGGACCTGAGGGAATGGCTGGAGCTGTGCCAGGGGAGGGTCAGGGTGGATGTCAGGAGAAGGTTCTTCCCCCAGAGGGTGTCAGGCACTAAACAGGCTCCCCAGGGAATGGTCACAGCCCCAAGGCAGCCAGAGTTCCAGAAGAGTTTGGACAACACTCTCAGGTCAGGATGGGATTGTTGGTGTGCCCTTTGCAGGGCCAGGAGTTGGGCTGGATGATCCTTGTGGGTCCCTTCCAACTCAGGACATTCTGTGATTCTGTGGCTATGTGTCTTGGTTTGGAAAGACAGGTGTCTGCCGGGGAAAGCTGGAGTTTCCCTTGGAACGGAGAATGTAAATCCCCTCCCTCCAAAATATTATAATTTTGAAATTAAGGGGGCTTTCTGGCAAAGATATAGGAATATCAGTTCTTTACTAGGAATATTAAAAATAAAAATGTAGTAGTACAAAAAACAAACAAACAAACAAACAAACAACCCCCCCCCAAAAAAAAACAACCAAAAAAAGGTAAACAAAACAAAACAAAAAATCCTAGAAACGCTGACAGTCAGAATAAGACCTGACACCCTGATGGTCAGGGTGTTGGTAGCAGTCCAATTAAGTCCTCCTGTAGTGACAGATGTGGTTCTGTTGGAGTAGAGATGATTCTGTAGAAGGGTCCAGTGGTGGCAGGATGGGTGCCATCTTCCTCTGGGAAATCCAGTGGAAACAGGCTGTCCTGATGTCCTGAATTCCAGGTTTTATCCAGGTAGGAATCCTTGGCTCCTCCCAGTGGGTGGAGCATCTCACAATGGGATGATGTAATTTTATCAGTCATGCAGTGAGCCTCAATGGCCCATTAACAGAAGATATCCCCCGAGGGAGGATGGGTCATGGAAGAGATAAGGAAAATTGCCCCACCTGGTTTTAACAGCTGGCCTATTAACAGAAGGCACCTGCCCCCTCCCCCCAGAGTTATGAGGAATGGGTTATATAAGAAATAAACAAAACAAACACCTCTCCAACCTGTTTCAACAGATGGCAAATAGAATACACACTTTTGGTTACATATTGCAACCCAAGTAACTATGTTGGCTGCAGGGAACACTAACCCAGAATAAGCTGATTTTATGACAATGAAGCACAAATGGATGGATTACAAATTGCAGGACAAGGAGGCTGATCATATATCCTGAAAGCTAATGATGATATGCAAGGAGATAGCCAGACATCCCACTGCCTGGTCAAGGTGAAGACAGGTAGGAAGGTGGGCACCTTCTTACTTGAAACTAAAACCCAGGTAAAACTGATCTCTGCTTAGAGTTGATTACAAGCACAAATCTCCGGTTGAGTTTATCAAAGTTCCAGGATGGGAGCTGAGTATTGAGTGAAATAAGCTCTCAGATTTCCAGCAGGTCCAAGTCATGTTTAGACTCAAGATCAGCTCTCAGGCTGGGCATCTATGGTTGCAGAAAGGAAGGTGATGAACCAAGGGGTTTTATTTGAAACCATTCTAAACTAAGATCTGGAAAAGTGCTGCTTTCTATTATCTGGTTATGTGAAGAATAAAATGGTGTCAAAGCAAAAAAGAAAAAAAAATCTACTAGAGCTGCCTAAAAGTGGTGCTCTAAACAGTTTTCCTCTGCCTCTTCTCAGATTTTGAATCCTTGTCCAAGCTGGAAACTGGAGGGGGATTCTGATTTGGTTTGTTTTGTGGTCATTGTTATATTGGCATTTTTTTGGCTTCTGCCTGCTTTCCAAATTGGGAAATTACATTAATATTTGCATTTTTTATTCTTGTTTTAACCCATTTTCAGGCTCACCTTCAAGACAAGGACTTTAGACCCCACATGTATTTCAAACCTTTTTTTTTTTTTTCCTTCACTGGAGATGATTTCACTGTTTATTTTCTCGAATTGAAAGAGGAAACACAGAACAGGTGTCATTTTATCAAACTTTCCTGAACCACACATACTTAGGCCCAGAAAGGACCACATAGGTCTGGTTCTATTCAGGATTAAAGCCTCCAGGAGGGCAAACATAGGAGACAGTGTGCCAGGGGGGCTCATGCTGTGCCTTACCCTGTTTACAGGTGTGTGTCAGGTCTGATGCTAATATCTGTGTCTCTAGGAACTGAAATAATAAATTGAGTCAAGACTGCCCCCCTAGAGAGATCAGCATGACTCCCACCTCTTTTTTATGTCCTGCTGCATGACGTGGTGCTATCAGCATACCAGAATGTTTATCTGCGTCACTACTGCTGCTCCCTTTTCTTCTTTCACCTGGAGTCAATCTCTACAGTCAACCTCACCAGGACTTTAAGGGCTTTAAGACATCCCTACAAATTCTGCAGGACTGCATTTGGTGTGAACAATGCAGAATGATTCTGCTCTGGACCTCATCTGGACCTCCACCAGCAAGCCAGTGCTCAGGATGCTCTTGCTTTGCTTCTCAACTTGTGTAGCTTAAAAACGCTCTCCTGTTTCTCCCAGAGCTCCCAGGCACCTTCCTTCTCCCTTCATGTCTGCTTGGTGGGCCTGCTGCTGTGCCAGCACTGTGTTCTCCATGCCTGCAAGCCTATTTCTGTGCACACCAGACCAGGAAGGTTCTCCAGTGCCACATTGAATGGACAGAGCCTCCCATCAGCCCCACTCCTACACACTCTGCAGATTTGGGCTGGTGCTTCCCACCAGCAGAAGGCAAACTGTGGCACAGGAGAACGCTTGAATCACAGAATCATGGAATCATTCAGGTTGGAAAAGACCTCTGAGATCATCAAGTCCAACCTGTGACCAAACACCAGACCATGGCACCCAGTACCATGTCCAGTCTTTCCTTAAACACTTCTGGGGATGGGGACTCCATCACCACCCTGGACAACCCCCTCCAATATTTAATCACCCTTTCAGTAAAGCAATTCATCCTAATGTCCAATCTGACCTTCCCCTGGTGCAGCTTGAGGCTGTTTCCTCTCATCCTGTCCCTTGTTCCATGGGAGCACCTGGCTGCACCCTCCTGTGAGGGAGTTGTGGAGAGCCAGAAGGTCCCCCCAGGCCTCTTTTTCTCCAGGCTGAGCCCCTTTCCTAGCTCCCTCAGCTGCTCCTCACAGGACCTGGGCTCCAGCCCCTTCCCCAACTCCATTCTCCTCTCTAGACACACTCCAGCCCCTCAATGTCCATCTTGCAGTGACGGGCCCAGAATTGGACACAGGATTTGAGGTGTGGCCTTGGCAGTGCCCAGTACAGGCAAGCAATCACTGCTCTGATCCTGCTGGCCACACCACTGCTGATCCCAGCTGGGTGCTATTGGCCTTCTTGCCCACACATTGGGTCACATTCATCCCCTGTCACCAGTGTCCCCAGGCCCTTTCCCTTTCCACCCATTCTGCCCCAGACTGGAGCACTGCAGGAAACTGTTTGGGCCAAAGTGTAGGACCCAGCATTTGGCCTGGTTGAACCTCAAGTCCCCCCATAATGACCACAGCAGCCTAACTGTCTCCTATCTTTGAGGCTTTACCTCCTGGAAACAGTTGATAAGAAAGATCCATTGCTAAGGTAACACCTCTGGCCATACAGGAAGCTCTGTCTGTGTGTCCATCATTTGTAAGGACAGCCAGCACTGCTCTGGAAGGCAGCATGCAAAAGGCTGTGTCCTCTGGGAACAGAGTCCACCCACTGAGACCACCCCCAGCCAGTCAGACTTGTGTTATCCTCAGCTGGCATCCCTTTGCCATGCAAGCCAGGGGCTTTTCTCCCTCCGGGGCTGTCTTAGGTTACAATGTAAGATGTAACCAAAAGTACGTATTCTACCACCATCTTCATAAGCAGGTGGAGCAGTGTTCCTTATCTCCTTCATGACTCACCCCTGATAACTCCAGGGGCTATCTTCTGTTAATGGGCCATCGAGTCTCAATGTATGATTCATAAAATTACATCATTCCGTTGTGAGATGCTCCACCCATCTTGGAGGGTGCTTGGGGAGGAACCAAGCATTCCTACCTGGATATAAACTGAGGCTTGGAACACCACAGGCAGGCTTATCCACTGCATTCCCAGAGCACAAGAGCTGCATAACCACCACTGGACCTTCAGAGGAAGACCAGACCCTTATACAGGATGACCACTTCAACAGAACCCCATTTATCACTTGAAGAGGACTGCAGCCACCATTTAACTGAACTGCTACCATCACCCTGACCAAGAGGATGACAGGTCTGACTTGGGATCTCCCATTGATTTGTTTTCAAACTAGCACAAGGACCGGATATAATTCATGCAATGCTGCTCCAATTTCTTTCCCTAATTCCTGTTTTCCCCATGGGTTGCTTCCTGTTAATAGGCTTCCTTCAGCAATAATAGCACTAGGTGTAAATTTCCCACCTTCTTTATGAGCCCCTCCTGCCTTTCCAAATATTTTTTTATGCTGTTCTGGTCTTTCTGTACTTACCCAGGTAATATCTTTTCAGGACCCATCCCCCTTCAATTCTGAATTGCTTCCCCTTTCCTTATGCCTCCCCTTTTGCACTTAATTTTTGTCTTTTCTAATTAATCTCCCTGCAATGCTGAGATGCTAATAAAATCAGAAGGAGAAAGGATTTTTTTGGGGACCCAGAGCTTGCTTGAAAGTTAATAACCTTGCTAAAGCAGATTTAAGAGATGCTAGGTGCAGCCGTGCTCTGTGCAAACCTTGACTCAGCACATATGCAAACAGGCTCCAAAAATAGCTTGCACTTTCCCAATTCACATGTGATGCATGTGCCATAATTCTGCACTGTGCTTTCCAAAAATAGCACTCACACACTATTGGCTGGTCTAAATCTGTGGACATTTAGCTTTTTCAACCCAGGCATCAAAGCACGCGGCTGCACAGCTTTTTCATAGAGGGATTTTTCTCCTGGGTGCCTCCCCCTCTATTCACAAAAATAAAGAGATTTATCCCCTCCACTGTGCAATTGCTTAAGATCCCCGTGGCAACTGCAGAAACCCCTCGTGAGGAGAAGTGAAATTAGGTGTTGGCTCAGAGGTATTTTTAGCTTCTTGCCGTGCTCTTTAGCAGCTGGAAGCAAGGAGGTAACCCATCACCTTGCAGCCAGCCAATTCCCCTGGAACAGCAGAGAGGGCTCTGCAGAGCAGCAACCCAGAATCCACAGCCTAACAGGCAGGGCTTGTCTGCATGCAGGTCTAAACAAGAAGCTTGGTTAGAGACTGAATGAAAGCCTGCTCTCCTGTATGTCAGGGATACAGACTGAATGAAGGGCTTCTCTCCTGTATTTCAGGGATAGAGACTGAATGAAAGCCTGCTCTCCTGTATGTCAGGGATACAGACTGAATGAAAGGCTTCTCTCCTGTATTTCAGGGATAGAGACTGAATGAAAGCCTGCTCTCCTGTATGTCAGGGATACAGACTGAATGAAGGGCTTCTCTCCTGTATTTCAGGGATAGAGACTGAATGAAAGCCTGCTCTCCTGTATGTCAGGGGTGCAGGTAAGTTTCTGGGATAGGACTGAAAAGGCAGAGCACTGATCTGATCTCTGGGATCAAGGCCAGGGTAGATGGGGCTCTGAGCAACCTGGGCTAATGGGAGGTGCCCCTCACCATGGCGGGGAGGGGGGGGTGGGGTGGGGGGGGGTGTGGAACAAGACGAACTTCACTGCCTTTCCAACCCAGACCATTCTATGATTCTGTGATGACCATTTCTTTGAAATAAAGCAGCTAGGGAGTTGGGGAGCCGTGTTTGCAGCACATGTCCAGGGCACTACGGGTCCAGGGATGCCACACAGGTTTCCACCCACACTTCAGATCTTGGTTACATGCCCACTGTGGTACAGGCACAGGAATAGGACACAGCAAGAGTGTACATCCCATGATGGGACACTGCAAATTCCTTTGAGAGCTTCTGTTGCTAAAGCAAATATGGCACAGACACAGAGCAAAAACACAGTGTTTTTTCAAATGCAGCCCAAAAGTACAAGAATAAGTCTGTCCCACCAGGCCCTATGTCAGAGCAGATGCTGTTCTTTCTGCAGCTGTGGTGAGCAGCTCCTATGTGTTCTATCCAGTGCAGCAGAAATATGAGGATCATCCATACCTTGTTTCTAGAAGTCCTGCTGGATGATCCAACACTGCTTTAATCCCATATCAGCGATCATTAGTTGTGCAACAGCCTGAGGGAAGAAGAGAAGACAGATATGATACATGAGCCTTATCACTTAGCAGATAAGGTCTTCAAGTGCCTGTAGTGGTAAGAACAGATCTGAAGCAAAGGACAACATACCTGCAACAAAGAGGGCTAAGGGCTGGCCTCGGTGATCCTTGTGGGTCCCTTCCAGCTCAGGAGGTTCTACGATTCCATATTCTGTGATCTATCAGGCTGATAACACTGGTATGTCCTCCAAGCCTGAGAAAAGGAATTTAAGCTGCAGAAAATCCAGGGACTGAGAGACAGCCTGGGCCAAACTCATTTGGGATCAATACTGTAAAGTCCCAAGTAATTACTGACGGCACACCACACCTCTTTTCCCTTATCTAAATAGCCTGCTACTACCACTGCCTCACTTATCAAGTCCTGCTTTACACTTATTGAACTCCAGCAGCTTTGCTTCTAAAATATACCAGCACACAAATTTGCTGGCATGACTCAGAGGTGGTAACATCAGTGGGGATTTTTTTGCATACCAGGAGTGTTTAAAGATAAAAATTAATGCATCTACTCTAGGGATAGAGAGAGAAATCAAGGAACTGGCAGCTCAAATTCCATTACCTGTGGGTATCTTTGCAAGCAGTCACAGCTTCTGACCAAGGGCCTTTAACATCTGCTTCAGCTCATGGTGGAGATGCTTAACCCTAACAAACAGGAGAAACTTCTTGAGGATTTTCAGCTTTCCTTCTGTTTAGCCATCTTCACTGCAACACCAGCGTCTAACATCACATTATTCCCCAGGAAAATAGAGGGAATTTTTGCCAGAAAGGACCTGAGGGTGCTGTGGGTGAGAGCTGACCCTGCCCTGGCTGCATGCGCTGGGCTGAGCGCCCAGTGTGAGCAACAGGGGAGGGGAGGGGGACATTCTTCCCCTCTGTCCTGCTCAGGTGAGACCCCACCTGCAGAGCTGCCTCCAGCTCGGGATGCCAGCACAGGAAGGACAGGGAGCTGCTGGAGCCAGTCAACAGCAGGGACATCAAGATGATCAGAGGGATGAAGCAGCTCTGCTGTGAGGAAAGGCTGAGAGAACTGGAATTGTTCAGCCTGGAGAATTAAAGCTTTGGGCATGTGGCCTTCCAGTGCCTGAAGGGAGCCTCCAGGAAAGATGGGGAGAGACTCTTGAAAAGGGTCTGAAGGTACAGGACAAGGGGGTATGGGTTCACACGGACAGAGAGGAGGGTTAGATTGGATATCAGGAAGAAATTGTTCCCTGTGAGGGTGGTGAGGCCCTGGCACAGTTTGCCCAGAGCACCTGTGGCTGCTCCATCCCTGGCAGTGTTCCAGACCAGGTTGGATGGCACTCTGGTCTAGTGGAAGGTGTCCCTGCCCAAGGCAGGGGTTTCAGAAATGGGTGATCTTTTAGGTGCTTTCCCACCCAGCCATTCTATGATTTTAAGATTCCCATCCCTCCTGTCCCAACCCTTCAACTCCCATCAGATTTTTAGATTCCTACAAGCCACTTCTTTGGGACAGCAGTGCTCCAAACTGCTGATATCCAGTTTGCAGTGGAGGTACAGCAGTGACCTGGGGCTGCTGACTGGGCATGGGTCACAAAGGCTGTCTGAAAGGATGTCCCTGAGACGGAGGCGCTGCTCCATTCCCCCATGGACAGAGTGGGTTGAGCTCTTGCTGGAACACCTCCACTGCTCAGCAGCGCAGACAGAGCCCACAGCCCCGCTGAGCTGGCACAGACTGTGGGCTAGAGCAGCGCAGAGGAGTTGGTGTGTGACAGACAGGCTGGCTCCTCCACTCCCAGGTCACTACGGAGCTGCTGGATGTCACCATGCAGATGTGGGTGGGGATGTGAGCGTGCTCTCAGCTGCCATTCCCTCAGAGGAAAGGCAGCCTCATTTATGCAGAATTCTGAATAAATTCCCTGCTAACCTCCCAGCCATCTGCTGTGGCAGTTGTCCCTTCAGAGGCAGCCAACCAGCTCAGCTGCCAGCAGCATGAAGCAGAACTGGTGCCTTCTCAGAGCATGGGGGCTGCTGCCAACAGATTTGAAGTCAGGCAGTTTTCCTGGGGGCTTCCAAATGGTTGTTCTTTGTCCAGTGGCATGAAATGTAAGAAGAGTGTGAGGCACTTGTGATGAAAAGCAAACCTAGAAAAAAAAACCCAAACAAACCCTGGTTTGGTTACAAAAATGAGTCTCAGGTTAGGTTCACAAAAGTTCAAAAGTCTCCTGGTGAACTTGAGATGGGCCTTCTGAGAACCAGAACTGGATGCTGGGAAATTCAGAGCCTTGAGCAATCCTTTGAGACCAAGATGTGAGTGAGGGGGCACCAAACGAAGGGACAGGATCGTGCAAGAGGCGGTTACTCTCTGTTTGGGAGGGCTGAGTGCCCAGTCAGCAGCCCCAGGTCACTGTTGTACCTCCACTGCAAACTGGGTATTAGCAGTTTGGAGCACTGCTGTCCCAAAGGAGTGGCTTGTAGGAATCTAAAAATCTGATGGGAGTTGAAGAGTGAGGACAGGAGGGATGGGAATCTTAAAATCATAGAATGGCTGGGTGGGAAGGCACCTAAAAGATCATCCATTTCTGAATCCTCTGCCTTGGGCAGGGACACCTTCCACTATCCCAGGTTGCTCAGAGCCCCACCTAACCCAGCCTTGGACTCCTTGCTGCAGGATGCTGTGGATGGTAGTTGTTTACAAGGGTTCAGCTGGTCAAACTGATGGAAGAGAAATCCCTTGAAGGTTTATATTTGAAATAAATTCCACCAACTTGTGAAGCTTCTGGATGTTTCCTGGGTGCAGGAAATGGACTCAGAGCAAGAACAGCACAAGGAGTCATTCATGTGTACAGCATTATTTCCTTGACCAGCAGTCAGGGTCCAAAGGTGCAAAAGTATTTACAATCTCAAGTTTCCC
The DNA here is from genome assembly GCF_029207755.1 of Chamaea fasciata. Classification (NCBI taxonomy): domain Eukaryota; kingdom Metazoa; phylum Chordata; class Aves; order Passeriformes; family Sylviidae; genus Chamaea; species Chamaea fasciata. Next base: position 51,816,105 of record NW_027094090.1, read on the forward strand.
TGAAACAAGAGAGTTTAGGTTTCTATGCCTTTGTGATTCTGCAGAAGGGAATCACCATGACCCCCAGAGACTTTTTCTCAGTCTTCTCATTATATTCACACAAGTGGCTGATGGAGGAGGTGGTCTACATGTGTCCATGGTCTGTAAAATCAATATTCAAAGGCACAGCTGAGCTAGTACAGCCCTGGGAACAAATCCATGTGGTTGAAGGGCAGGAATTGTCCTCTTGGGCAGCGTTGTCTACAGCAGTAAGTGCAGAAGAGACATTGGCTTAACCATCCATGAAAAGATTGAATTCAGACATCATCCCTCAAATTTGTGAGGGGATCAGAGCATGACATGGGCAAATACTACATTGAACTGATGTGTGATCATCTTCTGTGAAGGTGGGGAAGCCGTGGCACAGGTTGCCCAGTGAAGCTGTGGCTGCCCCATCTCTGGAATTGTTCCAAGCCAGGTTGGATGGGGCTCTGAGCTACCTGGGAGAGTGGATGGGCCCATGTCTAGGGGGTGGAGCCACATGATCCTCGATGTCCCTTCCCAGCCAGGCCATTCTGTGATTTCTATGGAGCCACTAGAGCTCAGCGATAAATCTTGCTTCCCTTGCAGACAAATGTTCCCCCACATCAACTACTTTGACTGACATGTGTGGAGCAGTGCCAGCTTACACCAGCAGTACATCTGCTCCCACATCTTTACATAACTGTTTCTGAATTTTCCTTTTTTTTTTTTTTTTTTTTTTTTTTGGGGTTTTGTTTGTTTGTTTGTTTTTGTTTTTTCCCCTCCCCACAGGTAAAAAGAAGCTGTGATTATGCTGGATTAATTTGAGAAATTTCACCAAAATTGATGATACCATGATGATTATTACCAATATTTGCTGCTGTTCATATTTTAGGCCCTTTAAACTCTTCCCCATGTTTCTTTCAGAGCTGGGCTGTTAAATTCATTCCCAGTATAAAAGGCAAGGAAAAAGAAAGTTTTGTAAAAACATTAAACATGCTACAAGACTTAGGCCAAGCCTGATTTACAGTCACTCTAGATGATCTAATAATGTACAGATCAGGTTCATGCAGCAGTGAGCAATTTGACGGTCAGACCAACAGTGTTTCAGAAAAGGGGAAAGCCACAAGGCAAGTAAAAGGATGCTCTGTGGAAATGAAACACTTCACAGTGGGGCTCTGCTTGCAAAAGCATTTTTCACCCTCAGCATTAATGTTTATCTGTTCTAAAGCATCACCTATGGTACATGCCAGGCACGTTTACTATAGGCACTATGTTGACATCACCCTAGAGAAAATAACAATGGTTTGGCAGCCTGCAAAGTCTTTTTAAAAATAGACTGTGAAGCCCCTGAGAAAACGACAGGCTCTAAAAATAGGACTAGAGCTGAGGAAGGAAAAAAAAAAAAAAAAAAAAAAAAAACAAAAAACCAAACCAAAAAAAAAACCACTTTCCTGATGCTAAAGCTCAGGGTCAGCTGCAAAATGTGGGGTTCCTTCAAGGACACACAAGGAATGCATTGCAGTGCTCTGCAATGAATGAAAGCTCCCTCTCTGAGTTTTTCCTGTGCTGCACTGGTCTCTCAATGAGGAAGGAAGAGAGAAAAGGCAGAATTTTAGCAAATTCAAGTATGTACAATCCAGGGTTTCCCCTCCTTCCTACCCCTGTCCAGTCCTTGATAAAAACATCTCCCAGAAGTGATGTGGATCTACCTTTGCTTCTCCCTCCACATACAGTCCTGCTTCTGTACTACAGTGCCAGTGTTCCTTCCCACACAAACAGATTTTGTTAGCACATCTTTGCTGCACTGGCACAGAGACAGACCTCAGGAGACTGAGAAAATCATTGTAATAACCCAAATAATTGCACGCAAGCGTCCCAGATTCTTGGTTATTCCTGATGCAGCAAGCTGGACATCCCATTTTCAATTTTCATGCCCAAGTATCAGGATAAGGCATGAGGCTTCTGGAGGAGTTTAGACCCTCCTTTTGGCCCATGACACTGGTAATTTTTAGTATCATTCTCTCTTAGTTATGAAATAAAACCAGAGCCCTCCCATGGCCAAAAGCACACCAGTAACCTTGCTGGAGGCTAACCAGAGATGGACTCCAAGTTAGCTGCCCTACTTTAACTTGGTGCCAGCCAACAACCAGTTTGGGAAGGGCTGGACAGCTGCAATCAGTGGAATGTACTGGGACAGGCACATGTGAGGACTGTGGGATCCCATGGGTTAAAATCCTGGCATCACTAGTGGAGAAGACACCAATGAAAATGGGGAGCCACTTAAAATGACCATGGTCACGTGTTGGGAATAACCTGATTTCCCTTAGAGAGTGGCAGGAGAAGAAAGGGGCCAGCCTTAGTTTTTGACAGGAGTACAATAGAAAGGCAAGCCACTGGCACAGCCACGGGTCAGGCACCCCAGAAATGCCACTCTGCCACCTTAGAGGACAGCTGTGAACCTCCAAGGAATTCTCTTCCTGTAATGTAGGCACCAAATTCAGCCAAACTAAGTTGTGCCTGTGCTATAGGCAGCTGCCTTACAAACAGCTGCTCAGTGTAGACATTTTTTTTGCTTGATCAGTTGCACTTTTTCTTTCTCCAGTTCTGTGTTATTTACCAAGGAGTCGATTCAGCAGAAGCTGAGCCTTGGGGGTGTGTGTGTCATTCCCAGGGTCTCCTAATGGTGGATCCTGAAGGTGTGACAACACTTTCCTTTTGGAATTATCCTATTCCTGTGACCCTCCTTGCCAGGTGCTCTCTGTTGCAAAAGAAAGCAGGTTTTCTTATCTAGGGTTTCCTTCCTTTACCTTTGATCACCCCAGTTTTGTTTTGTTTTGTTTTGTTTTTTTCTCCAAAACCACAAGGAAATTGAGTTACCTCGAATCATGGAAGGGCCATGCAGTCTCCTGATTGTCAGTGCCCTCCTCACAGGGTGGGTACACTCTAAGCAGCAGATCCAGGCTGCTCTGGGCTTCTCCAGCTGAGGAATGCCATGGCAGAGTCCTCCTTCATAGGCTGCCTAAACCTCAAACCTGGCCCAGCTCTCTTTGCTCCTGGGAGAAACCCTCCAGAGGAACAGGAAACTTCACCAAGCATGGAGCAGTTTTTCCCCACAAGGTTCCAGTCCCATTTCCCTGCCCTCTCATAGATGCTGACAGTGAAGGAGTGCTCCATTCCACAGAGCTTACAGATACCAGGATGATATTCCCAGCTGGCACAGTGGGCTGGCACTTTTTGATGCCAGGGAGAAGATTAACCTTCCAGTCCATGTTAGATATTCTCTCATGGACCTTCAAAATCAAGCTGAATGCAGAGATGCCATTAAAAAAACCAACCCAGGACATAAAAAGTATGAAGTGAATTATTCCTCAGAAACCTCAATATACTTAAAATGGGAGAAACAATGGAAAATAATGGGAAAACCTCTAGAAATGCAGTTTTGCAGAGTTATGAGCCTGGTATGGCTTTCTAGAGATGAAAACTCAAGAACCAGAAGAAGGTTTTTCACTCTGCCACAATCCATCGGCAGAATGAAAGGGGTGCCTTCACTTGGAAGAACTCAAGGAAGCCTTTGGCACAGTTCATAAGACAAAAGGAGATCAAACAGGTGAGAAAGAAGAAGGAACTGTGGAAGAAATTTTGAAAGATTACAAAGGTACAGCTGGAGAAACTTTCTATGGGTGAAAAACACCCCAGTGGCCTAGAAAAAAAAAAAATGTTCAGGTGTGTTATGTACTGTTTTGAGATCAAGATGACAGGGAGGAGAAATGACCACAATTCAACCATGAGAGCAATTAAAGTGTCTTTAGATAGCTTAAAACAAACTGTCTCCATGCAAACTGGAGATACTCTGGTTTTATATGGCAGAATTTACTGCAACCTGAGACAATAAATCAGTGTTTTAAAAAGAACAGCTTGTTCACTGGTCTATACAGCTTAATGACTTGCAGGACACGAGCTCTAGAGATCTCTGGCTGCATTATTCAACACTGATATACAGCTCTCAGAAGAGCAGGAACAGGTCCTCATGCCAGCAGCATACAGATGATATCCAGGTGGGCAGGTATGACAACACTGAGAAACAGTCAGGAAATTCTTGACACCAGGACCAAGGGAAAAGGAGTGTCTGTCTGTCTGACCTTGGTTAGCAAGGAAGGTCATGTTAATTTATAATCACAGTGTCATGGAATGGTTTGGGTTAGAAGGGATCTTAAAGATCATCTCATTCCACCCCCTGCCATGGGCAGGGACACTTTCCACTAGCCCAGGTTGCCCAGAGCCCCATCCAACCTGGTCTGGAGCACTTCCAGGGATGGGGCAGCCACAGCTACTCTGGGAAACCTGTGCCAGGGCCTCACCACCCTCACAGGGTACAATTTCTTCCCAATATCCAATCTAACCCTCCTCTCTGTCAGTGTGAAGCCATTCCCCCTTGTCCTGTCACTCCAGACCCTTGTCAAGAGTCTCTCTCCATCTTTCCTGTGGGCTCCCTTCAGGCACTGCAAGGCCACAATGAGATCACCCCAAAGCCTTCTCCTCTCCAGGCTGAACATTTCCAATTCCCTCAGCCTTTCCTCACAGCAGAGCTGCTCCATCCTTCTGATCCTTTTGGTGTCCTTGTTCTGGACTGGCTCCAGCAGCTCCATCTTGAGAGCACAGCCTTTTGGCCTGGGATCCTTTTGCTGCATTCCTGATCACCCCACGTGAAAAAAAATGTTATCTCCAGTCCCTGGAGGGAAATATTTGGAGACATTTTCCGTGGCATGTATCCCATTCTCACTACTGCAGTCTTTAAAGGGAAGACACAGGCTGGAAAGACAGGCCCAGAATGAATCCTGAACATCAGTCCTTCATGTGTTGGATAGGAATGCTGGAGAGTGACTTTACCAAGACAGAGATCTACCATGGGTCTTAAGAGGAGTACAAATTCTTTGATTAGCAGCAAAGAACTCTGTGTTGCTCTAATTGCCAGATTAAGAACCTGGCAGTTTAACCATCCCCAAAAGATGCAAATCAGACTGTAACAGGATAACCATCCCCACCACAGTCCTCTAGAGCTGAGACCCTGCTGAGCAGAGAATGTTACTTGAGGTCAGAAAGGAATTTTTTTCCCTGCATCCACCCCAACAGGAGGATTTGTGGTGACACAGACTCAGCAGCAGCACTGCTGGTGTGTTTGATGCAAGCTTGGCCAAGGTAAGAAAGTGCTTTAAGCCCTGCTTGGCCTGGCTTTTGGAGTCAGATAGTAGTGGTTTCTTGTTAGTTCCTTGAGAAGCTCATCACAGCAGTGGACTCTGCCCTGTCTGAAATGGTTTGATTTTTTTGGAGGACTTAAACAAGACCTGGATATCCACGTAAGGCCCCCATTGCAGTTCACCTAAGAAGGGAGTCCTGCAGTGAACATTGTGCATTTGCTCTGCTCCTCTGACTCTACAATGTTAACTGCAGTCAAGACCACGTCTCTGGCTTGCACCAGATCCCAGCTATCCAACCAGAACAAAATCCACACATGTCCCAGCAGGAGCTTCTCTAAGCCTTTCTATATGTCCTTGTCTCTCCCATACCAGCTTTTCCAGCCTCCCTCACAACAGGCTGTGGCTGCTTCATCAGTTCTGCCTCCCAGGAACCAGCCACTTTCTGATGCAGAGAAAGCTGCAGCTTTTACCTACAGGCAGCTCACAGCTCCATTTGCTGTCACTCACTGCTTCAATTTTTGTGCATGTGATTCTATTCACTGAACTCCCACTGAAACCAAAAAGAAAGATTTTAAAGGTGCCTAAACATCTACTCTCTTTATTCCTCTCAAAGACATTCCTTTCTCCTAGCAATTGATTTCCAGAGAAGCAGAGATTCAGGAACTGTTTCTTACAAGCTGGCAACGGTTTGAGTATCCTCTAGTGGCACAAAATGGGATTTCAGTCACTAAAACCTGGATATCTGTAAGATCTCCCACCCTTCTCATGCCAGCAAATATCCTCCCTCTCCTGAATCTGCTTTGCTGTGCTCCTTAGCATCCCCCACAATCCCAAATTCGGGATAACTTCAGCTGTGGCAGCCACAAGACAAGAAAAAAAGAGCCTTTTGACACCAGGCATGTTAAGACGCAAAGGCTCTGTGCTATCTTGCTGTATACAAGCCTTTGCTGTATACAAACCAGTCGTGTTTGAGACTTTTAACAGGAATATTTGTGTTAAACATCTGTGTGATCATAGGACCAAAGGCCCATCACACACCACAACAAAGGCATCTGCTGCTGCCACTGCCCCGAGGAAAAGAGGCAGCTCCACAGTGGAACCAATGTCAGAGCAGGGCTTTGGTCACAGATTTAGAGAATCACAGAATCAGCTAAGTTGGAAAAGACCTTGGAGATCATCAACCTATGACTTAACACCGCCTTATCAACTAAACCATGGCACAAGTGCCACATACAGCCTCTTTTTAAACAGCTGGTCCATGGAGTCATTCCATCCTTCACTAATAAGAGGAGTAAAGACTTTGGTGTAGAAGAAGCAGAAGAGCACCTGCTGCCAAATCTCAAAGCTACAGGTCTGTCTATGAGATGGCATCATATCTAATAATGAAAAAGAGTTGACAGTATGACAGTACTGTCATTATTTTATTTTAATACATACCACCAAGATTAATTAAAAGTAATTTAAAAATTCTATGATGCCATGTGATAGAACACTTCCAGTTTGAAAAAAAAGTTTGTTTTCCAGAGAAACTTTAGGTGTCACTGCTCTGCCACAATAGGCTTGGTGACAAATCATGGTGGCACAGCTCTTGGCCCTCTGCAGTTGTGCGCACTTCACACATGGGGGAACACTCCTGCATTTCCCTGTCAACAGAGAGCTTTCAGTCATCCAAAAGCATCTGCTTTAGCGTTGGCAAAGTCAGCTATGTAACAACCCAGGTTCCAGAGGCTGAGTGGAAAAGGATAACCTTTCTTTAGCGCTTTTTTTTTTTTTTTTTTTTTTTTTTTTGCATCATCCTGTAACCTTTAAATTGGAACAGCACCTCTGCTATCAAATTCAACAGGAGATTTCATACGGTTTTTTATGAGACTCATTATCTGGGGAGTACATCTGCCATCAATTTTAAAGCCAGGAAAGATTGCTATGATCATGTATTGTACTTAGAAAAGGGAACACTGGAATCTCAACCTGCTGGCAGAGCAGCTCTGTAAAGCAGCTAACACTTCTTCCCTTATCAGCCTTGCACCTTCCCTGTCCTCTAAACTTGCAAGTTAAAATCCACGAGTTAAAATCCACTCTTCACTGGGATAAAATGGGCTGGATAGCCAGGCCCAGGGAGCGGTAGTGAATTAAGATACATCCAGGTAGTGGCCAGTACATCCAGAGGTGTTCCCCAGGGCTCAGTGTTGGGGTCAGTTCTCTTTAAATGACAACCTGCACAAGTGGTTTGAGTGCACCCTCAGTCATTTCTCAGATGACACTCAGCTGGATGGGAGTGTGGCTCTGCTGGAGGGCAGGAAGACTCTGCAGAGGGATCTGGGCAGGCTGGATCCATGGGCCCAGGCCAGTGGTCACAGGGTCAACAAGGCCAGGTCCTGGCTCCTGCCCTTGGGCCACACCAACCCCCTGCAGCTCCAGGCTGGGGCAGAGGGGCTGGAAAGCTGGGAAAGGCCCTGGGGGTGCTCGGGACAGCGGCTGGACAGGAGCCCAGGTGGGCAAGAGGCCAAAGGCACCTGGGCTGTGCCAGCCATGGTGTGGCAGCAGGGCCAGGGCAGTGACTGTCCCCTGTGCTGGACACTGCTGGGACCACACCTCACATCCTGGGGCAGCGCTGGGAATCTCAGCACAAGACATTGAGGGGCTGGAGCATGTCCAGGGAAGGGAACGGAACTGGGGAAGGGGCTGGAGCACCAGGAGGGGCTGAGGGAGCTGTGGGGGCTCAGCCTGGAGAAAAGGAGGCTCAGGGAGGACCTTCTGGCTCTGCACAACTCCCTGACAGGAGGGGACAGCCAGGGGGGTCGGGCTCTGCTCCCAGGGAACAAGGGACAGGACAAGGGGAAACGGCCTCAAGCTGTGCCAGGGGAGGTTCAGGTTGGACATCAGGAGCAATTTCTTCATGGAAAGGGTGGTCAGGCATTGGAAGGGGCAGTCCAGAGAGGGGATGGAGTCTCCATCGCTGGAGGTGTCCAGGGAATGACTGGACGTGGCACTCAGTGCTCTGGGCTGGATGACACGGTGGTGTTTGGTCACAGGTTGGACTCATTGATCCTAAAGGTCTTTTCCAACTGGAATGATTCTGTTATTCAATGATTCTATGATTGTATGGTATCCTAATGAAAAGACCTCGGCAGCCAAACACCTCACACTTCCATCAGCAAAGGAAGACAGAAGAATCTAGAGACTGTCCTAGAGACAGAGCCTGTAGGGGCAAGTATACACACACTTGAAACAGCACTGCAGAGGGAAAGAAAAAAAATAAAAATCAGGCATTGGTACAGTTTATTCCTGAATGGATCCCGCGCCCTCTGCTGGAGCGCTGTGTTCATCCCAGCCCAGCCAGGGCGGAGAACGGAATACGGGTGAGCCATGGGAAAATCAGAGCTGGGAACAGGCAGGGGCCAGTTTGGAGGGAGAAAGCTCAAAGGACATAATGCCATGTAAAGTCTATTCAAAAGGGAAAAAGGAAGCAGTACACTACTGATGAGGGAGGGGATCTTGCTCCCTACAGGGTGCCCACTGGAGGATGGATGGACAAAGGGATTTGGGGCTGTCTCAGCTCACTTCACAGCAAAGACCAGACCCCAAAATTTGGACACTACAGAAGAGGGGAATTCAGAATGTCAGGTTTACTAAAAACTTCATCAGAAATCTCTGGCATGCCTGAGAATAGTGCCAATCTTTTCTCCAAGCACAGGTCAAATCATGGTATGGATGAAGTGCACTGCCTGCACAGCCTCTGAGGAGGGTTCCACCTCCACCTGTGCTGCTCAACTCACTGCAGCCACTTTCCCAGGAAGTTTCATGGTCTCCTCTGATGTCCCAACAACAACACTGTGCAGCAGATGTAAGGCAAGCTATCCTTGCAAACTTTCTCCAGGCCTCTGGCTTCAGGGATTCGCAGAGGAGGAGCAGATCAGCAGATGCTGGAATGGCCATCCCCACTTCTGGGGATGCACAGGGCAAAGGTATCACTGAGACTCAGTCCTTTACAGCAGAGTGTATTTGTGCCTCTGACACCTGGTGCTGCCTCCAGTCTGGAACTACGGCTTGGTCAGGGGTGCGTGGTATGGATGAAAAACCCTGGAAGTTTTCTTCCCTCCTTCTGTGATGCCTGGGCTTGGTTCCTACATGGACATGTGAAGGAATGGCAGGACTGTTGGCTGTGCAGAGCAGTCAGAAGACACAAAGTGAGCAGCTGCAGGAGGCAAACAGCACCTGTTTGATTTGTAAGAAGCTACAGGTGCACATCACTGTATAGCAAGTTTAGGATAGGAAGTGACTTCCTGAAATGCAGTATCAAGTGTACTGGAAAGGGTGAATTTTTCTAATAATAAACAAGGAAATTATTCCCCTATGACCATGCAAATCACTACTCAGGAAATGGCCTGGGCTGTGGGGAGCTGTTAATATGCACAAAATCAATACCCAGGCAGTTTTTCTGCTCCACTCAAAGGCAAACACAGCAGCCACACTGGCTTGGATTGGTCTGGGGTATGGAATATCATTTCCCCCTTTGGAAAGAGAATGTGCTGTGCAGACCTGATGGTGTCGCCAAGAACCTCAACACTTCACACAAACTTGGCCAGGTCACAAAGAGAAATAGACACAGGGTTGTCACATTTCTCTGCTGAGAACTTCACCTCTTCCTTATTCATGAGCTTCAGATTCTCACTCTTGTGACTACTTGCCCCTTTTCCATGAGGGGATGTCTGCTGCCTGAAATAAATCTGAAAACTAGGGATGAACTCTACACAGTGCAGCCAATGTCCATCAAGCTATGGTTCAAAACCCTTTAAGGGTCTGTGGACAAGTCCTAAGGAGTCCATAAAGGTGACTAAGAAGAAATAATTGTCAGCGAGCTGGTATTTACTGTACTGCTATTCTTATCCCCAGCAACAATATTTAGACTATCTGCAAATAAAAGACTGGGAAACAGTTATTTTACTCCATCAGAACTTGGGAAAGGTCAGATCTAGATCTCTCCAAAGGGTCGTAGCTATATAACACCAGTTAATACCATTTACTGTAGAAGCTGAACTGATTTTGGTCTAGACATAAGTTTCATGATTTTGCCAATCTTCTGCATGAATATTAAAGTCTGAAGAATAACCACAACCAGACCACCTAAACCTAGAAACTTACTGTTTCCCATTTTTAACCATGCCAGGATCTTTTTTTTTTTTTTTTTTGATCTCATCACTGGACATTTCTTTCTAAAACCTTCTGACCTAACCAAAGAGACTCACCATTACCACTGTTCTTGTTACTCCCTCCAAAGAAATCAGTGCCCGAAAACAAAACCTTCCATAACAGAAATTATGGTGACTTTTATGAAGGACATTTTTAATACTTATCAGGCCTTCATTGATTCAATTCCTTCTTACATAATTAATTGTGCTCCTACAGTAGATAGATTTACCAGACTGCAGTACCTTAGATACACTTGTGGAAACTGTTTTAAAGAAAGTCATCACCTTTGTCACTCTGCAGACTTCAGGCAACAATGGAGGATTAAGTGAATGACGTGCTCTAAGTAATTCCACTATTTCCCTTGAAAGTCATGAGTGAATATCATTCAGTTCTGACAATCTGTCAGCATTCAGTCTGTCTGCAACACAGTTTCTGTCACAGTTATTTAATAGAAGAGATGCTACTCTTTGATTTCATTTCTTCTAATTCAATGACTTTCCAAATTGTATTCTCTACTGGGATCACCAATTCACTTCTAGGAAAATAATTTTAACAGACCAATTATGACAGCAAATACAGATTCTGTACTCAAAATTAATACATTTATACTCCTCCCTGCTGCTCCTTCTTCCTGACGTTTCTTTTATACCTGTATTGCCACAAATGCAGTTTAATACTCTGTGGGCCTTTATGGCAGATGCAGCTTAACTGGTCAGCCTTGCACAGCTTACGCCTTCATAATTCACCCTCTAAAAACCTTCTCCCAAACTTATCCTAAGCCTGATTGGTTTAAAAACCCTTCTTTATCTTATCTGCAGTAAGTCAGATTGAAGAGGGTGTCACAGAATTCAACACCACACAAAAGACTGAGAAAATGTGGGAGGACAGAATCCTGGGGCTCACAGACACAGCCCTAGAGTGGACTCACCTTTTAGTGGGGCTCCCTAAATCCCAGATTTCAGAAGGAAGCCATGAAATGAGTATTTGCAAGAGTGGAGGTCAGGCTGTGCTTGCAGCCTGACCAGAAGTGCCCTTATCTCCATCACCCATTTACAGTTCTGATGAGTGACTACCTGCAGAAGCCTGAGGCAGGTGAGATGACCACTCCTCCCTTCAGATCGTTGCTACCTGCTAGATAAAAAAGAAATTTTCATAGATTTTTTTTTTTAATAGAAGAATTTTGAGTTTTACTTAATAAATACAAAAGGGGGAGAGGTGGTGGTGCTAGGGAGATAAAGGGGTTTGCATCATTGTAACCCAAATCTGATTAATTTTTTGGGGGTGGAAAGATGATTTATGTGATATTGCCTGGACATTATACATCCAGCTGTCAAATGTTTTGGCAGTTGTAAGCAGTCTCAATCCTACAAACGTTGCTGCAGGTTTGGAGCACTGCTGATGCAGGCTTGCAGTGATGGGATCTGTAAGGATGGGATCCAAAGCACAGCTCCTCGGTGGCATTTGTGCCACTCGCTTTAATGCAGTGTGCTTTGGGACAGCAACTTCCCTCCAGAAGGGTGGTCAAGAATCATCTGGGCTGGATGAAGAGGGGAAAGAGATGAAGTAAAGTAAGCAAGTGTGGTTTGAAATGTGTCAGTTGAGAGAACAGAATACTTTGTAAGACAAACAAAAGATGTGGATTAACTCCAATGTGCAAATGTGTCCAGGGCTCAAATTTAGAGGCAGTGAGGGCTTTGGGTGAGTAACAGGGAGCAGACAAGCACATACACTCACCAGTTACAGCTGCCACAGTGGTAGGGGAGAAGAAAAAAGAAAATAAATCTGTGCGGGAACCATTTCCCTTCAGCAAGACACAGACTCCTGCATCCAGTGGGGGAACAAAACTTTTTCCTTGACTGTTGCCTCCTTGCCCTCTTCCAGTGTGACTGTGAGGCAGACACATGGATAAATGCCATGTACATGGGCTTACCTTTGTGGCTCCCCAGTCCAGAAGCAAGCAAAAGCTGAGTGAGGAGTAATTTGGAGACTTCCACTGAGCATTCCCACATGCAGTGCCCACTATGGAGCGGGACAGGTGTTGGAAGGTGGGAACACTCTGGGGAGTGCCCAGGTTAGCTCTGTTTTGTCTTGGCATCCAAACAGAAACATAATCTGGGAGGTGGAAAAGCCCCTTCAAAAACAAAACCCTTGCTTTCCTTGAGCAAAGGCTGGAATGGAGTCAGACACATCCCTCACCAGCACTACACTGATCTTCACCCAGGAGATCATTTCCACCTGATGGCAGGCAGAGCTGTCACAGCAGAGGAACCACCCCTGCAGGACCAGCAGGGGGACATGCCAAATTATCTTCCCACCTTTCCCTGTGGCAGGAGCTCGGTGCAGCACTGCAGCACCCACCTCTGAGGACGGGAAGGTGAAATTCTGTAAGGGGATGTGGACTGTCCTAAAAAAGCTGCAGAGCTGTATTAACGCCACATCAAACATTTCATATGAACACAGTAAAGTCCAAGAGGGCAACCAGCCTTTTTGACATAAAAAACTCCCACACAACACTTTAAAAAATACTGATTTTATTCATGTCTAGCCTATTCAACAGTGGATCACACCAGCAGGAACAACCACAAATATCTAATTACAAGGTTTCATCAGGTTCTCACCTGTGCAACGCTGGATTTGAGTCAAGCACATATTATGGCACCACCACTAATGACAATGATTACTCTTCAAAGCTCACTTGAGTCCCATCTCCCTGGTGCACTTCCAAGCCCAATAACCTCATCTCCCACTGTGTGTGGGATTCTCTGCAGAGAATTTGTGTTCTCAAAGCCTGAATGCAGCAAACATCCTGAAGCACATATGCCAGCTAAAAGTTCCCTGTACCTCACATTCTTTGTTTGAAAGGCTTCAAGTTTTCAGTGAAACAGACAAAAAAAGCCCCCACCATCAACAATTTCTCCGAAATGTTGGACCTGACCTGTATAAATCAGCTCCAGTAAGGGAGCTGGAATTACTTATCTCGCCCCATAATCTGGCCATCAAATTCCAGCTGTTTTCCTTGGAATGATGCATCAGAGCAAGGTTTCACACCAAAAGGAAAGCACCCCTGTCAATATCACCCCTGTTGATAGTGTGGGCACACAGTATGGCCCAAGGTTTCTGCCCCATGGATCTCCCCAGGATATTCACAATTTTCCAAAGGTGGCCTACACTTACACTGACTCTGAAGATGATTACCCTTGCAAGAAGGGTCCATGGCAGCTCTGGTCACTCATGGTCAGCCACATAGCCTTGACACATAGATCAGGAGAAAGGGGTTACCACAGCTGGTCTGCACTGAGAGAGAGAGCAGGTCCCTTTGGACTGTGGAGTGCATTTTGCCTCCCAAGGACTGCAGGCTCACATCCACAGCCAGGACGACTCAGAAGAGCTGCACCAGAAGCAGCCTCCATCTGGCAGCTCAGGGTTTCTCTAAGCCCAGTCCTACAGGCCTGTGGGAGCCACAGGTAATCAAGAAGCTCCCCAGAGATCCAGACCCTCAGCCAGCAGCTACAAGGAGGTATTGCAGTCCCAGAGCTGCCAAATCAGAGCTGCCTCCCACCTCTTTTCCCTCACACACTGACACTGAAAACTTCCACACAGGCTAAAAGTCACTCAGGAAGATATTGAGGGTGTTACTGATAAAGAGTTCTAAGGAAGCTGGATGCCCAGCATCCAACAAACCACCTTCTGAAAATCCCAGCTGCCACATTTAACTCCACTGTTCCTCTCAAGCTCTCCCCTTCCAGAATCAATTCTTCCTACCCAGCCTCCCACCCTCCTCTGCAGAGAGCTGGCAACACACACAGGCTGAATCCACATGTGGTCACGGAAATTTGGCTGCACAGCTGACCTTGGCTGCTGCCAAAGGGAGGGAATTCCAGGCCAGAACACCCCTCTCTGCCCTTCGCTTTTCAGAGCTAATTGGGTTTTCTTTCACTTTCAGCACAGCACAGATGGACTTGTGGAGCTTGAAAAGCAGCAGAGGTTTTTATCACAATGGTGCAACGGGAGAAGACTTCAGAGCATTTCCTGGGAATGCCACGTACAATTATATTACAGTCACAGAATTGTCTGGCTATTGTATCTCCTAAGTCACACAATGGACTACAAACAGTTCTATTTCAGTGAAACTCTCTACAACCACTGAAAATAAGTCACTAACTCCGTTAGAGCAGGCAATGGACTCACATGTTCACAAAAACTGACTGTACAGATGCTAAAGCCAGACGCTTTGCAGGTAAATGAGAAACACCTCTGGTTTGGGCCCATCCCTCAGGTAGCAGATATTTTGCATGAACAGGATGATTACCACTTGTAGAGCCATACAAAACATCTACCTTTTTGTCCAAGTTATGAAAGCACAGCTTTGAAGTAATCCAAGGCCAAAAAGACATGCAGACAAATGGACAGACTTCGGCCACTCATTTGATTTTCTTGGAGACAGCTCTTTGCTCTTTTAAGGGCTGACCTTATGCATTTGCCAGGTCTGGATGCTCCCCTTGAAAAAAAGGCTTAAAGGAAGTTTCAACAGCCGACTCTTCTGGAGGCGTCCTGTGTCAATCTCCAGCTTCCCACAGGACTCAGTGCTTGTCTGGGGCTTTTGAGGAACAGCTCATAAATTGCTGCTGTTTAGCCACTGGCAGTTGACTCTTGCTTTATTTAGTTTTCCCAGAAATAAGATGCATTGGAATTAAGATGCATTGGAATCTTGTAGCGGATTCTCTCTGCTTCCTTCCTCCAGTCCCTGTTCACATTTAGTTTCAGTTTTCTGGAACTAAGAGTGTTGATCCCCTTAAAAGCAACAGCAACAAGAAAACCACAAAGCAAGGAAAACAGTTTCCTGACCATAAAAGTTGTACTCCCTGCATAGAGAGAAACTCCAACAACTTTACAGAAAGAAGATGCAGCAACCTCTTTTGCAGTGTCCTAACATGACAGCCTTGCAGCATCCAGAATTCAGCCTAGCAAGGAAAAAACAAAAAAAAGTGTTGTGTTAAAAAAATGCACAAGAAAAAGGTGTTATTTTACATGAACCACAGTAAAGCCACAACCTAAGGGTTCATTTCTTCACAAGAATGTTTGAAGGACCTGAATTTGAAATCTGTTGTCAACAGCAGCTGGCTAAAATGGAAAGTGCCACATTTCTTTGCTTACCTGGATGCATACTGGGATTGGTTTTGGGGCCAATTTTTCCTTGCAGCTCCTGGGAATTACAGACCTGTCTTCTTGCATGAGATGAAATATGTTTATTAGAAGGTTGCAATGTTTCTTAGGATGGATTGCAATGCTGTGGTCTTCAAGGACAGAGACACAAGGTCTGATTCTTTCAGTAACTGGGACTTCGGAAATTCTCAGAGCCATTTTCATGGCATCTAATTTTAGGTCCTTTTAAAACAGAACTGTAATGACAATTTGGCTTATAGACCCTCCCTCTGTGCCAGGGGCAGGAAAGTCTATCAAAGCAAATAAGGATTTTTTTTTTTTTTTTTTAAATTAGATCTGAAACAGTTTATGAGACAGGAGAACAAAAAAAGTTTGGCCTGCAAGAACTTATCTTCGTTTAGGGACTTCTCCATTGTCACACTTTTGTGCAGTCCATTCCAGCTGCATCTGTGCTGGTGACTCATGAAATCTAAAGAGCTATTAATAAGTTATTAAAAGTACCAGCAGTCTTCCATAACAAAAGAAGGAGAAAAAAGAAATGACTGGAATAAATGAAAGATTGCACCCTGTGGAAGGGATCCACACTGGACAGATCATGAAGAACTGCAGCCCATGGGAAAGGCTCATGCTGGAGAAGTTCCTGGAGGACTGACTCCCATGGGAGGGACCCCACTGGACCAGAGGAAGAGTGTGAGGAGTCTTTAACTATATTTTCTCTCCCCTGTGGAGCTGGGGATGGAGAGCAGCAGAGTGGCTTTGAGGGGCACCCAGCATCCAGCCAGGGTTAACCCACCACAGGTACATGGATGGGATATGATCTTGAATTCATAATTTTGGGACTCCTGAGGGCTAAACAAAACTCTGAGGTCCAGACTTCATTGTGTGAGCAGGGCTGGTAATAAGCTTAAAGAAGTTCAGCTTGTGCCTGCCAAAATGCTGAGCAGCTCAAGCCTTGCACTGCAAGGAGTTTGCACCATTTATGTTTTTACACAGCATTTTCTACCACGATTCCCTTTCCCACTCAGTGCAGGGGTTTGAAAGCAGCTTATTCCACTATGAAAACCATACACTTTCCAGTCCCCGAGCTCCCACAGCTCTTGCTACTGCTTGGCAATGACTCAAGTAGCCAGAAAAAGAAAAAGAACAGGCTGTAAAAAGCGTGGCAGTGAGAAAGCCCTGGACCAGAAGGTTGTTTGTCACATTGCCAAAGCCCAAAGGAGGAGAAAGAAGTGAGAGAAACATCAGAGATGGGAGAAGCCTACAAAGTGAACAAGTCAAGAGCTCTGCTTAGGTTCTGAAAGGAGAAAATATCAGCAGCACAAAAAAAAATATAAATATGCATCCTTACATAAATATAAATATAAATATAAATATAAATATAAATATAAATATAAATATAAATATAAATATAAATATAAATATAAATCAAAATCAACACGTTTTCATCTGCTTTTCAGAAAGTTTTCTAAGACAAAGAAAAGCCAGGTCTACCAACAAAATGCACAACTTGCTTTCTTTGAGTTCACCACAGTTGTGAGCAATCTCTGTTTTCCAGGCTAAATATGTGCTGATCTTCAAAGCAAAATTCCCTCAACGAGTTTTCTTTCATGTCAGTTTTTTTTTCCTGTGGATTTATATGTCGAAGAAGAGAGTTTTCACTCCAGGGATTACAGAGGATTAACAAACTGAGTTGCTGAGGCCAGCTCACAGTTTTCAAGAGATTCAGAGCAGCAATAATTGAATCCCAGTGATTGCTTGGAGTTTGGTAAGGCAGAGACCCCACCAGACAATTCTGAGGCAGAAAGATATGTCTGCAGCAGCTGCATTGGTTGAACCTCCGACAAATCCCTGGATCTCCCAGCAGAGCGAGCAATCACAGTGGTGGTTTGGTCTGATTCTAATTTTAGTTTTACAATTATGTACATGACATGCATCTTCCCCAAAGGTAGTAAAGATACTCCACTGGGAAAGAGGAGAGGGTGAGACTGTAAATAGTCAATATTTGATGTCTAGGATCTCCTTTTATCCATCATCTATATTAAAAAAAAAATGCTTAGAAATTGTAAAATATACTCTCTTACAGCTTGTTTCTGACCTGCAGGGAGAAGATTTATGGTTTGTAAATTCATTTACAAAAACTCTCTGGACCAAATGTGACTCCTCTTGAACTGGAAGTGCTGCATGTTTAAGGTGTGTAATGTTACCTCCCTGTTCAAAGCAAGGGCTGTGCAAAAGAAATGGTTCCAGTAAATAAAAAGGTGAAGAATTTAATAAACAGGTTTTTGAGTTTAGCATGAAAATTTTTCTTGAATCACCTGTAAATCGAAAAGCCCAAGTCTAAATTTTTCTGGACAACCTTTCATCAGGTATTCTAGAAACAAAGCATCTGCAGGGATCAAACACTGCAGACAGCTTAGAAGGTATAACTGAGCTGTTTTATTCAGTTACAGCAGAACAAACAATCATTCAACACTGCAAATATTGTGAAAAACCCAACCAGTTGTGGCCAGCAAACCTCACATTCTGAATCTGTCCACTAAGCCAGGGTTTAACCAGCACAGCACAGTAGAGAGAGGCTGGCACGAAACCATCCTATATCCAAATTTATGACACTGATGAAAAGCACCATCAAAACAATGATTACTTTCACACAGAGAAAGCATCAGAAAAGGTTTGGACTGGACCAGAAGAGCGGCAGGTGGACCAAAGAAGATTCTTCTGTCTGTGACTCTATAAATACAAAAGTAATAAAGCACCTAAAAGGAAAGGGCATGAAGGCAAATGTGAAGCATAAGAGAAACAAACTTCCAAAGTACTCCTTGCCTATGACTTACTCATTACTCAGTTATTGCTTAGTTACTTTTAAATACTATTTAAAGTACAAAATTAAACCAAGAATTCCCCATGTGGTGAATGACACTGGATGCTCAGCTTGAAGTCTAAAGGGGCTGAGTTCCAGAAAGCAGAATGCAGGTCTTGTACAGAAACAAAACCAACTACACTGCTGTAGCTTTTTACAAGGTGGACTTCATTTATGTGTAGAGGGTTGCAGGGGGTTAATTTTGGGCACCCATTTCTCTATTCTTTATTGTCCCTAATTTTGAGAGCCTGATATTGATGCCTCAATTAATAATAAATAACTCAACACTCCTCAGTGAAGTTTTCTGAGACCAGAGAGATGAAAAATTGGACTATGCTCTGCAACAGGATCTAAACTCACCTGGGAAAATTTTCATCCCCATTTCAGACACCCTCTACATTTATGAATTGAAAACATGGAATAACATTCATGTTTAAAATCCAACTGGTGCCTCCTGCTACCATGCAAGGTCTTGGAATCCCCCTCAATGGTGAGAGATGAAATTCCATTCAGACTATATATGCAAGTAAGATCTACAGACAGAAGCAACTTCTAGAGAGTTACCTGAGAATAATTTCAGGCTTTGAATCTCCCTGGGTATGGCAGAAATGTAGGGAAAGTTACTTCAAGTGGGTGTTACTCCACTGAAGGAAATTTTACTCGCTTTCATTAGGACAGACCCCTGTGGCAGCCAAGCTATCACACTGTGCAGAGATAAGGGAGAAGTGATTAAACAGACCAGATCCTATACTATAAATGTATTTATAGTGCCCATCTTAAAGCAGAGAAGCAGAAAAGAGCAGCAGGATTGTGAAGTGAGCAGCTCTGTTCCTAACGAGAGAATGAACGCCTTCCACTGTTTCTCTGTGGCAAAGGACACATCAAATCAGCTGGCATAACTGAGTGGAAAGATCCAGCACAGCCTCATGTGAGATTGGTTGTTTTAGCTTGACTGAGAGAATCAAAATGTTCAAGGAAATTCCCAACACTTCACCATCCTTCCTCAAATTAAACCCCCAGTTTAACCCCACACAGCGCTGGCCATATGCAGCTCACGCTTCTCTCCCTGGGAGCCATCTGGGACTCCTTTGAGGAATCCTGACTGTCCAGCACATGTTGTGTTTAATTCTGATATTAAAAGGACGTTGTTTGGTTTAATGACATTGTGCAAAGACTACACTTGTAGTGCAAAGACTTGCTCCAGAAAATGTAGCATGTGGCAAGTCCCACATCCATTCCCTAAATCCAGCCCAGGGCTAGGTGCCTGTCCTCAGCTGCCATCAAAGCAGCTCCTTCACAGCTAACCCTGGAGACAAAAATAACACAGAAAATCCTGAATTTCTTTACATAAAAGGAAATGGATTAATAAATGCTGAGGCAGACTATGCTGCTCATGTGAGCAGAGCCTTTTTGTGGCTGGGCTGGTTTTGGCTGGAGTAGAGTTAATTTCCTTCCCAGAGCCTGTGTTTTGGGTTTGTATTGAGCACGGGGTTGATAACACAGGGATGGTTCTGGTTGTGCTGACACAGACCCAGCTGGTTTTCCTACACTGGCAAGGGGGTGTGTGGCAGGAGACACAGCTGGGACAGGTGACCCCAGGCGACCAAAGGGACATTCCAGACCTTACCACATCATCATCAGTGTGTAATGCGGGGGGAAGAAGATGGAAAAGAATGGATGTTCAGGGTGATGGCATTTGTCTTCCCATGTCACCCTGAAGTGTGATGGGGCCCTGCCCTCCTGGGGATGGCCAAGCACCTGCTTCCCTTGGCAAGCAGGGAATTAATTCCTTGTTTTGCTTTGCTTGTATACATTGCTCTTCCTTTCCCTATAAAACTGGCTTTATCCCAGCCCAGAGGTTTTCCAGGTTTTACCCTTCCCGTTCTCTCCCGGATCCTGCTGGTGGGGAGTGAGGGAGCACCCACCGGGCACCCGTGCAGGTGTCCCTTGTCTCATACCTCCCTGGCCCACAGGATGGCACTGCGACACCCCTCAAACTGCTCCCGGGCTCTCGAGGCTGCTTCCTGACAGCAATTGTCAGTATTTTTCCCGAAGTCACACTTTTTCCCACTGCAATTCAAATTTCCTTTGAATTTTCAGGCTTTTCGGAATCCAGGAGAATTCCACAGAATCTCCCAGGCCGGTGCATGTCTTTGCCCAGAAAGATCACCTCTCTTTCTGTGAGCATTTTGCTGGAATAAACATCAGTGATCCTCCCCCTAGAAAAAAGTCCATTGGAAGCTACACACCAACCCTCCAGAAAAACTACCGCGTTTTGGTGCTGATTAATTAATAACAAGGAAAGGTCTGGAGAGCCAGTCCTGTGAGAAGCAGCTGAGGGAGCTGTGGGGGCTCAGCCTGGAGAAAAGGAGGCTCAGGGGGGACCTTCTGGCTCTGCAGAACTCCCTGACAGGAGGGGACAGCCGGGGGCGTCGGGTTCTGCTCCCAGGGAACAAGGGACAGGATGAGAAGAAACGGCCTCAAGCTGTGCCAGGGGAGCCTCAGGTTGGACATCAGGAGCAATTTCTTCATGGAAAGGGTGGTCAGGCATTGGAAGGGGCTGTCCAGAGAGGGGATGGAGTCTCCATCGCTGGAGGTGTCCAGGGAATGACTGGACGTGGCACTCAGTGCCATGGTCTGGGGACAAGGTGGGGATCAGACAGCTGGACTTGATGATCCTGAGGTCTTTTCCAACCTTAACTACTCTCTGATTCTATGTCCAGCTACTGCTTCCAACGCACTTCAAAGTACTGTACAAAACCAAATTCACTTTGCAGTCTTGCTATTTACCACACCACCATTTGCATTTTACTTAAGATCACTGCAAAAACCTTGCAGTTTGCGGAGCCTACAGCTTTCCAGCACTGACGTCCACCCCATGCATGGACACACCTGGCACATAAGCTCTTGCTCATGTGCTACAGCACCCACACAATTTCCCAGTCCTTTCTCATTTATGGGTCAAAGGTGCAGCCAAACCACAGACGTTAAAATTTGGACTGTGCAAATTTCAAAGTCTTCTCATCAGTGCTGGAGGAGCCTATGACACAGAGCTTAGACTTTTCCCTTGGCTCACAAAGTATCCCTTTGTGAGCAATATTTTGGAAGAACTGCAGAGTCAATGACTTCAAATTAAAATTCAACAAGATACGCCTGTCCTTATTAAAATTTTTGCAAAGGGCCACAAAGGTCAATGTTTTCAGCCTAAAGTGGCTGAGAAGATGAAGCAACCAGAGTTCAACTCAACTTGAATCCAACCTTCCTTATCAGCTTTAACCTCATTGCTAGCCCTCATTAAATCCTCATCTCTCTTCTCTTCATAGCTGTTTTAAATGCCTTTTTGAAATACCCCAAGGGAACCAGCATACAGAATCCTACCAAAACAAACCCTGAACATAGCTTTCTCTTCCTTTTTCTTCCCTTACTTTATATACTGAGCCACAAGGTCTGGAATATCCCTCTGCAGCAAAGACAGCAGTTGCTAAGGACAACAGCCTGCTGGAGACAGCCGTGGTCCTGCTGCGGACAGCCATGGTCCTGCTGCCTGCTCTGCTTCCACCCCAGCCCTGGGAAGCTAGGATGGCAGCTGCTGCCAAGAAATGTGTGAAAGGGGCTTGGGGACAAGGAAATTCCTGCCATGATTGTGACAGTGGCCATAGTCATCTCCACTCCTTACCTCTCCCCTTGTCCCAAGGGTCTTTAGGGTTCCTCTGTGATCAAAATGGGAATACAATGAGAATAAAAGCAGCAAGTTCATGTCTCCTGTGAAGGAGACTCAATCACTGCCCAGGGAAGAAGTTCTGCCTCGTGTCCAGCTGGAACCTCCTGGGCATCAGTTCCTGCCCATTCCTCTGGTGCCATTGCTGGGCCCCCCAGAGCAGAGCCCGGGCCCTGCTCGGAGCCCTCCCTGCTCACAGGGACACCCAGGGCTGAGGCCCCTCTCAGCTGGGGCTCCTCTCGAGGCTGGACAGCCCCAGCTCCCTCAGCCTTTCCCTGTCCGAGATGCTCCAGGCCCTAAATCATCTCTGCAGCCTCTGCTGGCCCAGCTCCAGGAGCTCCCTGTCCCTCCTGTGCTGAGGAGCTCAGAAATGGACAAAGCTCTCCAGATGTGCCACACAGGGCTGGGCTTGGACCAAGAAGCAGGATTTTCAAATGCACTTGCTATTGCTCCAACCGTGTTTCACTAAAGTCATTAGAAAAAAATTCCCAATGGTCACGGTGTGTTTAGGCATTTTTCTAAATGCTACCTTCCATCAAAGTTCTGGAAGTGTGAATTTATGGTATCTCCTGAGTGCCTGGCTGCTAGGTTAACTATTTACACTCTCACTACAGTTGCCTGAAGATACAGTAGTGAGGTTTCCAATTATGGACAGAAAGCATGGAAAGGGATGTAGGGGCACAAGGAAATATTCAGAGAATCACAAAATGGCCTGGATCGGAAGGGATCTTAAAGATCATTTGGTTCCAAACCTTGCCATGGGCAGGGACACCTTCCACTAGCCCAGGTTACTCAGAGCCCCAACCAACCTGGCCTTGGATATTTCCAGGGATGCAGCAGCCATAGCTTCTCTGGGCAGCCTGTGCCAGGGCCTCACCACCCTCACAGGGAAATATTTCTTCCTTAAAAAAAAAATAAATTATTAATGGCACCAACATTACTGAAGCAAGTAAAGAGGGTCAGCATCCCATTTATCCTATTCCCAGCTGTGAAAATAACTATATCCCTTACAGAAGTTACAACCATGTGAAATCAGGAACAGATCAGAGAAGCTCCTTGAAGAACTCAGAGTAAGCAGCTGCCCCAGATGCACATCTAGGTTCAATCCCCATCCCTGGAAGTGCCCAAGGCCAGGCTGGATGGGGCTCTGAACATCCTGGTCTACTGGGACGTGTCCCTGCCCATGGCAGAGGGTTGGAATGAGATCATCTTTAAGGTCCCTTCCAACCCAAGCCATTCTGTAGTTCTAAGATTCTAATTTCCCAGGCCTGCCTCACACCATCTGCATGTGATTCCCTGCAGGGAAAAAAAAAAAAAAAAAAAAAAAAAAAAAAAAAAAAAAAAAAAAAAAAAAAAAAAGCTATTTGCATTATCTGAAGACAAATGAGTGTACCTAGAACTTTACCACTTATAAACACCCAACTGCATGTTGAGGAGAGAAAAATGTTATTTCTCCTCCAGAGTCAGAGGAATCAAGGTACAGGAAAAATGAAATCTTAGCTCTATCCCAGATCCCAACCCAGAATGTGCCTGTGAGCATCAGTCTTTCCACAGACCAGAGTGGTGCTGTGGCACATGAGTCACAACTCAAAAAACATTCAAATGGGAATTTTAGTTACACTTCAAAGCATTGCATTTTCAAGATAAACAGGTCTTGCTTCCCAATGATACACTAAATAGACCCCCCCCAAATGATAAAAAAGGCTTCTAAAGCACCCTGTACCATGCTGCCTAGTTGGCATCAGAAGAAAAATGTGCTGATGTATGAACACCAGCTGGGAATTTGGCTCCATTTGCCTGAAACCAAGTCTCTTTATCAGCAGGGCTGTTAAAACATTCCAGCCATCAAAAAAACCCCAAAAACTTTATGCATCATGGTGGACACAAAGACATGGCAATATTCTCTCTCCAAAAAATATAAGGTTTGTGTAAGACTCATGCATTGCTTGTAAGACTCCAGCACCTAAATGTGCTGTAGTACAGGAAGGAATTTGCAAGAGGATTCATCTGGGCCTTTTTGCATATGCTTGCTTGTGAATCACCAATATATGACTAAATATAAACCATGAAGAGCTGTAATTGCTATTCTATGTATCCTCATATCTCCCTGAAATACCATAAAGGAAGAAAAACTACCGAATAATTTAGGAGGATTAGTTCCTAACAATGCCAGTGGAAATCTGCAAAAAAACCCAAAAACCAATCTTTCCAGATTCAAAATGCAGATTTGTTTGCTCAGTACCAGTCCTTCATGCTTGGAGAGCTGGCACTAATCTCTGAAAGAGATGGTGAACTCCTTCCACCTCCAGCATATTTTTCTTCTGCTGTTTGAACACCTTGGTCCCTGAGGGAAACTCAGGGGTAGAAGAGAGGAACTTGCTTCAATTCCCTTCGTCGGGATTAGCTGTGAAAAGTGATGTCAGCCTCTTATCTCCATGGTGCGAGCATTCTAGGAGCTTTCAATTTACCTTGCAGTTAAGTCAGCTCTGGGCTTTGTCAGCCAGAAATATTTTTGCACACTTTTAATTATCAGGCAGCCTGCAAGGGAAGGGAGAGTCACAAACGAGGGGCCTGCTCTGAGTGTTTTGTGCCTGAGCCTGGAAAGCAGGGATCAGATCAGCCAAGCCCGACACAGAGCCAGGTAACAGCAGGACTCGCCAGCATTTGGGTATTCCATGAGTCCCATGCACAGGGACAAACATTTTGCTGTGTTGTTTTTCATCCTCACTGCCCATCTGTTTGTTACTGCTGTTGTGATAGCAGCACAACACCATGTCCTGAGGGAGGAGAGGTCCCCAGCTGTGCCTGACATTATCCAGGTGTCAGGGAGGAGATGAGGAACACTCAGAAAGATCTCCCTGTCTAAAAGGTTTCGGGAAAAGAAGGAAACCAATGTCTTTGTACTGTTCCATCTTATTGCTGAGGCATTGAGATATGAGGGACATCCAAAGGCTACGTGACAGGACTGGGGACTGTCCCCTTGACTCCAAGCCCAGCATTGAATCACCTTCCTTCCTAAGTAGTCTCTTAACTATCAAAAAACCCCATGCAGCCTTTTGATGCAATTACAACAAGCAGAAAAGCCAGGGCCAGAAGTACCAGTGGGTGGTTTTTCTACAGTTTCCATGACTGGGAATGGAGGATGGAAAGGAAAGCTGCATCAGCCTCCAGAACCCCTCCCAGCTGCAGCTGGCTTGATCAATATGTATTCAGACACCTTCTATGGGGATGCTGATTAGTGGTTACTGTGCAAGGAAGTCCCAGCTCATCTCCTCTGAAATCCTCTTAGTTAAGTGTTAGTGGCAGCTCACAGATCTGCACAGGTTTGGTTTTAAAGGGCCAAGAAAAAAAGTAGGTAGAGCTACAGTCCTCTGTAGATAGCACCTTTTCCTTCCATCCTCAATTCACCCAGAAAATTTCAGTAACTAGTTTTTTGTAGTTTTTTAAACTTTTTTTTCTTATTACATAATCTCAAAGTAAAAAGATCCTAAAAGCTGATCAGCTGAGTGGGAACAGGAGGAGCTCACAGCTCAGAATGACATGTTCTAACAAGTCAGACAGTGCTGGAAAAGCAGCTTGGTCTCATTAAAAAAAAAACTTTCTCACCTGGGCAGGTGTTGCAGCTGCAGAAAAAAACAACTGGCTTGGCTCAGCCATAGCCAAAGCATTGGAATATCCCTTCTGTCACTGGGAATACATGCTGTAGCATCCATGAGGTTTGGGCTGTCATTCCATCTCTTCTGGAGCATTTGAGTACCACATAACTGAATTCAAGGAAGTATTGGAGCTGACACTGGAGCGACACTGGTAATGAACAGGAACTGCCAATGCCTACCACTACACTGCTTAAAAAAAAAATATTAAAAATAAACTCCCCTAAACCGAGGATAATCCCCTCCCTTCCTAAAGAAAAAAAAAACAAAACCACAAACCCCAATTCCATGTTTTATATATTTCATTCCAGATCAAAGTTAGAAAAAACTAACAAAAACACAAACAAACAAACAAAAAACCCCAAAAAACCCCAAACCAACCAACCAACCAAAAAACCCAAAAAACCCAAAAAAAACCCCAAAAAAACCAACAAACCCAAATCAAACCAAACCAGAAAACTACTCGCAAAATTCAGTATTTTACCTTGTTTAAATGCAATCTCTTAAAAAAAGAATTAGAATATTAAGAAAGGGATTGTGCACATTACAAAATTTTCCAAATGTGCCTTTTGCAAAGAGTACCAAAATGAACTGGAATGAAACTTCTCTCACAAATATTGCTGATTTTGAGGAAGGGGCACCTTTTGAGGGAAATACATCCTAGAGAAATGTTTGCAGTCCGCTGCTGAAAACTAGCAGATCATCAAACACCAGGCTAATGCAGCAGTGAATACTCTCCAAAATGTTTCTGAAAGTCACTTCCAAGGACAGACTACAAAGATCAATTGATTTGTCAAAAGCGTGAAAGGCCATAGTCTACAGTTCTCACAGGAATGTGCCAGACAGTGCTATTTATGACATGCTAAAATATAAGAATAATTCAGAGCCTGAGAACTACACACTGCTAAGAGTCCCTTCCAGCTTGGGCTGTTCCATAATTCTGTGAGTAAACTGAGATCAGAAAGAAATGCAACGCTGTGTTCATGGCTCAAATCAGACTCCTTGGTTTACATCTGTGTTTCTTACAACTCCTTTCTAATGTGGCTTGTAGCCGTAACTCAAATGATGCCAAGTGCTTGGGACAGCTTCTTAAGACATCTTAGGGCCCACCAGATTTGTGTGCACCATCCTGCCAATGCCACTGATAGAGCACAAGTGGCGTCCATATTCACAGGCTTTGGTGATGTGCATGGATATTCATAACATTTCCAATGCCTGGCTTTTCTTTTTTTCCTCACTAAATCACAGAATCATAGAACAGCCTGAGTTGGAAGGGACTACAAGGATCTTTGAGTCCAACTCCTGGCCTTGCAGGACACCCCAACAATCCCACCCTGACCTGGGAGTGTTGTACAAACACTCCTGGAGCTCCGGCAGCCTTGGGCCCATGACCATTCCCTGGGGAGCCTGTTCAGTGCCCCAGCACCCTGTGGGGGAAGAACCTTTTCCTAAAATCCACCCTAACCCTCCCCTAACACAGTTCCAGCCATTCCCTTGGGTCCTGTCCCTGGTCACACAGATCAGAGCTCAGGGTCTGCCCCTCCTCCTTGTGAGGAAGCTGCAGAACTGCTGTGAACTCTGGCCTCAGTTTCCTCTTCTCCCGCTGAACAGACCAAGTGCCCTCAGCCACTCCTCATGTGGCTTCACCTCCAGGACTTTCAACATCTTTCTACTCACAGAAGAAAAGCTAAAGAGCAGAACTGGTTGGCCAAAATAGAGATGGAAATTACAAGACAACAGTTTCCTCACTGAAGTGAACAAAGAGCATCAAGAAGCAGGAAAGCTCAAGGACAAAGTCTAAGGACAGCTCCTTCCTGACCCTTCTGTGACACAGAGTACACAGAGTTGGCTGAAGGGATGAAGCTCCCACTTCAGTTAATACTTTCTTTGCCTCCTGAGTTTAAGGGGGGTCTTCACCTCCACAAGGGGAAACGATTTGAGAGAGGTAAGAGAGGAAATGTGAAGTTTTGTTCTGTCAGTGTCAGAACAGTGCATGCAATAGGAAACTATTCGGCTCATCTCTTCAGGCCAGAGTGGCCATGGGGATCAATTGCCCTGACTTCCTACCCAACAGTGCTGCTCCCCACAACTCCCTGACAGGAGGGTGTCGCCAGGTGGGGGTCAGCCTCTTCTCCAAGGGAATGGAAAACAGGAAAGAACCTGAAGTCACATCAGGGAAGGTTCAGGTTGCATATTAGGATTTTTTTTTTTTTTTTCTGAAAGAGCAGTTAAGCATTAGAACAGACTGCCCAAGGAAGTGCTGGAGTCACCAGCCCTGGAAATGTTCAAAGAATGAGTGGACATAGCACTTCATAATCTGGTTTACTGGGCATTGTGATATTCCACTGAGGGCTGGACTTGATGACCTTTGCAACCTTAATGACTCTGTGAGCAGCAGTTCTTGAAGACCATGCATCACTGCTCATTTCTGCAACAAAACGCGGAATCACCAACTGGTCTGGGTTGGAAAGGACTTTAAAGATCACCTCATTTCAACCCTCCCGCTAGAGGGGCAGGAACATCTTCCACCAGAGCAGGTCGCTCAAATCAGATAATCTAACTGAGCTGCAGCAGGGCTGGTTCAAGGCTTTCCCAAACATTAGATGCAATGCACCGTTCCAGTGATTCCAGGGAGCTCACGGGAGTGAGAAATGACCACAGATTCCAGGAAGGAGTAAGGTCAGGAAAGAGCTGGAGAGCTCTGGATAGTGAGAAAGGACTGGACAAGGTGAGCAGCCATTCTAGGTTGAGGGGAAGTGCAGTGAACAGAGTTTGGTGGGTTTTTTAAAGGGTGTGAATTTGCTCTCTGCCTCCAGACCAGCTCCTGGAGGGATATGGTATCCGCTGTGCCATTCTACCCCACTCCTAGGACTTCCTTCTCTCTCCTCAGTCCCACAGAGAAAAAAAAAAAAACCTCCCAAGACTCACAGTTCCTCTCCTAGATCTCCCTCCTAACCACAAACCCCAAGCATTTAATAGTAAAATCACCAGGATTTGGTGTTTTGTAGGTAAAAGTGCAGTATGGCAAACAATCTGGAGACATAAGAAATGTGAGAAGATCTTAAAATTTCTCATATTTTCTTCTTTTTTGGTTATTTTGCCCCCAGTAGTTTCCTAACTACAGGTCCTGTCAGTCTTTTACTGGCCTAGAAAAGTCAGGCTCTTCCAGCTTCCACTGGCAAAGCACTTTCCCATCCACCTGATCATTCTTGCTGTTCTTCTGTGCATCCTGCCTGACCAAATTTAGGTCACCAACAATGCACACAGCATTCCAGATGAGGCCTTGAAGAATTAGCATTTCCCAGGTATTACTGAATGTGTTTGTCCTGAGATTTTCCAAGACTTGCACCTCGATTTTCATGGCTACAATACTCTGGTGGCTCAGTTAGTGACACTGGCACTCTGGCTGAGTGAAGGACAGGCAGCTTCTGGAGCCAGGCCAGAGCAGGGACACCAAGGGCATCAGAGTGATGGAGTAGCTCTGCTGTGAGGAAAGGCTGAGGGAATTGGGATTGTTCAGCCTGGAGAGGAGAAGGCTTTGGGGTGACCTCACTGTGGCCTTGCAGTGCCTGAAGGGAGCCCACAGGAAAGATGGAGAGAGACTCTTGACAAGGGCCTGGAGTGACAGGAGAACGGGGAATGGCTTCACACTGACAGAGAGGAGGTTTAGATTGGATATTGGGAAGAAATTGTTCCCTGTGAGGGTGGTGAAGCTTTGGAACAGGTTTCCCAGAGAAGCTGTGGCTGTCCCAGCCCTGGATATATTAAAGACCAGACTGCATAGGGCTCTGGGCAATCGAGGTGTCCCTGCCCAAGGCCGGGGGTTGGAATGAGACGGTCTTTAAGGTCCCTTCTAACCCTGGCTATTCCATGATTCCACAACTATTCCTTTTATTCACCCTCATCTGTCCCATCTCCAGTGGTATTTTCCCTTTCAGCAAACTGATAATTTTACATGAGGCTTTCTGTCCATTTTCAGGGAAGGCAGGACTGAGATCAGAAGCGTTAGAGCAGGAAAGCCCCATTTTTTCCAACCTAGTACTCCCTGTAAATGGAGACTTTGAGACCAGCAGATGTAGAGCCAACCTACCAGGACTGCAATGATTTTTGCATTGTCCTAACAGCAAAAAAAATGTAGGAGGCACAGAGCTTGTCTCCACATCTACCTCTGCCGCCCTTCTGTTGTTCTACTGCTTAAGAATTGCAACTACATTTCTTCTGCTTAAAAAGCTGTCTCCTTGGGAAATATGTCCAGGCAGGAGGAAGCTAAGACGGAGAGTGGTCAGGAATCCAGAGCCAGAAAGTGCTCCATTCAGCACGTGGAATTTGGTGGTCATGCATGCCCCAGGCCAGCCTGGCTCCTGCTCCAGCCAGGCACGTGAGTGGGGGTGTCAAGGACACAAAAATGCCAAGCACAGCACAGCAGACAGGGACTCGCCCTCACCTTATGGTGTGGCAGTGGCACATCTTCCCCAGAGCAGAGAGGCAGACAAAGAGACTGTGGTCCAATTCTGCTTTTGCTGGGGATAAATTTGGAGTCACTTCACTGACGTCAGTGGAGTTATTCCAGAATTGCACCAGTGTAAAAGAGGGCAGCATCTGCTTTCTGAAAATGGATGCCATCAAGCTAATTGAAAACAACAGATGCATCAAGGAGCAGCAAGAAGGGATGGTAATGTTCCAGTTTTCTTGTAAAATATCATTTGATTTCCCTCCAGAGAATGTAAGAGAATAAACCAATATGTACTCTAAAAGCTAAACCTTTTGTTGGTGTAAAATTGTATACAACCTTTTAGGTGAATGGACCAATGTGCACCTGAGACACCCCAAACACTTACAGTCTAGTCATGTGCACTTACAGCCCTCTTCTTTGGGCCTGATTCTTCTCTCACACTCACTTAAGTCAGGAGTCATACCATCCACAATCCTAAGGAAACATTTATCTAACCTTGGGTAGAGAGCAGAATCGAGGCCCTCATTTTGTTAAACACACAATGTCTAGATTTGTTAATTAAATAGGCAAATTTGTGACTTATGCCACTTTTGGACTAAGGGTGTTCCAAAATTTTATACCACTGAATAAATATCTTTATATTAATTTAGTGAAAATGAAGCCAAAGAAAGACTTGCTGAATTTTCAATGATATTTTGTGTGAAGACAAAGGTTTCCCCTAATTATCTCCAATGAATAGTCAACACAGCTTCAGTATTTATGGTGGCCACAGAAACTGATAAGCACTTTCCCTCCTGCAAATCCTTTCTTTCCTTTCACTAAGAAGAAGCATTACACAGCAAAACTCAATTATTTCTTGGGCTGCCTCTTATTAATTGGCACTACAGACAACCTGGATATTTCCAGTGGTGAGGGTTCATCAGGGAATGTTGTAGGACTGTAAAACCCACATGCACCTCAGCTATGAGTTACCCAAAATGTAAAGCCATGTTATGATATTCAAACTTTTTGTGCCAGCCAACGGGCCCCAGACAGACTTCCCTGGAGCAAGGGAAAACCCACCCAAAAAGGGAAAAGCAAGTGGAATTAACATGTACTAACAGCATACGCTGCACTGTTAATTAACACAGTCCCTGTCTGCTTTCTCCCAAAGCATTTTTCTGGATTTATCTCCCTGGGTAGGGTCTTGTGTTATGTAGGACCCCAGCCAGAACAAGAAGAGCTTCTTGAAACTTGCAGGCAACTTCCTCAGCCACTCTTTGGTGGCAGCTAAGGACACGCAGCATCCCCTGGTTCCTTTCATCAGGGGATTAAGCCTTTTCATCCTGCCAACACCTGCTCTCCTCCTTATGCCTAAAGCAGGTGTCTGCAATTCAGGCATTCTCCTGTGAACCTGCTGAAAACTGATGGCTGAAAATGTCTTCAGAAGGGGATCTGTCTCTAGTGCAAGCTTCAAGGAGCAATGGTGAAGGGCTCAAGGCTGTGATTTTGGTTTCATCAGCACATACTGGGCTATCCTGTGCTCCCGGATCTGCCATGGAGGGCAGTATCTTCCAATCCCCCATGAATCTGTCCATATCTTTCCACCATTGAGAAATAAATGCATAAAATCCTGCTGCTCTTAATTCCCGTCAATATAAACTTAAAGTTAAGCTTAGCTCTGCCAAGTTTGGTAGTACTTACTTGGATTTGAGTCAGATGAGAGCTTTTAGGAATGCTGTGGTTGACTCCTACTGTAATCTGCAGATCTTTCCCTGATGTAAACAGGACCTCGAGAAAAGAACAAACAAAAAGAAGCAATTTAACAAACAGTACGCATGCCTGCATTTGTTGCAGAAGATTGAAGGTGGAGTCCAATATAATCCAAGGTAGTTGCACTAAAAGGAGTTTTGCCAGCTTGAATCAGCAGATGGTGAGTATCTGGCTCATACTACATTTTCTGTAGTTTATAATTATCTTTCTTTCTTCACCTAGAACCAGATTCTCCCTTTAGGCTGCAAATCTTAATTAGGAAATCCTTCCTCATTAATTTCAAGAAACTCTTGGTCGTTAATTTCCCAGAACAAAAAAGAAACCTTACCTATTTCTGCAATAGCAGCAGATGCTGGAGCTGTTTGTTCCTTTGCTTTTAGGGTTGATGCTGTTCTTTCCATCACCATGTGGAAGACACTTCAGTCCTTACCCTGTCTCTTGCTGCCCTGAATTTTCTTTACACTCGCTCTTCTTTATCCCATAGGGATCTCTGAATGAGAGGATCCAGGAGAGAAGACCAAGTCCAGTCACCTTCACCCCCACGGCTGCTGTAGCAGTGAATTTTTATCCACAAAAGCTGGATCAAAAGACCCAAACAGAAAATTACTCAAAAATCCCGAATTCCAATGTTTTTCAAGAAGGAGCAGAATTGGAATTTCATCTTGGAGGTAAGAGCAGGAATCCACGAGTAAAACACCACAGAGCAGGTCTTCACACCTCTCATGCTTCCAGTCCTTTGTGTGGATAAAAGAATGGTGTCCTTAGTAAAATTCTACCTTTCCTTTCTTCCTGATCTCCAAGATGATTTCTGCCCTGTCCTGCTTTGGTACAAAACATCCTGTGGGAAAATTATCAGGGGAACCAACTGTCACAAACCAGCCACAGGATCTGGAAGGTGCAATAGTCGCTTCCACTGCAAAACTATTTCCTAGTGAGATTGCTGCAAGAGAAATTTCTGGGTCTTTAATGTAATGCTTTAACTTGCATTCCTTGTCACCAGGCACCCAGATGACTCTACATTCACAGGCTGGTTGACCCTCAGCTCCTTGGCTGAGTGCTCACATTGTCCTTCACACACTCTCCAGCTCTCCATCTGCAAGGATGGACAAATCAAATCTCTTCCCATCTCTAGGTTTGCACTCCCTGCTTTCAAAGACTGGAGACTGCCCACCTGAAGTTGGACAGGGCAGCTGTACACGATATAAGGTGATGGGATCAGCTCCAGTAAGCAAAGAAAACATCTGTAAAGATAAGGTGCTGATATCTGAACACAAAATATCCAAGGAGTGCTTTTGCTTGTAGCCACAGTCACAGCACAGAGAGAAACAGTCCGGGAGGTTGTTATGGAAACAAGTCCCGGGAGGTGCCTACTTGGCTTCACAGGGATGTACTCTACCTTCAGAAGGAAACAGATTTGCATTTTGAACAGCCGGAGGGAGTGCTAAGGGCTGAGAACTTGAGGTAAGGTTTTTGAAAGCATCTCTGTGATTCGGTGGCACGAGACCTCTGGTAAAGTCAACAGCATGGGTGCCACTGTGTCACTTCAGTCATGTGAAAAAAAAAAAAAACAACCAAACGGAAGGCTCCTTAAAAAAGGTCAAATTCCACAAGTTCTGTAACATGTAGCATTACTGATGACTCTGGGACATCACTGCTTTTCAAGAGGTGCTTAGGGAAGGATTTACATGCCCCAAGTGAGTCCCAAGGTTACAGTTTCCACACTTCTCTTGGAGTTCTGTATTTCTCTTAGAGCCAACACAGAAAACCCGGGGAGCAAACACCATTCCTACTTTACACATTTTCACATGCGCTTTTCTTTTCACAAACATGGCTCACAAAAACTGCGCAGAGCTGCTTTGCTCACCACAGAATTCCATTGCACCGTGAGTGCAATCTGTGGGCAGGAGATTCCAAAACCCACTAGAAACTCACTGCTGGATCCACCTGGAAACTCACTGCTGGATCCCACCCAAGGGCAGGACACCTCTCTCCAAGAGGATCTGTGTAAGACATGCTGGGATTCTGCTACCAGTGATCTGCCTCACATCTTTTTTTCTTGCTGGAGTCTCCGTGCCCAGTTGCCTGCTGTGCTGGTCAGGAGAACAACCTGTTCTGGACAGGGAGGACTCCTGCCTGGCAGGGCCAACAGGGCCAGGCCCAGGGGGAGAAACGAGCACAGGAATTTTCTGACGTAGGCTCAGCGTGTCTCATGACTTCTTCCTGAACTTGTGTTCAACCTGAGTTTTTTATATCTTACTTTGGGGGAACTTTTATCAGCTGATAGACTCAGGCACACAATATCCCCAAACATGGGCATTCTGCTGGGAGAGGGCAGCAGCCTCAAAACATCCCTCTTAAACAGCAGCTTCATTTTGCCAGTTTCTGGCAACACAAAATTTGAAGAACAGACCCTCTCCTAGCCTCACAGTAAAGATTTCGTTCAGGTGACCCCAGAACACAACTAAGAACACCACCAAGACTAAGACACACTAAGAACTGGACAACTTTTACACAAAATCAACAGAGATGCCACCATGCCCCTCAGTCCCACTTATTCACCAGGACAATTTACCCACCAGCTGATTACATGTGACAAGGGATGCATAATGGTCCCCGAGGCCCAGACCTTCACAACCTTTTCCTCAATTCCAGGAAGCAAAGAGAAATTAGGCTTTATTCAGGCAAACCCCTCTGAGCTATGAGCCCTCACCACATCAACCTTGTGTCTCCCAGACTGAGACAAGTGGCATTTTCCTACTGATTTCAGCAAGAGAGAGAGAGCAGAGGTTTTACTATAGTGGTTGTGTGCTGACCCTAAGGGAGATCCCTGCACGCTAAAAATATTTGACAAGGCAATGGGACTCTGGAGAAATGGAGCAGTTAGGATTTGCACAAACAACTTCTACCATATGAGCAGAGCCAGGATGGAGAGAGGCCACAATAAAAGCACTCTAGGCATGGAGCCATACCTCAAGACAACTGAAAACAGGCAGGATATTGAAGATGCAAGCAGATCCCACCTCACAACCAGTTCTATAGCTATAGTTTGACTATATTAAAGGATGGGGATCTGAGCAACCTGGTCTAGTGGAAGGTGTTCCTCTTTGGAAAGAGATGACCTTTAAGGTCTCTTCCAACCCAGGTGACTCTATGATTCTATGATATGCCTTTAGCATTCTTAGTCTTATGGCTGAAAAACACAGTATATACACAAAAATCTATTCTCTGTATTTTTGCACCTTGGCATTACGCCTGGTTAACGTATTACACGTGTCCCATGCAATATGTAGTACATTCCAATATGCATTTCATACAGTATGATGCAAGGCATTAATGGCTGCCTTTGCTTTCATACACATGCAGATGTGTGAATGCAGAATGAACACTTAGAATTAAAACAAGGACTTTTCCTTGCAGGAAAATCTGCCAGCGTTATCTGAAAGCATCCATTTCCCTTTATCACCTGCTGGCAGAGCTTGAAACATTTTTAAAGTTAGATGTAAGGCAGAGCTGACTGAAACTAATGAAATGATCTGGGAAGCAAAACATGTATTTGAAGATATAAATCTCTGGTCCCTTGGCAAACCCAGCACTGCAGGCCAAGCTATGCATATTTTGCATGGCTGGCACAAATTGCTCTCATAAAACCAAGTGCAAAAACACTGCTGTCCCTCCTATCCATGAAATGCCAGGAACTGGCTAGGCCAGCAATAAATACAGCAAAAGCATCTCTTCAAGGCTCGCTGTTTCTCCCCTCATTCAAAGGGTCTGGAGGATGCTGCTGACTTTATGCAGACAGCTTAGGGAAGTTTGTACGCGTGCCAGTCTCAGTTTCAAATGTTGACACACTCACCCTGAGGCATTTTATGCCTGTGACTTGCTAAACCAGCACCATCCTTTGCACAGCACAGGTGCAGAGCTGTCTGTGGTCAGGATTTTTCTGCCACGTCAACAAAACGCCAACATGCAAACTTCCCTCAGCTACACAAATGCCCAATTAAAAAAAGCAGCGGAGTCGACTGCTCTCACATGCCCGAATACAGAGCTGGGTATCTGAAGCACAAAGCACATCTCATTAAAAGCTATTGTGTGAAGATGAACCCTGCAGATAACAAATGAATTTACTCAAACACGCCTTGCATCAGAAGGCACTTACCACTATGAAGATTTAGTTGGTACTATAAAAGCCAATTAACATCAGGGCACTGGCATAAATAAGGCTGAGATAAGCTCAAAACACAGAGAATCTTCACCAAGCCTGTTGACTGCTTTAAGCCTGTTTTTGATACATGATGTATGGTCACAAGTAGCAAAGAGCTTTTAGATTTATGCACCTTTTTTATGAAACACAAACCATGAGGATCTTTTTGCATGCCAAGGGGGTTGCAAAGAAAGCAGGCATCTGCTTGCTGGCTTTCCCCTACAGCTGCAGAGCTCCCTGTGATCCTGGCTGCAGCGTTTCCATTATTCAAAGGCAATGGCATGGCAGGCGTGACTGATCCCACAGCCAAGGGCACTGCGCTGGCACAGGGACTGAGAGCACGGCTCGAGCCAGATGTTTGTAGCCCCTTTAACTGTTTACTCTGCTGAATGCTTCTGCTGAAGCAGTGGCAAGGGCTTCTCTGCTAGTGGAGTAACAAGACTTGGTTTCGGAGAAAATGTTGGATTAAAGCAGTCATCAACAGCAGAGAAAGAAATGCACAAGGGAGTGGGGATGACAGCTAGCACTCCACGGAATAAAGCACGAACATTTCTGGCTGCACACAGTAATGAGAAACAGCAAATCAGGCCAGAAGAGCCCATTATCACAATCATTCTGTTTACGGTATCACAATTCACAGTCTGGCATGTAAATGCTGAATAGATCCAGCTGCTTGTAGGAAGACAACTGTAACAGCAGCTTGGAGCTCCATATCTGGACCCAGGACAACAAAATCCATCACACCTCTGTCAGCATTTTCTTCTCTTTATATCCCTGGTTATTGGGAGGAATGAAGTTGGAATATTTCATGGACTCCAGGTCTTCTGCTTCCAGGAATTCAGATTTGCTGAGGGACTGATTACTGTCCCCCTTCTTGGGCTCAGAGAAGGGTGACTGTTGCTGGCCACAAGTGACATGGGTGTACTGACACTGCTCTTCGTGGTCAGTCTCTCGGTGGTAGAAGTAGTTGAAGTTGGACACGATGACAGGGACAGGCAGGGCAATGGTGAGCACACCCGCAATGGCACACAAGGAGCCCACAATCTTGCCACCAATGGTCATGGGATACATGTCCCCATAGCCCACGGTGGTCATGGACACCACCGCCCACCAGAAAGCATCAGGGATGCTGGTGAACAGTGAGTCAGGGTCATCAGTCTCTGCAAAGTAGACGGCGCTGGAGAAGAGGATCACCCCGATGAAGAGGAAGAAGATGAGGAGGCCCAGCTCCCTCATGCTGGCCTGGAGAGTCTTCCCTAAGATCTGCAGCCCCTTGGAGTGCCTGGAGAGTTTGAAGATCCTGAAGACTCTGACCAGGCGAATGACTCTGAGGATGGCCAGGGACATGGCTTGCTGCTGGCCCCCATTGTTGCTACTGCTCCCGGGCTGCTGCTTCTGCTGCTGCTGCTGGGCCAGCTCAGTGCCCAGGGTGATGAAGTAGGGGATGATGGCCACGATGTCGATGATGTTCATGATGTTGCGGGAGAACTCAGGCTTGCTGGGGCAGGCGAAGAAGCGCACGAGGAGCTCGAAGGAGAACCAGATGATGCACAGAGTCTCAATGAGGAAGAAGGGGTCTGTGAAGAATGGGCCAGAGCCGGCGGCAGGACGCAGGGGCGGGGGGGTCCCGCTTGGCGGTGGCAGCGGCGGCAGCAGCAGCGTCTCGTCCCCGAGCTGCGCAGCCTCCCCGAAGCCGGGCTGGGGGCCCTTGGGCTCCTGGCGAAACTCAGGCAGGGTCTCCAGGCAGAAGATGACAATGGAGATGAGGATAACCAGCACGGAGACGATGGCGATGGCCCGAGCTGGCCCGGAGCTCTCAGGGTACTCAAAGAGCAGCCAGACCTGGCGCTGGAAGTGGTGCTGGGGCAGGGGCTTTTCCTCCTCCTGGATGAAGCCCTCGTCCTCCCGGAAGGTCTCGATAGCCTCCTGGCCCAGCTGATAGAAGCGGATCTCCTCCAGGAAGATGTCGAGGGGCACATGGACGGGCCGGCGGAGCCGCCCCCCGGACTGGTAGTAGTAGAGGATGGCGTCGAAGCTGGGCCGGTTGCGGTCGAAGAAGTACTCGTTGCGGAGCGGGTCGAAGTAGCGCACCCGGCGGCTGGGGTCGCCCAGCAGCGTGTCGGGGAAGATGGAGAGGGTCCGCAGCTGCGTCTCGAAGCGCAGCCCCGAGATGTTGATCACCAGGCGCTCGCTGCTGCAGCAGCTGCCGCCGCTCCGCTCCTCGCCCGGCGCCTCCGCCTCCGCCTCGCCGCCCGCCCGCGGGGCCGCCAGCGCTAGCGGCTCCTCCGCCCGCATCCCGCCCGCTCTGCCCGGCTCTGCCCTTCCTCGCCTGCCCTTCCCTGCCCTCCGCCTCGCCCCGCTCGCCTTCAGCGCCCGCCGCCCGCCTCCATCCGCCTGTTGCGCCTCGGTGCGGCCGCGCTCGCCCGGCGGCTCCGCGGGGCTCCCGGCGCCGGCGGCTCCTCCTCCGGCCGCGGGGCTCGGGGCACCGCGCTGCCGCCGCCGCCGCCGCGCCCGGCTCCGCGCTGGCTCCCCGCGCACACACACGGACACTCGGACACACGGACACGCGGGAGAGAGAGCGGGAGAGGGAGATGTAGGAGCACACACGCGCGGTGTCACACACGGGGAGAGGGGCACACGCAGACACACGCAGGCACCCGCAAGGAGACACAGACACACAGACACGCACGCCGCGCCAGCGCCGACACGCTCAGCTACAGACGGATGCGCGCACCCGCCGACGGGGGATGCTCGCCCCACCTCTCCCCTCGCCACGGAGGACACAGCAGCCCCAGCCCAGGGGCGCCGGGTTTTGGGGGGAGACCCCCGAGGGGAAGCCGCTGGGAGATCTGCTCTCCGGCCAGGAGCTTAGCAACAGCTGGTCCAAAGGGCGGCACCGCCGCCGCCCTTCTTTCGCCCACCTCTCTCCCCTGGAATCCTGCCCTTGTCCCTTCAGGCGAACCCCTGCCGGGGGCTGTCCAGCACCGCCGGCTCTGGGCAGGGCTCAGAGCTCAGCCGTGGGACCGGGCTGAACTCGGTGTTGTTCCCGTCCCCGCCGCAGGCTGGAGTTGACCTTGAGCCAGTCACTCCATGCCTGTGGCTCGCGGACCTCCATTTATAAATGTCATTGCCATGATGCAAGCACGACGGTGGCATCGGACCATCCACAGATGGAGACAACCTGTCACGGTAAACAGTGCAAGCGGGGAAAGACACAGGTAAATACAGCTTCTGTCGTCATTTGGGGTGGATTGACTTTGCCTCTTTTCCCACATACCAAACATGTGAGCTTGCTCATTTTTTCTTTTTTTTTTTTCCTTTTTTTTTTTTTTTCCTGGTCCACCACCATAGCCAGCACTAAGTCCCTCCAAAATCACAATTTGCATTTCACAAGCAATCAGACTACCAGCTCTTTTGGCTTTAGAAACCTGTGGCTTGCCCCGTTCCTGTCACGCTCGGCGTTTGAAAGCGCAGAGAAACTTACGACATTGTACTTTCTCCTGAAACAACCCGAAAATGGGGCTAACAGTTGACTCTGCTTCCATCCTTCCCAGGACAAAAGTCTATCTTTCCCTTGAAAGCCCTTTGTCGGCGCTAAATGTTATTAACCAGGCTTTTTTTCATCGCAGCATCTGATGCCTTTGCTGGCTGTAAGCCATGTGCTTAGCCTACACCATCTCTTAGCAGCACGGATCTAGAGGAAAACATTCCCTTTTTTTACCCCTCCCTCCTAACTAGCTGGCGATTCCTGGTTCAGGCTCTGGACATTTTGAGCAGCTGACTTGGGCTGCTTTCTTCGGCTCTGTTCTCAGGAAGGAGGTGAATATGATTTAAATGTCACTTAATCCCCTTTCATTTCTTACTCATTAGCATTGAAGACGGCTGTTGCAAAAGAAAGCATATTTTTTTCATTTATGGGGAGATGGCTGTCACACGAGGAAGCGTATTTTTGTTTCATATTATACATAATTGGGGTATGGCAGCCAGATGAAAAAGACTTTGCTGGAGAATATACCTATTATTTGAAAAAAAAATCGATGTTTGCTTTTGTAATAGTAAAATGCTTCTTGCTGAAATTTCTTTTTCAATTATTACAATGAATTATTCATTCCCGGGATTACTTGAATCATAATTATGATTTATTCATTTGCAGGGTTAACTATTGAGAAGTCCCTTCAAAACAGCTTTGACCGGGGGGATGGGAAAGCTTCCGAGGTTTCTAAGAGGACACACAGGGCACATCTACATGACAGAGCTCACCCTTTGCTAGGTTTGAAGGAGCAAGCTTCAGTCAGCAGAGCAGAGACAGCGTGGAGCTCCAGCACGGTTTGCAGGACCATTTTTCCAGCCCACACAGACATTCCATGCTGCCACAGCTCCGGGCTTCCCGTTACCTGGGCGAGCAGCGCTCCAGACAGCCGAGGTGCTCCCTGCATCCCATCCCTCCCCACCCTGCAGACACAGCCCAGCTCCGAGCAGGCACTCAGGACCACCTGGGCTTGCTCCTGGCAGCCCTTCAGAAGCCGCTGTCCCTCCTTTGGTGCGCTCACAGCGCACCTCGGGCTCGGTGTGAAAGCCAGAAGCCCCGGCAGTGTGCAGCACAACTCTTTTCAGCACGCAGCCTGTTCCCGAGGCGCTCTGCACCGCGGTGCCTGTGCAGCCACACCCCTCACTTCTATATTAAGAGGCAATGCCAGCTGCCACGATTCAGCCTCCGTGCAGATCCTGCTGGGCCAGCAGTTCCCCATGGCACACGGTTTGCAGAACTGGAGGCAAGGGAGACCAGGAGACGTCGGGAGGGACAAGGACAGTGTTCCCAAAAGCCACACTGCTGCACCATAACGCTCCCTGGAGAGAGATTTGGGGGCTGGCTTGGAAGACAGCACCACGAGGGCAGTGCCACCTCAGGGTGCCACTAAGCTCCTCTTTGAAGCACAAAGAGGTTGTGATCACATCTCCAAGCTCAGGTCTGGCACCTCGCTGTGGTTCAAGAGTTTCTGATGACTACACCCTCTGGCAGGCTGTATTGGTCATTTATGCCAAGGTGCAAAAAATCCCTTCAGAGATTCATGGGGAAAATTGTATTGACTAGCACAGGACACCCAGGGCTCTCATCCTACTCCAAAAACAGGAGGGACACTGTCCTTCCAGGCCTGGTCCATACAGGCACTGTCAGTTTGCAGCACAGGAGTTCAGTTTCAACCATTCCCTTGGATGCACCCCAAAACGTGGCTCAGCATTTTGGGTAACACTGCCACCCTTTGGATTTCCTTTAGCTCCCTTTTGCAGGATTTAATGTGATCAGCACTGCAGCTGCCAAAATGTTGCGTCTGTGTAGCATTTTTGCAGGAAAGCCAAACCCAGACACCCTCACTCCAAAACTAAGATGTCCCAAGTGGGAATCCATGTTTGAGGTTAGGGCATGCAAAACTTTTTAGCCACTTCCTTGTCTTCCTGCATTTCCCAGTTACCCCATCATCTCCTGAACTTTCCAATTCCCTTCTCCACAGCTCCTGTGCTACCGCTATCTTCTGCTTCTCACATTCAGGTAACTTTTCCCACTTATGGAGTTTCTCATCCCTATAACCCTACTACAGTTTCTTCACTTGCTTGCAGCCCAGTAGCAAAATACTTTTCACATCCCTTTTCTGAAACTCCTTTTGGGGCTGAAGGCTGTCCAGTAAGTGCTGGAGATGCTGACTGACCACTGAGCCTTCAGCAGAACAGCTTGACATGCTTTGCTCGTGTAACATCTTGTAACACGCACCCCCACCAGATGAAGAAACAAGAACACCTTCTATACCTGCAGTATATTTTGGTGATCAATGCACCTCTAAAATCATCCATCAACACCTTCACTCACAGCCTGGGAGGCACAACAGAACCTCCCACAGGCTGGAGGCCCTGGGGTAGGATTCATTTCCCAGGAGCCAAAATATTCCACACATCAAACAAATCCCCACAGTCTAAAAAGAGCAATAGACAGGGAAATTTTTTTTAAAAATGCAATAGCTGGCAGAGCATCCCCATTTGAAATGGTAATTTACACTTATGCACGTACCAATTACAGCCAACTTCATACTTCCCTTCTTACTCAGAGCCATAAATCTATAAATGAGAGTGTCAAACAGGGGAGGGAAGCAGAATTAGCTTTAGCCCTGGAGCTGTTAGGCACACCACTCGGAAACAGGAGTTCTCCTGGTTTGTTCTCTCATGAGGAAGCAGGAGAAACCTGAAGGATGTTTATTAACATCCTTCCAGGCATCCGAGAATCAACTGCTGCAGCATCAAATGTTCGTGGTCAGAGCCCTGAGTACCTTCAGCCTCTTTATTCTGCTCCAAGTGAAAGCCTGGGTTTGAAACATTGCTCTGCAACTCACAGAATGCCAGATTCACTTAGGATAGCAAAGAGCAGTGATTTCACTGCATATGGGCAATGAAATCTTGGCTTTCCTATTTGTTTTACACTCCAAGAGGGAAAAAATGCACAAAGAATTCTCAATTCATGTAACTGCAGATCTCAAAGCACCAGACAGCAACAAGGTGAGGAGAGTTGGGGCATCGCACAATACCTGCGTATCCATCATGACTTCATGCATCAACCACAATGAGCAGGGATAAAAAAATGCCAGTTTTTTCAAAACAGATGTAACCCTGATTATTCTCTGATGGGAAACCATCCATCCTAGTCCTAGAATCATAGAATGGCCAGGGTTGGAAGGGGTCTTAAAGGCTATCCTATTCCAAACCCTTGCCATGAGCAGGGGGGACATGTTCCCCTAGCCCAAGCAGCCCAGAGCCCCATGCAGCCAGACCTTGGGCAGTCTCTATACTGCCCTTTGAAAAGGGTGCTGGTACCACTGCTGACTGATGGACGAAGAATTGCACTCCATGAAGTGAAGGCGATAGTCCCATTCCCTGGGTCAACCCAGACTATTCCTGGAACGCTGTCCTTTCCGTGTGTTCTTGTACTGGCAAAAATATAAAATCATATAACTAAAGATTTTGTCACAATACTGGGATAAATGGAGGAGGGGAAGACAAAACAGGTTGTACCAGAAACTTTCACACAAATATTTCCTAGCTTTCAAGTACTTCCCTTAACCTAAAGTGCCTTTAATACTGTGTTTGTCTTGGGTTTTCCCCAAAAGAACTATCTATAGAAGGGTAACTTTTAAACCTTTTTTTTTTTAAATCCCTTAAATATTTCCTGTGTAAGGACATTGATTTTTTAGGTTTTTTTTCAGATGCCCTTTCCCAGAGAGACATTGTGTGTGTATTTCAGGGAATTCACATTTCTGTTTATCACTTGAGGAAAATCATTCTGGCCTGTCATAGTTTCTAGGTTCACAACACAACCCTGTGGTGTGTAAGCAAATGAATGAGTGTGACAGACAGTGACAGCATTGTGCAGACCCCTCACCAGGGAAAGATGGATGGTTTAACAACTTTTTGCTGGGCACCTTAAAATGACTGAGGTGTACAAATACTATGTCAGGTTTTGCAGCATCAGATGCAACTGCTTTGACTGCTCTGTTCATATTTAAGCTGATCTTTGTCCCCTTGTGGGTCTGTTCAACCCCTTTTGCTCCTGCACTCCAACATTTAATTTCCGTTCTTTAATTTATTTCTATCCTAGAGGCCCTGAGGTGGTCCCAAGTGTTTATCCTTCCATCCTGTGCCTCAGATCCTGTCCATGTCCCATCCTCCTTCCCATTTTCTATCTTCTCCCAGCCTTTTTGGTTTGTTGTTCTATTATTTCTCATTTCCCTGTTCCTTCTGCTTCTAATCCTTTTATTTAACTTTGGCTCACACCAAAACCCCAATATTTCAATGAAGCCTTGCTTCCATGCAAGAGAAAGGCATGATTTCCAAAATGACAGGAGATTCTTGAGAATTTTGCTGTGGAATTTGGTCCCTCTACATCTGGGTGCCCATCCAGTGCTTCTAAATGTACAGTGAGGAAAATTGGTTTAGCCCAAGTCCAGAATGCCCTTGCAAGCAGCCCTGGCTAAGAGCAGGTTGTACATGCTGCCAGTGGCACCTCTGATGTTTTCAGCTGGTGGTGCAATGTTTCCTAAGTGGCCCAGGAAATGATCAGTGCCTTACATCCTGTGTAAGGGTATGTGGAAGGAGAAAGCTTCTGCTTCTTTAATCAAGGTCCAATCAAGGATCCTTTCAATGCAAAGAGAGACTCTTGACAAGGGCCTGGAGTGACAGGACAAGGGGGAATGGCTCCACACTGACAGAGAGCAGGTTTAGATTGGATATTGGGAAGAAATTGTTCCCTGTGAGGGTGGGGAGGCCTTGGTACAGGTTGTCCAGAGAAGCTGTGGCTGGCCCATCCCTGGCAGTGTCCAAGGCCAGGCTGGATGGGGCTCTGAGCAACCTGGGCTAGTGGAAGGTGTCCCCATCCATACCAGGGGATTGGAATGAGATGATCTTAAAGGTCCCTTCCAACTTAG
This sequence comes from Chamaea fasciata, assembly GCF_029207755.1. NCBI lineage: Eukaryota > Metazoa > Chordata > Aves > Passeriformes > Sylviidae > Chamaea > Chamaea fasciata. The sequence continues at coordinate 51,860,758 of NW_027094090.1, forward strand.
ACTATTCTGTGAATCTATGATTCTATGAAAGGTGATAATAAAGGGAAAAACTGAAAGAAAAACACACAGAGACACAAAGAGATAACTGAGAAATTACAAACTACAAAATTATTCAGTCACTAATTTCAACAGATGAGAGCAATGAGAAACAGGAGGAGTTGTGACAATTGAGTGGGGCCTTTGAAAGTGTGGAAAATTGGGGAGAGTTTAGGAACTGCTGGTCACTTACAGCACCCCTTAACGATCATCCCTGAGAGCTTGAGGTCACCCAGTGAAAGTTCCACTGAGGGCATCTCTACACTCACATGCACTTGCAGCCTGTATAAACTATATTAAAAAGATAAACAAAACCAAAACAGACAGACAAAACCCAAGAGAAAATCAAGAAACAGCAGCAAAGGAACACCTCAGCTGTGGAAATTCATTACACTTACATTTGTTAGTCATTACAAGTTCTAACAGGCTGTTAGATGTTGCCTGTATTGTAACGAAACTCACTTTATTTTATGCCACCGTCTCTTTTATTGAGAGGGAACAATAAAGAAAGATTTTAGTGAGATGTGCACTGCTCTGATGTGAAGGGAACTCCCTGTTGCATGGGAAGCCCTCATCCGTTGTGTGTCATGCATCCACCCTGCCCCTTCTGCCTGTCCACAGTCCCAGCCACAAAGAGGGAAAGGATTTTGCCTTTCTCTAACTTTGAATTGCCCTTCACAGGGATTTCTGTTCACCCCTGGAATGGAAGTGATGAAACTTCTAGAGGTCATCTGGCTAAAAAAGGGTCACGTCCCCACCTGTGAGGGCACAGCTGGCAGCCCTGTGTTCCTTCTCTCACCTCAGGCTGCCTCTCCCTTCATCCCATTCTGTGACGTCTGTGCCCTCCAACTTCCCAGTGTCCTGCCTGCAGGCATGGAGAGCCCTGGAGACAGTTCCCAGCCTGCCACCTGTTACCCCATCCCTCCTGTCAGGAGCAGCAGGTCTTGTCCAGAACCGTCCCTCCCACTGATATGGGAACATCTGGTCTTGCCAGAGCTAAGAAATCCTCAGGGATTTCCATAGTAAAGCTCTGACAAGTCTCTAAAGGAATACATGTTAAAAAAAGAAAATGCATTGAGCAAATTTCTTCAAGAATGGCAGAAAGCACCATGACGTCAGAATAGTCTCCCTGCCAAATTTTCTGGCTCTGCTCAAAAAGTAGGAGAGCTTTGTAGCAAAATGAGTGTAATAACTTCTGACAGGCAGAGCAAAACATTTTCCACCAACTTTATTTCAGAGACAGTCAAATCTTTTTCTTTTTCCCCTGGTTTGTTTTAGCAGAAGCTTTCCAAATAAAAACAAGCAAGCAAATTAGCTCAGAGGTAAATAAGCCACATGAAAAAAATCCTATTTGAGCAGTCTTCAGATCAACAAGAAACCTTCCAGCTGGGGCAGAGAGGGTTTTACCAGACTCCTCAAGTATAACAGTAGTATGATCGTTGAACTTAGTATTTTGGGATTATTATTACCGAATATAAACCAAACAGACACCAAATTCGATTAAAGCTCAACCTGATGTACAAAACCCAGCACCAGTCTAAATCCATTCACACAGGCTTCCCACCTTCTTGGCTATAAAGGGCAGAAATAACTTTCCCTCTTCTTGACCACTGGAACATGAAGTCAATCTTCAAATAAACAGCAACAAAAAAACAGATGTAAGATCAGCTCTGTAAGAAAAGCCATCTCTTCCCCTGCATGAAAATTGCTGAAAAGCAGTGGGGCATTGCAAAAGAAGCTGAATGAAAAAAGTAAGAGTCACAGATAAGGTGAAGATGGAAAATATCTGACAGAAATCGCCCAGGCAAAAATCATCTGTGTCTGCTCCTGGACTTTCTGGAAACCACTGGAGGGCCACAAACTCTGATTCTTTCAGTCTGAATCAGATTTCAGGGCAAGAGGAACTGGATCCATAAGTAAACGGGGAAAGAAAAAAAAAAAAAAGAAAACAAACCAAAAAACCACCACACACACAAGAAAAGCTAATACATAAATTACTCAGTGAGACAGAGAAGGTACATATAAAGGACAAGAAAAAGTCTTAGGTGCTCACTGCTTTTTGGCTTTTTTCCTTTAGTTTTCCCAGCAATGTTGCCTCCCTCCCTGTTGTTTTATCAGGAATACAGTTTTGTCTCCTCCTCAAATGTCCATTATCTAGGAAACAAAAGCCATTGCACTTCCCTGGCTACATCCTGTGCTACAACTTAATGGAATCTGAACAATGTGTTAAGCTGCAGTGGGAGCTATACTGCAAATTCGTCTGATATGAGACCTCCAATTTTAGGTTTTTTCAAGATTTGGAGCTTGGCAGAGTCACAGTTTTAAGAACTAGATGCAGTTTAAAGCCTTCTGTGTCAATCTTGAAAGCAGATCTGGGAGAACTTTTCTGTAAACCTCTTTGAGAGCAAGGGTTTTCTCCAAGCTCCAGCTGCTGCCTGCAGAACATATCTGCAGCACCAATATGTAATTATCTCACTGGGATGTGATCAACCTGAGGCATGCAGGAAAGGCTCCTCAAAAGGGGAAGAAAAGTTTCAGGATCACCAGGGGCCAAGGAAAAAAGAGCTCTGTCCTTGTGCTGGTGTCAAACTTTAGATGTGCAGCTGGCACCTAACACCAGATTAAACCAAGGATTTGAGCCCTATGCACAGCCCAAAGCAGTGAATCACTCTCTTTCCATGACATCTCTCCTGTTAGATCTGTCTTATCCACTTATATCCAACAGTTTCCTAATGGCTGCCAAACCAGGCCTCAGCTCCTGGGAGGAGAAACAACAGCAGCACCACTTGTATTTCTATATTTTTTTAAAAAAAACTCACCCTGAACAGGCACAGGCTGCCTATAAAACAAACCTTTCTGAATCACCCTTTGGAATTTAATGAGAAATCCATAAAATTAACTTTTTATAGCAGTACCAGCTCGAGGCTTGCTGTGAAGATGTCAGCACCCAATGGACTGTGATTGTAAGGAACACATGCTACACAATCTTGGACTCGGGAGAAGCCTTTTATAGTAACTTAGGTACTGTTGGAAGGACAGGCATGGGAGCGGTTTTCCTTGGCTGGTGGAATCTCTCTGACCTCTTTTGGGATCACTGGGGGGGAGCCTGGAATGTCAGTGGAGCCAGGCTCTAACACTGCTGAGGGCTTTTCTGATGAACATTTTTGTAAAATGCTGTTCCAGCACAAGGGTCAAGCAAAATTCTTTAATTATAATGTTGATGCTCACTTCTTTAGAAAGAAAGGAGTGGGAACATCTCCCTCAGCCTCAGTTCTCTCTCCCAAGACTGACAAAATTTTAACTTTTTACTCTAATAACTAGAACTATAAAAGCCCTTTTCCTCTCAAAATGTCTAACATCTCTTTAATAACATGTAATGAAGAGGATGTGGTTGAATAATGCAATTCTTTTGCCCTAGTTCTAATACTATTTTTTTTATAGTGCTCATCTAAGTCACTAAAAGGAATTAATATTTTATTGCTTTCTATGAAAAATGCATAATGCCTTTCCCATAGCAAGGTTTCAAACTCCAGTTGCTTCAGTTCAGACTGGAATTCTTTTCTAATTCTGCTCTCACTGAAGTCAATAATCCTCTGTGGGAAAATACCTAAATTATTTGTTAAAAGATGAATTGGAGCCTTAAATTTATCATAAATACTGTTTTTTAATTTGAGCCATAAAGCTACTATCATATTTTAGTTCCACAGCCCTGAAAACCCAGAAATTTCAGTTCCTGTTTGCACACATCAACACATAGTAACCCTTTCTAGAACTCTACTTTGAGTAGCCCCTGATTTTTAGGAAAAGCTTTCTTTACAACATATATCATCTCCTAACCTTTTCCTGTTATATATCCCCGCCTGTGTGACGGGCCAGTCAAACCCTTGGAACCAAAATATTTGCAAACAAGGCTTTATCAGACTGTCAATTAAGCAAATATAACTGAACTGACAGGTCTGTGGAACCAAAACTATTGCTGGCATCTTGGTGTTGGAGGGAAAACAAGGAACCTCACTTGAATTTAAGAAGAGCTTAAGGATCCCTAAAGCAGCCAGATTCACTGCCAGACATCTAAAAATAAATGAAGTATTCTGGACTTTTAAAAAGCAAACAAAACTGCTCTTATTTCTCAGTAGGTTCTCAGGAGCAGCTTCTGTAGGATTTTTCCCAAGGGAACCATTTCACCTAAGGACAGTGATCCCAATCCTGCAGATTTTTACCCTGCTGAGAAGTGCTCTTTAAACCATAACATAACTAGCACCTATCTTGAGGAATGATCAGGAAATGTGGAATTCTGAACTTCGGATCATTTGCGGAGACATTGCTATTAATATTTAAGAATAATAATTAAAAAACCCCCATAGATCAGCTCAGGACAAAAATAGCATTAACTGCACTTCATTTTGTGAGGCATTTTGAGCTGTCATCAGAGCTTGCTATTGGAATGGAGCCTTAAAGATCACATCTATTTCTGTAAGCCCAAAATGACCGATAATTCTGCAAATGCTGAGATAATTCTGCAAAGGCTGAGCTTTTTGCAGCACCTGATGCCCAGGCTGTGGAGATCATTGCAGCCCAGTAAAACACTCCCTGTGCACTCCCAAACAACATACGAGGGAGGTTACACAAGAAAAAATATTTGCCAAGCCTTCAGAGGAAGGCTCTTGCACACATTTCTTTCTCTGCAGTCAACCAGTGCTCTCTCCCAAGCATATCCCCCAGGAACACTGGAAGGATCAGGCTGCTTTTCACTCCAGTGGGCCCCTTTGGCAGATGTTTCTGCAAAGGTAATGCAAGAACATGTTCTGAAAAAGGAACTCCAGCCTCCTTGTAGAGGCAACACTGACCTGAGAGTCATTCCTCTGCCTGTGTTGTTAGAAGGACATTGGTGCTACTGAAAACTCACTTAATGGATTTGCTTCCAGCATTCCTTCAATTATATGTAAGCGTATCCCGCCTGCAGTGACAGATTCAGAGGTTTCTGTGGCTGTGCTGCTCCTGCTCTGAGGAGATGCCTCATCTGCTGTTCATCTCTGACTTATGGGGAGATTGCAGCTGGATCCAGCTGAGCAGAGCACTGTGGCAACAAAGCAACATCAAACTGCTCAGGCCCCCAGCACCTGAAGGGAACTTACAAAAAAGATGTGGAGAGACTTTTTATAAGGAAATGTAGTGAAAGGACAAAGAGGTATGGATTTAAACAGAGGAGGTTTAGATTGAATAATAGGAAGAAATTGTTCCCTGTGAGGGTGGGGAAGCCCTGGCACAGGTTGCCCAGAGAAGCTGTAGCTGGCCCATCCCTGGCAGTGTCCAAGGCCAGGCTGGACGGGGCTCGGAGCAACCTGGGATAGTGGAAGGTGTCCCTGCCTATGGCAGGGGGTTGGAACTGGATGATCTTAAAGGTCTCTTCCAACCAAAACCATTCCATGATTCTGTGTCCACTCCTGCCTCATGTCAGATGAATTCACCTGACCTCTGACAGCCAAGGAAATGATAACCTAAGGGAACACCATGTGCCTGTCTTCCACTTTTTATCAGTTCAATGCACCAGAAATACACCTGTGGAAATTCTAAGTGCTTGTCATTAAGGGATTTGGTGCCTTAACCATGCATTTCTTTCTTCCTCCATTTTCCCTGCCTGCTCCTAAAGGGAAAGAGGATTCAACAGTGGTTGTTTATAAGAACCATAAGGCTGAACAGCAGCCTCCTGTGTCTTTCTGCTTTGCCCTTCCCCAGTGCCTGGCTTCCAAGGATGCTGCAGAGTGGAACAGGCAGGAAGGTGGCTGCTGTTCATCCCCACCTGGCAGCTGCTCCTCAGTTTCCTCTGAGCAGAGAACCAAGAATCACTCCCTCTATTCATCCTAGAGAGGGAGAAATAAAAAGCTTTCTTGGCATCAAATCTCAACTGATGATGATGCCTAATAATACGCATTTTCCATCAGAGGACTGTGCTCACAGAAGATTCCCAGACAGCCTTGGTTAAAATGTAATTCCCAAATCTTTGGAAGTAAAAAAGGACTACCATCCTCATTGTTTGAAAGGAGGAATCTGATCCCCGATTTTTAATTCCCAGGAAGACAAGTGAAAGAGCCTCCAGTGAACAATCACTGTTTCTGAGCCCAAAGTGCTATTGATTATCCCTGGGTAAACATGCAGACATTTGCTGGCAGCCATCAGGATTACATCAGGGTAACTGAGGTCCAAGGTACCCACAGGTCACTGGGAATGACTTCTCACTTCAGGAGAGCAAATGTATGCAGAACTTTGTCCTGGATCAGAACAAAAAATGAATGGAGAAGGACCTTCCAACAGACACAGATTTAAATTTAAAATATAAACTTGATAGTTATTTAAGCTACAGAGCTACTCCTTTGAAGGGTATTAAAACAGGTAGAATTTGTGGTGAGAGAAAAACAACCCTTAATACTTCTGAGGGACAGAATTTGTGTGCTCCAGAACCTTCTCAGTGGGTGGACTGCTCATAAAGTCAGAGGCACAGACAGACATAGCAATTCAGATAATTGGGTGAGGAACAAAAAATTAGGGATCATCACAAAATGGATTTCTCTCTGCTGTTCCCAAGTGATTGCCATTACTTACACCAAGGAATTCTATAATGAGTTCCAAGCACTACACGATGCCAAATCATCTCTCATTGATTTCTTTGGAAGCAAACCGATATCTCCACCTCCTTTTTTCTCTTTTGTGCTTATTACAGAGGCACTATACTTGATCTGAAGTCCGAAATCTTACCCCAGACTCACAGAATGTTGTAAACCTATGTGTGAGCTTGTTATTTCCACAAGAATCTGCTATGTTTGTGTGGTTTTGGTACATGTTGGAAAGGGGAAATTAATTTTCCATGCTAGTCAAGATCACACTCTCTGAGGTGCCTGACTATGGACAGTCAAAGTTAATGCACTTCTGAATCATTAATCCATTTTTCAAAGGAACGACATGCACAGATCTTCCCCAACTAACTGACATGAAAGGGAAACATTCTGCTGAATACAAAGATCTCCTGGTGGTGTCATAAAGGCGGTAAAACACTCCACCTGCAAAGTGACAGGAGGTGAATGCCTCAGGCTTCATGTGAAACAAAAGGTGCATTGAGCCTGAACGGTTCAGATGAAAGAATCCTTTCATTACAGGGTAGTTTGGGTACAAATTAAGTGAGTAGGCTCTTTCTCAGAACAGAACCACCTTTTCTTTCTCTGTCACATTCAGTGCTAAAAGTTTGGTGTCTGCAAGTCCCAACTTTTAAAGGGTCTTCTTAAACAGAGTGATTCCATGTTTCAGTAGCGCCTTCCACCCAAACTTCTTGACTCACCTTTAGAATTTTTGTCAGATTCACTTTTACTCTGCCCAGATATGTGGGTAGTTATTAAATCCAAGTAAGTGCATGCTTTGTACAAGTCTTAGGTATATTTGGGTATGTTTGCACGTATGTTTGGGTTGCAGGGCTGTGCTTATTTACAGAGTGATCCCCTGGCTGTAGAAATACATGTGTCCTTGTAAATTCATACGTGATGATGTTATTGAATATTTTAAGGAGTTTTTGCATGATGCATCTGAAAATGCACCTTAAAAACTGTTGTATTACCTTTTTTTTTCCCCCCTCACGGATAACTTTCCTGTTTTAGTGGTTTCAGATATTGGAGAACAGATGACCAATGCACAGAAAGAATAGGAAAATGGGGCTTACCTTCAAGCAAACAGTTCAGAGGCACTGCAGAATAACATAAATTTAACATCTGCTTTTCACTGTAAAGTTTCAAATATTTATTTCAAGAGAAATCAGGACTAGATTGCTCCAGAGACCAAGGTAAAATTGTTCTATAATTCACTCACAGAGAACAGCTCAGTGAGATTTAAATTAAGGCTTTAGAAGATGAGCACCTTCATTTTTGGTGCAGGGATGCTCAGCACCCTCCATTAATTAGCCCCATGGCTTCTTCTCCAGACAAACTACAAAACCCTAAAAAGGGTATGGCTTTGGAGCAAGCCAACCTTTGTGATGGGTCTTGCTTTGTAGATGGGGAAGAGACACAAGCTGAGTGCCCAAGGACACAAAAAACCCTTCAGTGGCAGGGCTGAGGTTATCTTGGAGTTATCTGTGCTCAGTCCACTGCTTTAATAGGCCCATGTCCATGTGTGGCACTGTGCCATCCCTCTCTTGTCACACAAAGCACATCGCAGCTGGTCATTCCTGGATACAGAGGTTTGTGTCTTCAAATTGGACTTGTTTCAGAGGAAACTTGTCCCAGAAATGCCCACCGCTGATCCGCCCTGACCTTTCCCCTCCCCAAGTACCCTATTCTCTTCCTGAAGATCCCGAACTTGCATTTGGCTGTCAGGAAGGGAGAATGGCAAACAATTAGAAGCCTACAAAAAATCTTTCCCATCTGCTAATGCAAGCAGGGCAAGTGAAGAAATGAGATACTAGACATGGGGCCCTGCCTTCAGGGGAAGATGCAAGGCTTTTCCCAGATCACAAAGGACTCCTGCTCAGCATCAGGCAGCAGCAACTCACCTGCAGTAAGCAGAGCATGTGCTGAACCCACTGAACACGGGATCAGAGCCTGAGGCTCTTTAGAGGACAAACACAACCCATCCCAGGCTCCTGTTTCACCACAGCCGGATGGGAGAGAAAGCAAAGCCTCCGAGTCTGCCACGCTCCTCAGAGCTTCAGACACACTGGAGGGAGGGTGAGAGCACCAAGGAGAGGTTTGTAATTGAATTTCTGTTTATTTTGGTCCAAGGTTGAGGTCAGTGCACAATGAGGAGGTTATCAGATGACTCATATTAGCCCGAGCACTGTGCTGGGATAAAGTTAGTACTGTGCCTACTGGGAAGATGTGAGGTTGTCAGATAGCCAGGGTACAGCCTTATATAATTCATTTCTATTCCTGAAGTAATTTTCTTGACCAAGTCTGAGAAGGGATGGAACATTCTTTTGTAGTGGCACAAGGGGTTGGGAATTCGGGCTTTATCCATAATGTGCTTGTCTGAATTGACAGGAAAACTCAATATTAACATACATTACTTGGACTTTTTAACAATTACCATGATAATAGGACTTATGCAGCAATATCCAGGGTTTTTCCTACCTGAAAAACCACAGATTTTTTTTGCTTTGTTTTGTTTTGGGGTTTTTTTTGTTTGTTTTTGGTTTTGCTTTTGCTTCATTCAAGTCCAAGGCAAAACCTCTGTGTTTTCTCTGTGGCAGGAGAATAGGACTTCCTGGGTGTCATGGGGGAGACACAAAATTAAAGAGATGACCCAGACAGGAAGTCAGGGTTACACAAAACAGATGCTGTGCTCATATATTTGAGCACAGGCCTGTAGAAAAGCCAGTCCACGATTATCCATCCTTTGGGGTGAATCATAAAACTCTCGTAAAGCATGAACAGCTATTTCAGGGAATCTTTTGAAAGCAAACTGGAATGACTTCAGTGGAGTGGCACCAAAGCTGTCCAGCCTTGAGAGTTTGTCTTGTGAGGAGAAGCTGAGGCAATGGAGCTTGATTACACTGCAAATAAAATTTTGGGGACATGTTAAAGCCACCTTCCAATCCCTGACAAGCTTTTGCCAAGGCCAAAGAGCTGGGATCTCACATGCCGAGCTACAGAACAATAGAGAATGGTCCTGAATTGAAGCAAGAGGAGTTCTTACTGAACAAAAGGGTGGTGAAAAAAGGCACAGCAAAATACCAAAGCACAGCAAGAGGTTGCCTAGAGATGTGGCATTCTATGGCATTAAAGGCTTTCAAGACCCAACCTGACACATTTCTGCACAACCTGATCTCACTTCAGATATAATGCTGCTATGAGCAGCAGGCTGGACTATGGACATCCAGAAATACTTGATTAATTTGAGTAATTCTGTCATTAAGCCCCGTGACCCTGAATTATGCCATAAAATGGTAGCAGCTCAGAGGCCTATGCAGCTCTGGCTTGTTTTGTGTTTTGTGCGAACACACGAAAACTTATAAAGAACACAATGTGGCTCCCTGTCTTCCAAGGCTTCCCCAAACCATTCCCTGGAAAGACAAAAGATGGAGACCAAGGCCATGAGGGTGTTTCTTGAAACTATGCATGCACAGTGGAAGAAAGACCCTTGACACGGGCCTGGGGTGACAGGACAAGGGGAAATGGCTTCACACTGCCAGAGAACAGGCTTAGATTGGATATTAGGAAGAAATTGTTCCCTGTGAGGGTGGTGAGGCCCTGGCACAGGTTTCCCAGAGCACCTGTGGCTGCTCCATCCCTGTAAGTGTTCCAGGCCAGGTTGGATGGGGCTCTGAGCAACCTGGGCTAGTGGAAGGTGTCCCTGCCCGTGGCAGGGGGTTGGAACTGGATGATCCTTAGTGCCCCTTCCAGCCCAAACCATTCTATGACTCTGATTCTATGAAAATCCCCTATTTTGGGAAAAACAGTTAGGCTTTAGAGCTCTTGAAAGACAGGAAAAAGTCTGAGCCATTCAGTTTCTGAATAATTAACTCTCCTATCCCATTCTGCATGTCCTGATCTCCAATTTGAAGCCTGATTATCCTAAGGATCAGTGGAACAAAGACTTTTAATCTTTTCTAGAAGTATACGTGCTAAATATAGAACCAGCTTAAACTTTTAAAATACAATACGCCAATTCATTTGAAAAGCAACAAACCAATTAATCTTTATTTCTGCAGCTGTGGGCACATTTTTTTTCCTCCTTTAGCCACAGATTCCTGCAAAGCTTTTGTGGAGGGATGAGTTCACACAAATGACAAGGTATCATTTTCAAGGGCTCCTGTGTCACAGAAACTTCATCGACAAAAACCTTCAAGATTCAGACAGGCAAAGCCATGGCTGGTGTGACCTGGTGGCAATTTGCCCTTGCAGGAGGATTTCCAGAGGTGCCCTCCAGCCAGCACTTCCATGATTTTTCAAAAGCTCCTCAGCAGAACTCTGGCAACTCACTGGTCAAAAAGAAGTGCATATAAAAGTCATCTTGAATAGATTTCTAAAAACCCTGCAGCCACTCCACTTATGATCCCAATCATAAAAATCCAATTCTCCACCACGTGAATCTTCCAACAGGAAGATGGGGAATCAAATCTGTGTGGACAAGGATCAGCTCAGGAGTCAAAGGAGTGATACCTCCTCATGTAGCCTCCGTTAGAGAGTCAGATAGAAAAATGACTGTGCATCTCAACTTGAAAAAAGGTCTCTTCTTTTTTTTTGGCCCAACTTCCTAGCCCCCAGTGAAAACCAAAATATTTTTTGAACAGCTGTTTGAAAAGTCTCCCGGGTACATCTGTTTTATACAGATTGTGCTTCTTTTTCATTAACTTCAGATCAAAGCTCTTCACTCTTTAAGTAGAGAACCAGAGGGATCAGGTAAAGTAAATATCCTCTCCTCTGCAATTTCATGTGCAAACACTGAGTTTTCAGCCTAGGAAGACATGATTTAGAAGTTTTACTGCAAAAGAAAAGTCTGCATTTATACCCTGATCTTCACATGGATGACTTTACTCTTTCTCAATTTTTTTTTTTTTTAATGTGATGGTTATATCTAACTAGAGAGAGCACATGAATTAGTTCCTGAGTTCAATACAGGAAAAATTAGATAAAGTCTCTCACCCATCATCATTAGACATGTCAGATGGACTATTCTATGCAAAAATAAAGTGAGTAGGTACCTCGAGTCCCCATTAAAGCATTTCCCAAAGGTAACATCCAAGCTATATTATGCTGCACAAACACTGCCAGAGATTTTTCCTGCCCCAGCCAGTCATTCAAATTCAAATTCCATGCAGCTGAGCTCTGTCGTATTCTTATTTTGAAACTTGTTTTCTGATGAGAAGTGCACAACCAGTTTTGCTCCCATCAGTTGTATTAAAAATAAAAGTTTGATCCTGAGGCCAGGCCAACATTTTTGTACCAGTTGCCAACCTTAAATGAACTTTAAGGCCAAAACTCTATAATAAGAGCTTCATTATGAAATTTTACTCCACCAACATATGCAGCTCTTCTCAGCTGGAAGAAGTATACAAGTGAATATTTGCAGACTCATACCCTCATCAAGACGTAAATCCAGGGTGCTGGATTTATTACTGGGGGTGGGGAAGAAGAATCCATTTCAGACATGTTATCTGTTATCCAAGTATCTATCTATTCCTCACCTTTTTACTATTTTGATAATAATCTGCTAAGGAGAGAGAGACTATTTACAAGAGCATGTAGTGATAGAAGAAAAGGGAGTGGCTTCACACCAAAAGGAAATTTAGATTAGATATCAGGAAGAAATTGTTCCCTGTGAGGGTGGTGAGGCCCTGGCACAGGTTTCCCAGAGTAGCTGTGGCTGCCCCATCCTTGGAAGTGTCCACGGTCAGGCTGGAGGGGGCTCTGAGCAAGCTGGGCTAGTGGCAGGTGTCCCTGCCCATGGCAGGCATGGTTTATGTCAGTATAAACTGTATTTTAAAACAATTGAGCCTGTTTATAGTAACATTTTTAGAGGGTTAAATTTCCCAAACTCAATAGGAGTGTGTGTGAAGTTACCCCTTGTCAAAGAATCTTGAGGCACCAACCACTGACAGCCAAGCTCCCACAACTTTTCCTATCTGTGAGATGAAAATCACTCCCCAGGAACACTGATGCTTCCCCAGAGGACACAAGGGCTCCTCTATACCACTATCAGCAACACCTGAATCAAATCAGGCTTAGAAATCATCACTAGCTCATTCCCTGACAGCTCACATGCCAGTACATCTATAAACAAGCCATAAAACATGGCCTCGGAGCAGGACCTGTGCTAAAAGTGTCCAAGAACTGCTCTTTACTCAAGTGCCACCTGATTCCTCTCTGCCCTAGCAGCTGCCCTCGTGTCTCTAGCAGTGCCACCACTGCCTGATTTCAACTAAGTGCAACAGAAAGACATAAATCTCTGATATAGCAAGTTCTCACTGAGAAGAGAAAGCCTAGAAATTCCCCTTCCAAAGGAAAAACAAAAAAAAAAAAAAAACCAAACAACGAAACAAAACAAAACAAAAAAAACCAACCCACACAAAACCCTCAACAGTTGTTAACAGAGCAGAATCCTTACACAATTCATCCCTGAATGCCTGTGTAGGAAATAAGATGTGATCAGCTCCAGTGCTCAGGTGTCTCCTGATGTGTGCCCCGGGTGTTTGCACACACATTCCTTAGGAAAATGTCGGGTTTGCAGTGGATACACGAGGGCTGCTGAGCAGGGGAAGCAGCACAGAACCTGCATCTTGATCCATGTCTGAGAAATTCAGCAGAGCCTCTTCCTACAGGATGGCCACACTTCAAACGTGCTGGGAGCTTGTGTAAGTGGTCTGTTAACATTTTGGAAAGCGAGGGAGACACATTTGGGGTTAAATCCCCACCTGCCTATCTCACTGCATGTTCCTGGCTTTAATCAGGGGGTGAATATAGACAGAAGTAGGAAGTGGGAAGAAATGCAGCTCAACTATTTACAAAACAGAACTCTTCTCTGATGAATTATGCAGCTTTCCTCCATCATCAAAAAGTATGTACAACGAACAGGTAGAGTTGCATTTCTCCAACAGCAAAGACCTATGACTTTGGGAAGACCTTGTCCCACAGGGGAAAGATGAGGTGAAATCCCCCCCAGGCAAGCAGATATTGATTTCAAAGTTGTGGGAATGACTCCTGAAATGCAGGACATCACTTGGAAATTTAATTTTTCTGTAGTAATAGGATTAGTTTCTCATCTACAGAGTTGCTTAGGGTGGGAGAGAGGGGGGACCCCACTTTATTTAAAAATGGTTCGAATGAGATGTGGAAAAGTTGAACAGTTGAACAAGGAAAAAAAAAAAATCCCCAAACCACTACAGGCTTCACGGAAAATTGGGGGGGAAAGGACACTTTTGCATGGAAAAAGAAAACAAAGAAATCAGCCCTGCCATCAATTAATTCTGAAGCTCATGCTGAATTTCTTGATTGAACATCTCTCTTCAGGATCTACACTAAGCCATCGTGCTGGAACTAAGGAGTTTTGTCTGGAAGTTCAGCCAGGTGCCTTAAACCTCCTGGATGAGGAAAGCACTTCAACACTGAGCACTCCTAATTCACAGCTCATCCCTCACAAATCTCAAGAAAAGCAGCAGCTGAGACTGAGCTGTCCCAGGGTAGTTTAAAGTGATTAAAAAGAAACACAAACAGCCACAGAGAAAAGAAAATCTCTTAAATTAAAGGGGGTGGCAGATCAGCTGCTCCTCTCCATCAAATCTGGTTTTCCTTGGGGGTGCTGGAGAGCCCTTTCAAAGTGCAGTGCTTATCCTGGCTTTGGGATGGCACTGCAGGTAACAGGATCTCCATCTCCTGGGTGAAATTCAGCTCCCTGTATACCAAAGGTGGGTCCCAAAGCAGTCTAAATTGTCATCTAGAGATACCTTCAGGCTCTGTTGAGACTGGTAACAGCTTTAGGTGCACAGCGTCCACATACAGAGATGGAGGAGCCACTGTTCGGTTCCCAGTTCCTTGGTTTCCCAGTGATCAATCACAGTAACCGCAGCTTGGACTAGACAATCTTTAAGGCCCCTTCCAAGCAAAGCCATTCTTGATACGATTCCATGAAAAATTGCCTAGCTTTGAGACTCTCCAAGGATGAAGATTTCACTGTGTCTTGGAGCTTTACCAACAGTGAGCAACTCCCACGATGAAAACCTTTTTCCTTGCATCACATCAGAGAAGATACAGGAGTCCTCATCACAGACATGAAATTGCAGCTCAGAACTTTTTACTTCCCACACAATTACATCTAGACTAGAGCTGTGCACAGCTGCAAGCCTGGACAGAAACCTAAAATTAGTAATAACTTCTCTAATTTCAAACCTATCTTGAGACCCTCTCCTGCTTCAGGTGTCCAACATAAGTTTCTGCCTGAAGACAGCACACTGGGGGTTAATAATCAAAACTCCCTGATCACAATCCCTAAGAGAGAAAGGGAATATCCACATGTAATTTCATTTGCTGACTGCCTCTTAACCTCATCTTCTGGTGGGGGACTTAAATTTACCAGGTTTCTGCTGGAAATACAATGCTGCAGAGGGGAAACGAGACAGGAGGTTCCTGGAAGAGAATTTCCTGGCACAGCTGGGAGGGAGCTGACAAGGGAAGGCACCAGAGAAGGACTGGTGGGAGATGTGGGGATTGGAGGCTGTCTTGGACAGAGTCGCGAGGTTTTGATTCTCTGAGAAGTAAGGAGGGGTGCCAGCAGAACTTCCACCTGGATTTCCTGAGGTCAAACTTTGGCCTGTTTGAGGTGAGTCCCAGAGTCCCTAGAGAGGCATTACTGAAGGGCAAAGGAGACCAGGAAGGCTGGAAATTCTCCATGAACAAAATCCTACAGGTGCAGGAACATCCCCATGGGCCAAAAGATGAGACACTGGGGAAGAAGACCAGCCTGGATGAACAGGGAGACTTAGCTAGAACCCAGGACAAAAAAAAAAAGTTGTTCATCACCTTTGGAAGAAAGGGCAGCTGTGCCAGAGGACTGCAAGGATGTGGTAGGGATCTGCAGGGAAAAAAATCAGATGAATCAAAGCCCAGCAAGAACTTGAACTTAAAAGACGTTAAGAACTGTTCTGCTACCAAATCTTCAGCCAAAGATACTGCGGGCCATTGAAAAATGTGCTCTTTGAGGGGGGGTTTTATTTCTATTTTTTCACAGGGAGGATAAAATAAATTCTAGAGGTGTTGGGAACACAAAAGAACCATTCAAGGAAGAAAGAGACAAACCTCCAGGTTATGCAGGAATTTAGGCAATGCTAACAGAGACACAAAACAGCAAGGCCCCTGTTTTCTGAATGTTTCCTAAAGTCTTGCAAATATTTCAGTGTTTGGCTTTGTGTTTACTACACTTCCACTGGACTTACCTGGCTGAACTGTTGCCTTGCTTTCACCTAAACTCGCAGTGACCTCCAAATTTTTGTGTCACTTTTGGCAACTGGGGGCTCCCCCTCCTGGCTGCTAAGAGTCCCCACTCTGGTAGCTCCATGCTGAGGAATGCATTCACCTTCTTTCCCTGTGTGTTCACCCCTGAGAGCCGGCTTGAAGCTGCTCATTCAGCTGTGCAGCATCCAACTGAGAGCAACAGCTTCTCACATGGTCCTGAGCCTTACCCAGCTCTGAAGTGCCTCATGTTCAAGAGCAGCACAGGTTTTCCTGATCCGAAACCTCCCAGGGCTCCTGCTGTGGAGAAAGGAATTGGGATACCCCCTGCCTTTCCTCTGGACATAAGCCACAAAGTTTGCTCTAGAGCCATGCTCTGCAGAAGCCAGAGGACTTCAAGCCTTGGGACTGGGTGGAAGCAAATTTTGCAAAAATCAATAATTCCTTCTAAAAATTCTCAGTCCTATTGACAATAAGATGAAGTGTCCTTTCCTGTGGACTCCAGAGGCACTTCATTCAACCTTGAAACACACTCTCCCTAAACTCCAAAACTGGTTCAGGGAGATGTCAATCTGTACATTCCCTTAACCTTCCTGCCCCCATAACCTTATTTTCAAGGCTGAGGACCACTCAATGTTCCCATCTCAAATGGAGACAAACTTTCCTGCCCTTTTTATTGTTAAAGCAGTTACGTATTTTCAGGTGTTTTGTTGGTTTTTTTGTTTTGTTTTGTTTTTTTTTTTCCCCCACAGGCAGTATCTTGCATAAAACATCTGTTCTTTAAGTGGAGAGGACAAGGAGATCTGGTTGCTTTGTGGTTTGCTTGGTTTTTCATTCTCATTGCCAAAAATAGTTGATAGTTTCTCCTCCAGATATCACTTCTAAAATGCTGCTTATACAGCCATGACAATGAAGAGCCATCTCATTAGTTTGTTAAATCAGGCTTTTTCAGAAAGGCTGGGAAATAAATCAAAACAATTGGGTGAAATAAACGATTATAATTATAGAAATCACATGAAATAAACCAAGTAAACAGTGTGTATTCAGAGATCGATCAGAATTTCTCCTCTGTTTTGTGTTCAGACTGAGAAAGAATGAAGGCTCCATTTGCTGCTTGATTACAGGATGACTACAAGAGATCAATAGGACAAGACTATGAAGGCAGTTAAGAAAATCCTTTGAATGAAAAAAAACTAGGAAGAAAAAATGCTTACTTTATTTTGCCTAAGAAAATGAAATTTAAAATGCCTAAGAAGTTGAAGTTGATTGCTTCTTTGGTTTCACAGGAGGGAAAAATACGAAAGAGAGAAATTCGTAAGGTAAAAGACAATCCTGGCTTAAGAAGAACATATGGACTTGTTCATCTACACTTCCCAAGGAAAGATGTGGGTTGAAAATTGGGGAGAAGTTTCTAAGGAGCAGAACGATGAAGTTTTGGAACAGCCTTCCATGAGCAGGAGGCAAAGGAGCCCTTTTTTGACACAGGGCTTGAGTGGTTCTTCCATTGCAGGATTTATGGGCTGTGTGCTCTTTGAATGCATGAGAAATTACCCTAAACAACATTATGGGAAACTTCTACAGATCACAGGTATGAAACACTTGCACAGGCCTTACTGTTATTTAAATTATATTTTTTGGTCAAAGTTTGCTGAATCTTTCCTGTTCCTAGTAATCCTTTTGAGGTGATGAAATCATCAGAGTTAAAAAAGCCAAGACAGAAAACTGTCCAACCTGATGAGAGTTTTAAACTAAGAATGATGAAGGAGGGAGAGAGTGATCAGCAGTTTGGTGAAGAAATGGTGGATGGGGTGATCAAGCAAAGAGGCTGGGATGGTGTGAACAGAAGGGACCTTATTTGAAGTGAGGGGCCCAAAACTGGACACAGCACTCAAGGTGTGGCCTCACCAGTGCCGAGGGACGCACAGATGGCACGTCCCTAATTACCAGCATAGGCTCCTAAATCCTGCCATTGCTCAGTGAAATGCACAATAATCAACTTCACAGTAGCTTAGCAGGGTCTGTGCAATGCAATCTGCCATAATTGCACCAGCACGATGTTGTGAAGGACTCCTGCCTTACAGAGGGAGACATTGGCTTATGTGTCTGAACATTTAAAAGTGTGGACAGTTTGACACAGTCCCTGAAATACTGCACTGCTGCAGTGTCGTGCTTAGGGAAACAGCCCATCTGTGGAGGCTTCAAGCAGTCAGACACTTCTAAGGTTTCTGTCTTGAAAGGAAGAGGATGAACAGGATGAGAAATGACTTTTTATGCCCATTTATCATCTTTCACAGAGAAAGATGGAAGAATTTCTCTGTGAAAGATCAAATGACATAATTATAGAATCATGGAATTGCTTGTGTTGGAAGGGTTGAAAGATCATCCGGTTCCAACCCTGCTACCATGGGCAAGGACACCTTCCACTAGACCAGGTTGCTCAGAGCCCTGTGGATACCTCCATTCCAAAACATTCTATTATTTTAAATGAATAATGGTAAATGAAGGCTATTTTGTGTTTGCTGACACAGACAAGCAGTGCCCACCTCCAAGAGTTTAAGGCAGATTTAGCATGTATAAGGAAGATACTTTGGAGAGAAATATTTTGTCGAATAACAAATAAGAGCATGTTTGCCCTGCGTGAAGGTGATTCACCTCATGAGATAAGAACCTCATTATGGCCCTCCAGTGCCTGAAGGGAACCCACAGGAAAGATGGAGAGAGACTCTTGACAAGGGCCTGGAGTGACAGGACAAGGGGGAATGGCTTCACACTGACAGAGTTAGACAGGGTTAGATCAGATATTGGGAAGAAATTGTTCCCTGTGAGGGTGGGGAGGCCCTGGCAAAGGTTGCCCAGAGAAGCTGTGGCTGCCCCATCCCTGGGAGTGTCCAAGGCCAGGTTGGATGGCACTCGGAGCAACCTGGGATGGTGAAAGGTGTCCCTGCCCATGGCAGGGGGCTGGAACAAGATGAGCTTTAAGGTTCCTCTCAACCCAAACCATTCTGTGATGGTCATGTAAGACCTCACAATCACAGTTCCCTCAGAACTCACACACTGAAATTTCCTCTCTGTTTGTCCCATAGCTCTAAGTGTGTTTGCCATCATCTTGTTCTCAGGGCTTTTCCCCTGCAGGCCAAAAGGCCTGTTTTAATTGGGGTGTGTTCACCACCAGCATTTAATAAACAGTAATTACTTGAGCTTTAATCTGTTCTGCAGGTTCTTCTAAGAGGAACTCAAACCTTCAGGGAGAAAATCGAATGTTATGATGCTTTTCTGAGCTATAAGCAGACGAGGTTTTTTTGCCCTCCCTAAAGAGCAGCAAGCCCTGTCACAGTGTGACATAGGTAGCAAACTGTGAATCTAATTAAGTGTATAATTATGCAGCAGATTGCAGCACAGTGTGCTATTACTTAAACCAACTGACTTGCACGCCAGTCCCAGAGACACTGAACTTGATGCAGACTGAGCTGAACATAATAGGGAGCACTTCTAGGGTGGGGTGAAGAAGGAGCCAGGCTCAGTTCATCCACACTAACAGCACTTACACCCCTTCAGCAACAACAAACACCCTGCAGACACACAAATTCAAAGTCTAAAGAAGGTGCAAAAACAAGCTTGGGCAATGTTATGGAGTTGCTCATAAAGGTTTGCAAATATTTCTCAGCCTTTTTTGGATGTGGCTGGCAGTGTAGAGCTCTAGCACAGCAAATTAAAGCAAATTGACAATACCTCCTCAAATTGCCTCTGTAGGACAAGAATTTTCTCTTATATCAAACTCCCCTTCCCACAGAAGCATGAGCTGGAAGATGTGTGCCATTGCACCATGGAGCTCCCAGATTTGAGTCCTGACACTTGCATAAATAACACTTCCAGCGAGAGTTCCTGTTAAATAATCCACACAGAACTGACCTACATTTGCAAATCTCTTTTGAACCACTGCAACAGGAATACAAATGGAATTAGAAGCCAGCACTGACTTCAGAGCTCTGTGTGCCCACCACAGCAGGGCTCAAGTAAGGTGTGGTTTCAGCTTCAAAGATGCTGCCATTACCGTTATTACTTCAGGCACTTGGAAACAGATGGCACATTTCTGGGGAATTCTGCAGGCAAATACACACTGCCAGGTACCATTTTGCCTTGTCTGGGAGAACTAGGGACTCCAAGTAGATTCACAGTGAACAGATGGAAAAACACACTCCAAAGTAATGCCAAGCTCCTGAAAATCAGGAAAAACGTGGTTTGAAATCTGATCTGAGATTACAGCCGTGACTGATAACTGGAGACAGAATCTGCTGGTGTCAGGGAAGTAGAAAACAATTGCTAAAATCACATTTGCTACAGAAAGTTGAGCTGAACACCCAGGTACTGTCAGTGCTTGGTTTCAAGCAGGGAGCTCCATGCAAAGCCCCAGATTCCAGGCACACAGGATGGGATGTGACCCTGATCTGCCCTGTGGGATTCATGGACCCTCCCTGTCACTGGCAGTCTTTGGTCTTGCGCAGTTTGCTGAGGGCTTTTGGGTGGCTAACCGTGAGCAGCTCTGCCCTCTCAGCGCTGGTAATTAATTGCCAAGCTGGTGGATGTCCTCACCTCACCTGGGTCTCAGCACAAGGGAAAAAGGCTTCCAGTCTGCTGAATATTTAAAAAAACTCAGGTTATGTACCAGAAAATTAATGCAAAATGCACTGCACTGGAAAATGGGTACAGGGAGAGTGATATACAGATGGTTAAATAGCATCAACAAAGCCCAGGATCATTAACCAAGTAAGAAAAAAAAAAACAGAGAATGAAGGGACTTACATGTATTTGAATGGAAATGGAAAACTTGTGCTGTGATATGGACAGGAATAATGACAAACAGATGAAACCAATAGCAAATAATCTAACTTTCTGAAAACTACAGTTTTCCCTCTCTTGCTTTTTACAGGACACAGATGAAATTCAAATAAAAATTTGGCTCAGTGTTGCCAACTGATCCTGATTGGAGTACACTTGATGCAAGCAGGGCTCTATACCCCATTGATAACAATCACACTTGATGTTTCAACAGAGCTGCAGTTTCACAAAGAGGGAGGAAAATGAAAAGGTAAATCTAAATTTATCTCCTGACTTTAGAGAAGTCAAGCAAAAAAAGATGTGAATGATAGCAGTGCGGTTTTTTAAAATTATCTTATTATTGATTATCACATTCTCACCACACAAAGTTTTATCAGAACTAATCAAAACCCACAGCAACAGATTAAATTCTTCTGTCTGTTCTCTGATTTAGTTTCTCCCTAAAGAACCAATTAATTGTCCCTTAAATAGCTCCAGTGTCCAGACCAGCTCTTCTTTCCATTCCACCAGACACTACAGAATAAAACCATTTCTTCCTTTTCAAATTCTTCCTCCCAAGGTGGATTCCTGCTGCGCATGCAGTAAAGCCATGCTTGAGCACACAGCCAAGGAGGGAAGAATTTCCTCTGCATTTCTGAATTTTCTCCTTTTCAGCAAGAATTTCTTCGCAAAAAGGGTTATCAGGCATTGGGATAAACTGCCCAGGGATGATGAGTCTGTAGTTCTAAAATGAAGTCAGTAGCCTGGGTAAGTCAGATTAGGAATTTCAGACTTAAGCCAGTTTTTGAAGACTAGCATAAAAAATTTCAAATATTTACAGCAAAAGAAAATTAATGGGGAAGGGGATTGTTCTTTACTTTATGCTGTATCACTAGATTTTTCTTCTTTCAAGAAAACACAAGGATGTGAGAGGCTATTCTCCTTTTGTTAAAGATTCATAAATGCACTGAAGTGCAGGCTGGGAAAACTCTAAAGGCAGAAAAAAAAAAAAAAAAAAGAAAAGGAAGAAGGTGGCCTGGGGAACAAAAAACATGGAAAAATGACCGGCTCTTTCTTTCCTACCCAAGCCCAACTTAAGGGTATAAAGCACGGGGTGTATGTGGGAGAAACAGGTAAGAAAAATGCTAGCAAAACTAGAAACAGGCGACCATCCTTTGCTTTCGTTTCCACTCAATTGTGTTATTAAATTACTGCTCTGACACATTCTTGGGACACAACCTCTGCTTTGCCAAGCTGCCCTCAGCCTTCAGAAGCTCAAAAAATGCAGTGGCAGCACCAGCTTTATTCTAATTAACAGCAACATTAGCTAGAGGTGAAATTCCTAAGAAAATTGTACCAACAGAACATGTATGTGCTCCTATTTTCCACCCTTGCCTCAGTAAGTCCTGTTGGCCAAAGACAGGGTACCAACTCACAGAGAAAAAAAACCCTGCACTTTACCCACTTGTAGAAAGACTAGGACACAAGTTTAAGCCTTCCACACCAGTTAATTCCCTGGCAGGGAGACAACACAAACATCTTAACAGGGACAAAATGAGGCACTGATGCCATTATAGCCCTGAGAAACCAGCCATAAGACACAAACCCAGAAGAAATCAGATGTCTCCAGGGGAGAATTCTTCAGCTGCTGACTGAAGCTCCAGGTTGCAAAACCACCCATTCTTGAATTCGTAAATCCCACGACAAATACTTCAGACACCAAAAAGGCAAAAAAGTACTGGCACTGCTGGCTGAAAGGGAAGCAGCAGCTCACCAGAGCCCCCCCAGCCACCACTGCCAGGGCCAAACTGACCCCCTGCCATACACCTGCCTCCCTCACTCCCACCTAGGGCTGCTTTAGGCAGCTTGTTGTCACCTTTGCCCAGAGTCTTCCTTTCAGCCACACCTGAGCACACTTGAAAGGCTCCTCAGGTGCAGGCAGTTGGACAAATCCCTCACAGCACCTGAGGTGGCCCTCTGGCAGAACCGGGTTTCTCTTTCTTGGTACAGGCTGCTTTGACCAGGGACCAGAAGCTGAGAGGCACCTCCTCCATGTAGAGGAGGCTTGCAAAAGTAACGTGCAGGGATAATCTTGAGACAAGTGAACTCAATGGTTTTAAAGCAAGGAACATGCACCTCTGTTGCCAAAATCTCAGAATGGTTGGGGTTGGAAGGGTAAAGATCAACTCATTCCAACTCCCTGCCATGGGCAGGGACACCTCTCACCAGCCCAGGTTGCTCAGAGCCCCATCCAGCCTGGCCTTGGACAATTCCAGGGGCAGCCACAGCTTCTCTGGGCAACCTGTGTCAGGCATGAATGGCATCCTATCCTTCAGATGTGACAACTCTGCTTCAGTGTTATCTGTAAACTTCCTGAGGGTGCACTCGATCCCTTTGACTACATCATTAAAAAAGGTATTAAATAACAGAGGTCCCAGTATCAGTATGAACTCCTGAGGGACACTGCTTGTCCCCAGTGTCCATCAGGACAGTGATCTGTTAACCACTACCCTTTGGATGTATATAAACAAAAAAGACTTTGAAGGGAGGTATTTAATGCCTTTTTAATCAGTAGGATCAGCCCAGAGGATGAATATTGGGCAAGGAGGTTCTGGAAGAGGTGGATGGAAAACCGGGATCAGGATTTGCTAAGCAGCAGCTCCGACTGCTGGCGATTCAGCGCAAGCCAGGTCTGTAGCTATAGGGGTAAGGCAACGGACACATGTTGCTATAGATGTTTCTCCAGCTGCGGATTCCATATCCTGCTCCAAGCCAGAATCTCGACAGCAAAATCACTGACGTTCCCTAGCGAAGATGAGAAAGGCAATTTCCATTCTGTAGTTTGCAACATGCCCAACTGGTGTTATGCTTTTCCAAGATGGAATGGTGTTTGGAAAAAAGAAAAGAAGCCCTATAGCAGCATACCATCTCTGTTCTCAGTTCTGCCACCAGCTTCCCTTTGCTCTTTTGTCAGTGCCCTTCACCTTCTGCTCCCCTACCTCAAAGAAATTATAATAATATTCTCATTAATTACTCAGAATTTGCATGACTTTAAATGTGACAAGTCCTCTGATCTCATTTCATAGAATCATCTCCATGTGCATTCCTTAGGGCAGAGAGAAAAGAAGAAATGATAGCAGGGAGAGATAGGTAACTACAAAATAATTACTGCCAGCAAGAATGCTCCTCTCAATCATTAAAATCTGCCCTCAAAGCAACTGGAGAAATCTTTAAGCTTTTCTCAGCCTGGAGAAAAGGAAGCTCAGGGGGGACCTTCTGGCTCTGCACAACTCCCTAACAGGAGGGGACAGCCGGGGGCGTCGGGCTGTGCTCCCAGGGAACAAGGGACAGGACAAGGGGAAACGGCCTCAAGCTGCACCAGGGGAGGCTCAGGTTGGACATCAGGAAGAATTTCTTCATGGAGAGGGTGGTCAGGCATTGGACGGGGCTGCTTAGGGACACTGGAATCCCCACCCCTGGAGGTGTTGAAGAAACTACTGGATGTGGCACTCAGTGCTCTGGTCTAATTGTCAAGGTGGTAACCAAAGATTGGACTCAACAACCCTGGACGTCTTTTCCCACCTTAGCAATTCTATGGATTACAGCAATTCTGTACTCAGAGCTGTATTACAAAGTAAAGGAATTGCTTCAGAAAGGTAACTAAGGAGAAATCACAGCATCATTTCTGCATGGTGGGAAGCGGAAGTGCTGTGTAAGGCAAAGTATTGTGGTGTGATGCTCCTCTTCACCCATATTCCTGATGTGGAACAGCTGCTTCAGGTATATTTCTCATGGATATTAATCTCTTTTCCACTCTCCAATAGCCATCTGAATTAAGATCCTGTAGGAGAGCTCAGGGGTGCAACTGGAAAAAACTGTGCTTTGAGGGGGGGTTGGGATAAACCACTGCACCAGGGAAAACATTTCCAGAACTGGCACCTCACATTCCAACACTGCCTTTGCCAGCTTTTCCTGCAGCACTTTGCCATCTGAAAATGGAAACTGCTTGTTAGCCATGCAGGGCTACGTGATAATTACATCTCTCTGTACTCTGGTGAAGCTCAGGAACATGAGTGCTTTCACAGCAGGATGTGAGCAACATGCAATAAATCAAGATCAGGGCCACACTTAGCAAATGAGTGCTAATGAGACTGCAGAGTTAGGGTCTGATAGAGAAAAGCTGGCAGTCAAAAATAATAAAAGTTGAGGCTCAAATTACAATATGCACTTCGCTTCCAGTTTGCCCTAGCTTTTGAACTGGCAGAAAATAGGCATTGAACTTACATTATCAAAAGAAAAATAAACAATCCATGAGAGCCAAATTTAGTATTTCCTTCGCAGGCAGGATCAAAAAACTCACTATCACAGGAGCCCACCTCTTTTTCACAGAGTAAACATTAGCAGCAGCAGTTTTGATGCGGAACAACAAGATGTGGAAGCTCTTGAAATTTGAGAAACACTTTGCCCAAGTGTTTCACAGTAGTTTGGCAGTACAGAGAGAATGAGAGATTCTGTTCTCTGGCTACAGCAATCAGCTAAGGGAGCTTGCTGGAGGTCTTTACCCTGGAGAAAGGGAGGCTCGGTGACCTCGCGGCTCTCTACAGCTCCCTGAAAGGAGGCTGCCACTTTCTTTAAGACCTGTGTTCAGCGTAGAAAACCAAGTTCAGAAGAGTCAAAAACTTAAAACCAGGGCTTTGTGTGAGATCTCACAGTCTGAGTTAGTGGCATTCCCAGCAATCCCTACTGGAAAGGGCACGTTCTGGGTGACCTAGTCCTGAACTGCAACACCCTTGAAACCATTTGAGCACCTAAAGCTCAGTGATACATTTGCTTTGAGAGCCAAGGGAGAAAGGGACAATTGTTATGGCACATTCCCTCTAGTCCCAACCTTCAAAACATAACGATGCTCACCAGCTAAGCAACCGTGTTATTTGCTTTTGTGGCAGAGAGAAATTGTGACAGTCCCCCCTTAACTGAAAAGACAACACTGGTGAAATACAGTTTACATGATTAATACATTTTACTCAGTATGTACACAGTTCTTCAAAGAAGTTGGGTCATCCAAAGGCAGTTTAAGAAGCTTTAGGTATCCCCCTTGCCAGCTGTTACATGGGCTGTGTTTTTGGCTTTGCTTCCTCCAGCTCAGCGTCCAACCAGCGGAACCTGCGGTGACGGCGCAGGACTTCGATGGCTTTTTGTTCCAGGGGGGTTGGTTCAATTCCCAGCTCTTCAAAACCAGGGAGGTCAGGAAATGTCATGTCTGTTGTGTGAAACTTCAACAAGAATGGGGAGGGTAAGAAAAGAATAAAAGATAATTCACTTGAAATGAACAGCTTTATACCCAATGCAATCATTCTCCTGCCAAAAGAAGTAGAGGAAGAAGAAAGATTCAAACAGAACTGTGGCATAATTACACAAGGTCTTGTGTACCAAGACCTTCAACAGGCCGTACAGGTATTCTACATCCAGCAAAAAGTCCTTCAGGTTTTAATCCAGGAATTAATAACATGCCGGAAGTGCCTTCCTTTTCTCTCCATGCATTATCAGGGAGCATCGCATCGCAAAATTAAGCAGAACTCCCTCCAAGGCTATACTTGAACTCCAATTATGGATATTCTGATCTGTCAAGAAAATGTGTGTTGAATTATCACCTTTGGTAGATTGTTTAGCTCTGTTTATGGTTTAGAATATGGTTCTGCACAGGACAAATGGTTAATTCTATTACTGTATTTGCAACCCATATGTCTTAATCCAAGAAAACAGAGGTTTCTCTAATGCTGGTGTTTCTTGAAAGGTCTTTTAACTCAAACACATCTAATGTTGTATAGATTATTTAAGTCTTGAAGAAAAGAGAAAAGTCTTGGAAAGAGGAACAATCAGACCCAGAAGTGACATAGAGAAACTCCCTTTTACACTACTCATGCTACAGCTGCCTTGCAGCAGCTTTAGCGATTTGGTGCAGGCTTATTTTATGAAATTTAACTCAAGAAACTACAAAGGCAGCTGGAAGAAAGTTTTTTGGAGATATTACAATTATATCCTGGGGGACAATCAGGTTAAGTAGGCTATTGATACTGTGTTATGACAAAATACATTGAAATCCAATGCTGCAGAACAGTTGGGAGAGTTACTCCATAATTCAGAAAGCAGAAAGTTTACGGAATGTGCATGACTATCTTTGCTAGCCTACACATATGCCAAATTTTGACATTAATACTTGCCAATTCCTACTTTTTCCTTGTTTGCAGTTGTTTTTTTGCAAGTTATTTCTCCACCCTCATGAATACACTCTGAGAAGTCAGGAATAAACATGAAGTGGCAACATTCTCCCAAGAAATGCACTTGAATGTTAAGTGAGATTTTGGAATGTGTGCAGGGTGTTAGTTCAACTTCAGCTGTTGGAAACACCATTCCCTGGATGATGGAAGTGGTTTTAGTGCATCTAGAGGTACATAAAGGGACTAAGAGCAGGGAGCACTGCCCTCCTCACTTTGCACATCCAACCTCTACTTTTGGCTGTTTCCAACCCCACGTGTTTTTGGGAATGCAAAACTGCAAGTGAGAGTTACAAATGCACAATGAAACATTTCCCAAGAGGGATTTTTGGCTGGTCCCACACTTACCCGATCCACCTTGTCTCGTGTCAACCACGGTTCAAACGGATTCATCTCAAAGAATCTTGCAACTAAACTGTGAACAGAAGAAATACGGCAAAACTGCAGTAATTTATCCAGATACACAGAAATCTGGTAAAAATTATTTCAAACTTAATAGACAGTGTGCAAGAACTTGCTCTGAAGCTGTTCTTGCAAGCTCTGAGCTCATTAAAGCACTAGATGCGCCAGCCACCAAGTTCTTAGTTGTGTTTCTGGTAATGAACTGTTCCTGAATTATCAGATCCTGTATTATTTTACTTTGGATGGAATGGAGAAGCAGATCTCTAGAAGTTAAAATGAGCGTTAGTGGGTGGGGAAAGTAAACCCCACATCCACTTCCCCACACACCAGAGGGTTTAGTCTTGCCCCTGCCTTTCATCCCAACTCTGTTCCCTGCAGTGTAGGCAGCAATACAATTAGTCACGAAGCTGGATTCAAAGCCTCCAGGAGAAAACAAACTTGTTGACAACTCAATGAGTTATCAGCAACACAAACATGCTGGTGGAATCTGGAGCTATCTATAAAAAGGGTGAAGATTGGGATATCTGCAGTTTTCAGAAATGAGGTTTCCTTTGAAAGAAAGGAAATCTGATAGAGAAAAGAAAATAATGCTACAGCTCTTGCTCAGTGTCTCGAGACCAACAGCACAATCTCTTACAGGCAGGACCTCTTGCTGAAGTGTTCACCTGCCAGATTAGGATGTTACTGAGTTACTGCACATCAACACAACCAGGTTCATCTGCCTTTTAGGTGCATTCTTTTCTCAAAAATATGAGCTATCACTTAGTTTAGCCCATAAATAAAAAAGCGTAACATGGACTGCAGCAAACGTGAATAAAACAAAGAAGCACCCACAGAGCCCCTTTTTCACAAGCTGCTCTGGGTCACCTGAGCCATGTTATAACCTGATGCCTCTTGCAGCCAACAGAGGAACAGCCACTACAGTTTAGGATGTTCTAAAAGTGTTAGCCATCAGCACTGCCATGGATCCAATGCTGAGTCCTACTGGCACGAAGGTTCCAACTCTGGTGACTAATTAAGCTTACTAATTTACATTTTACTAAAAATGAGGAGGGTCAGGATGCCAAATAATAACACAGCCCCATGGTGCTGAGGGCTACTTCTGAAATGGCATTTGGGATAGCTCTTCAGAAAGATACGACTATTCCCTAAGGATCAGGCCCAGGCTCAGTAGCAGATCCTTAAGATTGTGCACAAAAATCTGTCACAGCCTGTAGTCAGCAACATACACACGTTTTCCCTGTGGTATTTTTTAAAAAAATTTGGTTTGCTACTAATTTTATCAGATTAGGACCTTTTGCTACTTCTTGGCTCAGCAAACCCATTTAATCACAGAGTCACTTAGGCTGGAGAAGACCTCCAGGATGATCAAGTCCAACCTTTGCTGATCACCACCTTGCCAACCAGACCAAAGCACTGAATGCCATGTCTAGTTGTTTCCTCAAAACTTCCTGGGCAGCCCATTCCAGTGTTCACCCACCCTTTCTATGAAGAAACTCTTCCTGATGTCCAACCTGAGCCTCCCCTGGTGCAGCTTGAGGCTATGTCCTCTCATCCTGTCCCTAGATGTCAGGGAGAAACGACTCTGGAATGAACAGCTATGTTAATTCACTAAAAGTATGCATTTCATGTACCAACCCATCAAATATAGGCCTGTCCCTGAGCTGAAGGCTCAAAACTGGCGAACGAGTACCTCAGGAATGGCAACTTCTGCAACCCCACCATGTTAAATAACAACTGGGCAGAGTAAAGAACCCATGCAACAGGTATTTATGCTCCTGTGCTGCCAAGAGCTCACTGAATGAGGGTCCCACTTACTGGTAGAGAGGCCGTGGCAGGGGGTAGGGAATGAAGGCGTGGTGGGCAACAGCGTAGATGTACTCAACCATGTCGTAAAGGAGGTATCGGTGAGGGCTGCAAGGGAAAGCAGCAAATGTCACACCTCAGCCAGCTACACTTCAGTATTTGCACCAAGAGAAAAAAAATCTTTGAAACCCTCCACCCCCAAGGCTACAAAAAGCCTGTTTCTTCAATCCAAATAATTTTTCAGCAGAGACTCCCCTGTGGTTCACAGGGAGGAGGTTTATCCTGGGGGACTGCAGCCTGTGGAAGGGCCCATCCAGGAGCTGGGAAGAAGCATGGAAAAGAAGTGGCAGGAAAGAACAGTGGGGATTTGGCTGCTGGCCAAGGCTAACCCACCACCACCACACTGGATGAAGTGCATTCTGTGTGCTTTGAAGGAACACCTGAATGTGCCTCCTTCCATGCTGACTCCAATTTTGAACTCAAGACTTCCAGCACTGTGACAGGAGTTTACTCAAGCCCACTTGGAAGCCAGAAAGCAAATGGAGAATTAAGGACACTTTACTAACAAGACATCCCATCTTTGGTAGGAATTGGCTGTAGGGATATTGACTCACTTGCCTTTACTTGACTAAGAATATCTTGTTCTTTTCAAAAGCAAGATGAATTGTCCAAAAAATGCATTCCCCCTCTCTCAAGATGGAGAGAATGAAGCAGTCTTCCATCCACCTGCCTAAGAGTAACATAAACCACTGAGAATTCCCATTCCTTTCTTGTTCAGATTCTGCCTTGGTATTTTAGGCTCTCTAGATGACTGAGCTGTTCGGTATCTCCCTTGGCTTTCCAGGCAAATTTTTGCCATTGCAAAACATTCTGAAAAGTTCCGTGACACCACAAGAGCACACTGCTGAGCAGTTTGATAAACCCAGGATCTCACAGATGCCAAGGTCTGAAGGCATGAAAACTGAGCCTTCAACATGTTCTTCAGAAAAGTTCCAAGAGATCAGAGAATCATGGAATGGTTTGGGTTGGAAGAGACCTTGAAGATCATCTCATTCCAACCCCCTGCCATGGGCAGGGACACCTCCCACTAGGCCCAGGTTGCTCAGAGTCCCATCCAACCTGGCCCTGAACTCTTCCAGGGATGGAGCAGCCACAGCTTGTCTGGGAAACCTGTAAATTCAGTCCCTAACTGTAGATCTACTGCCTCAAAGTCATTCTAATTCCAGGTGGTTTCCAGACAGCTTTACCAGAATTTTCTCCAAATCCATGTTGTCGCATGTTTCCCTAGCTGCCTATTCCTTTGTGTGCACATACATCACATGAAATGCAGTGGGGCCCAGATTAGGATTTTTAGAGTGCTCACAGTAAGAGCCTGAGCCATTTTTCCTCCCAAAAAGGAGGTGGAATTTACTGCAGCTCAAACTGAGTGCATGGATGGAGAAATTAAATGTACTGTGCAGCATGCCAAAAAATGACACCAAAAAGATGTACTACAGTTAATTAGAATCAGAAAAAGTGACCTACCCAGCCAAGGCATATGTTTTTCCTTTTGCATCAGGATTCTTAATTGCATTAATAATTGCCTTTGCTACATCAACCACCTGTGAGGAACAAAGTCCAACAGTTACCAAGAGAAAACAGGAACACATGCACACACTCTTCTTTCAGAGGTGGTTTACAGACCAACACATCCACCCACCAAGGATTTGGGATTGGGATTTCATGGAAAACTTACATAGACTGGTTGCTTGACTGTTTTTTTGCCCAGAGCAAGAAGAGGCACACCACCAAACCAGCGCATGTCTGATGGAAAAAAAGAGAGAATCTGGGGATCCTTTCAGTACCAGAATAACCAAGACATTTTACACCACACTGAGTGTGGATTTCCTCTGAAAATTGACTTTTCAATTTTCAAGAATTGGGAAGAATTCCCAGCCAATTGCAGCAGCATTTCTTTCAAGACACATATAGTTTCCATATTAATAGCAATGGGAGGGCTGCATTTGCCGTTTCTTTAGAGTGGCTCGGTGTCCTCCCCTCAAAATAAAATGATTACAAAAGTAAAAACAAAGAGCAACATCTAACTAGGTTAAGAAAGAATTCTATCAAGGGGTGAGAATTTAGTATGTTGCTATGTATCCCATACACTCCTGATAAAAACACACCTGGTCTGCTTTCCAGAAGCAAATCCCATTTTCTCTCTGTTCTCTACAGGCAGTTACACAAATCATACATGGGTTTACTACTCCAAGAGTACCTACTTGCATAATGATTGAGAAATCGGTCCTCTCTCCCAAACATCTCAGAGGGCTTCAAAATTACAGCATCTGGAAATTCTTCCCTCACTACATTCTCTCCAACAGCCTATCAATTAAAACAAACACATTCATTAGATCCATGCTGAACCAAGCAGAAGAGGATGCTTTTCACAACAGATGGCATCCTTGACTACAGAGCTGAAAGAAATTATGCCACCAGTAGTACAAAAATTATTTTTATCTAATATTATTTATATCTAAGCCATTTGATCCTCGAGGTGCTGCACTAAGATAAAGGTCTCACAGAAAGCCCAAACATTTCTCAGCAGCAGAAAAGAGTCTTTAGTAAATTCGTACACTGATTTCCTTCAAACAGACCTAGCTGGGGGGAAAAAACCAAACCCACACTGAACACAAAGTACATTCTCAGGAAATAAATATTTAAGTGGATTCCAGACTTACTTTGTTCCTGAGGTATTTGGAAGGACTCTTCATGCTAGCATTCAGGTGAGAGATATGAATGAATTTTTCCACACCAGCTTCCTTACTTATCCGTGCGATAGTTTGAGGAATATTTACAAATTCATCTTCAAATTTGAAGTTTCTAAAGCAAGGCAAAATCCAAATATTACTTTAAGAGCAATCAACAATGGCTGCCAATCAGCCCAAAATCAATTATTATGTATTACTTGAACGTATTATCAAAAACCTATACTGACACTCATTAGAAACAAAATTTCCTTTAATGAAGGACTCTTCATATAATAAAGATTAGAGGCAAGTGAAATTGCAACTGTAGTCTTCAATTTTAGCTTCGCTGCCTTTTCACCTGGTCAGATTAAATCAATATGAAAAATCCTCTTGCCCACTTGTCTGTGACAAATAGAAAACTGCCAGTGAAAGTGAAAACAGATTACTTTTATTAAAAGAAGCACTCCTGCATCTTGAACCCTGAGCAAGGCTGTATTTTTACAAATCCTGTTCAAAATTTGCCTTGATTTGACATACTAATTACACTACAAAGAAGCTCAAGATTTCTGAGTAGCACAAGTCAGGGCAGATGCTTGGCAGGGGAGAAGCAGACAAAAACAAACCAAAGAACACAGAGGTGCTCATGCAAATGGAAAAAAAAAATTGTCAGAGCATTTAGAACCATTTCAGAGTTGAAAGGGACTTCCAGGAGAAGCAAGAAGAAATCACCCCTCACTCTATGACATTCAGGGGGCCTAAATCAGGGGGTTATACTGTCAATCAGTTTGGTATCTGATCAAGAACAATACAGAAGCTCTGTCTCCACACAGAACTGACCTTATAGGCTGCCAAGAGTCCCAAAATTCTTTCCAACCATCCCAAGACTGCAAGAAAGAGAACTGGCTTCTCATGTCATTGTATTGTCCCTGTAAGCACCCCTGCATCTTGACCATTTGCTTTGGGTAACAAACATCCCCATCTTAAAAACCTCCCTCTGTGACCTTATCTCCTCCCACAGCTCTTCAGATCCCACTGGAGTCCAAAGAAAGCCTTAAAAATACAAAGTTATTTTTGAGCTTTCAATAACTATCTGATCCTGGGAACCATCACTCCTGTTCTGCTCCCCAAAATAGATTTAGAAACACACGAGAATGAACAACATCCCTCCTGTAACCATGGAGTTTCAAACAACTCAGTACACACAGAGGAGCCTGGACACAAGTACAAGGCAAGGAGGAAAGTATTTCATGGCAGGCTTTGCT
This sequence comes from Chamaea fasciata, assembly GCF_029207755.1. NCBI lineage: Eukaryota > Metazoa > Chordata > Aves > Passeriformes > Sylviidae > Chamaea > Chamaea fasciata. Next base: position 51,894,006 of record NW_027094090.1, read on the forward strand.
TTTCTGGACTGATCTGTCTATCTAATCTTGCTCTCCTTCCTCTCCAAGTCCCTCACAGGCTCTGGGATGATTACAATGATTACTCTGACCTCGTATTTAACAAACCAGAGAACATGATCTCAGGGTTTCAGCACCACCACTGATCCCCACATGCATAAAATATGTGATCAACACATTCGTGCCACACAGTGGTCAAGTTTTGTAATGTCTGAAAGTTTTAAACATGGATCAAGACTTGTCTGTTTGAATCTAATGAAAATGCACAGAGAAGAAAGTTTGGGGAATTTAAACAGAATGGAACTTTCTGTTGTTGTCCTCAAACTTCCTTTTAATAATAAAATAAACTCTTTTCTATAAATCATACTTCTTACACGAGTCCAGAAATGTTGAACCTCAAAGGGCTGTTCATTGAAAAAAGGACAACAAAAGCATCAGGTTTGTAAAGAGAGATGAAACTGGGGTCTACATTTGTTTCTGTCTACAAATTTTGCTCTACCAGAGCAAAAATTATGCACCATACAAAGGCAAGTCTCACCATTAAATTTTTGTCAGGCAGTTCTGCACAAGGCTTTAAATAAAAGGAACATAACTGCACGAACACACACACAAAGTGGTTGCAACAGGTATTTTTAATGTAAACTATGGGAAATTTTAAATGGATTTCAAAAAGGAACTACTCTAAGAAATTATTACCAAGAATGATTCTGTAGCTAATATTGTCTGTGCCAAAATTCTATCAAGGAATGATGTTATTAGTCATAATCTTAGGGAGTCTCCATTAGCTATTCCTGTTTGATCATGGCTTTTCCTAGCAGGCTACAACTCATCACTATGTCCAAGTGACAGGATGAAATCTTGCTTCTGTGATAATGTAACCATAAATATAATGTAAATAAGAGTTAAATATAAATAATATGTCAGTGTAAATATAAATATAAGAAATTGGTGAGTCTCTGTCATCTATAGGAAGGCACTCAGGGACCCCCTATGAAGTATGTGAAAGCAGCACATTTGAATTTTCTGACAGAACAAAAGTTGCACACTGGAAAATTTTGGAAAGAATGCACTTTTCCAAAGCAGATCACAACCAGGACTGGAGTCAACCATTTAAAGAAATTTTACATGCAAAATGTTGGGGTTGTCTTTTCACAGAAGCCAAGAACATTGGCAACATCACTGCACACACAGGCTGCAAAACATGGCTACAATACCTGGTGCAAATCTATCACATACAGGAAAAAAAAACAAAGGAAAATTACTTTGTTTCCCATTCCTTTCCGATCAGATTAATGACCACGTTGCTGTGCTCCACGGCTCTTTGGATGGAATCTTTGTCCTTACAGTCCCACTCCTGCAAGCAGAGCATCAAATGGGGAAAAGATGACATAAGGTGTAAACAGGCATCACCAAAGCAAGCTCCTTCACACCATTGCCATTTAAAGGCTGAACAACAGCTGGAGTTGTGTCTTTGGGAAGGATTACCAGGGGGTTGTGCTTCATCTAAGGCAGACTCACCATGAAGAGAAGCTGCCCCAGGTCACCCATGGGCCGCAGATACATCAGGTCATACTGATCACAGCGATAGGGGATGATGACTTGAGAGCCAATGCGACCTAAAGGGCCACAAAAACCCCCAAAGTTTCAAACAAATACATCCCTTTAAGGAGACGAACTTCTGAATAAACAAAACTCCCTTCTCTCCCCGGCATTAAAGCACTATAATTAGACGTAGATATCCTGAATGCATACCTGCAAAACTAAAAGTAGAACAGAACTAAAGTTCTTCTTGAACCTACATAATTCAAATGCTTAAACAGGATTCTTTCCTTAATATTTAGGCTTGTTAGACAAAATGTCAAAGCTTGTTAACAAACACCAAAAATGGTGAGTCCTATAAACACAGAACAATGCCTAAAAAATTGGAACATATGCAAACATATTTACATTTTTTAAGTTGCATGAAAAGAAAGAGGGGGAAAAAAGCAGCATGGGTTATTTTCCAAAATTTAAATTCAAAAGGGCAATTTTGAAGAATTCGAATCAAACCCCTGCAAACCTTTCAGTAAAATGTCTTAACAAGGCTAAAAACAGAAGACTCAAACACATGCTGTAGCTCTCCTCAGACATGCATTTTACAGAGGAGTAGGACTTCTTTTAATGACCCGAACATTCAAAAAGCTCCAAAGTTCCCTCAATTAAAATACTTTTTACTCCTTGTCACACACTGGAACTTAAGCAGACTGCAAAACACTTTAAAGATCCAAAATGCCAGAGACTTTGCTATCACCCTGCAACCTAAAGACTACTAGTTTCATTAAACATTTTTTGGGGTAGTCATTTTAACCAATACTCCCCTGGTGAGCATTACCTAAGCGGTTGACAACGTATCGTCCCAGGAAACCTGTGGCTCCAAAGACAGTGGCCACAATGCCACTGACAGACGATCTTCCACTTCTGCCATGAGGGATCACAGCGTGATGGACTTGCCGGTGCTGCTGCAACACCGACGGTGCCGCAGTCAGGACAGAAATTCCATGCCCTGCAACAGGGAACAGGAGAGATTTTGGGACATTAACAGGGACGTGGCACTGCTAACTCACAGCTTATATTGGTTTTCTCATCACAGATCCTTTTTCTCTAATACCCCATGCTGAGACTCCTGATGGGCTGTTTCAGAGATACCTGGAGAGGTCAGAGGGGAGCAGGCCTGGGAAATTGTTGGTAAAGTTAAGGACCAAACTGAGACAGGGAAGGAGCAGACAAAGGCTTTCAGTTCTTAAAGAGCAAGTAAAGCTTACTGTGAGTTTAAGGTGAAGCAAGTCAAGAATACTCAGTAAAAATGTAAAATATAGCAGAGGAAGCAATCCTCCTGTATCACAGCTCTGAAGAGAAGAGATAGGGAGAGATGCAAAGAGCCAGATCCATGATATGTGGGATATTGCCTCAAAGCTGGTCCTTTCCTCAAGGGGCTACTTGGGAGCAATGGAGGCAAGACATCATTAGGATACTGATATACAAGAGCATGTGGTGACAGGACAAGGGGGAATGGCCTCACACTAACAGAGAGCAGGTTAGATGGGATATGAGGAAGAAATTATGAGGGTGGTGAGGCCCTGGCACAGTTTGCCCAGAGAAGCTGCGGCTGCCCCATCCCTGGAAGTGTCCAAGGCCAGGTTGGATGGGACTGGGAGCAATCTGACATTTGCACACTGAAGAAGGTTTTATCCCAACATGGTTAGGGATTATCAGTTACACAGGGGCACTAACACTGCAGACACAATGTCCAGAAGATCCAAAGGATAGAGTGAGTTGAGGCATAAATTATATTCTGTTACCTCAGCTGGTAGAACTCAAACCAGAAAGTCCAAGCAGAATTTCAGTGCTTGAAGGAGGTTTTTCACTACCCAAAAGTCTGTCTATGCCTGTTCTCCCCATACCCCACAAACTGGAAAAATATTGTCCTGAAAGGCAGTTTGAGAGCCACTCAAAGTTAAAAAATCAGTAATGATTTATATCTTTCAGCTACTCAGTGGATTTTTTGCTGTTACTTCTGCAAAAATTATTGGTGGCAGGCTCTTCATAATGCCTCTCCACTGGGACACCAACAAATAATATTTAATTACAGTTTTGTATTCTCCCACTTTTGTGTATTTCCCTGTTGTGCTTACCTTACACTGTAAGCTGATTAGTGATGAACGTTTTCCCTTGTTCCGTAACTCTGTGAGGTCTCGCTGGCGTAAATTATCACCAGCTGTGGTTATATGCCCAATCACTGCTTCCAATTCCATTTTCCCAGAGCAGCTGTGGCTGCCCCATTCCTGGCAGCGTCCAAGGCCAGACTGGAGGGGGCTCTGAGCAAGCTGGGATAGTGGAAGGTGTCCCTGCCCATGGCAGTGGGGGGTTAGAACTGGACGATCCTTAAAGTCCCTTCCAATCCCAATATGACTGGAATTGTCATTCCAATCATCTGCCATTCTATGAATTAAAATTCAAATATCCACCGCAAACCCAATGTGCCTTTTTCTCTACCCAAAAGTTTGCCTATCCCTCTTCTCTCCCAGCTCCACGAACTGGAAAAAGACACCATATCTCCCATTTTGTCCTGAAAGGCAGTCTGACAGCCACTTAGGTAAATAAAGAACACACTGCTCCCATTAAAACGGTATTAAATTCCTCCCCGCCCTTTACCAACAAAACCCGTTTACCATCTCCCATGTTATTCAAGCTCAGAATCAATCTAAACGGAGGCAAAGACCCAAATACACGCTTGAAGTATAATATCGGTAGCAGAACTTTACCATAAATCATGGCCCAAAGGTCACAGTCACCTAAGAGATGGCAAAAGGAATCCAAACTTCTAGCTTACAAAGCAGTGACAGCCTCAGCGCGACACCCGCAGCTACACCCCGAGCCCTCTGCGCTCCAACCCCCAGCTCCTTAAGGAGAAGGGAGGCCGAAACACGATCATTTCCGCGCCCGCAGAACATTTTTCGGCAGCTCTTTTCCAGCCGCTGCGGTGCGAGCTCCCCTCGCACAGAGCCGGGAGCGGAGCGCGTCCCGGGCTGGGGCAGAGCCGCAGGGACGGCCGAGCTCGCTGAGCCGCGGCGGGGCCCGGGCGGGCCGTGAGGGGCCCGGCGGCGCTGACACTCACCTGCCCTTGGCAGCCGCAGCCCGCGAGCGCAGCGCGTCGCCGCCGCCATCTTGGCGTCTTCCTGGGGCGGGGCTGCGCCTGCGCGGGGCGGCGGGCACAGCGCGGCTGCGCGGGGCCGGGCCGCGGGGCCCTCCCTGCTGAATTAAGTTAATTAAGTTAATTAAGAAGCCGCGGAGTTCATTAGCGTGCCGGGGATTGTGGGGCTCCTCGTGGCGTAGTGTTGCCGTGTCAGCCGGGCCGTGGCACTGAATGGTGCCTCCAGTGTTTCCTTCCCCAGGGTGTAACGGTAACTCCAGGCACGGTAGCTCCATCGCCAGCCTGGGCAGCCTATTCCACTGTCTAAGAAAGAATAATTCTTAAGTGAAGAACCGCTTCGTGGTGTCCAACCCGAGCCTCTCCTGGCGCAGCTTGAAGCTGTTTCCTCTTGTCCTGTGCCTTGTTGCATGGGGCAGAGCCCGACCCCCACCTGGAAGCTCTTCGGATTAGCGGTGGATGTGATACTAGACCTAGCTCAGAAGGAAAGTGCGAATCACCAGTGTGTTTGGCCTGTTTGCAGCCGGCGAGGGGAAGATGAGGGCCTGGCTTTTCCCTGGGCACTGCCAGCGCTCATAAAACCGGCCGTACGATGGCGGTGTGGGCTTGCAAAAAAAAGGAAACGCCGCGGGCCTTGCTCTAAACCACTCCAAGTGCACAGCCAAGCTGAAAACGTCGCTGCTCTCCAATCCACTGTGTCACGAGAAAGAGGTCTCGCTGATCTTCCCCTTCTAAGTACAAACTCTTATTTGCACCACGCTCAAACGGCAACACGAAGTCCTTTGTGCTAATAAATGTTTTTACTCTGGCAGAGTCCGGCTACAAACTTGAAACCATCCGGCAAAAACACAGCTCACAAAAGTGCCCGCTGAGAAAGCTCCTGCTGCTTACAACTTCAGCTGCAGCCGAAGTACACACCCTACTATCTGCACTTTCCTCCTCAGCTCAATGAACCACCACCATCCTTCAGCCTCACAGAACCAGGATCCGGACGGAACAGCAGCAGTGACTGCTCGCACGCTGAAGGTACCGGGAGCAGAAAGTTCAACAACTTGGCTTTTGCATTCCCACCGGAACAGTTCAACAGCTCTAACCAACTGAACTGCCTATTAGGGAAAGCCATTAAACATCACTAAGACCACTGAACCCGCAGATCCAAAATTGGTTTCTTTGCCAAAGAGGGGAACTATACAACTCATCTCAAAAGAAATTAGATCCCCTCTTCTGGAATAAGCAACATCCAGGAAATGAGCCCCTACAAAGGTGCCAGAACACTGTTACTGGGCATTACCGGCCAGGAGCACTCCTACCAGCTGTACACCAATCCTGAGCATAGCTGCTCACCTTGCCTGAAATAAGTGCACTGCCAAAATTTCAGAAGGCCCCTCTGACAAGAGGAAACCACATGCCAAATCGAGCAGTGTGAGGAGCAGTTCTTTGGGTGCAGCTGAAGTTGTAAGGCAGCACCAGCATTCTCAGCTGACACTTCCATGACCTTTGCTTTTGCCGGATAGTTTCAAGTTTGTAGCCGAGCTCTGCGAGAGTGAAAAAATGTATTAGCGTGTAATGTAAAGGAGTTCTTGTTGCCATTTGAGTGTGGGGCAAACAAGAGTTTGTACTCGGTAGAGCAGCGAAATCCTTTTTTTCTCCCGACAGTTGATTCGAGCGCAGTGGTGATTTCAAGCTGGACGTGCACTTGGGGTGCTTTAGATAGGCGAAGTGCGGGGTTTTTTTTTTTTCTTTTTCAAGTCCACACCGCCATCGTGTGGTTCATTTTCTGTCAGTGCCCAGGAAAAAGCCGAGCGCTTTTCTGTTCCGGCACCATTCGTGAGAGAGCAGTCAGTGTCGGGGTTCTGTTGTGGGTGCTGTCTTCGAGCCTGGAAGCATGGGATCCCGCATAGAAGGAAGGGACCTGTGATTCTGCTTGTGAAGGAAGACGAATTGTGTCACTGTTGGCTGTGCAGTTTATAAGGCTGCAAAAAGAAAGTGAATCCCAGCACTGCCTCTTTCTTCTAGAATTTCTCCTGTGGGACCAGCTGCTGAACGTTCTTAGCTTTGTAACTGGACTCAGTGAGAATGATGGTGCATGAGGGTCCCCAGAGCTGAGCTGAGCTGGGTGTACTGCACTTTAAAAGCTGCTAGGACACAGTGAAAGCCAGCACATACTTTTTGTTTTAGGAGCTTTGGTTTGGGAGCAGCAGCTGGACATAGAAAGTTTTGAAGCTGGGTTCTGCAAGGATGAAGGAATGTGATGTTCCACGGACATAAGTCCAGGGTGTTTGTTGCTTTTTACAGGATGTAAGTTAAAAACAACAACTTGAGCGGGCACATTTTGTGAGCAGTAGTTCCACTTGATACAGTTTAGGTTCAAGAGCTCTGCATGATTGAAAGAAAGAAGGGGATAGTTCATTTAGTTTGAAAGGAAAATTCTAGCCACTGTTCTCAGGGTGTTGCTGATAGCCTTCAAAGGGGGTGTGAAACTGAGCAACTCTTTTCTCCTCTTTTGCTTCCAGATTAAGATGATGCAGCTGGGCTCAGCGAGAGAGCCGAAGTTTCAAAGTACATGCAGCTGAAAAAAAAGAAGCATAATATGTGTTGTGCACAGGAAAAGGGATGCCCAGCACTGTCTCTTTTGTTCCAGGATCTTTTCTTTAAGGCAGCTGGTGATCCCGAAGGTCTTTAGGTGAAACTAAAAGTATAGGATTCCACATGCGGCTTAGAAGAAGTTTCACCTTCCATTTGAAACCCTAATGAGACCCTTAATTAGTACAGCAATCAAGGGGCACTCTGATTTCATGTGCTAGGGAAAGAAACAGTTGCTAGCCAACCCCTTCTTCTTGCAACTTTCCCACTGCACGCCTCAGTATCGGTTTACATGCGTTCCTTCTCAAGTTTGTTTCACTCTTTTCTAAAGTTTTCCTGAATTCTGTATTATAGTTTTCCCCAAAACATTTGCATTTCACCTCTACTCATCTTGGTGTCAAATGTTTCAGAATCTCTCAGGAGGTTTCAGATCTTAATGACAACAGAGTTTGCAATACCTTTAGTAAATTCTCCTTTTCCTTTTTTCCTTTACAGTAGCTCACAAGAGCAGTATTAAATAGAACTAGAAGAAAGGCAAATAATTAACAGCATTCTTTTGGCTTTTCCTAGCCCTCCCTGCAGTAGAATACAAAGGTGTTAAAGGCCATAACTCCATTTGGTCCTGCTTTTGTTTAGTTTGAGATATGTATGTGACATGAAAAGAGAGATAATAGGGACTTTGAAAAGAGAGGATCTAGATTTTGTTTGGGTTTTTTTTGGAGGGGAGGGGGTTTTTTTTGTTTTGTTTGTTTGTTTGTTTGTTTTTTTGTTATGGGAGCTGCATTGCCTTCTCATCTTTTCTGATGAGAAATCTCTTTTTAAAATTCCTAAATACCACCTGGTTTCTTCTCCATTTCTTATAGTGATGGTTTGTTTTATCTGGTTTCTTGTGGTGCAGAGGAACTTTCCTATTTGGCTAGTAAAAAAAAAAAAAAAAAAAAAAAAAGATATCTTTATCTGGGCAGATATTTAAGTCTTCAACTCTACCTGTCTGTAATTATACAGAGAGACAGAATAAGCTCAATTCCTTATGGCTTCGCTAGGGTCTGGAACCTTTCCTACAGAGTTCTGTTCTTGATGGAAGACATTTTGTCCCCTTTTTCAATTCCTGTACTGCTGCTGCATAGCTGAGTGTGCTAATAGACTTTGCCTGGATCTTAAAGGGAACTTCAATGTAATATTTACAGCAATGAAAAGCAAACAATAGTATAAACTTGGCCAACATGCACCCAAAACCTGTGTGAAGTCACAGTAATTTTGTCTGCCCTGTTAAAAGCAACTTCGTGTCTAACTTAGCTTTTACAAAGACGTTTCCAACACTGCTCTTCAGAACACAAGGAAAAATTGTTTCTAGCTCTTGAGATTGTAATCTCGTTTCATTAAAAAAAAAAAAAAAAAGAGACGTAAAATTCACCTTGATGGCAATATCTGCAGAAGGAGGTTTTGTAGAAAGTCACATCTTTAACTTTACCTTTTTATGTGTCTTTAATTGTGCAAAAAGTAATTTTCTATTTTGCAAGACAAATCAACTCAGTACACTGTGGAGGTGTTTTGCCATAATGTCTGGTTTGCTCTGGAGATTGTTTGGAAACTGTCAAGTCTGGAAAAGATCAGTGTAAAAACCAGTAGAGTCCTGAGGGTTTTGTCTTTTCCCCCAGAAATACTTCTCTTCTGAGTATCCACCTGACAGCCTTTGCTTTGAGCATTTTTGCAGGGAGAGGATCCAAGCTACATTTTTCCACTTTTCCCCCGGAGCCTCCTGTCTTACTGCAGGCATGTCACAGTCAGAAGAATGTTCCTGCATTTCCATAAGGACAGAAATAAAGACTATAGCATTGATGGAACAGCTGCTGCCCAAGTTGCTCGGTGTAAATGTTAAAAACAATCCGCTCTGTGTGCTGAAAATCAGGCCCTCTCATGAAAGAGTGTGGTGAGAAATAATTCACAAGGAGCCATGGTTGTCTCCTAGCAGATGATAGACTGAGCAGGTAGTCTGAAGGAAGCAGAACAAAATCAAAAGAAATACCCTATTTCTTCAGCTCTTCACTTTGCCACCCAGGCAGAGACAAGGACGAAAACAATATTTCCTGCTGTGTTTACACATACCTTGACCATGGGCGTTCTTATGGAGGACAGTGTTTTCCTAGGGCCAGAGACAAATTGATTACTAGTAAGGATCTGAATATACAGGAAAATATCAAGAACTACTCTTTGTGCTTTAGGCACCCTCTTTAATTGATTCTTTCTTTGCAGGAGTGCAAATATTAACAATAAAATCCTGAGGTTGCTGTTTTCTTGCACTGACAGATACCACCAGCTCTTTAAAGAGGTGTTTACTTAGATCCATGAAATCTTCTTAGTACAGTGTGCAACTGCAATGCACAATGAACACTTCCTCAGCAAGCAACTTAATTGGGTTTTTTCCCCTCTTCTTTCAAAGACAGGTAAATACTGTGACAGAAGCTGTGTAATTAAGGAAAAAAAAAAGGCATCCTGTTGTCCCAAACTGGCATGTGCAGGCACTTTTTAAACATACTTTGGGTGAAAATGCAGACATTTTAGCCGCTTTGTAGGGTTTCAGTGGGCTTTAGCCATTCTTTGCATGGGTATTGCAGCTTTCCCCATGCATTGCAATTTAGGGATTGGTCCTTGCAGTTCCAAAAAGCTTCTGTCCTTTAATCTCCTCCCTCAGAGCTCCCGACGGATGAGGTCAGGGGAAAAAGCAGCACTGGGCCATTGAGTGCAATCACAAGCCCTGTGCACACTCAAAACATTTATCTAAAATATTCCATCTTAAGTTATAACATTGAAGGCATGTTAAATAGCCAAGACATTCAAGCAGGAATGTAGCTTCTTTATGTTTGATGGAACTATTTATATGTTACTAAGATAATAGCCTCAATTGCTTTTCATCTTTGTACAGTTTCACTATTTGCACCAAATTCAGCTGTGACAGTGAGATTATTTAGGTTCAAGTTCTAACTGTACTGCAACAGCAAAATGCTGAAATGTTTACGTTGCACACAGAACAGAAAAGACGTACATAGGGAAAATATGGATATTGTTCATATGAGTTATAAATAAATGTCTATTAAAAGTTCCATTTTGGATCCTGAGTGGAACATAAACTTTCACCATGACAATCAACAAGATAACCCCACATAGACACTGCTTCTTTTCTGTATTTTTTGGAAACGAGACCAGAGTAAAAGCATATTTTTTTCCTTATCCTGAGGTTAGGAAATGTAGTTAAGACCAGGTTCTTGATAATGGTTTTTTTTACATGGATTTCCTAAGGAAAACCATGTCTGGGAAGGCAACTTGGCAAATATTGTATTATCTTGTGCTAAAAGAAGATGTGATGTTTTGGGCTGAAACATCTACAATTATTTTGTATTTCATTATTTGAAAGGAACATTTATTTCCATATTTTTCAGTACAGGTACTAATTTTTCATCTCTACCCACACACACACAGAGCCAGACGAATTGTTCTTCTCTAAAAGATGATTTGAAAATTATTCCTTCCCATTCCAAAACACTTGGAGGTTTCCAAAAAAGCGATTTTCAAAAAAGCATTGCCAATAAAAAAAATCTTGGAATGTACAGATGAGAAGTAATTTCTGTGTTTGTTTTTGTTGTTGTTGTTGTTGTTGTTTTAAAAGTTTTTTGTTTTTTAATACTGCTCAGACTTACCTGTAAAATCTTGAGTACAGGAACCTTGTCTTACACTGCTTCTGTAAAGAACCATCTCATAATAAAAACTCTCGACTTAAAATTCAGGAATAAATTTGTGTGTAGCTGTCTTTGATAGTACCGATATTGCCACACATTTAAATGAGCTTGGCAATTTTTTTTCGGAAGAGCTCAGCTGAGATAATCATCTGAAGGATTTTAGTTGCATGCCAATTGTTTCACTGCTCTCTGCCAGCTCTTCTCACTCTACACAAAAGTCATAAATCCTGCTTGCAAGACGCTGTTGAATATTGCCAGCAGCTTCAAACAGGCTCTTCCAGGCAGACAAGCAGGATTTGGTCTGGATCATGGATAACAAAGCTGGCAAAGTGTTCTCAATTGTCATTCAGTTTTCAAAGACAAAAGATCAGCCTCCCTACCTTCCCCTGTCCAGGATTGAGACAGAAACCCCTTGTGTTGGTGTAATTCACCAAAAGATGAGTGAACAGGCTTCTGTCCCTTCCAAGTGTGAAACTATTGCTGTAAAAACAGCTCAGGAATTTCCTTTGGTGTTTATATGGAATCTAGACACTGTCCCCACCCACCAGGGTAAGGTGCCTGGGGATATTTGCAGCTCATATTGATGCTTTCAGATTTTAGCTTTTATATTTTTCAGATTCTGTACTACATTAGTGTATAACTCTGAACTTCATATAGAGTGTTAGTAAGCTGTCTTCACATTTTAGTCAGACAAAACAATCCTTTTAAGCCTGAGAACCAAGGACACAATCTGCCTCAGGCTCCAAAAAAGTATAAACAAAAGTGAACTGGGGAGGTAGAGCAAACTCTGGTTACATGACTTCATTACCCCTGATATGCAAATAGACCAAATTTATATGTCTGAAAAACTCGTGACCATTGTCCATCTGGGGTGTAGCCTCTGCCCAAGGTGTACCTATTGAAGACCTTCAATAAATACCCACTTTATTCTCTTAACTCTGTCTAGCCCCTGTTCTTGGTAGCCACTCCAAGCCATCAATATGACAAACACCACAGCAGAGAGAAAACCTTGACTTCCAGGTTTTCCCCAGATGCTACCAAGATGTGCCTGCTACCTGGGAACTGAGGACAAAGGTACACATGAAAATCCACAGGCTGCAAAATAATTCCACAGGAGCACAAGTGTTGCAGTAAAGACAGACAAGACACCTTTTCTTCATGCAACAAATCACTTCACTTGATTGTTCACAGCTCATATTTATATGGTTTCTAAAAGCATTGTGTTTAATTCTAATTGGTTAGTAATTTTTTGCTACTCAGTTCATTGGTTAGTAATTGCTAGTGTACATGATCACCAAAGACTTTCTTCCCTAAAGATGTTTACATTCTTGTAGAATAATTGTCACTGTACCACTTCTCACGAGTACCAGTTTCCTTTCTCACAGGTGCAGGATCCTTTTCTCACATCTCTCTCTACCTCTATTCCAGGTGAGTCACTCTTCTGTAGTTCTCTTCTACTTAGCCAAAGTAGCAGGCCTGAGCCGTGGTTTTACAAGGGTGACAGGGCCCTGATTTTATAAGGCTTCACCTAATGCGGCACACAAGGACCGTCTCAGTACTTGCTGCCAACAGCATTCCAAACCCCTGGCCTGGATTCCTGTCTGAAAGATCTGTCTCTGGCCTCATAGAGACTGATTTGAAGGCGGTTTTCTGGAATCACAGCATGTTATTCCATCAGCTGGATTGTCAGTTTGGAGATGTGAAAGCTGCAATGCCATTGCCCCTCAAATTGGTGCATTTTCAGCCTGTTGATTCCACTGCAGCCTCCTAACCCACCCAGACCTCCTCTAACGAACTCACCATGGAGGAGAGAAGGGGCAGAGAGCAGAGAGAGTGCTCCTGGCAGTGCTGCTGAGGTGTTCATGAACAGAGAAACTGATTTTATTGCAAATAGTAACAGCATTTTCTCCCAGCCTGATTTGTGATAGGAAGCAATTGTGTGAAATATATTCCAAAGAAACAAAAAGGAATGCTATTAAAATGAAAAATGCTTAAAATGGAGACACGTAAGAAGAGAAGCCATGAAATCTTGTTATTAGTTATGCTGTTTGTAAAAATGGAATACCAGAAACTCTTACTTGTTTCAATGATCTAGGTGTGGATAATAAAATTTCATATTTCTCACCTAATAATAACTTTTGGCTTATGTTACTTTAAAAACAATGTCCTTAATTTACAGAATAGCCAAATCATTCTTTTAGGCCAAAAAGGAATTTGCCCTAATTTTTTCACAATTTTAACTTTTCAAAATTATCAGTTAAAAATGAACTGACAAAATATCAACAGTGCTTTGTGTTCCTAGGCATAAGTAAAAGTTTCCAAAATATAAAAAGAATGTTTATGCAATGAATGAGGTATGGACATTTTAAAATTCCCCACATTGCAAGAAGCAACTGTGAAAATGAATCCAGGGAGGAGATGCTGCATTCTGGCACAGATCTGATAATAAAAGGACATCAGCAGCTCTGTGTGGGTGGTTGTCTGTGCTCCCACAAGCTTCCCAATACTCTCCCCATTATCTTTTAATACATCTGTACCGTGTATTTCCTGGAGATTCTGATTGATGCAATGGGAGCAGGGTTGCATGGCAGAAAATATGCAACCTGTATTCAGTATATCGACCACGTCTGAAGCTCCACTTGGCCTGAATTAAGATTTCCTTAGAATCTAACACAAGATAGCTTTTTAAAATTTAAAAAAAAAAAAAAAAAAAAAAAAAAAACACACAAAAACAAAACAAAAAAAAAACCAAAAACAAAAACAAACCTAAAAACTTTAAAAAAGAGAGGAGATGGGCAAACAGGGGAAGGGGAAGGGAAAAGGAAAAAAGAACAGCAAGCATTTGCTATTTTTCTGTTCTCCTGAGGACACACTTTTAAGAGGTTTCTCTGGTATCCTTACTCACAGGTCATGTTTTCCATTCAGGTACAGTCTGAGGTACTAAAAACTTTGGAGGCATTTGTCTTTGACACTCTGGCACTGGTTTTATTTGGTGACTTTTCACAACCTTTTGGCTTTCTTATTTGCTCAAGACCAGTTTTGTGCTGCTTCTGCTCAGAGATGCATCATAAAGGGAGGCAGAATTGAGGTGTGTTTTAAATTACCTTAGAACTGCCAAAGGCACAATAAAAGTAATTTTCCATGTTCTTCACACAGGTATTTGAAAATCAACAACCTTTAAGTAATGGCAATAATATTAATATTTTATTACTGTTTGACAATATATTTATACACAATGACACCATAAGATTTTGTTTAAAAATTACTTGGACAACTATAATTAAAAAAATTCTATTTTTAATTTAATTTTCTAATAGCAAGAACTTTAGCTTCAGCTTCAAGAACTTTATAAATATTGGGAAAAGACTTGTAATATCATCTAACATTCTTACTTTATGCAGCTGTGTACAGATCTGCAGTCAGCACACAAAAGAAAGGATTTACACTACAGTTAGAACAGAGGTAACCGGTACAGCAACAAAACTGGAAGCCAAGAATAATTGGAGCTATGGCATTTCTACATCCCTGCCATGTACTGAAGAGTATTTATGTGAAATTGCAGATTTTTAGGAGCCCATCATTTGACACTCACTGTATCTTTCTGGCTCTTATAATCGTAACAAAAAGTCAAAAGCTCTGAGTATTTTGTAGAATTATTTCTGAGGTTTTGTTCCTTCATCTGGGTTATTTTGTAATTTTACTTTCTTTTAATGTTAAGTGGGAGAAGGGAAGATGCTGAGGCTATAGGGATTGTCTCATTTTTGAATTTGGGTTTTGTTTAAGGCTTCATAAGTCAGGGTGGTTACATTAATTTCTAGAATTTGACAATCTAGATTTTTATCTCAAGATACATTTTTTATAGTAGAAAGATTATTAAGATTTCAAATATGAGAAACTTAAAATTGGTGTAAAAATTCAGGATGATAAAAATATCAGCTTTTTCTAGAGAAACAAGTGGCAGCAAAATGTTACAGGCCATGCTACTGTGCAATGTGACTCCTCAAATATAATTGCAAACAATGTCTAAGCACTCCCTGTGCTTTTATTTCTAGTTCTGTTTCTCTTATACAGAGCAGCATGTCACATTTCTTGTAATCTGTTTTCTAAAAACTGAAAGCTTGGAAGTTTGCTTTACTCTGTTAAATCTACTCATTAAGATACAGAGGCTTTGCACTCCACAGAGACCTCTGTTCAGTTATTGAGTGAATTATTTATAACCTACTTAAAGGCAGTATTGCTGTAAAATATTTAAATGTAGTTTAGCCTCTGAATCAAAGTCAATATAAAACAGACTGGTTTTGCCAAAGGGAATTCCATATTACATTGATTCCCTTTCTGCTCTAAAATTTTTCTGTTAGGATAATTTTTAGCAGGACAATGTTTATCTCTGAAGAGTATTCAATACATGTGCATTTTTTTCTTGAAAAAAAAAAAAACTCCCACAGCTGTGTTAATAAAAATGCAAACACAAATCCCAACAAAACCTGTTTACACCCACACAGCCTTTCACTGCTTCACAAACAAGTTCCACAAAGAGTTTTAATTTTTTGTGGATTTATTTTAAATGGCCTATCTTAGAGCAAATTATGTTTCAGATTTGAGGCTTAATTTGGATAATGACTATGTACCTTATTATTGTATTTATAAAAGCAAAATATGTCCTGAACCATAAAAATCCAAAATGTTTCATGGAAAATGTGTGTTTCCATGCTCAACACTTTAATCACTTAAGGTATCAAATTATTTATGCAAATAGTGACAGCAAATTATTAGGAAAAGCAGTTTTTTGGAAATGTTCACTTTCCTGATGGCAGCTATGAAGACTTCAAGGTTGAAACCCAAGGCCTGAGTAACTGAGGGGGGAAGCAAAATTATATTTAACCTATTTCATACATTTGAAAAGTTTAGTGTTTCTTTTCTTTAAGAATTTAGAATCACCAACTAGATAGTAAATTTTTGCTTGCAGATGATTTTTCTAAACTCAAATCCATGCATACACACAAATACAGACACACAGGTGACTGAGTACACCCTGAGACTGATGAATCCCACCTTGTCACCCAGCCCAGAGCACTAAGTGACACATCCAGTCGTTCCTTGGATATCTCTAGGGCTGCAGACTCCACTGCCTCCCTGGGAATCCCCTTCCACTGCCTGGCAGCCCTTTCCATACCCTCCTCAGCCTGGGGCTGCAGAATATTGGTGTGACCCAAGGCAGGACCCGGCACTTGCCCTGTTGAACCTCAGACCAGATGTGTGACTTTGCACAATCATGCCTGGCTTAAAGGCAAAAGGGAGAAGAGCAGGATTGGAGCAAGGACCACATATTCTGATCACCCCTTCTCTTGTCCATTGCTGCAAACACTTCTGTGTTTCTGCTGTGCTCACCACAGAGCCTCAGGGGAAAGGCAATTTTTTTCCTGATTTAAAGCAAGAACCTGGTCCTGGTGAGTGAGCAGCAATAGCTGGCCCCACACTTGGTCCCTCACTTACAAGCCTTTCCCCAGTGCTCAGTATGCGCATACTGAGCTAAATTGTACAGTTCTATGCAAATGATTAGCAAGTGTACAAGACAGGCTTGCTGATAATGTGCAGAAACTCTAATCCAGAGGTGGACAAGGTTTGGCAGCAATGTCACTGCTGATAAAAATGTAAGGAAGAAAGGAGGCAAGTGAAACCCTGCCAAGTGAAAAGTGAATGGCACATCATTTCAGCATGACCAGAGGGCTTTGGATGCAGGGAATGGAGGTTGAGCAGGGACCACCAACTCTTCTTTGCCAGGCTCAAACTGAATAGGAAGTGAGAGCTGAGCACAAAAGAGCTGCTGAGCTGATTTATATTTAATAATTTTAATTATATCTGGAGCGAATCATTTTGTGAAAAACATGCAGTTTTAGTACATAGCATACAGTCCCTCCTTCCCATTTTCCCCCTGTCAGCATAGCTGACACCTGTCTAAGGTTTACCAGCATTTATCACAGCAAAATCCTCTGCACTGGGAGAAACACAGTGAGAAACTGCCAGAAGTTTTCCTCCTGAGCTGTTAACCCTGCAGATGAACTTCAGACTTGCATCATTTGTAGTGATAATGCCCTGGGAATGCCTGTGACAGGCCAAGAAGCAAGGAGTTACTGCTGAGAATAGATTTGCTTCAAAGAATGTTCATCCCAGCAAACTCCATTTGTTCAACATATTTACACTATTAAGACACGCTGTGTGCTTGCTTTTTGGGTAGCTTACAGTCTTACATGAAAACATTAAATGAAAGCATGCTGAATTTAAATTCAGAGGGAGAGAGGTGTGCAGGAAGTGGATGGAGACCAGGGTTTGCAACTGTGAGAGAAAGAAAGGGATGTCTATCATGCCCAGTCCAAATTCTTCAGCTGCAAGAGCAATTGATTTTATAGAAAATAAGCATTTGTTCATTTGCAGAGAAAATTGTTTGAGAAGTTGACATCAATTTAAATATCTGTCACAAATAGCAAACTTACATGATGCCTTTTGCCATAAATCTAATAGATATGCCTACAGTCAACCTCAACAGCTAGAACAGACAACTCTATTGCTTGCCAGCATTATTTTAGTGATGCAAAATATACTAAACATTTTCATTTTGGTGAGATTAAACCAAGCCCAGAAATCTTGTGAAATTGTGCATGAATATTAACTTAGCAAATGGCAACATCCAGAGCAATGGCTAAAGCCAACTGCTTAGGGCTGCATTACGACTTGAGCAGTAGAAAACAATCCTGGTGCTGGATACTCAAAAAAAAAAAAAAAAAAGGTAAATATAAGAGTTATAAATATGCTCACATTACATAGAATTCCTCGTTTATCCTTCAGAAAGTATCAGGATGTATTCCTGAACAGGATGAAGTCAATTGAAAGCAAAGTAATTAGGGATAAACAGCTACAAGTGATGGAGTGGTATCTCTTCAACAGGAAAAATTATACAACATGAGGGGCTGGTTGGCTGCCAGAAACACAATTGTCACCAGTTGCCATTTGTCTTTGTAGGCAATGGTGGAGGAATAAAAAGTGAAATTTAGAAGCAGAATAAAGATTGGTGCTACAGCCCTGGAGGATGAAAGCCCCAGATGTGGAGGTGAATAACCTGGATACAGAGCTCACCTTGTTTAACCACCATATTCCTTGTTTAACCTCCATATTCCAATCTGGGTGAGTCAGAAATATGTCAAAGGTCTCAGTAACAAGAACAACAACTCAAAATACTTAAATGTTTGAGATACCCAGAGGAATAAAATTGAATTCTTACAGTATACTTCTTGTTGGAGTCCAAATCTAGTCTTTGCAATATTAAAAGCCCAGGAAGACAAGACCTTCCGAAGACGAAGGAACTGCTTCTGGGAAAAGAAAGCAGATTTTGCTCTTGAGAAGGAAGCAAGGAAGCAAGGAAGGAAGCAAGGAAGGAAGCAAGGAAGGAAGCAAGGAAGAAGGAAAGAAGGAAAGAAGGAAAGAAGGAAAGAAAGAAGGAAAGAAGGAAAGAAGGAAAGAAGGAAAGAAAGAAGGAAAGAAAGAAAGAAAGAAAGAAAGAAAGAAAGAAAGAAAGAAAGAAAGAAAGAAAGAAAGAAAAGCCTTGATCTATTGACTCGTGTTTTGCTTTAATTTCTTCAACAATTCTGACCAATTCGTCAACAATTCTTCTGACCAATGTAATCTGGTTATTTATGCTTCTAAGCAAGGTGGAGGCTAGGTGGAGCATAGGGCATTTAAAAGAAACAAAGGGGTATTCAAACTGGCTCACATGAATGAAACACAAACCAAAAACACCATGTGACCCCCAAGGCAGATGCCGGATTGACCATCCAGGTCCTGGTAACTCATCCTGCTCAAACCCCTCTCCTGCATTTCACACGGCTGGAAGAAAGAAGAGAATAGGGACTGACTGCTGTACTGGTGCACAGTAAGACACACAAGATAAACTCCTCCAAGAGTAGATCTGCTGCAGTCATATGTTGGAAATATTCTTTGCTTCCTTCACAAAGAATAGTAACCACTTCTAAACAAATCCCTGGACCTGGAAGGTGGAGGATTTACCAGGCTCAATGCCAGTGCTTCAGACCTTGCCTATAGTATCTTTACTTACCCAAACATTTTAAAGACTATTTTAGCAGAAACATTCAGCCTTCTTATTACTTCTTATTCAGCCTTCTTTAATTCTGAAACAAGAGAAGTATAGGATCAAACCATATGTTGGCTGTGAGATGATTCCAGCTCCTTCAGAAGGAACTAGATTTTCATGGAAACACTTGTCCTCTGCTCCTTCACTGGCTGAGTTCGTACATCTACAACTGCCTGTCTCATTTCCACAGACCAGGGGGTGGGTTAGGGGTGCTCCAGGCCTGTGATGTGTTACTGAAGATATTTACCTGCCCAGTGTGGAATGTGGAATGCAGGAATGTGCATGAAAACAGCAGCTGCCTCGAAAGAATGAGGTCTCCAGAGTGCTCAGAGAAACCAAAGGCTTACAAATGCACACAGCAAAGCTGGGAAGGACCAGGCCTTCCTGACTGTGCTGGACATGGGGTATCCCAGAGATAGGACCGATATTCCAGTTTGGGAAGTACTAGGAAGATTCATAATGCTGGAGCTCTGGGAAGGTCACAGGGCAAGCATTTTTCTCCAAATACATAGTTGCAAATATGTTTCAGAGGAGCACTTCCAATTCTTTCCAGCTTTGCTTACAGACCCCACAGATCATATCATTGCATTCACAGCAATTTCAGCATTATTCTGGAGACAAGCTAGAACTACATTGTAGACTTAATGTAATTATTACACTTAAGGAGATGTGCTGCCTTGTCCTGTGGGATGTGTGTGGAGTCTGAGAAAAATACTAAACACAGACAAATGAGCTGAATCCTGAACTCCTATGGATGTCATTGGTACTTTGTATAAATGAGAAAAGTGTCTTAATGTCCTCTCCATCAGCAATGCAAGTGCAGGTTCAACACTGGGAATGAAAATTTAAAGTGTCTCCTGAGGTCACATCCTGGACAATTGTGGTGATTTGGTGGGTGATTTTTATCTAGTGCAAGTCCCATATGGGTTCTGCTTTCATGTGGGACACATTGCACAAATATTTAAGAGTGATTTAAATTGGTTGTGGTATTGTGTGGGAGATTTTAAGTTCAGCATCCTCTGGGGAAGGAGCCACTGATCTTTATAAGGTTTATAGTGCCTAAATTCTATGGATGGCACTGGTGCAGGCTGATTCCCTTGCCATATAAAAGCACACTAGAAATCTCAGTGATTCATAGTTTATGTTCTTGGACTGCAATCTAACTTACATAAACTGCTTACATTTTTCTGATATTTTAATAAAACCTTTTGGCAGAGTACTGGTAATTTATTTCGTTATAAGAAACATTATATAAATACTAAACACAGCCACAACAATGAGAACAGAAAATACCAAACAAACTTTGCTAATGACACCATTATGTTTGGGGAATAAATACATGTATGTAGTGAGCTGAGTTGGATGCCTATCCTTATTAAACAGTCAAAGAATTGTGCAGTGTCACATAAAGTGCAATAAATAAAATTAAAATGCAAATTACAGTCAGTCAAAGAGTTCCCAACGTCTGCATGCAATTTCAAAGCACTTAGTATAGGATCTTTGCCCCTTCTGACTTCCTTTTGGGAGCTTTCTCCTCTCCTAGTGGCCCAGGTGTGTTTGAGGCCCAAGGTGAAACATCCCACCTTCCAGATCGCTGCAAAGACATCCTGCTCATTATCTTTCTTCCTTGAAGGAAGGAAAAATAAATTATTTCCTCCTGCTTCATTTCTACATTGCAAGGCCACACCTGGCACACTGACCTTGTGAACTCACTGGTCCTGGAACTGCAGGTGCCAGCCTACGAGCAAGCAGTGGAATGTATTTGAGTAATATCACTGCTGAAATCTTCATTTTATTAAACTCTTTTGAAAGGCTGAGGCAAACATGACATTTCTTCTCTCTGGAAAAGTGGTGGCAGGGTAAGATTTATAAATGTTGCTGACCTCAGTTCTGTAATCCACTTTGTTGTGGGCAACACGTGAAGGACACCACAGGGGGAAATGAAAGGAGAAAGGCACAAACCAACCTGGAGTTCTGGAAGGAAGGTGGAAGGAAGAAAAGAAATGCTGCATAAATCCTTGAGCAGCCTAGCACACCTCAGAGAATTATAGAATATCCATGGTATCCATTGTGCCCCTTGCCTTTGGCCAGAGATGTGGAAACAATAACCAGTAAGGTGAGGGTGGTGTGTTGGAATTCTCAGTCCTCTATTCTCACCTCTTGGGCATCTGAGAATCTGAGCAGCCACACTCTTGGCCCAGTAGATACTATGGTTCACAGCCTGTTAATACTGGCAATCTGAGGGGCAAATGTTCAACCCAACACCAAAGAAAGTAATAAAAAGCACCTTCCACCTCCTGTGGAGCAGAGGGCAGAAGAGTGGTTTGCAGAAAAAGAAAGAATGGCAGCAGAGGAGCAGTTAACAGAATATCTACAAAGAAATCCTTGTTTTCCGGCCCAGCTGCTTCCAGATGTGCTTTAAGCACGTAAGGAGTCAGAATAGGAAGGATGAGAAGGGCTCATTTGTCTGCATGCTTGAAATCTGCAAGCTCAGACTGTATCTAGCCAGGAAAGCAGGATCAGGATTTTCAGTGTAGATGACAAGAGTGGTGTATTCAACCACATAAACTCCATAAATGCATAAAGGATCCAAGTTCAGCTCCCGAGTGAAGCTGCTTTTATCCTGGCATTTATGAATATAAACCACCCCTCTGTGTTTTAAATCTCACATGGGGTAATACAGTGTAATTACACAAAGTACTTAGAAATACTTCCCTAAGTTAAGCTATATGTCTGTTATGTTGGACCATCAGGTGGGGGAAATTAATGATTTCATGTACGAGGCTTGAATCTAGAAAAAATTATTATCTGGTATTAATTACATTTGTGGTAGTCTCAGACTGTCCTGGACAACTCACATTTTTATCTGCATGGAACCATTCCCTACATCATGTGGGAAAAACCACATAGTGTCTGTTATTCTTACTCAGGCTTTAGGGTTGTAATCATAGAACAAATATAAAAGAAGGGCAATACCAGGCACTGCTTAGAGTGTTTTGCCACACTGAAAACCATTTAATGCCTTTTCAGTTCCTAAATACCTTTAAAAAGGTGTTTTTAAGCACCCTATGATGAATAATTTTCAGAGAAGTACTGTACGAGGTACCGCTGGTGAAGGCAGTACGAAAAATTCCTGTTAAATGCTGTGGATAGCCCTGATCATCTGGGCGGAGGGAAGATTAATTCCAACTGGACAAAGCACAAATGCTCTTAAGATGCTCAGGGGCTGGGCAGCCCCACCACAGCAGGGCACATTGTTTAACAGTGCAGGTAGAGAAGCCAAGAACAGGAATATTCCCCCTGACCCCAATCCATTATCCATACCCCTCATATGAGCCTTGTGCAGGGAGAAGATAATGTTGGCACAGGATGAAAATATAAATAAATCTAGATAAGAAAAGAGGAAGGAGATCTGTAACAGAAGAAAAGTATTCCTCTGAAACAATGTCCTGATAGATGCTGAGAAAAACTGTGTTGGACTGAAGATCTAAGATGTATTTTTGTAGCAGATAATGTGTCATGCCTATCACAACAAGTAAACTGGACTTAGTAAACTATAAGGTCCATTCAACACTAAATTACCCAAAATAATTGGACTACATAAACCTGTTCCCAGTCCTTTACTGTATTTATTTGGAAAAGCTTAAATCACTGTCTTTAATAGGGCACAGTGAGGTTCTCACCACCATGCTACTGAAAACAAACAAACAAACAAACAAACAAACAAACAAACAAACCAAAGCAAGACAACCACTGCTAGAATTCTTAGCAGTTTTTTCTGAGATCTTCCCAGTCATCCCGAGTTTTTTCTCACCTTATGTTTGCAAAATAGAAGAGAGATTCTTCTGTTTCAGTGGGTCACTTCAGAAGGCTTTTAGGTTGGGAATAAGGCCCACTGTAATGCCTGAGAAGGAAGTAGAGCTACTTCAGACATATTTTTCTCCCTTCTCTCCAGACAGCTCTATTGAGATTATATGGGAAATGGCATAGGAAATGATATGGGAAATTATAGGGGAAATTACATAGAGTGGTGTGATAGAGCCTCTCCTTTGAAACTGTTCCTGAGCAGACCTCTCTTCACAACTGGGGGCATCTCTGTGTTGGAAGGTAAAAATGGAATTGTAGAGCACTGCAGCGGTGTAAACATGAACACTCAATTTTCTGGCATCCACAGTCCTAGAGAGAGCCCCATGCGTGTTGAAAGGCATTTTCCTTGCTCCAGCTCCATATGATGGTATTGGAATCAATTAAATTGCATGACTGAGTTTTGGGAAGGAAATAAAAAGTATCCCAAGCTTCTGCAGCTGAAGGACTAGCAAAGGGTGATAGGCGAGTTTCAGAAATGTTTACAGCTTGCATACATTTCAGAAATGTTTACTACTAGTTTCTAGTAGTAAATTGTCTCTTTCATCTGCTTCATCCAAACACCATCAGTCTGCAACCATGGGCTGCATACTTCATGAGGATATTTATTTTCATGGAGGACCAGGATAGCAGTCTACAGCAAGTCATTTGTAAACAGTTTAAGCCTTTATCTGTTCACCAGGAACATAATACCTTCGTATTTATTTACTAGCAATCACCATTCATTTTATAGCTATTTATCTATGGAGATTGTCCTCAAGTGAGTTCATTACATGTGCCTGGTATTTCAAATGCCAGGTTTACTGGATGTTGTCATTGGATACTAATTCCCTTAGCAATGCTTCTGACTGAATCAATAGCACTACCCTTGAAAATCTGGTTTATAGTAGAAATATTTGCATACAGCAAACTCCAGTCTTGCTTCTAGAAATATCTTTTTCTCAGCTTTAAGTCTGACATTTAACAAGCAGGTCACTGAGGGGAACATTTAGAAGAAATAAGACGGGTCCCAAAGATGCCCCAAAAGACCCATCTTTGCCCTCTCTCCTGATCAAAGAGGATTAAGAATAGTTGCAGCCTGTTTGACCAAACAACTCCTCTGAGGCTTTTGAACATACTGATCTTTGATCCTAGCCACAAAACACAGGTGTCGCTGTTGTTTTTTTGGTTTTTGTTTTGTTTTGTTTTGTTTTGTTTTGTTTTGTTTTGTTTTGTTTTGTTTTGTTTTGTTTTTAAAGCACAGATCCCCCTGTCTTAGGTACAGTCAGTTCAGAAGTAAATACCAGTTAATTCAGAAATCCAAAGTTCAGTCTTCCTTCCTTAACTTTCTATTTGCCCCTTAAGTGGAGTTTTCTCAGACCCTCAAGGGGCTTCTCTTTTCCTTTTGGAGGCAGAGGACAGCCCCAGAAAAGCGAAGATGAGAAGCATTTCAGTTCCACTAAAATGGAGCTGAGGAACATGTGGAACTTACACAGGTAATCTATTCCTTATCTTAACCAACAGCCTAATACTTTTTTATTAACAGGAAGTCATTGGATTCAAGTTTTATTTTATAGACTAGAAATCTGAGGGAAGAAAAATCATCACACTGGCATCTGTGAAATAATAACTCTTGTGCCCATGAAGTCATTAAGTTAAACTAACAGTATGCAAAGCTTGGAGAAGCTTTCGTTAACCATCTCTACAGAGGGAACGATGGTCACACAAATGCCTGGCACCTGCTGCTGCAAGAATCAACTGGGAAGTAAATAATACCCACACAAGTATCAGAGATTCTCAGTGTGTCTCTCCTGTTTTTCAGGCTTTCTCATTCATCCCAGTGACAAGCTGGGTGTGCAAACACGAGGCTGTAAGGAAACTTAACAGCCTTGGAAATCAAGGCTTTTAAGACACAGATACACAACACAGAGGAAGAACTGATGCAAAAATGACACTGCACTGGCAAAGAAAAGCAGGCAGAAATGGCAAGAAGAAAAGAGCATTGATTCCTTGGATTTCCACTCCATGTACACTGGAGGACTGTTTGAAAAACCATGAGACAATTGAGAAGTGTTTTTACTTGCTGGTTACCCAGCTAATTAGTACATGAAAGGCTAAAGAACACAGCACACCAGGAAGAGAGTGGAAAGTTGCAATTGCCAAACAGACAGCTCAGTTTCTTTTGTGACCAAAATCAGAGCTCTCTTGTCCCCTCTTCAGATGCTCAGCTATCAAATTCTCCACTTGAATCATTAGGTAACCAGCACAGGTTACAAGAATAATATTTTCAGAGACACATGCACTTTTCTGTATCCACCCTCATACAGTAGGTGATTAGGGAATCACATTAAATTAATTGTACAATGAGACTTTGAACAGGTCCTTGAAAACTGAATAAAACTCATTTTACAGAGGAAGTGGAGTTAATTCTAAAAAATCACTTGAACCAAATTCTTGTTTGAGATAAGAAGCGAAGTATCACTGAGTGAGGGTATGACACTTAATCACTGCTTATACTGTTATTTATCTGCTCTTAATTATGTCTTCTTTTCCTTGAAGCAGGGAAACTTTATAGATTTCTCTCATAAAACCTGTATCTCCTACCTTACTGCAGGTGTAATCAGGAATGTTAAAGCCACATCCTAAATTTTAGCTTGTCAGTAAAACTCAGACTGATACGACTATGACTTCGACAGCAGGCAAAGATTTTTAGGCAAGTGCTGACAGATGTTGTGGATCTGATGCAGAAAAGCAGCCTTTAGTATTTAATGTGGTGATGAGAAATTAAGTTGCCTGAGGCATGAAATATAATTGTTCATTTACACTGAAAACCCATGGATGCAAAACCAACCATTACAGTCATGGATGAGGAAAGCAGTAAAATAATACATCCAGATCTTCAAACCAGTTTTGAAACTTTAATATTTTCTCTAATTAGTCTCTGGGGAAAATACTTGCATCAATGATAGCATTGGTACAGGTCTCTCAGTGCTAGAAATGGTAGAAAAGTTGGTATATCCACACAGTTGTTCCTCAATGAGTCTTTCTCAGATCAAGTGAGAGAATTCCCTGATAGTTTCCCCTATCCCAAGCAAGTAAATAAATTTAAAAAAAATAATAATCATGCACCTTTCATTAGAAATTTGGTGTGAAATAAAGCTGCAGTCCCAAAGCAATCCCAGAAATTATATTCTCATTATGACTATTCAGAGTTCATGAAGCATCATGATCCAATATATTATGAGATTTTTTTTCCATGTAATTTTTTCTTCTTGCAATTTGTGCAGCAAAGGTCACAAAGAAAGAACTGGTGGAGTTTGGGGAGTTTAATTGCTATCAGTTTTGATATATTAAGCAGGGTTTATCTGCAATTATTTGACTTGGAGCTGAAGCTATTCATTAGATGCAAAGGAAGTTGTTTGTTTGACTGTGGA
Organism: Chamaea fasciata; assembly: GCF_029207755.1. Classification (NCBI taxonomy): domain Eukaryota; kingdom Metazoa; phylum Chordata; class Aves; order Passeriformes; family Sylviidae; genus Chamaea; species Chamaea fasciata. The sequence goes on from NW_027094090.1 coordinate 51,920,427, forward strand.
GTAATAAAGCTTCCACGTCCTTACCAGGGAGTCAACAACATTATCATTTGTCACTGTAATTTTCTTCCTCTCTATAGCAGGCAACAACAGATCCTTGCAAAATGATGGGGAAATCTTCACCCTCCAGTGCACAGCTGGCAGGGGACTCAGGGTGGTAACACTGCCCTGCTGACTGTTCCCCCCACCGTTTTCTGGATGCCTCCCATAAATAATAGAATTCTGTTTCCTCTCAGATCCTGGCTGGCACAGCAGACAAGGAGATGCCCCTGCCACCACACCTCCCTGGCAGCACCTCAGCATGGCTGAGGAGGCAGAGACAACACCCTAAGGCTTGAAATAATGAGCTGTCACTGTCTAGGCTGGCAACTGCAAACCAGTCCATGACAGAAAAAAAAAGGGTATTTAGAAATGTATAGGTGAGTTTGGATTAACTTATTCCTTCCCCAATCTCACACCACTCAGAGAAATCATGTTTCAAAAGCCCCTTTCCATGTATTTTTTCCCCTTGTTTCTTTTCTTGTTGGACAAAAATCATCAAAAGCCTGACTTTAAAGGAAAGAAATTTTGTGTGCTTGTTTCAGTCTGTTTTGTCCACTTTTTCTTTCCCCTCCTTTCCCACACTGTAATTTAAGGAAAAAGAAGTCAAGCATGAAGAGGGCTCAAGCTGAAGAAAATAATTCTCAGAAGCTTTCAAAAACCAGCAGATGCTTTGAATACTCATTTTGTGAGGCATTCCTTTTCCAAGAAATGCTGCAGCTGAAATGTGTCTGTTAGGTGCAAAGAAGGGACAGCAGCTTGATTGGCCAGAACAGGTTTGGTGTCACGAGGTGGTGACAGTGAGCTGCTGCATGCTCATGGCTGAGGATTCTGAGAAACCCAAAAAGTGTAATCTGTGAGGATAGAAAATGACTACTCTGTGTGACACAGAGAGACGATGACAAGACCAACCTGACGATGTTTTTCCAGGCTTTTGAGGAAGAAAAGTTTCATAGCACTATGATAAAGGAATGGGAGAAAGGGAGCACAGGGGAGAAGGTGAATGGGAAACATTGAGTAATGGGGAAAGAAATTAGAGGAAAATACTGTAAGAAAATCAGCTCATGCCAAATAAATGAGTCAAAAAAACCATTCTTTCTTCCCTCGTGAAATCCTCTTTCAGTTCAATTGAAACACTTTGAGTAAAACGTTGCAAATAAAATAATTGTTTAAATTAACCCAGACATAAAATGTTTTGCTCTATAAAAAGAAGTAATATCCAAATCTGATACAAATATTGAATTGAACTGAGAAAGTAAAAGTGAAAACTGAGAACTAAATTGAGAAAGTACTGGAAGAAGAATTCAATGCCTTCCTAATTTTTCTGCCAAGAAGAAATGGTTATATTAAAAAAGATTTATATAAAACCCCATCAATTTGCATAATTGGCATAAGTTATCACATTCTACCTTTTTTTTTTAAATTCTCTCTTTGTTTTAGTCTCTTCTTTTCTAGTAGCGTTTGAGCCATTAGTGACTGCAGCAGTTGTTATTCTCTGCAGTTGCACCTAGAGATGAACCATCCTTCTTCTACATCACCACACCTCTCAAATAAAGAGCCCCAAACAATAAACTCATCCTGGCCTGCAGTGGCTTTGCTGTGCAATCCCTCCTTCCAGTGGAAGGACAGGTGAAGTGCCAAGGAAAATATCAAGGTTTTAGATGACAATATTTAATTTTTATGATAAAAGAATTGTTTTTGCAATAATTTTACTTGGTAAGGTGAACTACTGGGTTATGACTTGACTTCAATAGAGAAACATTCCCTCTACAGCAAACGAAAGAAATATTTTGGAGGACTCAGTAAGATCAGCACCTGTCCCTTGAGCAGAGGGGATTTCAGATTGATTCTCCACTCCAGCAATTAAATTAATGGCTTAAAATTGTGCCTGCAGCCACTCTCTGTTCTCTTGAGACAGTACTGGTTCAGAAGCGTCTTTCCTCTGCTCACTCAGGGCAGGCCAGCTTAGGCTACAGGGGGAGATTTAATTGACTTCATAATCTAATTGATTCATGGCATCCTGTTCTCTGCTGGGCAAACCATGTTGTCCTCTTCACCTGCCGTTCCATTTCTTTTCTTTCTGAGAGTCAACTACCAAAACTTTCTGATGAGGTGGGGAAAAGTGAATTAAACTACTTTAAAGTATAAAAACACCTTCCAGGTGGCTTTGTTCATTTGACAGAATGAAGACGTGTCTTCTGCACTTCTTTCACTTCATGTACAGTTCTGATAAGGGTTATAAAATTACTTGACATTTTGTGACAGGCCCACTGTCATTTCCCTAACTCAAGGGGACAACACAGACAGGCAGGCTCTAGCACACACACACCAGAGCTGGTTAAGGCAGCTTCTCTGTCCTGAGAGCATTTCTGCTGTGCAGCCCTGAGAGCAGGGACTGAAAACCAAACAACACAATGGATTCTTCAGCTATAGCTGTTCGTGTTTTAGATCAGATAAGACAGTTCTGCTTTAAATTGGACAGGGAGGTGAAAATTGAAAGAAGAAGAATATTTTCTAAGCATGGAGTGATGCAGAAGTGTGTATATTTAAATAGAATCACAGGATTATTAAGGTTAGAAAAGACCTGCAAGATGGCTGAGTCCAACCTGTGACCAATCCCCACCTTGTAAACCAGACCACCACAGTGAGTGCCACATCCAGTCATTCCTTGAGCACCTCCAGGGATGGGAATTTCACCAACTGCCTGGGCAGCCCCTTCCAATGACTGATAAACCCTTTCCATGAAAAAATTCCTCCTGATTTCCAGCCTGAGCCTCCCCTGGCACAGCTTGAGGCCGTTTCCCCTTGTCCTGTCCCTTGTTCCCTGGGAGCAGAGCCCAACACCCCTGGCTGTCCCCTCCTGTCAGGGAGTTGTGCAGAGCCAGAAGGTCCCCCCTGAGCCTCCTTTTCTCCAGGCTGAGCCCCCACAGCTCCCTCAGCCCCTCCTGGTGCTCCAGCCCTTCCCCAGCTCCATTCCCTTCCCTGGACACGCTCCAGCCCCTCAATGTCTTTCCTGCCCTGAGGTTCCCAGCACTGCCCCAGGATGTGAGGTGTGGCCCCAGCAGTGTCCAGCACAGGGGACAGTCACTGCCCTGGCCCTGCTGCCACACCATGGCTGGCACAGCCCAGGTGCCACTGGCCTCTTGCCCACCTGGGCTCCTGTCCAGCCGCTGTCCCCAGCACCCCCAGGGCCTTTCCCAGCTTTCCAGCCCCTCTGCCCCAGCCTGGAGCTGCAGGGGGTTGGTGTGGCCCAAGGGCAGGAGCCAGGACCTGGTCTTGTTGACCCTATGACCAGTGGCCTGGGCCCATGGATCCAGCCTGTCCAGATCCCTCCAGCAGAGCCACACTCCCACCCAGTTGGGTGCTGTCCATGAACTCGACCATCTCATCTAAATAATTTTACATTTTGAGATTGCATAACCACAAATTAGAGGAAAAAGTCTTTGTTTTCTACATTGTCAAAACCCCTTTCTAGGAAAATCCCTTTTCAATCAGTCGCTGATTTATTATGCAGAGATCCCTGAATGATTGCTTACATGAGTAAAACCCAAAGGCAGTTTTATTAGAGTACATAAAGGACTGGACAGGCCATACATTTTCAATTCATGATGGTTTTTGGTGGAAGATGGGCTCTTCAGTATCATTTCTGCCTCAGAAAAATCTCACTCCTACTGTACAGATATTTTGTGGCTTGGAAAAAAATATAGGGGAGAAATTCTTTTGATAGTAGGGTACACTGACAGAGAGACTCTTATTTTTCACTGCAAGCTACAGTAGGTAGTAGTTACTGCAGGGGTAGTTAAGGATTTATGAGTTGTTTGCCATCTAAATGAAAGAAAAACTAGCATACATGTGGCCTGTGTTCTTGTCTTCTAGTTTTGCCTTGGAAGTTTTGAGTGTGATTTCGCCATTATAGTAGGGCAATAAAAAGAGAGAAAAACACACTTTCAGAAATGTCTTATAACATACATGAAAAGAAGGAAGGCTGCTTCTCATTCCTTATTTATAAAAGGAAGCTAACAAGCAAAGGGAAACAGACAATGCATCTTCCTCCCACATCCAGCTGTCAGAATTGATGTCCTGGAAGGAATGACATTCATCATTTCTTCTTGCTTCAGCTACTTTCCAACCATGCATATAATTCACAGATAAATTAAAGGCACAAAGCATTTCTTTCTTTAAATATTCAATAAAACACTATGATTAGGATGAAAGTGTCTCATTGAAGTCTCTCCTCCACCAAGATAAATCGAGTTTTTTTAATGAAAATTATCTTCGCACCTAAATGGGTGTGCATAACTGGGAACTTTATTTTTTCAGTGTCCAAGGTGAAAAACTCCAATTTAGACTTAGCAAACCATTATGTTTTACAATTTGCAATACTTAAATCAGATGTGGCCAACCTGCCTGACCCCCCAAACCATTTATTGTCAATATAAAACATTGCTGTCATTCTGCAGAATATTCTATACTCATTACAAATAAAAATGTGCTTATTCACATTTGCTATGCTTTAACTTCTTGGGTCATCCAGGTTAGCAATGCAAGGTGAGTATACGTAGGTGTAAAATAGTAAAGGGCATGACTGAAGGAGGGAAAAGCAATTTGTGGAAATTATTAGGTAGAAAAATCAGGATTGTTCCAGGAAAGAACTGTGGACCATAAACAGGAGGAAGTGTACCCAGAAGGAAAACACAGGGATGAGATGCTGTGCTGATTTGTGTTTGTGTTTTTTAAATGCCTGACAACTCATGTGATTTTACCTCAATTCTCAGCCTTCAGTATTAGTGAATATATTTTTAATTTCTTTTTCATGCAAGGTTTAAAAGGATTGCACGTTGAGCAGGCCAAAATGTCTTATGGTCTCCCTGAGCAGTTTTAAAGAATTTGCCTCCTTCTACCACCCAGCTGTATCTCTCTCCCTTATGAGAAGCAGGAACCCTTCCCTCTCCTCCAGGTGGATGCTGCTCCATGAATCCCACTTCTTAATTTCACCTCTTGACCTTAAGCAGGGATCAAAAGATGTTTTCCAGAAAAACTGTTTCCTCTCTGGAACTGAGTTTCCTGAGGGAAAAAATACCATCCCTGTCTGTGGATTCAGACAGATCGAAATCCTTTCACAGGTCCAAGCTATGATTCTGCAGTTAGCTGAGCAGACCTGGAAGTGAGAGGTTTGGAGGAAAATATCTGGGAAGGTCAACAAACCCAAAGCATTCAAAAGAGCTCTAAGTGGAGGGAAAATTTTGTTTAAGATAAATGTTTAAAATCACTAGAAAATATAATGAAAATCAGAATAAGAACTTTCAGAAGGCTCACTAGACAGTAGAAGTTGAGTTTTGAAGAATATATTGAATTTGATCAGATTTTCTGCCCAGTCCATTTCCAGATGTCATTCAGGTTAAGTTCTTATGTGGATGGTAAATGACTGGTGTGGTAGGATAGTGCCATACCAGTGGAAAGATGGGAATTTTCAGATTGGATCAGATCTTCTCACCTAGCACCCTGTCCCTGTGCAAAGGTAAAGTGTGTTGAAAAGTAGCATAAAGAAGAGTAACTACTGAGTTATTCGTGCTACAAACACAGGCAGAGCAAGTGTGTGAGTGTTGATTTCTTCCATCAAAAACAAGGGCAGAGAGCAGAACTGCTCCTCCATAAGTCCACCAGTGAGCATTCCCAAGCTGCTGGCTGGAAATTCCTCAGGTCCAGGCAGGAGAACACCCTTAGTTCACTCTCCTCCTGTGGCTTGCAAGCTCTGCTACCATGCACCCAATGCAAACTTTTGCTCCCTCGAGGATGGTTCTGGTGGTTGCTACTCTTGCCCAAGACTGTGGGTACTTTCCATGAAATGGAATAACAAATCCTGTATTTTCACTATGGATTGCTGAATTTTTTTCTGATCACAGATTGCCCTGCTGCCCCCAGCAGTGCTGGTGCTATTTATGGAGGGGCTTTCCAGGCAGAGCAGGTGCCCATAGGCATTCTCTTCTGTTCTCTTCATCCCCAGAGACTTTCCAAGTTCCCAAGTCTCAGGTACCACTGCAGAGTTGTGCTCACCTTTGAAGTTATGAGCTACCCCTGTGCATATTGCCACAGAATGACAGACTTTGTCTTTATGCATTAAACACGTTTACTGAATTAGCAGATGAGCACAAAATTCATGCCAGAGGACACTCATGCTTTTTAAAAGATGGATCACAAGTCTCCTCTCACTAAGAAACTGTTTAATATTAAAGACTTTTTTAGGGAAGTGCTTTCCAGTGATCCAGAAAACATCCAGCACTGGGAATCCCTGGGATCTGATGATGCCAGAGAATTGTGACAAAAAATACGTGGTAAAAGCATTGTTAAATCTGTGCCATTTTTTTTCACCAGGAAAAAAAATACACAGGACAGCCACAAAGCAGTGAAAATGAAAGAATAACTGTAAGTATTTCCAGTGTTCAGTGCCAATTGAAAAATCCAGGGCAGGTCAATTGCACATTATCCCACCTAACTGGCAGAGGATACATTTGCCCTGTAAGCACTTTGTATTTTACAGCAATAAGTGTATTAAGAGTATGGTTTTTTTTGCAGTAAGAATAGCAAACTATAAAAGGAAAGCAAAAAAAAAGCGTTTTTATTTCTCTGAACAAAAAGGCCAAGACAGTAAGTGTGACTTCAGGAAGAAATGGAAAGGGAAAAACAGGAAAAAGCCTCCACCAAATCCTAGAAATGAAGTGTCTACTCAGAAGAATTGTATATGATTAAAAAGAAAGAAAAGAGTGTATAATCACTGATAGACTGTCCTTATCCTATGGGCACTGTACAATTACATTCTTTGCTTTTCACAACATTATTAATATATTTATAAGAAACAACATTATGTTCCTGTGCCTTTCTAATACCAGACTTACACAAACACGAAGGGATGATAGGGAGGCACAAAAGCAGCTATTAAAATATCACAGGATATCCATTAGGTAGATAGGAGAGTAAGTTCATAAGGGAGAGAATGGAAGAGAATATCTCCCATTTCAAAATCAGAGGGGTTTTCTTCAAGAACATCTGTGCTTGTCAGACAGCACTGAGGCTCAGAAAAACACCTCCAGCCTGAGGAAAACACCATCAAACACTCATTTATAACCAGAGTTTAACTGAACATGCTCATTATTTGTGCATGGGTTGCTGGATATCATTGTTGAAGACTTTACGTTCAGACCAGATCATTTATCAAGTGTAATTAATGTGCCAGACTTTAGTTTGAAAACCTTGCACTGATAATACCAATTTCTCTATTCCAAATTGGATTATCCACATGAAGTTTTTTTGCAAAAGAACTGTCAGTGATAAGACTAAAATATGACGGCTTTGTTGTTTTTCTAGCTCAGTCTCCATATTTTACAGGTAGTACATGGCAAAATAAAACAAAACAGTCCCAGTACCATTTCACTTGACATAAACCAAGAGAAGCTACAGAATCAGGTAAAAATCTCACAGAGGTGAGATTTTAAAAGGTAGTTATCTCAGAGGATTGATGAAGCACTGCAGAAATCTGTGCTTGATTCAGTTTTCATCCTTATTCCTGAGACCCTGGTGTGACACAGCTAAAATCTGGACAAAACCTTGAATGCTTTTACCATTATGACTCAATTCCCATATGGCATGAATTTGCCTTGAGGTTGGCACACCAAACCAAGGTTTTAAGTCTTTAAGCAGCGGAAAGCAATCTCATGTCATTGAAAGGTTCTGCATTCAAGCTGAGCTCAACAAAAGCTTGCAGACAAAAGTGTTACTTCATAAATGTCAGTTTGTAAAGAGAATAAAAATCCCTCAAACTTCTTTTCCTTTCAGGAGCAGGGTTCCCAGTAGCACAACTCTGAAATGCCAGGAGTGAACATTTTCCCTGGTGATCTGAGGAGAAGGTGATAATTTGGAGCTCTTTGTCACACTCCTCAGCAACTGCAGCCCCTTTTACTCCAGGAGCAGCATGATCCTTGAGTGGAGCAGGGCTGCACCAGCAGGTTTCTTACAGAAGAAATTATTTCTATTGTACTTAGAGGGGCACCTTAGTGCAGAATGACCCTAAGAAAGCCAGCTCCACAGTCAGCACCATGTTTTGAAGGGCAGAGGTTGGTTTCCCAAAGGTGGGAAGCTGAGGGAAGGCTGTCAGGAAGCATTTCCCTGACATGATGGCACAGACTCTTTCTACAGCTCTTTGTAGCATGAGTGCTCACCCTTGGATAAATCCTCTTTACATTTAAAGTCTCTCCTGCTTTGTTTGTGGAATCAGTATTTTTCTACCGTAAGAAGTAGCAGAATGGTCAGATAAAAGAAAAATTTTGTGAAATGAGTGAACAGTAATTTAAAAAAAAATTGCAATACATTACTTCCAACAATAGCTTGCAGTACCATATGAAGTGGCAATAAAAGACTAGGAGACTTGGCCAAATATTTCCAGCTCATAATCTTAGCTCTGAAAACAGGCAAAATGCTAACTCAAGGTCAGCTCCAGTAAACAGAAATCTCAATTTTTACAAATTAGGTTCACATTCAAAGCATGTAGGTCAGAGTAATATTTTATGGTATGTGAAGTGTCGTATCACTACTTGTCTCAATGACTGAAGGATTTTTTTCATTTAAAAAATACATATTGAGATGTGTTCAGGAACTGTTTAAGGAGATTTTCACATAATTATTTATCTAATTTAAAATCTCAATTGGTTAGTATCAAATCATATATCCTCTTCCATTCGCAAAATTAACTGTAGATTAAACATATTAGGCAAGGTTGTATTTCCTGTGTGACCTTAACAAGACTTGTTCTCTATCCTGTGTTGGTGAAATCATCTTGTAATTGAGTTTCTTTGTAAATTACAATAGCAGCAGAGTGTAGCCTAAAGACTCTCATTTCCTATCACCCCCATCATGAAAAACCCCAGTTATTTATCCAGACTTTGAAAACAGAGCTCCTAAAGGCCTGTGCTTGACTGGTAATTGAGTCTCTCTCCCTGCACAGGTACTGGTTGAGGGAGCTGCAGCAGTACAGAAATGCAACATCTATTCTTTCCAACTCTTTGGCTATTTACAGTATCACACGCCTAAAATGATCACAGATGCAAGCGTCTACTGTGGGGAAAGCTCAAAGTATAAGTTTTTATCCAGGAAACAATTTCATGTAAAGAGACAAAGGTAACCTTACCTCTGAACAAAGAAAAATAGAGGGAGATGAGAAAAAAATGTGGTGGCTTTCAGGTCCCCATGAAACCCCAGCAATTCCCCACAGCCTCCCTGCACTCTGTGATTTATGCAAAACCTCACTAAACTTTCCATTCCTCCTGCAGTCAGCTGGAGGGTTGCCATCCACCTTCAGAGGGGATGCTGTTCCAATCCCACCCTGTTTCTTCACTTGCTGTTAAAATTCACTCAAAACTCACAAGGATGGCACAAACTCAGAGAGGAGAAGGAGTCCTCTGAGTGCTCACAGCTGTCACAAAATCATGGCATGAGATCGAGCTTTGAAAGTTGTGTATCTTGAAGTAATTTTTTTTTTTTTAATTTTGTTCAGTAGATTTCTCAAAGGAAAACCTGAACATCTGGGATTTGGCTGTACCAGTATGTGCTGTACTCCTAAAACACTCAATGCTATATGCCTAGCAAAGCCACTTTATTTTAAAGTGAAGAAAACTTGTAAAAGTTTTTAATTTTAAGACTGACAGAGATTTTTGTATTTCAGTGAATTCAGGTAAATACTGGTGCAAAACAGCTGACATTATTTCTTAGACGTTAATTCCTTCTTCATTCCTTATGGACAGGGTGAATATGGGTTTGAGTGAACTGTTTCCACTAAAGGCAGGAAAATTATATGGACTTCAAAATCTATGGTTCTCTGCTGAAAATGGACATCAGCAATTACTCTGTGTTTTAGAGTGTGAAGGCCATCAACACCAGCCACAATTTCCTCTTTTTAATTTCATAACAGCAAAAATCACCTCAAGATTAATTTCTCTGAGTACATGTTATGGACAACTTCTGAGTCATTGTTACTGTGCTGGCTTAGAATAAATCTTCTGGACTCACATCACATAAGAAACCAATTTGTAATGAGTGCATAATTACTGGAGGAAGAAACACCTGCCTTTAAAAACACCTCTTAGCCTGGACACCTGGGAGCTTTTTCTAAGTAAAGCATCCAACAACATTCTTGTTTCCATGAGAAACCCCAGGCACAATTCTTTGATATATTTGGTTTAGGATTTCAAGACATTTTTTCTCCACCAAAAGTCTTACTGCAAACTACAGCAACTGTATTTTTTTCAAACCTGATTTTAAATGTATTCTACAAGCAAACTGAAGAAAAGTGTGAAATTATTCGTGTGACCTTTTTCACCATACATCTTTGCAAGCTGTTTCAGAAGATGAAAGCCTCAAACACCAGCAGTGAATTTTACATGACCTGTGGTGACAAAAATGTTCATTTAGAGACTGTGGATTGCAAATAGAAGAAGTAGCTGTACAGACCAAGCTTTTCAAAAGATGGTAGAGAGGGGGACAACTTTAAAGGCTTTAATTTTCTAGGAAATAAAACCTGCCCTGCAAATGTTGTTACTTCTTTGTAAAACAAGTCCTAGTAGCATGGCATAGGCTGCCAGTCACTGACACATTTAAGGAAAAAAATCTCGATTTGCTTTCTGAGCCCCCAGCACATGAATTTCTTAATTTCACTTTTCAGAAAGTCAAATGATAAAGAAGCCAAAGAACTCATCCAAGTAACACGCTGAAGCAATGCCAGAGCTGAATGTGAACCTGGCTGCCCTTAAGTGCTCATTATGCCCAAGGTAGCCATACAGAATTTTCCTCGACACATTTTTTGATAAGGGGTGATTTTTCCTATAGAAGAATCCATTTAAAATGCAAAATCAGTCTTGTGCAGAATCCTTCTGCATTACCAAGGTGATGTAATTACAAGTAGAATTCAATTCACTCACTGGTTGAGCATTAATTGTAGTTTTGCTCTACTACAGTTTGGGAAAAAGAAAAGCAAACTTCATTAGACTGAAAATGAGTATCAAGGGGAGTGATTGCAACTCATTTATTGCCTTTCTAACTGCTTTTAAAGGAGAGTGGTTTGCCAAAACTTGAACGTTTCTCTGTTTTCACATTTGGTGTACATGGTTTTGGATATTCCGTATATTCTTTCCTGTAATGTTTCAAACCAGTTTTTGCTGAATGCAACTTTCTAAAGATAACATGCACCCACTCCCCAGAATCTACATGAAATTTGTCCATAAAATTGTTTCACAGGAATGCCAAAACATGAACTTACTTCATGCCTCTTTTTTTTCTTTCCTGAGCAAGCTGGGCTGCACTTTGGACATCATCTCTGCTGTTGCAGATTTTCCATTTAGATTGTTTGGTTGGTGAAGATTTCATAGCCAGCAATTAATTTATTCTTTTTTTTGATGCATAAGGAAGTTGCAACTCTCCTTGCCTATAGTTTGACTTCTACCAAGCTCAAGTTCCTTAAACTTCACACATCTTTACTTTCCAGTGGGGGAAGTCCCACAAAAATGCAAGACCCTGACAAAGAGGTTTAGGGGCTTTTTATAATGAAATTAAGATTACATAACCTGTCACATGGACCCAAAATACAGACAATGTAGGGCAGCTGCACCAATACCATTTCTATTTCTAGTTTTGGGTGTTTTAAAACTCTCACTTGAGTGTGGAAAAACAAAACAAAACAAAACCAAAGAAATCCACATTTTGAAAATTCAATTGTTCAATTGGTATTTTTGGGCACCTGAGAAGACAGTTTAAGGCTATATACAGTCAACTGGTTTTATTCATATATAATATGGAGCTGTAAAATAACTTCTGGATCTAACTGCATCATAGCAGCAAATGCATTTAGAGCATGATGTGCTATGAGTAACAACAGCAAGATGGGCTCAAATCTACATCTCTCTTATTATTTCTAATATAATAGCTCTTGCCACAATGGAGAGCACTGAAGAAATTGTTCCTTTCTAGTTTAATAGCAAAGAAACAAAATTAGGCCTTCTCAGCTCATCTTGGCACTCAGTGTATGCAAGTACAGTGGCCTCAAACAGTAACAGTTTCTTGTCATTAAGCCTTGTTATAATCACTCTGCTCAGCTGATGTGAGTTGCATTTTCTTTGTATTTATAAAAGCCACTACAATGTCCTCATTTTCCTTTTAAACAGAAAAACCAAAGCCCACTTCCATTTTGACTGGGATGTTTGTTTCTCTATCCCAGTCAAACACTGATTCCAAACCTGAAAAGGAACGAAGACCTTTATCAACAAAATTGTGTGACAAGTTTCAGTGGAATTAAGAGCATTGATTCAAAACAAATTCAGAGTAAGCCAAGATCCTGAATGACCTGAGATTTTCTTCACCTTTTTCTTAAGCCACATGTTAAGAGTTAAAATTAAAATCCATGTTGATTAAACATCATATTTGATATCTACATATATGAGTCAGACTACCAATAGTAATTTTTTTGACAAGTAGACTCCTTTATTTCGTGGTAGATCTCATCTAAATATATCTTCCTGTAAGAAAAAGCAAATTATAAAAACGGCATCTTAACCTTTCAAAATATATCTGATGTTTCCATTTATTAAATTTCTGAAACTCCAGCTTTTATTTTTGTGTCCTTGAGTAGAATATATTTCCTCACTCTGAGAGATTATTTTTATAAATATGGGTGTGAATATAATGAATTAGTGACAGAAACTCTACCTTTCTGTTTCCCCCATAGAAATCTATGGCTAAAAACAAAGGAGATTAAGAAAATAATCCTAGAAGAGCTGCTGTGCTAAGTTTATTTATCGAGTATAAGTAGTTTCAGCTTTAGATGAGTAAATTGAGGCTAGACAGAACCACAGTAGGGAATGACTTTCCGCAAGAACCCAAAACTAAAGCATAGCAGGTCCCACCTGTGAGCAGCAGAGCTTTGGATGGAATCTGTGCAGCAAGGCTGAGGTCCACATTCAGTCAAAACCAAGCATCTGAATAATGAGATATTTCCCTCACATCACTGTGAGGCAAACTTTGTACCCACATTTCTCTAGCTCAATGTAACAAAGGCCTCCTGAATTATTGAAAACAGCTTCTCTCCAAGGGGTTTCTGTCCTGCAGATCACAAGTGCTTGTCCTTCAACTCTAAAGCCAACTTTGCTCCCAGGCACAGAAGTTCTATAAAAAACCTCACCCCTGTGTAAAAGTTATTTAAAAGGGGTATTGTGCTTTGTTTGGGTTCTGAGCAGATAGAAACACCAGCATTTTCTCGTTGACAAACTGCCTGCAACTTGCACAAACTCCTGAGAACACCCAACACTATCAGACTTCAGGAAGTGAAGAGAAAACTTTTAATGGGCAAAGAGGAAGTGCAGGCTGTGGGCTGAACCCAGACAGAGCCACAGAAACCTCCCAGTGTCTTACTGCTTTCCCTGTCCTTTGGCAAAAGGTTATTGATTGTTGTGCAGAAGCTCATGTAGATACTATTTACTATGGAAAATAATTTCCATGGGGAAATTTTGACTAAAGGTGCAGAATTCTTTGTTTTCCCCCATCTGCAAATTTTGAAGAAGAAAGCACAAGGACCTGCCTCATGTCTGTATGTTCATCTCTGTATACAGAAAAAATTCATCTGTTTATGTGCACAGAGCTGTCTGCACTGAGCTCATTACTAGGATTTTATTTCTCTAAGTGTAATTACGTGCACAAGAGTACCTGAGACGCTTTTAAGAGTTAGCTATCTGCTATGTGAACCAATTCCAATTCCTTTCTTCATTTGCCAGCCAGCTAATGTCAGAACTACAGCAAAATATTCACACTAAGTGTGAGATCAATTCAGTTTCTTGTTCAGATTGTTTACTTTAATCTGTGTTTGATTTTAATCCAGTTTTCCCTTCCTGAAGGAAGAAAACACAGGTTATTAGAAGTACTAAGTCCCAAAACTGGTCCAATGGAAACAGAATTGGTCTTTGAAAAAACAGAGATGAGCTTTCTGTTAGAATCATAGAATCATTTAGGTTAAAAAAGACTTTTAAGGTCATCAAGTCCAACTGTTCTCCCATCACTGTCAAGTCCACCACTAAGCCATGTCCCTAAGGAGAACACATCTTTCAAATCCCTGCAGGGATGATGACTCAAACACTGCCCAGGTCAGCCTGTTCTATGGTTTAACAATCTTTTTGCTGAAGAAATTGTTCCTAATATTCAGTCTAAACCTCTCCTGGTGCAACTTGAGGCTGTTTCTGCTCATCCTGTCCCTTGTTCCCTGGGAGCAGAGCCCAACCCCCCCAGCTGTCCCCTCCTGTCAGGGAGTTCTGCAGAGCCAGAAGGTCCCCCCTGAGCCTCCTTTTCTCCAGGCTGAGCCTCCACAGCTCCCTCAGCCCCTCCTGGTGCTCCAGCCCCTTCCCCAGCTCAGTTCCCTTCCCTGGACATGCTCCAGCCCCTCCATGTCTTTCTTGTGCTGAGGTTCCCAGAGCTGCCCCAGGATGTGAGGTGTGGCCCCAGCAGTGTCCAGCACAGGGGACAGTCACTGCCCTGGCCCTGCTGCCACACCATGGCTGGCACAGCCCAGGTGCCTTTGGCCTCTTGCCCACCTGGGCTCCTGTCCAGCCGCTGTCCCCAGCACCCCCAGGGCCTTTCCCAGCTTTCCAGCCCCTCTGCGCCAGCCTGGAGCTGCAGGGGGTTGGTGTGGCCCAAGGGCAGGAGCCAGGACCTGGCCTTGTTGACCCTGTGACCACTGGCCTGGGCCCATGGATCCAGCCTGTCCAGATCCCTTCCTACCCTCCAGCAGAGCCACACTCTCCTACAACATGGTGTTATCTGCTGCCAGCACAAATGCTGAACCTTGTTGAGCCACCTCTCACTGGAAGTGTATGCCATTTTGCTTGTGGCACCTGCACCCACTGCCGCTGTGTGCGCATCAGGGAACAGCCCAGCAGCAGAATTCCTGTGAGCTGATAATTACATGTGACAGGCAGCACTGACAGGCACTGCTTTACCAGTCTCTTTTCTGATGCCTCTCTTTGCCTGAGCATTGACACACTGCAACAGAAATTATCACAAATGGAGTAAACCTCAATGGAAAGAGAAATTGCATAGAACAGTGCTGCTAAGACCATGCTACTCTGCAGGCTTTACATATAGCTTTCATTTTCTTCATCCAGCACTCAGAAATCCAAGTGGGGCAGAATTCCACCTTTGTGCTTCATTGATGAAGGATATCTAAATCAATATCTCAGTAAATATGGAAGTGTTCATCTAAACAACCTCAACAGGCTGAGGCTCACCAGTTCCTATCACCAAAATCATTATGCAGCAAATAACCAGAGAATGAAAGTGTTAACAGGGAGCTGAAATAGTACAGCATAAACCTGTTCTTGAGAACTGTAATTAGTACACTGCTGCTAATACACACACTGGGGTGGCATGAAAAACAAACAAGGGGCAGACTCCTCTATTTGGTGCCCTTTCCAAAAAATTGCTGCAATGTCATCTAACAGTTTACAGCAAGGGTTACACTCTTCTGCCAGCAAACTTTGGTTTTGCCAGTGGAACAGATTGCAATTGACAGGTGAGAAAAGCGGTGCTTGTAATCATTATACATCTGAATAATTCAATTTTCTACTGATTCTTAATTTAGTACTTCAATGGTTACCAGGCCAACACAGCACCTGCTAATTAGACACCTGAAATTCCCTCTATGGTAATGAAACAAGTTTTGGCATTTGGGCTTGCAAAGGCAGCTGGCATCGAGACACCAAGTGAGTCAGAACAATATCAAAGTGACATTTGCTTCTGTAATGACCCAACCTGCCATTAACTGCTGTCCATCCTCCAGGCAGTTCCCACTTCAGATGTCTGTGGTGCCAGGTTTTCCATGGGGATTCTGCTTTTAAAAACAATTGCCAGTCCAAACTGGAATCAATATGTATGGAAACCCTGGAGTTTGTTTTTTATCTGGCTTAAAATCTGATGCAAACAGATAAAAACTGGACAATATCTTCTGAGAAGCCACCACAGTGACTTCTCTTGGTTCTTTAACAGACCCTGTATTTTGGAAGGTCTGTGGGGTCAGGTGAGTTCTAAAAGGCTCACATGGCAAAATAAATAAAATCAGCCTGGCTTTTCTAAAGTAACTTACCTGTAAAAACCATGAAGGTGTAAAGCATCCTTCTTTAGGTTCCCCTTTGACTTCTGGTTTTCCTGCTTCCTTACACATGTGGTAAAGCAGATGCTGGTGTGTTTAAGGTGAAGCCTGATAAATGTTTACAGGGTTGGTGAATAGCTTATTCCTCTGAATGCTCATCAACTGATTCTTGAATCTTCATCAAATTTGCGTTCAGGGTTGGCTGCGACTCGGTGCATTACAGGGGAAACTCTTCCAAATACTGAGAAGCCTTTCAGCAGCTTAGTCATGTCCTCTTAATGTGAAATTGCAACTCCATCCAAGCTGGGTATCCTTCGAACAAAAAAGCAGGCACAAAAGGGGCACTGACTTTCACTCATTCACTTCTACATTTGTGCTGTCTCAGAGTGCATTGTTTAGCAATTATTCAGGGGTGATAACACTATTCCAAAAAGGTTACATATTCCTTTTTTGTCTTTCCTTTGCATTAGTTTCTTACAAAAGTTATTTCAAACCAGAAAAGCTTCCATCATTGCATTTTATTATATTACAGTACTTGCATTGGTGGGGGGAATAAAAAGGGGTTTAGAATAAAAAAAAAAAAACACAAAAATTACTTAAAAAATAAATGTTGCAAATAAAAGTACTGTCAGAAAGAAGTAACTCCATATAACTGACACGATTCCCATTACTAATAGGCAGGGATCCCATTACTTAAAACGAATTTTAAAATCTAGGTTTTCTTTTAGAAGCAGCAGGCATGACAAGAGTGATGTATCTGAAAGCAAGGTCTGTGTTTATGGCCAATATGAGAAACATGAGGTGTAGTGCAACCTTGTTACCTACATGCATTTTCCAATTATTCCTGAAGCAGATTTACATTGCTATTTAATCATGGGTGACAGGCTTCTCATGATTTTAAGCTTCAGGCACTTTATGAAAGAAACTCAGCCTTTCTGCTTTACCATGTACTGGAGATTAGGAGGAAGAGCTCGAGGATTTCCCTCAGTGTGGTTATATTGCTGCAGAGCATTAAACCTGGCAGATTTCTTTGTCTTTACTCACTGACATTAAGGTGTACATCCAAACTTTCAGGCAAGGATGTTCAGCACAAGGCTGGAATTCAAATAAAAGTGCCCTGATTCTCCAAGCCGTTGAGCATTTGTGACTTCGAAGGGTTTCCTGACTCCAAAAGTGCAACTGAGTTTTAAGCTTCAAGCAAGATTTTCCAGAAGGCGGCTCTATACAGCGCCTATCAAGAAAGGACAGAGTTGCAGATGTGGTGAGGCCTTAAGTCAGTAACTTCTAAACAGAAAGGAAAGCACTTCTGGAAGCCCCTGAGCTGCTGACTGTTGGAAGACCAAAGAGCAAAATACTTTATGATCCTATTTTGGCTGTGGTGATCAACAAGATTTATTCTTGAATCTGAAGATTGCTGAGTTGTAACATTTAAGGTTCCTTAATTGCTGCGGTTTTTCAACAAAATGATCCTTTCTCACATGGTTTTTAGGCAGCTGCATTATTAGATTTAAGACTTGCCTGCAATGCCCATGAGGCTGCTACCTGAGAAGGTAACTAGGTAAAGTTTACCCACCTTTTTTTCACTGGTACAATTATTTTACTGAATTTTTTCCATTTGGACTTTGGTAGTTAGAACCTTTGTTTGGACTAATATTGTGAATAATTCACACCCTTAAGGTTTGACTGCCTGCTCACAGCCAGCACAGGAAGTAACGTGCACATTACTGAGATGTTTTCTTGTAAGGTGTAATAGCAGCCACTTTTAAACTGCTTTTTTAATGCAGTGTGTAAAGTGTTTCAGAAATATACACTAAAATACTACAGTCAAAACCTTCGAACTGAGAAAAGGCAAAAAGGTTGGTTCTATGAGGAAAAACCAAAACCGTATGAAAAAAAAATCCAATTAGGTGCAGAAGTATGAAGGGCACCATTTTCTGGAAAACATCATTAAAAAGACACAACAGCCCTTCCGGTCATATTTTGTGAACAATTTTTCAGAATACCCTCTGTGACTCACTGATACTGTCAGTGCTCATGTGAAAAAAAAAGTCATGAGCTTCACCTGACACCCAGAAGTGTTAGAGAACCAGCAGAACTTGTGGTGAAACTACTCAATGCCTGCAGCAAGAAAACTTGAGTGATAGCACAGAAAACTGATGAGTAAATATCATATGTTTAATGTCTGCTAGTACAGAAGCAGCTGAGCTGCTTTTAAACCTTGGGCCAGGCAGAGTGGGCAACAAATTTTCGTGCCTGTGAACCTACTCTTGGATTGTCTGTCACTTCCTACCATGAGTCTGCTCCTGACAGTGCTGCTGTTCCTGCCTTGGTCCTGTTTAAGATCCTTAACTGGAGCAGTTTTCTACTGCCACTATCCTCTCCCAGAAAACAGGAATAAATGTATTAGACCAAAAGGCCCCATCCGCCAAGAAAGATCCCAGGAAAACACACTGATAGATAATTTCCTCCTTCCAAAATTAGTTAAGTAGTTAAAAGTTGTTTTTATCATGGAAGAAGAGTTCCCTAAGCTCAGTACAGAGACTGGCACCTCTCTTGGCTGCCCTTTGGGACATTCCTGCCCAGGAGTTCCCTGAGAACTCTGAGCCTTGTCCCCAGAAGAACCAGGAGTTGTCTTGGCAGAACCCAAGTCACACCTAAGTCTTATGTTCACTTCTGTCCTCCCCAGTGCAGGAGGAACATGGAACTACTGGATAGAGTCCAGCAAAACACCACTGATGGTGAAGGGACTGGAGCATCTTGTGTGAGGGAGGGCTGAGGGAACTGAGGCTGTTTAGCCTGGAGAAGAGTCAGGGGAACCTCATCAGTGGATATAAATACCTGAAGGGACGATGCAGAAGAGGTGGAGTTGGGCCTTTTCCACTGGTGGAAAAAAGGGGCAAGTAAATCAGAGTAGGGTCTATCTGACCATCAGGAAACACTTCTGGTTTGTGCGGGTGACGGAGCCCTGGAGCAGGTTGCCCAGAGGGGCTGGGGAGTCTCCATCCTTGGAGATAGCCCAAGGCAATGGGATCCAGGAATCCCTGCTTGAGCAGGGGACTTGGACCAGAGGTCTTGTAGAGGTCCCTTCCAGCCACAGGCATTCTGTGACTGTGGTTCCATATAAGTAATCGGTGTGGTCCTGAGCACCTTTTCTTCACTATCCTGTACAAGATGGTGGCCTGATATTGAAAAGATTAGCAGGAATGTGCACTAGTTACCACAACTCATCTCTTTTTAATGTAAAATCTTGCACTTTGCCGAGGCTTGAACCTCACCTATCTCAAAATTTAAGAGGAGATGAACTACAGACAAGTGTCAATGATGAATGCTTAGGAATTCAGCATAGAATCACTGAATAGTTTGGGGAGGAAGGGACCTTTCAAGGTCATCTAGTCCAACCTCCCTGCAGTGAGCAGAGACATCTTCCACTAGATCAGGTTGCTCAAAGTCCTGTATGACTTGACCTTGAATATTTCCATGGATGGGGCACCCACCACCTTGGCAGGGCAACCTGTTTCTGTGCCTCACCACCCGCATCATAAAAAAATTTCTTCCTTAAATCCAGTCTGAATCCATCATTTTTTAGTTTAAAACCATTATGCCTTGCCTTATCACCACAGACCCTGCTAAAAATTCTGTTCCCATCTTTCTTACATGCCCTCTTTAAATACTGGAAAGCCACCTTAAGGTCTCCCTGGACTCTCAATCTTCTCCAGGCTGACCAACACCAACTCTCAGCCTGTCTCCATAGCAGAGGTGCCCCAGCCCTCTGACCATTTCTCCATTTGAGAGAAAGCCCTCTAATTTTTGTATAACCTCATATCATGATAGAACTTTTCCCTAGTGTTGCACAGACACAGAGTGCTTGCTAAAAACCCTAATTTACTGGGACCTTTTGCAAACACCAATATTGACATGGGAAATCTCCTCAGTAAACAGTTGCTCGCTGTCTGGATGGCAACAATATCTTTATATGGCTTGGGTGAGTTGTCTTAAATGTCAGTTTTGCCAATTTCTTATATGCAGCTCTTATATATTCCTATATACAGCTTCTCCCTGGCCCTCCCAGGGTTGGCAATCCACACTGAAACATGCAAATAATACCTGTGGAGACATCAGTCCATTTCTCTGACTGTAATTTCCATCTCGTACTCAGCTGAAAATAGTAACTTTCAGGTCATGATAAAAGGCTAGGCCTCATTGGGAATTTGGACATCTCACTTTCATGGGAAGAATCTGCTCTGTCTAAACCTAATTTTCACAAGATAACAAATGTCAATACCTTCATACACCAAGGGTGTCTCATTGGACTCAAACAGCTTTATCTGTCTTTGGACAGAGATGAGATTTCATGTCTGACTTTCTTAGAATTAAATATATTATTAGGTGAGAGCTGATAACTTTATCAGCTGAGAAGCAACAGTTTCTTCTCCAAATGTCTCTATCTTATACTGGGAATTTGAGAGAAGAAAATATGTATTTAAGGTCCTTTTAGCTTCAATCATGGAAAAAATATGGTTTTCACTACCAGATTTAAGTTAAAATAAATCAAGAACTTTCCCTTAGGCTAAATATGCTATCCATTTTCTGTTCCTGAATTTAACTGAAATTATGTGGGTTATCTGAACACTTCTACTTTTAAACTAAGGAAGGCCTCATCATGAATTGGATTATTCATGTAATATTCTGATAAGAACTTACTACTGCTATGCTTGCTACGCCAATTCAGTATGGATTCTTACCAATATACTACTTGGTATATATGGGATGCACACCCTCAGGAATACTGCATTCTGTGCCAAAATAGCCCCAGAGCCACCAACAACAGCTTCCAGTATCCACACATCTTTATGGGGCTGTCAGCAGAACTGGTTGAACTGGAGTAAAACTTTTCAAAGCAGTGGAAATCATAATTTATCAGGGTGTTTCTGATTCTGGTGGAGAGAATACATATATTTAAAGTGAGCAGAAATGGATTAACTCTTTAAACTTTGTGTCTTGGCTTACTCTAGCTGTCGAGCTTTAGCTGTGCATCTTCAAAGTGGAAATCACAGCATTTCATCCCATTTAAAATATACCAGCACTGCTTCCTAAAATTCACAAGGGTTATTGCACATTACATGACCTTCAATGAAAGGCAGGAGACTTGAGCTGTTGGCAAAAGTTTGCAGTGTTTTGTTGTTTGTTTTTTTTTTTTTTTTTTATGAAGATGTTTTAACGAAGCACTTCCCCACATGAAGGCAGAGTTTCCTAGGATTCCTACGAGCCTCCAAGCAAATCTGTGGAAACATAATAAAAGACCAGAAAGAAAAACCACTGATTATGAAAGGAGGGTAAGAAAGGAAAAATAGATAAGCAGTGAAGGAGATGGAGTAGCAACAACCTATGAAACAAATACCCAAATTAATTATGCTTTGGGAAGTGTGACTGCAGTGCCAGCGAGGCGGGAGAGCTTCGTTCCAGTACAGGTCTGTTTGCTCATGATTACAGTTCTGAAGCTTCTAGTGCAAGTATGACAGCAGTGTTTAAATAAAGCTTAGCAAAGAAACATGTTTTATCACCAAGATGACACACCACACTCAGGGAATTATCTCCTTTCGCAGTGAAAGAAATTTTTATCTATTTCCTGTGGCTCCGTATCCAGCATGGAATGATTGATTTCCAGGGGAATGCTGCCAAGTCCTATTCTTCTCCTGAAACAATAGAAGAAAGCTTGAAAAATAGAGGGATCTTTTTCAGATATGTGTTTAGCTACAGGGAACCCCTATGACAAGCAATCACCTCCTGATCTGTCATTCCTAATTTTTTCTTATCATTCCTGTGATCTGAAGACAGCAAGGAATCTTTTAATATTTTTTTACAGGTCTGTAACATTCCAAAGCATCTGATTACTCCATAAAATGGAGTAATTATAACTTCATTATCCTACAACTAAAACCCCAAAATATTGCTCACATGCCAGTTAGTTATCTTATACTACTAGTAAATGCAACATTAAGTGAGTGCAAATAAATCAGCTTAATTTGACAGTAATTCAGTATTGTAGTCAAAAATGAGCAAACCTATTGGTTCAGCTTATAAACCTGAAAGAAAATATATCGGGAAAGTACTGGATACTTAAATGATTATGGCCAAAACACCTACAAGAAATGCCAAGATGAAAGGATGGGATGTAAGAGAACAGGGAAAACTGTCTAGATTTAATGCTTGTGTTACCAGAAGATCATAATAAAAAGTATCATGCAAGACATAGTTGGCAATGCTAAAGCTGGAAGAACAGAGCCAGATATAAATGCAAATAAATGCATTCCAATTATCTTATTAAATTTTACTGGTTTGAATAGCTTCATTGCTTTAATAAATGTTTTGACTATCCCCAGGTTTTAATTTTCTGTTCTTAGACTTTCAGTTGCGTTATCCATCAAATTCAATTCAGGCTGTAAGCTTTAAAAGGGAAAAAAGAATGTATTAGGTCTGCCTGGTTGGTTCCCAACCAATAAATTTAATTAAGTAACCAAAACTGAAGAACCAACACATATGGCAGAGAACAGAGGAAGTTATTACACTGCTTTCTCAGTTATCAGCCATTACTACACATACTTTCGGATCCAAAAAGTGAAGTGAGAGGTCTGTCCCGTATCTCCACCCCTCTCTTTCTCCCTCCACCTTCACCATGGCTGGAAATTATTTAATTTTGATAAATAATTTTAATTAGTTTTTTTAATTAATTGTAAGCAGTGCCCACTTTTCTCCAGCACTAGTTAAGTTTCTTCATAAAATCTTATTGTGATTTGATCATTAAATCACCTAAACATTGAGCTTACCAAAACTAACCCTGACAAGCTTCAATGAACTGAGCCAGACAGAACTGAAGATTGGACATCTGAGATCTTAAATTTATGGCCCTTCAAGGACATCGGAATAGGCAGAAGGTACAGAGGAGTTTAAGGCCTGGAAACTTGAAGACTCCATGTCTGAGGAGTAAAATCTGAATCAGCTCAAGAAGACATGGTCTGAAGAAGGAAAGTGGTGGGAGCATAGAGTCAAGAGGAAGGGGCATCAAACACAGGCAAAGGAGTAGGTCAGAATCAGAGGAACTCTTCTTTTTGAAGCTGTTGCCCGCTGCAGGAAACAGGAGCCAAAACAAACAAACAAAAAAGGTTGAACTTATAATTGTACTCTGTTCTCCTTTCAAATAAGGAATGGAAACACAAGTGATAAAAATCAGATAGTGAATCTGAACAGGCAGAAACGAATTTTTTCCTGAATCTAGAAGCACTAAGTGGAGCCATTTAAATGAGTAAATTTCCATGAGTCAACAAGGTCTTCACCAAAACAAGATTTGCAAAATTCAAACCAAACCCATCCAACATAAGCCTGTCCAATATTCAGGTCTGCACAGAACTTTATTGGAGAAGAGACCGAGTGAAACCTCAGTGCTCTTGAATTTTAAGCATTTGATTCTCAACCAAGGGATATACCTAACCTTATTCAGGCATTTCCTCTTAATTGAACCAGGATTTAACATGTGCAGGAGTATTTGTCCCACAGCAGTTTGCAGGGGGCGGGATCTCTAACCTTCAAGGGACAATGCAAGCACCAGACTGTCCTGCCAAACAGATTTCTAGTGCAAATCAAGTCTCTGCACATGGCTACAGTGGGAAAAGTACAAGAAAATGAAGATTCAGTACTGTAGCAGTTGCTGCACTCAGTTTATCAGTGATGCCTGATTTGCTTGCAAATGGGGTAGGAGAGGTCAAAGGAAAGACATGAATACTGAAATATCTGGGCTGGCTTCTGTACACAGAGGAGGGACCTTCATCCTAATTTGAAAGAAGAAAGCAAAAATAAGCTGAAATTTTTAAAAAAATCACACATAAAATTAGGTCAAATAATTTCCTTGATACTTACATATGCTGTGCAATTGCTGTAAAATTGCATTGTATTAAATGGGGAAAAACATGATAGGTTGGACAAGTGAAGGCTTATGCAGTTTAAAACCCTTAAATTGAATTGAATTGAATTGAATTGAATTGATTTTCTGGGCATCACTTCAGAACAGAAAACAGTTTAGGTTTTATTTTTTTCTTCTTCATTGTTTTTTTCTATCTTTAAGTCTTTTCTTTAAATGCATATCACACACCAGTAAATTAAATTCCTCATTACATTTTTTTTTTTTCCCCCTGGAGAGAGTAATTGATTTCAATAAAGGCTGTGAAAATAGAGCTATCCATGCTGCACAGAAAATCTTCCATGCAGAATTTTACTTGGGTCTGTGGATTTTTCTTATCCTCTAGGCAGTCATTTGCTGAGGTTCATTTAATCAACGCAGGTGCTATTATGTGAACAACCAGCTGGAGAAAGTTTATTTCTAATAATCTGCAACAGATCTCTCAGAGAATATTCTCTCACATATCTGTATTACAAGCAGTATAATGGAGAGTAATCATTTTATACTACAGTGAATTCCTATAATTAGTCCTGAAATTCTAGGATTAAGAATTAAAGAAATTTCAGATGGGGATGTGGTTCTTTAAGCATTAGAGTGTGAACCAGCTTGTAGGCTAGAAAATTGAAATTGTGCTTAAAAAATAATCTAACAAGAATCCTATTGTGCAAATTAATCTGGTGCAATATATATAGTAGTAGAAAATAACATTACTGGCCATTTGAAATGTCAAGTCCTGCATTTTACTGCACAATACACAGTGTGACCTGAGGGATGAAACTTTTTAGGCCCAGTTTTGAAGTTCCTTTCTGTTCTGTTTAGGCCACACTTTGGTTATCTAGAGCACATTGGAGACTGTCACATCCTGGCCCTACCTGTTATATTTGGGCCTTTAGGTTATAGCTGAGTACAAAGTATCAAGTTCCCTCTGTGGCAATTCACACAGAGTGAATTCTGTACCGGGGCACATCACACCTACACCAGTCTGGTACAAATATGAGTGAAAACTCCTTCTTTATATCTGTGACGCTTTGCTTGCCTTTCTTGCAATCCATTCAGCACCAGATTCTCATTAAAAAAATCGAAGCGCTGCAGGGTCTAATTACCGAGGCCCAGATTGGTATTTAATATGCAGTTATTCATCTTTATAATTGCTAGTCCCAAGCTTCCAGGATTTTCCCCCATTAAAAAAAAAAGAACAACAAAACAAACAAACAAAACAAACAAACAAAATTCGTGACTGTTCTGAGTATTACTAAATTTGAAAATCATTCCTTTCTCTTGCTCTTTTATTTAGTAAACCAAAATCTTTCTTACCCCAGTCATGACCATTATCACCAACAATCTCCTCTCCTACTCTTACAAAGAGTAGGAGACTCTTAAAGCAGAGACGGAAGAGAAATGACCCCAAACTCTCCCATGAGCTGAGTTGCATACAGAAATCCAAGTCACAGAGAAAACGAGAAGTTAAACAGTGAAACAGTCCTGCAGTCATGGCCCTGGGGGTCTTTTAAATCCTGACTTAAAAGAAAATCCTGACAGTTTGTCTATGCCATGCAGCTGAGTATACACCAGGCCCTTAACATTTGACACACCCAAAGAGTCCTTCTGCCATGTCAAGCAACACTAGCACAGATTCTGTCTAAAAATATATTTACACAACAACTTGAAGAAGTATGGAGAAAGCAGGTATGTCTTTGCACTGGACTTGCAGTGTTAAAGAGAAAAAAGAAAATGGAAAGAAAGAAGAGCCTCTAGCCAAAATTTTTGAAAGATTGTGTAATTAGATAAATTAGAGGTTCCTTCACATAAACTTGTCAGTTTATCTTTGGTATAAATATTCACCAAAGAGCTGAGCCCACAGATGGCACCTGAGCAGCTCTATTCTGCTGCATCAGAGCAGGACACCGTTTCTGTAAAATAGCCAAATAGTGCTGATAGCCAGAGGTAAACTTTTTTAAACTTTAAAAACTTCACTTGAGGTGAAGTTACTTCAGTTTGCAATTGCAGGAAAGGCAAAATCCAGGAGAGCAGTGGTTCAGCTGCTCTTTGAGGCTGCTGGGGTGGGATAGGCACTGGTCTGCCCAGAGTCACCCTGCCCAAACCACGCACTGGGCATTAATGATTAAGTACAAAAGTATCATGAAACAACGTTACACAAAAACCTTAGAGCTTTCCCCCACTGGGCTGCCTCCAGCATCACCTCACACAGGGCACATGCCCTCCTCACGTCCCTGGGGGAGCCCCAGCTGCCCTCACCCTCCCCAGGATCCCTCTCACAATGCTGGGGGAAAAAGGACTGGGTTCCCCTTGTTGGGACCATTTGATCCCCACTGGCCACTGGGGCCAGGATCATCCCCCTCTCAATGTCCTGTCCCTTCCCTGCCCTCTCCCTGAGCTGCTCACACACTTTTCCTGCAGCCATGGGGTTAACCCATCTTCACCCCTCCAAGAACTCTTTGGAGCTGTCCAAAAAATCCTGGGGCCAAGAACTGAGAGGGGCCTCAAGGTATTCCACGGTGAAGCAATGAGAAAGTTACAGCCAGGGGAAGTTTGGGCTCTTCTCCCAGGTGACAGGACACAAGGAAACAGCCTTGAGCCGTGCCAAGGGAGGTTCAGGCTGGATATCAGGAGGAATTTCTTCATGTTAAGCATTGGAAGGGGCTGGTCAGGGAGGTGGTGGAGTCCCCATCGCTGGAGGTGTCCACAGAAGGACTGGATGTGGCACTCAGTGACAAGGTGGGGATCAGTCACAAGCTGGACTTGATCTTGGAGTTGCTTTCCAACCTAAGTGATTCTGTGATTCTGTGATTCTGTGAATAAGAATAAAGATCTAAACTGCATCAAGATGTGCCTTAAATTAGATTTGTTTGTGATACAGAGGAATAAAGACATACATATGGATTCAGGCAGGCAAATAAAAAGCAGGATAGGCTTTTGTAGTCTCAGATACACTGCAATCTTAAAGCTTGCTGCTAAATTTGACATCATCAAAGACAAAGTTGTCAGCAAAAACACAGTAAGTTATTGGAGCAAAAAATTGCTGGAATAATTCTTTTGAATTGATATCTCTGTTGCATAAAATGTCAAAATATCTTGGATCTGTTCCTTAACACTGCAGGAATTTTAGGTATTATTTTCTTGCATTTCACCTGCAGTAAAACTAAAGAAAAATTAGGATTAAATGGATTGGAATGTGACTGTGTGATTTTAGAGGCCACAGCTCTATGAAAAGCTGAAGGTACAATGCCTCAGTTGTAACAAGGCATGGACAAAAATTAACCATTTCTCCTTAAATTATTGCCAATTTTCTTTACACAGCTCTTAAGAACTTGCAGTGTTTTTCTGCACCGTGATCACTGAGTGTTTTGGACTAACTCTGTCTGGGGCATATGCCCATTCTACAAGCACGACCTTGTTTGAAAGAGACATAATTTCCTGTTATCCCTCTCTCAGAATTAGAAATCCATACCCATCCCCTACACTGACAGTTATAAAAAGCATCATTAAAAATGGATACATTCGTGTTGCATGTGCACATTCATTTTAATACAGTGCAATTTTTTATTCATACTTCTTTTTTATAGACCTTGTTCCCAGCGGCGTCTTGCATTTCTCAGAAACATCCTTGCTTGTTATACCAATCTTTAAAAAAAACAGTACGTGGAGAGGAAAAATAGCCTCCACTGAAGTTCCTGCTCAGTCTGGGGCCGGGCCAGAGTGGCCTCATGTAGTAATTTTGACTCTACTGATTTGGTAGATGAGTCCCATCCAGAAAATAGGTCTTTTTTTCTTTTAAAAGATACAAAATACTAGAAATCTGCAGTGTAGGCTGTAGAAGAGGGCTTCTTTTGCCTGAGGACTGGCATGTTAATTAGAATGAGGCTAGCACAGCAGAAAGTTGATTCTCTTTACAATATGTTTTTGCCTCTGTGGTTAGGATCTGTTTTCACAGAAGAAGCTATTTATGAACCAAGCTGTCATGTTCTGTCAAGCAATTGATGACTATTCCTATTCTCTGACAGCTGCTCCTTCTGATTGCACCAATGACAGTTTGCCTCAGGATGGTTGTATCAATCTTTTGCACTAAGAAAATACTCTTGACTTTGATTCTACTTTCATCTTGTGGCACAATACCCATCCCATCTTCAGGGGAAGTCTTATTTGTTAGCTGTGCTACTCACATCATTGAAAAATACCCTCTGCATCCTGCTTACTTTCTTTTCTGACAAAACATGAGCAGAGCTGTGGAAGCAGTGGTATCAGCAACTCTTCTTTCCTGTACAGTGCGTCTCAAAGGGAGATGTAACAGATCTAGTCACCACATAAACCTTTTGTACACATGACAGGGATTGGAATCATGGGCAAGGAACTCCTGCTTTGGGTTTTCCTTTCAATGAAGTTTAGGCAGTTGTACACATTATTTTATTTTGTTTTTTTTTTAATAGGAGAGCTTTACATTCCCCCTTGAAATTTTGGGATCAGACTGCAATGGAAGTACTCAATTTTAGGCAAAGAGATAAAGATGATGAAAGGCTGCATCTGAAGAAAAGCATTTGTGTGAGCCACTCACTGTGCCTGCCTTCTTATGGCTTCATGAGATCATTCCTCTTGTCATCTTTCTTTCTGTGACAGAGAATCCTTAAGGAGTTGCATGTGGACATCAGTTCCTCAATGTGCCTTTGGTAAGTTGACTGATAGAAAATGGGAGGTCAAAATCACTCAAGAACCCCTCTATTTTATTGAGGTGAGATGGTCAGAACAGGTGAAGGTAAACACCTTTCCCTGCAA
This sequence comes from Chamaea fasciata, assembly GCF_029207755.1. Taxonomy (NCBI): domain Eukaryota; kingdom Metazoa; phylum Chordata; class Aves; order Passeriformes; family Sylviidae; genus Chamaea; species Chamaea fasciata. The sequence goes on from NW_027094090.1 coordinate 51,949,370, forward strand.
ATATGTCTTTCCAGTGTTACCTGAGTTCAAAGCTTGTTTTCCTAGCAGGGAGCAGAAAAAGGTGGAGTGACCTTTGAGATAAGCTGTGAAAAGCTCAATTCCTACTCCAAAGCAAGGAAAAGCTGCAGTGCTCACCTGCCTAAACTCTGTGTGAAGGGAGAAAGTTTATGACCATTAGACTGCTGCCTTTCAGACTGAGCACTGGAAAGCTGGGCTGGGAAAGCAACTTTAGGGCAGTCAAAGGAAAGGAAGATGTGAACATGTACTGAGGAGCTGGTCAGTTCATCTCACTTCTTCCACAGAGAAAGGGAAAGGACTTGACTTAGATTAAAAAGCATCCCTCCAGCAGTTGGCTTGATTTAATTTTACATAAGTGTTATCTTACTCTTAAAATTTGGTTTTTCCACATCCAGTTCTTAACATAACTTACTGTAATCATGCAAGTGTGCTTCTACTTTTTCAATCTTTCTTTTTCATTTCTAAATCTACAGATGCTCTTTTATAGCTAGTCTATCAACAGAGTTGTCAATTGAGCTGTAGCAAGACAGGACAGTGCTCAATTCTATCTTAAAGCCAGAATAAGAGTTATGAATTAACAGAACTTGCTGCAAATGCATTGCTGGTGAGACAAGAGATGCTGGCTTTCAAATCTCACTCTTATTTTCTTGGAGGTGCAGTTAGCAAAGTGTAAATATGTTTAGACTTATAAATTATTAGCAGAATTATGAAGTTAGTGGGGACCTTCAAATATCTCAGCAATGCATTATTTTTTCAGTCAGCTAGTTTCCAATTATAGACTTCACAGGCTAAAATCCTGGCTCCAGCACAATTAAAATGGGTTTTCTAATTAACTTCGATAGATTCTGGATTTCACTTTTTGATGTGTGTATTATTTCTGTAAACGCCTGTGCATTTTTACTTTTGCATTTTTAAACAATACGCAGATTTTGGTATCATCAAGGGACTCCCAAAGACTATTCCAAATGTCATGTAACCCATCTGGCTAGGACTTAAGTCCTGTATATGATCCCTCCTAGGTTTTCCTAATGATTCCACTAGTAAGGCAGAGACCCAGGTGTCATTTTGGAGTCCGCACAGGGTGGGAGCAAGAAGTCACACTGTCCTCTTGAGAGAGATGCAGACCAGAAGGCAGAAAAGGTCATTTTGGTGATATTTACCCCTGTGTTAATGACTCTGAACCAAAAACAATCTCCAGAAGTACCCTAGTGAGTGATGTATTAGAAAACAATGAGACCCTCATTCATGCTGGCTCTTTAAAGCACACTGATAAATTCATTTTTACAAGATTCCTTTGATAAGATTTTTCTCTTAATCTGTTTAACACAGCTCAAAACTCTGTACAGGAAAATGGATGGATTAACAAAAATTAATGGATGTTATGTTGTTCCACATATTGATTCTGTAGATGGACTGGAAGGTGCCAAGTAATCTCAATTTTCTGTTCATAGTTCTAACAGCAACAATAGGACAGACAATCATCCTCCTAAAACACTTCCACAGTGTAAATGATAAGCTGCTCAGAAAAGCAGAGAGAATATTTTTTAGCAAGAGCCAGAAGCCAAGACTTTGCTTACTACCCTCTTTGAAAATCCCATTTAGAAAGCTTGATCTCAAAGTTAATTTGTTTGGGCACAATTAGCAGTAAAATTTTTTTGATCCACTTGAGAGTATAAACCAGCAGAATAAAACCACCCTTCAGTTCTCATCAATAAGAATTTCATTTTCAGGCTTAGTTCAGCCAAGTGCTGAAATTTATCCTTGGGAAAGAAGGTCCAAAAAAAGGGAGATAGTTGGTGAGGCTTGGCATATCTGTTTGTTTCCTAAGTGTGTGAGGCATTCAAGCAGATCAGCAGGCTATCTTCTCAAAACATTTTCTCATGGTCATGAGAGTAGAAAGGACAACAGCTGATTGCTGTCAACCCTTTTTTCCATATGTTGCTAATTTAATGACTGCTGTACATGCATCCAGTTATTCCACATTTGACCTGTCTCTCTTACTCTTCCTAATAGTGACAATTTATTTCGCAGGAGGTCACATGGGATCAAATTAGACTATTGAAAATGTCACAGTATTACTCAGACAATATGATAAATGCACAGCAATCTGTCTGCATAGACACGTCTGGGGTAACTTTAAATGAGATAGCTCAGGTGCAGAGAGCATAATGTGGAGTGTAGCAAATGCTAATTCACCAATTTTGACAATTTTCTGTTAGCTATAAAGCAAAACTCTCACAGCCAAGGCTGGCACTGGTTTGTGTCACACCTGACATGGGAAGGGGAGATACATGCATAAAGATTTATTTTAATCAGGTACACATAGGTATGCTTTGTAGTTTCTTATTTACAAAATAAATCTATTTTCCTCAGGAGCTGAAAACATCTACAGGTATTAACTCAAGTCCAGCAGAGATTTTATGATGAAGCTGCACAGGAAGAGGAACCAAGAGATAATAGAGAGGCTGCAGACATAGGCTTTAGTTTTGGCTCCCCTTTTCTGCCCACTCCTATTCTCAGTCTTTTCATCGAAGTGTCAGCATTTTCCTCAGTGATTTTGGTTGCATTCAGCCGAAATAATCAACGTTAACCCTTGGCATTTGCATTGACCACAAAATGTCAAACTGCGGGTGGAGGGAGGAGCATCCATTTGTTTCCTTTACTCAAAAATATTCGTTCTGATGTTGATAGTTCCCTTTCCCTGTTTGATACATGTGCTCTGGAAAACCAAACGCTCCAGGAGCTCCACCAGAGCATTTCTAGGCAGCAGGAACTCGGGAGGTGAGTGAGACTCGCATGCATAACAATAACTCAGTAAATGTGCTGTAGGGAGAAACATCCTGCTGGTCCTGTGCTGGGGAGAAGGATCACACAGCAGCGTGATTTAAGTGTTAAATGAGGAAAGGTTTATTCTCTGCAATTTTGAGCTGAAAGGGATTAGTAGATGGCAACAATGCATTTCTTCTAATCTACTTTAGTGGAAATATTCAAAATTCATGAGGATTTTTTAAAGACACCAAAAAATAGACTTTTTCTTTTTCCTTTCTGTTTGGGGCAAATGTTTTCAAGAAAGTACAAAATCTAAAAATTTTGCCAGAGTCATAATGAGTGTGTGTATAAAATTCATTGCTAAGCATCTGTCACAATTTTTTTTTTTTTTTTTTTTTTTTTTTTTTTTTTTTTTTTTTTTTTTTTGGGAATACTGCTTAACACAGCAGGGGAATATGGTCACTTGACCCTTTGTGCTACCCTTGTCACAGGAGTGGTTCACAAGAGATTTGGCATCTCAAGTTCTTCGCTGGTGGATTTAGCAAGAGGAAAATTTAAAAGATTGAATCAGCTATAAAACTAAAATAAATACTTATTTGATACAGATTAAAATAGTTCTTACTTCCTGTAAAAATAAGACAACTATTTGCCTTTATTAACTTTTTCTACACCAGGTAACATAACTCTGTATGGTCACATTGTAGATACAGGTATGTGAACTATAGAATTTTGTGGTGTGAGCCTGCAACACATAAGGCCTTCCAGTTATGAATATAAAATATATTATATTATATTATATTATATTATATTATATTATATTATATTATATTATATTATATTATATTACATAATATAATGTAATATATAGTGTATAGTATACAGTATGTAGTATATAATACATAGTATATAGTATATATACTATATATATAGATACATAAATATAGATATAGATATAGATATATAGATATCCCTTTTTACCCAGGAACTTTGTGCTGAATTTACTGTGGTGTGAGAGCAGGGCTATGTCAGCTCTCCCTGGATGTCTGGTGTCTTGGTTTAGGAAGACAGGTATCTGCTAGGTAAAATTACAATCAGAGGCTTTTTGGCAAAGATTTGGGAAATAGGAATAGCAGTTCTTTACTAGTATGTAACACAAAGCAAACAAACACAAAAAAAACTCCCCCCCCCACCAAACAACTACAGCATTAATGACAAACGACAACAGTACCAAGAACCTTGAGGGCTTTGTTTCACAAAACCCAGGGCAGTTTGGTTTCGGTGTCCCTGCAGGATCCTCAGAGCACCAAGCTGGAACAGTGGAAAAGTCCCGGGCTGGTAGCTGGGATGGCAGGGTGTCCCAGCAGGCAGGGGCAGGGTGTCCCGGCAGCGCAGGGGGTGCAGGGTCACGCTGCAGCAAGAGGAGCAGCGCCGAAGGAGCCGAAGGCGAGGCAGAAAGCGGCCCAGCTTCTGCGAGTGGCAGAGAAAAACTCAGGATTCAGGTCGAACCGGTGATAGTAGATTTCCCAGGACTGGATCCCTTTGGCCACAGTGAAACTCCTCCAGCCAGCAACAGCCATTCTCCGCTCGGCGTGCTTTGCGGCGGCTGAGCTCCTCGAGGAGCGGCAGACACGCGTCTCCCCGAACGCCGGAAGAAGAAAAAGCCTGCAGCTGCCTCAAGCTTTGTCCTTTACCTGCGTTATCTCCCCCTTCCACCTTTTGTCCACCTCTTTGTTTCAGTTAAGTACTCTCAAGTATCCAACACTTGGTCTCCTTGGTAACTTGTGGGGAAAAAATTCTTTAGAGAAAGAAGGAACAAACCTAACCCCCAACATCTGGTCATTTTAAAGATAAAGTTTAAAGAAAATTATTCATTTTTCTCTTACATTTTCAAAAGATAGCTAAGAAGATTAGGGAAGTGAAAGGACATGTTCCTGAGAGGAGCAAAGAGATCTGAAATGACAAATGGTGGTGATGGAAAGGAAGCACATGGGTTTTGTTTAAAGAGAAAGCCCCTTTTTCTGTTATGCTCAAATTCCTGCTATTCTAGAGCAGGAAAGGGTCTCCCCTGCTGAGCATCTCTGCAGAACTAATGAGGCACCTTGTTGTTTGCTACACTGCCTTGCTTTTTAAACAGAATCTGTGATGGGGGCCCATTTTAAAATCCTTGTGCCAAACTCTGTAGCTACAAATGGAGCACCAGGGACCAGAATTACTGGTTCCTATGCTCAGGAAGCCACAGATGAGATCAAAGTGAACACTGAGCCTACAGGTTACTCTGCCTTTTACTGTTTATACCTTTCAACACAGTGATTGTCCCACCAGCAGAGAAGCCCTTCAGAGTCTGTCAGGGCTGTGCTTTACACCTGACAATGTTGAGAGTGCTGGGAGAATAATTGCCAGTGATATCTTCCATACCCAAATTCCCCCATCAATCTCCTTGGTGTGCACGTTTGTTTTAGGTACATTTTTCTTGTTACATGCAAATGTTTTGAGCAGTTAGAAATGGAAAGCAAATGGAAAATAATAGAATCCATGTCATACTTTTGGATCAAGAGCCCATTTCCATGGAATATTCTTTTAACCAGATGGGGAACATGCTGATAAAAATACAGTGACAATAGAAGCATTTGGAAATCAGGAATGCTTCAAATTCGATTCCTTTTGCTTTTATTTTAACCCTCTTTTCCACACTGATTTTCTTGGATATTACTTCATTTTTGGTCACTAATAACAATGCAAAGCAAGCTGTGCTTCAAATGCTTTCCCGTTGTCCTAGGTTGAAGTATATTCTATCACCATCTTCATGAACTGTTGAAACCAGGTGAGGCAGTGCTCCCTGCCTCCTCCACTCTGGCTCATCTTCTGTTAATGGGCCCATCAGCACTTTTGCCACACGACTCACAGATAACCCCCTCCTGGACTATCTCCTGTTAATGGGCCCATCAGGCCTTATCACATGACTCACCCTCCCATTGTGAGATGCTCCACCCAGAAGGAGGAACCAAGCATTCCAGCCTGAATAAAGGCTGAGACTCTGAACACCAGAGGGGCCCTGACCCACTGGATTCCCAAAGGAACAGAGCTACCAGACCTTTCTACAAGATCACTGCTTCAAGAAGACCACCTCATCTGGACTGCTTCCATCACTCTGCTCAAGTTGTATTCCGACTCTGTCAGTGGTCTTTTGTATTATTGCATCTATTTTATTTTACTTTCTTTCCTTTTCTTCCTATTAAATTGTATCTCTGACTTGGAGACTCTCATTTGTTTTGCTTTCAAACTGCTACACCTGTTCATCAAATTCAGTTCCAGAGATATGCAAAAGAGAGAATATAAGTTCATTTAGGAATTCCTCAGCTCCTGCTTTCAGCTCTGATTTTACTTATCGACCCCCTGGGGCACATCATTCAAATTTCATACAATTTGCCAGCTCCAGGAAAGTTTTGGTCAGTTTTGGAGTTCAGCTGCTTTTCCCTGCATCCTCATACAGTGTAGGGTTTGAGTTCCAGCCTTGGCTGAATGAAATTCTCCATTCTGGTGTTGTTCTCCCCTGTGAGTTTTTTCTGACATTTCACCCTTGAAGTGCTTGTTTCTCTACATAGTTTCTTAAAGCATTGTGTGAAGAGATACATCCAAAACTATTATTTTCCTCCCAAAGAGTAATGAGTTCCTGTTACCACACATAACCAAAATCATTGCTGATTTGTGCTGACTCATAATCCAGTTGCTGTCATGGGTTAACAGATGCAGAACTGCCATTTTAATTCCACACAAAAATAATTTCATGGACAGCTTTAACCAAGTTTTTCCTTTAGACTTTTGTGGAAGTTTAAATTCAGAAAACCATCTCCGTACAACCATACTCGGCAATGTAATTAAGGCTAATTTGCTGTATTTAATTAAATTAGTCCAATTATTATCCCACTGGATTATCTGAGGGTAGGATCAGACGCAGGCAGAGGAAATAGCCAGATTTTGCCATTTGCAACTGCTCTGCCTTTCTAAAGAGTTTCTATTGCCAGACTAACCCTCCTTTTCACTGTTATGAATGCCACGCCTCGAGACACTGAACTGCCTGCTAGAAAAGCTGTTTGGGACTTAGTGAGGATAGTATACAAGGTCAGGTGGATTGAGAGCAGCTCTTTTTTATGAATGCAGAATAAAGAGAGGAGAAATTAATTGTTATAATAATTGGTTATATTATCTTCAGGCTGTGAGCTTTCCACCATGTAAACTGCCCTCTTAGTCTTTACTTCTGCTTGCATTTAGGGAACTTGTTTCCTGCAAACTGAAATATTTTTGTTTATGTGCAAAATGAAATAAGTTGAAAATGGTATATGTGTTACATGAAAGAGTGTAACACCTCACTGCCAATAATACCAATCATTTGGTCTAAACTGCCATCTCATTTGGTCTAATTTTACTGCCACAGGCATGAATGCAGCAAGATAATATTCAAATATAGCTGTTCAAAAACATTTCTAGAGGGTTTGTTTTCCCACCGGACTTTTGGCAGTGGTTTTGGAAGGCCAGAATAGTTCAGCCACCACTTAGTTCCTGTTTCCCTTAAAAATTAGCTCTTTATGGTCTATTCTCTATCTGTATTTTTCCATTTTACGAACCTTTGTGGAATCAATTTCTGTTTATTAGCCTTATTAGAAGCAGCACTCATATACTGAAAAATTGAGACTGCCTTGTGAATGAAGAAGTCATGTGAGAGCAAGAGGAAAAAATCAGTGTGAAATAGGTTGGTTTGTAAACTATTGCAGCAGAACAGCTGGGTTTTGCACAAATATCAAGTTAGAAGTTTACTATCTTGCTGCTTTCTAGACCAGCAAGTGAAGTTCTGAGCAGTTCATTTGTAGACTCAGGGATTCAAAACTTCTTGCCCTTTGAGAAGTGAGATTGTAATATGACTGAATGTATATGAGTCATGAAATAATGAGTGATGAAATTATTATGAGTGATGACATAAATTGTAAATATATAATAGTGGAATTTGAAATTACTTGTAAGGACAGCATTTTTTTACCTATCTGTATGAGTGGACAATGGACCCCAGCTTTTATGATGACTCCATGCAGATATCCCAGGGTTTAACCTGACAGTAAATATTTTGAGTACCATAACTAGGTAAAAGTTTACTGATTTTCCCAAACATTACTTGTTTGTTTGGGGTTTTTTGGGGTTTGTTTTTTTTTTTTGTTTTTGTTTTTTTTTTTTTTTTAATGAATCTGTACAAAAAAAACGGGTTTTATCTATGCATTAATAAATGTCTATTGGTAAAACTGAAGCATATTAGTAACATGTTGATAATTGAAAATACCTAACCTTCAGTACTCATACTGATGTTTTTGGAGCTTCTGGATATCTAGTGGTATGTCCTATTTTTCATCTTACCATTGCAATACTATCTTTTTTATCTGATTTGACATTTGTATTTGATCTTTAAAGACATTACTCCTTCTGCTTTTAGGAAGTGGACTATTTTATTTGACCTCCCCTGGAAATGAAACCCAAAGTCTCCCAGTCTAAATAACACCCATAAAATGTCTTTTCCTTGTTTGCAGTAAAGAACGCACTTTGTTGTGATTTCCAGCATTGCATTTAGATATCTGACATCTATGAACAATGATTAGTTTGTTTATCTTGGGCATTTATGTAGCATTTTTTTGCCCTTGCTGAAGGCAACACTAATCACTGTATGAGTCTCCTTTGTGAATTCCTGTCGAAGTGGAACTTATTTATACAGTAATTCATGGTGTCAGCTGTCAGTCCTGTAAAAATCGTAATTTCTGAGTCATTTACATAGCCTGCTTTTAGTGGCTGCTAAACAAGCTTTTCAAAGATTATGCTGGAGAAGCAACTCTGCATGCCCTGTATGTGCACCTCACTGGGGAGGGTGATGTGTGTGTATGCTAGTGAAATGGAGTTGGAAGGATTTTTAACAGTAAGGCTCAGAATCAGCTACTGGTTTCTCAGACAACACTGAACACTGGGCCTCAGAAATTTAGTTGGAAAAAGGACACTTTTAAGTTTCTTTTCACATGTGCTGAGCTGGGTGGAAAGGCTGTTACCCCTGACTTGGCTGATGAGAGGTAACTCAGTAGTGTCCCTACCAGAAGTCGATTTCAGAGGAATGGTTAGAATTCACAGTGAGACTTTCTGGCACAGCAGAGGCCATTAAGTTTCATGCAGGGTGTTTGTTAAAGGCCTGAGTATTTAGGACTGGCATTGGTGTTCCCTTTCACAGCTGGAGACTCAGGTGCCATTTTGTCAGCTGCAAAGTAAGCAGGTGGAATATATGCTCCAATGATCCCAGAAATGAGCTGTGCTTCCCAGTGCCCATGGAAGTGTCAAAAAAAAAAAAATACCAAGGGTGTCCTTCCACCCTTGACTTGAAAATCAGTAAAGCAGATGAACAAAAGGAGGTGTTTCTTTTAGTGAGGTGGAATGGGATGTTAACAGCCATGTTACTAATGGTTAGGTGGGAGCTCAGATTGGCTGCTGGTGTCCTTATCAGTGAACATCTTGGAAATGGAGACTTCCTAAATGTGCCAGTCCCTTCCCAGAGCTGGGCAAGGCCGGTTCTATTTAATGTATTTACCAATGGCCTGTACAAGAGGATTGAGTACACCCTCAGTCAGTTCTCAGATGACACTGAGCTGGGTGGGAGTGTGGCTCTGCTGGAGGGAAGGAAGGCTCTGCAGAGGGATCTGGACAGGCTGGATCCAAAGGCCCAGGCCAGTGGTCTGAGAGTCAACAAGGCCAGGTCCTGGCTCCTGCCCTTGGGTCACAGTGATGTCCAGATTCCAGAACTCTTCCTGACACAGTTGTGGGAAGAGGGTCCATGTTGTCTGTTGGTGTCAGTTGGCAACCTTTCAGTGTCCTCTGCAAGCTGACTGGGTGTGCCCTCCATCCCCTTGTCCAGATCATCAATAAAGATATTAAACAGGAGCCCTGGGGACTCCAGTGGTGCCCAGCCCCAGCTGGATGTGGCTCCATTCCCCTCCAGTCTGGTTCTATACCCAGTGGAACAGGGGCCCACCCAGGCCGTGAGCAGCCGGTGGCCCCAGGAATGTGTGGAAGACAGTGTCAATGGTTTTCTAAAGTGCAAGGAAACACATCCACAGCCTTGTCTTCATCCACTGAGGTGGGTTAGGGTTCTCCTTCTGTCACAGAAGGAGATCAGGTGTCTCAAGCAAGGCCCAAACCCTGATGGGCCTGATCCCTTGGGTGTTCTGCACAGTGATCATATCCAAGATGATCTGTTCCATAACCTTCTCTGGCATGGAGGCCAGGCTGAGAGGCCTGTAGTTCCCCAGATCCTCCTTCTGGCCCTTCTTTTGACTGAGTGTCACATTAGCTAAATTTGAGTTCTCTGGAACCTTCAAATGGTGGAAGGTGGCTCAGTGAGCAATTCCTCCAGCTCCCTCAGTCCCCTTGGGTGGATCCCTTCCAGCCCTTTGGCCATGAGTGTGTCTCAGTGGTGTAGCAGTCACTATTTCCCTTTAAATTATGGAGCCTTATTCTGCTCCTCATCTCCCTCTTCCATATTACTCAGCTGGATATCCTGAGGATAACTGGTATCACTTAAAGACTGAAGCAGAGAAGTCATTAAGTATATCAGCCTTTCCCTCATCTTTTACCACTTTGTTTCCTCCTACATTCAATAAAGGGTGGAGATTTCCCTCGGATCTCCTTTTGTTGCTACTCTATAAAAACATTTTTTTTTGTTATCTTTTACAGCAGCAGCCAGATTAAGTTCTTGTAGGGCTTTGGCCCTTCGAATTTTCTCCATGTGTAATATCACAACACACTTTTAGTCTTCCTGAATTGCCTGTCCCTTCTTCCAAAGGTGATAAACTCTCTTCTTCCCAGAGTTCTAGCCAAAAGTCTTTGTTCAAGAAGCTCATCTTTTTGGTTCCATGGTTCCAAGACTGGAGTTGATTCATGTCTAACCAATGCAGAGGTGAGGTTTACCCTGTGTTGTAGGTACCTTCAACACCTATGAGTCCAGCTTTCCAGTGTCATTTATCATCCTTTAAATCTTACCTGTACAGCCAAAATCCAGTGAACCACAGAGGGGGAATTTGTCAGTAATTGAATAAATGTGTATTGCTCACTTTTCAGTGTGTTGGATAGGATAATACAGACTTTGTGAGTGGAATTCCCACTGTTAAAATAAAAAGGCTCAAGACCTGAAGCTGAGCTTCTGGTAAAACTGGTTGTTGTTAAAAGCAAAAGATAGGCTGGGTAGCTGAACGACAGGCTGTGTGACCAACCACAGACCAGGCATGAGCTGCTTCCAAAGCACCAGAACTTTCTGTCATTCTTCAGCAAGCAAAATCAAACCTCTGCAAGGGCTTGGGCAACTGTCTGTAATACAGTGCTCATGACAGGCGTCAGAACAGCCTGTAACATTTTGGTTACTCACACAAAACCCAGAGGGATGTGAAAGACACGAGGAGATAATCCACCCAGGAATCTCAAAAAACACCCTTTTTAGTTCAGTTTCTGGTGTTTTCCCAAAGCTAGTAAGTTTCTGTGATTTGTTTTTTCTGAACCTAGAAGTATCATTTCAGTTGACCGTGTCTTTCCTTTTCTCATTCCATTTTCATCTTCCATGTTGCTAAGAGGCTTTCCTTCCTTCGCAGCCCTAATATTGGATTAAGGAAGACATGCTGCTGAGGGTAGTCTGGCTCCCTGGTCTGGCTGAAGCCAGCATGTGCAGCTCTGCTGCGTGTGAACCACAGACTCGCTAAAAACTACTATCATCAACTAGTGTCAGTAACAAAAGATTATATAGTATCAGCAAGCTGCAGGGAAATAAAAAGCAAAATGCTACTTCTCTGATCCTCTGCAAACATAGTTTCATTGATTTTGTTGCAACTGTACTATTTTCCACTCTTTGAGAATTCAGCCCCAACAAATTGCACTTGTCGCAGTAATTCCATGAAAAGCAACGTAATTAACATTGCCTGCATTGAAAACACCACTGTCCATTGATGCCAGAAAACATTAATTCAATTTCTCATTACCCTAGAAATGGAGACACTCTGAATGGCATTCTTTCTCTTTATAATAACCAATATTCATATTTGCCTGCACGGCCTCTCACTGTGACTTGTCAGCTATTTCAAACAGCTCAATAATTACAGTTCTGCTGCAGAACTATTATGCCTTGGGTGGGACTGATATTTTTCAAAAGGAGTAAATGAATTATGATAAGGCTATCAATTACATCCGGAAAGGGTAGTAAAATGCAAATAATTGTCTTGTTGTGTTTAGAGGTTAATTTATTATCCCAAGCTGTTTTATTGATTCATCTTACAAAGATGTGGCTTAGCAGTGTGTACCTTCATGCAAGGACACACTTGATACAGAAACCACCTCCTGTACTTGTCTGGAGCCACATCTCAGGACTGGGCTGCAGAGACAATGTCTGGAGATTCAGTTTTCCTGTTCAGGGTGTGTTCTCTCATGTGAAGAGGGGGTATTTCTCTTTTTTGTACAAAGAGCTGTTCATCAGAAACTGAAACAGAACCAGAGATCTAAGTTCCTCCAGCCAATCTGTTTAAATTCACAGGCTTGGTCCAGGTTCAGAAAAGGCTCAGTCAAGAAACTTCATATTTTGAGGTTATAAACTATAATCCATAAACAGCAACAATGCTATGTACTTTATCTAAACCAGCCAGTTCTGACTCACCCAGGAAATATACAGACATTCTAGGGGATAAAAATGTTTAAGTACTGCTTAAATGAACTATGATTTAAACAACCTGAAAGTTTTCCAAAGTCACTGTGTGCTTGAAGTCTTAGCTAAAAAATCCAAACCAAACAAAACAAAAAGCCAAACAAAACAAAAAGCCAAACAAACCCCCACATTAATCCATAGTATTACCATCCATCTTGAAGATTCCCCTCTGTCCATGCCTCCGGGGGAGAAGTGGGCAAATCAGTGGTTTTGGCTTTGCTGGTGCTGCTTCAGGAGGTCAAAGGAGTGCATGTCCCATCACGGTCTTTATACCAGAAAGCTGTGTCATCTCCTGCTGCCTCACAGGTCACCCCCTTCATTGGGACAGCCAGCCTTTTAACTCAGTTTCTCAGCCCATAGAACTAAATATTTATTTGTGGGCAGTCTTACAGTTGTCACAGTGAGATTAAGGCTTGTCTAGTTGATGGAATCCCAGTTTTAGCTTCCTCCCAGTTATGAAAGGGTAAGAGGAATGATTGGGCTTTGGTTTTGATTTCTTTCCAGATCTCTAATCTAAACCAGAGTCATGCAGCTGGGGAGAGTACTCAACCCAAATGATCAGACCAGCTGTTTTCCTGGAAAATATTTGAAGCCATGGCTCTACCTGCTGGAACAGTGGGAAATGACACTGCAACAAGAGGCTGGTTGGAGAAACTGCCTCCTTTGTATCATGTATTTCCCTCCAGAATGCACAATTTAGCTTCTGCCTGTAATGGTAGAAATTTTCAGTACATTTTTGGGGTTATGTGGCATGAGACTCAAAATATGTCTGTCCCTTTCCCTGCTGGAAATTTGTGTGCTGGGCTACAGACTGGCCTTTCTCCAGAGAACTAAATTGGGCACCTGTTAATTAATACCAGGACCTGCTCTGGTATTAATCTCCTCTGAAGTCTCTGGTACTGGCTGATTAAGATGAGCTTAGTCACTGGCCTATTTTCTGATGAATAATAAATGTACCAAAAAAAAAAAAAAGAGGAGGTGGCTCATGGATAACATTTTCAGGAGCATCCAGGTGAGTTAGGCACTTCTGAACACTGCGTGCAGTGCCACTAAGTTTCTATGAAGGCAGCAACAGCCAAGAGTCAAAGTGAACCCTTTGAGGTTTATACAGTACACTGATTTACAGTGGTCCTTTCATATTTTGTTGATTTGTTTTGATTTTTTTTTTTGTGCATTGGTTTTTGGAAAAGCTTTGTATTTTGTATCAGTCAGGTTAAATTTAGCCCTATAATAGAATGAGTTTTCTCCAGGATTTGTGCTATATTTTTTTATTTCTATAGCGCTTCCATCTATTATTGTTAGTTTTCCTTTGCAACATTAACAAGCTAAGCCATACTGTCGATGCAATCATTTCTATTATTCTCTTTCTGATGCACAGATCACTAGCACATCTTCTAAAGCTGGCCAAAACAGTCAGTTATTTCACAAAAAACTGATGAGAAAATAGATTTTAAAAATATCTTCAAGTCATTTGTGTGGCTTTGTTAAAATATATTTTGGTTCTACAAACATTTTTTCCATTCCAAATGCTTATATTTGTAATCAACATCATTTATGAGAGTGCAAGGGATCTTTAATAGGATGCTTTTTGGTTTATGTTTCTTGAAAGAAACAGAAATTAATTTGCTGCTGCTCTTCCTATTTTGTCCCCTGTCAAAAACACTGGAATATTAAACTAGAATGTTGAAAGAATGTTTAAAAAGTCATAAAGGGGAGTATCATTGAACAAAACCATTTTTAAATCCTCATTTGTGTTGTGAAATATGCTTTTTGAAGAGCAGCAGAGAGAATGGTTACTTTGTGCATGCAGCACTGAGCAGAGTGACCAGCTCATGGTGTCAGTGCAGAGCTCAACGCACCAAGATGCAGCACCTCTGAATTCCTGGAGCCCTTCCCTGTGCAGTGCAGTGCTTCCCTCCTGGATATTCAGCAGGAATTCCACTAGGGTGAGTTGTGCTGGCCCTGGAGCTTGACAGGACAGTGCAGGGTCTACACAAGGCAGGTGTGCACTGCCAGCAGAGGCATTCTGACAGTCACCTCTTGTAAGGGACTGCTTCAAGAACCCAACGATAGTTCTTTTTCCACCCAATATGACATGAAATTGTGCCTGTAAGATACCAGAACACACACCTGTGTATGCACATGTCCTACTCTGTCCACACACAAAAAATGTAGCAGTTCTGACATTTCTCCAAGGCTGAACATGGAACAAGAAATCTTCAAGCCTACAGAATGGGTCAGGTTGGAAGGCGCCACAGGAAGTCATCTGGTCCCACCTCCCTGCCCCAGCAGGGCCATCCCAGAACACAGGATTGTGTCCAGCTGGTTCTGGAATATCCCTGGTGAGGAGACTCCACACCCTCTCTGGACAATCTGTTCAGGGCTCGGTCACTGCCCAGGGAAGAAGTTCTTCCTCATGTCCTGCTGGAACCTCCTGGGATCAGTCCCTGCCCGTTCCTCTGGTGCCATTGCTGGGCCCCCCGGAGCAGAGCCTGGGCCCTGCTCGGAGCCCTCCCTGCTCACAGGGACACCCAGGGCTGAGGCCCCTCTCAGCTGGGGCTCCTCTCGAGGCTGGACAGCCCCAGCTCCCTCAGCCTTTCCCTGTCAGAGATGCTCCAGGCCCTAAATCATCTCTGCAGCCTCCGCTGGCCCCACTCCAGGAGCTCCCTGTCCCTCCTGTGCTGAGGAGCTCAGAGATGGACACAGCTCTCCAGATGTGCCTCACAGGGCTGGGCAGAGGGGAAGAATCTTCTCCCTGACCTGCTGGCAATACTTTTCCTTATGCACCCCAGAATCCCAATGGGCTTCCACTTGCAAAGCCCCAGTCCATATTTATCCAGCCCATATAACCCATACAGCTGCTCCTCCTTATGAGATGGCAACAACCCCAAGAACCCTTCAGAGCTGCTGTTCCTGCATGTGTTTCTATTGCAGCTTAAAACCAGGAACTAAATCTGATCTGAAACAGAAATGGGGCTTCATAAAAGACTTAGAAACCCCTCTTTTATTTCTCATCCAGCTGACTGGTGGATTTATCACAAAGGAGAATTTAACTGCATGTCAAAAAGGACTGTTAATGGAAGTTGGAAGGATACAATATTTTTTCCAGATAGTTAATTATTATAATACATGAAATACTTGGGTTACTTCAGCAAAAGCTCTTCCAATGATGCAAAGCAATCCACATCTGACAATATAATTCTAGAATATCTTTATAGACTTGCTTTATGTACTCTATGCAAATATGCAAGACAAAAGCTTTTTTCCCCCATACTGTTAGTTGCAAGCTTGTACTATTTTGAGGACTAGATCATTGTGCTGAGAAGAGGCAAGTGATGCAGTCTCGTGATGAAGTAATTTCAAAGAGTAGAGTTTTCTCTTTTTAATCTGGGATGGGCATCCATGAAAGGCAAGTGATGGATCTGTAGTGAGGCTGTATGCTGGTTTACATGGTTCCTCTGCTGGAGGGAGTCATCCTCTGTACGAGAATAGGGGCTCTTAGATTTGTGTGACATCACTCCACTCCTTTGATGCAGTGGCCAAAGTGAGGATCTCCTCCAAGGTTTTCATCTTCAGGAAAATCCTGACAGATAACTCTCTCAAGACCTGCAAGGTTGGCCTCTCTTTCCAGGAGAGAGCCTCCAACAGGAATCTTTTAGGAACATCTCTCTGGGTTTTTTTGGGATTTGTTTGTTTGTTTTTTGTTTGTTTGTTTGTTTTATTTTATTAGGATCACTCAAAAATTAAAAAAAAAAATCCAGCCAGACAAAGCTATTAAATTTTCATAATTTTTTGCAAAATTATTGAAACTCTTGGCTCTCAGTGCAGGGTTTTCCACCGGAAGACTTTTCTTGTCTTGAAATTAGGAGTTTCAATATGAAAAAACCTGTTAATGCAGCATGGAAGAGAGGCACAAAATACTGCCTGCCCGTGGTTCTCCCTACCTCGACTTCAGTGGCAGCAATTAAAAAAAAGTAAGAAATTTTTTTGAAGCAGTCTATTAAAGTGGAAACTAATTCTCTGATTGTCATGGAGGCTAATAACAGGAAAGAGCTGTTTTGTTTTACTTGGTTGTCTGAAACAAGATTCCTTCAGACATCTTTATTGCTCTAAAGGAAGCAATAATGATAATTTGAGGGTTAATGGATAACATCATTCATGGCTGTAGAGCTACAAAGCCCCCAGGATAAAGACAAATAAAAAAAACAAGTGGAAATGTGGGAGATGGTAAGACCTCAGTTTGCAAGCTGGGAAGGGGAGCATGCTGATAAACCCATCTGAGGTGCTGGTAGGACACACCAACTTATATTTTAAAAACTCTGTGCACATGGTTAGATTACCAAGAAAGAAAACCACTGATCTTTGGTATCAAAACCACTACATATTGCAGGGCTTCAGTAATTTCAAGCGACAGAATTCTTGAAACCTTTGGAAACCAACAAACAAAAAAATCAGCTTTCTGTGATCAAAAGCGTTTCAACAAAAGTTAAGCACTTGATCACATTCAAGGCTCAGGGATACACTACTGCCTTAATTTTTTGTTGTAAATGGGAGCATTCCAAGTGAAGATGGGCGTATAGGTGGGATCAGTACTGTTTGGTGGGGTTTTGGCCAAAACCAAGGTCCAGTACGTCAGTTTTCATAATGCCACTTCTCCATGTCAGCCAGTGGGATCTCACAAACTGGTAAGGAAAAAACCTGAACAAATGCAGAGAGGAGGCAGCTTGGAAAACACTCTTTAAGATGGAGACCATGTTCTCAGAAAGGTTCATCCTGACCTTAGACCTGTTCAAGCTCATGACTGAGTCTTCTGAAACTCCTGCACGTTGGCCAAGCATGATAGCAATTAATGTGTACCTTATCTGCAGGAGAGGCTGGTGGAAGACATGGGAGCTGAGTTGTGTTCTGCATCTTTGTTTGCACATAACAGCACCATTCTCTGAGAAAACAAAAGGCTTTCTTTTCTTTTCAAGGCATTTTGAGCAGGTTATTTTGAAGCAGCTGTGAGACTGCCTGGGGTGTCTGTTTCAACATTGCTGAAATTTCAGTGCCTCACATTAGAATTAAAAGTGACCCTCCGCTATTGTGGAGTCAAGGACTGGAATAGGAAATCAAAGAGTTCCCCTCTGCTAGCAGGGAAACATGCTTTCTCATTTAGAGGAAACAGAAGGAGGGAATTGGGTTTCCATAGTGATTCATGAGGAAAGGACATGGTTACCTGGAAACAGGACTGCTCCCATCCGCTGAAAGAGTCTTTCTCATATTTGTTTATTGGTGAGAGATCAAAGCCAGCTCTTCCCTCACACAGGAGTCAGGAGGTTGGACCCGGAGCAGGTGCTCTGCATCTGATTTGAGCACAAACAAGTAGAGGGAGACACCAAAAACTTTCAGCAGGACTTCTACCACCTAGAAATTAGTATTTCTGTTTGTAAATCAAGTCTTCATTGTCAAAGGCTTCTGAAAAGTGGCCACTAATTTAGAATGATCACTGCAGTCACTGTCACCTGCAGCTGCATGAGAGCCATGACAGCATTTCATACAGCCAGGTAGCTGTGCCTGGGGAGGAAAATCTGTCTTGAGCCTTTGCAGTTGTACTCTACCGATGTTTACAGAGCTCACAGTGCCAGCTGCTCCTCTCCACGTGACCCTTCCTTCCTTGCACCAGGGGCTTAGTGGGTCCTTCTCAGAGCAGAAGAACCAAGGAAGCAAGATTTTTTAAGACTCGGGATCTAAGGGAATAACTGGAACTTCTGGTTATCTGTGAGTTGCAAGTACTACCTAAGCATGTGAGTCAATGCAGGCAGGCAGCCAGAACAACCACAAAACTGTGGCTCAAATGCAAAGAGTAAATTTATTTCATTACCTCTGTCACCAAGAATCCCAGAGCAGCATGTGAGTGAAGACACACAAGTGGGAATGATGGCACTGTCATGCTCAGTCCATCCCAGCTGTTGGCACCCATTTTCCAAGAATGAGTGGTTTTCCACCATCCTGTGACCTCTCTGTTCTTTTTATGAGCTCTGAGTTGATCCCCTCTCTCCTGAAACAGGGAGCTCAGGCAAGTCTGTCAGAGAGCCTCTGAGCTTTTCCAAACACCTACGTTAGATCTACACAGAAGTTCTGCTTCTCCAAGCAGCCAGAACAGCAATCAGCACAATGGATGGGGTTTCCCACATTGGTATTCTCCAAGTCTTGGCATTCCCAGATGTAAGGTCACTCAGCAAGCCTACCATTGTCCTCAACATTCTTCTAGTTTTACCCTTTTCCTCACAGCAGCAAGCATGACCACCTTCACTAAGGATTTTGTTCAAAGCACAGAAATGTTTCTGGGGATCTTGGCAAGTCTGCTAGCTGTCCAAGAAAAAATGGGTTTATAGCTAAACCTCTGGATTATACCTCAGCTTCCAACTTTTTCTTAAAGCTGCACAAGCACAGTCCTTGCAATACCTCAGTGTATTTAGGGAATTCCCTTCCTCTGTAAGAGACAATAAACTGTGCTGCTTTTCAGACTAAAGTTATTCTTTCAGAACAAAACAATGAAAAAAAGTGAAGGATCAGGCAGATACCTATTTCCATAGGTATCTTCTTTAACTCCTTCTAAAAAAGCTGCAGACTGGAAGTGAAATTAGAACTGCAGATATAAACGTCTGGTTTCACATGAAGGGTCATCAGAACACTCTGGAGGGAAAGCACTCAAATACAGTTTGGTTAAACAAAATAGCGAGGTTCAAAATCTGTGCCTCAAAATCTTGTTTTGATATTTCTTGCTGTTAGTTTTAAACAAAATAATTTAAACTCAAAGAAATGAGTCTGTATCCCTTTTCCAATATTATTGCCTAAGCCATACTTGAAGGGTTGGTTGCTGTGGTACCATCAGCTCCAGCATAAGGAGAATCAGAGCTGGGCCACAGGGGAACATAGGGGTCTGTAGGCTCTGATCCCCTCTGCTCATGTGAGGGGTGTTTTATCCACGGGCTGTCACAGGAGATCCTAAAAGCCCTTCTAGTCTAGTGTTTCCTTGCAATCCTGCTATCATTTTTTCAGCATGGCAGTGAAGACATAGGAAGTGGAATAATGACTTTAAGTCTTTTAAACTGGAAAGGAGCAGGAATACAGGTCTTGCACTTCCTGAGTGAGTGCTTCACCCGCAGTGTGATGGAGCTGCACCCAGACACTGTGCCTTCAAAGAAAGGTCAAACCCTTTATCAGCACTCAAAGGAAAAGTGAGAGGCACTGGAGAAAATGATACATTGTGAATCTTGCCCTTACCCAGCTACTTATCTGTGGACACTCATCTGTGCCCATATCTGAGGAGAGAAAGGGTTTTGCAGGTATTCTTCTTAAAGGTGTTACCTATTAGTTTTCTGCAGGGCCTGTCACAGAATGTGCTGCCTACCCTGAATCCTTACACAGGGAACTTCATCTTTTTACACAGCCTTGGTAAATCCTTCTGCAGCCAGGCACCAAAAGTCCTTACTCAGAATCAGCTTTAATCTTATATGCTGCAAAATTGGAGAGGTGGATATCTCTTCTTTATCTCAAAGGTACCAATCTACAATATCTTTCTTGACCACATTTCTAGTCTCCAGCACATATTCTGCCTTGCTTCTGGCAGCTGTTTCTTTCCCATGCTGGAAAGAATTCAACCTAAATAATAAGAGGAGTAGAGTGAAAGATCCTGGCTGAGTTCTGAGGAATGCTCAAACCTGAGAGTGGTATTGCCATTTTATGAACAAGACAAAGATGAAGTGGTAGTTAGGCACCTACTTGCCCTACAAATGCCTAATTCATCATTTGGATTCCAGTAAAAACCTCAAAAATTCAGCCTAATATCTGTATTTCTTCTGTTTATACAAAAACCTCCACAAAGCATAAAAGAGACCCCCCTTTCTCTTTCTTTCTCTCTCTGTTCATTTAATAACAGGGAAAAAAATAGGAAAAACTCTCCAGGGCCCCATTAGTAAGTTAGGATTCTGAGCAGAGATAAAAGATGCCTTCTGTATTTCATCCCTAACTCCTGGGTCTTTGTTTGGCTGTTGCTTAGGGATCAAGTAATTAAGTTGTTTTCACATCTCCTACAGAGATGCTATCTCAGGGTCAGTATTCAATAAAAGCATGGCAGTAATGAAGGCCCAAGAACCTTCAAGACATGGGGATAAGGTGATTTACCAAGGTCTCACAGAGGTGTAGTCAAAGAAGAGGCTGTTGCACCTGTGACTCCAAGCCCACTGTGCTACATACTCCCAGTGTGAGGCTCCAGTCCTGACCTGTTACACTGGTTACCAGTTCCTCGCAGAAACATAAATGTGTGCCCAGAGCTTGACACATGCTGGTTTTCTTTATGATACTCAGTTTTATAGGAGAATAGCAAAGTTCTTGAAAACTGGTGCTCCATAATTCACAGGTCTTCAGAGAAAAAGTGTAGCCCTGAGAAATGGGAGAAGAATGGTTTAGCTTAAGGGAAGAAGCAGAAGCTAAGAAAATGGGGGTGAGAAAAGGCAGCAGCTGAGCAGCAGGATAAGGCACCTTTCCAGTCTGGGAAACAACCCCCCGACCACTACCACTGAGCATCATCCAGTGTGTAGTCAGAGACAGAAGCCAAGCACTTCTTGTAAAGGGATAAGATCCCAAATTTGAACAGGAAAGTGGAAGAAAGGAGGTGTCCACATAATTTTCAGCTTATACCTTCAAAACTCCCTCAGCCCTGATCACCTGGGTAGCTGAGACCATGGGCAACTGCAGCCACCAGTGCTGACTCCATGGTCTCATCTCCTTGGAGGAAATATTTAGGGTCATCTTGTTTTTTCCAGTGTTCTCATTCTCTGGGAGCCAGGCCATACACATTGTGCTTAACATTAATGCCATTTCTTGTCAGTCCAGTTTAATGAGAAAAAAAGGTAAGCCTGTGATTGTGAGTTGGTTTCACTTGGAGACCATTTGCCTCAGGTTCTTATTTCAGAATCAGCCTAAATTTAAGATCTTCTCTTTGACAGCTGATTTTGAAATCCTTCTGAAACAAACAGAAAAAAACAGAAGTATCTATCTGGCTATATAAGGAAGAAAACTAATCAGATTGAGCTCTGGAGCACTATTAACTTCTTGCTCTATTACACAGTTTTCTGGTAGTTTACAAGTACTCCTTTATCCTATAAATATTTACTTCTTTGTTTGTTTGTTTGTTTGTTTATAAAGAAAAACACCACACAATACATCTCAGACATTCTTATGGAAACCACTTTCCTAGAATGACCTTATGCTCCAAAATGGAAATCTTTCCATTTATCTGCCTAGAGATATGCTTAAGTGCAAACCTTCCACAATTCTTTTTCTTTTGGCAGAGATAAAAAAGATTTTAGGTTGAGTACCAACAATACTTATTCATAGTTATATGTATTGTTACAAATTTATTTGTAAATTTGTGCCTTAGGAAATTGGTCTCCTAAATAGTTCCTTTAGTACCCTAATATGCTTTAAAACCTTGTTAACCTCCCTTCACTGTAAACAAAGGATGTTATTTTCTTTAAATATTTTTGCTTCTAGTATCACCCAAAAAGAGAACACAGTATGTGAGAAGTTTGTGCTTCTCCTCGTGTGTTTCTACACTCTTCCAGAGTCACTGCAACTCAGTGATAAGGATGCCATTTATTCTTAATTTATTCCATTTACTGTTGAGTCATAGCCGGGGTTTGATTTTTCTTCCAGTGAGGCAAATCGACAGAGATTAGAAAAACACAGGTTCTTAGAAAAATAAATAACCCCAAGAACTTTGACAATTGCTACAGGCCCCACCACCACCACTGCTTATACACTGCTAAGTGTATAAGTCTCCAATAACCACATTTGAAAGCTTTGGGCAGGTACAGCCCCAGAAGTCATTACTGTCACTCAGAGCCTTTGGAGCTAGCACAAGATAAATTCCATGTGCAACAGTTACTGAAGGTGTTATCTGCTAATCGATTCCCTCAGCACAATGTCAAGCTTTCAGTTTAGTCCCCAGTCCCTCACTGCTTTCACATCAGGCAGCAGCACAGCACCGGGGGTGCAGAGAGGATGTGTGTGGAGGAGAGTACACGGTGGACAAAAGGGCATCCCTGATGTCTGAGCACAGGAAAATGGCATTTATTCTTTCAGCTGGTGGCAAATGAAAAAAAGAGAAAAGTTATATTTCTCTCTGACTGAATAGAAGAGCACAAAGAAACTTGAGATAAAATGCCCAAAGCTGCATCTTTGAGGTGTTTCACAAAGAAATAGAAAGACATTTTGCAGGAAGTCTTGCTGTTGAGGTAGCCCAGGTTTCTCTCTGCAATGTTTTCTTCAGCTCCAGCCATCATTTTTGCTGAGCGCTAATTCCCCTTTCCTCAGCAACACCTCCACTGTTTTTATTGGCTTGTGAGACATCATATCAACAGCCGCTGCAGCAAACTGAATAATTAGAGCAGTATAAACAGACACTTCCTCCCTGGTCCATATTCTTGGAACAGTCAATCTTTGGACCTCTCTAAAAGACTTGTGTTCCTGAGCAGGAGAGATTGCAGTGCCTGCACTGCCTTCAGAGTTATATGGACTTCGCCAACACCCACTTTGTAGGCTCAACTTAGTCCTGACAAAGCTCCTTATACTTTGAATCCCAAAGTGATCTTTTACTTTGACGTGGACAGCCTCGAGCTGTTTTGGTTGTGTCTTAGGGAGGGACACCTCCAAGTATCTGCACATGGAGAAGATGTGCTGCACAACAGAGCAGCGGCAGCAAAGCCAGGATCTACACCCGTGGTGAGGTGACCACGGTTGGATGATCCAGGATTCACTGGAAATCACGGTATATTTTAGGTGTTTATCTGCCACTATCTGCTCTGAACCTGAATTCCATGCTTCTTGCAAGCACTGGTAACACCCCTAAGCTCCATTACCGCTTAACAGACAGGAAGCAGAGGTGCAGACAAGAATAATGTCCTGTCTGAAGTCAGGTCAGCAGTGGCCATTAGCATATTGCTAATGCCTTCCTGCACTTTTTCTTACACAGAGATAGCTGGGTTTGTTCTTCTTTCCCGGCTTTGTCTGAGCACAGTGCAAAGCTCCAGGATGCCACAGGATTATCAAAAGACAGTCAAGATTTGTTGGGTGGTCAAAGATCTTTCATAGCACAGCAACTTCATGGTTCTTCCTGTCCTAAAAATTCTGAACAAATATTAACTAAGGAAAGTTTCCTTTTTACAGTGCAATGAGCTGAGGGGCAGACATTGATCTCTGTTCTGTGTGACAGGGACAGGACCCAAGGGAATGGCTCTAAATTGTGTCAGGGGAGGGTTAGGTTGGATATCAGGGAAAGGTTCTTCCCTCAGAGGGTGGTGGGGCACTGAACAGACTCTCCAGGGAATGGTCACAGTCCCAAGGCTGCCCGAGCTCCAGGAGAGTTTGGACAACACTCCCAGGCACAGGGTGGGATTGTTGGGGTGTCTGTGCAGGGAGGGGAGGTGGGCTGGATGGTCCTTGTGGGATCTAGCTCATATCTGTGATATGTGGTTTTGGTAAATTGTCCTCATGAGCAGTTTTCTGCTTTTGTTATTCACATAATTTACAGCTCCCTGATGAGCAGACTGCCATAAGCAATGAAAGAAAAGATACTCAAGTGTGCTGTGTAAGTGTCGTACAGAAGAAGAAGGGGGGGGGGGGAGGGGCGGGGAGGGGTGGAGGAAAGAGCAACATGAAAAAAATATCCAAATGTAATCAGAACAAAGTGGTGGATTTGACATGGTATCAGTAACTCCTCTTATTATGAGAAGATATTCAGATGTAATCAGGCTCCATGTCACAGAAAATCAGAACTAATTACGGATGCAAATGTTTGCAGGCGGAGGATATCATATTCTCAGGGCCTCTTTTGTCTGTTAAGTGTGAGGACAGCCTCACAGAGCTGGCAAAGGCTTTGAAAGGTCAGAATACTCTGCTGATAATAACTACCTACTTGGAACTGATGAACTTTCCTTTTTACTTGTTGTCTATGAGTTTACTTTCCTTAAGATCCATTTAGTCCCTCCACTTTCTGTAAAAAAACTGCACTTGTTAAATACTGAGATGGAACATTCCTGAAAAGCTTGTTTATGTGAGGTTGATTTCAAGGACTGGATTTGTGATTGCACTTAAATCTGCCCACTAAAGCACTGATGACTCTGAGTCATTAGTCAGAGCCTCTGCGGTCTCACACCTGACACCTGTGACTCTCAATCACTTCTAGAGAGCAAAATACTGTCATTAAATGGTTTCAAAGATCTTGATTTGACAACATTTTTACAGATGTGAAATCTACAATAAAAATAAATGTGAAGAAGCAAACTTCACATTCTGTTTATTACATTATTTGGGGTGGGTTCAGTTCTATTCCCTCCCATCCTGATAGCAGCTGTTACTTAAGAGTGCCTGAAATCCCAAGAGAAATCAGGACCCCTCAGCTGATTTAAGCCTATCAGAATATTGACAGCTCAAGTAATAAACACAGAAACCATGTATTCCATATTCTGTTGCTTCTGTTGTTTCCCATGTTCTTTTGAGCATTCACACTACCAATGCTGCATCATCCTTCATTCCTTCAAATGATGTTAAATAAAGTGAATGAAAGTGGATGATGAGAGGCAGAACAAGAAAGTGAGAGAAAGAAGAATCAATTCAGTTAATTAATGGATGACAAATGAGAGTAAAAAAGAAACTTCACAGTTCCAAGGGACATCAAATTCAAGCATCCTGAAGAGAAATAATGAGAGTGCCAGACCTTGTAAAATATGATTATGTTGCTCTAATCCAGAGAAAACAAACAACAGTAGAACTTGAAAAGTAAGGATCAGATTGTGACTTTGGCTTTCTACCACAGAGCTCTGCAGGATAGGACATAGAACTGGGCAAGAGAATACACTGGCAAAACATCCTGGAGCTGCTGTTGGTTTGCTGGGAGACACAAAGTCCCCTGCCTTTTCACCAAGTGGCTTTCCCAATAAAATGAAGTTTACACAGCTCTGCTCCCTTTGTCTGACACCTCAGGAATTTCCTTGGCCATTTCCAGCACAGGTGACAGAGAGGAGACTCCAAATATGTTGCACCCCCTCAAGTTTCATGAAGACAGTTGAGTTGTGCTCAAGGAAGTCCTACCACTCCAGCCCCTGACTGAATACCCAAGTATGATTTCGATGCCAGAGAAGAAACCAGATATTACAGACAGAAGTTAAGGAGTAGCCACCCACAGAAGCCTTTTATCTTCTCTTAGCTTTAATTTTCATCCACCTGTCCTTCTCATCTAGATTTTGAGTCCCCTGAGACACCTGATTGCTGTTTTATCTTTAGACCACATTGCTGGGAGGCCCAGCCTGCCTAGATCTTCCCTGTGATGCATCTCATAACACAAAGCTATGTTCACCTCACCCAAGAAGTAAGAGCATAATTTCACTAAAAAATAACATTATTTATAGAAAACACACAGCACAATAAACAAACACACCAAAACCTTGGAGTGAGAAATAGAAAGAATTCTAAGTATTCATGAGTAAGACTGTTTCCCAAATTCATTTCACAGGTGTGGCAATTGTGTCCAAATAATTTAGCACACCATGAAAGTCTGGTGACCTGCCTGCTCCAGGACTTCACCCACAGTGCTCACTGTTGTGCTATTGTAAAAGCTGCATGAAAATCAGAATGATAAGTCTGTCCTTATTAGAATTAAACAGCCGAACCTGAAGGAAATTGAAGGGCTGGTGTGGGCATCCTGCATTTCCTTCACAGATCTAGGAACTGGGTTATTTCTATGGTGCTGTAAGAACAATTTTGAAAAACAAAATAGATTAATTAAAAGGTAAGGAAGTGACAGATTAAGAAGAGAAGTTCATCCGTATCATAATTTTATGATTTTCCTGTTCATTAAGTACAAATTTGAAGACTGACTAATAAATCACACTGCTGTTAAGTCAGATGATTTTAGCATGAATTAATTCACTGAAAAGTTGTATCTACTTCAATTTTAGTGGAATTTAACTCCGAATCAACTGATTTTTTTTATTTTTTTATTTTTTTTACTGAAGCCTTCTCACGGCACTAGTGGGAGCAAGAAGTGCCCTGGGTTTGTTTGTTTTTAAGAGAAAGTTCTTGAGCTGTATTTAAAACATAGTGCATTATTTCGAAGCCCAGCTGAAAAGGTTTTCAGTTAAGAATACCATTAAAAAAAGTCCTCATAATCCTGAAAGTATTTCAACACAAGTATTACCTAAGACACCACTGATCCTTAGCTGTGCAAAATCTCTCCTTACCTCATAAGAAGATGATTCTAGGAAAGATTTTTTATTTTGATAGTAGAAACATTTTAGTATTTGCCTTCAACTAACTTGGTTAAGTTTTCAATTCTCACAAAACTAATATTTTATTGAAAGAAAAGAATCTGTAATTTTGAGAATATGTTGGTTTGTTCCTCTGTAAGAGAGAGGTAGAGCATTAGCCTAAACTGCAAAGCTCTTCTGCAGCTGAATCATAGAACTGTAAACTATTCTGTTTATATCAAGGATATCATCACATAGAAGAGAAAGAGGGTTGATAGTTTGCCATGAAGTACTTTGGAACATCTAAAACTGGATGAGTTTAACATCTACTATGTGATATCATTAAGCACAGAGTCATTGCAGGATTAATTGACTTATAAGTTTTCACTGCACAATTCATCTTACCATAAAATAATTTATGTGGATGAATTGAAGGCAAAAACTACCCATATTGGTGCCATAAGGCATTGAATCCCCTTAGCAAATTCACTACACAGTTGACCATTCAAGTTTTGTCTTTGAACGGGATCAGTGAATAATGCCATGAGCTTTTCAATTGTTTGCCATAAATTGAGAGATTCAGCAACTGAATGAGGTCGATATCATTTAGCTGCTACCTTTTTTACAGATTTATTCTGAATCAAGAAAATAGCTGTTTCTGGCTAAGCTTCATCAAGCTGAAAGCAAAACTGCCTCTCCCATTTTTTCCCTATCCATCAAAATACCTGTGCATGGCAAATTATAAATGCTATGCTTCACATTCTTGAAGTTTATATGGCTTTAGTGGATGTCACAATAAGTAATGAATGCACATAAATCCTTTTGTTCTAAAGGGGTTCCACAGAAGAAAATTGAGTGTTTTACAGAGGAGATTTTAACAGGCAACTTGATTTGGGGCAATTCTAATAACTCTAAGGAAAAGACTGAAATGAAAGAATGCAACAGAACTATGTAGCTATCAAGCCTTTTGCTGTCAACCTCTGTAATTACAAAAATCTTATTTTCCCCTTAATGCTGTCACAAACATGAACCACTGTAAACACAAAGTTAATTTGACATGTTCTGGGTCTTCAGGAGATGTTACTCAGCAACGCTTTTAGCACTTTAATGAAATGCAGTGAATTTTACTGACCCTCATTTCTCTCAAGGGCATAGAATCACAGAACCATTGGGTTGGAAAAGCCCTCCAAGATCACCAAGTCCACCCCGAGATTGATCGATGCACACCTTGTCACCCAGCCCAGAGCACTGAGTGCCACATCCAATTCTTCCTTGAACACCTCCAGGGATGGAGATCCCACCCCTCCTCTGAGCAGCCCCTTGCAATGACTGACCACCCTTTCCATGATGAAATTCTTCCTGATATCTAATCTGAACCTTCCCTGGCACAGCTTGAGGCAGTTTCCCCTTGTCCTGTCCCTTGTTCCCTGGGAGTGGAGCCTCATCCCCCTGTCTGTCCCCTCCTGTCAGGGAGTTGTGCAGAGCCAGATGGTCCCCCCTGAGCCTCCTTTTCTCCAGGCTGAGCCCCCACACCTCCCTCAGCCCCTTCTGGTGCTCCAGCCCTTCCCCAGCTCCATTCCCTTCCCTGGACACGCTCCAGCCCCTCAATGTCTTTCCTGCCCTGAGGTTCCCAGCGCTGCCCCAGGATGTGAGGTGTGGCCCCAGCAGTGTCCAGCACAGGGGACAGTCACTGCCCTGGCCCTGCTGCCACACCATGGCTGGCACAGCCCAGGTGCCACTGGCCTCTTGCCCACCTGGGCTCCTGTCCAGCCGCTGTCCCCAGCACCCCCAGGGCCTTTCCCAGCTTTCCAGCCCCTCTGCCCCAGCCTGGAGCTGCAGGGGGTTGGTGTGGCCCAAGGGCAGGAGCCAGGACCTGGCCTTGTTGACCCTGTGACCACTGTCCTGGGCCGAAGGATCCAGCCTGTCCAGATCCCTCTGCAGAGTCTTCCTGCCCTCCAGCAGAGCCACACTCCCACCCAGCTGGGTGTCATCTGAGAACTGACTGAGGGTGCACTCGATTCCTTTGTCCTGATCAAAAACAAAGACATTAAATAGGACTGTCCCCAGTGCTGAGCCTTGGAGAACCCCACTGGTGCCTGGCCATGGGGCACCATTGACCACCACAGGGTGTGGCTGTGCTTGTTTTACCCTGAGGTATAACCAAGGCAGAGTTTTTGTTGCCAGAAGTTTCCCTAGACTGTAGACAGCAGCAAATCTTTCAGTGTCTACTGCTGAATCAGGCTTTAATTGAAAGGATAAAAATTAATGCGGGAACCTTTCTCTATCTTCTTATAACAGTTGTTATATAAACTCAACTCCCCATCTCATTAACTGCCTTAAGTTACAATATAAATACAAATATTTGAGGGTGGAAGGTTATTATCTTCTCCCTTCCTGACATAAGTAGATTGCACAGTACATCACTGTCCACTGGAAGTTCTAACGTTATTGTGGAGGAAATTAATTGCTTAATTCCACTCTCTAAGGTTCCAGATAATTAGCAGAATAGCAGTAAGCATTAGTTACCAGCTCTACATTATTTCTTTGAAGCGTTGCTCACTTTGTTCATTTTCTATGAAGTCATAGCAACTTCCAAGAATAAACTCTCGGCATCAAACAGCATTTAAGAATTTAAGCATAATTGGAGGTATTTCAGATTCCTTATCAACCATATTGTTCATTCAAATAATTCTAATCCCAAGATTAACAGTACTTCTGTAAAATGCTTCAGTATATAAACACAGCAGAGATGCATACTGCAAAGGGTAAATTATTTTGTGGTTTCCAAAGAAAATGTGCAATTCCTTTGAATTACACAGAGTATTTAATCAAATACCAAAAGTTCAACAAACTATATGAAATTACTCATAAACCTTTCTTTGGAGAATACTGTTAATAGTACCTAAGTAGCACAGTTAATTCTCTGGAATGTAACCACTGCATGTCGATTTCTCTTCTTCAGTTCTCCTCCAGTTCACTGCTGTCTTTCCAGCATTGCTGTGAGACTTTGAAAGATAAAAAGGCTTTATAATCTCAGAAAATATTACCTAGAATATCCACCATCAGATGTGAGCTCATGTGCATGTTTTCCTGCTGTGGATGGGACTGGCAAAAGTTATGCTGAAAAACAATTAGAAAAAAAACCCAGTTAAAGTCTGTGCAGTTATTGTAGTACCAAAATGGTTTCAGATCAATTCACATTATCTCCATTTCAAATTGATGTTAAATCAGAACTGAAGTACAAATTCCATCAATTCACATTTTAAAACCTTTTAAATAATTTCATCTCTATAGTGTTTATTTCTTCCATGCCTTACATTTCAAAAATATCAGTATGCTTGCTTTCTTCTTCCTGTATACTGGAAACTATTTTATATAGAGCATTGAATTTTCTCAAGACGGCTGTAAATTTTGGTGCAGAAATTTTTTATATGTTTTTGTTTTCTGCATCTTGACAGAGCTTGCATGCTCAGGGGAACACCCCATACTTGACTTTCAATTGTGGAATGGTTTGGGTTGGAAGGGACATTAAAGCTCTTCTCATCCCACCTGTGCCATGGGCAGGGACACCTTCCACTATCCCAGGTTGCTCCGAGCTCCATCCAACCTGGCTTTAAATGCTTCCAGGGATGAGGCAGCCACAGCTGCTCTGAGCAGCCTGTGCCAGGGCCTCACCAGCATTCTAAAATAAGGTCATTAAAACTGCTAGTTTAGTTTTGTTGTAGCCTTGTGACTGTCAGTGCCCCAGGGCTGAGAGGATGGTTGGAAAACTCCAAGGAAGAGAATCTAGCCTGGGAGATGACATGGTTGGTCTGTGCTTATTTGTCATCTGTCAGGACCATAATCCTAGTTTATGTATAGAATCTGCTAATTAGAGCTGTAATGAACTGTTCAGTTCACTTTGTTCATGCAGTAGCTTGCAGACTTACAGACAAAAGGCAGTTCCTGAAGACCCAGGGAGCTAATTAAGTACACAATGTTTCAAGGAATTAACATCCTACTCAGATGTTTTCAGTGACAGTAAGTGTTTTATGCTGTCATTGCCCTGCCCTAGGGTGTCCTCAGGACAGGTTTTTTAAACACTCTTATTCTTGCAATCCGTTTTATCATTTAACCAACACAGATGTCAGGAATTCTTTAATAAATTTTTAAATAAATCTGTAAGAAAACTTGTTCTTCCCAAAGAAATCACTGCCAAGTATCTATGACCCAAACTCTGATCCTTAAAATTAATTATTTGTCTATCGATTTAAACTAAATAGAGCTATTGGCAGAAGAGATTTTTTTTTTTTTGCAAAGGATTGATGCTAATTAGATCTGTGTAGATTAAAAAACTAGCTAGACATCTTTCTGCATAGAGACAATTGTCCTTTTGATCTTACACCTTTGCGAGTGGTGTATTTAATATTTCAACTGGCAAAATGCCACTTATGAAGAGTGAGCAACAAAAAGTGCCAGACCTCCAGCTCTTTTGTCAGTTAAATAACTTTTAGGAATGTGCCTTTGGTTTTCCTTATAATTTGATTGTCATGGTGCTCTAAGGCAAGGGTGGTCATGTTACCTGAGCCAGATGAAAATGAGGAGGAAGACCACCATGTGCCACTGAGGCAGTGTCTGCTTGCAAACTGAACTATGAGCCTTGGTAAAATGTGGCAGCATCAAGCCCAGTGACAGTAAAAAATACACACCTGCATTTTTAAACAAGCAATAAGTTATCAGAGGAAATTCAAATCTGGAAGAATGGATCAGATCTATCTTTAAGGAAATATCCAACAACAAAAGGTAAATGAATTCAGAGGTAGTATCAAGATTTCATCATTTCATTTCATTTCATTTCATTTCATTTCATTTCATTTCATTTCATTTCATTTCATTTCATTTCTAGTGAGTTAGTTCCTTTAAGCATCATGGGGTGGTATTAGGAGGGCATTACTTCGTGTCTTCTTGGTGGGAGGTGAGTTTATCCATGTGTCTCCCTGCTCTTCTGCAGGGAAGCAGAGATTTCTGCATCTTTCCCTCCAATTTTTAGTCAGCAAAGTAGACTTTCTCATTTCCAGAAGCCTTGTGTGAAAGGTTATGGGCAATTTTCATGATTTTGCAGCTTGGAAAGGATATCACAGAATCCCAGGATAGGTCAGGTTGGAAGGGACCATAGGAAGTCATCTGGTCCCACCTCCCTGCCCCAGAAGGGCCATCCCAGAACACAGGATTGTGTCCAGCTGGTTCTGGAATATCCCTGGTGAGGAGACTCCACACCCTCTCTGGACAATCTGTTCAGGGCTCGGTCACTGCCCAGGGAAGAAGTTCTGCCTCGTGTCCAGCTGGAACCTCCTGGGATCAGTCCCTGCCCGTTCCTCTGGTGCCATTGCTGGGCCCCCCGGAGCAGAGCCCGGGCCCTGCTCGGAGCCCTCCCTGCTCACAGGGACACCCAGGGCTGAGGCCCCTCTCAGCTGGGGCTCCTCTCGAGGCTGGACAGCCCCAGCTCCCTCAGCCTTTCCCTGTCAGAGACGCTCCAGGCCCTAAATCATCTCTGCAGCCTCCACTGGCCCCGCTCCAGGAGCTCCCTGTCCCTCCTGTGCTGAGGAGCCCAGAGATGGACACAGCTCTCCAGATGTGCCTCCCAGGGCTGGGTAAAGAGACAGAATCACTCCTTGACCTGCTGGCACTGCTGTTCCGGATGTCCCCCCAGGATCCCATTTGTCTCCTTGCTCCCACACTGCTGGTTCAGGGATAGCCCTTGTTACCTTGTACCTCAGGCTGATTGAAGCCTTGCTTGCTCCTGGTACTTTCACCGGCAATATGAATCAACGGATTCAGGATGTGTCACCTTTGTTTTATCTAGAAGTTATCAAAATTTACAACCAGACCTTCCTGGTTGCTGCCAGCCAGTAGCAAGCTTGTGCCTGGGAGTGCAAAAGTTCAGTTTTAGAAATTCTCTCACGTACAGACCATTATCAGCTGCCTGTAAGCACTCACAATTTAAGTCATCTTTTGTCTACACCAGAGACCCAGTCCTGAAAAAGCACAGTAGTCCAGCATACGGAAATTGGCTCTGATATCTCCTCTTTTGACTTGTATCACCATAAATCAGACTTGCAGAGACCTATAATATGACTAGGGTTTCTATGTAATGTCCTTTTCTCAGCTTTTAATGATAAGAACTCATGTTGTCTTCACTAAGGTTGTCAGATATCCCCAGAGCAAAGATGTCTGGGAAGCAAGAGAGCCTTCCCAGGCAGAGTTCCTGCCTGGTGGGCTCATGGTGGTGGAGTGTATTTTTGGGAAAGTATTTTTTAAACATTACAGCATAGGCCTCTTTTTAATATTAGGTATTATCAAGCATTTGTATATTGAATTTCTACAAAAGCAAGCTGAGCCTGAATATAGTTTGATTTTCTAACTTTCCTTTAGGATCCCAGAGTAACTGACTTTATTTTGACACAGTTTAAATGCATTGGCTCCTTCTAGCCTTAATTTTCCAGACTGCCCCAGTTAGAAAAGGGTTCAACTCTGTGCTGTACAATTAATAAATGCTATTCAGTAATAAGCCTCATTCTTCAAACATGATTTCATAACAAATAGGATTGTTATGAAGCAGCAGCCTAATTAATGTTCCTCACCACCTCCCTTTATTTTTGGTTCTTAGAGAAATCAGTAACCTTCAGAACAGAAGAATTTGCTACGCAAATGGAACAGTAGGAATTTGGAAGGCGTATCTCAAAATTTTTATTTAGTTTTCCTTGCTGACCAAAAGTGTTCGTGCAGACATATTTCTGTGAGCCATTGAGTATAAAATACATCTGTGCATGTATATTTCTGGAATATACAGCTAATTTGTCTCACTGGAAATATTTGGCTGTTAAGATAACAGAGTTTAAATTTCTCTTGAGGTGTGAGACCTGCCACCTCTCTCTAGCTCATGTAGAGAAGATTGAAAGATGACCTTATTTTATGTTTTTTTAGATATGTTTATCTTTTATTTAAACCCACTGTGTGGGGGAACCTAATCACCCATAGAGAAAAAAGTCCTAAATAAATTTTAAACTGTTTTGTCCTGCCACATCTTACAAATCAAACAAATCCTTAGTAGAACATACTGTAATCTCTACCACCTCTTCCTATTTTAGTTTATTATGGACAGAAGAAATTGCACTCGTGTCCTAATTTTTCTGTTATTCATTATGAGATCTAAAGATTTGGACAAAAAAGTCTTCTCAAAGCTTAAGTGGACATAAATGGATGTGAGGACAGGGAAAGTGTTTAGGAAATGTGGCTGGGGAGTTTTTCCAGCAGTGACAGAGCCACATGGTTGGAAGGCATAATGTAAATAGACGGTTTAGGGAAATTGGAATAAATTTCCCATTGACCTTATAGCCAGGATTTCACCATCAGTGTTCAAGAAATCAAGAACATTAATCCCGTACAATTACTTATGTGTAGCTGTAATCAGAGCGCTAAAAAATATCAGAGCTCCTCATGCCTGCCCAAAGAGAGATGCTATCACTAGGAGAAAAAGCTGGAAACATCTTCCTGTTTCTTCCAGTCTAGGAAATGATACTTTAGAATCTCATTTCTACTTAAAATAAATGAGCTTTTTCATGCCTTTCTTTTCTTGGTGTTTTGGGTTTTTTGGGGGAATTTTTCCTTTTTTTTTTTTTTTTTTTTTTTTTTTTTTTTTTTTTTTTTTTTTTTTGTCCCTCTGGTCCTTATCAATGATTATTCCTGGAGCTCTGTCCTCTGGTTTGGCATGTTGTATTTCTACCAACAGGAGGGTATCTTCAGAATCAGCAATTCTGCTCTGGAAAGACACCAAATTTTTTTGTGGAAGTTTAAATTTCTCCAGAGATATTTCTGCTGTCCCTTAACATCGCTACCAGGTGAGACAGCAATATCCGTCAGATCTTCCTTAAGGCCTTGGGATGAAAAATACTAAATGACAGTAAAGAAGACAATCTTTGTTTAAGAAACAGTTGAGTTCACCTCCTGATTTGTTGCATATCTGAAAGCAAGATGACTTCTTTTATGATGATTTTTAGCTATGTATTGAAATTAGTTGCCTTATTTTGAAATGATAACTTGTAATTTTCCTGTAAAGTAGGTACTCAGATGATGTTGATAAACAATTCTGATTCAGTCTTCCTTCCCTCTTGATAGACTTCTCCTGTGTCCTGAACATATTTCATCAGATTCCTCCTTGCTTTTGGCATGTTTATATCACAGCATTTTTATGGGCCAAGATTTATTCTCTTTCTAAAAATAACTTGTTTGTCCCTCTCTGATTTCTTCTACTACTTTGCAATACTTTTATTGACAAGCAGGTTCATTTTCCTTGTGTTAGAGATACAAAAGATATTTACAGCAGCCACATTTTTAAATAGTTTCTCATAGTGTTTATGAGTCTGAGGAAGGTCTCAGCCCTTTATTTAACATTTTAGTCCCACGATGCCTACATGCCAAGCAGATGAGCCCTGTTCTCAGGTTCTTCATGAAGAAAAGTTACTGGAGTCCCCTGATTCATCTCTGAAAACTAGGGCAAACTAGGGAGAAGAACAGAGCCAGCAAAGTGCGCTTGGTGGAGGAAATAGCAGTAGAAACAGAATAAACCCCACGTATACTCATAACTTTCAAGTGGGAAATACCACTGTGTGAGAAACCTTCCCCAAAGTGGAAGATTGTTTAAAGAAAACCTAATAGAGTGCTTGATTGGTTTGGTTCTCCCTATCCAAGGACTTTCGGATTCTCAGTGGCCTGGAAAGAATTCACAGTTATTTCTCACAGCTACAAGTATCAGTAACCCCCAGGATAAAACACTCCCTGCAAAGTCAGTATCAGAAGGGGTTTTTTTTCACATGGCATAGCCTGTTTCAAAGCTTTCAGTGCCATTCCAACCTGAGTTAAATAGGTCTGGGTTTTTTTAAGTCCTGATTTATTACATAGTAGCATCACAACTT
The DNA here is from genome assembly GCF_029207755.1 of Chamaea fasciata. Taxonomy (NCBI): domain Eukaryota; kingdom Metazoa; phylum Chordata; class Aves; order Passeriformes; family Sylviidae; genus Chamaea; species Chamaea fasciata. The sequence goes on from NW_027094090.1 coordinate 51,985,156, forward strand.
ATATAGTCATCAATTTCCTTTATAATACTTGCTTTTTTTCTGGCTTTAGACTCCACAGGCCTGACACTCCACACCCATCAATGGTAAAAAGCAAGACTTGATCAAGTGTGGTAACAAAAATAGGAAGGAGAAATGCAAAGTATTATAGTTGGGCAGAAACAAGGACCCTCAGAAATTTAGGTTGGGAAACTTCTGGTATGAAACTGTTGTGTAAAAGAAGATCTGGGGGCAGCAGTAGATTTCAAGCTGCAGCTCCATCGATGAGATGAAGTTCCTCAGAAGGGGAAAAATATGGTCTGGTGTTGCAGGAACAAAACTAGAGCCTGAAAAATAGGGGAAGTGTTTACCTTTGTTCACAACTAGGCAGGTTTCACATGGAAAAGTGCCCACTTCTGGACATGATACTTCAAGAAAATGTAGTTTCACAGAGGAGAGTCCATACAGAGCAATTTGATCAACCAGCAGTTGGAAAAAGTGGTTTGCAGAGAAAGTGTGAATGAGATCAGGTAACCTGAACAAGGTTCAGAAGAGAGGATGTGATAGAATCTCAACAAAGTTCAGAAGAAAGGATATGAAGGAATCTGAGATATATGAGAGGCTGTTATAAAGGAAAAAATAGGTTTCAGGGTTTGGAGTAGAACAGGCAAGAAATAGTTTGCTTCAGTTGCAGAACAGATGAGTGGCACATATTATTAGGACATACTGATATTGCAGGGAGGTTAAATGTTCTCAGCTTCTGAGAAGGGTATAATACCTGAATAGTCAGGACAGCTGGAAAATTCTCCTTGGTGAACTTTTTTTTTTTTTTTTTTTTTTCAAAGTCAGTACATGGTCTTTGAAATACCACACCTTATTTAGCCAGCAAGACAAAGAAACTGGTTTTCCTTGCTCTGAATTCACATTAACTTCCCCAAAGCAGTTATTGCAGCCAGCGTGAGCTGGTGGGAAGTGGAGCCCTGAGACTGTAATCAGTCAGCAATGCACAGACCATTGAATGTGAATAAACAGTGGGGCAGCCTAAAGCAAACAGCAGCTTGGGCTTTACAGGCACCCAAGGAAAGCAGGGAACAAATTGATTTGAGAGGAGCTCATCAGGCGACATCTCCCTTGTGCTTTCCACTAAACCATCAGTTCTAGAGCCTTCGTTCAGGGAGTGCCAGACACTGTGAGGCCTTCCCTGGGGAGTAATTGAGTAGTTGAGAATTTTTTTTTCACAAGCTCACAGAGAAGTTGGGATTGGAAAGGACCTAAGAGACTCATCCTACTCAGCCTGTAGCAGGCTGCCTAGGAGAGCTACTCATCTGACATTTTAGGTAAATTAAAGTCCACTTCAGAGTGTGTGTTTCTTTTAGCTCAGAGAAAGACACCAAGTAGCTAATAAGGGACACGGCATATTCTCAGTTTTCGTTGTGGTCAGAGAAAGAAGAGGATGTTTGCAATGTTTAGGTTGAATGATGTAGCACATTATATTTTCTTGAGTGTATTTTCAGTGGAACATATTGGGTGAAGAATTCCCTGTACTGTGTGCCCCCAGAGCAACCACTGAAAAATAAATGGGATTACTCAAAAAAATTAAATTCTCAATCATAGAGACTGAACTTTGAAGCAAGCAAAGTTTTTGTGTTATGAATGTGCTAACTTGCAGAAAGTGATTTTTGCAGTTTTTCAAAGGCCTTCTTAGAATGAAAATATCTTATTAGAATTCTTCTTAAAATTGTTTCTTGAGCAGCAGTGTTTTCTACACTTGTTTTGCAGTTTCAACAGAGTTCGACCATGGGTCTTTGAAAATCTTATGGCAATTCTATGTCAGGAAGCAGTGAGCAGAAGTCTTCTGCTGACTAGAATATCATTGTTTTGGAGAGGTCAAAATGTGTTAAACTTGTAACAGGAGAAAAACCATGGAATAACTGCAATGGGTATTCATCTCATATATGAAAAGGCTGGAATGAAATTGTCCAACTGACATGAGTGGAAATGTCACTGCTACATCACAAATATTTAACCTGTCACTTGAATACTTTGCAGGCACTCCACTTATTATTTGGATCTAGATGGCTGCAAAGAGGAACCTGTTTTCAGATTTGTACTATTTTTGCTTCCACATGCAGAGGAATTCTCTTCTGATACTTGCCGGTGCATTTCCCCAGCTCACCTAAGCCAGCCTTTATTCCATACTGGAGCAGCAGGGTTTGGCAAACACTGCCTTCTCTCTCCTACAAACCCCCAGTGTGAAAATACCAAAAATACCACACTGGATCTGTCTCTGAAGGGCAGTTAGGCTGTGAGGAGAAACATCAGATTGGTCTTGGCAGGTACATTGGCAAAGTCAGTCAGTTACAGAAAAAGAGGAAGTTGATGAACACTTTTGATGGTAATAGAGATATCACACAGGAGAAGACAACAAAGGGATTCCAAAGTTGGCTTGCGCAACCATTAACTGATGAAGATAAATGAGAGAGAATAGCTTGACTTCCACATTCAAGTTTCAAAAAGATACCTGTAATAAGACATTTCTTTTCTAAACAACACACGTGAACTGGAACCACAACATAAATGGAAACCTGGGATGTTGTTTTTATCAAGTTCACTGACAGAACTGCATTTCTGCCTGATTAAATAATATGACAGATCACACTGAAAAAAAGTCAGAGAGATTTCAGTCATATACTTGGTCTTAAGTGCAAAAGTGTTGAGTGGACTACTGAAGAGGGAAACCATCTCACCTTATTTTCCACAGTATCTTTCATATTTATTTCTGGGATTATTTGACTCTATTCGCTTCAATGAGGGTTTAGTGAAAACAGGACTCAGAAGAGTCAGAAATATATTTTTCAGAGGGTAAGGAATAAAGAAGCGCTAAAGGGTGGCACAGTTTCAAATCTGGACTCAATAGCAGAGAAGAGCACAGATAGTGCTGAAGGGAGCTGCCAAGCCAGCAAGGGGAATGTAAAGAGAGGAATAGAGAGGGAATCACAGGTCACTACAGAAGTGGTTCAAGACTGATACTGGCTGTCTCATACACATGGTTAGGGAATGCATTAATACCAGCTCAAAAAATCCTGAAATTAAGTGAAAATAACTTTTGTGTGAATCAGCGAAGGTTTTTATTTCTAAGCTTGATCAGGACTGAGTAGAGTAACCCATCTGATTTGGAGAACTTTTCCTGCAGAGAAATACCTCAAAAGGCCTTTTAAGAGGATGCCAGACTCTTTTCAGTAGTGGCCAGTGACAGGAAAAGGAGCAATGGCCATAAACTGAAACACAAGTTTTATCTCAACATGAAAAAGAAATTCTTTCCAAAGAGGCTGGCAGAGCACTGAAACAGCTGCCCAGAGAGGGAATGGAGTCTTCCTCTCTGGGGCCATTCCAAACTCATGTGGACATGTTCCTGTGTCACCTGCTCTGGGTGGCCCTGCTGTGGTCTGGTGATCTCCAGATGTCCCTTCCAAGTCCAGCTACTCTGTGATTCTGTGAATGCTCTGCCCGAACTGTTGAATCAGTTCCAACCCGAATTCACATCTCCACTGGAAATCATTTCAGCCTCTTAGGAAGTACTGTCCACTGGATTCAGATGTGCTGGTGAAGGAGGGAGCTCCCAGACGTAGTCTTTATCCCTTTGAGGCTGCCATGCCATGGGTCTGCTGGCAGAGAAGAGTGTGACTGCTCTCAGAAGTGCTGAAGAACAGTCGGCTGCTTTGCCTCTGCCAACCACTTCAGACCCCACAAACAAAACTTTGGTGTAAAGGGGAATGTTCCCCAACAGCTTCAGTTTTGTCTTGGGTTAAATGATTCACCATCTCATCTTTCTGAGTAATCAATATGTTTGGCTACTAACTTGCAGAAGTAATTCTTTGTAATTACATTCCTTCAAATACTATAGAAATCCAATTAAATAAGAATTAAAACAAGCAGGATCTTACCCCTTTTGTAGGCTATTGTATAGTTTTATTTTGGTCAAATAATCACTTGGAGAAAAATGTTTTTAGGTTGACTGGATGATCTGGAAGGTATCTTGCAAGCTTGATGATTCTATGATTCTCTTGTCTATAACTAATCTTTTAGAATATATGCAGGTCTCCTATTTATATGTATTTTAAGAGTTGTTATGGTAACTTAACTTTATTCAGTATAATTTAGAGTACCAGTGATAGATCATTATACTAGCAGATGGGAAAAGAACTAGCAATGCTTAAAAAAAAATTAAATAATTCAAGTAAGAGCTGTGAGACTACTTCAAAATGGCAATATGAAATACATTCTAATGAAATTAGTTTGGTGTTTGAAAGTTTATTTCCTCCCATGAATATTCATGCAAGCTGCATTTTTTTAGCAGTAACATTCATCTAAAAACTTCAAATGAATCATGCCAATATGTGTTTGCCCTGAAAGTATTGTGAATTCTCAGATGACTCTGTTTGCATGAATTTTCCCATCTATAAAACTAACTCAAGTCCTTTTTCTTGCCCTTTTAAGTGGGATTGGATGGTGGAGACAACCAAATGAATACCCTGGGATTTAAGATGATAACAGCACTGTATAAACAGCAAATTATAAGTAAAGAATGACAAAAGCATCTCCAGCCTGGGGCAGTTAATGAGAAAGTTATGGGCAAGAATATGATCATATAAAAATCTTTTCTAAACAATGTCAGCCAGCATATTTTGTAGAAATGAAATAAAATTATTCCTACGGCCAAGGAGCAAACACAGAGAGAGGAGCTTTATATTAAATTCATTTTTCAGCCACCTATGGCTAAGAACTGTAATAGTGCCTGTTCCTCCTTTCCTACAAGGTTGTATCCCTGCCTTAAGATGACGAACACTTTGGCTGTAGTGAGTGTAGTGTGAGCAACAGATTTTCTCACCACATTCCTAACAGACATCAGGATATGGCTTTTAATAAACTTAATGCATTTTTAGCAATCATAATTCTGATAAAACTCCAGCATTGTAACCTAATATGTGATAAAGCCTTGATTCTGGGAAGCAGAGTGCCTGGATCTAAGTGTCAATATTAGGTTACTACCTCTCCTTGCTCTTGGGGAGCAATTCAAAGACATGAAGTGCTAAAATCAGAGCTAAACAAAACCACAGCCAGTATCTGAGCTGGGGGTGGAGGGGCTGATCTGGGGAACAAAAATCCAGGTTGATGCAAGCACAAACCCAACACCAGTGAAGAGAGAGTTGGCATATGAAGTATTACAAATGCTCGAGCCCTAAGTTTTTGGGGGAAAATAGTTCATAACTCACTTCAAGTGTCACTCCTTGCAGAAAATATCAATAGGCCTTGACATCCTCCCAGAGGGTTATGAGAACTGTGTGACATCATTGTGAGGCCTCTCCCCATATTCTTTAGAAAGAGACTGAGGAGGTCAGGGGGCATCCTGGAAGTCTGGAACTGACTAATGTCACTCCTGTGATGTAAAAGGACCTCTTAAGGGAGAATCCAGGAAATTACAGGCCCATTAGTCTTGCTTCATTCTGTGGGGAAATTATGAAAGGAATTGTCCCAGAGGCTGTCACAAGTTAACTGAAGGAAAAGTCAGCACAAGGCCAGATTGTGCTTGACAAACCCAGTTGCCGCCCATCACAAAGTATCCTGCTCAGCTGATGTGGGCATTGTCTACCTGGGTTTCTCCAAAACTTTCAGTTTGGTTTCACCCAACCTCCTCCTAGACAAGCTGGTGTGTTACTGTCTTCACAACAGTCCATGGTCTGGGTGACCTCATTGTGACATTCCAGGACCTAAAGGGAACCCACTGGAAAGATGGAGAGAGATTCTTGACTAGGGCCTGGAGTGGCAGAATGAGAGGTAACAGCTTCAAGATGAAAAAGGGCAGGGTTAGATTGGATATTGGAAAGAAATCATTCCCTGTGAGGTGTTGAGGCCCTGGCACGAGGATGCCCAGAGAAGCTGTGGCTGCCCCATCCCTAGAAGTGTCCAAGACCAGCTTGGATGGGACTCGGAGCAGCTTGGGATAATGGAAGGTGTTCCTGCAGGGGGTGAGAGAGAATGAGCATTAAGGTCTCTTCCAAGCCAAACCATTCCATGATTCTGTGATTTTGTGACCCTTAAGATCACTTTCAACTTCACATTCTATGATTTTTCCAGGAAAGTAATTGTTTCCTTAGCACAAAATAAATAAATAAATAATCCTGGAGGAGAAAGAACAAAGGGTTGTGGGGTTTTTTTCCCCCTTCTAGAGCCTCAGAGTTACATATAGAATTATATTAGACTTACAGAGGATCTCATATTCTCTTTGCTTTAAGGTGAACATCTCCCACTGCTGGCACTTGGGTTCATGTTGTACCCCTAAACTCTAAAACTGATTGCCTTTAATGGACCCCTCTGCTCTCTGCAGCAGCTCTGCCCAGGCTGGACTCCCACCCATTCCTGGCAGGGACATCTCAAACCTTCATGAGCCAGGCCCTGACCTCCTGTCATTGAGGAGGAGGAAGGAGCAGGAATATCAGTTTTAAACACAGCACTGTTTAAACCCTAGTATTCAGTCTGTCCTGACAGATTAAGGGCACAATCAGGTAAAAATATTAAGGGATTGACTTTCTAATTATCAGTCAGGAAGACGGAATACTGGGGAAACTGAACCATGGTTTGCAGATGGATTAAATTGTTTTTATGTGCAAGGTATCTCAAGATCTTGAAATTGCTTTTTTCAGAACTCCCTCCTCTTGATAATATAGAGGAATAATAAGAAGAAAATAATGAGGACAGGTGAGCTCCAAATCACCCACTTTGTTTAGAACAGAGAAGTACCATATATTCCTGGCAGTCTTGTCATTTAGACGGAAATTTATTCCAATGAAGAAATTGAATCATGTCCTCTGATACTGAATTATAAGAAAGAGAATTTTGAAATTATGCTTACAAAGGCCAAAATACACATTCCCCCAGAACACAGTGAAAAAGCAGAGCAAGTATGAGGCAGAAAAACTCACCAAAGAAATGTCTCTCAATCATGTCCATTAGCTACTGAAATTTAGCCTTTTCCATTCCACATAGTGCTCTCAAATGTAAAAATAATGACGCAGTAGCACTGCGTGCTGAGTGGATAATGAAGTTTGGATCCCCACCCTCTTTCATCTGAAAGTCAGCTAAATATCTAATGTTCCTCTAATGATGTGTCCATTTTGAGCACAGCCAGGGCCTAAAAGCTCATGGACTTCCCACAAAGCATTTCATTTTTCCGGACCCATTAATACAGTCCCTGCCCAATTACCAGAAATACAGGCTTTGTTTCATTTAATTGGCAACAAAGAGAAAGAAGAGACTCAGCTCAGGTGTTTTCTCTCAGCCTTCTCTAATGCAACCAGACAGAAAGAACAGAGCACAGGTGATTTCAGGTCAGGTATGGTATGTTCAAAGGCCATTCCTCTCAGGTTTCAACTGCTTTTTTTTGCAAGTAGTGGCCAGCAGTCTGGCCAGAGAAGGAGGAACAAAAAACATGTTGAGTAAAATCAGTAACATGATTCAACACTTAAATCGTTGTCTGATATTGGGGTAGGGGAACACATTCAGAAATTGTCAGGGGGGTGGCCTTGCCTGGTTCTAGTCTGGAGAGAGAGGGAGTGAGAAGGAGTTATGCTACCTGGACACTGTTTAGCATCTGAGATAGGTGTGAAAGGGCTGCTTGGCTTGGTATTTCTTGGAAGTGTCTTCATATGGATGGGAAGGACTGAAGCACTGGCATAGAAAACCCCTCTGGTTCAGAGACAGGGAGATAGGCTGTGCTGCTTGAGGCCAGAAGGAGGGAAGAGCTCTTCAAAGAAAGGAGAAGTAGGGACTTTTCAAAAGGCACAGTGCAGCTACCAGATTTCTGATTTTCTTTACTCCTCTGCATCTTGCCAGATATTACGACGTCTCTCACCTTTAACCTGGAAGTCTCTCACCTTTAACCTGCAGATGTTCTTCACCTGCTTTCAAGATTTGTCTCACTTCTGAAAAACCTGCAAAACCCCCTTGGTTTGGATGGTTCTGCTTTGAATTTTGGCATTCAAGCAGCAGCATTTCAGTCTGGCCCTGCCAGTCACATGCAGCACAACGCAAAGGGACACCTTGCTTTGCCAGAAAGCCAAATGATTCTGATATTCCCTTCCCTCAGTCTAGAAAGACAGTAGCTTGAGTGACTCCTTCTCTAGCAAAAGTATTCTGTGTGGGAAGGGAGGGTGGGAACAGTATTTTGACCCTGGGGGAGAAACTTCTAGAACAGTCTTTAAAGGATTCACTTTATCCTTGGGAGGAAACACTTTGCTGCTGTCAAAAAGCGTGCAAGATAGAGAATGTGTCATACAGCCACATAAATCCTTTGTGCCTGTCCGTGGGTGACCCACTCAGGAGCCACTCGTGAGATTCTTCATGAAAAGTCCTTTAAACATAAGCTCCTTCTGCTGTCTTTTATGTAGAGTACCTCATTTAGTCCCAAGTGGGTGAGTTATCATAGCTTATTTAGACCTATGTTAGAAAATCTCAGCATTTCTTCAGCTTTTTACCCCAATTTTCATTTCTTCAAGCAATCATTTAGCCCACAGACTTGGATGCTGCAGGGTTTCTAATTCATCCACTGTAAGGCATTCAACACATATTCACATGAAAATTCCTTAGTAGATTCATGCCAGTGCAAAAAAAATCCAAACCCTGGTGTTCCACTATGCACAATAGAATTAATGTGTTATTTTAAGTTGAGAAAAAGCCAATCCAGCCACACTTCTTGAAGATAAAATTACTGAGGCTCTGAAAATTAATTTCCTGTTTAGCAGTGAAATAATTGAAAGACTGAAGTTGCTCATGAGATTAGAAGGCTGTCTATGGGTTCTGTCTGTGAACAGACTTTCATGCAAAATGCCCTGTAGAGACTTTTTTGTCGCTTAGACTTTTTCTTACAAACAGAGATGTAAAGTAACCACTGCAAAATGCACGCTAAATAATGCAATGATTGGTATAATTGCCTGAAAGTGTATGGCTATTCTTAAATGATCACAACTTTGCAAACCTCTGAGGCAAAACATTTTTGTTATTTGTACTTTGTGTGCAGAGCTTGGAAAATGTTTTTTTCTCAACATTTTCACTGTCATCTTCCACCATTTGTCCACCATCTAGAGCCTTCCCAAAGGGCTGGGAGGCTCCAGGATACATGAGAATGACACCCTGCTTCTGCAGGGACAGAAACATCAGAGCAACAAAAATAAATTCTATAAAGTTAGAAAGGAGACACACCTGGTTTTTCAGAACTCTCTCCGTTTGAAAATCTTCTTAAACTTAGGGCTAATCTGTCTGGGATGGCTACGGCATCCTTAGATAAATCTGTCTCTCTTGCCTCTCTAAAAATCATACTTTTCTGCATTGGTGGACCCACTATTTATTATTTGTACTGTTGAAGAACATAAACCAGGTCTCAAAAAGCAGGCACTGGGTGGTTGCCTAGAAGAAGAGCCAGTAATGTGCAGGAGACTTGGAAAGAAATGTTGGTTTAATCTTTTACTTGCCAGGTCTGACATTGGTGGGTTTTGGCATTTTTATATTCTCCACGCCTCGGTTTATGGACCAGAAATTTTCTTATATAATGATGAGGAAAGACAAAACTTTCTCCAGTGGTAGTGCAAAACAGGATCCTAAACTTGAGTGTTTCTCTGCCCTGTGGAAGAAAATCTGTCTCTCTGTGCTGAGCATATAGGAAGACTAAGCAAGCCAAATCCCATCATGCAAATACCTTTCTATCTTCTCTGGGTCCTGTATCCCTACTTGTGAAGTAGGAATCAGTGTTCATTTTCCTCACAGAAAACCGAGTAGGAAGTGCCCATATAAATTCATGGTACGACCACTAAAATATGGCTGTATACTGGCATATATACAAATATTTGTAAAATATATCACTGTATATTTGCTTTTCAGCATCTAAAATGAATTCTTTGTTATTGTGTAAAACAGGTATTAGGATACTACAGCCACTAAATTTAGACATTTGTTGCTTTTCACAGGAAAAAATAATGAAGATTGAAATATTTTTCCTTGTAAGGTGTTGGAGAGTTAAGAAGCAAAAAGAAAATGTAGAAGAAATAACATAATTGAGTCAGTTCAGGTTCCTAGAGTATAGTTATTTCTCTGTGCAAAGCAGGAACGATAAGAATGGATACAGGAGTTCATCCATATAAACTAGAAAGTGAAGCTAACAGCAAATGGAAAAAAAAAAAAAAAAAACAACAAACAAACAACAGATTATGCTCACCAGACTGTTGAAGACAAGCAAGAAGAAAATTCAGTGTTTTGTAATTGACTTCAAGGGGATTGAGCAAGGCCGCAGTTAGCTTATCTGTAAGTAGCAGGGGTTGAGTGAAGGTGGTCATGGTTCAGGCAGACTCAGAACAGGCAGTGCCAAGAATGGCCAAGAAAATAATGAAATATGTAGCAACAAGACATTTAATACACCTGGATGTGCACAATCCCTTATTTTGTAGACAACCTGGGTAGATTCAGCACAGTGAAAATATCTTTAAGGATCTGCTGGGGGACTGTATTTAAAAGGGATCTTAAAGATGTTGTAAGTATTATTCCTGGTGTTCTTGCCAATATTTTCGGTCAGATCCTTTTCTAGTAGTAGTTGGTGCTCAGACTTACTCTGATGAGGATCTGGTGACTCATGTGATAAAACAAAACAATCTGAGATGACTTGTAAAGTCATTAATTTTTTTAATGAGATCTGTGCCAAAAAAGGGGACTAGTGGTGATACAAACACTGTCTTGACTTTTGGCCACAAAGCTTGCATTCAGTCCTCATCTTCCTCAAATATGCCTCAATTCTCTTCTCTACCCTTGCTGAAAAATAAGATTATTCAGGCATTGCCCCTTTCAATGGCCTCCATAGAAATAGCTTATCTGCACAATGAATTGCTTAGCTCGAGTGACGAGTTTTGGAGGCTGGGCAGAGCACCTTTCCATTCATTTTTCTAGCACAATCCTTTTTATCAGCACCCTGCAGGCTCGCTTCACTCTCTGTTTGTGGAAGATAACGAATCGAACAATTTTTTTTTTTAAAAGAATATTTTCTATTTAACAAACCATGATTTCTGTCTGTTGTTAACCTCCTGAGCAATGGGGAAGACAGGGTGACTTTCTGGGTGGCGAAATAGCCATTAAGCTGGTAAATCAAACTTTTTTGAGGACATTTCACATTTTCTGTTGCCAGCTGCCCAGGTTACTTTGAACTGGGACGTGGCTTCTCTTACTGGCTGCCCACCACTCCCTAGCTCAGCCACAGGTAATGTGGTTTTGCTCTTTCATGAAGCCAGCTCGTGGGGTTTTGTGTGCTCCAAGAAAACTCTGGAGTTCCAAGCCTCAGTCTCTAGTAACCACCTTCAAAATCCTGAGGAAAAGTGAGGGAAGCCTGTGGCTGGAATCACAACTCGCAGAACACAGTTTGTTTGTGAAAAGACTCTGTGAAATTCTTGTTGCAGAGGGATCCGACCACTGTTTTCATTTCCATATGCATATTCATTTATATGCACAAATAAAACAAACAGCCCACTCAGTTTATTTACACAAAGTACTTGCCAGTTGAGCTGTTGTTTTCCCCTCTGTTTGGTAGGCCTGCAAGGCTTGTTATTTGATCTCTAGGAACTGTCTGCCTCGAGAAGGCAGCTTCGCTTTTCATCTCCTGGGAGGTAGTGCTTAATTCAAATCAGATTGCAAAAAATAGTAGCAACTTGCTGGAAAAAAAAGAAAAGTAACCATTAATCACTGGCAGGAAGAGAGAACATCCATGGAAGACAATTTAGCCTTTAATTCACAGACTAATGCACATTTTCTTTAGCTACAATGTATTTGAGATGTGGAGCTTCAGCTGGCATGTCACAGCTGGGTCACCTCCAGGCGTCAGGGACTGCAAGGGAGGATTTCTCTCAATTTTTAGTTCAGGCAAATGCTGATGTGAAGCTGTCAAATACCACAACTATAAAATGTCTGAAAGCTAATCAGTCTCCCAAGTGCAGTTTCTTCCTCCTTTCACATATAAACATCACTTCACACTAGATCAGCAAATGTAGAGATGAGTGGATAATTTATAATGAATAATTAGTCTAATTGTGCCTGCTTCTGTTATGAGTCGAGGACAAAGTGCTGAGACTGGATGTCTGGAATAATTTATATATTTCTAGTAAATAGTTTTGCCATGTGAATGTCCTGTGAGTAACTCATTGTGAATTGTTGAGCTTCAGGCTTGGTGATGATTGCTAAGTTATAGAAGTCACTGGGATTGTTTGTGTTCTCTAATTAGATTATTTGTGAGTCTAGACAAAATATGGTGAATTTAAATTTTTAGAACAAAAAACATCATGACAGTGGAATAATAGCTGGAAACTACCTGAACATTTGAACTCAATATATTTGGCATTAAAGCAAAGCCAGTTGAATAACTGTAAAATTAATACAGAAGACCCATGCACATCGTTATATTTACCTTCTTTTCCAATGAGGAGGCTATTTAAGGAAAATGTTTTTATTCCTCCAGATATAATAGAACTTCTTTTAGCATCTGTATTTAATTTCTATGTTGCTCATAGAGGTGTATTCCATTAATTAACTATTCACTTGTGGAGTTTGCCAAGGTCCCAGACAGTGACATAAAACCCTGTCTGAAAGGAAATTGAAAAACTTACACTGATGTCACCAGCATTGTGATTTCATCTTTTGTTCAGAGTGCTTTTGTATCACAGAGAGTTGTGTTTGGATCTAGGTTTGATGCTGCTATGCAAAATATTGAGATTTCTGAAAGTGTAAAGAAAGAAGTAGAGTAAGGGTTAGTGGAAGAGTTCCTAGAGGTCCCCAAGTATCCTGCAGTGCCAGTGTCAAGTGGCAACGATTGAATCACTCCTGGGTGGTGGCTCGAGCTGCTTGGAGACAGTAATTTTTTCCCACTGAAAACTCCTGACTGTACATCTGAGTCTGCTGCTTTATCACCTTTGTCTCATGCAGTTTTAAAAAGACTGACTTTCCTCCCCCTGGTGTTTCAGCACTGGCCGCTGTGTCAGGGGTATTCCCAGATCACTGATAAGCGATTTTTCCCTATGATGCTTCTTTTCTGCACATTTGTAGGGATGATGAAGGTTCTCTCAGCATTAGGGCATCCTTCCATCCTTCCCCTGGGTAATGTGTCAAGAAGGATTTTACCCGAAGGGTTTTGATGCACCCAAAACCTGTCATGGTCAGTTATTTACCTGTGCCATTGGGAGTGGATCACAAGAAAGGATTCAGCTCACAGATGCGATCTAGGCACCTGAGTAAATTTTTTTCTTTTTTTTTTTTTTTTTTCTTTTTTTTTTTTTTTTTTGTGATTTAGTAATCAAACCAACCATTTTTTCTTATGTCACTGGTGTTTTTTAAAGGCCAATTAGGATTTGTGAATCCCAACGTTCTGGTAATAAAGGGCATCCATATGCTCAGAAAGAAATTAATCTTTTTCCTTTGCTTTGGCCACAGCACTGTAGCAGTGGCATATCTAAAAAGCTGTGGAATGCTAAGAGAGAAAGGAATTCACAGGTCCTTTCAGCTTATAGGATGATTTTAATCAATCATCATCCCAAATTCTCTCAGGGTTTTTCTGTCCAGGTCCCTCTGGATCCATCCCTTCCCTGCAGGGTGTGACTGCACCCCACAGTGTGTCGGTGTCATCAGTGAACTTGCTGAGGATGCCTCAATCCCACTGTCCATGTCACCAACAAAAATGTTGTACAGTATCAGGTGGATCTTGTCCCAGACCTCTCAGGTTTCTGTTCTGATTTGGGACATTAATTTCTCCTTCCTGGGTCAGCTCTGAGTGCCAGTGATGATGTCAGGTTACAAACCTGCACACAGTCATTAGCTCGCCACACAAAGTGTCACACAGGATGGATGAATTCAGTAAGAATTGAGCTCTGGTTTAATTCTACTCCTGATTAGGCCTACCAAGCCAAATTCCATATTAAATCTTCAGGTGCATCTCTAAGGACTTTCTGTACTGGTTGTTAACTGTTTGAGCTTATGGTTTTACAAACCCAGCAGATAATTGAAGCCACGAGGAGCTTCAGGAGTCCATTGTAACAGCAGCTGTTAGAAAGTCAGAAAGTGAATGTTGCTTTTCAGAGATAATTAAAACTTTTCAGCGCCCTTCATAAAATATTCAGGAGTGTCCAACAGAGATTTAAATTAAAACACATGGCACACATTTTAGTGGTTACCACCCGTGCCTGGCCGCCTGCGTCACTGATGTAATGGTGTTTTGGGGAATGCTGTTCCCTGGGGTCGCTCTGTAATTGGCTCCTGCACCTTGTCCTGAATATGTTTCCAGCGTGGTTTGGGCAGATGCAGACCCCCCTACACCAAATCTTGTCTTGACATTGTTTGTAAGAAATACTGTCCTGTGACACAGGGACAGGAGGTTGACCCTGCCGCTGTGCTGCCCAGATTCCCCATGGGTGGTGATGCCCTCATCCTCATGAGAGTGCCCTAAGAGGGACCAGGGCTGCATGAAGGACAGTGCAGTTGTTACTCCCAGCAATCACTGAAGCCTCTTGTACGAAATCACAAAGGCAGTTTTAAATAAATTCCTGGAATCCTAGAATCACAGACTGGTTTGTGTGGGAGGGACCTTAAAGGTCTTTCAAATCCCACCCACTGCCATGGGCAGGGACACCTTCCACTATCCCAGGTTGCTCCAAGCCCCATCCAACCTGACTTTGAACCATTCCAGGGATGGATGCTTTTTCTGTACAGCAGGCATCAGGAGTGTGTCAAATGCAGCCTCTTTTGGAATATCCATGGGGCCTCCTCATAAGGATACTGGAATACTTCCCAATCCCTACAGAACTAAATCTCCACAAAGCCTGTGAGAATTAAGAAAGGGTAATTCATTTTCTACAGATGAGAAACACAGTAGGTTAATCATAAATTCCCTATAGCAAATTACCTCAGAATCATGCAGCAATTGATGTTATTTTCACTAACATCTTTATTACAGTGTCTCTTTGTATCCAGTGTGTAACAGAGGCACCAGAAGATCAGATAATGAGTGTACAGACAGAATACACAGCTCCACACCTAACTCTGTGTGCTTCTATGCCAGAGTCAGGAGAAGAGACCATTCCCACCCCAGTCTGACAACAAAAGTACCAGGGGTATCTGCTGGCATTTTCTGATGGCAGCACGTCTAATGGGGATCCATGGGCGTAATTTTGTGCTCCCAGGTGGTTTTGTCTTGTTGTGTCAAGGCTGAAACTGTAGAGGGAGAAATTGAGTCAGTGTTCCCTTTTGACCATAGTTTATTTCTTGGGTAAAATAAATGTCTTTCACTTATTTGCTAGTAAGTTGAAACATCCAAGGATCATTTGGGGATTTTGGGGTTGTTTTTTTTTTTTCCAGGTTGCTTTTACAGCATCTACCTGATGGTAAAATGTTGATTTATGGGATACGAAGTGACAGCCTGGTGCAAAGAAACAGCACCATTCTTTCAATGCAAAAGCAAAAATCATTGACCTTCCACTAATAAAATGCGAGATCATTCCTTTTGTAAAAACACCTCGTGTCAGGTTTCTGTGGCTTTCCCCATTCAATCTGAATTTCTAAGCCCTGAAGAATTCTCATTATTGAGAAGTAAACTAGCTGCTCCCTGGCAAAATGGTCACAATAGTGTGAAACAGAGCCTGTAACACATTCAGCAGCCAGTTCAAGAATATGTTCATCACTTACCCATGAGGCTCAGGATGCTCAAATGCCACCTAAAACAGAGCTCCTGATCTGACAGCCCTTCTGCTTCCCCTTTCTGCCTTTAATAAAGCAAAGATTAAAAGGCTAACAAGAGCTATTGCTTTGAAACTCACGTTTCCCCCAGGTGTCCCTTGCAATGACACAGGGAACATGAATTCTGTGAGTACTTAAGTCAGTGGGCTTGGTTATTTAGGTTTCAGCAACCCCAAAAATGTTTAAATATGTCTCTGAACGCTGAGGTTTCCTTCCTGATACCATGCCAATCATTTTAGCTCTCCATCCATCCCCACCTCCCTTTCAGCCCAACTTAGTAGTTTTTTGGGGTTTTTTCCTGTTCGTTCTCTCAATTACTCCAATGTGCCTTTTAACCCATCTCACTTCAGACTGCAATTAGATCTTCCTTTCTTCCACACTTCAACATCATCTCACAGTTATTTTGATCATTCAAATCAGAAGAATTTAAAGATCCTGCTTTGATTTTTCTCTCAGTCTAATTTGGTTTAGACTTGGTTTTAAATGATGATTTGTAGAAGGGTTATAAACAGTATTTTAAAAGGTTCTTTTAAGGATTTTAGTTCTTTTTTGTGAAGCGAAATGTGTTACGTAAGCAGTCTAGCATAAAGAGAGTCAGAAAATGAGTGGATGGGGAATTCCTGAGAACTGTAGAACAAAGGTATCTAATGGGAGGTTACTTCAAAGGAAATCAGGGGAAAAGAGAAAAACCAGGGGAATACCATGAAGAATGCCTTGCCCAATTTATTCCTACATGCCTGCAGTTCTGTATCCAGCAGGATCCTGTACACAGAAGGATCCTGGGCACAGGATTACACAACTGCAGGGTGCACGTGGGGACAGCCCCTTGCTAAGACTTTACTGAGACCCCTGATGGGGAAGAGGAAAGAGCATGTTAAAAATTGGCCAGGACCTTTGGGCTGCACAGGAATATCTGTTTAAAATATTGAAGAATATTTGTTGCATTGGTGGTATGGCTCAGTGAGGGAGGTGATCATGGTCGTATTTTCAGACAAACCAAATTAAGGGAGAGAGTGTGTGCCCATGAAGGAGCTGTAGGTCAGCACTTGGTGAGAGGAGATAGGTAATGCTTTTTGCTCTGAGCAGTTACAGGTGTAAGAGGTCTGAGCATAGACATAGAATAGGAGCCTTATTCAGTCCTCCATGCCAAATTCAGTTCTTCTTTCTGCCAGAGACATCTGAGAGCTTTCCTGCTTTCTATGCCCCTCCATGTGAACATACACACACACACATGAACACAGTCACTTGCTCTCTCCCTTCCAGGCTCTCACAGATCTTTGAAGGCTTTACTTATCTGTGTGCTTTCAGAACTGAAACTAAAACAGTTCTGAAGACAGAAAGCATATTCAGTTTGTTGCACTATAATTTTTACCTTTTGCTGCTCACTGCTGCTCCCTGAAAGCAGCACACAAGTGCTTATCCCTGAAAAGATATATTTCTGCTAAGTATGTAGACATATTCAGGGGAAAATTTTGAGTTATTACTAATTAGTGATAAATGTCCCACTCCAAAAGTTGTTTTTCTTCCCAGGAAATGATGCAGTGACAATCTGTGTACTCCTTCCTGAAAAGTATGTGCAGAGCCTATATCTGTGTGCTCAGGGAAAGCATTGGCAGACTTGGATATCATGAATGAATCCCAGGAATTCTCCCTGAGGGTCAGTGAGGCTGATCTGGAAAAACTGGCTGCTGAATGTGTTACATCATTTCAGATGATAGAAAGTATCTATCATGCAGATCCTTTCTAGGAGAGGAAAAAGGTGCCTTGAGGATAATGTTTGAATTAATTGTCTCCAAACAGGATTGAGGAAACACTTTGTTCTCTAGCCTGATATGCTAAAAGACTTGTTTGCTTTTGGTAAATTTTGTCATTTGTGCTTTGCTTTGTTTTTTCCATTTATAGAGTCAGGCAAGGCCTTGTCTGTGCTCCCATTTGTGGGAAGGTGGACTAGATGGTCTCATAAAATTAATTTTTTAACTCTATTTGAGCTTTTGATGTGAATATGCATATGGAATTTTTACATCACAAGTACAAACGTACAAACAGAAATGAAAGCTTTGCCTGCTTTCAGTTTTCTCCTTTTACATGAAAAAAGTAGTGAAATCACAAGGAGGTGATCTATTAAACAGGCAGTATAGAGTTTCTGGATGATTCTAGTCTTGTCCTCTAAAATGGGTGTAAATGCCTTTTGCCCTTTTTAGGAGTGAATAGGGAATATACATCTCAAAATAATGCAAAATCCAAGTTGTGTAGCTGTTGACATTCTGTTCAGCTGATTAACAGTATATTCTCATCCAGCATCAACTTCCAACAGGTTTTGCAAGCTGGACGATGATAAAAAGGGGGGAAAAGAAGGCTGATAATTTCTCCCATAATTGCCACCTGCAATCCCAGAGAGCGAAGGAGAAATGAAGCCATAAATAGAAAGAAGGATTTGTCCGACTGTGCAAGATCAGAGCATTGATTCAGCCTTGATTGGGCTCCCCACTGCTTTCCTTTCGTTATTTATGTCAGGTTAACCTCGCATTTTCAGCAATGACATCTGTTCCCCATCTACTCATTTCAGGGAACATACCGCGGTTTTCATTTTGTCAGCTGCTTTTCCTTCTTTTGATTACTTTGGAGCAAAGCTTCTGGGGTGGGTTTTAGTTGAATAATACCTAATTCAAAATGAATGTGCTTGATTTGAGATAGGACACACGATAAGGTGCAGTACATTCCATAAAACCTACCAAACACGTACAAGATGGAATCAAAACCATCAGAACCTAATGGAGGAAGCAAAGACAGAGGAGGGAACAGGCTGAGCACCTGAGAGCACTGAGGTGGAAGCTCCCAGACCTGTGGGCAGGTCTGTTCCACATGAGGAAAATGCAGTCGCGGAATACCATGGAGCTGCAAAAAACAGGCAGGTGAAGTGTCACCCTCAGGTGTCTCAGCAGAATCCTACGTCCACTTGATTCTAGAATCTGCTTCTGGTCATCACTTAATCCAATGAGGTCTGACAGCTCTATTTCTGAATTTAAATTGGTTGTTCTCAGTGTAAGTGGGGTCTGTTTTCAAAGGAAACCTTTGTAATAGAGGGTGATCTCCTCTCCTCTCCTCTCCTCTCCTCTCCTCTCCTCTCCTCTCCTCTCCTCTCCTCTCCTCTCCTCTCCTCTCCTCTCCTCTCCTCTCCTCTCCTCTCCTCTCCTCTCCTCTCCTCTCCTCTCCTCTCCTCTCCTCTCCTCTCCTCTCCTCTCCTCTCCTCTCCTCTCCTTTCTTTTTGACATACAGTGCTTGCAGTGCTGTAAATTTAATTCTGGCGTTGAGTCTGTCTAAGGTCACTTTACCTCTGGATTCTGGCCTCTGCCAGGGAAGGTATTTTCTTGCATTTTGTACGTGATTTATGTAGTCTACCTATTCAAATTCCAAGCTGCTCAGAACAGCGTGTCTCATCTCAGTCCAAGCAAATTGTTAATGTACTTCAAGAACAATAATAATGATCCTACCTGAAGGAGAAAAGAGCTATGTGAGCAAGGTAAGAGAATTAATTACCAGCAAAATCTTACCACTGAAAGAATAGGAAGCTGCTTCCTTGCCCAGAGAGATCCACAAAAAGCCAGAAAATCTGAGCTGGGTTAATGTATGATCTCCATGCAGACCACTTTCACCATGTCCCAGACACTTCCTCACCTCCCAGTCTCTTCTCTCGTGATGTTTGGGTTTATATTCATATTTTACTCTAGGTTTATTCCATTGTTATAAACCTTTGCTGCTCAGGGAAATTTACATTACAAAAGCAAAGACTCAAAAGCTTTGTAGATTTTCTCTGACTCTAATCTTCAGAAGGGAAGATAGGATAACAATTGCGATCCCATTGGATATGTTGTTAAATCAACCAGGCCATGTGACAAACTCCCAAGCTGAAGGTTTTTAAAATAATCCCGACATCTCATAGCAAAGCTTGTCTCCAAAGTATTCAAACTTTACCAAAATCCTCACAACTTTCTTCATAAAAAGGTTTTAACCCATTCAAAAAATAAATTAAAATGTACAATATCTACCACACCTACAAAAGGATCCTTCCTCTTGTGCATATTTCCAGTTGAGGGACACTCAAGCTGAATGACAGCTTAATGGCTGCCACTAAAACTACTCGAGTCATTTATTGTCTAATATTTCTCTACTGTGTTGTAAAAGGTATTACACATAATTGAATACATGTTAAGAAAAATGTGTTCAGGCATAATTACACAAGATTTCTATGGAGGCTTCGCATGGATGGGAAGTGTCTGCGTGTATCTATTTTAAAAGAACTTAATGAGACGATGTGCTTATAGAAAATGTTAAAGATCATTTTCTTGTTTGCCAGAGCACGCTTTTCCCTTGGCTTCTTCAATCTCTAGTGCTTCCAGCTGCTACTAATGATTTTCCCAATGAAACAGCTGTGTTTATGGGACACTCTCATACTGTGATGTCTGGGTTACAAAATGTTCAATGCGTTTCTCCCTGTGACAAACTCCAAAAAAACATTCAGGCATTTTTGTCTTGTTTAGATCTCCAGTTACCTGTTGGATTTAATGTGTGATAGAAAACTGACATGACTTTATCCAAGTATAGCTGAAAGAAGCCCAAATAAACTTCAGTCAAGAATGAAATCCTTCCTTGTTTTTGTGACATTCACCTGTTCTGACATCAGGTTTTCAGACTCATAGCGTAAGAAAAATCTTGACTGTGTTGGCACAAATCAGGGATAAATTGATCCCAAACCTATGTCCCCTCACAACTGGCTGTCTTCAGGGTTGCACTACTCCCCCCAGTTCCAGGAATGCTGTATCAGCCTTGAAGTCTTGAATCTTCAGCTTGGTCCCAGCTGCCTCCTGGTTTCCTTATTGGTACTGTATTGTTTTCCAAAGTCAGAGAAAACAAGACAAGTGGGTCTCGCAGAATTTTTGATTCCCCCATAGAGTTATAAAAAAGTTTAAGAATCAGTGCTGTTAGATCAATGCTGGTACTGCTGGAACCCAAATTAGCTTCAGCCCTGTGCAATATGCCAACTAGCAAAGACAAAAAGGGAAGCAATATCTAAGTATGACAATCTTTGCCATCTTTTTTATGTGGAATTCCACTTCAAAGCACCTTTCTTGTTTGTTACAAGATCACTTTTATAAGTATCTACCAAATGTGACTAAAAATGAGTATTTTGTTATTCCTTCATGCCTCTCTTTTCAGCTGCTGAGAATCTTTTATTCCTATTGTCCCTGGCAGCTCTTCAGAATGACACTATACAGTTCTCTCCTTGCTTTTAGCTCCTTATTTTTATTCATTTATTGCTTTAACTTTTTTTTTTCTCATCTTGTGCACCTTATTTTTTTAGTCACCTCCATCACCATTTTTAAGGAGTGAATGAAGGTGTTGAGAGAAGGACTGGACAGGCAGGAGGACCAAGAGGTTGAGTTTAAACCGCTTCTTTTATTCCTGGTGGTGCTGCTTCTAAAAGTAATTTTGGATTACTTTAGGGCAACTCAGACTGAATTGCTCAATCTTCAGAGAAAGTCAAAATTATCCCTCTGTGTAAGGTGCCTCCCACATTAGCAAAAGGCTGGGATTCTTCCTTCCTACTCCTACACGCAAAACTTGATTTTCCTTTCCCAGGTGCCACTGAGGATTAAATCCCCCAAAGTGAGCAATATTTTGTTGGTGTACACCACTGTGTACACTGCTTCTAGGAGAAAGGAAACCCTGATAATTCTATCATAGAGCTTTGATTTGCTATGGTGTTACTCAAACTGGTGTGAAATACAGCAATAAAACAAAGGAAAAATATGTATTCTCCTAAACAAGATGCTTAGACTGCTGCCATGAGAGGAGCTGAGATTAATCCAGTTTTACAAATGTAGGTATACCTGCGAAGTATAAACACATTTAAGTGTCATCTTGTCCTTTAATTTATTACTCCGATGTATTTGTCCTTGGATCCATCCACACAAAATAGAAAAATCAATTGCTGACAGGGTGAAGAACTGCAAGTGCCTATCCCTGCTTTCAACACTCAGCCTTAACTGGGACCTTTCCATGCAGTCAAGTTATCTGGAAACACTGCCCAGATGAAGCTAATTGTCTACAAGAGCCTCTTCTGTAAATATGTGCCTGTCATCCTAAACCACTCCAAAGGATCAGAGGTGTGAAATTCAATATTCATTGGTGTACTGCAGGAGACCCCACAAGATCAGTTGTATTTATTTACAGCAGCCTGTCATTTATTGGCACTGGCAACATTTTACAAGAATAAACAAACTTGAAAAGCAGCCATTTGTAAGAAGAACTTGCAGTGGAATCTACCTTGTGACTAGAAATTCAGGACTATAACACAATAAATCATTCAAACTTCCATGGATGGAATCAGTGAAACATGAAAATTGTTCCATTGGAACTTTCTAGTATGAAGCCTTGGACTGAATCTGAAGGTCCTGTTGGGTTAGGTGCTCTGCAGGAAAAAGGAACTGTGTCTGCCCTCAGCAACAGTCAAGTTAAAGAGAGGAAAGGAAAAAAAAAAAAAAAAAAAAAAAACCACACAAAAAAAAAAAAACACCACCAGAAGGAAAAAGAAGAACCATGGCACAGTTTTTCTTAATTTCCAGACAAGGCTTGCACACTGCTGAAAAGCCTTCTGTCATGGCTTGACTCTGTCCCAGTGCCAGGCACCCACCACAGCTGCTCTCTCACTGCCCTCCACAGCTGGGCAGGGGAAAGGAAGCACAACCAAGGGCTCATGAGTCAAGACTGGGAGAGAGATCTCTCATGAAATACTGTCACAGGAAAAACAGGCTCAACTTCGAGACATGCACTGAATTTATTACACTGACACAATCAGGGCAGGGTAATGAGAAGTAAAACAAAACCTTAAAAACACCTTCCCCCCACCCTTCCCTCCTTCCCAGCTCTACTTCCTCCTCCAGGGCTGCGGAGAGACAGGGAATGGGGGTTTTGGACAGTTCATCACCTGCAGTTCCTTCCACTGCTCAGGGAGAGGAGTCATTCTCCTGTTCCACTATGGGGTCCCTCCCATGGGAGCGAGTCTTCTATGAACTTCCCTGATGTGAATCATCTCAGGAGCATCAGCTCTCTGTGAACTGGACTTCCTAAACCAGGCCAATCTAATATACCTTTTTATATTACTTGTAGTAGCTTCTAAACTATAATAGACACTTTTTTTTTTTTTTAATTGAGACTCTCCTATACTTTGCTTAAATCCTCAAATTGTCCCAGACAAAGGCCTTCAAATAAGTCTGAAATCTGTGAGATTTTCCCAAGGGGAGGCAGAGAAGTTAAGGTATATGAAAAACAAATCTGAAGGGAATTGTACATTTTGCTTTGTTTGTAAAATATTACTTCAACACTGTGCTTATGTTTAGGGACTCTTGGTGAGTTTTATGACCTTGATGAACTTCACCTTTCACCATCACTAATTTCTTTGAGACTACACATGTATTAATATAGTGAACAAAGTAAAAAGTGAATGCAAATATCTTGTAATGTAAAGTCTGGGAGATTTAACAAATCTACATGAGAAACTGTTGGGAGTTCCTCTTTAAGCACTGAGTGATTGATATTTTCTTTTGAGCTGATGATTTCCATCTCTCCTCCAAAATGTGTGTTGCTCTGAGACTCAGAAATCCTCTTCCTTAGCCTGCCAGTGATCCCCACTGTGACCCTGGTGAAAAAGTTTAATTTTTGCTTCATATATATAAATTTAATGCTGTGACTTTGAAAGAAAAATGTGCCATATGAAAGCAAGATATTACTCCTGTTAGATATTTTGACTGCACTGGATTGGATAGAACTAAGAAGAACAGGAAAGTCAGAAAGGAATTCAACAAGTTTGTCTTTTTCTACAAGAATAATTTATCAAATTCTTTCTGTAACTCAGTAACAAGTCTAGGATGCACTTAACTGTGAGCTGCAGCCAAAGCACCAATTTTCTGTTGTTGACTGTGGAGTAACAGATTTCCAAGCAAAGGACAAAAATAGTCAGTGTAAATTTTGGAAATACATTTGGAGAAAAGGGAAATTATATCCCTTCCCAGGACAAGGCATGGCAATTTAATTAGTATTTCTCAAAAAATGGCTTCAGATGCTGATGAAATTTCCCAAGAACTTTAGCCATTTAAATTCTAGATCATTTCCTGCTCCTCCAATTCCATTTGGACCAATTCGGTAAGCTCATAAAAATCTAAATACTGGATTTTAGCCCAGTGTCAGATTTGGCACATCTGCTGGGAAGAACAGGCTAGGAATTCTTTTTCCCCCCTCTCTTGCTATTTTATTAAGGGTCTGTCAGTCATGTTCTCCAAGACTCTAGGAACTTTGGTAGCTATCTCTGTCCTATCTTCTGGTAGTGAATAATCACAGACATGACTTCCACGGAGAAATGGCTGCATGGTTTATGATGTTATAACCTTTTTCTGGCAATGTTATGAAATAAGAGCTGTCCTGTAGTTCAGGAAGTTCTTTTTGTCATTTTTATTTCCTGAGTGATCTCGGTTCTTCAACTTGCCTTTTAAAATATCATCAGCCCCTGAGCCCGAGCTACCCTTCTGCTTTTTAACACAGATGCTCCCAAGGCATAAACAACATAACAGAAATTACAAAAAGGGTTTCAAAAAAGGAAAAAAAACCTGCCAGCAGTGGTGAATGTTGTGTCTTCGATATTCCTAACCCTACAGGAGAAACTTTTTCCAAAAAAAATCTGTGTAATTACTGGCTGCAAAGCTGCCATGAAACCCTTAATCTGCAGCAGAAGCTTGGATGGAATGTTTACACTTTGCCCCAATAAAAATAGTACCACACTCCAAATGATGACTGGGCACCACACAGCGAGGAAATGAAGTGATGAGAACAACAGATATGAAGTACCAATTTCCTGATTAATTTTAATTACACTTAGGAGAAAGCCATGCAAATGACAAATACCTTTATCTTTTTTTTTTTAGTAATTTGTAATCAATCAGTCAGGTAGGTCTGTACTGGAGTAATGTTTTATTGTTGGTGGTGTTATTTACAAGGGCAATCACCCGTCTTTGGAAAGCTGTTTGCCTGAGCTGAAAAATTAATTTTGGTCAAATGGCATTCCAAATTAAAGAAGTCATAATAGAAGTGATCTGCAGCAGAGGCTCTTCTCACAGATATGTCTTAAACAGGGTGGTGACACAAATAAAAATACTGTTTTATACTTCATTAGCAGTCAATTTATAACCCGTGGTGAACATGGTGTCTCGGAGTTTGGTTGTGAAATGAAGTGTTCACTTTCATTTGGTTTGTCACCTTCTGTGAAAACATAAAGGATTAATTAGCTCTTCTCTGGATCTTGCTGCTTGCACCTTTAATAAAGTAAGATCCCAGATTTCAGGGAGCATGGAAATACCGTTTCCAATAGGCTTCTCTTTCAATACTTTTTTTTCTAGATTTTTCATCTCTTGACTCAATGCCTTAAAGAATAACAGCACCGTTGAACATGAAATTAAAAACAAAACAAAAAAAAAACAAAACAAAAAAAAAAAAAAACAAAAAAAAAAAAAAAAAAAAAAAAAAAAAAAACAAAACAAAAAAAACCAGAAAAAGCAGAGAATATACAAGGAAACAAGTAGGTACCCCGACTTTACGCAGCAGTAGGTTAAACACTATAAACATCTATGCTTAATTTTAAAATGCTCAAGGTTTTCAGACACTGTGGTCATAGGTGAGATTCATGTCAAGAGACACAGCTGCACAATGATCCAGGTTGTATACACAAATCTATGGGATTTTAGGGAAAAAATATTGTATCTCTGTCTTTATTATTGGTTTAAATAAGCAACAACAAAAAAATCCCACAAGTATTTCGTTTTTTCCTGTGAGAATATGGGAATGAAAGTGCTCATAGCAGAGCCAAGGAGTGCTCTTTTCATTAACCCAGTGAACATCTAATTTTAGTGAGAATAAAGCTGCCCAAGTTACCAGAAATGTACAAAATTAGAAGTCGAGAGGAATAGGAGCTCACTCAGTTTCAGTTCCTCTTCTTTACAATCTGAAACTGCCTCTGTGGTGTGCTGAGAGAGAACATGTCTAGGCGCATATTTCATAAATTCATGGAAAGAAGCTCAAACAGAAGCAGTCACTGTGTGGGGGGAGTTCTTTCTTTAGTTGGAGCACAAGCAAAATGATTGTGCATTTTGCACAAGCAGGTGGGGCTAGGTGTTTAAGGTGACTTTCCATTAACATGTTGTTTCCAATTGCTCAAAAGCTTCAAACATTTTGACTGTTTGTGCCAAAATTACCAGCCTGGACTAAGTTTATGTGCAAGGGAAGGAAAGGATGAGGTCCCAAAATGTTTCAGCCAAAACCATTGATCTCTTTCTGAGGAAAAATGTTGTTTATCAGTCAAGAAATTAAGAGTTTCCTTCCAGACTTTCTACATTTTGGACTAAGTACATGCAATTTTTCTGTGACAGATGGTTACAAGTATGATGCACACCCCAGCCCATGCATGACCCCTCCACTACCCATCTTCTTAAAATACAAAACACATCCTAAATGCCTCAAATGGGTACCAAATCCTGACCCATGCAGCCATTTCTAAATCTCTTCTCCCAACCACATGCAAGTATTATATTTTCATTTTTTTACTTTTTTAGAAACCTTTGACCTTTTGCTGGTTTAGTAAGCCTGTCTTTCAATGGCTTAAATTTCTCAAATTCTGTTGACTCCATGTTAATGTGTCTGCTGCTGAGGAGCATCAATTAAACCAAAATTAAAAGGCAGGAATGCTGATTTTACTCCTGGCTACATGGAAAGTGCTCTCGGTGTCCGGGTCCATTTGTCCCAGCTGGTAGTGTACAGCATGTCATAAACTTTCAAAGTATTGTTTACCAAACAGTTTTATGATGCATATTAAATCTGAAAAAGACCCAGAAACTCAATTCTAATTTATAAAAATCTGCAACTTGTAATTAGTAGCTTCTTCATACAGTTTACTGCAGTAGAGAATTCATTAAGATTCCTTTAAGTACGGTGTGGTCCAAGGAAGCTTTATTATGGGAAGTGACAAGGATGGTTTTTAATGAGTTGCAATCTGGTAATCTGATTTTTTTTATTTTCTGAAGCGGCTCTCTTCTAATTAGAGCTTAAAGATTTTTCACGCAAACAATCTTTGTTCTTTTTAAATAGAAACTCTGTGTGATTGTGACAATCATCTTTAGATCTCATTTTCTCAAAAGGATATTTGGACATGGCTACATCAGTGCATTTGGGAAGTTTTTATGATTTGCTACCTGAATTATTTCAAAGTTTTCTGGGTTGTTTTATCCCCCTTCTGAGGTTCTATATGCTTTTGAGCTTCCCAGAAAGCTGAAGGGGGAGTTGGTGTGGCTCTAGTTCTGATGTACCACACATGGTTCCTGTACCTGTGAAGGCGAACTCTGGGCTCTAAAGTTTGGGGTTTTTTTCTCACTGGTCCATAGCCTCAGTTTGTCCGTACCAGCAGATTTTGCATTTATCTATGCCCAGTTCCCATTTTATTTATATCCCTATCCCTCAGCCAAGTGCCTTGCAGAGGCACATTAGGTGATAATGTCATCTGCTATGTGGAAATTTCTCATTCTGCAGAACTCTGTTCAGTTTCTAAAAGCTCTCTGCATGTCAGAACTCTTCTAAATGGTAAAAATTTGTTCTCTTTTGAGTAGTTCTAACCATATTCATAAACCCTTCAAGAGCCCAACCACTGAAGAACTATAAATGTGTTGCACTTTCAATTATTTTTAATACTGGGCATGCTGTATTATTCACATCAATGAAAATAAGCAGATGATATATGCATCAAGTGGAGTTTTTCCTGAACTTTGACCACCTGCTTACACTCCCTTTATGAGCTGCATCTCAAGATTATTTGCAGCACTGAAAACCCGTGAAGAGTTTAAAAGCAGCTGGCATATTTGCCTGGCTAAAAAAGCAGCTTCCGAAGTAACACTCCTTCTCTCCATATGTCTCTTTGCTACGATGGCTGAACATTGTGCTCAGCTTTCATGAACTTCCTGGGAATCCTCTAAAGCAAAAAATGGAAACAGACTTCTGAGAAGGAGTAGTGTCCATATATTCATACAAATAAACACAGTCTAGGTGTGTGCACACGCCCTGAGGAGCCTGAGGTATGTATGTGCCTCTCCTGCCTTCAGATTAAATAGGAAAGATTACTGCCGTGAAGGTGTATTTGCAAAACTGCAGCTACAGGAAAGAGGTCACAGAATAAGCAGAGCTGGAAGGGATCAAGGATCACCAAGTCCAGCTCCTGGCTCTGCACAGCACCATTTGTGAGCCCATGTCTGTCAGCTCTCTTTGAGATTCAGGCAGACGCAAACTCTTGTAAGAGAACTTTCTTTTTGAGTTTTGTGTATGTTTATTTTGTGGTAAGAGAGCAAGGGGTTATGAACATCAGTTTCCCCTGTTGCATTCAGAGCTGTTTCCTGAAAATTATTATTTTTGTCTCCTATGCATCAACACAAGATAGTGGCATCTTAACACTTGTTATCTTATTACATCCTGCTAGAGGCTTATGAAGAAGTGACCCTTTGTGTCAGATGTAAAACGAACACAAGGGTCACCAAGGCTTTGCTCCAAATAGTTGCCCTTCCCCTTCCACAGAGAAAGTGCAGTTCTAGCAGCTCACACTGACTCAGATGGTTTGGCTACAAGCAATTCCCCTGCATGCATGGCCTTTTTTACAGAAAATTAGGAAATATTTAAGTACTTTGCTCTCCTAACAAGGTTCCAGATGTGGAAGCGATTTGATTTTGCTTCCTGTCACTGCTGTGCTTCAGACCAGCAGATTTCATCCCTATCTCTAGGGTTACAAGAGGAGGGTTTGTAGGTAGATATTGCAACATTGAGCTTTTGGGAAATCAATAGATACCAGAAATGTAAGCAAATCTCATACCGCAGCCTATCCACATTCTTTTCATTGGCCTGTATGTAATTTTGCCTCTGCTTATCGAGGGGCTGCTTTCTTTGCTGCTGCAAGCTCAGAATTGCCCTGAAAGGAAAACATTTTCTACTCCTACCTTAGACAAAGAGAAGCTTGGAAAATTATGATTCATTTTCTTCCCCCTAAAATTTGCCTTGCAGGTTGAAAATGGGAAAGAGGATGGGCAAGCCTTTATCTCCAAACACAGCAGCTAAAAGCCTCGATGCTCAGCAGAATAGGGGAAGGAAAACAAATGTTTTGGTGTCCCCTGCCTACTTTCCCCTCCCCGTGCACCAAGGAAAAGCTCTAAAAATGGCCTGACCAGCAAAAGGCCTTGCAGGTGGGGAAAGCTCAATGCCCTGTCTCTGTTGTTTTGGCAGCCCTGGCTGAAAGGATCCCTGCTGTGTATGAATACTGCCCCAGCGCGCTGGAATTATCCACCCTTCTCCCCACCAGAAAAGCTGTGAGAACAAAGAACACCTGTCCTGCTACAGTCCTGAATAGGCCAGCTCAGGGTCTGCTTTATGCTAATTTCACCGATAAGTTCCTTTCACAATCCAAGCCCTCTGAACATAAGGCACAGGTAAGATTGGCTGATCTGCCAATTGTCTGTCTCATTGTCAGCGGTGGTGAGCAGAGGATGCCTATAATGCTTTATACCCCGAGGATATTTTTATTGGAAAAACAAAACACATTCTCCCACCAATCTCTTAAATGAAAGAAAGCAGAATGTGTTTGACTCCACTAAATTTATGATAAAATATAAGATCTACTGCCACAGGGGCCTAACAGAAAAGGAGTAGTAGCTAAATAGGATGTGTATAATAAGACATGGAGAAATTAATCTCTAAAGCAGAAAGGCGGGGACAGTGGTAGGATAGAACAAGAGACTGTAGCTTTTGGGAGGCTTTATGGTTAAAAAGCTAAGTGGTGAAGAAGTTCTGTTTGGAAGTTTGATCTTTGATGTGTGAGAGCATTTCAGAGCCTCAACCTTATCCTATCAAGGTGTCTTCAGGCCATAAACTTGGACATGCAGAAGCAGAAGTGCAAATTAAGAAAACATTTATGTTTTTGGCAGTAATGCCTTGCTGAAAGTCAGGTGGAGACGTGACATGGATGCTACGTATAGATGGTAAGGCAAAGTCAGCCAAACCCTACATGGCTAAAAAATTGTGGCTTGGGGAGGTTTCACCTCTTTTTCAGACAGAAGTAACCTCTCGTGGCATATCAAGAGCATTACTTACGTAATTCTGGGGTAAGAAACTTTGTCCCATGAACCTTGGCTTGATAGAGGAGGGAGGGAGTCTGTCTCCACAGAGAAGGAGGAGACTTCAGAGAGGCTCTCACTGCAACCTGCTTGGAAGTGGAGAACGGGATGGTGTTTGCCAAGAGATCACATGGGATAATAATCATAACCAGAGCTGTAGCTGAATATATAATTGTAGCTTTTGTGATTCCTTATTCTGTGCATGTAATTATTTCCTTTAGAAACTCTTTTGATTTGGAGAGATACATGTTAAATTTCAAGCTGAAGAACTTCCTTTATGAAGTAGAACATGGGACCTAAATTACCTAGAGTGATTCACTTTTAGATGAGGATGCTAAACAAACTTGGCAAGTAGCAATGTCAGGATCTTGGTTTTGTTTAAATCGGGAGAAATGATAAAATCAGTGTTGTCAGGGAAGAGTGTGATGTGGATATTGTAGTGACTTACACAGAGCTCTTGTAGAAATTATGTGAGAAGGAGTTAAGGATTGGTATTGCAACTTTGAAAATCAGAAATGAAGGACCCCAAACCTCTGGCTTCCTGCCACTGCTGCCAGCACACAGCTTGCTCACCTGTGGCAGTGTGCAGTCCCATGAGTGAGTAATCTGAGGGGTGTCAAACCCAGCTGTGCCTTGCCAGCCTCTCTGCACATCTGTCCTCCAGCTGTCAGATACAAGAGGCAAGCTGGGGTTTCAGGCTCTGAAAGCATCCCTGAGTTCTATGTCATGAAAAAGATCACATGTACTGCATAAGTGCCACTGGGCTTGGGGAACTAAAAAGCTGCCTACCAGTTTGGCAACAAACCCTCTCCTCTGAAAACGGATTCTCTCAAAAGTGTGCTCAAGGTACCCAGGACCATATGCTGTTCTATGTCATGAAAAAGAGTGTATTGAGCATTTGACTTATACAAAACCTAAAGCAATAAAAAGAAGGGTAGACTTTGAGATATTTGGAAGTCTGGCCTGTTCAGAAAGAAGAGGGGTGGGTTTGAAGAAAAAGTTGATGAGCACCACCTTTTCCCTTGGCTCTCCCACAGCAGCCAATATGATCTACACCTCCCCATCACGAGGTGTGCAATACATACAATTATGGAGAATGTAGAAAAGTCTGGAAAAGAAAATACTACAAATACCTAGTTTTAAAACAAGCATCTTCCTCTATTGTTTCATCCAGTATAAGCAGAGTATTGCATATAGGGATGATTCAAGAGGTACGGGAAAATTTTGGTGGAAAGGAACTGAAGTGAAATGACAGCTTGTAGTCTCTAGTTAAATTGCAAGATTATTATGAAAAAATTAGGAAAATAAGTGAGGTATTAAAAGTTCACTCCAAGATTTTCCTTTGCTGCAGGCTATTGTTTGTAGTCTTCAAATTTTCTTTAAATCTTCTTTGTGTCATAGATTAGTTCAATGTGGATAGCAAGTGCATACTGTGCTCTTCATCCATTAACAGTCTCATTCATTCAGATACCATGTTTGAACAGTACTCAGGAATATATATATATATATATATATACATACACACTGCTTGTTTAAGGGGAGGCTTGTAGGTACTGACTCTAATTTAACTTAATCACTTCCTGCTTTATATTCCTAAGAAGCCTCTTGTGATTAAATAACTGGTAATGACAGTTGGAACTGTATTTATTGAAATAGTGACTCTTAAATAAATGCTGGGTTTTTACATGTTGAAAGTGAGGCTTTCAATTTTATAGTTTCAACTTCTAATGAAAGCAGCACTAGCACTGCATGGCGACAGACTTGTGGTGGCTTTTCCATTCCTATTGCATGTCATAAAAGAAACTGCTGAAGTTAGGTCAAACTAACTATGAATATGAATTTTCATTTGGTGCATGCTTCAAATCAGTGCAAAAATGTTTCCAAGGCAATGGGAGTACCCCAGTCTGCACACATACCTCTGAGCACACAAAGACAAAAACAAACTTTGGAAATATCACCTTTAAAAGAACAGAAGGTTCATCTCCTATTGCTTTATCCCAGACAGATCAGGTCTCACACCTTTTTTTTTTTTTTCTGAGCTATCATAACCAAAGTAAATAGCAAAATCTTCAACAGAGTCCTGAAATGTCTCTGGGACAAGGCAAAAGGACAGGCGAAGGATGGATTTTTAAGCCTTCCTACAGAAGAACTGTGGACAGAGTCCAGCTGGCCCTGTGAAGAATCAGAAAATGAACCTTGATTGCCCAAGTCCCAGCACAAGTCCCTCTATCAGACCATTATTATCAGCTGCCATTTAGGGTGTATTTCCTGCAAGTTTGCAGTTTGTTTCCAGGGTAGATAAAGGCCTGTGTTATTCTTGACAGGTATTCTTAAGTTAGTATCAAATGAATGTATCCTTTTGGACACAGAAGAGTGGATTGGGTGCTTCCTTCATAAGGATTCAGCCTGAAAATAGTTTTGGTGGAGACTTGGTTTAAGGAAGAAGTGATTTTCTGGATGATTGACCCAATTTTAGACATGAGTGGAGCTTTAAAGTAATGGATTTCCTCTGCCTTCTCACTGAAGAAGACTAGTGAACAATCAGCCTTTTTTTAGCAATGCTAAGATTTCATTCATCTGGACTTTTGTTAAGGGACACTTCTGTACAGAGCAGAGGCTATAACACTTTTTTTCCTAAGGATCCCTGACTCTTTCAAGCCTGGTCTAAATTCTATCTATACTAGAATATATATAGGACATTGCTCAGAATATCAGAGCCAGCTTTTAGTGATGGATTAAGCTTTCTCAGTTAGCTGTTAGTTGACTAAATCCAGCCATGTTCTTTCTCATTAGAACAAATGTGGATTCTAGGAAAAATCCTGTTGTTTGCTTGCATCTATAGATGACACAGTCAATCTGTGCTGTTATAAATGTTGACAATATTTTCAGAATTATCCCCTATGAACTGATACAGGTTTGCACTTGAAAAATATTGTTTAGGGGTACATAATCACTGATGGAAAATCTGGGTTCTTTGCAATCAGATTAGACTTGGCAAATGGCGTTTCTGTCAGTTGGCTTCAGCTGGTCCTGGCTCCTCAGAGTCAGAGTTAAAACTGGATTTTTTTGTCCTGGGCACCAGCAGTCTGAATAACTAATACAGAGAAAATTGGGTTTTAGCTAAGTTTCTAGGTCTAGCTAGGTTTTAGCTAAGTTTCTCAGTGCAAATTCACTAACTTAGATATATTCCTGAAAAACAGGCATCTTTTAAAGTGCCTTTTACGTATTTTTCTTCAATACAAGCTACCTTTCTTGAAGCATACTTTAGGGTTTATGCCTAAAATGCTCCTTTCCATTGAGTGCTTGGGAGAAGCTCTTCTGCTTTCAGAGCTTCTGGTTGGATCGATTAATTCCCATGAGCTGATGAGCTGTGACCCATTTCTTGGTTTAAAAAATAAACATATCCTGTACTTGTCAACACTGGTGCTTTTAAAATTTCATGGAATTTTAGACAGCAGGGGCAACAACGCCTGAGTGATGTCATTGGGATGTCCAAGGTCTCCCTTGGAGCCATCACCCTCTGTTGCTGTGCTCGCTGGTGACGTGGATATTAGAGCTGCCTTTTCTCTCTGTCTCAGCATTGTAAATCTGATTTGATTTTTTCTGCTGCCTATCATTTCCCATCAGCAAAAAGAAGAAGAAGAAAGAAGACTGCAACTCCCCCACACATCCACCCCCACAAATTCACAACTGGGCTAGGAGCTGTGTGAAGGAAAAGTGACAGGCTGCAGTTCTGGATTTGAAAATCTTCAAGAAGCTCTCCTGTAATTCCTGTGTAGAAAGCGGTTGTGCACTAAATATAAACCCTTTCAGACAACCTAAGAAGGGAAACAGAGTGCTCGTAGCCAGGAAAATTAAAACCATATGAATTGATAATCTGATGGCAGGTTACCAAATGGTTTCTATCTGTTCAATCTGCATTTGAGACTTAATCTGATTTTGAGTTGGAATGGAGCTTTAGGTGACTCCAGAGGACATACAAGGCCTCATTTTTGGTGAGGTGATGGTGGAGAAGGACTTTATTTTGGACTGTGTTACAGAAATGGCATCCAAGAGAACCTTCTCTCACATGCTCATTCAGACCTGCAGTTCTCCTGAATGTGTGTGGAGACTGGAATAAACTGATCAGTAGGCATCCACTTTGAAACCCATAATTATTTGTTTTTCAGCCCCATTAGTGGTGACAACTGACTTGCTGACAGGTAATGCTATTTATAGACCTTCTTGTATGTATAAATTACTTAGCTCTCATTTTGTTCTTAGTAAAGCTGTTAATATTGATCATTCTTAAAGACCTGGCAAACCATTTTCTTTTGGTTTGTCAGCAATTATTTAATGTGTTATACTCCAGCCAGTGATTATTGCCAAAGAGAAGCCTTCTGACAGAATTTTGGAGTTTGCATTAAAATAAAATTGGCTCAGTTGTTAGTGACTTTTCATGGAAGCTTTAATACATGCCAAGAAAGAAAACTTCTAAGGCATATACAGAAAAGTTGCTGGTATGTAGATTAAATTTTTTTAAATCTGACTGGCAAATTAATCTAGATTTTTCTGTCATCATGCCATCTGCACAATCTCAAATTCTTCTGTCTTTTCAGAAAAAAATCTTTGTAAATTGTCACTTCCACGGGATTTCTACTGTAATGTATTTTCAATCCACACATTTATTCTATGTATATTTAAGAAACTGCTGCTAGTTTTAGCTGTACTCTTCAGAAAACAATGGAAATCGACATACAAAGTGACAAATTTCCAGTCTGACAAAACAGAAGATGTTGAAAGGTTACAGTTTGTAAAAGGAGAATATTCAGAATACCAAATGTGAGCTCTCACATAGCTTTAGCTCCCAGAGGAGCAGTGCTCAGTTGACAACAAAAGGAATGCATAGACAAATGCAGTTTATACTTTGTGGTAGTA
The DNA here is from genome assembly GCF_029207755.1 of Chamaea fasciata. Lineage (NCBI taxonomy): Eukaryota > Metazoa > Chordata > Aves > Passeriformes > Sylviidae > Chamaea > Chamaea fasciata. The sequence goes on from NW_027094090.1 coordinate 52,020,096, forward strand.
AAACCCCACACCTGAGCAGGTGTCTCCATATAGGGAAAGGTTCAATCCCAAAACCTTTTAAAAGGGAAGAACGCTAGAAATTTCTTTGCTCTCCTGATGGTAGTTGGCTCCGTGTCAAGACAAAAACACTGATAAGTCTGTTTACCTGTTCCTCAGAAAAGCAGCTATTCTCTATTGGGCTGTTTGCCAAAAAAACCCACCTACATCATCCAATACTTAAAGAAGAGCAGGAGGCTTCTTAGTGCATTCTCGAGGTATTGTAGCAGGCGTATGGGACCAGTCTCCACACTGTGTTTGGCTTTGTTTTGTGTTTTGTATTATTTTTTTCTTTTATTAAAACCTTTTTGCTTTTTCAAGGCACACTTGACCATGCCATCTCACTATCGATTGAAGCCACTTTCTGTGAGGCACTGAACACCCTCAGGTGTATTGAGAAATTCAACACTTTGTCTGCATAGACCTCTGGCAGGGTGTCAGGCAGGAAGGTGACCCCCTTCTGGCACTCAGCTAAGCAGGAGAACAGACAGCCTGTGGGTGATGGCACAAGGGCACCTTGGCCATGTCACTGGGTTGTGCCTCACCCAGATCAGACCAGCACCTCCCCAAGGTGCTGAAGGGAGTTGTCTTTGCAGGTGGCAGTCATACTCTGCATGAATTGTAAGCTGGGTCAATTATTCTGTTAAACATCTTTTTGTCTTTGTTGATGGAAAAGATTCACTTTGTGCTTTGAGAGCTTCTTCATCCTACAGTATAGGGACGTGTCTGAATATGATTTACTGTCTAAATTGATCCTTTGCCTACACAAAGGATATTTAAGGCAAAAGCATTATTTTTGATCCAAATTACCTTGTGAAAGAGCATATTGTCTTATTGAACTATTTGAGGCACCCAGGATCATTACCTAGGGTGCAAATGTTAAGTCCTTCTTCTCAGCTGAACTACTCCCTGAATTGATGATGGCCAGATCAATTGCAAACAGGATCTTCTAACTCAGGATTGAGCCACCTGGCTGTGAAGATGAAAAAAAAAAATCATTATTGTGACAGCTGCATTAGTAAGATATCTCATAGCATGGACTCATTATGTCTTCTGAGTGTAACAGAGTATAAAGGCGAGGCCATTGTAAAAGTTTCTTTAGGCTTTGAGTTTCAGACAATTAAAATTGTGGGGTGCATTAGTCATGTGGCCTCTGTGAGGCTGTGAAGGGCAGGCTATATATGAAATCTGCATCCCATATTGTCTCCTCTGGGCCTCCTTATTCCCTATTAGGGTATTATGGCAGTTCGTGAGCCGAGGTTGATGGTTGTGGTAAGAGGTAACTTTTGTCTGAGGTAGACAGTAGAAGTGCAGCAGTGGGGCTGAGGAACTGAAATCTGAAATCTCTGGCTTGTCCTGACCCTCTCAGAGGACTGCAAGAATGACAACATTGAACCCAGTGAGTAAAATCAAACTCAGCAAATGCTTCGTTGAAGCTGCTGTCCAACATCTCCTTCCCTGTGGAAAGCTTTTACTTTCTGTGTATCTAATTCTTGCCCTCGGTAGGTGGAATGCTAGAACAATTAAAAGTATGTTGAAATAGTGCAGTAACAGCGGTGAAAACAAATTCCCTCCTCCCAGCCTTCCTGCCATATCAGCTGAGCAAACTGAATTGTGCCAGCTTTGAAACTGGTGCCTCTTCCTGCTCCTCCTTGGAGCATTGGTGAACAGGCCTGGCCAGGAGTTGTGTGCCCTTGCTGGGGAGTCCAGAAACACAGGTTAGGGTATCATTGGTTTAATGCTGCAGGAAGTGGTTGATTGCTTACATGTAATTCAGCTCCATGAGAAAATACCTATTGTTTAGAAGATGTTTCCATTTCCGTGTCAGCATTAATCTATCTTCTTTTCCATGCTGATGAGACAATATGCTAGTTTATCCTGAAAGGAAATAGTCTTGTACAGCTTTAGCCAGAGAGAAAATACTCTTCTTGAATAAGGACTTTTTGGGATTGAATCCCCTTTCTTGTGCTTGATGATAATTTTTCTTATCAATGGCTGAGGATCCCAGACCTGCCTTGTGCAGATAGTGCAATTAAACACTTAAATACTGAAGTCACCACTGCCCAAAACCACTTCATTTCCACTTACCTTCGTTCATTTTCCTATAACTCCCTGCTCCTGTGCTGAAGGAGGCTGTAAGGGTTATTGCTATTTGTTGTTTGTACCCTCAGAAGCCTGATTAAGAATCATGGCACAATCAGAGTATCTGTCCAAATACCATCACAACCATCGCAGTTCCTGCAGGATGGGGTTTCTTCACTGCAGTGCAATGAAATGTAAATCTGCAGGGAAATATTTAAAAATCAGAGGATGTTTGACATTTTCATGGAGGTGCAATACGTGTTTTTAAATTGGTTTATAGTTGTTCCTCATATGCGGAACTCTTTTGCCGCCATCATTTGAAGATTAAGAGAAAATTCAGGAGCAAGTTAATAAGTGCTGCTACCAGAACATATTTCTGGCTGGATGGGTTGATTTCAGAGGTCTTAGACTCCATGACCTGATCTAAATTTACATTGTTGGGCTAACTTTTACTGAGGTATCTTACATCACAGGGGACTAGACTAGTTTTTGATCTGTTCCTGGATTATAATCTGACTGAAATTCAAGGAGCTGTCCTAAGAGCAAGGGCACAGCAAAGGTCATGCCAGACAAAGATGGCCTAAGGTTAGGAAAAGTATACAAGAACAGCACCTGTAGAATGTTAATAAATATTTCATATACCTGTTTTTCTGAAGTTAACCAGGACCAAAAATATATATGCTTGACAGGGTTTTAGACTATTATCAAAGGTCTAGATAATAGCTGCTAGATAAAGCCACAAGTTATCTATCTAAAACCACTATCTTATCTATCTAACATTTTAGTCCATTAAACCTTAGGGTCACCTTATCCTCATAAAAAAATGTCTTGCAGAGTTTGCAGAGAACTTGATATCCAGCAGTAAGAGCCCTTCAGAAAAGATACAAAGAGACAGTAATTTTAAACAACAGATTTGTTGTGATCTTACTGATATCACAGTACTTTGCAGACCAGAAACTAAGACATCTGAGGAGGAGAAAATAACATTCATCATATTTTTTCCCCATAGTCTCTGGCTGTCAAGGTGCTTTAACAGGATTTAAACAGGTAGAGAAATGGGTAGTGGAAAGCGGCTGATTTATGTTTAATCTGCATTTCATACAGGAAATACATGAAGCTTTAGATCTGATTATCCACCAGAATAAAAGGGCTTTTACAGACCATGGGCTGAAAAAGGCTTGGGAATCTGCCTGATTATCTTCCAAACTGTCCTGAACCTAAACACAGCAATCTGGCCTAGATCTGAGTAGAATAGGTGGCAGCTAAAGTTGCTGAAGCAGATTATCTTTGGTAAAGCAATGGGAAACACTGGATATTGTCTGTGTTTTCCCAGTAAGATTCTGTCTTTGTCCCTTGTCCTCCCTGTGTGCCTAAATTTAGACTGTGAGATGCATCCTTGAGAACAGAAATAAATATTGATGGTTGTTTGCATGTGAAGGTCTCATTGATTTTGATGGTATTTAGTGTCACCCTGTGCCATTAAACAGAGTGACTACAAAATTTGGGGTTTGCACATAATTGGTGTAAATTTCAGCGGCTAAGGAAAAATGTCATTTGAAATGAACAGTAACTTTAGCAGGAGTGCTTAGAAAATGTCAACTTCTTGGCTACCCAAAAGAAAGCATTTTGAATATTTCTAATATATGGGAAAAGTTTAAAGAATTCGATATAAGCTAATGAAGAGAAGAGGCTTCAGACTGTGCCCTTGTAGGCTCAGTGGAAAGTAACACTCTCTGGGATTAAAGGAATTGCAGGGCCCATTTTCATTGTTCAACTCACCTCCACTGTGATTTCCAAAGAGCTGCTGGGAGCCTGGCTGCCTGGATTCCCTGAGAAAGGAAGCTCAGGGGAATGCAAGGGGCTGGAAATGCTTGCAACTTTCAGGTACTGGCAGTATGAAACAATGGATAGAAGAGGAAATAAGAGTCATGTAAAAAGAAGAGAAGCAGATGGAAAATGCATTTTTGGGAAGTGGCTGAATAGCTGTGTAGCACAGGTATGGAAAATGGTTTACAGAACAAGTATATGGAAGACTAAATATAGAAAGGAGATGAGATTAATGTTCTGGAAACCAGCTGCAGATGATGTGATGTGCTCTGGACACTCTGTTCTCTCTTCTTGTATCATCCCCCTGGTATCCAGGCACTTAACTGGCAGATGACTCACTGTCTCTTTGTGCTGCAGCTTGCTTCTCAATTAGATAAAGGTAATTCTTTCCACTTTTGGAGTGATGCTGAAAAGGACTGATCTGTAAAGTGCTTTGAAGATACACTAACCTTCACAGAGCCTCTGAAGCCTAGGTTTTAGTTGTGGAGCTGCAGATAATTTTAGTACATTATTGCAGCAACAAAAATGCCTAAGTGCAGTAATTCTAGCCCATGATACATTCTTTTTGATGCTCCAGATACCTGAGATGATATGGAGGCTGGATAAATTGCTAACATAATATCATTGGCTTCACTCACACTTGTTCCACAATGGGGCTCAAAACATTTTTTCTGGTTGGGAATTAAATATCTTTGTTTCCAGTGCAGCTTTCTGAATGCTCTGAAGATAACTTTTTTTTTTTTAGCTGATGTGCTACATAAAACTTCAAGGTTACCATTGCTCTGAGCTACAGTGAAGTAAAATTATTCCGAGTGAGATACAAATTTAAAACTGCACCATTTAATCCAGGTTTGCAGAGCTCACACACCAACTTCAAGTGTCATGCCAGAAAAGGTTTGTCCACAGCTCTTGACCTACAGTCATATCACCTCTCGTGGTGATTCATCTCAGCTTTATTGACATTTTGATGTTGTCATTGGTGCAGAAGATGGGTGTTGCCAGTGAAAAATTCACTAAATCCAGAGAAACTCTGGCAAAAATGTTTTTTATTGACCTCACCCATGCTTGTGTTTAACCTGGACAATGTGACTTTTCTGACCAAGCAAAAAGTTGTCTTCAACCCAGTTAGAAACAAGTTTAAAAAATACAGTGAATCACTAATGTTTTCTGAAACTCTCTTTACCAGCTCTCTGTGTACCTGGTTTCTATCCAAAACAAATGCAAAATCAAAGTAACTGAGTGGGACTGCTTGGAGAAACTCCCTCTTTTTAAAAGAACCACTTCATTGTGCTTCTCTCTAACTTTTAGTGGTTATGTGAAAGCACAAGCTCTGAAAACAGTGTCTGAAGTTGTGACCTTTCTAACATAAAGGCACTCTTCCTAGTCTTGATTTCCTTCCTGCTTGAAAATCTTTCATTGTGTTTTACCAATTTCTCCTTTCCCAGATAAAATGATGCACAATTCTTCATCTTTCTCAATTGAAATTGAATTAACTCTCAGATTTTCTTGTTGTTTTCCAATATTGCTGTCACTTACATGAAAAAATGACAACTAAGTGGTGGTGCTTCCTTTTTTGGCCTTAAGTGCTGGAATGGAAGCTTCAGCTGCAGGAATTTGCTGGAGTACCTTTAAAGAGAAGGTTTGTCCCTTCCAATTTCTCTGTTTAGTTACTAAGTCTAAATATTAGGAACTTCAAGTCTCCTCATTTGTTCGTCAAGAAAAAGGAAAAGAAAACATAGATGCATCTTGCTGTGAGAATGTGACACTTAAAGAAAGTTCAGGTAACCAAAGACTAGAATGGATTATTAGGGCAGCTGCTGCTAAATGTGATTTTATTGTTAATGTAGAAAGACCCTATTCAAAAAAGAACTGTCCATCTTTCGAGACTAGTGCTAAGTCTTCTACAATTCCTTAAAAATGTTACTGGATATTTAGATTTTTTTTCTGCTCTATCTTACAGATTTTTTAAAAATGATCTGAAAAATAATTCAAAAGGGGTTTTTACTTCAAGTGGCTTTTTCTCATTTTAGTATAGTTTATAGAAAGGCTCTTGCTAGCTTAGAGCCTTTCTGATACTCTCTCCTCCTAAGATATCTTGTTAATCAGGTTACATCATATATCCACCGTAATTCCAGCATGCAGATTCCTCTTACAGGACTTGTCTACTCAAGCATTCAGATTTTGGGGCAGATAAAATTCCTAAAATCTGCTAGGAGCCTTGATCTCATCTTTAGTGTATGCTGCTCTCATCTGTGACCTTTTTCATACACTCAAACCCTTTCCTTTGCTCTCTGTATGTGCATGCACTGAATAGAAAACAATAAATCAGATCTCAAATGTCACATTATCAATTTAAGGCAACATCTTATCCATTAACATAGAGAATGAATCCTTTTTCTGTTGCATAACAGGTGAGTTAAAATGAGCAGGCTGTGTCTGAAGATATGTGGTACAGACATGGCACTCAGCTTTTTCCTGTTTATCTTCCAGCTCTGTCTATTAGAATTGCTTTCTCATCAAACAAATGAGGCTTTTACAGATATTAGCAGGAGATGTGCATCTGCTACAAGCCATGTAGAGTCACCTGATTCGATTAGTGTGTTGAATAATGCCTACATGATCTTATTACCTAAACATGCTGCGTCCTTTTTCCTGTACACACATGGTAGCAGCCCCTCTTGGTCCTGGCATTTATGTACAGCATTCTGTAGATAAATGATTTAAATAGTATAGAGTGGCTCATTTAAGCAGGACCATTCTTCAGACATTCAATAAGTGTTAAATACAGTGCTTCTGGGTGTGTGTCTGAATTGCATTTTCCCATGTTACAGAACATGGATCAAAGCTGTTCAAATACTGACAAAGTCCAGAATAACAATCTTAGTTTGCTAAAAAGTGACTGTTTCATTGAATTTTGTTTAAATGAATCATCTTTCATCCCTTTCTGCCACTTCTTGACTATTATACAGCAATCACCCTTAAAATGAGAGTCATTTTAGTCCATATGGTAAATCAAAGCAGTTGGATTATTTAATTTCAAAGCCATTCAATTCCAGAGTTTAAGTAAATTGATATAATTTTAAAAATCCCATTTCCTTGGTCACTGAGGCAAAGTTTTTCACCAGTTTGCTAAATATTATCTACCAGCATTCCTGATTTTGTACAGACTCTGCATGAGATATCTCCAATGAAATTTAGCAAACTCAATTTTTCATGAAATATGTATTTTTCCAAATAGCAAAATCATAAGCCCTTAAACACCTACCTTTTGACATGCAGTCTGAAGCCTGAATTGCAGTGTCTGTGGTACAGTGCCTCACCCCTAGGAAGGTTTCTAGCACTGTTGGACACACAATGATAACAAGAACAAGTGTTTCTTAATACTTATCACAAATTTCATTTTGCAACTTCTCTTTGAAGCAGCCGTTTCCTTCCCATATGAAATACCTGGCTGTGAACAATTTTGGACACGATGTTCGGCATATTTTTCTCCACCTAAAACACTCCCTTCCTGTCTATGACAATTTCTCTTGACAAAGCCCCTGGATTACTTGCCTTGCTATAACTGACATTTAAGGAATGGGGTATGTTGCATTTATAAGGGGAGAAGATTTAGGATTGTAAATCGCTGCAAATAAAATGCTTTCCTGTTAACAGGAGTGAAATGTCTGCTGCAGTTTGTTCAACAGCTGTACTGTATGAGAGGCTTACACTGCAAACAGTAATATTTGTGTCCACGTGTATTATATAATATTCTGTGCCATCAGTAGCCTGCCTGAAAGGAGATTTAAAGGTTTCATAACGTACAAATTTGCCAGTTTGTAATACTAAAGGAAATGTCTCATTCCCTGTTACTTGGTCATTAATTCAACGTATAATTGCTATATATAAGTACTCTAAATTCTTTCTCTATTAGTTGAAAGAAAGAAATTAAATTAAAGCCTTTAAATGATGCCCAGCATCTTGATTAGAGTGGTGAAGCTAGGCTGCTCCACTAAATTAAGAAAATCCATATTTTCTAACTTTCCTTTTTCTCATTTTGTGTAGCATGCCTTGGAGTCCACAGCAAAGGAAGATAGTCCTGTGCATAGGGAAGACGCCTGCTTGGATTTCTCTGTCCATCTGGGCTTGGGTTCTCACTCCACACTTGCAGAGGTCTGAAAGTACATGAGGGTTGTATATTTAGGGGCAATCCCTAGAGTATTTACCTCAAGTATTTACATGCTGAAAGAAATATTCCCTAGCCTCAGGCCAGACTGGGGGGGCCAACAACAATGAAAAACATCTTCTCTCTTCTGGTGGTAGTGAAGAGATGTTCATGGAGGAACACATTACACAGAGAAGTCCACCACTAGCAAGGCAAAAGAATTCAAGCACCTTCAAACTTCTGCTTTTTCCATGTGGTGTGATGTTAGAAATACCTATCCCCAAATGGAATACAGCCTCTAAAAATTCCAGTAGCTGTCACCTAACTGATATTTGCCAGTAATGAACTTTGACAGAAAAAGAAGGTAGGAAATTGCAATGAAAACCGAGGTCTAATATTGTCTTCACTAGAGTGAACTGCTGCTGCTTTTTAATTTCTGACTCATAACATTAATTTTACAAAGTCTTTCCTAATACCTCTATAATTATTTGAAGTCTAATGTTTTCAAAAAAAAAAAAAAGGAGTCCCAAGTTTTGTCCCCTTTGATTGTGTCTGATGGCTGCTTCATACATGCTTCTGAGAACAACATGTGAAGGGTTTTTAGATGGGAAGCAACTCTCAGAATTATGTATTTAAGATTTTTCTCAATTTTTTTTTTCTCAATTCCAATGCAACAACAACTCTCTTCCCCTGTTTCTTTTAGTGTATTTGTGTGGAGTTACACAACTCAAATTTCAAAAACATCATGCTTTTAGAAAGCTGATCTTCCATGGTTTCACCAAAAACATTTGGGCTTTAATGGCTAACTCTTTGCTAGTATTATTCTTTTACCTGACTGGGAGGTCCAAAATTGTGGTGAGAAAGCATGGAAAGTTCAGCAGTTAATCCATGAAACTCTTGAATAATTCATTGAAGATAAGCCCTTTAAACTCTGATTGAAGTTGTTAATAATGATGAGTAGTTCATTCTGAAGACTTCTGTTTCTTGTGCCTAATGTAAAGTAGAAGTAGGATAAACTCACTACAGTCATGTTTCATCTGTAAAATTATTTCACCTACAGGAAAATGATTTTTTCTTATCTTCCAGTCTCTTTTCATCTGTTTCAGGAAGTACTAGATGTTTAAAAGTCGCTACCATCCTACATGGGTATGTTACTGAAAAAAGACATTTGACTGAAGGATATTCACAATATTTCATTGGAGCAGGCAGTATCATATGAAAAGCTTTCCTCATGATATTGCTCTTTCCCTCAAATAAGCTCTTCTCAAATATTATGAACGTAAACATCCAGCTCTGGGAAATACAGGATTCTTTTCCTGCAGACATCAGAAATAAGTGCCAAGTAAATTTCTTAAAATTCTTGCCCAAGTAGAGACTTCCCATATTAAAGGAATGAGAAGTACAGTGTGGCCCTCAAACATGGAGAGCTCCAGGGTTCAAGGAAATTACCTTCTTCCTGGTACTGTTTGCAATTTTGTGTGGGGAATAAATGGAAAAATTTATGTTTTATTAACCACTGATAGCGGGAAATGGTCCTTCAGCATCCTTAGCAGAGGACCTGGGAGAAACGAAATTTTAATGAGGTAGAAGTGGGTTTTAGCAAATTGCTGGAAAATTATTTTTTTTAAAAAAATCATCCTGGAATGTGTTAATCTTTTAATTATACTTTCCAAAATATCAGAGTGAGATGTCCAGGGTGATAGTCACAGAATTGCTGGAGCAATACAAGTGTTTATCCACAGCTCTGCTTCATAGCCTAGAGCTCATGCTTTGCTCAGCTGCATTACATTCAGGCTTACAAAACCCGTGCTATCCATTAGGGCATGGAATGCCCTAACAAAATATAAATCCTGTCTTGAAAGTTAAGTCTTTTGCTGATCTTGAAACCTAGAATAAATTAGAGTGAAAGAGAACTCATGAGAACTCTAGTCCAAACTCCTGCTCGAAACACTGTCAGAACTTTTTGGAGCTTAATCCAGTCAGATCTTGAAAGTCTACAAAGACTACACAGTCTAAAGTTTATATCAGTAATTATATTTAGTTAGTGAGGGACCAAAATTCAGGTGACTGAACCACAGGCAAGTGTCTTAACTTTCTGATCAGGAAGTTATCCTAATGCTTTAAGGACAACACCTGTAGACATTTGCCATATAAAGGGAAGTAGTTGTGAGAAGAAGGAATAAATTAGAGCTCTCCTCTGTAGAGATGGAAATACAGACACTGGTCCTGGAGAAAGTGAGAGTTCCTGCTGGACAGGTGCATACTCCAGCATTTTTAGGATGTATTTAAACAACTTTCCACCCTTTCCTCTGCTCTTAAAAGTGCTCACTGGAATCTATCTGAAAGGAACACTACATTGTGCGAAAACGCTTCTCCAGCGTGGCCCAGGAACAAATAAAGCAAATATTTCAGCGCTGCTGCCGAGTGAATTTCAGATAACTGTGGGTTGTATTTGAGATGCTGAAAATAAGCAACAGCAGGCAGGGGAAGTGGAGCCCGAGCTCTGGGGTTTATCAGAGGTGAGCTGCCTTCAGGAACTCGCTGGCTACCCGGTGCTCACTGCTGGCAGAGGTCATGGCTCTTCTCTGGAATGTGCTGCTGGATTAACTGAGGGGTTACTGTGAAAATGCAGTATGCATACTGAAGAAACATGGCTATGTGAATTAACTTCACAGTTCCTCATCTTTATGTCATCACAGGTGGTTCTGTTGATTTGATTTCTGCTTTAAGTGGGTTTCTGTGTGGAGCAAACTTTGTTTCCAGAATCTTTTAAACTTCTGCAGGGCTTTATTTCATAATCTTTTTATGCCTCAAACACCCTTATTAAATTCAAAGGCCTAAAGGTTTCTCTTTAATAGTCAAGGCTATGGCAGTCTGAATTTCCTAATGATAAAATCAAACTTCTTTCTGACAGATACCCCTGCAACAAATTGTTCTGCACACGATGCTGTAGAGAGCAAAAGGGAGGGATGTCATGGGGGAGCTGACCAGGCTCTACCAGGCTACTTGGCTTTATTAAGTGCTTAGTGACATCAGGTGTCACTAAAAGTGTCATCTTGCTTCTATAATGTACACTTATATGGCAGCCATTACAAATGATCATAAGGCTATTTATTGACACCCAGCAGAAAACTGAAGTTTCATAACCCATAAAATAGTTAGTATGGCAGGGGAAGATGACAAATGAAGCAGAAAGAAATATTAGATTATTCATAAGTCAAATGACCCCTGAAAGACAGCAGTAAAAACTGTAGAAGATGTTCTAAGGTGATGTGAGGCTTCAGGCAATGTGATTTAGCACATTTAGCAGTGAAAACATGCTGGTTTATGAGCCCTTGGCTGTGTTTTGGCAGGAGGATGGGAGGCATTAACCAGCAGAGACCTGCTCTGCACTGCTGAAAGACAGAGCATTTTGGTGTCTCATCTCAGAGGAGAGAATAAGAGAAGGATTTTTCCTCTGCCATCAGCATCTCACCCGTGTCACAAATTAACTGGGGGGAAGGAGGACTCGCACCATTTGTATTTTAATTTTTGCCACGCCTGTTTTTCTTATGTGAGTCCTTTGGCCCAGTCACACCAAACCTTTTTTTCATTCCAAATAACTCTCAGGTGGATGAACTGATCTAGCATGTGGTTTCATACAGGCTTGTGCGGCCAAGCTGGGGGTAGCCCTTGTCTACCTTTTAACCTCTGAACTTGTAGACTTCATTGTCTTCAGAGCAGCACAATGCACAGGGGAAAAAGAGCACTCCTGTAGCATTTTCTGAGAAATAATATGTCAGTTCTTAGAAATAACTTTGCTTGGAAGAGTGGAAAATGGATACATTAACGTAACTTGAACGAAATGAGTGATATGTGTGTGACTTGTTCTCTAGGTGGCTTGTGTTTTTCCATCCCAATGTTCGGTCTGTAATGTGAGTTTAAAGTAGTGCACCATGTTGCTTTCATGTTTTCTTGGTTTTTTGTTTTGTGTTTTTGTTGTTGTTGTTGTTGTTGTTTGTCAGTCTGTCTCCCTTGCTCAGTTTAAAGCAGCACTATTTTTGCACAGTGTTTTGTCAGATGCTGTACAAATGCCATGGAGAAGTCCCACTCTTAAGGAGCCTTTGCAACATTTCAGAGAACAACCCAATAATTGCTCTGCCAAGTCACTTTTGTAACCTTCAATCAGCAAATCTCAAAGAGATGCTGCTTACATATGATGAAATTGAAACTACTTTGTTTCCTATTATCTCTGCCCTAAAACTTAGGTTTAATTAGGTTTCTGCTCTTAAGGTTTTACAGAAAGGCTGAAAAGTGTAAATCAAATGTAACCAGTTCACATAGTTAATAGTGGGTACTAAGAGAATATCACCAAGGAAATATGAATTCCTTATGCACCTACAAAAACTACAAGTAAAACTGGCAAAAATCCCAAATATAATCGTTAATTGTTCTAGGATTCAACTGCACAGAAAGTGCAGTGTGAAGGTGTGAAATTTTAGCTTTAAGTTCAAGAGCCAATTCTAAAAGAAATAATTATATGGCTACAGTGTGAACATTCTTTTGCCAATAAAAAACTATTATGATGCAGGGGAGGGGGCATACTGGGCTCCCTTTATTTTTGATTTAAGGGTAATACAGGCATCCATATTCAAACACATATTCAAAGTTCAATCTGCTATGAAGGGAAAAGTGGTCTGTATGTCTCTAACTATACTTGTATCATTATCCAAAATTATAGGCCAAAAAAGGCCCAGGAAAAGTGGCAGTTTGATATCTCACCTTGCTGGCATCAGTAAGAATTCTTTCTTTTTGTTCTTCAGGAAGGAAGACAAGGAAAACAATTTATAAGTACATCCAGGGATCTTTTTTCTATAAAAAGACTTTAGTGTTCATAGCGAAAATCACTGAATTATAATCAGTCTTTACTACTTGTCTCTGTTTTAGACACTTTACTGTAAAAACTCATCCCATAAAATGCAATATTTATTTAATTCGACACAATTATGTGTGGATAAAATTTAAATAGGACTGTTGTCATTTTAATTTAAAATCTTTGGCAGGCAATTCAGTTTAATGGTAGTTGATTAATAAAAGAAAAATGTTCTCTAGATTCATAAATCAACTCAACGTTCAATTTATTCAAAACACTGAATTAGGCACTCTGCTAGGGCACTGGAGAAGAAAAAAATACATTGCTTTCACTAATAGCTTTTCTGAGTATGCAAATTTTTAGTCAATTGTAAATGGCTTTGCAGAAAGGAGGCTGGTGTAGAAATTTAAAAAATAAAAGATCCAACAGTGTTCAGGTAGTGAACGAGTCTATCTCCACTCCTGCCTCTTTAGGTTTTTGTATAAAACAAATTATTCTGACACCTAGTGAGGAAAATTTCGAATTGCCCAATCTAAAACCAGAAGCATTACTACTGTTTGGTGTGAAATGATTTCTTCTTGAAATTAATGACTGTTACTGGTGGATATCACAGAGGGAAGGGATTCCCTGGCATTTTTGACTGGCTATACCATAACGCCTATTAGCAAGCTTTTGAAGAATGAGCAAAAGTAGTCTTCAGATTTAAAGCTGTTAAACTATTTAATGTTCGGCTCCAATCCCACAGGACTGGTTACTCTGTAAACAAGAGGGAAAACTCTTGCAAGTCTGTCAGAACTCTGATGTCAGTCCAACTGCTTGAGGTTCTGCTTCAGTCCTTGGTTGGTGCCCCTTGTTGTGCGCCTGGCTGTGCACCATATGTGGAGTGTCTTGTTTCAGAAACGCTCTTCACCTTGTGCCCAAATTCAGCTGTGCCTTAGGGCCCTTGCTGTCCAATCCAAGGAGTTTCTACAGTGATCACATTCCCTGCCTCTCTGGAGTTCCAGGAGCTCCCAGCAGTGTGAGTTGTTCCAAGCAAACCTCTCAAGGACAAGGCACTGGGTTTTGGAGCAGGCCCAGTTTCACCTGGAAGATGCCTGACTGAGTCTTCTGTTGTCATTTCTCATTCCCCCTGCCCGAGTTTTGGGGAGGGTGAGAGGAACCTGGCTCCTCATCCCTGCAGGATGCCTGGTGATGGGCTCCGAGGAGGTGCTGGCAGATCCAGGCACTGCAGAAACACTGGCACAGCTCACTTCTGTATCCTGCAAAGGTGAAGGGAACTATTGCAAGAGTGGAGCCAACCTCCCTTTTTCCAAATGGCTCCTCTCAGTAGGCTTTCCTTGGAAACTGCTACTAGCAGTAAAACTTTGGATTGCCTCTAATTAGGCAATCTTTCCTCCTTATCTTCTAGGACAAGGATAAGACCTCCACAGTGGATTGTTTGGTATTTGTTGTGCCTCCTGGGACAGCCTCCTCTGCTGGACGAGGATGTGGAGACCAAAGCAATCCTTGAGGTCTTCTGAAGTTTTGTTTCAGCCTCTGAAAGCCTGCTGAAATTTTCTGTGTGTGAAACACATGTCGAGTGAGGGTCAGTGCTGTTCTGAACACCAGATAAGCACAGCAGCATCTCCTGACACTTTCTGGAAATGCTGGAGGACGTGGCAGATCCGTGCTGTGGCACTTTGAGGGTGTGTCTGGCCCTGCCATATGTGTCCTGGCTCCCTTGGCCAGCCCCTCTTTAACCCCTCCAAAACAAGGCCAGAGTGACCACAAGTCAGGGTTTCTCAACTCTCAGATACTGAAACCTGTAAAAGTTTTTTAAAAAGCCATACTTTGGTTAATGTTTTGCAGTCCTGCACTAATGCCAGGGTGCTGGAGTAATGGATGTAAAAGATGTGAATGGATGTTAATAAGTGCAAATCTTTCATATCATCTTGATATTGTGCTGTGTGGAACAATAACGCTGAAAATGGTTTGTCAGTTTGATTAATGTACCTGTTTCTTATACAGCAAACTGCAGGAGTTTGTATTCCTTTAAAGCAAGGTTATAGATGCAAGGGAGTTTAGGGAAAATCTCTATTTTGCTGTTCAAACAAAGTAATATATTTAATAACTACTATCAGACGGTTGACAAGAAGAGTAATCCCTTGATTAAATATTTACCTTTTGAGACTTTATTGTAGAAAGCATCTTAAAGCAACATGTTATGAAAGGACTCTGAAAGAACACTCAAAACCCAGAAAAGAGTAACAATCCTCTTGGACTAATCAAGGGATTTTTAAAACTACAGGTCACAAGATCTTTATAATGGAGTGTACTTTATAAAACTTTCCAAATGATATTTTAAATATAGATTTGAGCTATTTTTTTCTTACATCCTTAAAAATTCTGTTAAACTGTTCTGCATTGCAGCATTTTCAAGATTGCACTGCATCTCAATTCTTCAGGGCCAGGTTTCGTTCAGAATTTAACATTATGTCTACCTTCCCCACTTGCTTTGTTGAATCCAAGTGACACTGCATGAACTTAAATCAGACTGTATGCCAGTGAACAGAATTTTCACCCAGGATGTTTCTATAACAAACAATTCCTTCATTTTAAATCCTTGAATTTTAGCCTTTTTATGAAGCATTTGACAATTAATACAAAATACTTCTGTGGGTTTATTACTACGCAAAATCCTGTACACAACAATAATTTTGACAGTGCTGTTATACTGAGTGTGGCACAGAGTTCAGGATGCTCCCTTTTGTGAATTTTGTGGGAGAACCATCCACACAGCAGCTGCCTCTGAAGCAACACACATCCCTTCCAGAGTCAGAACTCTGAATCTAAAGGAAAAGCAGTCTTCTGAAGCCATTTTAAATAAGGACCAGTTAAAATAGATGACCTCTAGATCCAAATCAATGTGCTCAATGCCACTTGAAAGTCAGCTTGACTTTTGAGAAGTTTGTGAAACTGGGAAGCAGGTGGCTCTGCTGAAAACTTTGTCTTCCAAGTAACATAAGCAGTTCTAGAAGATGTGTCAATTTTCTTCCTCTGTGTGTCAGAAACAAAACATTTAAAACCAATACATGTTATGCTCATATTAATTTCCTAAAACAAAATTATATTAGTTGCAATTTCAGTGAAAATAGACTAGGTCAACATCAAATAAAAGTATAAAATCGAAATTCAGCCTGTTTAAGGCTGACTGATCTATCTAGAACATCTTACACAAATATAAATGCATGATAGCTGTCTTTTCCTTCAGGATTTGTTTGTGGTCCAAATCGTGTTGTAAAGCATAGGTGAAAGCCTGCTGAAACTAATTTGGGATCCATGAGTTTACAGTCTGATTCCAGTTTGATGTCTCATATAAAATCCTTGTAGATCTTTTCTTCCTAAGTATTATTTTCCAAATGAAATTGTATTCAGTCACAATTACATGTGTTGAGAACGCTGCAAAATGACATCTAGAAAGCGATGCACTCCTTGTTGTCAATATTTGTTGTATGCCAGGCTGACCTTTTGGATGATAATCTTTGTATTTGTGGAGTGAAGAGAGACTGATTTTGTTGCTTTATTCTAATTACACTGCAGTGTAGCAGTACCACATGCTTTTGAAGGGTGTTCAGGAACCGAAATGTCAGTAACACAAACAACTTTCCATCTGCTCCCAATTTAATCTGAATGAGTTTCTGATTTTATAGAAGAAGGTCATTTCTATGACTGGTGAAAGCTGGTAATCAGTTAATCAAAATGCATTGATTGCTCTAATTATTGCATCTTGAATAGGGTTTTTTGTGAACCTTACTCATCCACAATTTAGTTTTGACATGTTTTGCTTTCTATCCCATGCAAATCTATGGTTTTCAAAAAATGTTGACTTCATCAAGTATAACTTCTTTACTGAGGTGTCCTGGGTTGAAGTATATTCTATCACCATCTTCATGAACTGTTGAAACCAGGTGAGGCAGTGCTCCCTGCCTCCTCCACTCTGGCTTATCTTCTGTTAATGGGCCATCAGCACCTTTGCTACACAGCTCACAGATAACCCCCTCCTGGACTACCTCCTGTTAATGGGCCCATCAGGCCTTATCACATGACTCACCATCCCATTGTGGGATGCTCCGCCAAGAGGGAGAAACCAAGCATTCCAGCCTGGATATAAGCTGAGACTCTGAACACCAGAGTGGCGCTTACCCACTGGATTCCCAGAGGACCCGAGCTACCAGACCTTTCTACAGGATCACTGCTTCAGGAAGACCACCTCATCTGGACTGCTTCCATCACTACGCTCAGGTTGTATTCTGACTCTGTCAGTGGTCTTTTGTATTATTGCATCGATTTTATTTTACTTTCTTTCCTTTTTTTTTCCCTATTAAATTGTATCTCTGACTTGGAGCCTCTCATTTGTTTTGCCTTCAAACTACTACATGAGGGTTAGAGCCAGACCCACCAGTGGGTACTAACAATGTTAGACCATCTCATTTATGTTAGTTGGCTGGAAACAAATCAGTAAAATCACTTTGAGCAACTTTGTGCACAGTCAAAGTTGCTGCATGTTACCAGAGAGCTGGTCTTGAGCTGGATATCTCATAGCACACAATGAATATTTCATATAAGCCAGAAACTTCTTAAGCAATTGTACTACAAGATTGACCTGCAGCCTTAGATTTTTGCACATAAGGAATCATAGTTTTGTTATGGTTTTGGTTGTTGCAGCAATACTTGGTCTAGGGGAGAGTGAACAGGAATATATTTGTATTTGATTCTGGTCCATGGAGTCTGAAATCTGTAGTTTTTTATATTTTTATGTAAACAACACTGCTCCATTTCTACATGTTCAAGTTAAATACAAACTTAGGGTACTCTAGTTTCAATAATACTCCAACAAAGAAAACCACTGCAAACAACAACAGAAACACCCCCAAAACAAACAAACAAAAACCCAAACCAAACCAACAAACAAACAAACACAAAAAGGAAAAAACCAAAACAAAACTGTTAACAGCAAAAACCCCAACCAAAATTACCACTCACAGTGCTAAGGAAACACCATGCATACAATTCCAAGATAAACAAGTAAAAAGTCAGTCCAGCTTTGCCTGAGTGCAAATATAAGCCCAAAGGAAACTGATTCCAGATTAAAGTCTTAAGAATATGAACTGTGCTGGATATGCAAGTACCTGAAAACAAATTAGTAAATGGTCACGTCTTCCTTCTGTGGGTTGAAATCTAAGGTTCAGGATTAAAGGTTAGGGATTAAATAGCTAAATAGCACTCACTTTCCAGGTCTTAATATTAAGGAAGCACCATTTTCTAGGAAAAGAGCATATTTGCATAGTAGTTTAATAATGAATGTGAATGTTTTTGCCCAGATGTGCTCAAAAGAAAAGAGCAGTGGCCTTTGGATGAAACATTTAATGATGAAACCTTTAGTACTGAAACAAGAATCTATCATTGTCTAACAAATACAACCAGATAAAATGTGCCACATCTGAAATAATAATTGAGTCCTAAAAGCAGATCAAAATGAGTACTGAAACAATTAGTAGAAACAGAGATTATACCATTTTCCATGACAAAAGTACCTCTATAATTCAATCATCTGTCCATAAAGTACCAACCATGCTGTCAGAAATTGGCTCAGCCATGAGCTGGGGGGAGGTCAGAGTGAAACTCTACCTTGGGGAATGCTCCACAGCAATTGCTCTTTGCTCTTTGAGTATTTTGCCCTG
The DNA here is from genome assembly GCF_029207755.1 of Chamaea fasciata. Lineage (NCBI taxonomy): Eukaryota > Metazoa > Chordata > Aves > Passeriformes > Sylviidae > Chamaea > Chamaea fasciata. The sequence goes on from NW_027094090.1 coordinate 52,038,760, forward strand.
GAAAGCATCATCAAATGTCCCTGATGGTGATGAGACAGGACCTCTGGTCTGACTGGGTAGGACAGTTGGTGAGAACGAGGAACCAGGGCTGATTTTCCTGATTTTAGTAAAGCGGTGTGCCCATTTATGTGATGTCCAAAAGCTGAAGCAGACTTGGGGCTGACAAATTTGCAAAGCTTCATTTGCCCATAGGTTAGTAATGAGAGAATACTGAAGCTATTGTCACCATAGGGTTTACTGCTACTGGAGATAAACCTGTCGGGATTTTGTCCAGACAGAGCTCAAGGAAGGCAATTGGGTAACTGAGAACTGCCTTGGCAGTCTGAGGAATTGCTGTGCCACTGCTTTGTTCTGTGGTGAGTGTGCCCATCCTGGGAAAAGGAAGAAAATCTCTGCTGTGAAGAAGCATACTCTGAGATTGAGACAGACTTCTGACTATTAAGCCAGTGACAAGAACTTCTGCAAAGGTCCAAGTAACTTCTTATGTTGGCAACTTGACAATTTGCTCCAGTCTCGTTGTTTGGTAGATCCTGCAGTGCCTGGGCTCAAGCTACCTACAAACAGAGAGTAGAGGATTAATAAGCAGAGTGTTAATTCTGCCCTGCTCTGGCAAGTCATCCTGGGAGGGAACAGGACCATGGTACATATGGTTTGTCCCAAGCACTGGAGATACCTAATACAAGTTTCTTCTGGCTTCATTTGCAGGCCCTGGATAAAATCTAGAAGCATTTCAAAAATTTTGAAAGTTTGAGAGCTCAAATTTCATGTGCACTCCAAGTCTGGACGATGTGTCCTTTAAGCTACAACATTTCTGCAAGAATGGCCAGACAGATGAAGGGCTGGACCTGTGAAAAAGACTGTGGAAGAGCAGTAAAATAGAAATAAGGTATTGAGTAACAGTCAAAAAATAAATATTTGATATGATAGGATTTTAAATTTCAAAAAAAACTTTCAAACAAGAAGTAGAATTATCTTTTAAACATTTGGAGTCCTGTATGAAAATATGTAGGAAAATATTCTGGACTGACAAAGTGACCCTTTCAGACATGCTCTTGAAGTAACATCAACAATTCAAGGAACTACAATTTTAAAATCAATCTGAGAGAAGAGGTCTAGAAGCAGAAGATTTGGAAATTAATTCTATGAACACCCCTTAAAATGTCCAGTGGTGTGACATCAAGGCAGTTGTTGAAAATAATTGGGAAAATATAGTGGGCTCTGACAGCTCTGATTTAATGTTGTTCCTGAGGCTGGGATTTTGATCTCAGAAAGAAGTGCATCATCTTGGTTTTTCTAGTTTAGGAAGTGTGATTTTATGTATGGCCAGAGAGTCAAGGACTGCAGAAGTCTCCCACATTGAGCCCACATGTGGGTGGATGGTACCAAAAACTCCAGAGTCAAAAAAAAGGTACCTTAACTTCCTTTCTGCCAGTAATAAAAGTATATCTGGATTTTTTAGCTACAATAATTCTTGAGTGAGTTGGCTTAAAACTCCCCCTGCCTCACCCCACTAAAAGATCAAAACCAAGCAACAAAAAGATGGAAACACAACTGCCTTTAGACGTTATATTCTTGAGCTAGGAGAGCTAGTCCTCTCCTACTCTTGGTTCAAGCAGAGATTATACCTTGGACCACAGAAAATCCTCACTGAAAGGCTCTTTGAAATTTAGATATGAATTACTTTCTCAGAAACCCTTTTTCCTTTGTGTGTCTTATGAAAGACAAGCAGGTAGGGGAGTTTTGAGAATGGTGAGGCAGTTCCTGATAGAACAAAAGGCTGACAGTTAACCTCATGCATTAAAGCCCATCTCAGTCCTTTTCCATATAAAAACAGCATTGTCAAAAGATTTACTGTTCCAAAAGCCGTGTTACTATTTTATTGCACACTTTGCCAATTACAAAGACAAGTTTTATTCCTTGTTGCCTGCAAAGGTAAATCTTTTCATCTGCCTGATACTAACAGCCTGTGCTAACTCAAATATTGTCTGACATAAAACACATGTTTGTAAAATACTCACCTGCTCTCCAAACCTGCAGGAGGCCGGGATATTTTAGGGTAAGCAATGGAATCAGCAAACCCTCTTTGTTAGGATTTTTCTGAAGCAGAGGCACTGGGGGGAACGAAGCATTTTTCAACACGAAATCTCAAGGTGAGAACCCTCTAGCAAATGTTGACTGCCCTATTTTTCATTCCTTCTTTTATTAAATGGTGGGTTTTGAGTGAGGAATCAAACACATTTCAATTCCCGTGCCTTAAACAAATGGCAGAAAAGTTTTTAGAAGACCTGCAGTCCATCAGCACTTATTGCCAACAGTTAACACAGTCCTACCTAATTCAGCCAGATTGAATCTTCAGAGCTAAAATATATGAACCAGTTGTTTACTGGTTGACAACATCTGGATGTGAGCCCAGTTGTGCCCAGATGGGCAAGAGGCCAGTGGCACCTGGGCTGTGCCAGCCATGGTGTGGCAGCAGGGCCAGGGCAGTGACTGTCCCCTGTGCTGGGCACTGCTGGGGCCACACCTCAGATCCTGGGGCAGCTCTGGGAACCTCAGCACAGGAAAGACATCGAGGGGCTGGAGCATGTCCAGGGAAGGGAACGGAGCTGGGGAAGGGGCTGGAGCACCAGGAGGGGCTGAGGGAGCTGTGGGGGCTCAGCCTGGAGAAAAGGAGGCTCAGGGGGGACCTTCTGGCTCTGCACAACTCCCTGACAGGAGAGGACAGCCAGGGGGGTCGGGCTCTGCTCCCAGGGAACAAGAGACAGGATGAAACAGCCTCAAGCTGTACCAGGGGAGGTTCAAGTTGGATATTAGAGAAAATTTCTTCATTGAAAGGGCAGCCAGCACTGGAAAAGGGAAGTTGTTGAGGCACCATTACTGAAGTGTTCAAAAAACTCTTGGATGTGGATCTTGAGGAAAAAGTTTAGTGGCAAACATGGTGGTGGTGTTGGGTTGACCATAGGCTTTGGTGTCCTTTGAGGTCTTTTTCAATCATTCATCAGCCTTCTTTATACCTGCATCAGTTTTCTGAGGAACCTGCTGCTGCTCATGGGGCATTTGACAGAATTTAACATTTACCTGCTGGCAGGAAACTATAACAGCAGTCAGATTTTCTTCTACCATATGTATGGATCATAATATTGACTGGCATTGAACACTTACAAATTAATAGGATTGTGTTACAGCAAGAAAAGTTCAATTTAATAGTTAAGACCTTCTCTTTAAGAAGTGCAGCTCAGTCTAAATTCTTCTCTTTCTTTGTGTGTGATCTGTGGTAAAAATTCAGGGAGGGTTTTCCTCAATAATTTTGTATTAGAAAGATACCAAAGTTTTCTGTAGCTACTGATTTGTTTTAAGGGTTTTTTTGCTGTTGCCTTTTAGAGTATTTTCAAGCATCTGCTCTCCTACCTTTGAAATTTATTAGCAAGCTGTAAAAATAAATGAGGGGGAGAATTAATCTCTGATACCCTTGGTATGAGCTTAGAGCACGGGTTTTGAAATGAAGGCTTAATGAGTTCTGGCCCTGACTAAGAGAGGACTCAGAGATAAGCACCTATTTACCAGTATCCTATTACAGAGTTACTGAATGTAATGCTTCTGAAAGAATTCTTGAAGAGTGGACACCAATCTCTGAAGTTGTCCTGTTTATTTAATTTTGAAGTAAGTCCCAATAAGGTACAAGGCCAGTTGGTCCTCAGGCTGGTATTTCTGACAAAATGGGACAGAAGTAGGAGGACAAAACATCTCATCCACATTGCTGTGGGCTGCAGCATTTGGTTCCCATACATCCCCAGTGCTTTTAAACCACTGGAATGGTAAGGGGAATAATACTTTCCTCTGATACTTCCCTTGCATAACAAGTTGACCTTGAAGCAAAGCCTGGTTATTCTCCATGTCTCCCCCTCCTTAAAGCTTTGCTTCAGTCTCACAGTGTTATCATTTCCACATTTCTTTTTATTATGCTTTAAAGCCAATACATCCAATTTACCAGACTTCTCTTGTTTTGTGCAGCCTTGGTGATGCATGAGAGCTGTAAACTTACACCAGCCCAAGCTAAGGCAGTTTTACAGCCTCTGAGTATGGCCAGAGAAAAGCAAAGCAACTGGAGCACTGCAGCGAGTACATCCCACCATTTCACATTCTGGTATGTTGAGGGTTCTCTTAAGTGCACTGATACATGTTAGTTAAAATAATTTACAATTAGTTGATATTCCTTCACCTATAAATAAGCCTTCTTCCCTGAAGAAAAGTGTCTTCTCGAAGGTGTGAAATTGCACTAGTTTTATAATAAAACTGACCTGGGAGGGTTTGTGTGGGGAGACAGCAATTACAGCAATTAATTACTTGGAAAGAGCACTTCCTCCCTCCTGCATTTCCTCATCTAGCTGGTTCACAGTTCATTGTCTTTTTATCTCCTTTATTTAAGTCCTATCCATACATCACTGTTATCTTCCTCCCCTTGCCCACAAAACAAATGAGGGAGCTCCTGTCTCTTAGCAGGGGCATAATTAAGCACCATCAAATAGCACTGCATTTAACAGCAGCTTCAGAAACAGAAATTCCAAGGGTTCAGTGAGAGCATTTGCTGCAAAGAAGAGCTGGTTTCTCCCTCTTTCCCTCCAGCTGCAATTTCCAGTGATAATTGAGGGATGTCTCATTACTTGTCTAGGGTAGAAGAGCTGTTTATGCACTTTCAGGATACACTTCCCTGGGATCACAAGCAGTAACTTGAAAGATAAACTTGGTCCTCAGCTCCCACCACACTGATGGGTTTGAGAATCATCCTGCATGCCTTGGTTCCTTGTTCTTTATTTTCCTGCAGCCTGGATGAGAACCAACCTTTCTGAGAGGAAAGGTGGCCTTAAATTAATATGTGTGTTTAGTTTAGAAGAGTTGTCTCCAAAATAGTTCAATATGATGAAATCAGTGACCTTTACAGCTCCTCTGCTCCATTTCAATAGAGTTGCTCTACAGATAATTTTAAAAATTATGTTCTACATGAACTAGCCTGACTCTTAAGTCCCATTTCTTTTAAGTTTCACCTGAAGCACTTGATCTTTTCTAAATGACATTGGCTTTTAGCGGAACATTTTCCCAGCACAATCTTTGTCATGGCCCTTTTATAGTCAGCATTAGAAATGAAATTACCTGGAACACAATATTTCCTCTACTTCAGAGGCAAGCCATGAGCAATGCAATTACAAGCAATAAAGTATAAATGTATCTTAAAGTGAAACACCATGCACTAGCTCGTTTCTACAGACAGAGAAGGAAAGCTGGCCTTTAGGGTGATGAACACTTTGAAATTTCAGACTTCTTCAAACGTTTCTGTCTAATGCCCTTGGCCAAGTCAGGTGCTGAGTTTATAGATAAAGTAGGAACAATAAGTCATTACACTTCTTCTAGAGAATAACTAAAGAGTGCTAAGGATTATTTGGGGCTTTTTGTGTGTGTTCAAGAAAAGGGTTTTATAATTCAACCTTTAAATTGGAAAGCTGATTTCTTTGAATTAGAAAGCAGAAAGGTAGATTTCTTTCTTTATAAATAAGCAAATGCCAGCCAAAATATGAAAGAATGTTCCAGGGCTATAGGGATTTATGACAAAAAGTTAAAAATTTCCAAATTGCCTGATCTATCAAGTGCCTATTTTGGTTACTATCAAGTAACTCAGAGTTGCAGAGATGTAGATCTACTGTGAGATTAAGGTGATTTCTTTGTCATATGAGTTTCATTCAAAGACTTGAGAAAAACCAAGGTGCTCAACTTCTACACAGGTAAGTATTGAAGGAATTTAAGGCACCTTATCCCTTCTCAAAAAAAAAAAAAAAAGTTAAAAATCAACAAGAAATTTACAGTTTTATCAGTGGTTTAAAATTTTTTAAAAATACTCTCTGGATTTGCATAAATATATAAACAGATGAGATGAAGACTATCAAAGCTGATCTTAAATTCTGATAGGATTTAGTTGTGCTTGTAGTTTTGCTTCCATGTGTTAGACACAGTCTGTTCTATTAGATCTGTTAATCTGTTATTCAGCAGGCTTCTGAAACACATTGGAACTCACAGTAGATTGTGTTTCGCTGTTTTTAAATAACAGCATTTCATTGAAACTGAATCTCTACAAAACCTCAACAATTCATTTGGCTCTGTGTTATGCAGAGCTTGAGAGAACAGGCAAGAATACACCGTTTTCCCTAGTTCATAATCTGTGGTTCTGCTGCTGTAATGTTATTAGGCTCAAAGGCTGCCTGTGATTCCTGCCCTGATCCTTTTGCCCAGTGGAAGAAATTGGAGGGGGATGCTTGACATCACAGATGTGAGTCCTGCAGGGAGCTCTAATTTTTTTCCTGGTTTTCCAGAATTCACAGCTGCAAGCTGTCTGAACAGCTTGTCTGAAAACTCGGGGTGGATCCTTCATTTTATGCTTCCCTGTATAACTACCCATGGTTAGGCCACAAACTCGGGGACAGAGGGTGGAAGAGGGATCTATGCTGAGCTACAGGGCACAGAGAGTTCAGTGAAAACTATGCCAGATCCATCTCCCCTCCACCTATAATTTTCTACTTGAATGAGCCTGTCTGAGCCACTGGAGAGGCCAGGCTTGACCTTGTACACCAAGTACTATGGAATTACCCTGTTGGGAAGGATGGATCTCCCTGCTCCACCCCTCCAAACAAGGGCTCCTGGAATTCTTAAAGTGCCCTGGGAGATGCCATTTTGGACAGACCAGCTATGATGATAACTGTGGCTGGGGTCAGTGCTGGCAGCAGTGCTGGAAGCTACAGCAAGACCTTCTACTGCCCTTGCTGCTCTCCAGTCCCTACCAAAACCTCTTCCCACTGTCCATGCTTTGTAAGTATCTATTTCCATTGAGCTCAGGTGAAATAACAACTTATGGGATAAAAAAATCAATCCAAAATTCTTTGTTCCTCTTTCTCCCCTCTAGGCTCAAAAGGTCCTTTCATTAGGATTGCTTAGCCTAAAATGAATATTAGAACTCTGCTGCCATGTAAGTATTTCCACTTCCTCCCTATGCAGATGTTGAACCACGTGGGTCTCTGCAAAGCCACAAAATCTATCAAATAAATATCAACCTTTCATCAAAGTGAAATGGATTTGCAAGAGGTCTAGAGCAGTTGGAGTGTCTGTTTTGGTTGTTGAATTTATCTCTAGCTATAAGCAGTAGAAACAAACCCTCCCTAAATTTCATACCAGAAGATTATATCAAAACCTAAGAGCTTGGCAGTTCATAAGGATTTAATTAAACATGTTTAGTTGTTTTCCATAATGCATTAGCACAGTGAACTCTGAATCCTCCTTCTTCTCCCAGTGGAAGCTTGGAAGATTTAGTTTGCATCTTTTATCTATCTCTGTTTGTCTGCAGATCAGCCTAGGTCAGTAATGGTATGTGACAAGCTGAATAAAATCTTGCCAGGAGAACTTGAAACATATTTTTACCTCTTCAAGTGATCTCTAAAGCTGCTTATTGATTATATTTCCCTGGTGCTAGAAAAAATGACTATGATAATTTAAGAAAGGAAGAGTACTTTTTGATTCTTTGCATTTTCTCCATGTCTATTGCTAGCCACCTCTTTTCTCAGCAAATGAGTTGCTCTCATTTCTGTGCTGCTAGAAGATACTCAGGTGTATTTTCTAATAGTGTTGGAATGCCCAATTTGTCCACAGATGCCAATCCTTGCCCAAATGGAGTCCCTTTGCCAGTAGGTGGTTTTGTGGCACATGTGGTGAGATAAGACTTTTTTTATCTTGGCTCCTGGTCCTAGTCCAGCTCTGTAGGTTTCTAAAGTCTCATAAAAGCAGGTTTATAATTATTTAATGTTTCTAACTGTCGTTTTCATCCCCTGCAGAAACAGAGAGATGCTGCCTTGTATTGACTTCCCCATGTTGCTATTGTATTCCCAGAAGCTTTCACAGAAATAGCCTTCTCAGAGCAGTATTAAGTAGTAGTGATTATGTGATAGTGTAATGTTGTATTTTGGGAATATCAACTCCCACAGTCTCATCAAAAGATGATGGGCCTCATTATTCTAAGGAATGTGTGGAGTAAGGAATGGCAGGTATTGCAGGGATGAGGACACTGGGATTAGTGCTGAGCCTGTGCTTGCACATTTCTCCAAAAAACTAGAGAGGCAGATGTATATTTTTGATTTTGGGGAGCATTATCTGATGGTTATGGAAAATATTGACATTCCATTTACTTGTACTGTGGCATTAGCTACAGTATAAAAAATGATGTTATAATTAGTATCTGTAGTTATTATATTATCATCATCACCATTGTGTGACATCCAAAAAGCTGCAGCTTTGTCCTTTGTCCCCCTACCCCACGTGTGCAGTAAAAAAACAATTCCCAAAAGTGCTGTGGGAAGTCTGGATGAAAACTTAGTTGCCTATGCATGGCAAGCAACAGGTAGCAGAAAACAGCCTGACTACCCAGGAAAATTAATTTATTTCAATGGATTCATTATTCTGCCTTTTTAAAAAGAGAAGAGGGATTTTGGTGCCCAGCCATACACTGATATTTCCATTTTAGTGCACCAGGCCTGGCCTTCAGATGCAGCTCCAGGAAGACTTGTGTCTTCTACAGCTCCTTCCAGGGTCTGGCAGCCTTTTGCAGAATTCTGGGGCACCCCAAAACAGCACAGGGCATCTCTGTTCTACACTTGAATCATCCCCTGAGGCTGCTAAGCAGTTTATTGTGCAAACTGGAATTAAAACCTGAAGCCCTAATTAATACTGTGGAGTCACTTAGCATCCAGACTTGGGTTCCCTCGTGCTCCATGTCAGGACAGGAGAGGAAGGGTTTGTGGGCACCTCCTCCTCCTCCTCCTATTATTCAGCATGTTCCCCACTCAGGGGGTGCCACCTTCCAACCCAGATTCCAGAGGCACGGGATTCTGTGGGAGGAAAATACAATGCAAAAATAGGAAATTGCACTGCAAAGCTTTTATGTTGGTAGCACGAAAGTTTCAGCACGTCAAAGACACCATTATTGCTATTTCTATCCTGCTCCTGGTGAGGCCAGATACGGATCTTCTGGGAGTTTCCAGATGAGGTTTCTGGTAGAATATGAGGGAAGGTGTTGCCTTTTTCCCCCACCCCTCTTTCTTCCTGCCTTTTTTCTTCTTTCTTAAGGTAGCAGGGATGAAAAGAGTACACAGCCTCCACCAAAAAATGGACTTCATGAGCTGTTTCACAACCAAATAATGACAAATGAACACATAGAAGGACCTAAAAGAAAAAAAGACATTCCTTAAATTGATAAAAAACTGTAAAAAATGCAGTCTCCTGAGCAAAAAGTTGTTATCCTTTGTAGCAGGTAGCACATTTTCACAAAAAAAGAGCTGTGTTTAATGTGTAAAAATGAACAGCCTCCTCTGTTGGGATTCTGCAGTCACAATGAGTGGTTGAACACACAGGTAACATGAGGGCAGATTTCTGCCTGATTCCCACCTCTAATTCTTGTTTCTCACCAAGCCCAAAAGTTGTCTGCTTATGCTCTGATTTTGTTACCAGTATCCAAAGGTTTATTTTCAAATCTAAGTTATTTATCAGCCATTCACACATTTTGCCCAATTTTAATCCATATACAAATCAGAGATGCTGAAATTTGGATAAAAAAATTAGAAAAATGTTAAAACATGGTATGATTAAAATTTTGGTATGAAGATATACTTTCCACATGTTTTTGTTCATGTCTGCTCCTTTCTAAAAAGACTTGGCTTTGATGATTGGACACTTTCTGCTGAAAACCATTTCTTAGATGATTTCTTAGCAGGTTTGTTTGTGTTAAGGACACTGTGCAAAGACAAACAGTCACCTACCATCAATATTGAACATTTCATTCAAATAATATGAATGTCTGGTATTAGCCTGAGAAAGTAATTTGCTTTGGAAAATATGGTAGGTTTTTTGACATACCCACTCATTCTACATGGAATAAAAAATAAACCAATTTAACTGACTGAAAAAAATCCATGAAAGCATATTGCACTAATTCTAGTTTATCTGTGAGATTCTTTCCTGTTCTGAGGACTGAAATGATCACATGAATTGACCTGGAAAATATAAGTGAAACAGCTGTGTCCGGTTTCACTCCAAGCTTACTGAGCAAGTGAAATTGCAATGAAATTTTAATCCTTTTTGGGACAAATGAAACAGCTTCCTCAATTTCCATGGATAGAAAACATTAGAAACAGTTCAAAGACCCGTAAAGATTTTTTTATGGCTTTTTCTACTTGAGCAACCTGAGGTTTCTATATAAGATCAGGACATAAAATCTGTAGTGAGATATTATCAAAGACTAGAGCCTAAATAATCTCAAAGTCTATCTAGCCTAAATACACAGTATGTCCTAATATATGCAACATTTTTTTACAGAAGTAAAAAGAAGGCTTTTGATCAGTGACTTACTTGGTATGAATATTGCTGTAAGAAAAGAAGCATGAATATTGTTATATTCTCTCATGCTAGCATGTGTCTCAATATTTTAATATTTTATGTGAAGTCTGTGCAGAATTTGTCCTTTATGGATTAACAAAGACTCAGGTGGAGCTTTTTCAGTCTCCCATTTTGGTTGACTCTGTGAAAAAAAAGCCCCTAAAATAATAAATGTGTGCTTCATCAACCTTAAAATATTTTGATTGCAGAGAGAGGCTGTCAGAAATAATTGAAATACAAGTCGTATGAGCTTTATTCGAATGTACTTTGAGCTCATCTTTGCCCCTACTGAAGTTGGTGACTCCCTGCCAGCACTAACCAGGCAGGGCTAATTGTTGAAACACCTCAAAATATCAACCTAATGCCTAAACAGTGCAGCCTCAACCTCCAGAAATTACATAATCCCTGTGGCACAAAGGAAGTGAAAGGTGCTGTGTTTGTATGAGCTTTCTGTACTGCCGAGTATTGCGGAAATGAAAACACAGGCACTTCAATGGCAGGCAACAGCAGGATCATTTTTTAACCTCCCTATTTCAGTCCTGAAGTTTGGATTGCTGTGACCTGGGGTCTTTGGTTGCTGTTAATGACAAGTGCAGGCAGCCAGAGTTCAATGTGTTGTGGAGTGTGTCGTGTTCAAAATGCTCAGGCAGCGCAAGGACTGCTGAGAAAACTTCCCTGTTTCTTTGGAAACCAGACCTCAGGCAGCTCTGGACACCTAACTCTGGGCTCTTCCTTGGAAATTGTTCCTGGATAAAAGTGAATTTGCTTCTCCTGAGGATTATGTGCTCCCTCTTGCCTGTGCTGGGGTTCAAGGCTCATGTTTGTTAAACTAATGGGGTTCTGCTTAGCTCAAGTGGGTCAGCTGTGAGGGAAACTGCGAATGGAACAGGTGGCTCCAGCATCCACATGTGTGATCCATTCAAAAGAAGAGCCATTCAGGAATATTTTTTTTTAATTAGAATTGTGATTTTGAGCTGTTTGGTTATTCCAGTGAAACACCAGGTTTTGACTAGACAAAGCATAGGGCGGTGCTACCAGTGAAGGACAGCATTTGTGGTAGAGTGGTGAGTTGTGTGGGCTTAAAAAGACTAAAACCAAACTTGAAGTAAGGCATCTCCCTGAGCTCAGCATCACTTCTGGCCAGCACAGAGAGAAGATTCCCTCAACATTGGAAAATCATGCTGCTATTTCAGCATTATTACAAGATGTGTGATCTCCAAGCTTTTTCCAGAAATCTTAAGTGGAGGGAGGGTGCTCCTGAATGCAGGACCCATCTTTACAGTCAGAGAGTCACCTTCTGGGTCCCCTCTGTGTGCAGCCCTTCAGGCAGTGTCAAAACTTGACCCAAAAGAGGGTGGTGAGTGGCTCCAGCCCCATGAACATCCAGAGAGTTGTTACACCCTGTCTCACACCAGCTGTCCCTCAGAAAAGAGACAAGGTGAAGGCAGAACATGGATGGAAAGCCCCTCAAGACCTAGAAACAGAGACAAGCTCAAATTAAAACCTTGGATCTGAACATGGGAAGACCAAAAGAAGAGTACGATGCCAATCTCTTGCACAAATAGTATTTGCTTCTACTTGCTGCTCCCATTTTTTTGCTTTTTACTGGGAAGATTGAAAATCTCTGCTGGCTGAGCTCATGGAAGCCCAGCACCTCACTGCAAAGTGATAACAGCAAAACTGTGACAGCAAAGATGAGCAGGAAAATTACTTTTCCCCTTTTGGCCAGGGATGAAGAGTTATTTTTTAATTCTACAGAGAATGTTGGCTTGATATAGGAGTGTTTGTGGGACAAAGGTGGCAGGAGGGGGAAGAAGAGAGGGAAGGAAGGAGGGAAGTATAAAGAAAATTAACTAATGATGTCCACAATTTCTCTAGCGTCTTAATGAAGCTGCTGATATAATTGACTTGAAGTCTATCTCTTTTTTCTCATATGAGCCACATCAAAGCATCTCTTTTTATGGCATTACTTGCTTACAAAGTACATAAATTATCACTGGCCAACTTCACTTTTATTAAGCAGCAAATATTTCTTCACACTGAAAGCCTTCAGTATATTTGTTGGAGGTTATGCCTAGCAACTAAAGACGTAGATGCAATATTTCACTTTAGTCAACAATGTTAGGCATTGTTGGAGTGTAGGAGTGTGTATAGGCATTTAAAGTCAATAACTATAAAAAATATTTTAAATGGCAATAATAAGTAGCAATGTTCAAATGCGTTCATATAAGAGACGACATCAAAGAAAAGATACTTTTTTTCTAGGATTCGCATAAGGAGCCCATGTCTTTGGTTACAGATATTTGATTATGATCAAAGTTTTGGAAATCTGATACAATCAATGGTGGGTTTTATTAGGCCTTAATTAACCTAAATCTCTAACTTTATCCATATTACTGAAGTTTGCAATTCCTTGTTTTAATATTTTTTTACTTTCCCAGTCACACACTTCACTGTTGCTTTTTCTCCTGTCTTCTAGCTCTAACTAACCATTCTTCAATATTTATCCATTATTCTGCAGCATTTTGTGTGCTGGGCAGGAAAAAACAGTATTCAAAATTCAAATGTATGTGTAGGGAAGGACAGCAAAGAGCATCGGTGTCTGCTTCCAGTGCCACTGGTGACTGGAATTTATCCCTGTCAGCAGATTGTTGATTTTGAGTCATGAGTAGGTTAAAGGTGTCAATATCAGTGTGGTGTTTCTTGGTTTTTTGGCAATTACGGTTTAATCTGAATAGGGGATGCACATAGTTACAGTTCTGGTCAGTACCTCTCCTTGGGGAATTATCAGTTCTCTTTGAAAAGGCTGTAATCCCATAAGATCCATTTTGGCTGCATTCCTAATGTTCCATGGACAGTGGACTCTAAATTAAAAATTTCCATAGGGGAAAGAAATCACAACCCTTGGAATGTGACAGCTCAGAGGCAAAAAAGTAGAGAGAAGTAGATGACCTGGTACATGCAGGATTTCTCCTGCAGTGCTACTGCTGCTTTCTTTGAGGTGCCCAAAATACACAAAACCTGGCCACTCCTCTTTGCATATTGGTCATTTAATCTCCTCTGTCTCCTGAAACTTTCTCTGGGATGGGTTCAAAGAGCCAAGAGCAACCTCCAGGTTTTCTGCAGAGCCAGAATGGCTTCTCAAGTACTTGGACCCTCGCAGCCCAGAGGACCTTTTTGGGCCACCTCACTGCAAAGCTCTTGGTTCTCCTCTCAGCTCTGGAACTGCCCTGTTAAGTCCTGTCCTTCTCTCTCCAACATTTCCAATGCATCTTTTTGCTGTCAGGCCTTTCCAGTCTTTCCTTTGTCAATTTTCTCATTTGGGAAATGCCAGAAGCTGGTGGCTTGTCATGTCTTGACAGTTTTCCAGTGGTTTCTCAGAAATGTAAGAGCTATATGTAGATTCTTGCAGGTCACTCTGGCCTTGTCATAGGTATTGGCTTAAGGTTAAGCACTTAAGATTCAAAAATGCTCGCTGGTCGAAAGGAAAAACAAAATTCAAAGGGTTTGCCAATGGTCAGAGGGTTTTATTAGTAAATAACACACTTGGCATGTTTGTTCCTGACCTACTGTAGGGGCAGTGGGCTTTGGATAAAGGGGCAGGGTGAAGGGAAAAGAGAAATTAGAGGGGTTAATGAAAAGGGAGAAATGAATTAAAGGGAAAGAGGAAATGAGAGGAAGAGAAAGAGAAAAAAGAGAGCCAAAGGGGAAGCAGGCTGCAGGCCAAATTATTGCTTGATTCTGAATGTGACAGTCTGTACAGATGAAAAGAAGAATTGGATTTTTTTTCCTTGCTACTTAATTGTTAAATGGGTCTTAACCTTGGGTGGATTTTGCATTTTAAAAGGCTTTATGTTTATTCATAAAGGTCCCAAGGCTCTTACTAAAGAAGTCCTTTTTTACCCCCATACACCAGTGTCTTTTGTTTTACCTACTGTGGAAAAGGGATACTTGTCCTTGAATTCTTTTATTTCTAAAAATTTTAATACATAAGTTTCAGTTTACATTGGCCTTTTTAGAAAGTTGTCTGATTCAATTCTGAAACTGTAGAATTCTGATCTTAGTTTCCTCATACTGCATCTCAATTAGAGAAATATTCTTTTCTAGGAAATTAACCTTTACTGTCGCTTTTCTGACTGAATCATCAGCAATTATTTTGTCCCTGCAGAGTGTTTTCATGGCTCTCCAGAAATTTATGGGTAACCATCTTAGATGAACACAATCACAGAAAGGGCTTTAATTCTACTTTTTGAAAAATAATTCAGGCGTGCATCACCTAGGAAGGAGTTAATGAGCCTCCGGGGGCTGGGACATGAGCTGGTCACTGTCTGCAGGGGTAGGTAGGGGAGTGAGAGCCCTATGGCAGTGAAAGAAGACTTGGCAACCTGACACTGTTCTGTGGATCCCCTTTTGGTAATTGGGAGGCAACTGTTTTCAAATATGTTCTGCAGGCAGCTAAAAACCAGGGTGTAATTCTTCCTTTTGGCACTTGTGTCACTATGACTTAGTGCTTTCATGAAATTAAGCATCTGTGAGCCCTGTCTTGTGAGTCCTCAGGGAGCAACTTCTCTGTGATGGCAGGGGAGGATGTAGTCATAATCCCTTTTTTTCAGATGAGGTTATAATTCCCATTCTGGTTGGAGGCCCAGCTAGACAGAGGCTTATGAAATCTTTGGAATAATTATCAAGACATATATTCTATATCTAGGAGACAGTAATTCCGGATCATAAAGCTCAAAGAGCATTTAATCCAGCTGTGTTAGACAAGAATGGGATTTATTGGCATAAAACCTGCAATCCCCTTTTTCCCAAACTCCAATTCAGTGCAGCAAAAATAGAGGAAAAGAAAGGAAAATTACTGATGAGCCCTGGTAAATCATAGTGTTGAGGTTTAAAATGTAATCCTGGTTTAACTCCAGTCTCACTGCTGGAGGTTACCACCCTTCCAGTATAGGAACCTGATCTTTTAGCAATTTTCAACATTTTGTCAGAAGCCAGTACCAGATATGAGGATACCAAGCTCTTTACAGAAGCAACTGGTTCTTTTCTGCTGACTTGATTTGGAAGCAACTTTCACCAAGAGGGCTGGGCAGGGAGCTGGGACAACTTAGCAGTAACCTGAACAAGTCCCTGTCCAAGCTATGTGTGTGTCATGAGGCTGCATCTTGCTTTTCTCTTGCACACCCACAGGCCTTGCCACCATGAAGAAACAGAACAGAAAAAAAGATGTAGGAAAAGAAAACCAAGGTTAACCATCTAGCAGAAGTTTCAGTTCTAATTACAATCTTGACAGAAACTCAGGGAGACTTGTTTGAGCTAAGAAAGTTAATGTAACCCTAACTGTGATCCCTGTGACCTTTCAGACTGGGAAAAGAAAACCAAAGGCAGTTTGTCTTCAAAAAGAGAAAAATCTGGCCCCTTTTGAAATTCTGTTGCAGTGAGCAACTGATGTCAGCACATCTGGAGCCAGCCTGCAGTGAGGACAAACCCAGCATGTTATCCATGACAGAATCATGAGATAAAACCCATAACTATTTCAAGCAATTTGTTTTCTTGGTTTTACTGCAGTTTCTCTGGTGAAGGGAGCTTGGAGTACTTTTGTTTGTTTGTTTGTTTTGTTTCTAACTTCTTCAAAAATATTAACAACAACTTTCCTCCTTCATTCTTCCTAGAAGCAATTGTTGCATATTTGGACACTGTAAGGAATCTGGGTCCCACTCAATTTTCAGTGAGACTCAGTCACTTGAATGACCAAACAAATCATGAAATAGGATTTGGGGCCATGCTTCCATACCCACTTACGAAAGGGTTTAACCTGACCACTTCTTCAGTACTGCAATTATTATCTGCTGAAGTTCTATAATCCTGGTATAAATATACATAGTATTATTCAAATACATTTTAAAGGTATGCCAGAAGTATAACTAACTGCATTTCAAGAGCTTGGCCCAAAAGTGGGTAATTTTAGTCATTTTTCGAGGGCTCAGTCAGGACTCAATTAAATTACATTTTCTGGTTTTGCTATTTGTAAGAAAGATAATTTTGGGAAACTCATGGGTATTGAACATTTGAGGCCTGCATGGTAGATTTTGGACATTTTCCCTTTTTGTGACAATAATATTTAAAACTTCAAAACCCAACAAGGAAGTTAGATTGAATACAGCTGTACCTGAAAATCTAGTGGCATAAACCTTTGGCTGGGGTAATTAAACTTAGATGTCAGAGTTCCTATACGGAAATATAGATCTGGAAAAGCAAAATAAACCTCTCTGAAAATGATGATGACAGGCTAAAGACAAAGTATATTTTATGACAGACTTTTCAGAAATTTTGTCACGTAATTTTAAAAAAATTTTCCTTCTCTTCTAACTGACATATTGAAGCATCCATTCAAACATAGTGCCTGATTCCCAAAGGCACACTGCCAAGAATAAGGTTAAACAATGGAGCCACAAGTTGATAACTTCCTCCTGTTTTAAACCTGTTTTCCTGATGCAGTGTTAGATTTCTGTCCATGCTGGGTACTGTGAGCCCGAATTTGATACACAAAAAATAACCAAAATTCGTGTTATCCAGATCGTGAGGTGATAGGAAGACAGTCAGAATTTTCAGATTAAAATTGGCTGGTTTCCCCATAAAATTTGAATGTAAATGGTTTTTACCTTGAAAATATTACGATTTTTGTGGAATAACTGGCAAGATGGTCACCATGACTCAGTGATGTTACATAGTGACAAGAGGAAACAATAATAAACCCCATAATTGAATTCAAAGGCCTGTGTGCTCAAGATTTCCTTATTTGACATTCAATGTTTTAATGGGAATTGTAAAGTGTAAACAACACAATAAAACCAGAAATGAAGAGAAATCAAACTGTCTTTTACCTTTGGCCTCTGGAAATACCCTTTCTGGTTGCAAAGTACTTGTTTTCCTTCTTTTTTTAATTTTTTTTTTTTCCTGTGTCACATAATAGGTAAAGTGTCAGCCTTTGTGTGTGGCAGTGCTGCGTTACCAGGAGATGACAAACTCTGGGTAAGAGAGGAATGTGAGCTGACAGATCACCAGGGTTTCCACTGTGTCCATTCTGCTGAGGCACTCTTGGCTCATCTACAATGTGTTGCTCAGAAGAACACCAGGCAAATTTGTTCCTAAAGTATTATGAGGGAACAGCATGAAATAAAGAAACTAGGAAAAGCACTAGTTTAAATGTTTAATGCAATGTATTTTATACACTCCTGTTATTTACTTGACCTTTACTCCGCCTGGCTCTTAATGTATTTTTAAAAGCTTTTAACAAGCTGCATACAGGACTGGCTGTATCTGCCCACTGCTGACATAAATAGCATGCCTGGGAGTGATAAACTACAAGCTTTCTTTAAGAGCCTTGTAAATGGATGTGTGGCAGAAGCAAGAGTTACTATTAAGCAGCTTTTTCTGAGAAGCCACCCTTTTTCTGCAAGCTTTGTCTCAGTGTTAAAGGGAACCTTTTACAACCTCTTGTGCAGTATCATCTCTACACACTCCTTCAGGGTGTTATTTCTCAGACTACTTATCCTAGTAGAGGCAATAGTTTCAGTCTAAGAGCCTTTTGAGACTGAAATACCTCTGGTAGGTTGCTTAGTGCTGTCACTGTCCAGCAGTGTAGGACATAATTATGGCTCATCTTTCTGTACCCACCTTCCCTCTGCTGTGCAGCAGCAGTAAGTGGTATGAAATGTGTGCAGGATGTGCCAGGAGTTCCCCTTTTTCTGCCCTAAAAGAAGACCTGAACACGTATCTGGCATATTTTGAAAGAGCTGCAAAACATCCTGCCCCAAACGCTTGCAGAAATGACTGGAAGGATCTATAAGCACAAAGGTAATATTGCAGAGCATATATTGAATTTAGCACCTCGATCCTCTTAATGGAGCCCTCTATTGATTTTTAAAGGATCTCTACCTTTTGATATGTTGTATCTGCATCTTTTCATTTGCTGCATGTCCCTAAAGCTGCCGTGGATGGAGAGAAGGAAAAGACCACAGACACAGCAAGGAAATGCTCACTTAAGTAAGATCTGGGAACATTTGTACTTTGTAGAAACAGAATTTTTCTGAAAGGGCTGAGCAGCTTTGACCCAAAGAGTTGGGGGTCCCTGGCACTAACAACCCTCCCCTGGAAATGCGCCTTTTGGAACTGGGCTTATATCACAAAGTGGAAGAATTCTGTGACGGCACACAAAAACCAGTTAAATAATCTAGTAAATTAATAAAGGGTCTGCTGATAGCACCCATAAATGAGGATAAACTGATAATGGAGGTGGGAGGGGGATAGGGAGCTGAGTGCTGCTGGGTTGGGAAGTTCTGTTTCAGAGGGGCACGGCAAAGAGTGTCTGCATTTCCTGTTTGTAAATAGTTCTGGGATAACTCTTCTGGTGGCCCCAAACAGCAAGGAAACAGCAGATGCATGAAATAAACATGGTCTGTCTTGTTAGAAATCACATTTGGCAATGCCTTCCCCCCATACCACCTTGGTGTTGTAAAGTTTGAGTTGTAGCTATGAAGTAAGTCAACAGCACTGGTGGATCACATATTTACAGATCTGCATACTTTTAATCTGACAAAATCCATATCTATGTGGTTGGTTAAGGAGTGATGATTGTAAGACTGTGCTTCATGTTAAATAGAAATAAATGCAGTTAAGGTTCCCTGTGGTTATTTCAGAGAGCCACGGCAGGAAGAACCACCAAGTTCCAAGCTCACCACGGCATATTTTCATTTCAGTTTATCAAACCAGAAGCTGAAACCAGCCTCAGCTCAGGTGCTGGCTGAGGAGCAGTCCAAGTTAACTCAGCTGGAGGATGGACAGCATCTTGGGAGACTCTCTGAGCCCAGAATCCTGTCTGCAGGGATTTAAGGGTGTAAAATGAGTATGCCTGGCTGCTCATTTTTTTATCCATTCATTGTTAGCAGGGCAGCTGAGAGACATAATCAAAAAGGTTTTGAGTACTGGGGCCAAGTGCTGTGCTTTTCCCACCTGGGTCTGTTGGATAGGTTGTGAGAACAGAGCCTAGGGCTGACTACAGCAGGGTTAAGAAAGTGCCCCTGGGTGCAGGACAAAGGAAATTATGATCTCCACAGTGGTGTCTACTGGAGAAAAATGAGTTGTGCATGTAGAAGCTGGCACTACAGAGAGAGACAAATGACAAGAAACTAAATTAAGTTGTCAGAATAATGATGGTGTACTAAAAGGAGAAACCTCCACCATCTCTCTTTCTGCTTATAGCCTGGAGAATTGTGTCTGAAAGGGAACTTGCATTAATGCTTGACAGAGAAACGTTCAACTCAGATTTATGAGATGAATCTGTCAGATTTACATTTGTTTACTGTAAATGGGAAAACAATGTGAAGGGGATATAATGTGATGCAAACATCTGAGAAGGGAAAAATGCAGGGGGGAAAATAACTTCACTCTTGGCAGCAAACATACAATAATGGCTAAATGACTGCCACATTAGTGCAGCAGATTGGGGCCCAGCAGGTGTCACTCAGTCCTGGCCTCTGCTGCAGAGATCAGCAGTCAACCACTTTGGCCCAAGCCTTAGAACAACAACACCCATTTTGGCATTTGACTGCACTGAAACCAGCTCCCAGATGAAATTTGGCACCTCCTCCCTGTGTGCCTCACTTCCCAGGAAACTGAAGACAATGCTGGGAGAGTCCCTCCAGCTGCTGAATTCCAAACCCTTGGGTGGGAGCTCTTCCATGAGGCCCTTTCCAGGCAGGACTGAGCTCAGGGGACTCTGCTGCCAGCCAGGGCATCCTACCACTGTTTAAGGAATTAAAAATGTGCAATGATGCTGTGGTCATGTAAACATGCAACAATATCCAATACTAAAGACATTCTCAACCCTCTTCCTAATTAGTGCCTTAATTAGTTTTCTACTTGCCACCCTCATCAGACTTGCCTCACTAAGCAAATGACCATTTGACTTACTGATAATTCAGATACAAGTCCTGTCAAAATGTCATTGCTATTGGCATCTTCAACATTTCAAGTGTCTGTATCAGTTTCAATTCCAAGGAAAAAATCCTGGTGGCATTTCAATAGTTAAGTGCTCTGACTTGCTACAAATTCCTTCATTGCATTTGCTGCACGGCTGGGTTGATAAAGATAACATGTCTTGTTGTCTTTATGCTTCAGTATCAAATCAACTTCAGATTTTTTGGTAGCTGCTGTCACCAACACACACCTGTTGCTGCAGATGAGACAAAGCAATGCTGCTTTACAGGAGGAAAAGTTCCCCTGCAGGCCAGCTGGAGAGTCTCCTGATCTGTGAATCAAGGGCAGCCTTTTCCCCAGGCACAAGATGAGCTGGCCACCAGCAATGTGCTTTCTACCCATATGAGTTGAGGGGCTGTCTTAAAAATCATGAGTTTGAGAGGCCAGGTCAGATGGAGCAAAATCATCCCTAAGGTGTTATTGCTTGAGAGAAAAATGGAAGTGTCCAGCTCAGATGAGCTCCCACAAGCACATTGTCTTGCAAAATCCTAAGCCACACAGAAGAAACAGTTTAAAAATAATATCATGCTGATGCCAGTCTGAGTCCTTTAAAAACTTAGGACTTAGTGCAATTGAGAGGGGAGGAAAATTTCAATAAAAAGAAGGGAATGCAGCCTGTTTAATAAGCAATGAGACAGACCCTTGCCAAAGAAAATATATAGCCAGTATGAATACAAAAGAAGGAATACAAAAGAAGATAAGGAATATATTTCACTTGATGTCCTTTGACTGCAACCTCTCCTTGCAGTGGAATTATGTTCCTGGGATGTCCAGAGCTCCAAAACTCTCCAGTTTGTGTGCAGGTGAACACAAACTGCACCTGCGTGGCCTGTGCTACCCATGGGTGTGCCCAGTAGTCCCAAAATTCCTGTTGGGAAAACCACCTGAGCAGAGTACAGGGAGAACTGTAGCTCTCCCATAGGTGCCATGTCTTCTGATCATCAGGGTCCTCACCCACCCTGTGTGCTCTGGATGCTTTATGAAACCTTACTGCCAATGTGGACTTTGAAACCAGACTCAAAAGGCTCAGAGTACTTTGTGTAGCTTAGTGGAATTCCCAAAACACAAGGGAATTTTGTCACCACAAAGCATATAAACTCATTAAATAAAAAACATGTATAAACATAAAAATGAAAACAAATGTATGTTAGAGGCAGCACGTTTCTTGTGATACGAATTTCTATATTGTCTTCTTAGTATGAAGAGTATGAAAGAACTAATCACAGGCTGCAGGTGCAGTGTATTCATGGTAGTAACACAGAACTGCAAAGATAAATGTAATAGTTTTAAAATGAGATCATGAAATATAACAATAGGTTTTCATAACATAGGAACAATGCTATAATGTAAATGAAATTAGCATAATTGGACAATTATATCAACTTAAAATTGAACTTGAAAGTAGAGAATATTTTAAACATCCCTAAATCTTGGGAAGAATGATTTTTGGGAGCAATTTCAGCATTTTTTTTAACAACATGTATAGTACTATATAAAATCCCGAGTAAAGAAAATCAGCCAATCATAAGACGTCTCTTGAAACTACAGGTGATGAAAAATTCTGGAAATACATCTTGAACCAAAATGCCAGCGCTTGAGAAAGAAACAAATTATCAACTTCCCAGACTGATGAAAGAAAGGCCAAAAAGAGATCTCTTTTTTCTAAGTGACAGAGTTCCCAGAAGTTTTGTTTTCAGTTCACCAGCTGCTCACTACTCACCAAGGTATTTTAGTTCTAAATATTTAAGGATTTTTGTCTCTCTTTTGCAAAATTAAAATTCTCTCATTGAAGCATTCAAGCTTGCACAAACAGCTCTAATTTGTTACACCTGTTTAGAGCTGTGTTTCACTAATGACTAGAGAAACAGCAAATAACTTCATAATGGGACATAATTTATTACAAGATCATCTACATTGAAATTCTCTCGAAGGAACAGGGTCTCTGTGAGCTATTTTATATGGATTTAATAGAAAGCATACTGTGAAGATTAGTTATCTTCCTCTTTTTGCCATCCTTGTTTAAGAAAGGCTAAAATGTTAAAATCTGTGGAATGTTGACCATAACACCACAGTTGTTGTAAAGGCCATTCCACCTCTTAGTCACAAAATCCAGATGTAATCTGACAAAAGCTTTAACTCTTGCCATTGCTCTTGGTAGGGCACTTCTTGGTGAGCACAGGAATAGTTAATGCATTTCCAGTTAAACATCTCCCTAACACATAACAGTTTTCTTTTAGGAGGTCATAAACAGTAAAATTTACAGAAATTAGTAGCAAAACACATCAAGGTAGGCTTTCTTTCAGAAAGAGATCTCTCTGATTAGAAGACCTCTATGTTCAGAAGAAATAATGAATTATTAAAGAGAGCCTCTGAAAGCAAATGTGGCCTGGAGTGCACCCTGGGGACACAAAAGGGCTTTAATCTCACCTGAAAGCCACAGCTCAGCATTTTGTCAGTGTGAGACTCCTTATCCAAGGATAAATTGATGTTCTGACAGCACTCCTGTGTGTTTTGCTTGTCGGGAGCCACATGTTCAACCTCCTCTGGTTTGTTTGCTTGCTCTGAGAAAAAACAGCTGATTAGGAACTCTGCCAACCCAATGTAGTCTAACTTTGTAGTCTTGGAAAAATATGTTCTTTCAAGGCACTAACAGATGGACATCTAAAAGTATTAGTTACTTTGGGAAAATGAAATTCCAGGCTTAAAAACGATTTAAGGAGGAGCAAACAGCCCTGTTTTTAGAGCTCTTTCTAATTGAAAAGTACCCTCAGCAAAATGTTCACACATCAGTGTGAGTGAAGAGCAGAATATCACACGCAATAAATTGGAACCACAAGCAAAAGGACGTCGCTGCTCTTCTTTTCCTGAAGTTTCTCCCTCTCAGAATGAGGGCATGCTTTCATTCTCCTCCACACAGCAAAGGGTGGTGCTCCAAGTGAGGACTGACACCCTGGGGGTTTTCATTAAAATAATGCAAACACACGTTGATCTCAACCAAACACCTCTCATTTGAAAACGAGTGAGGAAAAGGGGAGATCCCACAGTCCTTCAGCTGTCTAACAAAGCAGAGTACAAAGGCACAGCTTTAATGCCACAAACACAGAGCGAGCTTGGGAGCAGATGCTGCAGTGCAAGATAATTTTCCACAGCTTGGCATGAGGGTGTTAAATTGTTATTGAAGAACTGAAAACAACGAAGTGCTGCAGGATGAGAGAACCATAGGAGATACAAGCCTTTAATTAGTATTTAGCATGGTAAGAATAGCATGGTAAATGCCTTCTAGCCTTCCCCTAGCACATCCAAGCTTGTGTTTAAAATGATTTAATTGTCACCTGTCTGCCGTGCAGCAGCCGCCTCTCTTTTTTCTTTTGTTCATAAATACCTACAGCCTTTTACAGCGTCACCACATTGCTACAGCCAGGATGTCAGCTTGACTTGTTTTGAAGACATTCAGCAGTAACCAGACTTAGGGTACTTTTGATGCATAACCCCCTGTTAACCCTCAAAAGGGAGGGGGGGGGGTGAGGGGAATCCCTGTTTCCAACAAAAACTGTTCTGTAAAACCCAAACGAGGAGTGTTGCTCTGCCTCTCCGCCCCGATGGACTGTGCCAGGGTAACCTGATCCAGCAGCTGCTTCTCCTCTGCCCTTGGCTCTTCCTGGCGAGGGCAGGAGCTGTGAACAGTGAACTGCTGAGGACAGAGTTTTGCTCCGTGCTGAGGGAAGGAGCCTTTTGCAGAATGCCCTCGTACTGAATCATCTGCCTTGCAGCAAAATAACCTGACAGAGCAGCACACAGGTTACACAGCTCAACCAAAGCAGCACTGGCAGCTGGGCATTTTCAAACCCCTAAAGCAAAGTTCATCAGATCAGACACATGAACTTGGGGGATGGTTTTTCATAAGCCACAGCAGCTCTTTGCTGTCTCTTTCCTTTAGAATAATTTTTCTTCACAGACAAATGCCGAGTTCCACAGGTGACATAAGGTTCATAGTTGTAGAAGAAATCTTTTAGGCGCTGCTGCTCTGCCTGGTTCCTGATGATGCTTTGCCAGATACAACTTTAAGATGTTGGTGGTTCCCCTCAGCTCAGCTCTCTCTGTGCATTAGTCGGAGAAAAAAAGAAGATTGTGCCCGACCAGCCCCTCTCAGAAGCCCGTGAAAATCAAGGGTTTCCTTTTCTACACATTTCGGTGGGCTGTGGCTCTGCCTCTCAGAGCCAGTGTTTAATGAAAGCCATTAGCATTTATATGTACCAAGAAAATAGCTGTGCGAGCTTATTGCAGTTACAGCTTATTAAGTGACAGAAGAAGCAATATCGCCCCAACAGTGTTTTCCCTTAGTTCAGTATTCTGACCTAATACAGATTTTTCTCTATAATTTCTGTTTTACAGAGAAATGTACTTTAATGGAGAATAAAATACCTTGTGGATAGAAAGCCGAATTTGCCTTTAGAAGCATGAAGTCTAATTCCTGGTGCTGAGGTTGTCTGCTGAACAGCTTGATGCGCAACTACATCTCACCAGGTGCCCATTCCCATCTGTAAATTTGAAACACTTATATGTTCCCCCTCTGCAGAATGCTCAGAGATAACACTCTAGGAACAGTAGGCTTTGCTTACACGCAGCAGACAACCCTTGTTATCTACTTAATGTTGTTTATCATGAGCAGGGTTAAATAACAAGCATGTTTACAATAACCATATACTTCACTGCCAAAGCTTCTCACCTTTTTGTCCCTTCTCGATCAGTACTTCACAGTGATTTCCTTAAGGGGCTGGGGATTGAGTCCCCAGTGACAGTGGTTCATGCCTACATTTAAACCTTTGCGTTGTCAGTGACTGACACCCTTCAGAGGGCCTCTTCCCTCTGTATTATATAGTGGTGCTTGTTCAAAGGCAGCGCTTGATGATCTTGGAGGTCTTTTTCTACCTTGAAGATTCTATGATCATATTTGGTGCTGTTGATCCATCTTGTGCAGTTAAGGAGCCCCGGAGGAAAGACAGACATGCCTTCTGCTTATGCTCTGAAGAGCTGTAGCAAGTTGGAGAGATCAAAAAATGTGAAACGGCCATCAGCAGGGCAGAACCACTTAAGGGCTTTTTCCTGATGGATTTGTATCTCAGCATCTCATTTATATTAACTATATCAGTGAGCTGAAACGACTTCATGGCACAGAACTTCCTGAAACAGTGGCCAAACTTGACCTTTTTTATTTTTAAAAAAATTTGGTCGTGAACTTCAGTTAAAGCAAAAGACAGGAGGCCAAGAACTACAACTGAGTGTTTTCTCCAGTTAGTACCTGGCCAAAGACTTCTGGCTTTGTGTACACAAGAGCTGCAAACGCCTGCACCTCCTTGTCCTGATGATTAATGCTTTCTCCCCCTGCCTGCAGTCCCTGAGGCGCTTGGTGTCAGCAGAAGAAGACAATACTTCACCAAATAAATCACTGTTTTCTTTACAGGGCAGCTGAGGTTTGTACCCGTTCCCTCTCTGGCCAGCTCAGCACAGCGAGTAATTTTCCAGACCCTGTTTCTGGTCAGTGCATCATGGTGATAACTGGAAGCAATCAATAGCAGCAGTGTCACCACGCCCTGGGGATCGCGTTTGCTTCTTCGGGTCAGCAGCCCAAGTCTCTTATCACCGGAGAATCTGTGAAAGGAAGGCACCAATGGTCACTGGCCAGAATCCAAAGTGAGCTACCAGCTGAGTAAATGACACTCAGCAAAAATGATGGATTTAAAATTTTAAATTTTTGCTCACTCTTCTGTTGTGATTGCTTAGAAATTTGCATATTATTTAAATGAATATCTTAGCAGTTCATACATCAAAAAAATGCTCTTCAGCCAGAGCTTTTGACAAATGGTAACTGCATTTTAACTGAAGCATCCAATGTCATTCAACAGAACCTTGTCACCATTTTTCACGTTCCTACACAAGTGACAAAAAATTATTTTCCCTGTCTGACTTCGAGTGCTTTGCTTTCTTATTTTCTTCCTTCCCTACCTCTTTTTTCCACACCAAAAAAAGGGAGAAGGTTTAGGGAAAGGAGGAAGAAATGTAAAAATGTAAAATCTTTGGTGGGTCATCCTTGGCAAAAGTATATAATGAATTATTCATTTGTTGTATATGACTTTAGAAAAAAATTGTTAGGAGAAGTTACAAGAATTCAAACCAGCTAAAGCTCTTAGACCATTAACAAAAGAACTTTAAAAAGCGAGAAAATTCAAACTGCAGTAGATGAAATGTACCCCAAGTTGTGACCAAGCTTCCTCCTCTCCCGGGTTCTGCAGGCCAGGTGGTTTCCTCCAGCCCTGCTCAGTGTCCACCAGCTTTCTGTGGCTTCTTAGCCCACAGCAAATCCCACATTGGCACCTCCATGGATCCCTGGGGAAACATCTCCCCCCCCCCCCCCCCCCCCCCCCCCCCCACCGAGATGCCCCCTGTGACCTGCTCCTCCCCCGGTGGCTCCTCTTCCCAAGGGCTTCTCTGTGCTCCAGGGGATCTCCCTTCCCTCTCCAGAGACTCAGGCCACGTGGATCAAGTTGTTTCTCAAATATTATGGCAAGGAAAAATGATGCTTTTGGGAAGGCAGAACAGAGGATAAAGCCTGGGAGGTATCAGATAAGGGAAAGGGACAAAATAGTGTGACAGGAGTGAGCAGAAATCTGCATGTGAGAGGCTCGGTTCATCTTTTTTTAGGGTTATTTCCTTTGCCACTTTTTTTTCTTAATATGGTATTTCAGTGAAAATCTTTTAAGTGATGTAGATGTCTTGCATTCTGTTTTGACACATGACAATTTATAACTGCTTTATATTCCTTGTAGATATATTGCCCCTCCATATTTTTCTTTTATCAGTAATTATTCAGAATAAAGGAAACTGGATAGTGTTGAGACATATTTTAAGCACAATGAAGAATTTCTTTTAAATGTAAAAAAAATATATCTGTGTTTTAAAGAGCAAATATCTGTCTGTCTTGTGACTTGGAAATTCTGTGACAAGTTCAGGAGGGTTTTTTCATGATTTCCAACTAATTTATGGCCCAACCTAAACCCATCAGATCTGAGAGCCTTTGCACTGACATTAATGTGCTCTGAGTCAGAACCTTGGGCCTAGATTACATCTCAGTTGTACCAACACCGTGTAGTGCTTAATTAAATAGAGACACTCAAATACACAGTGAGCCACCCACAAGATCCCAGCACAGTAATGAGGGTCTTGATACCAAAAGAAACAATAATTTCAGCTCCAGCTTTCTCAAACAAGCTCTTTTAAGGTTATCCCAAATCTGGGAAGTATTTTTGTTCTTCAAAGTGCTGTTTCAGTCTAGTGTTCAAGACACTACAACGAATTAATTCTTGAGGTTTCTTGGTTTTATTCAGCATTTGTTTTTATATTAAAAAGGGTTTAGAGAGGTAGAAGAAATGCTTCCTTCTGTCTCTGTTATCTGATATGTGTTATACCAATTTACCCTTGCTATGTAAAGTCAAGTCTAATAGGAAAGAAAACAGCCTCACCACAATGAGTGACACTAATTTTAGTGACTAAATTTAAATATGCCTTGTATGTTTCTGCAGGACCCTGCCTTCCTAAGAATTCAGGTATTCACCAAAATTATGTTCTAGAAGCTCATGATCAGTAAAGAGATCAAGGACCACTCAATAAGGAGGAACATGGAATTTGAATTTTTGTTTCTGAACAGGCCTGTATCCACCAGACAGCAAAAAGATCCATCTGGAGAATCCTAAGCCAACAGAGAAACTTTCAGGGTGGTTTCTTAAAAAACTTTTATGCTATTCGTCGTCACTACAGAATATTCAACCCTACATATTCAAAACACTGTAATATATCTTCTTCCTGCTGGCTTCCTTTCCTTACCTCCACTTACCTTATTTTTTAAATTCTAAAAAATTCTATTGAAAAAATTCCACTGGAAACATTTTCTACTGGAAAATGTTCCTGGTAGTATAAATCATGGTCACTGCTTATATAAGCTTCCGTTCCTATTTGCATATTCATAACAAGGCTGAGAAGTAAGGAGCCATTAAAGCCAAAGCTAAATGAGAATACTTCAAATTTATAGGCAAAATAATTTTCAGATCCCTAATAGTATGCAGTCCTTCTTAGCAAGCACTGTTGGTAAATTAGAAATTTACATTAACAGCCTTGCTAATAACTTAATTTCCCACCCTCTACCCAGGAGCTCTGAATCCATAGAGGGAGTTAATTACCTCTTGACTGCAAACAGTGGTTTTGAAAAGGAACTTTGGTCTAGTCAACATTTTCCTGGTTTTGTTTCTCAGTAATTGAAAGGGACAGAGCTTAAGAAGCAAGCACACATTACTGCTAAGATTCCCACAGGGGAAAAAAAAAGCATCTGGGTTTTTTTGATTTAAGTTCAGTCTGTCAAGGAGAAGTGTAAGCTGGAAGCCACAAAATGTTATGCAATTAAAAAAAAAGAAAAAAGAAAAACAAACTAAAAACCAAGAGACATAAGTGGGTTGAACAGTACTTAAAGTGCAATTATATTCTGAGAGGTGACTTTGGGAAAAGTCATGATCTGACTGAAGAGTTCTGCTATTGAGACTCGTTTGAATCCTGTCTTCTTTTAGACTAAAATTATGTGTAATTTTTGAGTCACTCTAAATATATTTATTTTCCTCTCATATAATTCAAGAAATTTACTCAGTGTTTTAAAATGAATGCATTTATATTAAAAAAAATGACGACTGTACCTAAATAAGTAGTGTCAGTTGAAGCCCTAATATTTTCCTGATGTTTTATCTGCCCTTGCACACACAAGTATTTATAAATATATATATTATATATAGTTTATAAATTGTGATTACTGAAGTGGTACAAGGGCCCACATATAAATTGTACATCTTTTATCATATTATCAGCAGAAATATGAGTCTTTTTTTCTTGGCTACAGACAGGTCTTTCTGCATAGCTGAACCCAGCTGAGAGCACAGGCACTGCCAGCAGTGTGGGCAAGGACCTGCAGCTTTCAGGGGGTGTGAGTCAGGGGAGAAATCCTTCTCACACCTGTCCTCCAGCAGAGCAGCCAAGCCATGCACATGCTGAAATTGGGAACTCAGGAACTGCATTAAACTGGGGAGGGTCACCCACACTTCTGAGGACAGTCTCAGATTTGTACAGTTTTTCTAATGTTAATTAATTAGTATATCTGACAAATATTGTCTAGTTAGAAGAGCAGTTGGTTAGGTAATTCGTGCCCCATTGGAGCCCCCCCTACATTTTAGCACTACATTTTATTATGTCTATGATTTATGATGGAAAATAAAGTGTTTTTGCAAGCTAAAAAGCAAAACTGAACAGAATTCAAAGAGGGTGGCATAACATGAAAAAGTGCACCTGCTGTGCTCAAGTGACAAAGAGTTAGAAGCTGTTCAGCTATAAATTAAAATCTGCAAAGCTACAGATACATATAAAAAAGGGGGGGAAAAGGCATGTGTCATCCCAATCCCCTGGTGCTTTTGTGATGCCCTAGGCTGTCTGGGGCATCATAGTGGCAGGAACTCTCCTGGGGTGGCAGCTGGTGCCCGGGTAGGTGGTCTAAGGGCAATCCAAGAACTTCATTAAGTTGAACTTTCTATGTTTGGATAATTTCAATATTAGATGGGATTTTAAAAGCCTAATCTCCCATTCTTTTAACATCATCTTTGAAACAGACTCTCCACTATAAGCTTCAAACTGCTTCGGATGGGGTGAATTGGCACCCCTGAATCTGTCCAAGCAGATGTGTCCAATATATCCCAAATTTTAAAATCCATTTATAATAGAGCATTAAAAAAAAAAAAAAAGAAAAAAGAAAAAAAAAAAGCTGACACCCCTGAATGCAAATAACACTAAAGAGTGAAGTCTTCATACTGCTGAAGGTATTAAACACAATTACAAAGCTCTCGCTAACAGTAACGAAGTAAGTAAGTACAATTATTGGAATTTTTTGGCTTGCACACATGTGCAGGCCTCTCCATCTCCTTTTTAATCAACAACTCAACACTGATGTGTTGGCTTCAGCTTAATTTGGATGTAACAGATTCATCTGAGGAGTAGCTAAGGCAACCAACCAATTGCACGTGCCAAGAAACTGAATTAAATTTTACATCTCGGAGATTCTCAAGTGTTTTAGTATCTTGAACTATCAGACAGCTACAAAAATGCTTTGTAAATAGTACACATCTCTCATTGTAGCCATTTAGTGCATTCCTAAGTTGGCATTGTTATTTTTAATGACAATGGCATAACAATTGTTATTGTTATGAATATTGTTATGAACTGTTTCATTGCAATTTCTATCCAAAGTGTTGCAAAGGCTGTTTAAAGACAGGAATGGAATGTGTCTAAACGTGGTTTCTCAAAATTCAAACAAATGAAGAGACATTTTGCCAAGACATTTGAACCCTACTGTACATAATCTGTTTTATTTTTATGAGAAGGCAATTTAAATCTCTCATATGTATGGTGTGAAATGTTCTCCAGTAAGACATCTCCAAGACTCACATTGTGACCAAAGTCTGGGAAGAACACTTAGCATTAGACAATTAGCACCCAAAGGCTTTGACTCATCACAAAGGGTCTTTGGGCAGCTCTTCCCAAAGTCACAACCCTGAGGCAAAGCTCTTCCAAACCAAACAGAGGTGATGCTGCCTCTGAGGGCTGCAGAGTCCCCTCCTCTGGTCACAGTGGTGGCGGCGAAGGTGTCCTTTTGTGCCATTACAGCCACCCATGAGGGTTCCTTTGAGGGGACCATGTGGGGAGGTTTTCCTGGCTGTACAGACCCGGGGAAGGGAAGGTTGCCCAAAGAGAATTGCCAGAGTACTCCAGGCTTTCCAGCTTTGAGCTGGCCAGCCACAGCAGTCTACAGCCACCCTGTCCCTCCATCCCTCATCCTCGTTTTGTTCTAGCTCCTCTTCTTCACATCCTCCTCCTTACATGTCTCTGATACGTCATATTTCATCCTTACACAGGAAAGGATGTGTGTTTTTAGAAAAAAAAGAAAAAGCCACCTCATTGCCTAAAGAATTTTAGAGATGTGATTTCTTGAGAGCTCTCTTACCTTCTATCCTGACACATCTGTGGGATTGGGGTGCTTGGTGCCTGCACTGTGCAGATATGGCCAGATAAGACCCCTGGGATACAGGGGCAATGCAGGTGCTGGCCCTGTGGACTGTAAATCAAGGGTGATACAATTGATCCATGCACTCCAGAGAGGTATTCCAGCTTGTTCAACTTGCTGTCCCATCTCAGAATAAGTTTATGCCAGCAAACAGTGAAGTGCTACTAAATAAATCACCTGTTGCACACCCAACACTCCCACTTTGCTTCATCCCACTTTCCCCATGAAGGGAGGGATCAAAGCTGAATTTCCAGATTTCCAGATGAAAGGAAGGCCACCTTGCAGGTGGCATCTTCTGTAACAACAGTAACTGTGAGTAGGCTGAAGCCTCCAATTTATCTATCAGCACAGCAGAGCACAGCTACACAAATTGCTGTACTTGCTCACCCCATTTATAACCAGGTAAAGCACCTTTTCCTATTTTCTTCTGTAGACAAAGCCCACTACTGTCCTTCCTGTTTATATGTAGATTTACCTGTTTTGTAGCCCAAATAAGTGAAACAATCCGAATGCAAAAAGAAAAGTTGGTGTAATCATGGGTTTATTGAGTTATTTCCAAGCTGAGCACCACACAATTCATTCTGTTCCTACACCCATCCACAGAGATCCATTATATCTGCTGGCAAATGTCCTAAGCACTCAGGTTCTGTAAGCTTCTCCATGAATTTCTCTGCTTTACTCTGCAGCACTCCCATCTTCTCCCATGATTCTGTGTATCTGGAATGTCAGATTCTGGCCATTCTGGCTCAAAGTCCTTCCATGCATGGCACTGGCAGCCTCTAAGTCAAACACTTCAGTGCTGGAGGAAGAAAGGCTGCACAGTCAGCTGGCATCTTTTCAAAAGATTTTGATGCTGTTAATGTTGAATCTTTTGGCCTGCTCTGCCTGCTGGGTTAGAAGCTTCCCACCCAAATTCATCCCAATGACAGAATTTGTCAGTTCAAGACTGGTCTGGATGAAGCCACCCTGTGACAAACCAGGCTGGGGATTTAAAATACTGCTGTAATTGCAGTGGCTTAGTGTGTCAGGAGAAGACTGTGGTATAGGGTATAATGTGTTTCCCTGTCCAGCTGTCCAGTGACAGGATTGCTCTGTGCCCCTCCTGAACCACACCTGCCTTCACTCTTGCCTGCTCAGAAACACACGGACAGTAGTCACTCATCTCTGTAATCCTCATTGTACTGGAACATTCCTCTCCCCTTCCTCTTCCCTTTCCGTTTTTTACTTTTTTTTTTTTTCTCTTCGTCTTTTTTCTCTTCTTTCTTTATTTTAGTAATTTTCATGCTGTGCTTGTGACTGCATGAATAGGCTATTTTGTGTACATACTACATCATTCCATACAATGACAACAGTGTAATTACAGTGTTCAAGAGGAAACACTGGCTGAGCAGACAAGGCTGTAATAACAGCCTGAGAGCTGTGAGTTTACCCATTCCCTCTGCTTCACCACCATATCTGGGTCTACTCCCAAGAGAAAAAATGTCTTATCAGTCATGTTCACCCTTTCCCAAAGGCAAACAATCAGTATCTCCTGTGATCTAAATCAGACATTTAACCCAACTCAGGAATTTACCAACATAAACAAAAACAATTTCAGCACGATTCAAACAGTAACAAAACAAATTTGTTCATCAACATTATGCTTTCAAAAGCCACACCTGAGCTATATTTACATTTAGATGCTTGTGCAGGTGTTGCACCATATACTTTTATATCACTCTTGCTTCACTTTTAATTGGGACCACGTATATATGACTGTCCTTGAAGGGTTTGAAGGTCCCAGCCCCTCTGATGCTCTCAAAGAGTTAACAGCTCTTGTTAACAGTTGTTGCAGTGCTCTATTATCTTATCTAACAGAAGTCCGTATGGCTATATTTAGTTTAATTGAAGAATGTCCTAGAAGAGGACTAATGACACTTTTCATTATAAATATACCAGTTCACATTCCAAAAAAAATTTGGAATGAAAGAAGAGAGGAAGAAAGTTGACTGGAATGAAAAATTACTTCTGGCAATTAAAACTCTGTAGCATTTTGTTGATATGTATCTTGGATCTAGTCACTTGCTGATATGACCCATCACTCAATTTTTTCATTTAATCATTTGGAAACTAATGACCGAAACCATGCTTACTTCCACTGGATAAGTGTTATTTCCTTCAGTAATCCCACCAAAATGACATTAATTCCCTGTGGAGGCAACGTGTTTACAGTATATTAAAAAATCTGATTTCTAGATGAAAAGGCTTTATATTGACCTGAACCTGTGAGAAGACGTGTTCTCTTCAGGGTAAAAAACACAGCAGAAATCAGGCACACATTTTTTACTGGTGGGAAGTAGCTTTGCAATGTCATTACCAGATTTCAAAACAGGTTTCTTGACCAGTATCATGGAGAAATTCAGGAGGTCGCTGGCCAGCCTCCTGCTCAGGGCCAGCAGATCTCAGGGCACATTTTGATAGGATAAAGGATGAAGCAAAGTTTAATCTACCCATGGGGTGGGAGCTGAATCAGCCCTGAAAAGGAGTATTTTGTTAATGTGGCTCTACTGCTCCAGATTCAGAGCTGAGTGAGGCATCTCATCCTCTCTCTCCGTCATTTTCTAATTCCAGCAGCTGGGAAGAGGAACTCCAGGGAAGTGCTGGTGGAGACACTGCTTGGCACACCTGACCCTGCAGTGTGTCCTCACAGTGACTAAGCCCACACATCTGGGTAAAACACATTAGTGGACCTTGACTGGGAAAAGCTGGGACTGGCTGGTCTTCACAGGTTCAGACATTTTTTATAGCTCCTATAGATGGATATCTGCAAGGCATCATCCTAGGCCTCCTTCAGAGGATACTCTGAAATTGTTGTTTTCATCTTTTTTATTGGTTGTCCTTGAGATGAGAGCCACTTTTCCAGCATTTTGTACTCCTTCTGAACAACACATATTGCTCCCTTCTGTAATAGCCAGGTTTCTGTTCTCAAACCTCATCAATCTTGGGAGAGCTGCCTTAGCTATGTTAGCAGAGCTTGTGCTGCAGGACCAGCTGTGAGGTCCTCCTGTTGTCACCTCATTTATGTACTTGAGGAATGCAGTTCCTGCCCCAGCAGGTGCTTTGCTATTCTGGCTTCACAGATGGAAGCAGCTCCTTCCCCTCCCTGCTCTTAGCAGGGAAATGGATGAAACACAATGAAAACTGGACACTTGGTGATTTCAAAGCCTGCAGCCTTGAAGCTCATGCTGTGAAAATGTCACACGCTTTAATCCTTCAATCTCCATCATCCACAGTGTCACAGTGCAGGAAGCATTGCTGCTCAAAGACTGGCACAGGAGGGCCATGAGTACCACTGATGGTCTCACTGCCTCCTTGCCCCTCCCTGGGCAGCCTTACACAGCTCAACGTGTCCCTCCTTCTTCATGTCACTGCTCAGGTACCAGCTGCCTTTCATTTCATTGTCTAAACAATTAACATATCCAGTCCAGCTCACAGAAGTCTGTTCACTCACATTTGTGCTCAGTTGTGTCCACCTTTAAAGCCTGTGCCTTTCACCTCTGAATTTTATGCTCAAAAGCTTGTCTAGTTTTTGTGCCCTTTGTTGGCCCTGGTGTTTCCATAGGGTGGAATCCATCTGACATTTCCTGAAAACAAGATTCCCAGAGAATCAATGAGGTTGGAAAGGACCTCACAGGTCATCGAGTCCAACCTGTGACTGATACCCCACCTTGTCACCCAGCCCAGAGCACTGAGTGCCACATCTAGTCATTCCTTCGACACCTACAGGGATGGGGACTCCAGCTCCTCTCTGGGCAGCCCCTTCCAATGCCTGAGCACACTTTCCATGAGGAAATTCTCCCCAGTGTCCAACCTGAACCTCCCCTGTTACAGCTTGAGGCCCTGTCCTCTCATCCTGTCACTGATTGCCTGGGAGAAATCCTCAAGTACAATTCCTGCTGATCCTCAGGTACAACTCCTGATCTCAGCTTTGTTGCTTCTCATCAAGCCCCTGGCCCACTTTGTCAGGTATCTCATCTCTGGCACTGCTGCTGTCTGAAGCTTCCAAGGAAGACCAAGGTATTCCCTGACAGACATTGCCTTCCTCCCTGTCCTTGCAGCAATCACGTCTGTGCTCCGAGATAGAAGGCCCTCACACCCTAACAAAAAACCCTAAATTGCTCTTAAAGTAGAGTCAAAACTATTTATATAAAAAATTATGAGAATATACCAAAAATATTTTTAAAAAACTGTCATCATTTAACTAAAATAACTATTCTGCCTTTCCTGAAAAGGGCCAGTGGAAGCCGAAGAGCCCCGTTTCCATTTTCAGTTTGGCATTGCTGGGTCGTGTTTTCACTTCCCCACAGAGAGTGGAGGGCGCCACAGACTCACAAGAAACCGACCTGGCAGCAGGGACATGTGCAGCTTTCACAAGCTCCTGAGTGTAAACCTGAGCTTGCTCTCACACCAGGACTTAAGGTCTTCTCTTTGGAACACTGAAGAGACAATGTGAGCGATGTAACAATAGAATTGTGGAGTAGGGTCATGAGGCTCTGATTGTCAGCATGTTCCCATATCTGCACAGGGTTTTAATGCTCTTCAGAAAGCAGAGATAAGCCCGCAACTCATGTGAAAATAGTCATTTTTTTCTTTGTGAGTCTGTGTTTGTCAGTAAAACATGTTGCTTCAGTGTCAAACTAAATTTCTCAGGATTTAGCTCACGCAAAGGTGTACATCATCTTCTTGCTGAAGGTTTCCTGGACCCCAGGAGAAGGGAAGAGAGCTGGGATTGAGTGACATCCCTGTAGAAGCTATTTGAATCATCTGCCTTTAAAACTCTTGATGTGATAATAACCCTGATAGTCAGAATGCTTATACAACTACATAAATATGAATGCCAGCCCTACATTCAGGCATAAATAACTCTCTATTCCTGGAGTTTTCTTCTGCGTGTTGTCAGCTAGGAAATCAAATTATCCATTTATTTGTTTTGTGATGCCGAAGCAAGGCAAGATATGGGATGGTGAAGCTGAGAATACAGACATTAATTTTCTAAATTCACTCTTCCTAAAGAATAATAGACTTTAGCTGAAAACTCACCAAGAGTTGCATTATTCCAGCAGAATAAAGGAATTTTTCTGTGTCTTTGTGGTGACCAAATCTTCGCTGTGCTTCACAGGTGTCGGCTGTGAAGTTGTTATCTCCCAGAAGGTATCACAGGATAAGACTTCTGGCAATTAAAGCCCTGTCTTACCATGTTTGTGCTGGCAAGGCAGGGAGTGTTGTGTGTGAGTGGGTGGCAGGAAGTGTGAAGGATGAGCTGTCAAGGAGTTCGGTGTGAGTAGGCTGCCTTCATGTCCCTGAATTTTGTCTGTCCACATAGCAGCTTTATTTGATGCTGCAGCATTATGCCAACCTTTGGCAACAGGCAGTGAGGCCTCAAGGGAACAGGAGCAAGGTGGATATAATCAGAGCAGTTTAAATTTTCTGTTTCCAGCTCACCCCATGGAGTGGAAGATTGCACTGTCGTATATATGGTTCTTCTGGGGAATTATTTGCATCTTTTGGGGAATCTGTGTGGGTGCAGCCATTCTCTGCACTTTCTAAGCAATAGGGGAGGAAGACAGTCTGCTTTTAATTGTCCATGTAAAAACCTGTCCTCTGGAGGGGATGCTGGAACACACACAAATAATGAGTCTTAACACGCAACAGGCTTTCCACGTAGCTATCAGCAGCACAACCTCTCTGTGTACATTTCAAATAACAAATGCAAACTAGTAGATTAAACAATGAAAAAGCAAAGGTGGATAATTTTAAAGTCATATGAATTGCTCTATAAATGTCTGTTATCCTCAGCGAGGCTTGTGTGTCACTGCAAAATGCCACACGGTGTAGCAGAGTTTGTTTGTTTCATTCTGCAAAGGCCAATTCTCAAGGCAAGACAAATGACAGGTGAGTAGATCCTGGTGGCCAAATATTTGCCAAAAGTAAAATCAATCCTTTTTTCTTTTCTTGGCCTTTTTTTTTTTCCCCTTTTTCACCACAGTTCACTTCAAAACTAAGCAGAAGCTCAAAGTAGTGTCCCTTAATTCCTGTGCCCGTGTTCCGGCAGTGTAATCCCTGCTGCAGTAGGTCAGGCCCTCCGCTGTTCTAGGAACCCCTGTTGATTTATGTGGCCAATAACACAGTCCATAACAATTCCCCAAACACTGCTTTTGAACCATTATCTAAAGGTGAGTCATGGGAATTATCCTGTTCCTGATCTCCCCTCAGAGGGTGAGTTTCTTCCTTGGAAGAAGCAGGTTTTATCCCTTCAGCATCTCCATCTGCTCTCTCATGTAATGCAGGATCCCACTCCGGATGCCTCCAGACCAAGCAGAGCTCTGGGGACTGCCTTTCACTGGCCCTGTGGCAAAGGGGTGAATGATTCCAGAAGTCTTTCCCCACCCTGATTTTAGCGCTGCCTAATTCCCTAACCACTTTACAGAAAGCAAAACAAGAATTTGGTTCAGATTGGTGTGGTTCAGACTGAGCTCTGCTGCATGTGCAGTGGCAGGCTGAAAGGTGGGAACACACCAAGAAGTGTCACCAGGTCACTGGGTGCAGGGCACTGCTCACTGGAGCAGTGGCCAACAGCCAATAGCTTCACAAACCAAACTCACTGGATTTGATAAGCCCAAAATATGTGTGACTTTACCCTTTTACTGAGCTCTCAGAATTAAAGTAACTGCTGAAGTTACTGGAGAGTGGGGGAAAAACAAGAAAACAGAAACCCCCTGTAGCTTTGTCCAGTCCCTGTGTTTCCTGGAAAGTTTGCTTAGCTTTGCTTCTTATAAAA
Organism: Chamaea fasciata; assembly: GCF_029207755.1. Lineage (NCBI taxonomy): Eukaryota > Metazoa > Chordata > Aves > Passeriformes > Sylviidae > Chamaea > Chamaea fasciata. The sequence goes on from NW_027094090.1 coordinate 52,077,219, forward strand.
GGCAACTAGTCCTACCTCACAGGTTTACCTTGAAGACATTTTATTTCTGTCATTCTAAATTCCTTTTGAAAAGAAGCACAAGGGCAGAGATGTGCTTGCCAAATGCAGATTAATTCAAGATGGTAGCAGAACATCCAACCCATTTATAGTGAAATGGCTTAATATTAGTCACATCATTAGTAGCGTAATTCTCTGAAAACTGTATGATAGAGAAGACAGTGAAGTGGAGCGAACATCCAGGGTTTAGAAGTGAATCTTGTAAGCAGCAGTAGCCTTTCAAAGCTTTTGAAATTTAATTAGAAGGATGCTGACAATCTCAAATCACCTGTAGAACCTGTGTCTCTGTATGAATTGAACATGGGTAGCAGATCCACCTGAGGGGAGATCACGTCTCTTGTCACCTCTCTGGAAATATCTATTTACCCAGGCTGGATTATTAATTAACCCATAGCAAGATACTTCTGCTACAAATAGGTTAAAAAAAAAAAAAAAGAAAAAAAGAAAAGGAACAGAGCATTTTCTCTGGCTCTTATATTTGGGAAGCTATGAAGACTTATGCAGGTCTGGCTGTTATCTCTTGTTATCCCATAAGTATTGAGTATTTGGGAAAAACAAACAAACAAAAAAAAAGCCCCACAAAGTTTCACAAAATATATACTGAAAAATGTCCACAAATGTTTCCCATTATGTAGTTCACATGAGAGGACATGTATCCCATACAGTAAAGGAAATTCAGTATCAACAGCTTCTAACCTTATTTAGCGAGCTAAGACCTTGCTCGTACAAAGACAAGGTATATTTTTGTTGCATTCAGACTATATAATGCCTTTTCTTCAGCATTTTGACACTGGGTGAGTTGAATTCTTGGTTTGCCACTTTGAAGTAAGTTTTATACTCCCCATGTCATGATTTACAGAGAAGCTTCCCTTTCTCCCATACCTCTGCCATACATTTCTTTTTCTCCATTTCTGCTCAAGAAGAACCATCTCTGAGCTGGAATAGAATTCAGTGTGTGTGCAGGGTGTGAAGGAACTTGGGCAGCTGCAATACAGAATAAACTTTCACTGTGGTAGGCAGGGCACACACAGTTCTGTGGGGAAGGAGTATTTAGGCATGGCAGAAAAAGCAGTGTTGATAGATTTGCCTACCTGCAGATTCTGAAGTCCTGCTGAGTTTTGGGGTCTTTCACAAGCTCTTTAATTGCTTTAGCAGTACTCTGTTCCATATTAAAATAATCTTTCTCAAGATCCTGGGTGATTGCCCTTCTCGGTTTTAATTCAGCAATTGTTTATTACTGCAGTAAAGCAGGAGGTTTGACTTTGTTTGACTTGGTCTATACCTCACTGCAAGGCCTTGCCCCTACCCCAGAAGAGCTGCTAAAACTATCTTCTTTCCTTGGCACCAATGGCACCTCACCCCAGCCACGACAGGATAAGGAAAGTGGGATATTGTTTTATGACTGGCAATGGTGAAATTACCACAACTTTGCAAAAATTCTATTTGCATCTGCATTTGTGAACTTTTTAATCCATCCAAGAAGGAAAATCAGCTTAAAGAAATTAGGCTCTCAGCATAGGTAAAAAAGGGCTATGAATAGTCATGGTGTCCAGGTGATGTGCAGTAGCACAAATTTATTTGGATTTGTTTTGGATTATGTGACCAGAGGCTCAGTGCTGTTTTAGCAGTATTGTGCTAATGGAATTATTACAGGTCTCCACGGCTATAATAGCAACCTGTGCTTTGTGTGGTTTTCATGAGGTTTAATTGTCTTTATACCAATGGATCCCACAGAACTCCCTTTCACCTAAAAGTTACCAGATAAGCCACATCTCTGCCTAACACACACTGTGACTGGGCGGTGATCATTGGCCAGTTCTGAACAGCAAAGCCAATTTTATCCCCAGTTTTATTCTCTCACCAGCTTTGACAATTGCCATCCCAGCTGTAAATCTTGAGTGTCCAGAAACACTTTTGAAAGGGCCCCAAATACTTTCCTCCTTTTTAGCATCACCATCTCAACTTCTTCATGTCTCCTCTGGAAACTCTGTTCACTTTTATGGAAGCCTCTCTGCAAGCTACTTTATTAATAATGCATAATTTAATTTTTCTATTAGTGACTTAAAGAAATAAAATTTTAAACACTGCATTAATGTGTGATGTATGAGATGAAGGGTGTTTAGTGGAAATTCATTAAGACTCGCCATTAATTTTCCACTCTTCCCTGCTGCCTCCATTTTGTATCTGTGGCCAGAAGTAATCCTGACCAAACTTTCTTTTACTGGACTTTGTCATGCCTGGCAGTGACAGGTACCACTGTCAGCAGTGGCAGCATCTATGCGAGATGAGCAGAGGAAACCTTTTCATCCTGAGGTCTGAGTTTGGGCATAACATGGAGCTGAAACCCCCAACCCTGATTCACAGCACACCTTGCTCTTTCTAGGACACCCCTTGCAGGGATGTGCAGCCTCACCAAGCTGCCTGTATGCCTCATGCTTTTCACTTTGTGCTGTTAACTGAATTGGGATTCAATCGCAGCTACCACAGCTGCAACATCACACAGGCATGGCACTTGGAAGTGGTTTGTATGCCACAGTTTGAGAGCCCCTGACAGATCAAGATGCAGTCAGAGGTGAAATCTACTTCAGAGACTCTATTGATTCCTGGGTTTATTTTGCAAGAATTGGGCCTGGTAGCTATTGAAAGCAATAAAAAAGATTCTCTTCTGCAGGCACTACAGCAGGGTTTTCTGTGTGAGGAGCCTGCCAAACTGATGGCTGTGCAAACCAAACTCTCTCTTTCATGGAGGAGTAGCATTATGCACAAGTAGAAACAGCAGGAGCTCTTCCTTCTCTTGCTAATGCACTGCATTTCACACCCAAAGGGCATCATTTGCTGGGAGAGTAAATATTTTGCACATTTTCTAACTGCAGTCCTGAGTATTTTTACTGTTTGAGAAGCCTAGAAAAAGAGTTTGCTCTTTCCCTTAGTGTGATCCTTTGTTAGGTTTTGTGGTGGTGCATGCCCCTTCTGCTTGGTCTGCACAATGACCTCAGAGTGACTGAAACACTCATTTCACAACAGATTTTAAATGGCATGTGCCTGGGTTTCCTTCCTTCCATGTGGTGTTGCATATTCCCTGAAAAACATCCTTTTTCTCCCTTCCACCAAATGCATTTAAAGAGAACAGTTTTTCAGCTCCTTATTCCCTCAATGCTTGAGAAGAGGTCTTCAATCTGCCATCTTAGTAAGAACTCAAACTTAATTACACACCTCCTACTCTGACCAGCAGAGGTGAAGAGAACTATTTAAGATATCTGGAGATTTTTTTAATTGAAATCAACAGCCTGAGATAAAATCTCAGTTGGATCTCAAGTGCCCATTGGGCTACAAGGGACTGGGGATTATCTCATGGGTGTGTTGCTCTCCTACAGAACTCAAGCAAGTTCCCACCTTATATTTAATGTAGAAGTTGAGGAAATTCATAATTCAAAGCAAGACACAAAATGTACTGCATGTCCAGTGTAACTGAGCTTGCCCTGATCTCGTTTCCAAGCTGTAACGTGGCCTCATGCTCATAAAATCCAGCCCAGTTTTGCTGAAAGTTTTATGAACTTCATTCAACTGGGAATTATCTCAATTTTCAGCCAGACAACATACCTCGATAGACAGTGTGTGAGTGGGAGGATGGATATGTGGCAATGACATAGGCTTTCATATCTGCTTCAAGTAATATTTTAGAAAACAAGAACATTAATAACAGCTTGAAAAACTAACTTCGGAATCAATTTTGTTCAACATAGCTTGGTTCTAATATCTGCAGCCCAAAGCTGGTGGGAGTTTTTGTCTTTGATGCCACAGACTGGAAACTGAAAGTGAATATTCCGAGTGCATCCACAGAGGGATCTGCTTCTTGGCACTCAACTCTTCCTCAATAGCTGAAAATTCCACAAGAGAGATTGAACATTTTTTGGCCAATTTATTTCTGACAGAGGACCAAATCTCACTGTCAAAGATGATGAAGAAAACCCCAATTATGTTTACCAAGGAAATAACCAGTACAGAAGTAAGGAAATGAAGGCAGTGGGAATTCTCTCACCCTGGTGCTGGTAGTGGGAAGCTCCACACAGGCAGGATAATTCCAGCTTATACCTCACCTCTCATATCTGTCAGGTTGGTCTTTCCTGATACTAATAATCAGATGCACTGTAGTTTGGGGCGGCCTATTTTCTTCCCTCTTCCTCTCCCTCTCTGCCTATACATGATGATAAAGAGAGCAGTGGTGCTGCTGTACTTGCCAAACCCAAAGTAAAAAGGCTTCTGTTCCTTGGGTCCTGGGCAGGGCTGCTTTGTGTTTTTTTCCAGCAGTGCCTGTGGTCTGGGAGCCATGGAACCCCTGGATAGATGGCACTGGGAATGACTTGTCTGGAGTGCCATGACAGCTGACACATGTGGGCACAGCTCAGCCTGTGAAACAGCCTGTGCTTATGCATATTCAGCTCCTGATTAAATGTAAACTCATTATGGAAATGCACAGGCTTTGCAGAGCGTTTTCATTTGCTGGGTGTTTTCTTTGGTAGATCATAAATCACTGCCATGTTAAAAATCAGTCAGTGTATAAACTATGTCAAATCCTTCATGCAATGAAATAAGTTTCAAAATTATATTCATTGTCATTAGGGCAATTTTTCCACCAAGGAATCATTTTCTAAATGACATGACTCAACAGACAAAAGAAGCAGTTACAATAATAAGGCATCATTCCTGTGCAAGAGATGATTGGAAAGTCAGAAGACAAGAGCTCTGTGATGTTTTAAATGATTGAATTTTGAATTGCAGAAAAGCTATTTCTGACTGCTACAAAACAAACTGGTTGGTTTTTCTTTCAGGTGTATTACCAAATTCTTTCTACGGTTCATGTGTAAAGTGTATTAAAACTATTGCATCCGGATTGAAAGGGAACTGTAGCTTCTTTTAATTATGGCAGAAAGAAAGGTTGTCCTTCAGAGATGTTTTTCTAAAACTACAAAAACGCAAATTTACTTCCAAGTTTCACTTTGCTGCAATTTCCAGCAAAATGTTGGCTTTCAGTTATTAAGAAACCATATTGCAAAGGACACAGGAAATGCTGTTTTTCTTGCCTGTAAAAGATCTGTGATTGTTTTGGGATCTTTTTAACAGACTGAGATACAGGTGGTTTTCCCTGAGAAGCTGGGGGGGGGGGGGGGGGGAAGCCAGGAGGAGGATTGTGACTGTGGCTCAGCTCTGGAGCAACCCTGTACCATCCTGAAGATGAGAACTCATCACTTTCTTCATTCTTTCTCAGTGTCTTGGGACACCTTGACTCAGACTAAGGCATGGCTTAGTGTGGTTTCAGAAGAGCAAGAATAATATGTGGTGGGCAAAATGAAATGGTTTTGTGATTGGGCCAATGGCTCAGGTCAAATGAGGGCTTTTCACACTTGAAAGTAATTTCAGATTTAAGTGTGAACGCAAATGGAAAAAGTCATTTTTTGAAGCAGTGCCCACAGCAGGTGTTCTTGTTCTGTAACAGGTGCGCCCATTTTGGTATTGATTAATCCTCCTGGAAAATATGCTATATTTTGTGTGGAAAGAATGAGGGCATCCAGAAGGGCTGCTGCTTAAGAAACAGCTACAGCACAAGGGCTTCTCTGGCTGGAGTCCTGCTGCAGATGGGCACACGCAGCTTTCCTGGGGTCTCTTCTGGAGAGCTGTTTGCTCTGTTTTTCCCTGTTCCCAGCACACACCCGACACACAAGAGAGCTAATTGTCACAGCTATCCCTGGGAAGTTGCTAAGCAACATCACTGGGCCCCGGCACCAGCTCTGCCACCAGGCACTTCTGCTGCCACAGGATGCCTCTGGATCAGCAGATGATTCTGCAGCCCAGCAGGGAAATGCTCAGAAAACCCAGCTCACCTCCTCAGATCCCACAGTCCAATCAAGCTCACCTAAGGAAAATCATTTAGTCGCTTTGTTTTTGTAATTTAACTCCAGCTGCTTAAAAATTAGTCCCAGTCTAAAATTTGTGTAGTAAGACCAGTTTATTCAGTTAACAGCCAATCATTTCAGGCGTTTAAACCAATCACTCCTACTCGAGATAAGCTGATTGCCTTTATGATTTAAAGTATTACTGTAGTGAGTAAACATAAGTCTTGACATTCCATGAGGCTGAAGCAGGGTGAACACCTATTCAGTCACTGCAGTGATGCTTCCCAGAACTGAGCCTGAGATTTTCCAGTATTATCACAAATTTCTTCAGCCTGGCATCCTAATCAAAGCCAAGGCTATTGGGGAACTTGCAACCTTTGGGTAAATCAACAAGTCTTACAATCACTGAAAACACAAGGCTGTGTGCTCCTGTCACCCCAGCCTGGTTACAGATCAAGAATTCTGGGCTACATCATTTGCTCTTAATGGAGCGTGTGCCCTGCAGAGTTTGCCCTCTGTGTGGAAGGTTCAAGTCCTGAATGCCCCTGAGACAGCAGCAAAACTCCAAATCAGTAATGCAATCCATTGTTACATCTATTCTCAGAACAAATAATTCTAGGACTACCAGAGGTAATAAAAACAACATGGGTTAGTGTCCTGCAGTGATTTTGAGGTCTGACTGAAGACAATGGCACTTAGTGGGTTTGCTTTCTGTGTCAATTCTCTGTCATCAAGCAAAGTAAAAGTCACACTGGAGCTTCTCTCCTTGCCAAGGGCTCATACTCTCTTGCTCTTTTTTGCTTCTTTGTGCTTAAAAAACTTGTAGGAACTTAATTATTGGTCAAGTTTGGCTGAACTTGGCCCCCTCAGAAGCTACTGGTGAAAAGATAAGATAAACAAGCACTCAAAAGCTATGATTAAAGAAGCTTCTTTTCATTAAGGGAACCAGCCCTAGTGGCTAGTCTTAGTAACTCCAAAGAATCCATTCTTGTACGTGTTTCCAGGCTATCAAAAGTACATGGATTTCAGCCTGAGGAAGGGACCTTGAATGAATAGGTTTTCATCCAAATCCAAGACCCCTGTTAAAACGATTGGTTACTCTTTCTTTGGTTTTAAGTAGCATTTTGCATAAATACTGATCATTCTCATTTTCTACATCCACTTATGACACCTTGTTATTAAGTTTAGCATCCCTGTTTCAACACATTTGATTTTTCAATTTGTTTAATTTTCGGATTCTCAAAAACTCTCATGGTCACTGCAGGCAATGGCAGAATGAATTTCGTTGAGTGGCAATGTAAATGCTTTATTTCATTGCCTTTTCTAGGCTTTTAGGAATATTTTATACAGCAGTGTGTAGGCCACAGATAGAAAATGCTACTCTAAAGTTACCATTTTATTTCATTTGGTTTTATTGTGTTTATAGTCAGCTGCATCCTGAAACTATTCTCTGCTAAAGTCTGGACAACATTCTATAATGTTAAGCCAGAATTTTTTTGTCTTTTGATTTTCAAGCATATCTGTACTGCCTTAGACTGAAAGAGATTAAATATGTGTGCTGCACTGGGAAGTGAAGCACACCTCTGGAAACCAGTGAAAGTAAGAAGGGGAAGAGAAAAATGATCCCAGGGTCAATCAATCTTTTTATTGATGATTACAGCAGAGTATAACAGTGACCAGCACATTGCACAGTGACAAGTACACTGTAAGAGAAATTCCAGTTTTCTTTAGGTTAGTGGGATTCTTATCATCGGCTTCACTGGAATCAAGATTTACATTTTATTATTTTGGGGTTTAATATTCTTGCATCATTATACTCCATAGAAGACTGACAGAATTTTGACATACTCTGTTCTTGCTAGTTTTGCTTTCCCTATCTTTTTTCTCAGTGTTTTTTAAAAATTCACTGTAACCTTCTCAGCTGGCCTTTAGTTTCTTATCTGTATTAGGCAGACTCCATGCACCACTTACTGTTCACAGACTTTTTCCTGTTGAGCAGACAGCAAATATGTTCTTTTTGTGATTGGATGTGGAGCCTGAGCACCCCTGAGGTCATCCAAGATCCATGAAGGGGCAGCAATAGCCCTGTGCCATGGCTGGCAGGTGAAAACTGTTCTACATCAGTCTCTTTAGTGCACAAGTGGTTTACCTTGGGGGACTGGTAATGACATGAGCAGCCTTCTCCACAAATGTGCTGGAAGGGGCCTCACAAGAGCATCTTGTTAAAATTTCCCTTTTATAAGTGGAAATTGCTTTGCCTCAAAGGTCAGCCCCTTTTCACATATCATTTAATCATGACTATGAAAGATGACTTATCTCTGAGTCTATAAAAATGTTTTGCCTCCTGATGTACATAACATTATAATGTTTTGGGTTTATAAAAAAAAAAAAAAAAAAAAAAAAAAAAAGGCCAAGAAAAATGAGATGATATGACACTGTAAAATTACCAGCAAGAGGAATCCAATACTAAAAACATTAACATTCCAGATTCTCAGATAAATCCCCCTACCCCTCATGTCTAAAACCCCAAATGGAATTGTGAAGAACACCATCAACATGAAGACCATTTTCACCCGTAAAATGACTGCAGATTCGTGGCATTTTCTTCACTGTTTGTGACAGGGAGGTGACAACAACTTTCTATTATTAAAGCTAATAAACAGAGAAATCCTTGTCACCATTGTTCTCTCTCACCAAACAAACCAAATTTGTCACTGATGGCACACTGAACATTAAACTAAGTAAAGAGAAGGTACAGGGTGAAATCCTGGTCTCTCTGGAACCACTGGACCTTGGAGCCTGACTTGAACATCCCTGTAAGGGAAGTTACTCAGTATCTGAGCAAAATCTAATTTTTTTTCTCTTCTGTGCACCGTACGAAAGCATCCTGATGATCAACACTTGTGGATTCTGAGTGTCCTTCACAGGACCAGATGATCAATACTCCTGGAATACTTAGTAAATCTTTTCTAAGTATGACCAAACAGTTATTTTTGGGCAATGGGAGAATGTGAGCAGTCATTGTGGCAATGGGAGGGTGTTGAAAGTGCATGTGAAAATTAAGTTGATAAAGAAAAAAAAAAGAGGATTCATGGAAGAATAAATTCATCAAATCACCTTAAAAGTAGGGTCAGTTTTATAATACAGTCATAAGTCAAAAAATAAAATTTTCAGGTCAGCAGCTGAGTCAATCCTTGGTGGTTTTGTACAAATAGAAAGCCTCATGTCTTTTCCTTAAATTGAACTCAAATTGATTTGAATCTCTTGTTTTCTGAAAAGGGCTGTCAACTTCCTCAGTGAGTATTTACTTAGTAAAAGCTAACCTGCTATTTAAAGTGTTGCAAAAATGGCTTAACTGAAGTCTTATTTTCAGTCTGTTTAAATCAACAATTGCAGTCTTGTGTAGCTGCACTTAAATCAATACACAGCTGCCTTATAAAACTCCACCCTTTGAATTAAGCTAGATCAACATAAGTGAGTTGTAAATCAATTTAACTGTGTCCACACGTGAATTTGCTTGATGTTTCATGAAATTGGTTTAAAGAAAAAAATCCAACTGTAACCATTGCCACTTTCCTTTGCAGGCAAAACCTTTATTATGTTAGTTTATTTGGAGCTAGAACTCTTCTGGCAAATGTATTGAATGGCCAGCAGAACTCTGCAGCTGAAGTGATGAACATCAACCTGAATTCTTGGTCTTGGTATGGATTTGACTGATAATTTTTTTTTGCAAGAAGCCACATTTCTCCCTCAATGAGATTTAACCCATGCATTTGTCTTCCCAAATGGGTTGGGATTTTTTTGTTCTAGAGTAAGCTGATTAACTTAATCCAAACAGGATTTCACCCTACATTTTTACACTGTCAGTAGTTGCACAGGCTCCTCACATCAGCAGTTATGTTCTTAATGAAATAACCTGGCCTTTCAGTTTGATTTATGAACACAAGCAAGGAAAATTTTAAATTCAGTTAGAAAAATTATCCATGTATTTTCTAGCCAGGATGTCCTAGTAGGGTTTCCTTTGTATCTAGGAAATTGATGCTCCCATTAATTTATAGCTTCTAACAACAGCGATCTTCAGTTTGTTCCTCATTAAAAAACATTAGTTCTAATTAAAGCCCCCACTTTTTGTACTTCTGGAAACTGTGTAGAGAATAATCATTCTTGTGCATGTATCTATTCCTTAGTGAACTGATATTTGTTTTCCTATCCAGAATCATGGTACTTCTCCTATAAGTGACTCATTTTGGTAGATACTTTCAAAAGGGAGCAGAAAATAAAAAGTTCAGGCTTGGACAACCCCAATTCTTAATGTCTTATCTGAAAATCACAAGCATACAGCCATGAGAAACATATATGTACAAAGCCAAATAGATCTCTATGGCTTTGTCTAGACTTTTATTTCCCCCAAGCTATTGCTGCTCCCTGTAGACTTTCCATGGACAACAGGCAAAGGCAATTCCAGCTACAGTCACACTTCTTTTGGTGTTGTGCTCATCCCCATCACATGTCCTGCACAGCACTCAGAAATTCAGTAGGAGCATGAGAAATTAGTAGTGGCGTGGCCTTTCACACCCATTTGACCTGGAATAATGTATACATCTAGCAGCATTAATTTTATATATGCTCATTATTTCCTACCTGCACTACAGGGCAACCCCAGATTTCCCAATGCCAGAGCCTAACGAATATTTTCTGTGGTATGGAAGGAATTACTTTTCTGTAGTGAACTCCTCTTTGTTGCTCTGTTTCCTGTAGTGGGCTCCTCTTTGTTGTTCTGAGTTGTGGTTTTCTGTAGGCAGTCTGAAGGGAACTTCAATAAAAACAGAGATATGGGAAGAAAACACACTGAAAATGTACCAAGGGCAAAACTTTCTGCCAAGCAGAGCCCCCTCAGGGCTGTTATTCCCAGCACAGGGTGAGAACACTGTTCTTAGTATAACACTATTCCAGACATCCAAATGCTTGGAGATTTTTAAGGTGGTTTAGAAAACCACCTTGGACTTTCTGCAAGTACTTAAACCTGTACTAGTACAGTTATCTTCAGTAAAATATCCATATAGTGAAGAAATGCAACCAAGAGAAAAAATAATCAGACTTGACATGTTTCATTACCACACATGGAAGTTCACAATGTCTTGTTTGTTGGCATCAGCATGGAGATTCAGACCAACTATAACCTCTGGAGACAGCCCTCCTTCATTTTGATGTTTTTCTGCCTCTTTCTCACCTAGACTCAGCCTTTCCCATCTCTTATTCCTTGTCTTTTGTACACATTTTTGTCCTATCAGCTCAGTCTCTCAAATCAGAACGTTTTCCTCTTTTCATCTTCCTTCCCTATGTTTTTTGTCCCAGATCTTACTTTTCCTCTGACAGGGCTGAACATGTAAAATTTTCTTAAGAAAGGATGTTCTTTGTTGTTTGAGGCTTTTGAGCCTAATCAACAAGAGTGGAGATTTAATTGGTGAAACAGAGAGCAGCCATCAAGCTGCAAGTGATGCTCAGGTGTTAAAAAAATAAATGTGGGTAGAACAATAAATAGAATAAATAGAAAAAAATAAATAGCATAATTTAAAAAAAAAAAAAAAAAAAAAAAAAAAGAAAAAACAAAAAAAACCAAAAAAAAAAAAAAAAAAACAAAAAAAAAAACAAAAAAAAAAAAAAAAAAAAAAAAAACAAAAAAAAAAACAACCCTGTGGGTAGAACTGCCTTGTTAAGGTTTAAGGTTTAGGGCTGGACATGCCTCAATTATCTCAGCCCAGGGGGAGGCTGACAAAGCTTGGGAAGAAGGATGTCCAGTGGTGATGGACACAAAGAAGACAGAATTTATGGACCACAGGGACATCTGGAAGAGCTCCCAAGACAAAGAAGTTCCTGCCCAGCTCCTGCTGCCACCTTTTCCTTCAGTCTTATGCCTTCTAAAAATATCTCCAAAAATGGTTTGATTCTCACGCTACTGGTCCATGAGGCAATGGTAAATAGTCTAGGAAATAATTTGATTTTCAGATAAAGTATGTTTTTATTCAGATGGTGACACACAAGGAATTCAGATGGTTGAGAGGCTTTATTGAGCAGCAGACTTAGGAACTCCTGCTCCAGAAACTGTTTCCATGGTTAATTTGACAATAAACTTTTTCTTGTCACTTATGTGTCTTTTTGACTATGTAGAAAGACCTTTTTTCAGCCTCAGATTTATAACCCGTTGGGTTGGCAAAATCTTTTATGAATTCCTTAACTGTGCATTTTGGCCTGACTTCATCTTTCATGCAAAGCATCAATTCTATTTCTGTTCCCCAAACCCATCTATTTTTACATGGAGGCTTTGTGTGTTACTCTCTACGTGGTCCTGGCTGCCACATTCCCAGACTTCATCCAGTCCCACATTTTCCAGAGTATTGTCTTCCCAAAAACTCCCATTTCCCGTGACCCTATTTCCAAGCTAGCAGCTTCTCAGTTCCTACTATTGTCTTGAGTCTCTACCTGGCACTTATCCCACTGCTTCCAGGCACATAAATCTCTTCCTTGTCTTTTCCTTTTGCTTTTAAGAGTATTCCTCCTCTTGTTCCTGCAAACCCAGCTCCCTCCTCGTAGAGGTTCTCCAGCTGAATCCGAGCTGAGCCCCCCTCTCTACTCCAGCCTCAGCCCTTGCTTTTTTATGCTGCCGTTCCCATCACTTTCAGCAGAAACAAAGAATTCCTGTGTGATGGCAGTGTAAAATCATACACTGGGGCTTATTTGCTGATAAACAAGTTTTATCCCATTCTCTTTGAAGAACTTTTACTCTAGCATATTTGGGGAAGCCTTTTAAATTGTTTCAGAATAGCAAATAGTATTTTTTCCCCCTCTCTGCATTCCCAAATGCTGCCTGATTCCCAGGATCTCAGCTAGAACTTTGCAATTAGGCAATTTTCAAACTTGTCAAAGCTGCAGACAATACGAGGCCAGACAATGCAGCATAGACATAACACATTAGACTGAGTGTTCCAGTTATAAAATAAGACAAGTTGTGCATAATAGGGGAAGAAGCGAATGAGGGCAGAGGGGGAAGTGAAGGGCTCCAATTCCTTCCTCAGCCTCAGTGGTTCTCAAGCAACTGGATGGAGCTGCAGGCTCCGAGTGGGTTGGAATCTGTCTCATTACTTTCTGGGGTGGAAAGCTGCTCCTTCTGCCCTGTTCCTTCCCCAGACAAACACCCTTTTTTCTATTCTGGGCTTGAGCTTATTTCTCCATTTCCTGTAAAATCATACTCTTCATGCAGGCAAGATCCCTGCAGCTCTTAAAATCCAGAGTCGCAGTGACCTGATGTAATACAGTTCAGCAAATAAACAAAGCAAATGGGATTTGTTCACGATATTTTTCTCCTAAAGACCATTTTAATTCTTGTGCCTGCCTCTGCTCCTTCAGCTGCCTGACTGCTGGACAGTCCCAGGAAACACTTAACCACTGCCCTATTTCCTTTATTATGGTACTCTCAGGCCCTGGAGAAAAAGGACTCTGGCAGCTCAAACTCTGTATTGCGTCTGATAAAATTGATATTTGTATTTTTGTGCAAAGCCATCAGGGAGCCACAAAAACACCTCTTATTACAGCATGCTCTGCCACTAGGGCCCTTTCATGGGGTGACCTACTCCCTCAAAGAGCCTCAGACTGATGCACTTCTTCACTAGCAAAGTGTTGTAGGGCCTTCTGGGCCCTGTGACTGTCCAGAAGTATCTGATCTAATTTCTTAATTTTAATTGTTGCTACAGGAGCAAAGGCAGCAATTCAGAGCAGTATTTAGCACTGGGGGGAGGAGAACACATTCCACTTTGCCTGAAATAATTTGGATTTCTTTGAACGATAGACAGGGTGCTAACCAGAACTGCACAGGAGACCTCTACAAATGTTATTAATTTATTTTTAATATGGTAGGATAGTATATACAGAGGGGCAACAGAAAATGCAGAGGTATTTATGCAGAATATTAATTTTTGTATTTAAAATTCTTTCTGCAGCAGCTCAGAGGCAGATGACACTCCCTGTTCACCTCACTGGGAGAACTCAGGGTTTAAATAAGGCTTCTTTAACTAGTTAAAATTTCTTGGCAGTTTATTACCTTGGTCCTTAATTACATTCATTTCCCTGTGGAGATTCCTTTGACAGAGACTCTCCATCACATGACTGCTGGAAGATTTCCAACAATTCACATTTTCCCCCATTAATTTTAGACTCAAATATCGACTTGTTTTGGGACTGAAGCGACAATAAGACTGAATTTCTGATTTGTAGAGCTGGGTATACATGTCCTGGGGTACAGCATATATTATTAATTCATGCCCCATTGGACGAGTGAAATGTCTGCTGTCTAGGGAAACTCTCAAAGTTTGTGTTTCAGCAGCAAATCAAAAGGAATAATGTGATGATGGCTTAATGCCTCTGAAGATAATGGAAGTGTCAGAGACTCTTTAGCTCATGATGTGAGAAGATGGTGAGAGAGTACAAGACCTGAATGCTGGAACTGAGCACAGGCTGAAACACTAGTTTGTAGATGGTGGAGGATAAACCTCCTTTTCTCCGTGTAAGCCACACTGATCACTGGATTGCTTGCAGTGGTGTAAATAAGTTTCAATGGTTATGGAAGTTTTGAACAAATCCAATTTGACTTGGAGGCAAAATGAAGCTCAAAGGCATTTTCAGACTCATGGTGTCTATACCAGTTCTTAAACACCTGTCTGCCAGCACTGCTGAGAAGAGATCGCAGCCTGAAGTCACAGCACAGCATCACTGGTCCATCCAGGGCTTTCCTCAGCCTCACTCTTTAAAAACAATTCCAAGCACCTCTTAGAAAAGAAGTTTAAGGAATGCTACATGGATTCCTGTGACAGGAAACGTCCTCCAGGCTTCCCCTGCTTTCAAATTCTTAACTGCCTTCTCATCTGATGATGAAAGTGCCTGTGCCGTGCTACCACAATTTGTGGAATGCTACAAAAGCTCCCGGCAATTTCTGGATAAGTAACCCCCCACGGCAGCGTGCGCCTACCCAGCAGGTCCTTGGGTTCTGAGAACTGAAAAAAAATTCTTTCATTTCCTCAGAAATCTTTGGATGATGTTAATAATTTACCATGTCATATTATGGAGGGCTACTGTTCGACCCAAAAGGGCTGCTTAATCAGGCCTTTCAACCATAATCAGATGAGAAATGCCTGCTTTTCCAGCTAATTCCCAGAAATAATGCCTGTCCATAAAGGAGGGATTGAGCCTGAAATAAATGAACTTTTTGAAATCATAGTGCTATTAGCCAGAGATTGCTATGTATCTGGAAACAGAGCCTGCAATGCCAGATAGAACAGAATAATTAGCTTTTGTTTATGAAGGACTCCTAAAATTTCTCTATGCTATTTTAACTTTTTACTAGGATATATCTGGTAGTTTCTGTGTTATATAGGTTGAAGGGGGAGTGGGGGTGAGAATGCTTGTTTAGTTTTCACTGGCAAGTTCTTTTTCGTCTGTAAGATTTTTGAAGCATGTCTCTAGCAGAAATGTAAAATCCCCAGTGTCTGTTCCTTGCATGTGTTTCCATTCAGAGGGTTACAGATGCTCAATCACAGGAAACAGTCGTGGCAACACAAGAGACAGAGAAAAATAACAAGGCACTGCAAAGAAGGAAATCTGCACGAGTACAGGACACAGAAAATGGCAAAAGGATAGATAATCTACATGGACTGGATATATAAACTTCCAGGTATTACTTACCTGTACATCTTGCAATGTAATTATGTAATTCCAGCACAATTGTAGTTTTAGCTGGTTTATGACTTTGGGGTCAGACGTACCCAGAAAGGAATCAAAGCATGAAAGCAATCACAATAGCCATGTGTGTGATTTAAGGCATAGATATTAGAAAAGCCAATTAAAAAAGGAAAACCCTGAAAAGGCATATATATATATATATATATATATATATATATTTAATTTTTTTCCATTATTTGAGATGGAGGCAGGGCTGGGATATGGTGAGCAGATGTGATGTAGATGTCCTGATGTCCTGGTCAGGAGCTTTTCCAACACTCAGTACCTTCCCTGATCATTTGGTATTATACCTAGGAGAGCAAGTACTTAGAAGGGACCTGGGAAATGAAAATTTAGAAAGCTTGGTGGGTTTTAGCTGATGTCAAATTATTCCTATCTATTATTTCTTTAGTAAGTTTGCCAAATGCAGCAAATTGCTTGTGAGACTTCGGTTTGAATTGAGGCATTTGACACTGTGAGCGCTCTGTATCCTCACTAAGAGACTTCACATGCAGAGACTATTTCCTTTCCCATCAGAAAGGCTGAGAAAAATAACCGAATTTAAACAAGCCTATTGCCATGAATTGTGAACTTTCCTATTAAGACTCCTGTCTTGTGCCACGTTGTT